>NC_139506.1:0-1200000 GCF_008360975.1 Lichenostomus cassidix
GAAGTGGCGTGATCTCGTTTTGGATGGGTTTTTGTCTTCTAGTTGTTCCAGGAGCAGAGGTTTTCTTCCCTGTGGAGCTGTGAACGGCGGCTTCTCTGTCCGTACCTTTGCCTTCGGCGAGGCTGACGGGGACCTGGAATGGTCCTTTCGACTTTGTTTCTAAAGTCCCTCTTTATCCGTTTGGCAGAGATTCAGTCTCGGGCCTGGAGCAGGCGGGCAGGTGCATCTGGAGGACGGGACGAATATCTCCGCAGCTTGTGCAAAGCGGAACTTCCAAGCTGTTCGATACCTCGGCAAGGTAAGCAACTTTCTCAGCTGGGCACTTTTCTTGTCATAGACACCATTTGACCTGCAGCGCCGGCCGTGCCCTGAATGTTTCACGAGGACTTGTGTTGGCTCTCCGCCTCGGTTATATGGGGATTTTCAGGAAGGCTAGAGGCAAGGCCTGAGCATAGGCCTGGGACGGTTTTCACCAGTTGCACTTGTCAGCGTTCCACTAGCTTTCGTGGCTTGCCAGTGGTTCCAGTGACGCTGCTTGCGTCAGCTTCCCTAGCTGAAGTCAGCACCCGGTCGGTCGCCAGGCTTCCTTCCCTGAGGTGCCGTGGTGTCACAGGGGGAGCCTGGCTTCCAACGGAGTTCCACAGCGTCAACACACCAGGGTCTCCATGGTGCCCGCCACGGGGTGCCAACGCACGGGCGGCCCCGCCGCCGTGTCACACTGGCCCCCGGCTTGCACGGGCCCCAGGCTGCCAGTTGGCCCTTGGCTGCAGGAGCGGGTGGCTGGGCGGCCGGGAGCTGCAGGCCCGAGGGGGGCCCTGGGGCGGGAAAGCGGCAGGGATGATCCGATGGCCTGCACACCGTGCTGCAGCTGCCCGTGCCGCGTGACACTCGGCCCCCGTGCGAGCCAAGGCAGGCAGCCCTCTCCGGCGAAGAGCCCGTGCCGTGCCGCCGCGCTCCAGCAGCTCCCTGCAAAGGCCAGCTTGGGCAGCTTGGGGGCCCAAAAGCCAGTGGCAGGCTGTCTGCTGCTCCCATTTCTGTGGAGAGGTGAGCCAGAAATGTCCCCACTGGGGGAGAGTGGGGGAACAGGACGGGAAAGGTGTCCCTTTGCTACAGTTACTGCCATTCCGGGAAGACAGCCAGAGTTGGGAGGGGCGACGTGGAGCACAGGGGAAGCTGGGAGGAGCAGGCTGTGCAGCAAAGGCCCCATTTGTGCAAGTGGTTCTTGTGGAGAGCTTTTGGATAGATTTTGGATGAAAGTTAGATGCAGATTTGGGGGCTCAATCTGAATGGTGGTGCCGAAGTGCGCGGATAAGAGGCAGGAAAAGAGCGAGGGAAGTGGCGTGAGCTCGTTTTGGATGGGTTTTTGTCTTCTAGTTGTTCCAGGAGCAGAGGTTTTCTTCCCTGTGGAGCTGTGAACGGCGGCTTCTCTGTCCGTACCTTTGCCTTCGGCGAGGCTCACGGGGACCTGGAATGGTCCTTTCGACTTTGTTTCTAAAGTCCCTCTTTTTCCGTTTGGCAGAGATTCAGTCTCGGGCCTGGACCAGGCGGGCAGGTGCATCTGGAGGACAGGACGAATATCTCCGCAGCTTGTGCAAAGCGGAACTTCCAAGCTGTTCGATACCTCGGCAAGGTAAGCAACTTTCTCAGCTGGGCACTTTTCTTGTCATAGACACCATTTGACCCGCAGCGCCGGCCGTGCACTGAATGTTTCACGAGGACTTGTGTTGGCTCTCCGCCTCGGTTGTATGGGGATTTTCAGGAAAGCTAGAGGCAAGGCCTGAGCATAGGCCTGGGATGGTTTTCACCAGTTGCACTTGTCAGCGTTCCACTAGCTTCCGTAGCTTGCCAGTGGTTCCAGTGAGGCTGCTTGCGTCAGCTTCCCTAGCTGAAGTCAGCACCCGGTCGGTCGCCAGGCTTCCTTCCCTGAGGTGCCGTGGTGTCACAGGGGGAGCCTGGCTTCCACCGGAGTTCCACAGCGTCAACACACCAGGGTCTCCATGGTGCCCGCCACGGGGTGCCAACGCACGGGCGGCCCCGCCGCCGTGTCACAATGGCCCCCGGCTTGCACGGGCCCCAGGCTGCCAGTTGGCCCTTGGCTGCAGGGGCGGGTGGCTGGGCGGCCGGGAGCTGCAGGCCCGAGGGGGGCCCTGGGGGCGGGAGCGGCAGGGATGATCCGTGGCCTGCCGTGCTGCAGCTGCCCGTGCCGGGTGACACTGGGCCCCCGTGCGAGCCAAGGCAGGCAGCCCTCTCGGGCTAAGAGCCCGTGCCGTGCCGCCGCGCTCCAGCAGCTCCCTGCAAAGGCCGGCTTGGGCAGCTTGGGGGCCCAAAAGCCAGTGGCAGGCTGTCTGCTGCTCCCATTTCTGTGGAGAGGTGAGCCAGAAATGTCCCCACTGGGGGAGAGGGGGGGAACAGGACGGGAAAGGTGTCCCTTTGCTACAGTTACTGCCATTCCGGGAAGACAGCCAGAGTTGGGAGGGGCGACGTGGAGCAGAGGGGAAGCTGGGAGGAGCAGGCTGCGCAGCAAAGGCCCCATTTGTGCAAGTGGTTCTTGTGGAGAGCTTTTGGATAGATTTTGGATGAAAGTTAGATGCAGATTTGGGGGCTCGATCTGAATGGTGGTGCCGAAGTGCGCGGATAAGAGGCACGAAAAGAGCGAGGGAAGTGGCGTGATCTCGTTTTGGATGGGTTTTTGTCTTCTAGTTGTTCCAGGAGCAGAGGTTTTCTTCCCTGTGGAGCTGTGAACGGCGGCTTCTCTGTCCGTACCTTTGCCTTCGGCGAGGCTCACGGGGACCTGGAATGGTCCTTTCGACTTTGTTTCTAAAGTCCCTCTTTTTCCGTTTGGCAGAGATTCGGTCTCGGGCCTGGAGCAGGCGGGCAGGTGCATCTGGAGGACAGGACGAATATCTCCGCAGCTTGTGCAAAGCGGAACTTCCAAGCTGTTCGATACCTCGGCAAGGTAAGCAACTTTCTCAGCTGGGCACTTTTCTTGTCATAGACACCATTTGACCCGCAGCGCCGGCCGTGCACTGAATGTTTCACGAGGACTTGTGGTGGCTCTCCGCCTCGGTTGTATGGGGATTTTCAGGAAGGCTAGAGGCAAGGCCTGAGCATAGGCCTGGGATGGTTTTCACCAGTTGCACTTGTCAGCGTTCCACTGGCTTCCGTAGCTTGCCAGTGGTTCCAGTGACGCTGCTTGCGTCAGCTTCCCTAGCTGAAGTCAGCACCCGGTCGGTCGCCAGGCTTCCTTCCCTGAGGTGCCGTGGTGTCACAGGGGGAGCCTGGCTTCCAACGGAGTTCCACAGCGTCAACACACCAGGGTCTCCATGGTGCCCGCCACGGGGTGCCAACGCACGGGCGGCCCCGCCGCCGTGTCACAATGGCCCCCGGCTTGCACGGGCCCCAGGCTGCCAGTTGGCCCTTGGCTGCAGGAGCGGGTGGCTGGGCGGCCGGGAGCTGCAGGCCCGAGGGGGGCCCTGGGGCGGGAAAGCGGCAGGGATGATCCGATGGCCTGCACACCGTGCTGCAGCTGCCCGTGCCGGGTGACACTGGGCCCCCGTGCGAGCCAAGGCAGGCAGCCCTCTCCGGCTAAGAGCCCGTGCCGTGCCGCCGCGCTCCAGCAGCTCCCTGCAAAGGCCGGCTTGGGCAGCTTGGGGGCCCAAAAGCCAGTGGCAGGCCGTCTGCTGCTCCCATTTCTGTGGAGAGGTGAGCCAGAAATGTCCCCACTGGGGGAGAGGGGGGGGAACAGGACGGGAAAGGTGTCCCTTTGCTACAGTTACTGCCATTCCAGGAAGACAGCCAGAGTTGGGAGGGGCGACGTGGAGCACAGGGGAGGCTGGGAGGAGCAGGCTGTGCAGCAAAGGCCCCATTTGTGCAAGTGGTTCTTGTGGAGAGCTTTTGGATAGATTTTGGATGAAAGTTAGATGCAGATTTGGGGGCTCGATCTGAATGGTGGTGCCGAAGTGCGCGGATAAGAGGCAGGAAAAGAGCGAGGGAAGTGGCGTGAGCTCGTTTTGGATGGGTTTTTGTCTTCTAGTTGTTCCAGGAGCAGAGGTTTTCTTCCCCGTGGAGCTGTGAAGGGCGGCTTCTCTGTCCGTACCTTTGCCTTCGGCGAGGCTCACGGGGACCTGGAATGGTCCTTTCGACTTTGTTTCTAAAGTCCCTCTTTTTCCGTTTGGCAGAGATTCGGTCTCGGGCCTGGAGCAGGCGGGCAGGTGCATCTGGAGGACGGGACGAATATCTCCGCAGCTTGTGCAAAGCGGAACTTCCAAGCTGTTCGATACCTCGGCAAGGTAAGCAACTTTCTCAGCTGGGCACTTTTCTTGTCATAGACACCATTTCACCTGCAGCGCCGGCCGTGCACTGAATGTTTCACGAGGACTTGTGTTGGCTCTCCGCCTCGGTTGTATGGGGATTTTCAGGAAGGCTAGAGGCAAGGCCTGAGCATAGGCCTGGGATGGTTTTCACCAGTTGCACTTGTCAGCGTTCCACTAGCTTTCGTGGCTTGCCAGTGGTTCCAGTGACGCTGCTTGCGTCAGCTTCCCTAGCTGAAGTCAGCACCCGGTCGGTCGCCAGGCTTCCTTCCCTGAGGTGCCGTGGTGTCACAGGGGGAGCCTGGCTTCCAACGGAGTTCCACAGCATCAACACACCAGGGTCTCCATGGTGCCCGCCACGGGGTGCCAATGCACGGGCGGCCCCGCCGCCGTGTCACAATGGCCCCCGGCTTGCACGGGCCCCAGGCTGCCAGTTGGCCCTTGGCTGCAGGAGCGGGTGGCTGGGTGGCCGGGAGCTGCAGGCCCGAGGGGGGCCCTGGGGCGGGAAAGCGGCAGGGATGATCCGATGGCCTGCACACCGTGCTGCAGCTGCCCGTGCCGCGTGACACTCGGCCCCCGTGCGAGCCAAGGCAGGCAGCCCTCTCCGGCGAAGAGCCCGTGCCGTGCCGCCGCGCTCCAGCAGCTCCCTGCAAAGGCCAGCTTGGGCAGCTTGGGGGCCCAAAAGCCAGTGGCAGGCTGTCTGCTGCTCCCATTTCTGTGGAGAGGTGAGCCAGAAATGTCCCAGTTGAGGGAGAGGGGGGGAACAGTGGGGGAAAGGTGCCCCTTTTCTACAGTTACTGCCATCCCGGGAAGACAGCCAGAGTTGGGAGGGGTGAGGTGGAGCACAGGGGAAGCTGGGAGGAGCAGGCTGTGCAGCAAAGGCCCCATTTGTGCAAGCAGTTCTTGTAGAGAGCTTTTGGATAGATTTTGGATGAAAGTTAGATGCAGGTTTGGGGGTTCAATCTGAATGCTGGTGCCAAAGAGTGCGGATAAGAGGCACGAAAAGAGCGAGCGAAGTGGCGTGATCTCGTTTTGAATGGGTTTTTCTCTTCTAGTCGTTCCAGGAGCAGAGGTTTTCTTCCCTGTGGAGCTGTGAACGGCGGCTTCTCTGTCCGTACCTTTGCCTTCGGCGAGGCTGACGGGGACCTGGAATGGTCCTTTCGACTTTGTTTCTAAAGTCCCTCTTTTTCCGTTTGGCAGAGATTCAGTCTCGGGCCTGGAGCAGGCGGGCAGGTGCATCTGGAGGACGGGACGAATATCTCTGCAGCTTGTGCAAAGCGGAACTTCCAAGCTGTTCGATACCTCGGCAAGGTAAGCAACTTTCTCAGCTGGGCACTTTTCTTGTCATAGACACCATTTGACCTGCAGCGTCGGCCGTGCACTGAATGTTTCACGAGGACTTGTGTTGGCTCTCCGCCTCGGTTGTATGGGGATTTTCAGGAAGGCTAGAGGCAAGGCCTGAGCATAGGCCTGGGATGGTTTTCACCAGTTGCACTTGTCAGCGTTCCACTAGCTTTCGTGTGCTGGTGTGATTTCTGTCGAGATGTCGTACAGAAATGTCCCATTTGGGGGGCGCAGGGCAGGGGGTTCTTTCTACGAACTTGGGACGGCAGCAGCTTTTGGGAGTTGCTTCCCCTCTGCATGGGGCAGGGGGAAGGGCTGGCTCAGCCTTGATCTGTCAAGGGCATGCCACGAGAGACCACAAAATGCACCTGCATCCCCTGCCGGGGAGGGGCATCCCAGAGCATAGCCATTCCCCTGGCAATCCGTAAGCCCCTGGGCACCCTGTTCGTGGGCAGGAAACTGCCAGGAGCTGTGCAAGCTGGGAGAGTGAAGCCCACCTGCAGCACGCTGCTGCTAGCATGAATGATCCCTTGGGCTCCTATAAAGCTCTCCCGGCTTCCCCCAATGTCCCTCTGTTGTCTTTTTCAGCCTAGAAATGGAACTCGAGATCATTTTAGTTGAGGAGCTCATAGAAAAAGGGATCTTTCTTGCAGCTCCAGGGGCACTTTTGGAAGAATATCCACAAAATCCCACCCCCAGAGGGCTGAATGCAGTCCTGTCAGTTTTTGGACCAAACCAACAGAATTGATCAAAAGCACCAATTTGGAGGACAAGTGGTGATGTGATTCCCCCCAGGTTAAGTCCCTTCTCTTCTCTGGAGCCCCCCACCCCGTTACGCATTGAGCTTGTTGATGACAGTGTCTCTTGAAGATTACGATCTCCACCTTGGTTCCCAGGATGCAGCAAGATAGGAGAGGGGCCTCGTAGCCCCCGGGCCTTGGAGCTCTACAATGGCTTTGGTGGTTCCAGCTGGGGGAAACGGTAGGCAAAAGTGCTGGCAAGGTTACAAATATTATAATTATAGAAAAGGAAAGAGGCAAAAATCACTCCAGCATCACTCCCCCCTTTGTTTTTAGAGCCTAGGGGTTTTTTTGGGGGGGGTTGTTTTGGGGGGTGTTTGTTTGTTAGGTGTTTTGGGGGGTTTTTGTGTGTTTTTGAGATTTTTTTTTGTGCTTTGTTTTGTTTTTGTCTTTGGGGTTTAATTTGTTGTTGTTGTTTGTTTCTTTGGCTTTTTGTTCTTTGTTTTTTGTTGTTTTGTTTTTTTATCCAGGCTGCGTTCGGTAACTATGAAGTAAGCATACCAAAGGCATATTGAAGGTGCAGTGAGCTTTTGGAAAGCTCCTTGATGTAGAATTGGAGTTTGCTTCCAAATTTGAACACAATCCTTCTTCATTTTTTCGCTTGGATTTCCATAAGAGCAGCAACTCGTGTTAACAAGGGTAAGGCTAGTAGCCAATGAAGAGCCATTTTGTTCTGTAAAACTCTGACAGACAAATCAGGGACTTGTTGTAAGGCCGCAATTGTGTCTGAAATTCGCTTTCCAAGATGTTCAGTCATCCTTCACGGGACCAAATGTTCTGTTTGGAATGACAGCCTCGAGGGCACGGGCTTGATCTTGATTTAGGGGGCCAAACTTACCAGACCTCCTGGTTCCATATTGGATACCATTTGTGCAAGTGGTTCTTGTGGAGAGCTTTTGGATCCATTTTGGATGAAAGTTATATACCGATTTCTACGAACTGGGGACAGCAGCAACTCTTGGGAGTTGCTTCCCCTCCGCATGGGGCAGGGGGAGGGGCTGGCTCAGCCTTGGTCTGTCACCTGCATGCCACAAGCGAGTACTAAATGCACCTGCATCCCCACCCAGAGGGGCATCCTAGACCAGAGTCATCCATTCCCTTGGCAAGCCGTGAGACCCTGGGCAACTAGTTCCTGGGCAGAATCCTGCCAGGACCTTTGCAAGCCAGGAGAGTAGAGTCCACCTGCTGCAGGTTGCTTCTAGCATGAATGATCCCTTGGGCTCCCACAAGGCTCTCCCGGCTTGCAAAAGCCCCCCTCAGTGTCATCAAAACAGTTTTTTGTCCCCTGGTGTTCTAATTACAAGGTCTGTTTTTACCCATTGCATTTCTGCCGGGAGGAATGCGAGTGTAGTTTTCTGTGTAACAGACACATACCCAGTTTCTGCTTGGGCTTGATACTTTTGACCATTGGTGTATATTACTGACGTGACAAGAAACCTAACATCTGTGTGTTTGGGCCCTTCATACACACCAAGGGGGTTTGTGTTCCAGCCACAACATGGTTATTTAATATCCATATTGCCTCAGAAAAATTGTCAACCCATTATTTATATGAGTTGTCCCCCAGGTGCCTTTAACTTCTTGAGCTGGTGTCTTGGTTTGAAAGACAGGTGTCTGCCAAGAGAGGTTGAACCCTCCCTTAGGACAGAGAATGTGATTTTTCCCCTCCCTCCAAATTATTTAATTTTGAAAATCAAGGGCTTTCAGGCAAAGGTATGGGAAAAAGGAATATCAGTTCTTTACTAGTATCTGTAAACAAGCAATAACAATAATAGCAACCACAACTAGAACCAGAAACCAATAGCAGATGACTTGTGAGCTGCTGAGCCTTTTCCCATGTGGTGTAATCACGGTTGCAAGCAGCAGGGGCGCTGTTGAGCTCCCGGCCGGGCAGGGCAGGTGCGATGACTCCCGAGTGGCTGCAGGTGGCGCTGTGGCACAGCGTCAGGTCAGCTTTAGGCAGCTGGTAATGGCGGGCAGGCTGAAAAGCATACAGGGCAGCGAAGCAGCTCGGAGCAGCGAGAAAGCAGGGCAGCAGGGGTAGGAGCTGGCTCTCTCCCTGGCTAGCTAGCGAGGTAGCAAGGATTTCTGCAGTCACAGCAGACGCCGCGGTCTCGTGCGGCAGAGGGCGGGGGCAGGCAGCAGAGGCAGCCAGACTCTCCTGGCAGCAGCTGCGAGAAAACGCAGCCCGGGGAAACGGGCCCTTCCCAGTGGGAAAAAAGGTTGAATCAAAGCTCACCCAGCCAGGAGAAGAAAAAAAACAGGGCACAGTTGGATTTCCTCTGGTCGCAGCTGAAAAGCAAAGAGCAGCCTCTCCTCTCAGCGTCCGAACCACGAGAGACTGCGTTCCAAGGGCCGACTCTTCCCTTACCCTGCCCTGCCCAAGCACACCTTTAGGCTTTTACAAAAGACTTGATGGCTCTAAACACCCAATTATTTGTTGCTTAGTAACAGTGAATAGAGAAAAATTCCAGGCCTTCCCTAAATTCCAACAGCTGGACCCTGTATTTTATTACAATTGACTGCCCATCCACGGCACCACAATAATTCAATAATGGCATCCAGTTCTTGTTGCACGTGTTCCATATACAGTCCCTGTATGAGAATGTCATCAACATATTGTACCATCTGTACTTCAACTGGTGCAGTATGTTGTGCTAAAGTGCAGTGTATTGCTTGTTCACAAAAAATAGGACTATTATTTTTAGTCTTGGGGGCGATGTCTAAAAGTGTATTTGTTTTCTTTGCTTCTTCCCCATGTAAATGCAAACTGATCTTGAGCAATATGGGGAATAAGAATCATGCAAACCACATTTGCTACATCAAGTACAGCATACCATGTTCCTGGATGTGCCTGAGTTTGGTGTATTACTATAGCATCTTTGGGAACAGTAGTAGTTACAGGGGGTGTTTTTCTTGTTTGCTGCCCTCTAATCTACAGTCATTCACAGTAGTTAGATTTTGAAGGCGAGAGTGAGAGCCAGCGACACGGCCCAATATGGGTCATAAAGCAAGCTCTGTTTATTTTACAGTATGAGCGGCTTATATACTGTTACAATGTTTATATTTATTGATTATTAATCTACTGGCTAATTACACATGTTACAGTTTACATTCTATTGCATTATATTCTCATACATTTAGGGATCCTCCTCAGTTCCTTCTTAATCTTCTCACGAGATTCTCTCACAGCCCAGAGGCACAGCTGTGCCTCTTAGGTATCTTTCTCACGGCACCTTCCCAGGGCTCTACTGAGGCCTGTTCAGCTAACACAGGTCTTGCTCGCCCTGGCACAAGCCTTTATTCTGCACAAGCCTTTATTCTGCAACAATTCGCCAGCTGCTATATGGCTTTTTGCAGGCCAGACAAGGCTATCAAAAGGAGAATGTGTGAAGTGAGCAACACCTTCTTGTAGCAAATCATTAATAGTCTGCATCTCCCCCTGGAATTTTATATTGCATCATATTTAAAATTTCTGTGGCTCTGGGTGTCTTGGTTTGAAAGACAGGTATCTGTTAAGGAAGCTGGGAACCTCCCTTAGAATAGAGAATATGATCCCCATTCCCTCTGAATTATTGTAACTTTGAAATCAAGGGCTTTCAGGCAGATACTGGAAAAGGAATAACAGTTCTTTACTAGTATCTATATGAAGTCAAACAAGCAACAACAGTAGCAACAACAAACAAAACCAGAAACCCAGTGGCAGCTTTCTCTGAGCTGCTAGACACCCTTCCCTTTGGTGCAATCACGGTCACAACCAGCAGGGGCGCTATTGAGCTCCCAGCTGGGCAGGGCAGGTGCATAGCTGCAGGGGGTGCTGTGGCGCGAGGTCAGGAGAGCTTCCCTCAGGCAGTAATGGCGGGTGAGCTGAGTCGCAGGCTGCAGTAGGAAACCTCAGAACGGCAGGCTGGAAGAGCAGGTCTGGCTCATCCAGTGCAGCAAGCAAGAGATTGCAGAAACTCTGCAGCTGTGAGAGGAGCTGCGGTGTGTCCAGGAGGGTGGGGGATGCGGGGCCACAGTATAGCAGAAAAACAACCCAAGCCAGCAGCTTGGCCTGGCCAGTAAATCTTACTGGCCAGTAAGTCGCCAGGCTAGGGAGCCGCAGCTGGACTCTTCCATAGGGGGAAGGGTCCCCCCAGCTTTCCCCTGAGGCACCTGAGTGGATGGTAAAAGTCCTCCCCAGTCAAATATGGTGATAATAAAAGTCCCAGTTGTAACGGTCGATCCAAGAATCGAGTTCTGTCTCAACATTTCTCATCAGAAACTACAGGTGCAGGACTTACGCAGAGAATGCTTTGTGCCTATCCAAAGCTGGTACGGAACAAATGCTTTGTACCTGCCTAAGGTGGTACAGAATGAAGACTTTGCACCTGCCTGAGTTGATACAGAACAAAGGCCTTGTGCCTGCCAAAGCGGGTATGTGATGAAGGCTTTGCACCCGTTGCCCTGACACCCATTGTGAAAAACCTGCTGACCATGCCTCGGACACTCCTCCCTTGACCCTGTCAAGTGGAGTTTGGCATATCTCCACAAGAATTAAGGGGGAGCAAAGGCGGGTCGCAAGGAGGGACCAGGTGTATGGACTAGCATAAAAGACAACTCTGGAGTGGCTGAACTCCAAAGATCTTCCCCACTAAAAGACCACATCGATCTTTGCAGAGGCCAAGGAACGCCGACTGGATGGGACTCCAGAGACGCCAGTCGTCTATGGACCCATGGTGGTAGCTATAGCCCCTTTCCTTCCCTTTCCTCCCCATCTTTTCCCAATTTTCTCTCTCTCTCTATCGCTGGCCGCTTTACAGGCCAAATAAAGTTCCCCCTTGGATTGAAATTTAACTCCCTTGACTTGTTGCATTTTGTGTTTTCTTTTCTTTTTTGCGCTCTGAGATCGTAGCTGGTACAAACCATCACGCGTCTGCTTATGAGTGGACCGTGACACCAGTTCAAACAGCTGCTCTTACAAATGAAAGCTCACCCAGTAAGGAAGAAATGCAGATGCTGGACTCCAGCGACCACACAAACCCCTCTACTAGCTGCAGAGGCTCAGCTGTCTCCTCCAGTGCCCCGGAAGCAAGAGAGCCAGGGGCGCCCTCCAACTATATTTTTCTTAGCCTAGTTCCTCCTGATATTTCTCCTCTCCCCAGAGAAACCCTGGGATAAAAGGAGTGCAGCCAGATGCCCTCCTCCCCTGAGCTTGGTAACTTCTTTTGTCTCTCTTAAGTACCAAGAGTTAAGGTGTCTTAGCAACAGACAGGGCAAAAATTCCCGAAGAGAAGGAAAACAAAAGGAACAAATCCTACCCTCCAACACTGGGGATTTCTGCTTCTTGTATAAGTCCCACAGTGGTAACTCCTGCATGTAGCCACCATGTGGTGCCAAAAGCCCAATAGGTACCATTAATTTCTAACGTAGCACCCCACAAAACATCCATACCTAAAATGCATTCACTAGTTGGAGCAAACATAACAGAATATACATGAGGGTCCCAATATCCAGTTTGCAATTTCAATTTAGTAATTTTCCCCGCTACAGGTTTTTCACCCTATCTGCATATGGGAGCAGTAGTTTCCTGTATTTTTGCTGGGTTATCATGAATGATGGTAACCTCCACCCCTGAGGCACGGATTGACTCCACAACTCAAATAGTTATGAAGTATGTTATAAATGAAAACTGAGCCAATTAAAATGTAAAATTTGATAACTTTTATTTCATCAATTTTAAGCAAAAAATTCAGAATTTTAAATATAATAGCTGGGAGGACAATAAACAAAACAGCGCTGGGTGTGCCTGGGAGTCTTCGCTCGGCCAACGACACACACCCGGCTCTTTCCTGCCTCTCCTTTTATATCGAACTCAGTTTCATTCTGCGCTAGCGTTCCACTGTTGCTGAGGTTTGTCAGCCAATGCAGGGATATCTCCTGTGCTTGAGTCTTTCTGTTACTAGGGGTCTCAAAGACTGCAAGGTGAAGGAAAGCTAGGAAGGAGGGGGAGGCAGTTATGAGTGCTACAGGGCGAGGCAAAACTAGGTGAGGGAAGGGGGCAGGGCTCGAATAATCCAGAAAGCAGTTATAACACAACTTTTATAACTCAACCACAGAGGAATGTACCAAGGCAAGATCTGTGCTTTATAAAAAAAATCCTGCCTCTGAGTCCCAGTTTTATTCTTTATAAGGGCAACCCCTCTCCTCATGGCAGTTCTCTTTGCCAATTATTTCTAGGACTAAACTGCACTCAGTGCACCCACATTTAAAACACTGCACTTTCTGACATGAATCACATCTGCATTTATGACATTTATAAGGGCAACCCCACTCCTCATGACAGTTTTTTTTGCCAATTGTTTCTAGGGGCTAAACTGCACTCAGTGCACCCACATTTAAAACACTGCACTTTCTGACACGAATCACATCTGCATTTATTACAAGTAGATATGCATTTATTCCAGCTGGGGTGTATGGGGGGGTAGCCCCTCCAAAGGCATGCACACTTCAGCAGCACTTCACTAGGATTATATTAGGTTCCAGGTTACATATGCATAAAGTTACACAAAGCCCCTACACATATTCATTACCTATGTTATAAATTTTGAGCCATGCCAATTAAATTAATTAGATTTTTTAGCAAGCGACAGCAAACAAATCAGATCTGGACATGCCTCGGAGCCTTTTGCTCCGCCATGGCACGCGCCTTCCCCCTCTCAGTTTCACTTATATACTCTCTAGATCTCGCGACTTTCAAATCTCGTGCATTTTTCAAATATGCGTCCTTCAAATCTCATGTCTGCGCAGTTTGTTTGCTTTCTGGTTGTTGTGATGTCAAAGGTGCTCTAGATGGCCTTCTCGTGCTTCTTGCATTATGGAGTCGGTGGCATACACAATACAGTTAACTGACTAAAGATTTTGATTAACAAAACACAGAGCTGTTTATGACAACCTATCCCTGCTTCGTATTATGATGAGTTCAAAGTTTATTTAAATATGCTGGCACAAGCGCAATGTCACTTAATTAATTGAGGCAGTGGTCATGGGAGAAAGTAACCAGAGTACTCCTCGAGATGAACTCTTCACCTTATCTCCTTGCCATGCTCTCTTGGTTCTTGGTCCAAATCCAAACCTTAGAACTAACTGGTACCAGTTCTGGGGTCCGAGAGCAGGATGTTCAGTCACACTCAGTAGTTTTTCTCAATTATTTGGCGTTCTTTTCTGTATCCACCCTGTTACTAGGCAGGCACAAAATCATTAAGCAAATGATACATTGTCTTCAGCAAGCAGTTCTTAGTAAATCATTATCCAACATTTGGCCTTCTAAATCAGTTCAAAAAATTATTATCCAGCTTCTAGCTCCCCTAAATTAGTTTATCCTAGACCCCTATAAATCATCCCCATATCAAATAAGGCACGGACTCTTTGTTTATTTGCATTTGACCACTTAATAATATATTGGGTAAAGGGATGAGTGTCCCGTCACAACATATGGCAGTCCAGTACGGGGGCTTGGTCTATTCCCTGTTCATTTGTCACTTGCCCCTCTGCCTCAGCTATAGCTTCCTTCATGTCTGTCCACAGATAAAGTGGTGCAGATGGATCAAATTATGATCTTCTGTCTTCCCCAACCCCGGCTGCTTCATCTTCCGTATTTTCTTGTTCTGGAAATTCTGTGCTATATGACGTAAGACTTGTATTGGGTGTCCATCTGTATCTTTCTTGTCTACCCCTTGGTTGAGGAGTAAAGGAAAGAGGCAAATCCATTCACTCAGCTCTCCCTTGTCATAGATTGTACTCACAGAACCAATGCGGAGTCAAGCCAATCAAGAATTTGTAATTTATTAGGCAAATGATAGCAAGCAAACAGCGCTGGGCAGCAGGGCTCTGCCAACGGTGCGCAGCCACCCTCTCCCGACTCCACAGTCTTTTATAGGCCTTATCTTCTGGGTTACGTGTACTCTACACTTTGCGCCTCTCTGTTGCGGAGGGTTGCTTCTGTTCTTCTGCTGAGACAGTACATCTTGCCGAATGCCAAGGTTACAGATTACTCTCTATTCCCCACCTGCCAGCGAATATTTTCCCACCCAAAACAACTTTTCCTTTGTTTAAGCAGTGTTAGCAAGATTTGCAATTTCCTTTTGTTCAAGAGGCGTTAGCAAGATTTGATTAACAAACAGTATCTCTTCCATTACATCTCTTATTATTCCCCAGTTGATTCTCCTGCTTTTTTGCTTTCCCCTGATCCTGGGCTGATTTCTCTGCTTCTAATCCCAGTAAATCCCCTAACTGACTTAATTTTTTTTTCAATCAACTGTTCAATCAGGTTCCCTTGCTCTGATAAGAGTAAGGGGATAAGGTAAGCTTTCCATCCTTTCAGGCTTTTCTCTAGGACAGTGTTCCATATCCTGGGAGTTAAGGGCTCCCTTAACTCGGGAGACCCCATCATAAAACTAATTTTCATTCCTTCTGGTTTAAGCAGATTGCAAGCTTGTCTTGACGTTGTCCATTCTTTGGCCACAGACTGCCAAGTAGCATCATTGATATACTGATCTGAAAACCTTTATGCAACAACTGCAACTATAGTAACGTTTTTGGCCCTAACATGGCATAACACTGACTGTGCATACATATCAGATGTAAGTCCCATAAACTTTTTAGCATCTCCATCTAGTAACACAGTGTCAGCACCTTTCTCCATAAGGTACACTAGCCAGTTTTGAGGTTTCTCCCCTGGCCTCTGCTTGTATTTGTCCAGTAAATTTTTAACTGCCTCAGAGCTATAATCAGTTCGTTTTTCTGTCTGGACAGCTGGTCCATTCCCCCGAGTCACCAGCTTCTGCTTAAAGACAGAAGCTGCATGAGTACCTTCCTTTTTTATTTCTGATTCATCCTCTGTAGAGGAATCAGATTCATTAGCACTCCAAATGTTTCCATCCCAGGTCTCCCAAATCTCCATGCTGGATTTGTGATAGTAGCATGGACTCATGGATCAGCTGCCTTTCTGTCTATCTTTTACCTCATCACCTTGCAACCAGAATGGCACATTTTTTTCTGCTAAAACAGCACATTACCTCCCAAGTTGCTTACCCTGTTCTACAGCAGTTACAAAACCTTTACATTGTAACATCCTATCTGTCGTGGATTGAACTGGCCAAATGCCAGACATCCATGACATCTGCTCTCTCCAGCCACAGCTGTGCAGAAAAGAGAAAAAGAAACTAACACACCACACACACAGAGGCTTCATGAGTTAAGATAAGGTACTGTAGGACTATGCACCAAAGGGAAAAACAGGATGAAAACTTAAAGTTGCAAAGTGATTTATTAACCTAACAGAGACAGAGGATAAATGAGAAGTAAAAATAAGCTCTTAAGATGCCATTTCGTCACTCACCCCCCTCCCTCTTAAGACACCATTTCTCCGCTGACCCCCCTCCCTCCTTTCAACCAACAGCTTGGTGAGGGGGCAGGATGTGGGGGTTTTCTTAGTCAATCCATCAACAAAATTTCTTCTGCTACAATCACCATTTCTCCACTCACCCCCCTCCCTCTCTAGACACTGTTTCTCTGCTCAAACTCCTCCCTCATTCCAACCAACAGCACGTGGGGCAGAGTAAGGGGCTTTTCTTTGGTCAGTCCATCTGCTGCTCAGGGAGAAGAGTCTCTTAGCCATGGGGTCCCTCCCACAAGAGACCGTCCTCTGTGAACCTCTTTGGCGTGGGTTGGATCTCACGAGCAGCAGCCACCCGAATCTGCTGCAACATGAGTCCTTGTCCACAGGGTGCAGACTCCCGAGCCAAGGCCAGGCTGTTTCCATCTCGGGAGCAAGGCCTTTCTCTCTGTATGGAATTCCCACTGGATCACAGCTTCCTCCAGGGATCCACCTGCTCCTCTGGTGTGGGCACCTCCCCACGGGCTGTGGGTGGATCTCTGCACCCCTGTGGACTCCATGGGCTGCAGGGGGACCACCTGCTCCCCCCATGTTCTTCACCACAGCTAGCAGAGGGTTTTCAGCTCCAGCGCCTGGAGCACCTCCTCCCCTACCTTCTCCACTGACCTTGACATCTCCATGTTGTTTTCCCTCACATATTCTCACCTCCTCCTCCTCCTCCTCCTCCTCTAGCTAAAAAGAAGTGCATGCTCACATTGTTTTGATTTCTTCTTAAATATATTTTCACAGAGGCGTAACTAACATCTCTGATTGGCTCAGGCTTGGCCAGCAGCATGTCCATCATCTTCAGAGCCATCAGAGATTGGCTCTGCTGGACATGGTGAAAAACTTCCAGAACCTTCACACAGGAAACACAGGAGCCATCTTTGTGCCCCTCCCTACCCACTAGCAAAACTGAGCTAAACAAAACTAACTCATGAACACAGGTATGTTTTCTCCCAGCCCTTCAACCATTTCTTCAGGCCTACCACAACAGCTTTTGAAGGGTTTAAATTCCTCTTAGATGCTGAAGATACCTTGCTGATGTTCTGGGCTAAGTAAAACCAATGCAGTATCAGCTCTCAACTGTTCTATTTTATCATCTAGTTCCACTGTTTCTCAAGCTCTGCATTTTCTTCAATAGCAACTTTGTATGCAATTATGGGCAACCAGCCACCCGACCAGCATGAATCAGCCGCTCTTCAGCACATGTCTGAGGAGTTTGTATAAATTCAACACCCCTATGGGGTCCTTAGCCTCCCATGGTTCGGGCCCAATACTTGTACAAGTTTCTAGTTTGTGCCATAATGTGCTCCACAGTTCCTGACCCCAGTCACTCCACTGAGGGAGCCACAGCCTGAGGCTCATTTTTACAAAACATTGTTACCAATGCTCACACAAGGACCTGATAACAACAACAAAAATAGTAAGGGTGATAACTCTGTTCTATTGGTATTGTCTGGCGACACCACAGACACAAAGAACTAAGGCTTCTTCCTAATTCAGTTTGAAAAGTACTCTAGTTATGTTTACAATGTCCACAGCGCACTACAACAAATGTATGACACCAACCACTCTTTGGACACAGAAAAACATTACTAAATTCCCACACACGACTGGGTATCTGGACTAAATCTTGACCTCCCATACACCACACTGAGACATGAAATAGTGTCTTTCCAAACAGCATCTCTCAGTACAGCTTACATGCTTCACTCTCTTAGTGCAACCCCGTACTTCACTGACTAAGCCCTGTTTTTTTCTCCCCCACACAAACTCACTCAGAACAGCAGTACAGCAACATGTTACACTCTCCTGGTGCAAGCACATGACCCGCTGACGAGGGTCTGTTCTTATCTCACACACGGAACAGTGTCTCTTGGTGCAGCTATGTGGTCCGTTGCCCAAACCCTGTCTGTATTTCCATCAATTTCTCTCTTACACTCAAAACAGTATTAGATTTTCACTCACACACACTCAAAACAGCATCAGTTTTTGTGCTCTGGGGATCCCATCATTCTCATTGCCATTAATGTTATGGTTCTGGAGAAACCCCATGCACAAAAAACTCTAAGATGCAATTGTGATTGCAAAGCAAGTTGCTGTAGCACATAATACATACTGACCCCTGGATTTGTAAAAAGCCGCTGAGCAGGAGAAGGAGATGGAGCATGATGCTCAGCGGGGAGAAGCAGGTAGGCGGTGCACCTTCAGGGCATCCGCTGGATCAAAGTGGTGTGCATCATGTCCTCCTCCTCATGCCCTCCATCTGAGAACCATGCTTTGAATCTCCTCCTCCTCTGGAGTGGAATTCTTCCAGTTATGACATCAACTCATGCGTGGCCAGCGCATGAGGTGGGGCCACAACGGCTCATGATACTACCTCCATGTAAACAACAGCTCATTTTTCCTCTTCCACAGGTTAACCTCCTATTGGTTGACCAAGACATTGTTTCTCTTAAGTGTTGAGTTCCCACCAGTTAAACAATAAGGTTTTCTTCATTGTCTTCACTATCTTGTTGATGTGCACAACAGCAGACTAAATATGTCAGGGCCTTAAGACACAACGTTAGACCCTGAAACAGGCAGCCCAAGGAAATTATGTCCAGCCAGACCCATCTGTCCTGGTAGCTTTTGTCTGGCACCTAGCCTTGTATGTCCTGAATTTTGGACAGGCAGTCCACAGTTCACCCTTGGGCTCCCTGACCAGAATGACAGTTCTTTTGCATAGGAAGGCAAGCAGGTAGCCCAAGTGTTTTAGGTACAGATTAGAGACATCCGATGCGAGATCAAGGCTGTACAGAACAGTTTGTCCTGGCTGCTTTTGTGTACCAGCAATCTTTGAATGTACCTGTCACTTGCCTTGCCTTGACAAACCATACTGTTTCCTTGCCTTGCCCTGCTAACCCTTCCCAGCATTGCATTTCCTTGCATGCCTATGCCCAGCCCTTGACCTGCCTACTGCTTTCCTCCAGGGCCTTGCCTTGCCTACTCCTTCCTGCTTCTGCCTGGCCTACAAATGACTGGGCTCACCTTCCTATGCCCAGCCTTGCCTATAACTTCTGGATTTTCTCTTGCCTACCACTGCATTTGCTTTCCCCTCACTGCTCTTGCCTTACCTACCTTTCCCTTGACTTGTCTACAATTGCCTACAGTTGGTTTGCATTGCCTTGCATGCATGGAAGACAAGACAGAGAGTGGTAAGCAAAACAAAGAAAAATAAGGAAGTTGTATCTAGGACGAGGCAAGGCAGATGGAGGCAAGGCAGATGGAGGCAAGGCAAGCAAAGCTAGGGTAGGCCAGGAAAAACTAGGCAAGGTACTGAAGGCAAGGTAGGGCCAAGTGACTTGGAGTGCCTTGCCAGTGTTGGTGGAGCAGAAGTTAAGGTACCATGGGGAGGTATAGTCCAGCAAGACATTTCTCTCCTGGTCCCTTCTGTGTAGGAGCAATTGTTGGACATATCTAATACTGGAGGTGGTATGCAACTTTCACTTGGTAAGATCCTGAATGAGAATGGCAATGCTTTTTCATGGGAAGGAAAACACATAACCCTGGTGCTGGAGGTGCAGAGAAGAAGCTGCCTAGTGGAGGTTAAGGGTGCCAGCAATGTTCTGTCCTGGCATATTTTGGTTGGAAGCACTGCCTCAATTCGTATAATTATGGAATCGGTATCCATCTTTGGAAGGTGGTCTCCTGAAAGATTCAATGTGGCATGTGGATTGCGCTTCTCAGAGGTGGCTTTCTGAAATTCTGGCAGCGCACCTTTGTTTTTTTGGACAAGGTAAGCAGGTAGGCTGAGTCTCGGTGCACAGCTGATCTAGTGTCCCAGGCAGGTAATGCCCAGTAACAATATTCTGTCACCTTTGTATGTTATCAGTCCCTGGATGTTCTGTATTTTGGAGGCGATGATGCTGTTTTCTTTTTATGTGGGCTTATAATTCCTCTCTTCGGCAATGAAAACAAGTTCAGATGTGCACATTTGGTGGTCTTAGTGAATTTAAAGGCTTTTCCCAAGAGGCAGTTCTCTGACTTACAGCTGTTGAACTGCCAGTGGGAATGCAAACACCAAACTGTAGACTTCTGGTCTAAAGAGACAGTAAAGGGACCCCTGAGCAGTCCCTGGTGCCATTCTATTTGGACGCTGACTCAGTGAGACTGAAGGCTTAGGATAGTACCTAGAGCTGAGAAGGAATGTGCTAATAGCAGGGTGTGTGCTGGTAGTTCAATGGGTACAGTTGAAGTTGTAGGCAGCAAGAGCTTTCTCAGCTGGCACTTTTGTAAGCTCTGTTTCTGCCAGATGTTTTCAAGTTTGTGACCAGACTCTGTGAGAGTGAAAAGATTTGTTAGTGCCAAGGAGTTCATGTTGCCGTTTGAGGGCGGTGCAAATAAGAGTTCGCACTTGGAAGAGGAAGATCAGCGCAAATGTTTTGTGCTGACACAGTTGATTTGAGAGCAGGGACGTTTCCATCTTGGCTGTGCACTTTGTGTGGTTTCGAGCCGGGCTCCGTGCGTTTCTTTTATTTGTATATTGACAGCGCCATCGTGTGGTTGTTTCGATGAGCCCTGTCAGTGCCCACGATAAAGCTAAGTGCTTTTCGGGCCCGGCTCGTGCCAGAAAGTGTTCATGTGCGAGCAGCTCGTGGAAGAACTCCTTGTGATCTTGACTCTCGGAGACTTGAAAGAATGTGATCCTGCATCTAGTTGGGAAGGAAGAACAATAGTTTCGTCGTTGGCTGTGCAGTTTCTAGGCTGCAAAAGAAAAGGCAATTGCAGCACAGCCTTTCTTTTAGAACCTTTTCTGTGTCATCAGCCGCTCAACATGTAACAACCACTAGCTGAACTGCTTCAAACTCCTGGGAGATATGCACTTTCTCTCAAGCTCTATGTACCATCCTACCTTCTCACTCTCACCAATCCCAAACATTTTCAAAACGTCCAGCAGCTGCTTCCAAAGAAAAAGTCTTAGAACAGAAAGCCAGTGCTGGCCTTCATCTTTCCCTTCTAGTCTGTAAACTAGACAAAACACACTAGTGATTCACACTTTCCTTCTCTATTATATAGATATCATCTTCACATTCTTTCAAGGTGGCAAAGTCCATGGCTAAAATGAAGCTGTTTCCAGCTGCAGTTTGAACTGAGAGATGTGCCAGGACAGAAGGTATTCGCTGACCTTCCCTCTTCCCTGTGAAAACTGATATTCACAGTGCCATCACTTTCACACACCTTCAGTGTCACCGAGTTCACGCAGCTATATCTCACAGGGAAGGAAGTGTCAGGACAGAAAATATTCCTAAACTACCCTGTTCTCATGGCACCCTTTAAACTGTGCACTGGGACAATGTCCTTCTCTCATATATGTGCTGTTGCATTTTTCAATTCTCACAGGTCTTTTTCCAATGTCCAGCAGCTGCTCCCATAAAAGCCTGTGCTGGTATTCACCTTCTCCTTGCTGCATGTGTGCCACACCAAACTCGCAGGTGCACTCTGTACTTTCCTCCTCTACTACATCTACCATCATTTTCTCTAGATCTTGAAGTCTAAAGCTAAACAGGATTATTTCCACTAGGGCTCAGAAAGGAATATGTACAAGCACAGGTAACTTTCATTGATCTTCCCCCTTACGGTTGATAACGCAAATTTGGCAGGCAACCAAGTAGCAGCCACACTCCCCTTGCAGTCTGTGCACTGGGCTCACAACCACGGTACTCTGTGGGTACATCCTTTGCCTTATGTAACACCACCCTTTTCATTCTCTCAGAGTGAGAAATGTCCACTTGCTTCTCACATAAAACACTATGCTGGCACAGAGGCAGTCTAGCGCACTGCTTCTCGTGAAACATTCCAGTGCTATGCCCTTTCCTACTCAGTTCTACATATACTATCACATTCTACTAGTCTTGTAACTTGAATCTAAATGGAAAATATTTTGGCTATGTTTCGCATAGATAACTGCCTGGACAACAAGCTTGCTCAGACTTTGCCCCTTATGCGTGGAAACTTCTATTTGCGCCACATTCAAGCAGCAGTCCTGTTTCCCTTACAACCTGCAAACTGCCATCAGGTGACTGTGCTCAGCACATTCCTTTTCAGCTATAAGTACCATCACTCACTTTACTGCCTCTTAAGAACCAAAAATGCAGATACACCTCTCTCAGAGGGAAATGTGGCAGGATGAAAACATTTTCTTGTTTACTTCTTGTTGTCTTCCAGACTGGTGGTTTGTTGAAAGTGTTGGATGTAGGAAGACTAATCTAGGAACTACTTCTCTCCTGACACATATAACTGAGGAAAAACCATTCATAGCACACTGTTTGTGTGCAGTATTCCATCAGTGATGAAAAGCTGAATTCCATCAGTGGCCTTCGGGTTTTAGAGCTATTGTACAGCAAGAGCTGCGGGCTATTTCAGGGTTTGAATCAGGGCTCTGCGAGAATGAGCCAGACCCCCCGAGCATTGTGTGTACTTGAAAGGCTGCCATGAGAAGGGGTCATGCAGCAAGTGCTTCTGTCCTAACATCTTTATCTCTGTGCGAAATGGTGAGGCAGAAAGTACAGGATGGTACCAAACTGAGCATGAATGTTCAGCAGCTGTGTGCAGTTTACCGACGGCAAAAAGTCGTTAATTCCACTTGAATGTGGCATTCTGATTGCAAGTTAGCAATTGCAATGGGGAGAGTCAGAGAAAGTTTCCTGTCCTGGCATATTTTCTTGGGCAAGCTCTAGCTAGAAGCAGTTCAGTTTAGCTTCAGAAGCTGTGTGAGTGACTGTGAGGTGATTCTTCAGAAGACAACTACAGAGCAGTGTGTTTAGTGTGGTTGATAGGTTACAAGGGTAATGTGCAGGCTACTGCTGGGATCTTGCTCCTAGTCCATTCCTAGGGCAGCGGCTCCTGGATGTTTTAGTTCAGTTAGGCTCAGCGAGAGTGAAAAATGTGAGAGGACATGTAGCTGCGAAGTAAGGTGCACAGCCCTGTGTGAATTGTGTGTTGTTAAAATGCTGCTGTGGCAAAGACATACGTGCCAAGTGGTTCTGTTCTGGCACATCGTTGTGCATGAAAGGACATGAAAATTTCAGTCTCTGCAAAGTTGTAAGTCTGTGACCTTACCTGAAGCTAAACAGGAAATCCAAGAGCAGGAGTATGTGTCTACATATTTCAAAGAAAGAGAAGGTAATTGTACCATTCTTAGAAAGGAAAGCTCCTAGCTCTAGTTTGTATGGTGTTGATAGTCTTCAAAGTGAATGTTAAAGCCAGCCAACTGCTCTTCGTCCTGGCTGGGCATGCAGCTGCTGGGACATGGACATATCCTGACGCCCCCCGCACCCCCCCACCCCGACCCCTAGACAAGATTTGGGGTACTTTGAAGCCATTATGGGAGTGAAGCTGGACTGGTTCAGGGATGGCAAAGGGACAATTTGGGGGCTTTTTGAGATGTCCCTGTGTCGCCCCGCGCCCCAAATCTCCGCCCTCCTCTGGTGCTCCCTGCCCCGCCCCTGTCGGTCCCTCCTGTGCCCCGAAAAAATCCCCTGCAGAGGGGGAGATTTCCCCAATTTCCGCTGTCCCGGGTCCGTGGAAAGCACCCCCTTCTTTTCCCTACCCCTCGTCGCCGTCCTCACTGCCTGGTGGCTGCCAAAGGGGATGAGGCCAAGGCGAGGAGAGGACCCTGCGCCGGCCCAGTGCGGAGGCGTTCCTGAGACTCCGGAGGTGCCGACGGTCGGCGTTGCTGCCGGAGCGAATGCCAAAGGCAGCGGAGGAGCGGCCAATCCAAATGGGACTAGGAGAAGAGTGGCGGCCGCGGGCAGCAGTGCCGCACGGCCAGGGAGTGAGGCGGGGTTGGCGTGGGGCTGAGGGCTGGGTCGGAGGGCCAAGGTGGGGCAGCCATGTAAAGTCCCTTTCGACTGTCGAGAAGAGCAGCCTGCTGGGATCGCTCAGCGCGGGGGATTGTTGGGGTACACGCGGGCACAGCACCGGCGGCAGGTGTGAGACGTAAAGGGGAGGCAGCGTGCAAAAGGTTCAGGCAGGCCATGAGGGCGCAAGAGGGTTGCGGTCAGGTCGATGAGGTTGGCTGGGCTTTATGAGGCGAGTGTGGCAGCACAGTGTTTCCGGGATCAAAAGAAGTGCACCTTTAGCCTTTGAGCAGTGCAAGAGAGGAGATAGCCTCTTTTGAAGGGCGGAGGTTTACTGTGGAGCTTGCTCCCCACAACCTTCCACTACGGCCCCGAGTCTTGTCCCAGTGTGGCAGTGAATGTGGACATACCTGGGTCAGCACTAGACAGAAATCTAAGTGGAAAACTAAGTCTGATCTTAATGAAAACCCTAACTGTACCCTAACCATAACCCTAATCCCACACCCCAAACCTAACCCTAACATAAGCCTAACCAAAACTGTAACAGTAACCCAAGGGAGAGGGGACCCCAAAAGAAACCCCAGCTCCCAGCCAGGGTGGATGAAGATTTTTCATGCCCTACAATATTGGGCTTTATGACTGTAAGGGTCGATCCAAGAATCGAGTTCTGTCTCAACATTTCTCATCAGAAATTACAGGTGCAGGACTTATGCAGAGAATGCTGTGTACTTGCCTAAGGCTGGTGCGGAGCGAATGCTTCGTGCCTGCCTAAGGTGGTACAGAACGAAGACTTTGCACCTGCCTGAGCTGATACAGAACAAAGGCCTTGTGCCTGCCAATGCGGGTATGTGACGAAGGCTTTGCACCCGTTGCCCTGACACCCATTGTGAAAAACCTGCCGACCATGCCTCGGACACTCCTCCCCTGACCCTGCCAAGTGGAGATTGGCAAATCTCCACGAGAATTAAGGGGGGGCAAAGGCGGCTGGCAAGGAGGGACCAGGTGTATGGACTAGCATAAAAGACAGCTTTGGAGTGGCTGAACTCCGAAGATCTTCCCCACCGAAAGATCACATCGATCTTTGCAGAGGCCAAGGAACGCCGACTGACCGGGACTCCAGGGACGCTGGACGTCTGTGGACCCGTGGTGGTAGCTATAGCCCCTTTCCTGCCCTTTCCTCCCCATCTTTTCCCAATTTTCTCCCTTTCTCTCTCTATCGCAGGCCGCTTTACAGGCCAAATTAATAAAGTTCCCCCTTGGATTGAAATTTAACTCCCTTGACTTGTTGCATTTTGTGTTTTCTTTTCCTTTTTGCACTCTGAGATCGTAGCTGGTATGAACCATCACGCGTCTGCTCATGAGTGGACCGTGACAATGACCCTAACCAAAACCCTAACCCACGACCCTAACCCCCAACAATAACCCTAACCCAAGGGTTTATTCCACATTTCTAAAGAGGTGAGTGTTTGGGGATATCCAATGGATAAATGTGGAGGGACCCCGGTGTGTGACAATTCCATCCCTCCTCAGGATCTCCTGCAGTAGCAGCCGCTGGAGACGCCTTGCTGGACCTCCCCCCACACACACTGGGTCCACCCAAATAGGCAAAGAACCTTCCCAAACAGTCAGAAGCTCCCACAAACAGTCAGGGACCCCTCTAAACTGGCAGGGCCCCTACAAAATAAGCTGGGCTTTCCCCAGGCAATCAAGGACCCTCTCCTTACTCTTACAGTGGGGGGCATACATGCAGGGTTTCATCTGCACACCCCCCTGCCCCCTTTATTTGGAGTGTTTTATTTCAGACACCTGACACCCTCTGGGGGGAGGATGACCCCTGTGGTGTCACTGCTGCTATGCGAAGAGTCCGGGGATGACTTTCCCCACCTGTTCCTTCTCCCCAGCAACATGAGCCCCCTCACCACTGCTCAGTTTGGGAGAGGTCCCCCATGTTTTTGTGTGCCAGTTTGGGCCTGTGCCCCCCATGGGGTCTGTGCCCCTTTCCCCCAGGGCTGACCTTGGCCAAGGGAAATGCAGCAATAAAGAATGGAACCTTGAAGCAATTTGAAGGTCTGGGGGGCCCCTGCAGCCTGAAGGAGTGCAGGAAGGCGGGGTGAGAGCAGCCACCCCAACATGGGGGGGTCACCTCCAGTACCCCTGACAGGTTTGGTCTCAGCACTGGTACAGTTTCCATACACTGGAAAGCCACCTTCTGGGAGGAAGAGGGAGACCTGAAATTACCCCCACCTCCCAGCCAGTGGGAGGAAGCTTCTTCAGCCCCCCATTGGAGTGTGGGGGCTTTGTGACCCCCCCAAACTGAGGGATAGGCATTTTGCAACCCCAGCCAGCTGAAATATGGGATTTCTGTGACACCCTCAATTTGGTTGCAGGGGTTTTATAGCCCCCCCCCAAGTTGGAATGTTGACACTTTTGTACCCCCCCAACACAGCTGGGGTGCCTTGTTACCCGATGAAAGTGGAATGTGAGGGCTTTGTGACCCCCCTACCTGGGGTATGGATACTTTGTGAACCCCTCAGTGGGATGTGGGGTCTTTGTAACCCCCCGGTTGGGCTTTAAGGCCGTTATGACCACCTCAGTTGGGGTGTGGGGTCTCTGTAGGGGGGCCTCCCAGGGCCCTCTTCAAGCAGTTTTGGGGTGCGGGGGAGGGAGCAGAGTCCTGTAAATAACCCAGCCCTCCCCCACTCTAAGTGGTTTCTGTGTATTTGCAATTTTGGGGGTCACATAGTGAGGGGTCACACACAGGAGGTATCACACAGTGTGGGGAGTGTCACACACAGCTGGGGGGGGGTCAGAGCTGGGGAGGGTATGCCAACACGTGGGTGGGGTCACACAGTGTGGGGGCATCACACACAACCAGGGGATATCAGACATGGGGGCATCATACCGTTGGGGGTGTCGCAGCTGGGGGGAGGGTCCCACACAGCCAAGGAGGTCATACATTTGAGGGGTTTACACTGTCTGGGGCGTCACACAGCTAGGGAGGGATCAGAGCTGGGGTGTCACAGAGAGCTGGGGGGAGCACAGGTTGAGGGGGTGATGCAGCTGGGGGGAGATCACAGCTTGGGGGGGGGTCACAGATGGGAGGGTTAGAGCTGAGGGTGGGGGTCAGAGCTGGAGGGGGGAGTCACACAGCTGAGTGGGGTAGCTGTCACAGTCCCAGGAAGTGTCACGCAACTGGGGAGGGTCACACATGGAGGGGTTACACATAAAGCCAGGGGGTCTCCTTTTAGGGGAGATGCTGGAGAGTCCTGGGGAAGGGGGCTGTAATTAAAGCCACAATAATTTATTGCTATTTAAGGCAACTTAATACAAACCCACATGGACACATGCAACACGGCAAGGGGGAACACAAAAAACACTGAGGACCCCACTGGGATCAGCCCAGGAAATGGAGGGGGGGTCTATGGATTTGGGGGAGCTGGTGGGATGAGAAGGGGTCATGCATCACCCTGGGGAAGCACTCCATTTTTTGAGGAGGCTCCTGTGCACCCCGGCTTTCTGCTCAGGAGGGTGAAGACCCCCTGTCCCTTTTTGGGGGAGGCAAGACAGTCCTGGATGGATATGGGGGAGTCCCATGGCCAAGCATGCTCAGGCAACACCACCCCAATCTCCCCAAAAACACCAAAAGCTGGTTTATGGGTTTGGTGGTGGGAACCTGGATTGTGGGAGGGACCCCCAGATCAGGGGGGGACCTCGAAGTTGGGGAGGAGAAGAGAGGGACCCCCAGTCCCAGGTCCCTGGCAGAGTTTGGCTGCCTTTGGTACCTGGATAGAGGGTCCTGGGGTGGGGTGAGGGAACTTAGTGTGCAGTCAGGGTGGCAGACTTAGTGTGCAGGAGTGGGCAGTCAGGGTGGGGGGGTTTCAGTGGGCATGGGAGGGATGGGGGTGGGTTTGATGCCCCGCGCCTTCATGTAAGAGAGGAGCTGGTCGGGAATCTCGGCTAGGACCTCCCTTGCCAGACCTGCCATGCTCAGCCCCGCGCCGGAACCCCCCGACATGTAGTCACGGAATGGGACAAACTGGGAGGGCATAGGGGAGCAGAGCGGTTGAGGGAGTCCAGGGCCAGGAACCCCCCAGAACCGTGTGTTCCCCACACAGCAGCAGCTCCAGTGTCCCCTCCCCATTCCTGATGTCCCAGTGTTCCTCACATCCAGGTGCATCTTAAGACACAGTGCCCCCCATATCTTAATACCGCCACCCTCCCCACCATGTCCCAAGGTACTCCCACATCCCAGTGTTCCTCACTTCCCAGTACACTCCTCTTCATGTCCCAGGGCACTCCCACATCCAGGTGCATCCCAAGCCCCAATGCCCTTCCATATCCCAATGCCTCCCATTTCCCACAGGCCTGACATTCCAGTGCCCACCCCTATTTCCCAGAACACCCCCATGTCCCACTGCCCCCCACATCCAGGTCCATCCCAATACCCCAGTGCCCCCCTCATTTGCCAGCACACCTTCCTCATGTCCCAGAGAGTGCCTGCACATCTGAGTGCCCCCCTCATTCCCCAGTGCACCACCCCTTCCCCAATACACCCCTCTTTCATGTTCCTGTGCCCTCCACATCCAGGTACATCCCATATCCCCATGCCCCTCCCTATGTTCCAATGTTCCCCGATGTCCCAGTGCCTCCCAATGTCCCAGCCCCGCCCCCCACATCCAGGAACATTCTAAGTTTCATTGCACCCCTTTTTCACAGAACAGCCCCCACAAATGTCTTAGTATAACCCCCTTCATGTCCCAGTCCAACCCCATATCCCAGTACCCATTACCAACCCCCTTCATGTCAAAGTGCCCTCCATATCTTAATACACCCTCATGTCCCACTGCACCCCCATTCCAAGGTATATATCCCAAATATCAGTGCACCCTCTTTTCCCAGTGAAAGCCACCACCATGTACCAGTGCACCCCACATCCCAGTGTCACCCCCCGTTTATTACCCTATTGGAATTTAGGTACATTCTAGACCCCAGTGCATCCCTCCCATGTCCCAGCACACCTCACACATCCAAATCACACCCCCCATTTCCCAGTAAACTTCCTTTCATGTCCTAGTGCCTCCTTCATGTCTCAGTGCCCCCCATATCCTAATACAATCCCATGTCCACCTCGTTCCAAGGTACATCCCAAATCCCAGTGCACCCTCTTTTCCCAGTGAAGCCCACCACCATGTCCCAGTACACTCCCAAATCCCAGTGCTGCCCCATGTCCCAGTACACCATATCATCCCTTCACACCAGTCCCACCCAATGCACCCCAGGAGTGACAGGGCTGATTTGAGGTCCCCAGGGCACCCCACCACCACCACCCTTCTGGGTGGGCTGGGAGGGGGTCCCTAGAGTCCTTGTTGCTGGGGTTGGTACCTGGACGATGTCGCGCTCGGCCACTCTCCCACGGGAAGAGATGCGGATGTCATCCCCATCCAGCTCCACCATGGCTGGGCAGGGTGTGGGGGGGAGGTCAGCAGCACCCCAGTATCCCCCACCACAGGCTGGGATCCCATTATGTCCCTCCCAACTCCACACCCAGAACATCCAAGCCCTCTCACTGGGGTATGCTGAGCACATTCATATGGTGACACATTCAACTCATAGTTCCACTGGCCAAGGGACTCCTCTGACCCCTCCAGCCTTTCCCTAGTTCCCCCCAGCCCCCAAATCTTACCATCAAACTCGGCCTGGCCGACCCCCACAATGATGATGGACATGGGCAATTTGGCAGCCTGAGGGAGCCAGGGGGTGAAGAGAGTCCCACAAAATTTAATAATGCTGCCACCCTCCCACCCCAGCACCCAAGGGTGCCAACATCCCCTCCCTCAAGGATTCCAGTTCCGTACTGCACCCACACCACCCAAGGGTTTCATACCCACCCCCCGCAACACCCAGGAGTGCCAGTCCCTCCTTACCCACTCCATCACTCAAAGGGTCCCAATCCCACCGCACAAGGGTCCTAACCCCTCCTCAACCCCTCAGCACCCAGGTGTCCAAGCTCATCCCCCCAGTACTCAGGCATCCCACCACCCCCCTCGAAGGATTCCA
Organism: Lichenostomus cassidix; assembly: GCF_008360975.1. Classification (NCBI taxonomy): domain Eukaryota; kingdom Metazoa; phylum Chordata; class Aves; order Passeriformes; family Meliphagidae; genus Lichenostomus; species Lichenostomus cassidix. The sequence goes on from NC_139506.1 coordinate 29,771, forward strand.
GTCCCTCACCACCCCCCATCACCCAAAGGTCTCAAACACCCTCCACCAGCACTGGGGGATTCCAGGAACTTCCCAGCCCCCTTGCAGCACCCAGGGGTCCCAGACACCCCTACCCTCCAGACCCTGGATGTTCCAGCCCCTTCTCAACCACAGGGGTCCAAGCCCTTTCCCACCTCTCAAGGGTCCCAGTCCCTCCTCACTGCCTCCAGCACCCAGGGGCCCACACCTCCCACACAGTACTCAGGGCTCCCAGCCCCTTCCCCAGGCCTCCAGCAAGCAGGAGTCCCAACCCACCCCCTCCCTCTCAGCTTCAGGGTCCCAGCTCCTCCTTACCCACCCCAGCACCCAAAGGGTCCCAGCACCCAAAGGGTTCCAGACACCTCCAACTCCTCACAACCCAGGGGTCCAAGCCTCTTCCCACCCCCTCAGGGTTCCAGCCCCTCCTCAACCCCCCAGCACCCAGGGGTCCCCATTGGTCCTAATCTGTCCCCACTGCCCCCATCATCCAAGGGTTCCAGGTCCCCACCCAGCACCCAGGAGTCCCACCACCTGCCCCAGTACCACCAAGGGGGTCTCACGTTCACAATGGCCTCCTTGGTCTGGGCCATGTCGGAGATGACACCATCGGTGATGATGAGGAGGACAAAATACTGGGACCCGTCCAGCACTGTGGCCGCTGAGCTGGGGGGACCCTGTGTGACGCCGGGGGGCACAGGGACCCCACCCCGGGACACAGGGCCCCTCTTACCGGGCAACGTGGTTGACGACAGGGGCGAAGTTGGTGGGGCCATAGAGCTGGACACGGCGCAGGCTGCGCTGATACGCCTCCAGCACCCCCGCAATGCCGCGGCATGCCGGGTTTGATGCATCCCCATTCTGCCACAGGGCCATCAGGACCACAGTGACACCACAGCCTCCACTCATGGACAGGGTGACACCACAGACCCCACCCACAAACAAGGATGGCACTGCCATGGCCCCCAAATGCTAGCAAAGATGATCTAACCATGTCCACAATATGGTGACAAAGGAGATACCACCATATTCGCAACTCAGTGTCAAGGATGACACCACCAAGTTCCCAACCCAGTGGCGAGGATGACACTGCTATTGCCCCAACTTGGTCACAAAGAAAATGCCACATCACCAACCCAGTGACTAAATGATACCACTATGTCCCAAATAATGTGACAAGGATGACACTGCCATGGCCCCAGACCAATGGCAAAATGATGATGCCACTATGTCCCCAACTCAAGGACAAAGATGACACCACATCCTCAATCCAGATCCAACCCAAACATACCATGTACCCAACTCAGTGATCAAGGATGAGACCACTATAATCCCAAACTGGTGACAAGGAAAACACCCCATCCCCAACTCAGTGAAAAGATGATCCCACTATGTCCCCAGTCTGGTGACAAAGACAACACAATGCCCCTCCCTAATCTGGTGACAAAGATGACACTGCCGTGGCCCGAATGTGGTGACAAAGATGACACTGCCATGGCCCAAATGCAGTGACGAAAATTACGCCACCATGGCCCCAACCCAAGGATAAAGATGATACCTCCATATCCCAAACAATGTGACAAGATGATCCCACTATGTCCCCAGCTGGGTGACAAGGACACCACCCTTCATCCACAGCCCTGTCCCGCCTTGGTCCCTCACCAGTGGGAACTCGTGGGACACATGCCCATCCGGGGGGACCTTGGCACCAAAGCCAAGGGCTGGGAACATCTTGTCACTGTCGTAGTCCTGGATGATGTCCCCCACGGCCCGCAGTGCCAGGCTGTAGGCGTTCAGCTGGAAGGGGCTCAGGTAGTGCAGGGACGTGGGCTGCGAGGGGTTCCCTGCATGGCCATGGGGTTCAGCACCCCCCAGCACCCCCATAGCCCCCCCAGCACCCTCACAATCCCCTCAGCATGCCCAAAACACCTCCAGCATTCCCACAACCATGGCACCCCCCACGGTACCACTATGGCCCCAACCCAGTGGCAAGGATGATATCATCTTGTCCCTGTCACGGTGACAAAGATAGCACTACCGTGGCCCCAACCCATGAAGAAGATGACACCATCTCCCCAACACGGTGACAAGGATAAGGATGATCCCACCACGTCCCCAAACACCAAGTCCCCAACCAGTGACAAGGGTGACACAACCATATTCCCAACTTGGTGACAGCTGGTGACAAGGATGACACCACCATAGAACCTATACCGTGACAAGGATGACACTGCCCCACCCCCCAAGTACCATGTCCCCAACACAGTGACAAAGATGACACTGCCATGACCCCATCCCAGTGACAAGAATGGTACCACTCTCTCCTGAATTCAATGACAATGATGATGCCATGAAATCCCCAAACCAGTGACCGCTGGTGACAAGTATGACACCACTGCAGTATGAACACAGGGACAAAAATAACACCGCCATGGCCCCAAACCCATGACAAGGACAATGCCATCATGACCCCAGCCCAGTGACAAGGGAGACACAACCATGTCCCCAAGCTGATGACAAGGACAAAATCACCATGTCATCAACCTGATGACAAGGATGATACCAAGGATGATATCATGACACCAAACTGGTTACAACTGTCCCAAATAAATCCTCCTGGGGAGACACAGCCCCCACTTACCATTGGATGCTGTGAAGTCAATGGCCACTGTGAAATTGAGTTGGGTCCTGGGGGGCAAAGGGGTATTGGGGTGACACAGGGGGTGACGTGTGGGTTTGGGGTGGGGACACTCTTGGGGCCAAAGGTGCACCCATCCCCCAATTCAGAGCACCCCCAAGTGTCCCTGCACTGAGGTGCCACCATACTGTGCCCAAGGGAGAAGCTGTGGGTGCTGAGGACCTCCAAAGGACCAATTTGGGGTGCTGAGGAGCCCCTGGCCATGAGGGACCATCTGGGTGGGGGTGCTGAGGACCCCCAGTGGAGAAGATGGGGGTGGTGGGGACCCTCTTCCTCTAAAGGAGCAGCTGTGGGTGTTGGGGACCCCAAAGGGAGCTGTTGGGAGTGCTGGAGCGATTGTGGGGTCTCAGGGGTACCAATGAAGCAGCTGTGGGTGATGAGGACCCCCTGTCCCCAAGGAGGCATCTGAGTGGGGATGCTGAGATCCCCAATGGAGGAGCTAGGTGTGCTGGGGTCCCCCAGTGGAGCAGCTGGGGGTGTTGGGGACTCTCAAAGGTGCAGCTGGAGGTGCTGGGGATCCCCTGCTCACCCGCCCCTGATGTAGTCCAGGAAGGTGTGCTCAGCCTCCACAGCGAAGGACAGTAGTGTCACCTGTGGGGACATGGGGCTCGGGGGGGGTAGTGCCCACACCCCCTGTGTCCCTCCCTCCGCACATCCCCTTCCTCACCGTCCCTGAGTTCAGGTACTTCTTTTTCTTCATCTTCTTCCGGGGGTTCACCACCTGCGGGGATAGGAGGAGAGGGAAGGGGGTTGCTCCTCACAGGGACAGGAAGCCACAGGAGGCAGCAGGGGGGATCCCGAGGGACAAGGAGGCACAGAATACCCTGGAGAGGAGCAGTGGGAGCACTGTGCTGAGGTGCAAAGAGGGATCTTGAGGTGGGATGTGACACCCAGGGGTGCATGTGGGGACCCTGGGGTACGTAGCACCCACGCAGGGACCCTGACACCCAGAGGTGCAGCATGAGGACCATGATGCCCAGGGATGCAGCACAGGGACCCTGACAGCCCAGGGTGCAGCAGAGAGAAGGACCCTGGGGACCATAATATCTCAGGGGTGCAGTGTTAGGACCCCAACACCCAGGGGGACCCTGGGACCAGCACAGGGACCCTGGGGACCGTAACCCCTGGGGATGCAGTAGTGGGACTGTGACCCCCACGGAGGGGTGCAGCACCCCCCCGCCCATGTGCCCATACCCCCTCACCTCGTACACATTGAAGCGGCTCTGGCCCCGCGCTAGGTCTCGGTAACTGGTGGTGAACTCCCCGATGAAGTCATGACTGTGAGGCCAGGGGTTATCCATCAGTCGTGTTAGGAAGGTTCCCATTACCCAGGGGAGCCATCACTTGGGGGTGTGGAGATGGGGGGTTTCCCATCACTCAGGACGTTTCCCGTCAGCCAGGGAGTCCCAGATAACCAGGGGGAATTCCCATCACCCGGGGGGCCCCATCATCCAGGGTCTGCAGAGCTGGGGTGTGGGGGTTTCCCTATGACCAAAACCAGCTCACCTGCCATCACGGTCCCAGTCGTATACCTCGACCTTGATGGCTCTGCAAGGCAAGGGGAAGTCACCAACACCCCCTGACACCCCCAAATCCCATCCCCCCCCTCCCCTGGGGACCCATCACACACAACCCCCCATTCCCTGTGGGATTTGTTTTGATGCCTCTGTGGGCTTTTTCCTCTTTCCTCCTCCTCCTCGGTGGTATATTTTTATCCATCGTTGCCACAGCAACATCCAACACGGGGCCAAAGCAGCGTGAGGAGCTGTTTGCCAGGACAGCAGCTGGTGACACTGGTTTGGGGAGGGGGGGATGGCTTGGTGACAGCGGTGATGCCCATTGCCCAGATGGGTAAACAGGCAAAAGTGAGTAACACAGGGAGGGTGGGTGCTTCTGGTACCACAGAGATGGGGAAGGAGGTGCAGAGAGTCTTTGGGACCACAGAGATGGGGGGAATGGGGTAAAAGGGGTCCTGGGGTCCCTATGTATGACAGAGATGGGGGAAGGGGGTTCAGGGGTCCTAGTGCACCTTAGAGATGGAGGGAAGAGGGCTAAGGAGGTCTTTGGGGCCAAAGAGGGGGTGTAGGGAGTCCTGGTCCTGTGGTGCTCACCGGTCATGGTCCCCGTTGCAGAGGGCACGCACAGGAATGGCAAAGGCTGCCCAGACAGGGTTCAGCGTGTTCCGCACCACCTCCGTCTTGTGGCAGATGGTGAAACTGGGGGCAGCACAAGAGGGGAGCAAGGGGGTCACTCCCCCAGCCCAACACTGGCCAATCTATCACCACCACAGTGCAGTGAGGATTTTTGGACACCCCCTCCAATGCCAGCCCATGGGGACATCAGGGTGTCCTGTGCTGGGACTGAACCCTCCCGTGGGGTGTGGGAGGGTCACTGTGGTTTTGAGGGGGGGTTTGCTCACGTCCCGTCCTCGTTGCTGCGATAGAAGACCATGAAGGGGTCAGATTTTCCGAAGAAATCCTTCTTATCCAGCTTGTTGGCACAGAACTGGAGTGTGGCCACATCCTGGGGGGTGGGATTGGGGGGTGTCACCCACCCGGCATGCCCCTGAGGGGTGGGATCAAGGCTGCTCCAAGAGGGAAGGAGGGATCCAGGACAGGCAGGACACAGCATGGGGATAGTCAGCCCTCACCCTCATCTTTGAGGTGCAGACTGGTGTGTCTCAGCCACCCCTGATATTGGAGGGTCCCCAAGCTATGTCTCCCCCTGCCCTCCCCCGCTGTGGCTCACCCGACAGTTTCCCAACTCTTCAGCGAGGAGGATGATGGTGCCGCACTTCTTCCCTGGAATGCCACTGCCGGGATGGGATGTGAGCATGGGGCAGGTGCACATGGTGTCCTGTGGGTGTCCCCCGTGCACTGGGCACTCCAAAACTTACCCATTGGAGGTGGCCGGGGCAGGTCGCCTTCCCCGGGGGTTCGTGACGGCTGACCCCATCCTGTGCAAACACATACTGAAGGGTGATGGAGGAGATCCCCGCCCAAGAAAAAGCAACCCCTCCACAAGAAAATAAAGTCTCCAGTAAAATAAATGCCCCCACCCCGAATTCCAGCAACCTTAAAAGAAGCTGTTCCTTCCCTTAAACTACCCCCCAAAAAGCCAACCCCCAAAACTGTCAGACACCTCAGAAAGCCAGACCCCCCGCCAAAAGCCAGATCCCCCAAAACCACATTCCCTCCAAAAGCCACCACCCCAAGAAAAAGCCAGACCCATCAAACCCCACCAAAAAGCCAGACCGCAAAAAATGCCTTTTCTCCCAAAAGCCAGCCCTCTCCCCAAAAAAACCCAGCCCCCTAAAATGCCACCATCAGCTCTGGGGTCTGGGCCCATCCTGGGCACACCAAAAGGGATCCAGGGGGATCTGGGGACACTGGAGCCAGGGGGGCTTATGTCAGGGACTTGTCTGGGGAGGGGACTTGGAGACCATTGGGAACACTGGGGCCTGGGGGATTCATGTCAGGGGCTTCTCCAGGGGAGACATGGGGACACAGGCTTTCCCAGTTTTCTCATGAACACTGGTTTTCGTGAAACCCAGGGGTTTCTCCAGAGGGGACATGGTGACCCCAGAGACACTAGGGCACAGGCAGGACTCATGTCAGTGGCTTCTCCAGGGGAGAAGACATGGGGACAATGGGATCAGTGGGGAGAGATGGCTTGCACTGGTGGCTTCCCTGGGGCGGGGACATGGGAACCCCGGGACACTGGGGCCAGCAGGGGCTACCACCAGGGGTTTCTCCGGGGGGGGACATGGGGACCCTGTGGACGCTGGGGACACTTGACCACAGTGGAGGCTCACACCAGGGGTTTCTCCAGGGGGGGGACATGGGGACACTGGGGGGCTCATGTCAGGGGCTTCTCTGGAGAAGACATGGGGACATGGGGACATTGGGGCTGGGGGGCTTCATGTCAGGGGCTTCTCTAGGAGGAACATGGGCACACTGAGGGCACTGGACACACTGGGGCACAAAAGGGGTTCACATCAGGGACTTCACTGGGCTGGGACATAGGGACACTGGGGACATAGGGACACTAGGGCAAAGGCAGGGCTCACATCAGGGGCTTCTCCAGGCGGCTGCCGGCTGAGCCCACGATCTCCCCCAGGGTGCAGAATGCCTGGCCCAGGAAATCCTGCAGGATTGGGGACACCAGGTGTCACCAGGGGGATGCCCATCCCAGGGAGGCCAGGGAAGCAGGGCTGATCCTGCACTTACATGCTTGGAGAGGTCAGGGCTCTTGGAGTCCACATCATACCTGGGGACAGAGGGGATATGTGGGCATGGAACGGGAAGAGGGGCCTTGGATGGGACATGGATGGGGACAGGAATGGAGACAGGGATGTTATGGGAGGGAAATAGGGAGGGGCAGGAATGGGATGAGACAGGGATGGGGCACAAATACATATGGAGTAGGTGTGGGGACAGGATGAGATGGGATGGGATGGGATGGGATGGGATGGGATGGGATGGGATGGGATGAGATTGAGATGAGATGAGATGAGATGAGATGAGATGAGATGAGATGAGATGAGATGAGATGAGATGGCATGGCATGGCAGAATGGGAAGTGGATAGGATAGGGATGAGGATGCAATGGGGCAAGGATGGGGAGAGGGATGTGAACAAGGGTGGTGATGGTCCAGGAATGGGGACAGAACAGGGATGGGGACAAGAACACTCTGGGGGGCTCTGCCGGGGTGGCCAGGGGGTGACCCTGGCAGACAGGGGGGTGACACTGGGGGTGACACTGGAGCCATTGTGGTCACTCACAGGTCAAAGCGCAGGTTCTGCCGCTCCTCAAAGCAATAATCAAGGACGAACTTGCGCAGGAAGTCAGGATTCAGGGAGTTGTCGATGACCTCGGTCCGGCCAAACTGGGGGACATGGAGACAACAGGGATAATGGGGTGACAGGACTACATGGGGTGGGGACAAGGAAACAGGGACATGGGTACATGGGGATGGGGACATGACAACATGGAGACACAGGGACACAGGGACATGGAGATGCAAAGATGTATGAGCAAAGGTATGGGGACATGGAAACACAGGACATGGGAACATGAGAACATGGGCATGGGGGATGGGGATAGAGGGATATGGGGACACAGACACAGGGACATAGGGACATGGGGACATGGGGATGTGGTGATGTGGGCACAAGGGTATAGTGACATGGAGATGTGGAGACATAGGGGCATTGGGATGGGGACATGGGGACATGAGGACACAGGGACGTGTGAAGACAGGACACAGGAAAACGAGGTCATGAGAATGAGGGGAACATGGGGGTGGGAGCAGCGGGACATGGGGATGTGGACATGGGGACATACAGATATGAGGGCACAGCAACATGGGGTCACAGGGACATGAGAACATGCTGACACGGGGTTGGGGACAGAGGGACATGTGTGGGCGGAGGAGGTGGGGTGAGGGCAGGCAGCAGGCCCATGCCGGGACACATATCGGGACATGTGTGGGACAGGGGCGGGCGGGGGCGGGGCAGGCCCAGGTGTTGCTTTGTGCTGCAGGGGCGCCCCTCCCTCTGTCCCACCCCCCACTCATTATCCCTCAATTAACACCCTGCTAATTACAGGGGGGCGGGGCCTGGTTGTGTGCCAATAGCTGATTGGCTGGCTGCCTGGCACCTCGACAGGCTCCCCAGATCCCCAGGACGCTAGTTGGCTGATTGCTGTGCCCCCGGGCACTGATTGGATGGCTGCTGCAGCCCAGGATGCTCATTGTCCCGGTGCTGCACCCCAAGACGCTGATTGCTCAATGATGACTGGCCAACTGGTTGGCAACCCAACACACTGATGGGCCAGCTGGCCAACAATCCAACATGCTCATTGGTCAGGCCCCCAACATGCTGATTGGCTGGAATTTGACCTGCTCACTGATCACTTGCCCAGCACCCCAACACCCTGATTGGCCAGTTGCCCATCACCCCAACATGCTGATAGGCCAGAATCTTACATGCTGCTTGGCTGGCTGGCTGCAGCCTGACATGCTGACTGGCCATCTGGTTGGCATGCACACATGCTGACTGGTCATTGCCCCAACATGCTGATGATTGGTTGGCCAGCCAGCACCCCAACATGCTGACTGGCTGCCCCCCACCAATCAGGTCACTCACCTCCCGCCATTGGTGGCTGCCAGGGCGCTGTGTGTACAGCACACAGACTGTGGGGGGAGGTGTCAGAGGGACTGGGCACTCCCAGAGACCCTCTCAAACACCCCAGAGACTCCCACAATCCCCAGAGACCCCCCCCAAAACACCTCAGAGACCCACAAACCCCCGAGACCCCCCCCAAAACACCTCAGAGACTCACCAAATCCCCCAGAGACCTCCAAAATCCCAAAAGACCATGCCAACCCCCCAGAGCTCCCAACATTTCCCAGAGCTCCCAAGACCCCCAAAACCTCATAGAACCCCAACACTCCCAGAGACCCCCCCAAAACACCTCAGAGACCCCAAAAACCCCCAGAGACCACAACACTCCCCAGAGACATTGATGCTCCAAAGACCCTCCAAAACCCCCAGGCACCTCCAAAATACCTCAGAGACACCCCCAAACCCTCCAGAGATCCAAACAACCCCCAAGCCCACAACACCCTCCAGAGACCCTAAGACTTCCAGAGAACCCCCCAAAATACCTAAGAGCCAAAACACCCCCAGAGACCCTAAAACCCACGCTACCCCCCTGCCCCACTCACGTGGATCTGACTTGGAGAAGGTGTCCCTGTCCAGGAGCTGCCTGGGGACCAGGGAAGAACAAGTGTGAGTGTGAGAGTGTGTGTGCATGAGAGTGAGTGTGAGTGTATGTGAGTGTGAACATCTGGCTGTGCCTGTGACTGTGTATGTGACCCTTATGTGGTCAGAAATGCCCCAGAACACACGTTGGGGTGCACAGCCACATGTCAGGTTGTGCCCAGTTTTATGACAGGGTGTGTGGCAGCATGTGCACAGCCAGGTGTGCCCCAGGACATGGACTGGGGTGCAAAGCATGACTGACAGATGTTGGGGGGCCATGCACTGGGGGCTCAACCATGTGTTGGGTGCACAGCAGGGTGTTGGTGAGCACGGCCGGGTGTTGGTGGGTACAGCTGGGTGTTGGGGTGCACTGCCAGATGCACCCCACAACACACATTGGGGTGCACAGACGCATCTGCACAGGGTGCACAGCATGACACATATTAGGGTACCACATGTCGGGGGCACACTATGTGTAAGGACAACAAAGCAGGACCCCAGGTTGCAGAGAGAGGGTGTAGGGGCTGCAGGGTGGCCGGGGGGTACAGGGGATGTAGATGGTGCAGTGGGGGTTGGGGATTCAGGGGGTTCAGGGTGGGCAAGGGGTACAGGGCATGCAGGGGATACAGCGGTCCAACCTGACCCCCCTGCACTCCCAGAATTCCCCCAAACCTGACCCCCCTGCACCCTCAGTCCCAGAGACTCCCCCATGCCCCCCTCTGCTCCCCATGCTCCCCAGTGCTTCCCAGCACATTCCAGTGTCTCCCAGCGAATCCCAGTGCCTCCTACCGCATTTGAGTGCCTCCAACGCCAGCTGCCTTGCTCCCCAGTGCCTCCCCGTGCCTCCCAGTGCCCTATAATGCCAACTGCTCCTCGTTCCCTAGCGTCTCCAAGTGCCTTGCAGGGCATCTCAGTGCATTCCAGCACATCCCAGCAATTTACACCACCAACTGCTCCCACTTTCTGGTGCATTCCAGTGCCTCCCAGGAGACCTCAGTATATCACATTGCACCCCAGCACCCTTCGACGCCAGCTGCTACCGCACTCCAGTGCCTCTCAATGCCTCCCAGTGCATCTCATTGCGTTTCAGTGCAACCTAGTGCCCTACGACGCCAGCTGCTCCCCACTCTCCAATGCTTCCCAGTGCATTCCAGGAGATGTCAGGGCCTCCCGGTGCACCCTCTAACGCCAGCTGCCGCTGCTCCCCAGTGCCTCCCACCGCCTCCTAGCGCCCCCGCCGCCCGGTGCCGGCTCCCGCCGCGGCTCCGCTACCTGCAGGACACCGTGAGCTCCACGCGCGTGGCCGGGACGGGGCCGGGGCCGGTGCCCGCTTCCGGGGCGCCCAGGTCCGCCATGCCTCGGGCTCCGCCGCTGCCACGATACTGGCACCGGCACCCCGATCGCGATCAGCTCCGCCCCGGGACCGCCCTTGGCACCGGCCGGGACTCCAGGCACCGGCCCCGGCTCCGCACCGAGGGACTGCCCAGTAGTCTTCTTCGGGACCGCCCGCGGGGAGGCGGGGACCGCCTTTGTCACCGCCCGGGACTCCCGGCACCGGCACCGCACCGAGGGACTGCCCCGGAGTCTTCTTCGGGACCACCGGTGGGCAGACCGAGACTGTCTCGGGACCGCCCCTGGGATCGCCCCCAGATCCCCGGTACCGCCTCCGGGATCACTCCCGGGGCCACCTCCCCTTCCCCGGTACCACCACGGACCCCCGGTTCTGCCCTCGGTATCGCCCCGTATTTTTCGGGATCACCCCCAGATTCCTGGGATCTACCCTCGCACCGCCTCCGGGCCTGCTTCCAAATACTCGGTACCTCCCGGAATCGCGGGACCGCCCCGGTTCCGCCTCGGAATCGCCCCCAGATCCCCGGGATCGCCCCTCGCATCATCCCCAGAGCCGCCTCCAGAAGCCGGTTCCTCCCCGGAACTCCGGTACTGTCCCCGGGATCCCCCCCACAGTCCCGGGATGGCCTCGGGATCAACCCCAAATCCTTTGCACCTCCCCAGATTGCCGGCACCTACCCCGCATCTCCCCTGGGACCGCCTCCCCGTTCCCTGTACCGCCCCGGACCCCCGGTACTGTCGCTGACATCTTCCCCAGACTCCCGGTGCCGCACCCCGCATCGGCCCAGTGCCGCCTCCCCATTCCCAGTGCCCTCCGGGCGCTGGTACCGTCCCCAGTACTGCCCAAGGATCGGCCCTGGGATTGCCCCCGAGGCTGCCTCCAGACCCCAGTAGACCACGGACGATCGGTACCGCCCCCCGGATCACCCCAGACTGGACCCCCAGTGCCCCCTCCCCGGTAGCCCCAGCAGCCCTCCAGTTCTCAGGTACTCCCAGTGCGCCCCCTGTGCCGCAGTGACCCTCTCGGTACCACTCACTCCCCAGGATGAGCCAACGATCCCCTTAGTTCCCCCTTAGCAAGACCACCCGCCCAGTATCCCCCCAGCCCCTCCAACTATGGACTCAGAGTCCCCCAGTCCTCTACTGTCCCCCCAGTAGCTCCCAGTACCACCCTCGCACCATTCCCAGTAACACCCAGCAGCTCCCAGTACTGTCCCAGGTCCCGCACTGGGAGTCAGGGGTTTGACATTGAGGGCCAGAGGGGACACCCAGTGCTGGAGGGTCATCTGGTGTATGTTAGCATGAGGACCCCACTGCCAGTTTGTGGGTCCCCAGTACTGCATGGTGAGCCCAGTCTGGGGGGGCCTCCCCTTTCCACCTTTCCCCTTTCCCCTTTGGCTCAATGATACAACAGGTCAATGGTGGTGGGACACTGCAGGTGGCCCCAGGAAACTGTGGGAACACACAGACACAAGACAGTAGGGGTAAATTTGGGTGTCTGGCACCCACTCTGTTCCCCCAGGAACCAGGGCCACTGGCAGCTCCATGTCCCCAGGGAGAGACACCCAGCCCTGCAAGAGCACCAAAAACCCCCTTCCGGGAGGGATCACAACCTCCCTGATCCCCACCATGCCAAAGACAACCCCCACACAGGCCCCCCAAACCACCACTGTGGAGGGGCCCCACCACAACTCCAACCTCTTTTATTACAAATTAGCAGTACAATTTGGAGAGAGGGCACCCCACACGCCCTACCCCAAGGGATATGCCTTGATGATCTTGACATCATCGAGGGGTCGGTCCTGGGAGTTAGTCTCCACCATGGCCAGGCGCCCCAGCACCCCCATTCCTTGGCACACCCTCCCAAAAATGCTGTGCTTCCCATCCAGCCACTGTGCCGGGCCCAATGTCAGGAAAAATTGGCTTCCGTTGGTGTCTGGCCCTGCATTGGCCATTGCCAGGATCCCGGCGCCTGTGGGACATGGGCGCATGTCACCTCATGGATGGACATACAGGGGACATGCCACCCCACAGCCAAGGTTCCAGCACAATGGGGGACATGTCATCCCATGGGGGATGTCATCTCACAACCAAGATCACAGTATCATGGGAATGTGTCAACCCAAGACTGGGATCTGGGAGGACATGTCATCCCACAGCTGCAGTCCTTGGGACATGTCACTTCATGGCCAGGCTCCTGAGGGACCTGTCACCCGATGGAGGGGTCTTAGTGGACATCAGTAATGACTTGCTCCCATTGGTGTCCAGCCCCATATTGGTCATCACCAGGATCTCAGTACCTGTGGGACATGGGCCAAGGGTCCTGGCACCATGAGGGACATGCCATGCTGTGGCCAGGGTCTTGGTGGACATACCACTCCAGGGATGGGGTCCTGGGGGACATGGGGAAGATGTCACCCAATGGAGGGGTCTTAGGGGATGTGAGGAAGAATTGGTTCCTGTTGGTGTCCAGACCCACAGTGGCCATCACAAGTATCCTGGTGTCTGTGGGACACAGGGATGTCACACCAGGAATGGTGAAACAAGAGCACAAGGCATCCCATGGCCAAGCTCCCGGGGGTCATGTCACTCCATGGATGGGGTTTTGGGGGACATAGAGGACTTGTCACCCCATAGATAGTGTCTTGGGGGACAGGGGAGACATGCCACCTCATGGCCAGGGTCCTGGAGGACATGTCCCATGACCAGCCTCCTTGGGACATGTCACCCTATGACTGGAGTCCTGGCAGTCATATCACCCCATTCATCAACCCATGGGTGGGTTCCCAGGGGTCCTGCCCCCATATGGGTGAGGTCCTGGGGGTCCCAGGGGTGCCCCTCCAGTGCTCTCCCAGTGCCAGCCCCGCTCACCAGTGAACTTCAGGTCAGGGTGCAGCTCATCCTCGAACTGTTTCCCATAGATGGAGGCGCCGCCACGGCCTGCAGGGAGATTCAGGGGGTCAGCAGGACCCCTGACACTAGGGAGGGTCCCAGGGAGATTTTGGGGAGGTGAGCTTACCAGTACCCGTGGGGTCCCCCCCCTGCACCATGAAGTCCTTGATGATGCGGTGGAACTTGGTGCCATTGTAGTACCCACGACGGCTGAGCTCAGCAAAGTTCTTGCAGGTGCGGGGGGCATGTTGCCAGTACAGCTCCAGCACAAGTGGGCCCATCCTGGGATGGGAACACTGGATATGGGAATAGGAATGGTACCAGGAATGGGGAACGGTATTGGGAATGGGAAAAGGAAATGGTGTCATCCCACAGTGATACCCACACCCCCAGCTTCAGACCAAAGTAAGGGCCTGTGTTGCCAGTACAGCTCCAGCAGCAGTGGGCTCATCCTGGTAATGGGAAAACTGGGAACAGGAACGGCACTGAGAATGGGGAACAGCCAGGAATGGAAACAGAAGATGGGGGTCACCCTGCTGTGAACCCCTCCACCTATGGGGTCAGTTCTTGTAGATAAAGGGCAAGGTCAACCCATTGAGACCCCCAACCCCAGTTTCAGACCAAAGTCGGGGGGCTGTGCTGTTCGTACAGCTGCAGCACCAGAAGGCTCATCCTGGGAATAGGAAATGGAAACACTGGGAATGAGAATAGGAATGGGAAGAATACCAGGAAATACCTCAGCATGACCTCCCCCCACCAGCGTCAGTCAGAGACAGGGACCACAGGGGTGAGAGGGGATGGGGGGCAATGGGGGCTGCAGGGACTGGGGGATAATGGAACCGCGGGAGGACATGGATGGCTGTTGGTACCAGGGGAAACAATCGGGACTGGCTGGTTCTGTGCGGTACCGGGAGATACTGGGGGTAATGGGACACTGCAGGGTCACTGGGATCTGCCTGGTACTGAGGAGACAGGGGGTTATGTACACCAAACGGGACACCGGGGTGGGGTGGGGCAGAGGCTCTATAGTACCGGGGAGAAACCAGGACTGGTTGATACTGGGAGATAACAAGAGATGTTCCGTTCCGGGAGACACTGGGGGCTTCTTAGAACCGGTGGAGTACAGGGTTTGCCCGGTACCGGGGGCTCATGGACACCGGAGACTGCCCCGTACCGGGAGGACTGGTGACTGAGGAACGCCGGAGCCTCCCCGAAACGGGTGGAAGGGGGTAGGGGGGCTGACACCGATTTACCCCCGGTGCCGCGAAAGGGGGCGGGACCAGGGGTGGGCAGGGCCTCCCGCGCCGGTGCCGGTACCGGGACGAGGCCCCACCCCTTACGTGGTCTCAACGGAAACGGTGGGCGGCTGCCAGGAATCGGGCGGGACGGCGGCCATGCTGCGGCGGCGCAGATAGCGGAAAGTTCCTGTGGCGACGCGCTTCCGGGACACGCCCCCAGCCTGGCGGGCACCAATGGAGAGCGGTGCAGGGGACTGTGGCGAGCCAGTCAGTGAGGCGTAAGGCGAGGAGACAGGCCAATCAACGTGGAGGTGTAAAGGGCGAGGACCAATCGAAACGCGGGGCGGGCGTGCAGCGATTGAGCCGCAAGGGGAGGGGAAATTCGAACTAGACCACACCTCCTTCTTTAGGCCACTCCTCCTCGGCGCGCGCGACGAGCGGGAGTCGGGGGCGGTGAGGTGGAGGGGGGGGGGCAGAGGGGCGAGAAGGGGGAGAACCGGGACCCCCGAGAAGGGGGGAAAGCCTGCGAGGAGATCGGGGGGGGGGGGGGTCCGTGGGAGTGGTAGATGAGCCACGCCATTCGGGGATGGGGTGACGTGGGGTCGGGGTGAGGGGCTGGGACCCCCTGGTGTGGGCTGGGGCCGTTCTGCTGCGAGGCTGAGGACCCCTAGGGATGGGGCTGTGAGATCTGGACCCCGGTGGGGGCTGGACCTTCTCAGTGTGGGGCTGGAGTCAGTAAGGGGTTGGGCTGCGGGACTGGGACTCGTCGGTGGGGCTGGAACCCTTAGTTTGGAGCTGAGACGCCCCCGTGTGGGACTGAGGACTTGCCAGCTGGGGGTGCGTGGCTGGTGGTTCCCCGGGTGTGGAGGAGGGATTCCCCCATTGTGGGGCTGAGACCTCTCAGTGTGCGGCTGGGAGGCCCAGGAGTGGGGATGGGACCCCCGGGATCGGGGTGTGGGGCTGAGACATCCCGCGTGGGGGCTGGGAGGCCTAAGAGTGGTGATGGGACTCCCCCCGGGATCGGGATGCAGGACTGGGACCCCTAGGTACGGGAATGGGGCCCCTTAGTGTGGGGCTGGGACCCCCTGAGAATCAAAATGGGGGGCTGGGGACCCCCCGAAGATCAAAATGTGGCGCTGGGACCCTCCGGGTGTGGGGCTGGGGTTCCCCTGGGTGCGGGGCTACGACCCCCAGCGGGGTAGAACCCCTTCAGTGCTGTGCTGGAGTCCCCCGAGGGAGGCTGGGAACCACCATTGGGGCACTGGGGACTCGCAGAGATCAGAGTGCAGGGCTGGGACCTCCCATTGTGACATTGAATACACCCGGCGTGGGGGCGCTGGGCTGTGGGTTCCCCGGGCTGGGGTCGCTGGTGTCACCCCCCGCCTGCCGGCGCCGGCGGAGCCGTCCCCGGCCCCATCCCGGTGGCATCGAGCCCGGCGGCGCCTGGCACCAGCCGTGTCACCCGCGCGCTGGCCGGTGCCACTGGGCCCCCGCGGGGGGTTGGGGACACGGGTGGGGGACCCCGATGGGGTCGGTGGTGACCCCCCAGCTCCCACAGGTGGCCCCGGTGCCCCGAGGCGATGGCTGAAGACCGAGGTACGGCAGCGCCAGCGCTGCATGTCCCCCATGTTTTCCCCCATGTTTTCCCCCTGGGGCGGTGGGGCCGGCGTTCACCCCCAGTGTCCCCCCAGATGTTCGATTTGTCACCGAGGAGAGCTTCGACTTCGGGGTGCTGTCCCCCTCTGACAGGTACGTGGGGGTTGGGAGGGACAGGGCACCCCGTGGATGGGAATGGAGGGACAGGGCACCGTATAGTTGGGGACATGGAGGATAGGATGGGACATGGAGTACAGGGAGAGATGGCACCTCATTGTCAATGTCCTAGGGGACGTGTCACCCCATGGATCGGGTTGTCGGGGATGTGGCATCTCACAGCTGGGGTTCTGGGGGTCCTGTGGACGTGCCCCTCCCCAACAGATGTGGTGCTGGGGGTCCTGGAGGCATGGGGGTGGCTCATGCCACTTCCTGGCAGTGGCGTTAGGGGCTGACACAGCAAGGGGGACAGGGCTGACACCACCTTTCCTCCTCCTTCCGCCCCATCCGCAGCCAGGAGGAAGAGGAGGATGAGGAGAGCCCGGGCGGAGAGTGCCGGTGCGGGGGCGGCAGCGGGCGCTGGAGTCCCCTGCGCGGGGCCCGTCTGGAGGAGATGGTGCGGGAGGCCACACGCCTGGCGGCACAGCTGGAGGGGTGTCACCTGCCTTCTTCCATCCCTGGGGACCCCCCGGGACCCGCCGCCACGCCCCCCGGCACCCCACGCAGCCCTCGCCGCCAGACTTTTGTGGTGAAGGACAGCCCTGTGAGGGCGCTCCTGCCCACTGTGGAGTCGCGGGCACCTGCCCCGACTCCTTGCCCCCCTGCCAAGCCCCGGGGGGCCTCCGCTGCCACCAGTGTCCCCAAGGTAGGTGAGACCTGGGGGTAGGGGTCCCAGTGTGGCCGTGTCCCACCCGGGCTGAACTACCAGACTTGCCCCTAAAACCCATCCTGGATGGAGGACAGTGAGTGCCTGCCTAGTCTCCAAGCGGCATTGCCAACTCCCCAGTCCTGTGGGTAGGGGGCACTCACTGAGTGATGTCCCCATGTCCCCTGCTCTGTTTCCAGGCACCCCCCAGCCGTCACTCTGCAGCAGCACCAAAGGGACCCTCTGGGGGCAGGGGGCTCCCCCCCAGCCGCGTGGGCCCTCCCCGGCCGTGCCCTCCCCAGGGGCAGGCAGCTGGTGCCCGGGGCAGGTCAGAGCTCCCCCGTGGGGGGACAGCAGGTACTGATGGAAGGGGACAGGGACACCATAGCCATGGGGGCTTCTGGGCCATGCCCCTACTCCCCCTCTCTCCCCAGGCCAGCCTAAGGCAAGGGGGGGCACAGTCCCCTGCTCCCCCCCCACTCGCCAGCCCCATGCCAGGAGCACCACAACCCCTGTCCCCTCTGGCCGTTCCCCAGCACCCACCGCCCTCCCCAAGGTGTCCCCCCGGACTCCAGCAGCGGGCGGGAGGACCCCCACCGCCAGAGGTAAGGATGAAGTGCGGTTGAGGGGATGCCCCCTTCCCCATGCCTCAGTTTCCCCATGGTTTCTTTCCCCTTTGCAGGTGTGGGGGTGGCACGGGCGGCCCCCCCAACTGCTGCCTCGGGGTGCAAACCAGGACCTCCTCCTGCCCGCCTGCGGCCCCCCCGCAAGACGGCGGTGAGCAGCACCCCGAGGTGACACCCCCAAACCACCCCACACCCACCCAGAGGTCCTGGGGGCTCCCCGACCACCCCTCCCTGGGGCATCTCAGGCGACATGGTGGGGTGCAGGGGAGAGCCAGGCTCCCCCCAGGTACCAGCCAAGTTTGGGGGTGCATCCACTGCTTTTGGAAGGGGGTGGGCAGTGCCAAGGGCCCCCAGATCAGCCAAGCCCTTGGGTTTTCAGGGTGGGCAGCAGAGCTGGAACCCCTAGGGACCAGCTGAGGTTTGGGAGGCAGAGCCAGGGGCCTCCCCAGGGATAAGCCAAGACACTCATTGGGTTTTGTTTTAATTACAAAAGGTCCCATCAACAGTAGGAATCCACCCCTGTCCCCCAGCACCCAAGGGTCCCTCAGCTCCCCCAAAACCCATCCCTGGATTTCCCCAGCTGGGCCTCACCCCTGGGGGACTATGAGAGGGTCCCAGACATCCCTGCACCCCCCAACTGATCCCCGCTCCACATGTCCCCCACTGCAGGGGATTGGCACCACAGTGCAGGGGTTGGGACAATGGGGTGGGTGGCACCTTGCAAGGGGAGGTTTGGCACCTTGCAGGGGAGGTTGGCACAATGGGGGAAGTGGGTTATAAATTCCTTTTTTTTGTATTTTCATGTATTTTTTCAATAAAACCCTTTGCCGGGCAAAGGGGCTGGAGGTGATCACGGGGAGGCAACACGGGCACCCTGTGCCACCCCCCGAGGTGCCAATCCATGCAAGGACACAAAGTGCCCTGGGGGGGGTTTGTGTCTCCCTGCCCCCTTCTGATGTTCCCCCAATCCTGGTGCCCCCCCAGTACCAGTGTCCCCCCCCACCAACCCGGCACCCTCCCTGTCCTGGTCTCCCTGGCACAGTGGAGGGGTGCCCGCTGGGTGGGTCCCCATTAGATTGAGGTCTCGTCGCTCCTGGTGGGGGGGAAGGACAGATGGGGGGGTGGAGACAAAATGGGGGGTGGGGGGGAATAAAAAACAAGACAGACAGATGCATGATGGGGGTGGTGGGTGCCAGGGTGCCCTCTGTGCTCCCAGCACCCAGTGCCCACCCGTGGGGGGAGATGGAGGGGTGGGGGTTGGGGGGGGCAGGAGCCCCCCAGCCCCCTCAGGTTAATGGAGAAAATTAAAAAACAGAAATCTGGGGAGTAGGGAGGGAGAGAAGCGTAGGGTTAGTGCCACCATGCCAGCCCTACCCTCGGCACCTGTGGGTGGTCAAGGGGTACCCAGTGGGTACCCCAGCACTCAACAGGCACTCCAATACCCAATGGGCACCCAGTGGGCAGTCAGGGGGTACCCAATGAGAACCCCAACACCCAGTGGGCACCCCTCCCCAATGGGCACCCCAACACCCAGGGTCACCTTAGTACCCAACAGACACCCAATGGGCACCCCAATATCCACTGGTCACCCAGTGGTCAACAGGCATCTTTGGACAGTTAATGGGCACCCAACAGGCATTCCAACACTCAATGGCCACTGTTAGACACCAGAGGCACCCAGTGGTCAATGGACACTCACGGACAGTTAACAGGCACTCAACAAGTGCTGTTAGGCGTGATGGGCAACCAATGGACAGCCCAACACCCAATGGGTGACCCAATGGTCAGGTGCCATTAGACCTAATGGGCACCCAGTGCACACCCAGAGGTCATTAGGCATCCAGTGGATAGTCAGTGGAGAGCAAATGGGTACATAAGGATCAATGGACGCCCAATGGGCATCCAATGGTCAATGGGTGCCCATGGACAGTCAATGGGCATCCAATGGGTGCAGTTAGACCTGATGGTTAGACCTAGTGAGTATTCAGTGGGCATCCAATGGCCAATGGGCATTCAATGGGTACCCCAACACTCAATGGGCACCCAGTGGGCATACAGTGGGCACCCAATAGCCACCCTTGGACCCCATGGGCACCCAAGAGGAATCCTGGCACCCAGTGGTCACCTATTGGTTACTCTGGCACTCTATGGACACCCAACAAGCCACCCTTACACCTGATGGGCACCCAATGGGCACCCTGGCACCCAATGAGTGCCCAAAGGGACTGCTGGTTCCCAATGAGCATGCAGCAAGAAGGAACCCTTGCACCTGATGGGCATCTAAAGGGCACCTGTTCGGCACCCTGGCACCCAATGGACACCCAAAGGAAACCCTGGAACCTGATGGACACCCAACAGGTAACGTTGCACCCAGCGGTTGTCCAGTCAGTACTGTGGCACCTGATGGGCACCCAACAAGCAGTGTTGGACCCAATGGATGCCAAATGGGTACCTGAGAGAAATCCTAGCACCCAATGAGAGTGCAACAGGAACCCTGGCACTCAGCCATCCTTGATGGGCACCCAAAGGACACCCAACAAGTGGTATTGGACTGCTTGTCCATCCAACAGGAATCCTGGCGTCCCAATGGCACCCTCACACCCAAAGGGAACCCTGGCACATAAAGAAACCCCAGTGAGCACCCCTCAGATGTGATGAGCACTCACTCGGAGCCAGAGGAGTCCTCATCAGCGGTGCCTGTGCGGATGCTCATGGCAATGGGGGTGAGGCCGCTGAGCTGCTCCTGGAGGCTCTGCCGAGGCCGGGGGACCAGAGGGGCTCCCCCATCGCTGCCCGAGGAGGCAGCCGTGCCAGCTGGAGGTGGCGGGGGCAGCCCAGGGCGCTGGGCACTGCCCCGCTCACTGATGGGGGGCAGGCACTTCTTCTTCAGGATCCCTGCAGAGGTGGTATCACCCATGGGTGGGGGGGCCAGATTTGGAGTGCCCACCCCTGCCATGGCAGCCTGTACCTTTGTGGGGGTGGGGCAGGGGCAGCAGCAGGGGGTCCCTGGGGAGTGCCTCGCCATTGGGCCGGGGGAAGTCACCCCAGGGGGGTCCCTGGCCCCCTGCCGGCTGCACTCGCAGCCTCTCACTGCCTCCTGGTCCCTCGCTCTCGCTCGCTGTGGTCACAAACTCCCCTGGCCAGTATGGGCAGCCTGAGGGCACCAGGGGATCACCTGCAGGGAAGGAAGGAAGCTGGGACAGGCAGGACCAGGGACTACCCCCTGGGTGCCCCCATCAGCACCTCTATCTGGATGAAGGACCCCCCCAAACCTTTTAGGTGTCCCCATCAACACCCCGGACTGGACAAGGAATCCTGTGTCCACTGGGTCCCCCATCAAGACCCAGCCAAGATGAAGGACGACCCGTCCTCCCCCAAAATCCATTCAGTAACCCCATCACCACCCCAGACTGGACAAGGGACCCCCATCCCTACCACATGCCCCTCATCAGCATCCTGGATAAGGCAAAGGACTTCCTCCAACCCATTGGGTGTTCCCCCATCAGCACCCAGCCAGGCTGAAGGTCCCCCATCTCCACTGGGTGCCCCCTGGGGGTGTTACCAGGGCTGGAGGGACCTAGGGGCGCCCCATCCTCGCTGTCAGAGGAATGTGTGGAGCCGAAGGAGCCACTCGGGTCATCCAGGGACAGGTCACTGTCCGAGTCCGTGTCGAGCTCTGGGGGGGGGTCATGCGTCAGGGGGTGCCCAGGGACACCTGCTGCCCCCTAGGCTGAGGCTGGGTGCCCTTGCCCCACGGGTGGGGCCATACCCTCGGGCTGGTCCTGGGCGTTGAGGAAGAGCCCCCCAGACTCGGGCAGCGGCACTGGCCCCGGGCTGCCTGCTAGCCCTGAGTCCTCCCTGCAGGGACACAGCACTCCTCAGCACCTGACCCCCACCCACCAACACACACCACCCACTGTCACCCACCGTCACCAACCCACTGACACAATATCCACCCACTGACACCCCAATATCCACTGACACCCAACACCCTGGTATCCATCATCCCTGCCACCCCCTCAAACCCTCACCATGCCATCACCCCTCCACCCTGCCATCTCACCGGTGACTCTATTTGCATACCACCCTGCCACTATACTGCTATGCCACCACTCCATTGCCCTGCCATCCCAACACCCCTGCACCATCTCACCCCACCATAGTCACCACCCTGCTACCCCACCAACCACCATCCTGCCATCCCAATATCCCCATGCCATGCCATCCTGCCACCCTGCCATCCCACTAACCCACCACTCAACCACCCCAGTACCCTGCCACGCCACCACCTCATCACAATGCCATTTTATCATCCCAGTGCCACACCAGCCCAAGAACTCCACCAAAACCCATGCCCTGGCCCCTGCTGTGCCCAGTACCGCCGCACGAAGGGGATGTAGCTGTGGTTGCTCTTGCCCGAGCGCGCGGTGCTGTGCAGGGACCCCGAGGACCCACCACCTGGTGGAGGGTACAGTTGCCCTGCCACATATGTGCTGTCCCCGCCATAGGCCTGCCAAGGGCACAGGGACATTACAGCCATGGCAGGGGCTGCCCTTTGCTTCCTGCCACCCCCTGTGTCCCCCGGCACTCACGGGGGTCAGGGTAGCCTTGGTAGCCAGCGGTGGGTGGTGGCGGTGGGCGCAGCTCAGGCGGAGGCTCCTCCGGACCTCCTTGCTCAGCACCACACAGGACAGGAACATGAGGGGGCCCTGGGCACAGGGACAAAGAGGGGTGTGTACAGCCTGGGAGGACTCCAGCAGGACCCCGGACACCTCAAGGGGTCACCATCCAGATTGGTTGCATCCCACTGGTACCTCAAAGAGAATGAGGGTCCCCCCATAGCCACTAGGTGCCCCCCACTGATATTCCAGACAGCATAAGGGACCCCTATATGCACTGGGTGCCCCCCGTGTGCACCATGGAGTGGGTGAGGTACCCCCATACACACTGGTGCATCTCATTAGTGCTCTGGATATGACAAAGGAACCTTCTGTGCCCACTGAGTGCCTCACAAATAGGTGTGGGATGCTGGAGGTCCCAAGGGTGTGAGGTTCAGGAGGCTCTGGGGTCTCTGGAGGTCCCAGGGGTGGTGGTCACTGGGGGTCCCAGGGGTGGAGGCTTTGGGATTGTGGAGTCTTTGGTGGTCCCAGGGGTGGTGGCTCTGGAAGTCCCAGGGGTGTGTGTTTCTGGGTTCCCAGGGGTATGGGGTTCCAGAGGGTCCCCACTGACCTGGAGGCAGTTGGAGGCGGCAAACAGGTAGTGACAGAGCAGCGTGTCACTGTTGACCGAGAGGAGGGCCAGAAGCCAAGCCACGCTGGGCATGGCCAGCAGGACTGCAGCTGTGCGCACCCCAGACCTGGGCACCCCAACAGCACCCCAGTGTCACCCCAATGACATCTCATGTTCCAGCCCTCCGTACCTCTGCCCCCCCAGGGTAGCCCCAGCCCCTCGTGGCCCACCCCCCCCAGATGCCCCAACCCCCACCTGACCCACTCTGCACTCTGTGGGTGCTCCAGCCCCCCTGTGCCCCCCCTGTTCCCCATGGGTCCAGCCTAACCCCAGCCTCCCGTGCCCCTTGCTCCCAATACCCTTCTGCCTCCCCATGGGTGCCTCTGCTTTCAATGCCCCCCTGCCCTCCATAGATGCCCCAACCTCCTGTGCCCCCTGCCCTCCAATGGTGCCCCACCCCTCTATATCCCCCTACCCACCATAGGTATCGTGGTCCCCCTCTGTGCCCCCCTGCCCTCCACAGTGCTCCCATGCCCCCCATTGGCACTCCAGCCCCCCTACCCAGCTGCTCTTCATGCTCCTCTGCCTCCCCATGGCTGCCCTGTGCCCCTATATATACCCCAGCCCCCCCATTCCCTCCTACCCCCTGTAGGCACCCCAGCCCCCAGAGCCCTTCTGCCCTCCACTGGTGCCCCTGTCCCTCCTGTGTCTCTTGCCTTCTGCAGGTTCCCCAAAAGGCCAGCCCCCAATGGGTGCCCCCCTCGCCTCCAGAGCCCCCTGGCCTCTATGGGTGCCCCAACCACCCATGCCCCCCTTGGGCAACCCCATCCCCTCAGTGTCCCCTGCTCCCCATGGGTGCCCCCCGCTTGGGTGACTCACGCTGAGCCCTTTTTCTGGAAGCCCTGAGGGGTGGTACAGGTGGCCCTGGCCGCCAGCACCAAGAAGAAGATACCGACCTGGAGTGCAGGGGGAGCTGGGAGTGAGCAGGGTGAGTGAGGGTCCCCCGCCTTCCCCAGCCCCAAGCCCCATACGCACAGCGAGAGCAACAGCACAGGGCCCAACCAGGCTCCACACCAGGCTGTCGTGCAGGGCCAGCCAGCAGAAGTCGGGGTTCCCATAGCCCTCGGGGTCCAGCCCCACCGCCAGCCCTGCAAAAGAGGGGTCAGGAGCGGGACCAATTCTGCAGGTGGGGCTATAAGAGGAGGCAGGGCGCTAAGGTAGAGGGGTGGGGCTTAGGGTGGAGCTATACCAGGGCGGGGCATGGAATGGCACGTGGATGGCATAGGGCTGACAAGGAGGTGCTGCTGTTGGAGGTGTAGCTATGCTGCGTAGACAGGGCTATGCAAATGCAGTGTGTTTAAGCTCTTGGGCATGGGACAATGTTGATGAGAGCAGGAATACGGCACTGGGGGCTTGTCTAAGAGCTTATTACAGGTCTATTCTCTTGGGGTGGGGCTAAGATCCTGGGGTAGTGTCTGATTATGATGCATGGAGAAGGGTTAAGGCCCTGGGGGCATGTTAAAGAGGCTGGAAAAGATGCCTAGGGGTGGAGATAAAGTGTTGCTCTTTGAGGTGGGGCTATGACCCTGGGGGTATGTCTGAAAGTCTGGAGGCAGAGCTATGATGGATGAGGGTAGGATTATGGACCATGGGGCCTGTCTAAAATCTTTGGGACTGGGTCAGATGGATGAGGGCAGGCCTATTACTCTGGGTGTGTGTCTAAAACTGTTGGGGTGGTGTTATGGAGGATAAGGGCGGAGCTAAACTCTTGGGATAGGGCTATTTTGGATTGGGCATGACTATCCTGTTGGAGACACGGTTAAATCCAGGGGTGTGGCTATGCTGGTAAAGATGAATTTGGGAGTGGACCTATATTCTGGGGGTGGGGTTACACATAGAAATAGGATCCCACTATGCATCAAATTGATTGGGGGAGAGGGATTCAGAGGGCAGGGCCATAGCCTAGAAGGGGGTGTGTAGTCACCAGGTGTTGACCCAGGTGGAGGTGGGCAGCTGGTGATCCAGGGGGTGGGGTCAGAATGAGGGCAGGGTTTTACAGCGGGGCTCACCAGTGATGAAGGCAGGCAGTCCCCAGCCCAGCACATGGTAGAAGCGCATGGGCCCACGATCGACATACCGGGGTTCACTGCGGCGCCGGTAGAGGTGCAGTGCCTCCAGCAGCGCCCAGCCCACTGCACTCAGGTACAGGAACTGCAGCAGGATGGCCACCACCGTGCACGCCAGCTGCACCCACCCCGTCACTGCCAGCCCATGGCCCCCTCCACTGGCCATTCCCACAGCTCCGCCCACCATCTATATGCACAGCCCTAAGCTCCACCCCCTCTGAGAGGTCACTCCCCTGTTGAGGTCACACCCCTCTAAAAAGCCCCACTCCTTTTATAGGCCTCACCCCCTCCCCCTTGAGGGCCCCACCTCTTTGATACACCCCAACCCCTTGAGAGCCAATCCCTTTAATAAGATCCATGCTTTTGGGAACCGCAACCCTTTTATCAGCCCCACTGCTTTGGAAGCCCCACCCCTTTATATAGACTTCACCCCTTGAAAGCCCCACCCCTTTGGCAGACTCCACTCCATTATGATCCCCATGTCTTTTAGATTCCACCCCTTAGGCACAGCCCACCATGGTCCTGCCCACTCCTTAGCCCCACCGACGCAAACACTTCAAAGGTAGCAGATCCCCTAACGCAACCAGCCCCTCCCAGTGATCCCCACTCCTTCCCTCCCTTGCCAGCCCCATTTTCCCACAAACCGGGACATCAGCCTGGTTGATGCCAAGCAGGAAGACAAGCTGTGCGAAGAGCAGCGCAGCGGCACCATGCCGGCGGATGCTGTGGCGATTCGAGCGCAGCCCCCGCAGGGTCCCCAGAGCCAGGACCACCAGCGCCAGGCCTGCCAGCCCCACGCCCAGTGAGCCGTAGGTGAGTGCTGCCAGTGGCAGCACCTCCCCATTCTGCAGCACCAGGATTGGCATGTGTCAGGCATGTGTTCAGTAGGCATGCCCCGCCCAAACACACCCATCAACATGTTGTCCCTTACAAAGCAATCAGTACCTGAATCAGGAAGCCCCACCCACAGTGCATAGCCCTATGAGAAGTCCTGTTCACACTATCCAACCCTGGCCCTGGCAACCCCACCCTCTGAAACTGCCAGTCACAGCACTCAACCGTGCCCCTCAAAACCCCACCCACATTGTGTAGCTCCACCCCTTTAAACCTTTCCCATACAACTCAGCCCACTCCTCAAACCCCACCGACATCCCTCAGCCCTGCCCCTTTTAACCCCACATACTGCACTCGACCCTGCCCCCTGAAACCGCACCCACAGCACCGACCACACCCCTTTATACCCCACTCACTGTATTGAGCCCAGCCCCAGGAAACCCTGCCCACATTAGTCAGTCACACACCGTGAAAACACACCTACATCACTCAGCCACACTTCTTGCAACCCCACCCACATCAGATCTGTGCCTTAGAGACTGACCCTCCAAGCCTGCTCAGCTCCACCCAGTGGAATCCCACTCATCTTGATTGGCCCCTCCCCAAGGGAGCTCTGACAAATCTGATATAGCCCCGCCCGTCCACTTAGTTCTCGCAAGGGAGCCTCACCCATCCGATTTAGCCACGCCTATTGGATTTAGCCCTACCCCACTGAAGCCCCACCCCCTTTTCTCAGTCCCTCCACCATGAGCATTCACACCTCCACCCTGACTCTGTCCCACTAGGCCACTCCCGTTCTTCCAAGCCCCTCCTATCCCTGTCTCCCCTTTTATAAAAAGCCCAGCCCCTGCCCCTAAAGCCACGCCCCTATGCCTAGCACCGCCTCCCACCCTGTACCCCGTGTCTCTATGTGTCTCCATGTGTCTCCATTCTTCCGCGTGTCTCCGCCAGGGCCCTGACCCTGAGTCATTCCACACCCCAGGGTCACTGTGTCTCTCCATGTCCCCTGTGTCACATTTGTCCCCCTGCGTCCTCATGCACCCCCCCGTGCTCCCCTATGTCCCCACCTCTCGGCGGGAGATGTCCATGAGGACGGCGAAGCTGGTCAAGTGGTGGCACTCGCAGCTGACATGGCTCCGGTTGCGGAAGGTGACCTCGCAGCCCCGTGCCGACCAGCCGCCTGCACCGCCCGCCCTGCGCAGCAACGCAGGGTGACACAAGCTAGGACACCTGCCAGAACGCCCACCAGGGACAAACAACCACCCACCCACCCACACACCCCCACACCCCCACACCTCCCCCCCACACACCCACACCCACACCGGGGACACACACCAGGGACACTCACTCACCCCCTGGAGACACCCAGCAGGGACAGCAGGGACACCCACCGGGGACTTCCACCCCCACTCAGGGAGTGTGCATCTGACCCAGGACACCCATCTAAGGGGTCACACATTTGGACACCCACCAGGGACACATGCACTGGGGACACCCTCCCACAGGGACACCCACCCACCAAATTCATCCACAGACAACACCCACCCACCCACTGGGACATCCATCCACCTAGCAGAGACACCCGCTGCCTATTGGGGATACTCACCCACCAGGGACACTAATCTGGGAACATCCCCCCCAACTGGGGACACTCCCCCACCCTATTCCTGACACCCTCCAGGGTCAGAGCTGCCCCGTCATGTGCTGTTCCCATGCTACTCACCCATGACCAGCAGGGACACTGGGGCATCCATCGTGCCCTGTCCCCATGTTCCCTGTCCCCTCAGGATGTCCTCTGTTCCCCCGGGGTGTCCCCATTCCCGTGTTCTTTTTCCCCTCAAAGTGTCCCAATCTCTGTTACTATGTCCACTGTCTCCATGGGATGTCCCCATCCCCATGCTCCCTGTCCCCCTGGAGTGTCCCCATCTACCTGGGGTGTCCGCATTCCCATGGTCCCTGTTCCCCCAAGGTGTTCCCTGTTCTTCGGGTGTGTCCTATGTCCCCTGTTACTTCAGTGTGTCTGTGTTCCCCCAAGCTGTCCCTGACTTCCCACGGTGTCCCTATCCCCCCAGGGTGTTCCCCTGGGTTATCCCCTGTTCCCTTGGATGTCTTTATCCCCATGTCCCCTGTCCCCCTGAGGAGATCCCTTGTCCCCTGGAGTGTCCCCATCTTCCCTGAGGTCCCCATTTCCATGTTCCTATACCCCGAGATGTCCCTGTGCCCCCAGGATGTCCTTGTCACCCCTGGGGTGTCCCCTGTCCCCTCCTCACCGCAGGGAGTGGTTCCAGAAGACGCAGATGGGCTTGGAGCGCTCCTGGGTCTCCAGCAGCCGGAACTGAAGGGTGACAGGCTTGGCCAGCGCCCGGGGGGTCCCTGTGCCCCCCACGCCCCCCGCGTGCACACTGATGCTCACCACTGGTGTGTTGATGACGGGGCGCTTGGGCACCCTGGGGAGCACCAGGGTCAGGGGGCCCACTCAGGGCACTCCAAAACCCACCTTGGTGCCAGAGAGTGCCCTGGCACCACACAGACACCGCGAGGGCACCCCATTTTCTCCTCTGCCCCCACTTTTTGGCCCCCCATGGGCACCATTCTTGGTCACTCCTTGGGCTCCCTCCCCAACCCTGTGCCACTCATCTTCAGGCACCCTCTGTGCCCCCCGAGCTTGGGCACCCCATGTGCCCCCTTTCCCATCCCTCCCCTGCAATCCCTCAGGACAGCCCTGTCCCCATGTCCCTGTATTCCCCACATGCTTGGCTTTGCCCTGGCACCTCATGTGCCAACCCCAGTCCCCTGTGCCCTCCCTGTGTCCCCCCTGTGCCCCCCATGCCCCCATTCCCGGTGGCACCGGAGGCTGCGCTTGTCAGTGTCGAAGTGCTGGGGCAGGAGACCAGCTAGGGTGCGGTAGATGATGACGCTGGCAATGGCCTGGCCCTCGCCCAGGGATGGGTGGCGCTTCTGCTGGGTCACCACAGTCACCTCTGTCTCCTCCTCCTCCACTTCCTCCTCCTCCTCTTCACCCGCTTCATCCTCCTCCTCCTCCTGCCCACCTGTGCCCTGTGGTGCCTGCCCATGCCCAGTTGAGGGGCCTGGGGGCCATGGACAGGGGGTGGCATGGTGCTCTGAGACCCCATTGAGGTCCCCATGGCCACCCTGGAGTCCCCAGCTCTGCCAGTCCCATGACCAAAAGAAGGTTCCCCCAACCCTTTCAGCTTCAGGGGTCCCCATGTCCACACCAGGGTCCCCAACCCTGTAAGCTCCATGGCCTCAATGAGGTCCCCATGATCATACTTGTGTCCCCAAGCCTGCCCACCACCATGGCCACACCAGGATCTCTGATGGCATCCTGGAGTCCCTGGCCCTCACATCCTTACCAGGATCCCCAGCCATGCCAGTCCCATCCTGGGGTCCCAAACCTGCCAGCCCCATGGCCCCACTGGGGTCCCCATGGTGGCACTGGGACCCTCAACACTGTCAGCTCATGGGCATGCTGGGGTTTCCCTGTCCATGCCAGCCCCAAGCCAGGGTCCCCAGCTGTGCCATGTCCCCATGGCCAAATGGGGATCCCCCCAAGCCCTGCCAGCTCCATGGATGCAAGTGTGTCCCCAGCCCTGGCCCGTCCCCCCCTGCCCCCCGGACTCACGCCTGTCCTCGTGGGGCCAGAAGATGCTGTCGGGCAGGATGACGGTTGTCTCCAGGTCCGGGGGCTTCTCCCCCCGCAGTGCCTCATACCGTGGCAGGCGGGCACCCGCAAAGCTGCTCTTGTCCAGCCGCACCACCGACACCACTGTGGCACCCACAGCACGGCATGGCACGGCACCTACCAATGCTGGGGCACACAGGTCCCAGCACCCACCAACCCCCATACTGACCCCAGCATTCACCGATCCCGCGGCGCACCAAGCCCAGTACACACCTACACCAGCACTCACCAATCCCGGCACCCACCGACCGTGGGGCACACTGACCTCAGCACCCACCAATCCCATGACACACTAACCTCTTCGTTCACCGATTCTGGGGCACACCCAGCACAAACCAACACCCACACCATCGACCCGGGGGCACACCCCTGCACTCACCAACCCCAGCACACACGAACCCCAGAGCCATGGATCCCAGGGCGCACACACCCTGGGGCCATAGATCCCAGCACTCATGGACTCTGTGGCACACAGACTCCAGCACACACTGACCCTGGCATCCAACAACCCTAGGGCAATGAATCCTGACACCCACTGAGCCCAGCATCCACCAAGCCCAGGGCCACGGACCTCAGCACCCATTGACACTGGGGGCCATGGATCCTGACACCCACAGACCCCAGCACCCACTGACACGAGCACCCACCAACCCCAGGACACAGAGATCACAGCCCATGTCCCCAGGGGCACACACATGCCTCTAGGCACACCCATGACCCCCTGAACATGTTTCCCAGGCACACAAATGTCCATGCCCACAGCATATGTTCCCAGGTACACGTGTCACACATGCATACATGCTCCTAGCACACACACATGTCACTGGCTCACATGTCCTTGTGCACACATATGCCCTTGTGCACACACGTCCCCAGGCACACACATGCCCCAGGCATATACATGTCTGTGTTCCCAGACATGCATCTATGTCCCCAACACACACACAACACATCCCCTGAGCACACACATGTCCCAGGCACACACATGTCCATGTCTCCAGCACATACAACCCCTACGCATATCCATGCCCATGTCCCCAGCACCACATCAAGTGCACATGCATGTCCCCAGGCACACACATGTCCCCAGCATGCCCATGCCCCCAGGCAGACACCCCCCTCACAGCCCTCCAGCCACACATGTCCTCACTGACCGATGTTAGGGGTGACAATGGTGAAGGGGCTGAGGTAAGTCTGGGGCATGTTCCGTGCTAGGGCTCGCGCGTACTCCTCAAAGTGTTGTAGCAGCTGGGCCGTGCCACCCTCCGTCTGCTGGATCAGCTCCCAGTGCCGCTTGTTTCCCACGTCCAGCAGCGCACTACCCACCCGCAGCAGGTTCTGGGGGCACAGCAGCGGTAGTGGCACTGGGGGCTGGCACCCTGAGGTCTGGGCAGAGGGTCCCCAACTTCCCCTGCAGGGCTCTGTGGGCTGGGGCACTGACAGTGGGGAACAGGAGTGCTGTACCCCCACAAAGTTGAGGGTGTACCCCGAGCCACACCAACACCTCACTGTTCAAGGGGTGCCCATCACCCTGACATCAGAACTCCTATACCAACATTCCTCTCTAGGTGGGTACCCATCACCCTGGTGCATGGGCTCCCTTACCAATACCCTTCCCAGGTGGGTGCCATCCATCCTCGCATCCGGGTTCCTGCACCATCACCTTCCCCCTCCCCATGCAGGTGCCCATCACCCCAGTGTCTGACCTTCTGCCCCAACATGCCTCTCCCCACAAGGGTCCCCATAACCGCAACCTCTTTTCCTTCTCCCTCAACCTCCCTTCCCATGCCTGTCACCCTGGCATCTGCTCTCCTGCCCCCATATCGCTCCCCACGAGGGTGCCCATCACTCTGGTGTGTGAGCTCCTGCACCCACATGGCTGTCCATGAGGGTGCCCACCATTGTCTGGCCTCCTCCCCCAGTTCCCCTCCCCAGGCAGGTGCCCATCACCCTGGCATCCAGGTTCCTGCACCAACACCTCTCCCACACACATCAGTGCCCATCACCCTGGTATCTACTCTTCTGCCCCCATAGGTGGAAGCCCATCACTCTGGTATCTGACCTTCCACCCCAATCCCCCTCCCCATGAGGGTGCCCATCACCCTGGTGCCCATCATCCCTCCCCATGAGGGTGCTCATCACCCCAACCTCTCTTCTGCCTCGCCCATTCCCCCTCCTGGCATATCCCCATCCCTGTGGCCTCATGCCAACCTCGGTGAAGTGCACATCCTGGGTGGCAGCGAGGCGGAAGCCACGCTGGCGGCTCTCATGGCGCAGCAGGGCCCCTGCCAGCCGGTATGCCAGGCGCACATCACTGCCAAAGTACCCGCGGGCTTCATGTGTTGCTTCACGCAGTGCCAGCGCCACGCGCCGGGACTGCCCCGCGTCCCACTGTGACTCATTGCCCACCAGCTGCTCCGCCTTGGGGGGGACACACGCAGAGTCAGGGGGGCCCCAGTGGCACCGTCACATGGCTGTTGCTGGTGTCCCCTCAGCTCACCCAGGGGCGCAGGGCAGCAAAGGCCAGCGCGCTGCAGTTGAAGAGGTTGGGGGGCAGCCATCCCTTGTGCTCATCACAGTGGCGCAGTGCTGTGCCTGTGGGATGGGGATGCTGAGTGGCACCATGGGGACAATGGAGCAGCCTCACCTCACAGCATGCCAGCAGTGCCGCCAGAGTCACACTCCTGCTCCACCCTGCAGTAACATCAGAGTGGTGCCCCCAGCCCTGTCCCAGTGGTGCCATGCTCTGTCCCAGCTGTGCCACCACAGCATCACACTCCTGTGCCATCCCCAAGTGACACCACTGTGACAGCTACCAGTCCTGTCCCAGTGATGCCACCAGTGTTGCACTCCCTGCAGTGACACCACAATAGCAGCCCCAGCCTCATCTCAGCAAGTCCACATGCATGTCACTCCCACTCCATCATGGTGGTGCCACCGAGATATCACTACCCCGAACCCATTCTAGCAGTGCCTCCGCAGTGTCACCTCCCTGTACCAAACCAATAATGCCACAATGGTATCACCCCCCTGCCCTGTCCCAATGATGCCACATGGTGCCACCCCACCCCAGCTCCATGCAACTGATGCCACCATCATGACACACTCCAGCCCTGTCCCAATGGTGTTCCTATCCCATCCCAGCAGTGCCAACACCATGTCACCACTTTGAAGTGACACCATGGTGTCCCCTCTCTTCACCATGTCGCAGCAGTACCACCATGGTGTCACCTCCCTCTACCACCCCAGCAACGCCACTGTGGTGTCACCCCCTCTCAGTCCCATCCCAGTGATGTCACCACTGTGTCACCCCCAGCCCCATTCTGGCAGCATGCCCAGTGCCATCCCCACCCTATCCCCATGTCCCCACATACCGACAGAGCCCTTGGGGCAGGGGGCTGCAGCTGGCAGCCCAAACCGGGTACGGGGCCACCAGATGCTGGCTTCAATGGCCCGGGGACAGCTGTCGTAGTTCACTGCAGAGCACAATGGTGCATCAAAATGGGGGACGCAGGGTGACAGTATGGTGGCAGTGGCACCAGGTCACTGGAACCCAGGGTGACACAGGGTGACAGAGTGTAACAGCAAGGTTGCAGCAGTGGCAGAGCAAGGTGACAAAAGGACAGCACAGGGAGACAGCAGTGTGACACAGGATGACAGTGGGGTGGCACAAGGTGTCAACGGAATTACACCAACAACCAATGGTTGTTGCCAGCAGCCAGGGCGACAGCAAGGTGACAGCAGGTGACACAAAGTGACAATGGGGTGACACAGGGTTGCAACAGGGTGAGAGTAGCACCCAGTCATGGCACTCAGAGTGATACAGGGTGACACAGGATGACTATTGCACTCATTGGCACCCAAGCTGTGGCAGAGCAGAGGGACATCAGGATGGCACAGGGTAGGATGACACAGGGTGACACAAGGTGACACAATGTGACAGTGGGGTCATGCAGGGTGACACAGGGTGACAGCAGAGGGACAGTAGTACCTGGTCACAGGACCAGGTACTGTCACAGGGTGACACAGGATGACACAAGGTGACACAGGGTGACAGACAGTGATGGAGGGTGACAACAGGGTGACAGTGGTCACTCAGGGTGACACAGGGTGACACAAGTTGACACAGTATGACAGTCCCCCACCTTCGCAGCCACTGGCTGTCACCTCGGCAAAGGGGTTGTCACAGCGGTCACAGTGGTGGCCGATCACACCAGCTTTGCAGGGACACTGTCCAGTGGTGGCATTGCAGCGGCGCGACAGTGACCCAGTGGGGTAACACTCGCAAGGGTGGCAGGTGTCCCCTCCTGGTGGGCGGTAGTGATTGTCCTGGGGGGACACAGGGTCACTGCAGGCACGGGGATGGGGTGACAGGGGGCTAGTACAGAGTGACAGGGAGGTGACTGAGGGGGTGTCAGGGGCATGATGGAGGGTGACAGGGAGGTGATGGGGTGACGGCAGGGTGGCAGGGGGCAACAGAAGGGTAACAGAAAGATGGCAGGGGTTGGCAGGGGAGGTGACAAGGGCTGGCAGGTCCTACCTTGCAGCGACACTCGCCCGTGGTCTTGTTGCAGTCTGGGTCGAAGCCACGGGTGACATCACAGCTGCAGGGGCCACACGTGGGGTGTCCCCACCACCCCCGTGGACATGGCTGTGCCTCCCTGGGGACACTGGTGCTGGCACTCGGGCACCACGCCAGGGTACGCCCACAGTGCCCCTTGCACACCCACAGAGCCACTTGTACACTCACATGGTCCCTAGTACACCTACACTGTCTCTTGAACCCCCACATGGCCACTTGTACTGTCACAGTGCCACCTGTACCTCCACAGTGTCCTTCTGTGGGCACCCCCACTGAGCCACTTCCACACCCACAGTACCACTTTTCATCCACAGTGACCCCTGCATACCTACCACAGCTCTTGCACAGCCACCGTGCTCTTTCCATGCCCATCTGTTTGCACACCCACCACAGCTCTTGCATGTGCACTGTGCCCCTTGCATGCCCCAGATGCCCACTCTCCTCTCACCCCACCCACCGCCCGCGGTGTCCCTCACAGTGACTCCTCCCCTCCCCCCGGGTGCCCCGTGCCCTCCCGGCACACACGTGTGCCCCGCAGTGTCACCAACCGGTGCTGGCAAAGGGCCCCGAAGGTGCCTGGGGGACAGTGACAGGCATAACCGGAGACCGTGCCCGGGCGGCGGGTGCAGGTGCCCGGAGGCTCGCAGGGGTCCAGGGCACAAGCACTGACACAGCTGTCACCGAAGTACCCTGGGCATGGGACAGGGTTGGGGACAACAACAGGGCACAGTGATGGGGGACAGGGATGGGGGCAGTGCCAAGAGGACAGTGACAAGGAGTGGCAGTGACGAGGGTGGGCGTGCCCTGGGGTGTGTGACAACATGGTGGCGGTGCCCAGGGAGGGTGGCAGTGCTTTGGGGACGGTGATGGGGACAATGCCCTGGGGACAATGAGAGGGGGTGGCAGTGCTCAGGGGACTCAGTGCCCAGCCCTCAGGGGTGAGGGGAGGCAGTGCCTGGGGACAGTGACAAGCCTGGCAGTGCCCAGGGAGGGCAGCACTGCCTTAGGGACTGACAGGGGTGGCAGTGTCCAGGTGACACTGACAAGGGGGTGGCACTGCCCTAGTGACAGGGATAGAGTGGTGGTGCCCAGAAAGGGTAGCAATACACTGTCACAAGGGTGGCAGTGCTGCGGATAGCAGTGTGTCAGGGTTTTCAGGAGGTGCCGGGGTCTCTCCACTCATGGGGGTGGCAGTGGAGGTGGTCACAGCGGTGGCAGTGTCTCAGGGAATGTCGGGGCATGTCGGGGGTTTCAGGGGGTCTCTGCTCACCAGGGTACCAGTGGGGGATGTCACAGGGGTGTCTCAGTGATCTCAGTGTCCATGGGGGGGTCAGGAGATGTCAGGGGTTATCGGGGGGGGCCCTATTCAAAGGGATAGCAGTGAGGGGTGTCACAGGGGTGTCAGCATTCTGGGGGTGTTGGGCTGTGTTGGGGTGGGTGTCAGGGAGTGTTGGGGGTTGTCAGGGGGTCTCAGGGTGTCCCTGCACACTGGGGTGGCAGTGGGGGGTGGCCAGGGGTGTCAGTATCCCAGGGGCTACTGGGGGATGTCCGGGGTGTGTCGAGGGGTGTCAGGGGTCTGGGGAGGGGTCCTTGCTCACCAGGGTGGCAACGGCATGAGAAACTGTCCCAATCGTCGCTGCAGTAGCTGTGGGGGGGGCAGGGCCCCGAGTCACAGGGATCAGGCAGGGCACAACCCCCCTCCACATTCACCTGCACTGCCTGTGCCAGGCTCAGGGCGCCTGCAGTCACTGTGGGGTCCCCAACACGCAGTCCCTGCAGGGTCACCCATCAGTGTCCTCACTGAGACCTCCGAAGCCACCCTGGACCCCCTGACACACTCCACTCCATGCCTCAGTTTCCCTCACCATTCCCCCGAGACCCCCCAAGAACCCTCTGCATGGTGTCCCCATCACTGTGATCTCACCATCACATGGGACAAGCTATGTCACCCTGAAATCCCCTGCCCAACTGTCACCCCCACCTCAGTGTCCCCCACCACGACATGGGACACCCTGGGATACCCCGGGACAACCCAGACCACCTTGCAGTGTCACCCCCTTCTCAGTGTCCCCCACCACTGTGGACCCACTGTGCCACCCTGTACCCCTGCATTGGGTCACCTGTCATTGTTCCTCAGCACCAACTTCGGCATCACCTTGTGACACCCTCATGCCACCCACAGTGTCCCCTCATTGACCTTGGACACCTCCCTTCCCCACCCCATCTTCCGTGGGTGGGGTCACCTGCGAGTGACCCTAGTGACGCCCCAGCAACCATGACCCCTCCTGCCCCAGTGCCACACCTGGCCTCAATGTCCCTTGCTGCCATCCAGGACCTTTTTTGTCACCCTGTTCAGTCCCTCAGCATGACATGTGACACCCTGAACCCCACACCGGGACCGGTTCTGCCACCCCAGCCCCCCTCCCCAGCTGTGTCACCTCTGTGCTTCAGTGGCCCACAACACCGGCCGGGACCCCCGTGTGACCCAGGACTTCCCCAGTCACACCCATGTCCCCATGGCCACATCTGCTTCCCACCCAGGGTGACAACCCATGTCACTATGCCCATGAGTACCCAGTGCATCCCCAATGTCCCCCTGCCCACACAGCCCATGTCTCCTTCTCCTGTGCCATGTCCCTCTGCCCACATCTCTGTGCCCCCCTCCATCCTGCCCATGTCCCATGTCCTCTGCCATGTCCCCACCCCTGTGCCCCTCACCATCCTGCCCATGTCCCCAGTTCCCTGTGCCACATCCTCAAGCCCCATGCCCCTATCCCTGTGCCCATGTCCCAGTGCTCCTTTGCCCACATCCCTGCTCCCCATGCCATGTCCCCAAGCCCTGTGCACATGTCTCTGTGCCCCCCTTCATCATACTCATGTCTCCAAGCCCTGTGCCCAGCTTCATTGTTCCCCGTCCCCAACCTGTGCCACATTCCCAAGCCCTGGGCCAATGTCCCCAAGCCCTGGGCGAGGTCGCCAAGCACTGTACACATGCCCCTGTGACCCCCTTCATCGTGCCCATGTCCCCATCCCCAAGCCCTGTGCCCTGCTTCATTGTGCCCTGTCCTCACCCTGCGCCACATGCCCAAGCCCCGTGCCCATATCTCTGTGCCCACGTCCCCAAGCCCCATACCATGCCCGTGTCCATGCCTGTGTGCCACCCTCCCATTGCACTCATGTCCTTACCTCCTCTTCCACAACCCCAAGCCCACCCCCTACTCCTACACCTGCCACCCCATGCTCCCCACACCCTTCGTGTCTGCTCCTCCGTACCTGCAGGCACCCCTGAAATCCCTCCTCTACGGTGCCACTGTCCCCCAGCAGCCCCCCCAGGCTCAGTGTGCGCAGCTGTAGTCCCTGCAGGTCTCCAGGCACATCACCCACCACCTGGGGGGCATAGGGAGCCCCGTGGGTGCCTTGGGGTGACACAGTGGCACCTAGGGGGGGTCATCCTAGTGGATGCTCCCCCGTGCCTCAGTTTCCCCATACCTGGTGGCGGCCATAGTCGAGGGTGAGGAAGAGGAGGAAGGTGGCAGAGGGGTCACGGCTGGGGCCTCCCCGCAGCTCCAGCTCCACATGGTGCCAGGCGCCGTCATTGACTTTGGCCTGGGGCAGGTGCAGGGTGGCCAAACGGGCCCCCCCTTGCCAGGCGCCAGCCTCCACCTGCCCCTCGCTCAGCTGTGAGGGATGTCAAGGACCCCAAAAATTTGGTGGGCACTGAGCACTGCCCACCAAGAAATACAATTTTCCCCCTCAAGGGTTGGCATCCCCTTGCATTGCCACCCCCCAGCAATACAGCTCCCATGGCAAAACCTCCGATAGCAGTAGACCCCCTCCAGGGCAATACTCCCCTTGCACTTCTCCCAGGGTAACCCTCCTATTCCAAACCCCCCATGCCACTACCTTCCCATGGCCATACATCCCCCCCAGGTAATACTTCCTGTGTCAGTAACCCTCACAGGGCAATCAACCCCCCAGGGTAATAAACCCTGTGCCAACAACCCCCCAGTGCCAATAATGCCAATAACGCCCCCCCCTCCCCGTCACGAGCAACTACCCCCGGCACTGCCCCAGGGCCAACTCCCCTATATTCCCACTCAAGTCAGTACCCTCCCAGACCAATACCCCCTACACCAATGACCCTCCAAAACAATACCCCCTGTGCCAATGACCCCCACCCAAATTAATAACCCCCTCAGGACAACTCCCCCGGCACTTTCCTCAGGAAAACTTCTCCATTCGACCCCTCCGTGCCCTCCCCATTCCTCTCCCGTGCCCACCTGCAGGATGAGGGTAAGGTGGCCTCCAGCCCCCGCTCGCAGCAGGACCCCTCGGGGGTGGCGGGTGCGGAACATGATGCGGAGAGGCCAGGGCAGGGAGAGAGGCAGTGCCAGCCCGTTCCACGCCACATGGCTGCTGCCCACGAACCGCTGCAGGCCCGCCATCTCTGTGGGGCATGCACGTGGGACGGGGGGCGACTCACACGGACCCCCCAAGCCCACCCCGGCGACCCCCCCCACTGTGAGGCAGCCGCATGCCCCCCTGTACAGACCATCCCCCCCCGCCCACGGACCCCCCGCATTCCACCCGGGTATACCATGCACAGCCCACGGACGCCAACACACCCTCCCACGGATCCCCTGTGCCCACCCACAGAGCCCTCTCACGAACCCACAACTCCACAGACCCCCAAACACATGTGGTGATGCCCCTCACCCCCTTCCCACACCCTTCCCACCCAGAGACCCTCCCCATGCCTCCCACAGACCCGCAACAAGCCTACAAACCCTGCACAGCCCCCCACACTGTCCCCCCGAGCCCCCCAGTACCCTCCTGGCAGGTTTTGCCCCCAAAGCCCAGCGGGCAGTGGCAGCTGAACCCCCCCCACTCATGCACGCAGGTGCCACCGTTGTGGCATGTGTTGGTGTCACATAGGGTCTTCTTGGGGGGACAACCTGGGAAGGGGTACAGGGGTCACATGCCACACATGACCCAGGACCCCTGGCCCCATGGGACATAGACACCCACTCCCACATCCTTGAACCGCTATCCAACCCCATGGTCCTGGTACCACTTGACCCCAACCCCACCCCAAAAGGGGTACAGCATCATCCAGCCCCCTAGTCTTGGCATTTTCCCACCCTGGGCATGTTCCCAGGGGACACAGCCTCTTCTGTGCTACCTACCCCAGCTCCATGGCCCTGGCAGCCCCTGACCTCCCCACCGCACAACCAGGGGACACAGAATGCCTTACCACTGTATCCCTGGACCCCCATCCAGTCCCATGAGCCTGGCATCTCCTCCCCACACCCATGGGGCACAGATACTCCCAAGCACTGCCCAGCCCTGGGCCCCCCTCGACCCCCAGCACCTCCCACTCTACACTCTACACCCTGAGGGCACAGTCCCATGGCCCTGGCAACTCTGAACTCAAACTTGCACCCCTTGACTTCTCATCCCATACCCAAGGGGCACAGAACCCCCACCCCCAGTCTGTTCCCTGGACCTCTCTCCATCCCCATGGCCCTGGCATCCCCTGACCTCCTCCCCACACTCAGAGGGCACAGCTTCCCCCTGTATCCCCTGAACTCCCATCCAGCCCCATTACCCTGGAACTGCACGCTCCCTGCCCCCGCCCCCCACCTAGGGGGCACAGCCCCACAGCTCTGGCATACCTGGACCCACACCTGCACCCCCTGACTTCCCGTCCCACACCCAGAGGGCACAGCATCCCCCATGCCCTCTGGACCCCCATCCATCCCTCCAGTCCTGGCACCCCCTCCCTGCATCTAGGGGACACAGTCCCACTGCTCAGTTATCCCTTAACCCTACACCCCATCTCCCTCTGCTCAAAGGAGCACAGCCCCCCAGCCCCTGCCCAGCCTCCTGGCCCCGGTGCTCACCGGGCAGGGTGCCGTTGTTAGCAATGAAGGCTGCCATGTCCACAGAGTGCTGGTCAATGTGGAGGTGCCGCATGCACCCCACGAAGTGCCGGCTGCGGATCGGGAAACTCTCGGGCAGCGTCGGGACACCCCCCAACAGCAGGGGCCCTGTCAGGTCCAGTGATCTGCAGAGCCCACCATCACCTCGAGGCCTCAAGAGATGCCCAAGAGACCCCACAACCCACAGGAACCTCGAGGAAACCCCAAGGGACACCCAGCCACCCCCCCATCCCACAGGAGTCACAAGGGAATACCAAAGAACACCCACTCACCCGAAAACCCATGGGGAGCTGAGGGACCACCCAGGGGATGTTTTCCCATGGGGAACTCAACAGACCCTCAAAGAACTCCTCACTCCCCCCAACACAGGGGGACCCCAAGAGAATCGCCCCCAGCCCATGGGGACCTCTAATGACCCCCCACCTCTAGGGACCCATGACCCCCAAGGGACCTCTCACCAGTGAGGACTCCAAAAGTACCTCACCCCTGGGGATCATTCACCTCCAAGGGACCCCTCTATGGGCACCCCAAGGGACCCAAGGGAACCCCCCCCACCCCATGGGATCCCCAGGGCCCCCTCACTTCTTGCTGCCAGTCTGGGTGCCCTGGGCAGCACAGGAATAGTTGCCGAGGCGGGGCCCAAAGCGCAGGGCCATTGCTGTGTCACAGTCGTCCACAGTCACCACAGCCACCTTCTGCTCTGAGGGGCCCTGCGGGACCCCCGACCGCCCCACCACCGGCTGGGGGGCCCCATATCAGGCGGGGGGCCCAGGACCCCCATCTCACAGCCTTCATCCCACTCATCCTCCTGCTGCCCTCTGGTCCTTCGACCCTAACTGAGCTCCCACATCCTTCCAGCCCACCAGCGCCCCCCCCCGCCTTCAGACCCCCCCAATACTCCCCTCCATCCTTTCAGCCTCCCCTAAACACCTCAGTGGTCCACTTCCTCCCCCTCAAGCTCCTATCCCTCTGACCTCCTATTCTTCCATTCTCCCATGCCAATTCCTTGGGGGTCCCCACAGGTGAGGAAGTAGGTGGGGTTCCTCGGGGGTCCTGTGAGTGGGGAAGTGGGTGGGGGTCCCTTGGAGCCCCCAGATCTCCTCTCTACTCTTCTTATACCTCCAACACACCCTTCCCCTCCACCCCTTCCTCTCCTCTTCCTCCATCTTCCGGCCCCATCCCTTGGGACCCCTGGGCAGGCACATCCCTTAGGAGTCCTTTAGGTCCCCCAAACCCCCACACTACTCCCCCCCATCTCTCCATTCCCCCACCCTTCCCCTCAATTTCTCCTTCCTCTTTCTGCCCCAAACACTCCCCATCCACTGTGCCCCTCATGCCCCCTCTTCCCCCACCTTGTTGTAGTAGCGCAGTTGCACTCGGTGCCACTGCCCATCACTGACGCCTCCTGGCACAAAGGGTGACACCGTGGTGGTGGTCTCACCTGCGGGCACAGTGTTAGTGGGACAGAGCTGGCGGGAGGGATGGGTGGCAGTGCCAGGGATGGGATATTGGGGATGGGATGCCCAGGATGCAGTGCCAAGGGATGCAGTGTTGGGGACATGATGCAGGGAATGTAGTGCTAGCAATAGGATGCCCGGGATGCAGTGCCAGGCAGTGCCAGGATGCGATGTCTGGGATAAAGTGAGTGATACAGTGCCCGCAGGGGTGCCAGGGTGTGGTGCCAGGCCATGGCGGGGGCAGTCCATACCTGCTGAGAAGGTAAATTGCAGCTGCTCATCCACAATCTCCAGTGCCACGAAGTCATGCCGCTCGTTGAAGCGCCCATTGTACAGCAGGAGCCCGTCCCTCTCCCGTGTGGCAAACCTGGGGGACGCAAGTGCCAGGGGTGCCCCAACATCCCCGGATCCTGCTGTGCCTCCCAGGCACCCGCCAACACCTCCTAACCCTACCATGCCCCGAGGCACACCCCTCACCCTCTGCCCCATGACCTTGGACCCACTGTGAGATGCTGGCATCCATCAGCCCCTGCCCCCCAAGGTGCTCCCCACCCCATTGCCCCCCATGCCACGGGGACACCCACTCCCTTTGCTCCCACCCTGTGCCCTCAGGGTGCCCATCACCCCACACCCGATCACCCCACAACCCATACAACACCAATGGGGTACCAATCACCACCCATCCCAGATGATGCCCCAATGGCATTGAGGCACCCCAACCCCATCTGATGCCCTTGAGACACCCACCACCTCACACCCTAAATGATGCTAATGGGGGCACCCATCACCTCCACCCACCCAGCGCCCACAAGATACCCACCACTCCATACCCCATCACCTCATCTGATGCCAGTGGGGAACCCACCACCATCTACTTCACACCCCATGTGACACCCACAGGGGCACTCATCAGCCCCCATCTCCCCAGATTCCCACAGGCTCACGTGAGGCCAAGGGTGAAGTGAAAGCGCTGGCGGAGGCCACGAAAGGTGAGGAAGGAGTGCGGGGGAAAGCTGCGGGTGCTCATGGTGCAGAAGGGCTTCTCGTAGTGCCCAGAGGGGCACTGGCACCGGAATCCCCCCACCAGCAGGTTCAGGCAGGTGCCCCCATTCCGGCAGACCCCCGTGGTGCAGCGGCCCCCTCGGGCATTCAGTTCACAGTGCTCCCCTGTGTGACACCCAGAACCCCAAAACTGGGGTGAGGAGTCCTACCTCCCCCCCACACCTCCCCATTAACCCCAAAGTGCCCCTGCCAGGTGCTCAGCTCTCAGGGCTCCCCTGTGTGACACCAAACACTGT
Organism: Lichenostomus cassidix; assembly: GCF_008360975.1. Taxonomy (NCBI): domain Eukaryota; kingdom Metazoa; phylum Chordata; class Aves; order Passeriformes; family Meliphagidae; genus Lichenostomus; species Lichenostomus cassidix. Next base: position 72,986 of record NC_139506.1, read on the forward strand.
AAACTGGGGGGCGGGAGAGTGGGGATCCCCCCTCTCTCCCCCCCCCATCATCTTTATCCCCAGCTCCATCACCATGGCAGCCACCTTCCGTTGCCATGGCAACCCAGAGACACCCCTCCCCCACCTGTCTGGCATCCCATACCTGGATGTCCCGTGGGGGCTGGAGTCCCAGGGTGGGGGTAGGGAGTGTGGCCCCAGTACCACCAGTCTACCAGTGGAGGGAGGGCGGGAGGGAGGAAAGAGGTAGGACTAAAGAGGAGTCGGATAAGGAAAGATGAGGATGGACACTATGAGGAAGGGCCGGCCAGTGGCTCTAACCAGTGAAGTCCTCGTTGCACTCGCAGGTGTATCCGCCCTCACGACTCCGGCACCGCCCATTGCTGCCGCAGGGGCTGGAGTAGCAGAGGTCGATCTCGGTCTCGCAGTAGTCGCCAGTGAAGCCAGGCGGGCAACGGCAGCGCAGACCCGTGACTGGGTGGATGGGGCGGAAAAGGATGGTGTCGGAGGCGAGAAAGGGCGCCGAGCTGTCGAACTGCAAGACGGAGACGCAGCGCATGTAGTTCTCGCAGGGCTCGCGCAGACACACATTGTCGTCGAAGGGCAGGACGCGCTGGGCCGTGGTGGCTGCCAGCAGCGACCGGTTCAGGTATAGCCGCTCCTGCAGCTCCTCTGACGAGAAGAACCGCGACGTGCCCGGCGCTGCAGTCGGCAGCAGTGCTGAGAGGCTGACATTGAGGATCCGCGCCGGCCCCACGTCTGTGTCCGTCTGGATGTTGAAGAGGACGACACGGTGGCGGGGGGTGGCCAGGACAGCTGCCACCCCCTCCAGGAAGCGACTGAGCAGCGAGGACAAGAAGCGCTCCTGGGACATGTCAGCCAAGCGCAGGGTGATGCTGTTGCTGAGCATCTCATCTGTGATCACTGTCACCCGAAGCGTGCACTGCGCTGTTGCGCTGTGGATGCCATCTGGGGACAAAAGGGGGACACAGGAGGGGATCAGTGTCAGCAATGGACAACTCTGGGAAATGATGGTGCGATGGGAATAGTGCTGGTTTTGGGACAACCAACCCAGTCAGCTGCTGTCAGATGGGGACAGTGCTATGGGGGCTTGACCTGCTTGGCCACCATGGAATAGGGACAGTGCTGGCCATGAAACAACTGGCCCATGTAGTCACTGTGGAATGGGGATGATACTGGTTATGAGGTGCCCATCCCGCTTGGCCACCATGAAATGGAGATAGTTGGGTGGGACAGTGCAGGCTATGGGGGACTTTCCTGCTCAGCCACCAAGGAATGGAGAGAGTGATGGTTATGGGGCTGGTGTTGGTTACGGGGCTTCTGTCGGTTATAGGGTTAGTGCTGCTAAATGGGGCTGGTGCTGTTTTTGGGGTGCCCATCCCACCTGGCCATCACAGGGTATGGACAACGGGATGGGGACGGTGTTGGCAACGGGGCTGGAACTGGTTACAGGGCTCCTGTTCCACCTCGCCACTGTGGAATGGGGATAATGCTGGCTATGGGATGTCCATCCTGCTTAGCCACCATGTGATGGGGACAGTGGGATGGGGATGGTGTTGGCTGTGGGGGACCTGACCTAATTGGCCACCATGGAATGGGAACAGTGCAGGTCATGGGGTGCCCATCCTGTTTGGATGCCCATCCTGTGGGGCAGGGGCATCCAAATGGGGATGGTGGTTGGTTATGGGGTTGGGGCTAGTTATAGGGCTGGTTCTGTCTATGAAGCTGAGGCTGGTTATGGAGTCAGCACTGGTTATGGGGATGGTACTGATGCGGTTTTTGCTGGTTATGGGGCTGGGTCTGGTTATGAGAATGATGCTGGTTAAAGGGCTGGGGCTGATTATGGAGCTGGTGCTGGTTATGGGGTTGGTGCTGGTTAAGAAGCTGGTGCTGGTTGTGAGGCTGGGGGAGCAAAATGTCTGCTCAGCATTGGGGCACCCACCTTTCTCCTCCTCCTCCTCCTCCTCCTCCTCCTTGTCCTCCCTCTGGCTGAGTGCAGTGGGATATGGGACAGATGGGGAGCAGGCAGACAGATGGATGAAGGTAGCATGGAGACAGCCGGGGGGGCAAGCAGGCAGAAGGGGGTGCCACAGGGGTGGCAGGGGCCAGGGAAGCCCGGTGGCCCGTGGCCAGTGACTGGTGGCCGGTGGGGGAAGTGTTGCCACGGACACGGCCTCGGGGGCCCAGCTATGGCTGGACCTTTTGTTCCCCTCCTGGCTGCCCCTGCACGTGGGGGAGGGGGGGGGGCATGGGGGGGGTCCCTGCCCCCACGCTTTGTGCCCTGGGCCCCCTGCTTTGTGTGGCCAGAGCAGAGACCCCAGCCAGTGGAAGCTGGAGGGGCAATGGGGGCCATGTGACTGGGGACAAGGGACATCAGGCATGGCCTGTGAGTCAGTTTCCCTCCCTGACCTGGGGGTGGCCAAGGAGATGTTCCCCCACCCTGGGGCGAACCCCCTCCCCCAGAAGCACCTCCTGGACACTCCCCCAACCCAAACAGTGCTGACAACTGATGGCACAACACCCGTTTATCTTGCAACCCCCGGGGACATCCCAGTGGAGGTCGGGTTGCCTCCCCAAATACACACACCAAGCCCTGTGTCTCCTGCCCTGAATTCGAGCACTGGAGTCTCCTGGAAACACAAACATTGTGGTACCAGGACTCCCCCAGTATTGCACTGCACCCTGAGCCTTACCAGATTCATTCATCAAGCCCCCATAATATCCACCCCAGGGTACCAGGACCCTGCTGGCATACACCAGCCTCTGCTCCCCCAATACATGCAGTGGGTCCTGCCACACCTTGCTCAATGACACAGAGAAGTGCCAGGACCACCTCTACACAGGGGGGGTGGGGAAAGAAAAGGGGGTGCTGGGGACCCTGATTGCCTCCAGCTTGGATGTCTGGGGTATGAGGAGGGCCCTGCATCCCATTTTCCCCCCTCCCTTAGAGCTGGAGGGTGGAGGCAACCAGGATGGGGTGGTGAAACTCCAAAAGACTTCAGTGGGACCCCACAACACATCATCCCTTCTGATCTGGAGGGTGAGGGCAGCCAAAACAAGTTAGTGAGACCCAATACACCTCACCTCCATGCAGAAATAGGGATGGATACACCCACAAACCTCACCTGCCTCCACCTGCAAGCCCCCCCTCTGTGGGTGAGGGTCTTACCAGAGACAGACACCCTCATGACAGCCTCAAGCGGGCGGTTGTTGTCCAGGGCTGGGCTGAGGCGCAGGTCCCCACTGTGTGGATCCAGCAGCACAAGGTTGAGCTCATTGCCCTGCTCAAACGCATAGGTGAGGTGGTCAGAGACATCAGGGTCATGGGCAGGGATACGGCCAATGATGCCCCCAGGGAAGCTACCGGAGCGGTTGGTGATGTAGTTGTTGAAGAGGATCTCAAAGTTCTTGAGCTGGGGGCTGTTGTCGTTGGTGTCTTGCAGGCGCACATGGACGGTGGCCCGACTGACCAGCGGTGCTGAGGTTGCCTGGACCACCATGATGTATTCAGCCTTGGCCTCATAGTCCAGGTCGGCCAGGGCGGTGAGTTCTCCAGAGAAGATATCCAGCTGGAAGACCTCGGGGATGTTGCCCTCCACAATCTGGTACATGATCTGGGCATTGGTGCCCTCGTCAGGGTCGGTGGCTGTGATCCGGGCCACAACCAGCCCTATTGGGCTATTCTCCTCCACAAAGATGTCAAACTCATCCCGCTCAAACACAGGCGGGTTGTCATTGACATCCAACACTGTCACCTGAATCTCCACTGGCGTCCGCTGGGCTGGGATCCCCTTATCCATAGCGAATGCCCGCAGGGAGTACAGTGGCACATTCTCCCGGTCCAGACGGCGCAAGGTGCGGACAATTCCCGAGGTGGACTCTATAATGAAGTCGCCATCACCATCATCACCCCCTTGGAAGGTATAGAAGACCCTGCCGTTGAGCCCAGAGTCACGGTCAGTAGCAGAGACCTGGAGGACGCTGGTGAAGGCAGGGACGTCCTCGTAGATGGATCCCTGGTAGGAATGGCGGAGGAACTGGGGTGCGTTGTCATTGACATCATTCACAAGGATCTCCAAGTAAGTTGTGTCAGATTTCTGTGGGATACCATTGTCCCGCGCTGTGATAGCCAAGGTGTAAGACACCTGGTCCTCATAGTCCAGCTCCATCTGGGTGGTGACGGCACCAGTCTCAGCAGCAATGCGGAACTGGGGGATGCTGTCCTCCATCAGGTAGGTGATGCGGGCATTCTCGCCCGTGTCCTCGTCTGTGGCGCTAATGACCACCACTGTTGTGCCCACTGGCCGGTCCTCATTGATGTTGACAGTGTAGTGGGAGCTCTGGAAGACAGGGCGGTGGGTGTTGGCATCGGTGACATTGACAACCACCTGGGCAGTGTCCTGGCGGGTGCCATCGGAAGCAGTGATGGTGAGCAGGTACTGCCGCTCCAGCTTGTAGTCCAGGGGCAGAGCAAGGGAGATGAGCCCACCACCGCTCTGGCTGGTGATGGAGAACCGGTTGCGGGTGTTGCCGCTGGAGATCTGGTATGTGATGACACTGTTGGCATCACGGTCTATGGCAGAGACAGTCAAGACACTGGTGCCCACTGCCGCATCCTCATTCAGGCGGGTGCTGTACTGCCGGTGGGTGAACTCAGGGCTATTGTCATTGACATCCAGGACAGTGACACTGACACTGGCTGTGGAGGCCATTGAGGGTGTGCCCTGGTCCTGCGCCTCCACCCCAAAACTGTAGAAGTCAACCACCTCCCGATCCAACTCAGAGGCCACCACAATCCACCCGGTGCTGTTGTTGATGGTGAAGGGGAAGCTGGTGCCAGTCTCCAGCAGGGTGTAAACCAACCGACTGTTGTCACCCGAATCGGCATCAATGGCTTGCACGTGGATGACAGAGTAGCCTACGGGGACATTCTCCAGCACAGTGGCCTGGAAGGGAGTGCTGACAAAGATGGGTGCGTTGTCATTGACATCCAACACCTGGATGGTAACCAAACCACTGATGTTAGAGAGAGGTGGGCGGCCACCGTCCTGCGCCCGGATCCGCAGGGTGAACTCCTTGGTGGCCTCGTAGTCCAGCGGGGTGACCACATCCAGCATGCCTGTCTGCGCATCAATGTAGAAGTGCCCACGGGTGTTGCCACTGACGATGCTGTAGTGCACCAGCGCATTGCTGCCTTTGTCACGGTCAGTGGCTGTCACCCGCAGGATGGCTGCATTGGGCACCACGTCCTCGGGGACCTGGGCCACGTAACGCCGCTCACTGAACTGCGGTGCATTGTCATTGTCATCCTCCACAGTAATGCGGACAGTGGCTGTGGCACTCCGGGGACCTGGATCCTGGCCCTGGTCTGTGGCCTCCACCAACAGCTCAAAGGCATCTACCACTTCCCGGTCCACAGGGCCGCGGGTGCGGATGACGCCTGAACGGGAATCGATCTCAAAGACCTCATTGGTGCCACCGGCATTGTGGAGGCGGTAGAGGATGTTGGCATTGGGACCAGCGTCGCTGTCAGTGGCCCGTACTGTCAGCACCTCATAGCCCACCTCCAGATTCTCCCGCACACTCTCCCGGTATTCTGGCTGCTCGAAGGCTGGGTCATGGTCATTGGCGTCGCTCACTGTCACTGTCAGTGTGCCCATGGCACTGCGCCGGGGTGTCCCATGGTCCACTGCTGTCACACGGAACACGTGGGTGCTCTTGCTTTCGCGGTCCAGCGGTGCAGCAGTGCTGATAGCGCCGGTGACAGGGTCCATGGTGAAGAGGGCATCAGAGCGGCTGTCGAAGAGTGCGGCCATGGTGTAGTGCAACTGGCCTGCTTCTCCCTCATCAGGGTCCTGTGCTGTCACCTGTATCACCGGTGTGCCTGCTGGCTGGTTCTCCTCCACTGTGGCCTGGTAGCTGGAGGGCTGGAACTGTGGTGCTGTGCTGGGGCTGCGACAGGGGCGGCGGTGAGGTATGGGGGATCTGGAGACCACTGTGATCTGAGACTCCCCAACATCCCCATTGTCCCTCACATCCCAAGTACCACTGGTATCCCTAGGTGTGTTGGTGTTCCCAGTATGTCCAGTGTCCACAGCATTCCTGTTGTCACTGGGGATTTTCCCAGTCTCCCCATTACCTTCAGTATACCTGGGGCTCCTGGTATCCCTGGGGACTTTCCTGGTATTTTCAGAGCCTCTGGAGACTTTCCCAGTCTCCCCAGTGAGTTCAGAATTCCTGGTGCCCCTGGGAACTGGAGTGCTCCCAGTGCCCTCAACACCCCCTGTGCTCAGCACGTTCCCAGTGCTGCCGGTGTCTGTGGGGATGTTGATGTCCCTGGTGTGTCCAGTATTCCTGGCGCTACTGGTGGCCCTGAGGACATGGGTGCTCCCAGCGTCTCCAGTTCCTCCAGTAATCCCGGTGCCTCCAGTATCCCGGGTGCTTCCAGCGCCCCCAGTGCCTCCAAGCTTCCAGGGAATCCCTCCAGCGCCTCCAGCGTCCCCGGTACCCCCAGCACCGCCGGTACCTGAGGACCCCCTAACGCTGCCGCCACTGTCCCCACTGGAAGCGCCGATGTCCGGTGTGGTCCCATCGCTGCCGCCCGCGGCCGGTGCGGCCCCGGCGCTGGCGCCGCTGTCCCCGGTGCTCGGCTGCGGCCGCTCGCCGCCGCTGTCCCCGGTGCCGCCGCGGAGCTGGAATGGCGCCGGGAGCGCGCTGGGCGGACGGGTGTGGGTGCCGGTGGCGGTGGCGATGCCGGCGCTGGCGCCGGTGGGGGTGCTGGAGCCGATGCCGGTGGCGATGGCGGGTCCTGCTGGTACGGGCAGCGGCAGCAGCAGCAGCAGCGGCAGCGGCAGCAACGGCAGCAGCGGGAGTGCGGTCCGGCGGGCGGGCGGAGGGCCCATGGCTGCTGCCCCCCGGTGCCCCGGGTGCCGGTGCCCGCAGCGCCCCGCGCCGCAGCCTGCGCCCCGCCCGCGCTCGCGCGCGCCCGCCGGGGCGGAGCCGCCACTTCATCGGCCCGGCCGCGCTTAAAGGCGCCGCCGCGGCCGCCCCCGGCACCCGCCGGTGACACCGGCACAAGCAGCGTGGGGGCAGCAGGCGCGAATCCGCCTGCAGGTTGCGCATACACATGTGAGGTGCACATGTGCGCCCTGCGCGCACACAGGTACATGCACACACACATGCACGCGCACATGTGAAGGGCCTTGCACGCACCTGTGCATTGCAGGCATGCGCAGGGAACACGCACGTCTCAAACGCAGGGCACACAGGCACCAGTGAGCACACATGACATGGGAACCACGTATGTGACACACACAGCACATGTGAAACACACGGCACATGTGTGACACACACGTAGCACACACATGTGAGACAGCACGTGTGTGACGCAGCACAGGGACCATGTGTGTGAACACACAGCACAAGTGTGACACGTACAGCGCGTGTGACAGAAACCCTCCACCCCAGCCCCCTTTGTTTCCACCGCCGACCGTGACTCCGCGCACGAGAGTCCGTGTCCTCTCTCTCCGTGGCACCCCCCCCGATCCCTGGGCTGGTCCCACAGCACTAGGACTGGAGCAATAGAACAGGCTGGGAGGTGTGGGAGATGCTGGGTGGCACTGGGGCAAACTGGGAGAGACAGGGGATGTTGCGGGACGCTGGGACAGACTGGGAGGGACTGCATAAGCTAGACGGGGGCGAGTCCTCGTACCCCGTGGGTGCTGCCCACCCCACCCCCAAGCCGGCGCTGGTCCCGGGGCGTGGGTGCGGGCATGCGGCGCAGAGTCGGCTTCCCCCCCCCCCGCCCCGGCAGAACGGGTCGGATGGGTACCGGGAAGGCCTCCCCCGCGGCGGGGCGGTGCTTGGAGCGCCGGGACGCCCCCGCCTCCGCCGGGGGCTCCGGTGACTCACGAGGCCGCTCCCCGCCGGTTACACCCGACACCCACGGCGTAGCCGGGGGTTTCCCACGCACAGGCAGCGGGGGGGAAGCCAGGCCCCCCGCGTGGGGATGGAAGGGGGCAACTCTCCCGTATGTCACCCCACCCCGCAGAGGACAGGCGGCAGCTGGGGCTCAGGCTGGGGGCCCTCAGCCCCACTTTGCATCACAAAGGGGCTTTGTCTGGGGCTTTATGTGGGGCTGGCAGGGGGGAGAGAGAAGGGGATGAGGGGGGTGGTTGGGGGGAGGGGTGGTGTACAACGGGAAACGAAGACATCTACCCGGGCCGGATCTCCCCTGCCCCGAGCTGAACCCCCCCCTTCCCTCCTCGGAATCTCCCAAGAACACACAGCTCAGCAGCTGTTGGCTTTATTGGATGGAGGAGGGACATGTTCCATGGGCATGGGGGTCCCCAGCACCACGCAGCATGAAGGGGACACATAGGGGGTTCTGGCCCCACTCAGAGAGGTAGGGGGCACACACAGAGAGAGGGGCAGCGCCCTGACAGTTCTTTGTGCCACGGGGGAAGCAGACGGTGAACCCTGCCCCGAAGCAAAGATGATAGTGAAGGGCACAGCAAGGCGATGAAGGTTAGATGACTTGGGAGGCCCCCAAAGTCCTTGGGGATGCAGGGGAACACCCTCAGACCCCCATGTTCTTCATCTGCTCCTCCAGCACCTGGTCGCGTCCCCCCCCTGCCTTCTTCTTGCTCCCCCCTTCCTGCTGCTTCTTCTGCTTCTTGGAGAGCTCCTGCTCGATGGGTGCTGGCTTTACAAACGGAATCAGCTCCCGCAGGTCTAGGGGAATAAGGGACCTCTGTCACTTCCCCCTGCCAAGGAGTGGGGGATGGGGCAGCCACAGGGGGATGTTACCTTGGGGCATGAAGTTCTGGAGCTTCTCAGGTATGCGGATGCCCTCAGGGGTCTGGTGGTTCTCCAGGATGGCACAGATGGTGCGGGTGGTAGCACACATGGTGGCATTCAGCATGTGCACAAACTCTACCTGCAGCAGGGGGACATGGGGGATATGTGTGACATGGAGGATGCAAAGGGAACATGGGAAGAACCCCACCATGCCCACCAGCCTCACCTTGTCCATCATCTTCTTGGTCTGGCCATAGCGGATGCGCAGGCGCCGGGCCTGGTAGTCGGTGCAGTTGGAACAGGATACAAGTTCACGGAAGGCACCAGAGCCAGGGAACCAGGCCTCCAGATCCAGTTTTTTGCTAGCTGCAAGGTTCAGGGAGCCTGGAAGGGGGACAGTGCTGAGTGGGGGGTCCCACTGCCCTCCTGAATTTGCCTATCCTAAGGCACAGCATAGGGTGAAGCCTCCAAAGTGACTCCAGCAGCTTGGTGCCAATCCAACATGGATTCCTGCTCTGCCATAGGAATGTGGGGTTACCTCTCAGCCGTGGAAATGTGGTGTCCCTGCTTGGCCACAGGGTTGCTGCTTGATCATGGGGATGTGGGAGTCCTGCCTAGACACAGGGATGCGGGATTCCTGCACAGCCACAGGACATCGGGCTCCTGCCTGACCACAGGGACATGGAGTCCCTGCTGTGCCATGGGGATGTGGGGATCCCACTCAGTCACAGGAATGTGGGGGTCCCTTTTAGCCATGTGGATGTGAGATTCCCACTCAGTCATGGGGGCATGGGGCTCTTTCTCAGCCACATAGATGCAGGCTTCCCACTTGACTCTGGGGAGACAGGATTGTGCCATGGGGATCTGGGATTCCTGCTCAACCGTGGGCATGTGGGGTTCCCACTTGGCTATGGGGACATGGGGTTCTTGCTCTGTCAAGCGATGAAGGGGTCCCACTCAGCCAGAGGGAGCTCTTAAAGCAGATCATTTTCCTGAGAGCATTTCCAGGAGGACCCGGGACACTCCAACTGTCCCTCTGGAAGGGACAGTTGGGACAATCCATCACAGCAGTGCCCAACATCTGGTCTCACAGACTGAGCAAGGCTGAGGATTCCACAGAAAACAAAATGTCCCCTTGCCTTCCTCCTCCTCAGGCTGGCAACAGCAGTGAGCCAGGGACAAGGAACTGCCATGCTGGGAAGCAGGTCAGGCCCCCACCCCACCCAATCCCCCGTGGCACATGAGCCCCTACCTGAGACGATGTTGACGACGTGGTAAGGAATCCCAAGGGACTGGTAGAATTCCTCAGCTGTGGCCATCATCTCCTCAAATATCTCCCAGGATTTGTTGTCATGAGGGGAGGAGTAGACGAACTGCTCGATCTTTGAGAGAAGGAATTCCACAGTGACACCAGGTACAGCCCCGGTTCTCACTGGAACCCCACAGTGACACCAGGTACATCCTGAATTGCCATTGGAACATTGTGGTGACATTGGGAACACCCTGAATTCCCACTGGGAATGCTGCAGCTGACACTAAATTCCCACTGGGTTCACCCCTAATTCCCGTCAGGTTCACCTGAAGTCCTGCTGTAACCCCACAGTGACATGGAGTATACACCCCAAATTCCTGCTGGAACAACCTGGTGATAATGAGTACACCCTCAATTCCTGCTGGGTACACTGCAGTGACACTGGGTATACTACGAATGCCACCAGAACTCGCTGAATTCCAAGTGGAACCTCACAGTGATGCTGGGTACACCCTGAATTCCCACTGGAACCCCACAGTGACCCTCAGTACACCCCGAATTCCCGCCGGGACCACCCCCGCTCTTTCACCTTCTCAAACTGGTGGACGCGGAAGATGCCGCGGGTGTCCCGGCCGTGGGATCCCACCTCCTGACGGAAGCAGGTGCTGAGTCCCGCATACTTGAGGGGCAGGTCCTCAGGCCGCAGCCACTCGTCACGGTGCAGGGCAGCAATGGGCTGCTCTGACGTGGCGATCAGGTACTTCTCATCGATGGAACTATCCTCCGCTCGCTCACTGCCCTTCCCGATCACCTGTGGGGGACATGAACCACCAGCCCTCTTATAGCTGCCCCTGCACCTCCAGGGACAACAAGGGAGGTTTTCCAGGGCCAGATGGTTTGAGAGTTCATTGCAGGAGGAGTTTGCTGGTCCTTCAAAAGGGCTGATGGCAGGGTCAAGTCACCGGTTATCACCCGTGGAGATGGACCCCCAGAGATGAGCCACCTTCTATGTCACCTCATCACCATGACAAGCCACCTGCTTGTCATCCACATCACCCATGGAAATGGACCCCAGAGCAAGTCACCTTCTTGTCACTGAACTTGCCATCATGTGTCACCCACGCAAATGGACCCTAAAGATGAGCCACCTCCTTGTCACCTCATCACCATCATGGGGCACCCATAAACATGAACCCCAGAGACAAGCCACCTCCTTGTAACCATATGACACCAATGGAGATGGACACCAGACACTAGCCACCTCCTTGTCACCTCATGGCCATCACAGTGTGTCACCATGGAGATGGCCTGGAGATGAGCCACCTACTTGTCACTGTAGTGCCACCACGAAGTGTTTCCCATGGAGGTGGACCCCAAAGACAAGCCACCTCCCTGTCACATTGTCGCCCTTACAACGTGGAAATGGATCCCAAGGAGAGTGAAGGAACCGCTGCCACCACCACAGCCACCACCACAGCCACCACCACAGCTTTGCCAGGCAGAGGGGACCCCGAGGCCTCTCTCTCCCCACAGCCCCATGGGGGTGGCTTGCTCCCAAGTCCAGTCCCAAACCTGGAGCAATCCCTCACCTTGTAAAGCTCCTCGTCAAACTGGCTGAGCTGGGCAACCTCCTGCATCACCTCCTTGCGCATGAAGAAGGGGGTGTACACTGGGGTGTACCCCCGGGCACGAAGGCTCTGCAGGGCATACTGGATCAGTGCCTGTTCCAGGAACACCAGCGGGCCCTGGGAACAAGAGACACACTGCCTGTCACACACACACCCCGCTGGGCCATCCCTCCTTGCTCAGTGGGTCCAGGAGACGTGAAGCCCATGGAGCTGCAATGGCTGCCTGGCTTAGTGTCACTCCAGACCACGGCAGGGACAGATCCCGATGCACCATTGAGATCAGTCTGTCCCATAGCCCTGCCATGGAGGTTCCCAGCATCCATCCCAGGAAAGGGGAACCCAAGGCCCCTGTCCCACCTTGTTCCCCTCTGATCCCAATCATTCTGGGGTCACAGCTCTCACCTTAAGGAAGTAGCCACGGCTGCCAGCCACCACGGCGCCCTTTTCCCCTTCATAGCCATCCACCATCACCACCAGATCCACGTGGGAATACTTCTTTCTGCAGCTGCAGTCACCCCATACCCGCTCCACCTTGTTGTCCACATCCTGCAGGAACCCAGAGAAAAGAGGAGCAGGACCCCATCACCTTCTCAGTGCCCTAGAACACTGTGTCACCAGTCCCTGAACCACACTGGGCCCACTTCGGGAGCCCAAACTCCAGCCTGTAGCTTATTGTGCAGCCACTTGGCAGCAAGCCTGGCCCAGTTGCGCTCCCCTGGCAAAATATTCCTGCAAAGCGGGAATGGATGAATGGAAGCAGCAGAGGGAGACCCCATCCCCCCGAAGGAAGCGCCTTTCCCATGGATTCCCCCAACAATGGTGTGCCCAGCATTGTCTGAGTTGCTCTTTGTCTGATCCCGGCGGGAAATGCCGGCTTATCATGCAGATTTCCCTCAGCCGCCCACCCAGCTGGTCTTGGGGAATCCCCCACCGGGAGCCCCCGCTTCCCACTTAGAGCTTCCCAGCTCCGCTAACCTGGCCCCACCTCCCTCCCCATGTCCTACCTCATCGTTGCTAATGGGTACAGAGGGGTGGAGAAGGTTCCCGATCTCCCGGAGGCTCTCGAATCGTTCTGCCTCCAGCCGCAGGCGCTCAGAGTCACACTCCAGGATGGCCTCATCAATGAGCAGACGGACTTTTTTGATCTGGGATACTTGGAGACACTGTGGAGAGACCTCCAGATGAGGTGGGGGACAGAGAAGACCATCAGGAAGAGGGGCCTGCTCGCCCAGCATGGGGAATCCTGTACCCAGTATGGTGAATTCCAGACCCTCCGTGGATTCTGGAATGAGCCCCTGGGCTGGACACACCCAACGACAGACTGAGAGGACAAAGGGGTGACAAGCTGCACTCTGGAAGGCCTGAGCTGCTTGCACGGTAGCCAACGTCACGCTTGTTAACCAGACTGACTACTGAACTGGGACTGAAACAGGCAGGGAGGGACGCGCTGAGGACACAGAAGGACTGAGGCTGCTTAAACTCCCAGGGATGAGCCTTTCACTGCTTAAATTCCCAGGGATGAGCCTTTGACTTCCACAGAGCAATGCTGGGGAGATGAAGGACACCAACGAAGAGCTAGTTATTGCTGGTGTTGGACTGGGAGATAAAGGATCCTCCCAGCTAGGGGCTCAGGCAGTCCCCCCTCACTTGGTGGGTATTTCAGGCCACCTATTTGGGCAATTCCAGGCAAAGCTCTGGACAAACTGTAGGCACAGTGGGGGAAGTTGGGTTCTCACTCACTCCCAGGACATCAGCTGTGAGCTCATCCAGGTTCTGTGCACTCTCTGGTACTGATTCATCCGTCCCTACCGGCTCCTTTTTCTGCAGCGGGAGGAAAAAGGAACCCCAAGAGAGTTAAATTCCAGGGGAAAAACATCCCTCAGTCACATGAGGCTGGAGGGTTGAGACGGGGAGATGTCACTGGTTGGTGACGTCCCACCATGAGGTAACCCAGGGCCCTCATGCCCCACCTTCATCTTATCCCCAATGGTTTTGCTGCACAGGTTCTTCAGCTTGTTCAGGTTGTCGGCACGAAACCTACCTGGAAAGGAAAGCAGGGGCTATCAGCCAGAGTAGGAGAGGGCGTGGTGTCCCCATCCAGTGCAGAAAGGTGACATGGAGCCCCCACAGTGCAGGAGTGGGTGTGGCAGCTGCAGGAATACCCACAGGCACCATCCCTGGGGGTTTTGTGGAGCAGAGCCGCAGGGAATATGGATGCTATTGGAAAACACCTGGAGTGACACTGCACTGGGACCCCCATGCCAGGCTGGAAACCCCTATGATGTGCTGGGGACCAGCCCCCGACACTGGGATGGGACTTCCCCTCTCTAAGATGAGAACCCCATGTTGGGATTCCCCATGCTGGGCTGGGTCTAAGCCCAGCATGGATCCCCCTCATGCTGGGATGGGACCCCCACATTGGGATAGGATCTCCACATTGGGACCCCCATGAGGGCATGGGACCCACAACACCAAAATGGGATCCCCCACACTGGGCTGAAAGTCTCACACCAGGCTGGGAACTGTGCACTGGAATGGGATTCCCACTCCATGCTAGGACACCCCACATTAGGCTGGGACCCCTATGCTGAGCTGGAAAGCCCCCCCGCCCACGATGGGAACTCCACACTGGGCTAGGACCTCCATGCTGGACTGGGAATCCCCCCTTTCAAGATGGGAATCCTTCCACCAGAATGGAACCCCCATATGGGAATGGGATGCCCCACATCAGCATAGGACCCCAAGCTGCACTGGAACCTTCCCCCCCTCTCCCCCCAGCCCAGTGCCTCATGCTGGGCTGGGACCCCTACACCAGGACGGGACCCCCCACCAGCATGGGACTCCCATGCTGCACTGGGACCCTCATGCTGGGCTGGGATTCCCTCCTCTATAGGCTCAGAGCCCCCATACGCTGGGACGCCCACATCAGGTTCGAACCCCTCTGCCAGGATGGGACTCCCCCATGCGAAGATGGGACCCTCACACTGCACTGGGACCCCACATTGTGATGAGACCCCTCCCTCAGCAGTATGGAACTGCTAAGGGCTGAGCAGATCCCAGGACCTGGGGCCATGGTCATGAGATTCAGCAGGTGCTGGATGAGGGGAGAGGGGACATGCCCGCTTTGTAACCCCCGGTCTAGGAAAGGCACAGCCCAGGACCCCAAGCAGCCCAAACTGGGGACACTCAACAGCAAGAACGTTCCACCCCATCAGTGGGAGGGATCAGTATCAGGGGATGAACCAGAGCTAGGGAACAAAACAGAGCACAGCATGGGCTGCACTGCTCCGGCGCCACGGGATTGCATCAGCCAGCCCATCCCGCCAGCGTGCGTCACCCTGTCACCTCCTGTCACCCCCCCGCCATCCCCCAGTACCCTCGTCCCGGGGACTCAGAGTCTGCAGGGAGGGGACTGTGAAGCGGGTGATCCCGTGGGATGAAATGCTCTGGGATAAAATGACAGCACGGCCAGAGCCAGGGATGCCCAGGCAAGACCCCACAAGGACACCAAGGCAGACGCATTAAAGGGGAGCCCTTAGCACTGCTTTCATCCCGCGGCGATGGAATGTTAGGGTGCTCTGGGAAGGGCGGGGTTTGGGGGTACCCACCCTCCTGCCGCCCTCCACACCCCACTCCACATCCAGCACCTACGGATGGAGCTGGATGCAGATCCTGCTGCCCCATATCCCGCCGGGAGCCACGGGGAGGTGGCTCCTGCCCCCACGAGCCACCCAGGTGTAGGTATACCCCAAATCTGAGGGTGGCATTGCCTGGGACCGCCCCCCCCCCCCCCCAGCTGAATCTTGCGGCAGTGCAGGGCAGGGAGCAGATCCCTGGGGATCGCAATGGGACGGGATGCATTTGCAGGCTAAGGGGAACCTGGCACGTGCCCCCCAGCCTGGGACCAGGGAAGGGGTGTCCAGTGGGAGAATGTCTCCTACCTCAATCTCTGGGGCTGGGGGAGAGGGGGATCCACTCAGGGACAAGCCTCCGGTCTCTGCTGGGATCTACCTACAGATTCCAGTCCCAGAAGGCAATGATCCACCGAGGTGATCTCCGAGGGCTAGGAAGGGACGACCAAAGAGCTGGGGAGGATGGGAAAGACCCCTCCTAAAGGTCACCCCGTCTCATCGAGAAGGTTCGGGGATCAGTGCGGGGGCCGGCTCCAGGTTCTCGGGGGGAAGGGACAGAGAGAGAGTGGGACCCCCGGGGCATACCCCCATCCCCGAGGAGGGGCGACGAGGGGGCTTCCATCACCTGCGGACCGGTCACCAGGCTGAGGGGGGGAGAGGCACCGGGAGGGGGGACATACCCGCGCGTTACAAGGGGGTGACATGCCCTCGGGGGTCCCCCAGCCTCCAGCCCGGAGATCCCTCAGCCCTGCCCCTAGCCCCCTCCACGTACACCTCCGCCAGGCGCCGTCCGCCCGCACCAGCGCGTCCACGAGCCCGGGGTCCTTGAAGCGCTTGCGCTGCATGTCCCGCACCATGGCGGGATCTCCGCCCTTGTCGGCGCGGAACAAGTCCAGGTCCAGCACCATGACCGGTGATGGCGGCAGCGTCACCGGGAACACCGGCGGGGACAGCGGCTCCGCGCGCGTGCGCGGCAAGAGGCGCAGTCGGGATGTGTCCGGGGCGATGCGGGCGGAGGTGCAGCAGCGCCCCTTGGTGAGTTGGAGGTGGCGCAGCAGGACGGGAGGACCCGGGCATGGAAGGGCAAGGGAAGTAAGGGAGGGATATGGGGGACCTGGGGGGGCCGAGCCGTCCGAGCATCCTTGACCCCCGCCAAGGGGGGTCCCAGCGGGTCTGGAGGCCCAGGCAGGGCGGGAGGACTGGGGTATCGGGGGGATATGAGAGGGTTTGGGGAGGATATAGGGGAGTTGGGAGGAGTCCGAGCATCCTTGAGCCCCCCATCAGAGCGGTCCCCGCGGGTCTGCCCGCGCACCCCGAGCACACCCAGGGTTCCTCAGCCACACCCCAGGCATACTGGTGGGCTCTGGGGACCTCCTACCCGAGGACGCCCTGCACCCCAGTTGTTCACGGGGGTCCCAAGGCCCTCCCCCCGCCCCTCTACAGCACCCCATGGCACGGCTGTGGCTGTCCTAGGCACCACGTGTCACCCCATGTCACCCCACTGTCCCCTCCCTGGGGGTCCCGGCGGGGTCCTGGTGCCTCCACCCGTGTGGGGGATCCCATCCCACTTCCCCCATGAGGAGGGGTGCAAGTGGGAGTCAAAGTTGCGCTGCCCCACCAAGCGTGTACCCCTACCCCTACGCACCCACTCCCACGCGTGTGACATCCCGCGCGCACCCACACACGATCCCCCCCCCCCATTTTGGGTACCCACGCTCAGCTTCCCGCACCCCCTACGCGTGCCCCACCGCCCCCGTGTGCCCACACACACGGAGCCCTTGTACAAACGCCACTCCTGTATTTGGCTGCTCGGGATGGGGAGGACACGGGGGGGCCATGGGTGGGGACACACGTACAAAAACCGTAACGAAGCTCCGGTCCGAAGCGGGTCCCTAAGGCCACCTTGGGGGGACGCGGTGGGGAGGGGCCATGGGTACCTCCCCTTCCCTTCACAGCTGCCCGGGGGCGGGGCGTCCGTGTGTGCCCCCTGCCCCGTCACAGCTGCCGAGAGGGGTGGGGGTGCGAAGGTGCCCCCCTGTCCGCTCACAGCTCCCGATCGGTGCTGCTGGATGAGGTCTTGAGTGGGACTGAGTCGAATCCATCCGGCATCCGCTGTGGGGTGGGGAAACTGAGGCCCGGAGCCCCCCTGTGGTGGGGAAACTGAGGCACGGAGCCCCCCGGAGTGGGGAAACTGAGGCACGGAGCCCCCCGGAGTGGGGAAACTGAGGCCCGGAGTCCCCTAAGGGTGAGGAAACTGAGGTCCGGAGTCCCCAGAGTGAGGAACCGAGGCACGGAGCTCCCCGAGGGGTGGGGAAACTGAGGCACGGAGCATCCTAAAAACCCACCCCCCACCACGTCTTCTCTGGTGACTACTCCAAGGTTGTGTTCCCCCACCCTTACCTTTGCCGTCAGGGCTTTAAGTTTTCCAAAAAGTGACATTTCGGTGGCAAAGAGCAGCTCGTCCTCCGCGTCCTCCCCCTCCATGATGGCGCAGCTGTCGGGCGACGTCGTCTCACTCTCCCGGGCCGCCGCGTCCATCACCAGCTTGGAATATTTGTACTCCAACCTGGCAATTCAGGCAGTGCCATCATTCCCCCGTGACATTACCAGCCCCTGTGTCCCCAAATTCCGCCGCGAATTGCTCACTTTTGAGTCTTTTTCCAGAAATAAGCGGCGAGCGCGGCCAGCAGGACGGCCACGCACGTCCCAGTGGAAATTCCCACTTTTAGCCAAAAATCCACACTCCGGCAAGCCTGGATCACTTGCGGCGGCAGCGCGTCCCCGCCGTGGCACAGCCGGGGCTCCCGCCACACGTAGGTGGTTTTCTGGTGGGGGGGGAAACGGTGTTCAGAGGCGGCGGGAGCCGCAGCCCAGCCCGGGGCACGGGGCGGTACCTGAACGCCGCCGATACAGGCTCCGACGATGGGGCGATGGTGGGAGCTGGAGCAGCGGGGACATCCCTCGGCCGTCACCCACAAGAAGTGGAAGGTGCAGCCGTCGCAGGTGCCCTCGGGGCATTTGCTGGGGAGGGACAAAAAGGGGAGGGGGGGTCAGGTGGCGGTAACACCCCAAAGTGGGGAGTACAGCCAAGGTGACACTCCAGGGTGGGGACACCATGATAGTGGAATCACCAAAGCAAAGCACCCAAAGGAAGTGCCTACCCATGAGAGCAGGAGACCTTGGTGGTCCCCAAACCCAAGGTCTCCTTTGTTCCACTGCCAGCCTGAGTACACGCAGGATGCCAGTGACACAGCCAGGGTGACACCTCAGGGTGAGGGACTCTGACACTATGGCAGTGGTGTCCCCAAAGCAAAGCACCTCAGGGACATGCCCACCCATGACAGCAGGAGACATTTGGGTCACCTTGAGAGTCCCTTAAGCCCCCTCGGTGTCTCCAGTGTCCCATCCCCCCCACTTGGGGACAGCCAGGGTGACACCTCAGAGTGAGGGATGCTGACACCATGATGGTGGTGTCCCCAAAGCAGAGCACTCCAGGGATGTGCCCTGACAACCCTGACAACAAGAGATGCTTGGGTCACCCTCCGAGGACCCTCGGAGTTCCCAGTGTCCCATCCCCACCTGGGTACAGCCAGGGTGCCAGTGCCGAGGCGCAGGGGGTCACAGCGCAGGCGGATAGTGGTGGCCCGGCCACTGCTGCAGGGCTGTGTCACGTCATTGGACCTGCCAGGGAACATGGGGGGTCACGAGGACAGTAGGGGCACCCTGTGGGTGTCATCCCCCTGTCACCTGCCTGCACCTGAAGAAGAAGATGATGTCAGGCAGGTCAGGGTGGCCGGGGGGGAAGAGCTCTGGGGGAGACACGATGCCGTCCAGCACAGAGCTGGTGGTGACACCTGCAGGGAGAGAGAGGTGTCTCCAGTCCCACTGGGGTGTGTCCCAGTACCACCAGAGTGTCCCAGTCCCAACAGGGTGTCCCAGTGTAAGTGTCCCAGTCTCATCTATGTGTCTCCAGTCACACCATGGTGTTCCAGTCCCACTGAAGAGTCCCAGTCCCACTGGGATGTCCCAGTAACTCCAGCATGTCCCATTCCCTCTGCAGTGTATCCCAGTCTCACTGAGGTACACCAGTGACAATGTCCCAGTTCCAAACAAGGTGTCCCTGTAGTGTCCCAGTCCCACCAAGGTGTATTTCAGTCCCATTGGGGTGTCCCAGTGCTACCAGAGTGTCCCAGTGCTCCTGAGATGTCCTAGTGCTGCTGTTCCAGTCCCAGCAGACTGTCCCAATCCCACTGAGGAGTCCCTGTTCCACTGGGTATCCTGCTCCTAGTGCCACTGGGGTGTCCCAGTCCCACCAGGGTGTCCTGGTTCCTTGTCCCACCCATGTGTCTGAGTACCACCAGGGCATCCCGCTGCCACTGGGGTAGGCTACTCCTTGTCCCACCCATGTGTCCCAGTGCTACTGGGATGTCCTGGTCCCTTGTCCTGCCCAGGGTGTCCCAGTCTCAACAAGGTGTCCTACTCTCAGTGCCACCAGGGGTCCCAGTCCCACTGGGGTGTCCCAGTGCTGGTGTTCCAGTGCCTGTTTCGCCCATGTGTCTCAGTGACCCTTGGGTCTTCCAGTGGCACGGGGTGCCCTCTCCTCACCCAGCAGGCGGTCTCCCAGGCTGACAGGCTGAGAGGACACAGCTGCGCGGGCACCAGTGACGTCAGGAGGCACCAGAATGGCCTGGCACACGTAAGAGGTGACCACACGGGAAGGGCCTCCCCGACCTGCTGTCATGTTGTCAGCACACGAGGCCATCTTCTTGCCCTGTGGGGACACACATGACACACGTGTGTGGGGTGGGAATGTGTGTGCAAAGGATAGTAATCTCTGTGTGCAGGGCTGCAGGTGTGCAGGTGTGGCTGCACAAGTGTCCGTTTGTGTCTGCATGAGTGTTCATGGGTGTCTGCACAACTGTGCAGATGTGTGTAACTGTGAATGTGTGACTGCATGAATGCATATGTGTGTGTGCAGGTATGATTGCATGTACATCTGTGTTTGCACACCTGCGTGTATGAACATGTGTTTACACATGTCCTTGTGTTTGCATGACTATGAGCACATATGCACGTGTGCCTGTATCTGCCCACCTGTGTGCCCCTGTCCCATCCACATGCCCACATGTGCATATGTGGTCCCATGCCCTCCTGCCAGCATGTGCCCAAGTGTGCCCACCAGTGCTCCCATGCCCACCCTCCAGAGTGCCCACCCATGTGCCCGTGTTTGCACTCATGTGTCCATCTGTACCCACGCACCCCCATGTATGGTCATGTTTGCACTTGTGTACCTGTGACCAACCATCCATGTGCCCAGGCGTGTTCCCATGCATGCATGCATGTTCCTGTTCTCTCCTGTGTGTGCCCCTCTGTGCCTGTGCGTGCCCATCTGTGTGCCTGTGCCCACTCTCCTGACTGCTCACCCATGTGTCCATGTTTGCACTTGTGTGCCCAGGCCCACCCCCCGCATGCCTGGGTGTGTTCCCATGTATGGACACGTGTTTGCCCCCACGGGTCTCACCTGGTGCCCGCAGGGGCTCAGGTGGAAGCGGTGGCTGTAGCGCAGTCCCTTGGGGGTGAAGCTGGGCCCAGTGCCCACCCCAGCACCCATGCCCAGCGTTGGGAACTCAAAGCGCAGCATCTGGCCTGGCAGTGCCAGTGCCAGGCTGCAGTTGTTGTAGCATAGCGACCGCAGCTGGGGACAGCGACAGGGACAGCAGGCTCAGGGACGGCCGTGGCACCCAGTGGGGACACTCTTGTGGGGACTGTGGAGAGCTGACACCACCCCTCAGAGATGACAGAGGCATGGTGGCACCCACCAGGGTCACTTACTGCCACCAACCAGGGTCAGATACTGCCACCCACCCAGTCACCCATCTGAGATGGCAGGGAGGGGCTGCTGTCACTTCACTGGGGACAGCTGGGGAGCTGGCATCACCCACCCAGGATTAGATACTGTCACCCAGCTTGTTACCCACCCAGGATAGCCACAGAGCTGATGACACCCCCCGGCGATACACCCGGGATGACTAGGGGGGTTGGTGTCACCCACCCCGATGGTGTCACCCTCCTGGTGCTGGCCTGTGCCATCATCTGGGACATCTTGGGAAGGGGGGGCAGGCTCGTGTCATTCCTCTGGCCCATTGGCATCACCCATGGGGACATTTAGGGACACTTAGACCCCCTGCCACCTCCAGTCACCTGGTTGCTGCGTGTGCCGGGGCCACAGGGGTGGCAAGTAGGTGTCCCATCAGAGGGGTGACCCTGCAGGTAGGTGCCAGGTGGGCAGGGCTGGCAGGTGCCCAAACTGGGATCCACAGCACTGCCAGAGGGACACGGGGCACAGGACCCAGCAGGCTGGGGAGCACAGCGGCGGCAGAAGGACGCCACCCCACCCTGCACGTTGGTGACGTTGATGCTGTACAGCTTGGCCACATCGCTGGTGAACCGCCGGCCCTGGCACCAAGAGCACTGTCACCATCACCCACCCAACCCCCACCAAACCCCCCAAAGTAGGGGCCCTCCAGCCCCCACCAAAGCAGGGCCCCCCAGTCCTCACCGCCTCGTGGTAAGGGGTACGCTGGAAGGCCCAGGTGAAGCTCATGGTCGCGTTCTTCTCCACCATGTAGGTGTAGGATTGTTTCCCCGTGGAGCCTGTCCATGTTTCCACTGGAGTGTTGGTGCGGGAGTTGACACCCTGCGGGGACAGGGGGATGGTGGCACCCCCCCAGTTCACTGTGTCCCCCCCAAACTGTCCTGTCCCCCCACTCACCACCATAAAGTAGAGCTCACAGCCAACACTGCATAGCGTCTCGAAGACAAAGGTGATCCTGGCCACCTCCCTGCTCTCCGTGTCCTCCAGCACTGGGCTCGGAGGGCTGGGGACAGTGTGGGGACACTGCTAGCTCTGCCCCATGGCCGTGTCCCCTCCACTCCCTGGGGACAGCCTGGTGGTCCCCACCTCACCTGAAGCCGGGGACCACCAGCGTGAGGATCATGAAGTCGCTGTCGGAGGCTCCCGCTGCCGTGTAAATGTAGTCCCCGGCCACCTCCCAGCCTGCAGGGACACAGTGACACTCAGAGGAGTCCTTGGCACTCCCCCGGGAGGGTACAAGGAAGGGTCAGCCCTCTAGTCAGCCACTACCTGCGATGCCCTTGTACTCGAAGTTGATGCCGCTGAGCACGGTGGTCTCCATGTTGGGGGGCAGCACGTTCCACCACTTGTACTCCAAGCCCAGCGCCGGCTCAGTGCCCGCCGGGCAGCTGAGGCAGGCTGGGGACAGGAGGTGACAGGCCTGCACCGGGGTGGCACCCACCTCCCCCTCTGTCAGCTTGGGGTGCCCTGCTCACCCCGTGAGGCCAGTGATGGGGACAAGAAGGGACAGCCCTGCACTAGGGTGGTACCACCTTCCTTTCCCTGCAGCTTGGGGTGCCCTGGTAACCACCCCTTGGGGAAAATGATGGAGACAGGAGAGGACAGCTGTGTACTGAGGTGGCACTCACATTCCTTAGGCAGCTCCAGGGACCCCAGTTACTCCTTGGGGACAATGATGGGGATATTCTTATTGGAGCCATGGGGACAGGAGAGGACAACCTTGTACTGGAGAGGCACCCACCTTCCCCCAGCAGCTAGGGGTGCCCCAGTCATGCTTTGAGGACAATGACGGGGCTGCCTTACCAGAGCCGTTGGAATAGGAGCCGTAGGGACAGGGCTGGCAGGTGCTGCCGTTCCCTTTGGCGAAGCCGGGGTTGCAGGGGGGGCACCGGGTCTTGACCCCCGAGGGTGGCAGCTGGGCTGCCTGCGGCAGCTCCTCACTGCAGATCTTGGGCTCTGCCCACTTGTACATCAGCTGGGTCTGCCATGGGAGCGGGTGAGCCGGGGGGGACAGCGGGGAACAGGGGGACCACCCCAGAGTGCCCCTGCATTACCTCCCCGCCAGCGTCACAGGCCGTGTGCGTGTAGAAGAAATCCTTGTCCGTGCAGGGGGGACGCGGCTTGCAGGACCCTGAGCCGGGCTCTGCCGACAGGGGACACAGCAGGTGAGCCAGCACTGCTCCCACCACGGGGGGGTGTCCTTGTCTTCCCGCCCACCTAAGAGATGGTGGGTGCTCCCTACTCCCCACCTCACCTCTCCCTTCTCCAGGGACACCCCAACAAGGGAGAGTGGAGGGACACAGGGACCCCTGAGGATGTCGGCTCTGGGTGGGAGGACCCCCAGTTGATGCATCAGGTTCAAAAGCGTACTGCAACACTGTCCCCACCTTGCGGGGTGTCGTCGTCTCCCCACTCACCATGGGAAAATGGGCTCTCCCTGTCTCTGACACTACCTCTCCCTTCCCGAGGGCCATCCCTGCAGTGCAGAGTGAGGGGACAAGGGGAACCCCAAGGCTCACAGGTAGGGATTTCCTGGTCTCCTCTCACCAGAGTAGGCATCAGGGTCACAAACGGACCCCAATGCTGTCCCTACCACATGGGATGTCCCTGTCCCCACTCCCAATCAAGGGATGGCAGGTCATACCTGTCTCCCACACCACCTTCCCCACGGGCACTCCCTAAGGGTAGCACCTCTGTGTGAGGGACCCTTGAGTGTCTCCTCTCACTGGCGGAGGTGTCAGATTCATGAGGGGACCCCAACACTGTCTCCACCTTGGTGGTATCCATGTGGCCCCACTCACCGTGGGAAATCAGGTCCTCCCTGATGCCCAGATTGCTTCTCCCTCCCCCAGGGCCATCCCTGCAGTGCAGAGTGTAGGGACAAAGGATCCCCTGAGGGTGTCAGCTCTGGGTGAGGGACCCCTGGGTGTCCCCTCTCACCAGCATAGGTGTCAGGTTTGTGAGAGGCCCCAACATTGTCCCCACCAGGGGATGTCAGGTCATCCCTGCTCCCCTCATCACCCCTCCCTTTCCCAGGGGCACATACTAGAGGGACAGCTCTGGGAGGGACAGCCCCCGGGTGTCCCCTCTCACCGGCGTAGGTGTCAGGGTCACAGGGCTGGCAGGCGGTGGCCCCTTTGCCGGAGAAGGTGTCAGCGGGACAGGGCTGGCAGGCGGCTGAGCCGGCGGCACCAGCGAAGGTGCCAGGCTTGCAGGGGAAGCACTCGGAGGTGAAGGCCACCCCTGAGAGCGGGAAGGGGCTCAGGTGGTGGGGACGGGGGGAGCGACCCCCGAGACCCCCCTCCCTGGCCCCACCCACCTGTAATGCCGATGTTCCTCACCAGCACCGGTTTAGGCACCTTGGACCAGACGGAGAAAGCGGTGGTCCGCCAGTACAGCACGTTGTTCCCGCGGCTCAGCTCCACCTGGGAGAGGGATATCATGCGACTGGGTAATCCCACTGCCAGGGATGGGATTGGCACCATGGGTGGGGGGTCCCACTGCCGGGGAGGGGGCTGGCACCAGTGGAGGGGATGTGGCACCCCGTCTGTCACCATCCACCGCCCCCTCCTCCGCCTGCAGCCTTGTGGAGCATCTTCTTCGCAGGGGAGGAACAAGAGACCCTAGGGCAGCACCATGGGACCTCCCCGTCATGTCACCTCCCACCCAACACTCACGCTGTGGAATTCCCAGCCCTTCTCCGTCGTCCGCATCCAGCGGGACTCTTCCACCGTGGGCTGGCACTGGTCGTTCTGCACCTGCAGGGACAGTGTCAGGGACCCTATGTTCACAGGGACCTTGCCATATCACCAGGGACTCCCCCCATGCCCCTAGGGACCCTCCCATATCCCTAGGGACCCCTTCTCATTTCTCCATGAACCACTGCCATGTCTTCAGGGGCTCCCCTCATGTCACCAGGGTCCACTCTCATGTCCCCAGGGTCCCCTTCAGGTCACATGGGACCTCTCCCATGTCTCTAGGGACCCCTTCATGACATCAAGGACCCCCCTCCCATGTCCCCATGGACCCCTCCATGTCCCAAGAGACTCCTCCCATGCCCCCACGGATCCTCCCATGTCCCTGCGGACCCCCACCCTCTACCCCTGTCCCCCGTCACCCACAAAGAACTCGAAGACGATGCTGCTGTCAGGGTAGATGTACTCGAAGGTGACGGTCCCCGACTGCTTGAGGCTCACAGCATACATGAGGGTGGCCGTGCACTCATCTGTGTTGGAGGCCACATAGTCCCCCAGTGGCACCCACGTTGACCTGAGGCAAGTGACATGACCTGGGGACCCTGTCACCACTCCCAACCCCATGGCAGGCAGGATGGTGGGGATGGCTGGGAGGGTCCCCAGGAAGCAGGGGTAGATGGGGGGCATGGGGGCTTGGGGAGAGCTTGGGGACATGGCAAGGTGTGGTGGCTGGACATGTATCCCTGGGGAGCATTCCCCGGCCTGGTGAGAGCCACGTGGCCTGCAAAGCGAGGAGGGTGGGGTCTCTTTATACTGGGAATGTGGCTGGATGAGGAATGTGTTGCTGGGAGTAGGGAATGGCTGAGAGGGGCATCAATGGTGCAGTGTGATGGTGTCGGTAGAACCGAGGGTTTGGTGGTTGCTGGTACAACTGGGAAGGTTTAGTGGTTGTTCGTACAATCTGGAGGGTTCAGAGACTGCCAGTATAACTGGGAGAGTTTCCTGGTTGTTGGTATAACCAGGGAGGTTTAGTGGTTGTTGGTACAACTGGGAGGGCTCAGTGGTGTGATACAGCCAGGAGGGTTTGGTGGCTGCCAGTACATCTAGGAGGGTTTCATGGTTACTGGTGCAACTGGGAGGGCTCAACAGCTGCTGGTACAACTGAGAGGGTTCAGTGGCTGTGGTAAAAACAGGAGGGTTTGGTGGCTGCTGGAACAACCATGAGGGTTCAGTGGTTGTTGGTACAACCAGAAAGGTTTAGAGGCTGCTGGTACAACCAGCTGGTGGGAAGTTCAGTGGCTGTGGAACAACTGGGAGGGTTTGGAAGCTGAGAGGGCTTGATGGCTGTGATAGAGCCAGGAGCGTCTGGTGGTTGCCTGTACAACCGTAAGAGCTCAGAGATTGCCAGTGAAGATCAAAGGGCTGTGGTGGTAAATAAAGGCACTGGTTGGTGGCACAGGGGTATGGAGACCCCCACAAGTGCTGTGGAGACCCTTATAGGTGCTGTGGGTACCTCCATGGGTGCTCCACCTCTGAGAAGTGTTGATGTGAGGGTCCCATGGGGTTGGGGTCCTGCCACTGCTGTGGGGGTGACACTGCTGGGTGTTCCCTTGCTGTGATCAGGGTGCCCCCACAGTGTCCTGTCACAGGGCCCCCACTGCCCTGCTGGTGTCATCTCCCAGGGCAAGATGACAGAAGGGGATGGGGTGTTGGGGCAGCAGGGTGCTATGGACGCACAGAGGTGTCACAGCACCCATCCTGCTCACTGTGCCCCATGCCCAGTCCTGCCAGGTACCCATGTGCTAGTGTCACAGCCAGTGACACAGTGACTCACGCTGTGCAATTCTCTGCTGCGTCGCCAAAACCATCATCCACCTCCAGGTTGGTGGCCACGTTGGCAAAGCCATGGGGCACTTCGTCCCACTCATCGAAGCGGACACCAGTGCCCAGCGAGTAGGTGCCCGCGGCACAGGGCCGGCATGTCTGCGCCTGCATCTCCAGGAACTCACCCGCCTTGCAGGAGAATGCTGCCAATGGAAATGGGGGGCATGGGGGTTGGAGGGTCACCCCCTGATCCCCCTGGTGCTACTACAGCCTCATCACCCTCAGCTCTGCTTTCCCAAGTGCTTCCAGCTGGTGGAGGTGCTGAGATTTCCCATTGTGACCATTCCACAAAGTGGAATGAGTTTTGGCACCTGATGCCCAGCTCTGCCCAATCCAGGCAGAATGTGACCCTCTGCCATGGAGCCAGGGCACTCCTAAGATTTTGAGGGGGGGAGCTGTCTTTGGGATTCCCATCCTGCTTATGCCATGCTTATGAATGAGTTTGTGTTAGGGGGACTCTCATCTTGCTCATCCCATCCTGGTACATGTGTGGGGTGGGGGGATTTCCATCCCAGTGTGTGTGGTGGGATTCCTATGGCTCTCATTCAATTTGGTGACTAAGTGTGATTCCCATCCCATCCTTGTGCATATCTGTGCGTGATTTCCATCCCTGTTATCCCATCCTAATGCCTGTGTGTGTGGGATTCCCATCTCATCCTATCCCAGTATGTGTGTGGGATTTCCATCTCTATCATCCCATCATGGTGAGTGCGGTTCTGTGAGGGGGATTCTCATTCATCCCATCTTGGTGCACATGTGGGGTGAGGGGATTCCCATCCCTCTCATCCCATTGCATGACCGCATGTGTGATTCCCATCCCATCCATGTGTATGCGTAATTCCCATCCATCTCATCCCATCCCAGCACCTGTGTACGTGATTCCCATCCCCCACTATCCTGGTGCGGTGTGTGATTTCCATCCCTCTCATCCCATCCCAGGAACTCCGTATGTGTGTCCTATTCCATCCCACTGTTTGTAGTGCCTATGCCATCCCATTCCATCCTTCCTGTTGCTGCCGTTGGAGCCACTGTGCTGCACTGGAATTGATGATGACTGCTCTTATCTCCCTGCTCTCTCCCACCCCTCGCCCTCATGTCCCATGCCTGCCATTCCCACCCCCTAAACCTGACCCCATCCCATTCCTGGTGGGAATCTCACAGCACTCGGTGCCTCTGACGGGGTCAGGCAGGCCAGTGCAGAGTCCAGGCGTGTGTGGCACAGCCACCCTCCAGCGTGAGCCGGTGCTGTCACATGCTGTGTACTCATAGTGGTACTCAGACTGCAGGAGACAGAGAGGGAACACTGTGGGAGCTGCATCCCAAGACCCCCCAGTCTGTCCCCACACCCTGTGCCCCCTGAGAGTGGCATCCCCCCGTCCACTGGGCCCAGATGTGCCTTGAAGGGATGGTTTTGAGTTAAGGTGTGGCAATGTCCTACGGTGCCCAGGGCCCAATGAGGTGGGCTTGGGAGGGTGCTCAGGGTGGGTGGATACTGGGTTCAGTGTGGGGAGATGCTAGGTGAGGTGATCTGGGTGGGAGATGCTCTGGATTGAGGCGAGCTGGTGACCAGGGGGATGCTTAGGGTGGGGCGGAATTGTGGCAGGAGGGGCCAGTATGGGGAGATGTTGGGAAATGGGGGTGCTCTAGGTAGGCAGATGCTGGGAAATGGGAATGCTCTGGGTGGGGGCTGGTGGGGCAGGGGGTGCTCAGGGTGGGGTTACCCAGAGTGGGGGAACCTGGGCCATAGGGATGCTGGAGGTGAGGGCTGCCTGGCTGGGGGGCTGCTGGGGAGGCTGCTGCAGGCAGTACTTCAGGTAACATGACACCCCCTCCCAGGATATGCTCCCTCAGAGAGTGTTGTGGGGTCACCCAGGATCTCCCTGACAGCTCACGGAACAAGACCGCCTTGGAGCAGTGACAGTCCTGCATCCCCTCTCTGAGGTGGAGGTGAACCCCCGTGTCCCTGCCATGCTCCTGGGAGCACATGGCACCGTCATGGCCCTCTGTGTGCCTTGGCGTGACCCAGGCGAGGTGACACACTTCGCTCATCAAACAGCTGTGGCACAACCCAGATACAGTGTGGGAGCACCCCGGGCACGGAGTGCGAGAGCAGGGTAGACCAAGAGGAACCAGGAAGTGCTGGAGACAGCAGGGGCACCGTGACCCCCCCCATCCGGCCAGCTGCACCAAGCTGGGACTGGCTCAAGGCTATCGAGGTGATGCCAGGGACAGATGGTGTGGCCAGGGTGAAGGCCACATCTGGGGGTGGTGCTGGGGTTTGGGGTACATGGGGGAGCTTCCTATCCCCCACAGCAGCTCTGGGGTGTCAGAGCCAGTGCTGTGGCTTTGTGCTCCCAGCAGCTGCTGGAGCGTGGCAGGTTGATGGGAAAACAACCGCTTTGATGTTCCCGTCAGCTGGAAATGGGGCGATGGGGGGGAAAAAGAGGGATGAGAGGGGAGGGGGGGCGGTGGGGAAAGGGGAATTGGAGAGGGAAAAGAGGGATGGGAAAGGAAAAGAGGGGGACAGAAAGGTACCTGCAGCACCCCCTGCCCATGTACAGGCAGCACGGACCTTGCCCCCCCCCCCCCCCCAGCCCTGGGATGGAGATGCAGAGGGAGGTCCCCACCACGCTGGGGGTACCCAGAGAGTCACCCCAACTTTCAGCAGCCCCAAACTACCACATTGCTCTCAGTCACAAAGGATTTCCTTGGGGAGATGGTCTTTTTTCTCTCTTCCTAAACTTTTCTAGGTTTTTATTAAATCTAAGTAAATTGACCTAATTCAGCCCCAGAGCGGCTCTGGGGGCAGGAGGCACCCCAAACTGCCACTGTCCCCCTGCTATGGCCAGGGGAGGGAGAAGGGCTGTCCCTAGTGAAGGACAGGGGACAGGGGACACCCTCTCAGGGGGACCAATCCCTCCTGGGGCAGGTGCCAGCCCCAGTCTATTGTTTCCAGCTCCGGATCGTGGAACACGGACAAAAAAACTGGATCACAGCAAAAAAAAAACCAAAAAAAACCATTCCTGGCCCAGATTAAATGCAGCCGCAGGTCTGAAAAAGGGGGAGGAAAATCTGGGAGAGAGGGGGGAGACCGAGGGAAGGCATTTGGGGATTCACCCGCTGTCCCCAATGTGGACAGATCCTGGTGAATGACTGATTCCCCCCAGTTTTTCTTCACAGGACACTTTGGCCACCGTGTGCTGGGCTGGGAACGGCACGTGGCCATTGGGAATGTCCCCCACGCTCCTTGTCACCATCCCCAAAAGCACTCAGGAAGGGTTTGGGGAGACCCCCAATGTATCTGAGGGGTAGAGAGTTGGAGACAATGATGGGGTGACGCCAGTTGAAGTCTCCAATGAGACCCTCGGGGACGGGCTAAGCCCCTGGGAGCAAAGTCTGACTCCGGGCCCCCCGGGGTTAGGCCAGTCCCTGCCGGCTATAGGGGACACCCCACCCCTGGTGCCACCGGGAGCCCCAGCCCCTACATGTCCCATCCTTGTCCCCCCATCCCATAGGGACCGGCCCCCTAGTGCTCCAGGAGTCTGTTTAATCTCCAGGGTGTGTGTGGGGAATTTGGAAGAGGAGGTGGGTTACCGGTTTTCCCCTCCCGCCATTCCCGCTGCCGGTACCTCCTTGCAGACATGTAGCTGCTCCCCGGTGCATCCCGGTGACACGGTGACAGCCAGACACAGAGCCAGCGGCATCCACCGGGCTCCGGTACCGACCATGGCGGCGGCAACGGCGGCGGCAACGGCGGCAGCTCGGCCCGTGCGGGCACCGGCGCCGCGGCCCCGCCCCTGCCAACGGCCCGGCCCCCGCGCACCTGCCGCCACCTGCCCCGCCCCCCGAACGGAACACCCGGGAACGGTACCCGGCATCGCCCCCGGGAACGGGAACGGCCACCCCTGGGAACGGCACAGGGCATCGCCCCATGGAACGGGCACTGGATCACGAATAGAACCCCCGGGAATGGCAGCCGGCATCGCCTCAGGGAACGCTTGCCATGAGAACGGAACCGGGAATCGCCATCGGGAATGTTATTCACGGGTACGGCACCGCGCACTGGTATCGGGAATGGAACTCCCGGGAACAGCACCGGCAAGGTTATGCCCGGGAATGGAACCGGGAACAGGAGCCCGGGAAAGGCATCGGGAACCCCATCATCCCTGGGAACGTATCCCTGGAAACAGGACTGGGAATGTAATCCCCGGAACGTGTTCCTTGGAAAGGCATGGAGACTCTATCCCTGCAAATACACCGGAATTGGCAATATCATTCCAGGAACGGCGCCGCGACCGTCTCGGGGCATCACGCCACCGCCTCCCACTCCCCCGGGGCGGGGGGGGGGAAGTATCGGGACACGGCGGGGGGGGGGTTTATGAGCCCCCACACCCCGAAGCCGCTTCCACCCCACGAGGGACTGTGTCCCACCCGTGTGCTCCTGAGGCCATGTCCCCACGGATTCAGGCCAGTCCCGGTGCACTGGGGGCAGGACGGGCGATGCACACATGGCTGTGTGCTCTGGACATTCGGGACACAAGGGCCATAAGGGGTACAGGGGATATAGGAACACGGGGGACACAAGAACATCAGGGATGCTGCATGCAGAGCTGAGGGACACAGGGAGATGGGGGGTCACAGGAGGACAAGGGGAATCCAGGGGATACAGGAACATGGCGGACATGGAGGGACATAGGGGATAGAGGAAATAATGAAACATGAGGGACATGGGAGACACAGAGGAACACAACTGATACGGGACCACAAAGGGACACTGCATACACAGCTGACATGGGAACACAGGGAGAGGGGGCACACAGCTGGACATGAAGGATATAGTTGATGTGGGAACATGAAGGACATGGAGGACAAAGCTGATATGGGGATACATGGAGATGGGGAACATGGGAGCTACAGAATCACAAGGGGACATATGGGAACACATGTAAATGGGGAACATGGGGACATGGGGGACAGAGTCGTTAACAGGACACAGAGGTCCCAGCTCTGGAGGCACAGGAACACCCTGCAGGTTGGGGGACATGGGTGACACTTTTCCATCTGTGGTGGCACAGGGATGCCAGCAGGTACCAAGGGCATGGGGGACATGGCCACAGGAAGAAGACATTCCTGTCCCCATGGCAGCAAGGGGACAACACCACGTCTACTCTGCCATAGTTAGAGAGTGTGGCATGGGGTGACCATGAGCCTGCCAGGCACCGTTGAGCTGGTAACCCCGCTCTCAGAGTGTCCCCACATTAGGGCCACCAACAGCAGCCACTCCTTCTCCCAGCAGTGCCAGCATCACAGCTGTCCCCTTGTGCCCATCCTCTTGTAACCATTGTGGCCACCCCTTGGTAATCACCCTACTATCGCCTTGTCACTAGCATGGCTATCCTCTTGCTACCACCACAGTTGTCCTCCTGTTATCACCATGGCCATCGTCCCATTACCAGCGCAATTGTCCTCGTCCTCCCCTGGTTACCATCACAGCCTTGTCAGCACCATGGCTGGCCCTCTTGTTACCAAGGCCATGCCCCGGTCACCACCGTGGTTGCCCCCTTGTGGCTATCCTTTTGTCACCGCCATGGCTGTCCCCATAACCACACACACTCAATAAAACACAGAGGAGGCCACACTCGTATTGTCACACTCGACGTGTAGCCCGGAGCTCACAGCTCTCGTGAGAAGCCCCAGTACCCCGCGGGGCCAGCAGGGCCCGTGCCCAGCTCACGCGTGGAAGGGCGCCGACACAGCCCCGTGCAGAGCCTTTGTGCCCCACACGGCTGCAAGGCCCGGTGAACGACTCCAGGCGTGCCACGGAGCACGCACATCCACAACGCTGGCATATCCCCCTGGTAAGTCCACACGGAGCCTGGGGCAGGGCCCACTTCCCGCCGCCCGACGTGACCCGGCGCTGGCTAGGCCGGGATGAAGCCGGGGCGTTTTGTCTCCTGTCGTTGTCGGAGCCGGGCCGGTGCCGGCCCCAGGGCTGCGTGCGCGGGCACGGGTCAGAATCGCAGAGCGCTCAGCGGCCGCGGCCTCGCCTATCTGATCGACTCATCCCGCCCGGCCCAGCCGCACAGCGCCCGAGGGCTTCGCGGCGCCTTCTTCTCACCTCGGCCCGGCAGGGCCCGGCCGATCGAATAAGATCAACGTGTAGGGGGAGGGTGCTGGCGCCTTACACATGCACGCTCCTGACACACTAGCAGGGGCCTTGCACACCAGTTGCACTCCAGTTGCAAACCAGTTGCACTAAACGCACACACGCACACACGCACACACACACGCACACACGCACACCATGCACACCATGCACACCATGCACACCACGCATACACGCCGCTACCACTCCCCGCCCGCCACTTCCGGTACCGCTCTTTATATACGGTGGCCGCGCAAGGCATGACAGGAATGCGAAGCAGCACTCCCGTGCGCCCCCTTCCGCCGGGAGGACCGCCCTGCACCGTGTCCCCCGGGCACACACACGGCACAGGGACGTGGGGCCGGGCACACTCACTTTGGGGAGGGCACAGTCCCCCGTGCCCCTCACTGAGGGGCTTCATCGCTCCCGGCCCCAGAGAGCTGGAGGAACCGGGCCAGGAGACCCCATTCAGCAACTCCCCACCCCACAGCCCCCCCTGGACAGGGAGCCCACACTTTATTTGCACAAATCCCCCCATCGAGGACCCCCACAACCATGGGAGCACTCCACCCCATAGCAGCCAGCCCCCAAGGATCTCCTCACACGCACACAATGGGACCCCCACCCCACACAACAGGATGTCTGGACAGGGCACCAGCCTCACAGAACACCCCCTTTCCCACAAGAACTCCTATCCCATAGGAAACAGCCCCACAGCACCCCCCTGCCCCATGAGAGCCCCAGACAGGGTACCAGTCACACAGGACCCCACAGGAAAACCCCGCAGGAGGTCCCACCACCCCACAGGACCCCCAGCCCAGTGCTGCCACAGGGGAACCTCCACTTTATTTGCATGTGGTGGTCCAGTATTTACAATCCGTGGGAGTCAAACTTCCCCACGGCAGGGGGAGACACCTCCGAGGGCGCCCATGCTCCAGGAGCATGGAAAGATCCCACTGATGAGGGGGGACCCTGCCCAGCCCCTGAAGCCTGCTACAGTCCCACCAGGACCCTGCTCAGCATCAAGAGAAAGGGCTCACGGGGCAGATCTGGGTCCTCCAGATCTGGGGATCTCCTCACTCACTTCTCCACGGAATTCATGAGAAATCCTTTTCCAACAGTGCAAAGATGCCCTGGTGGTGGTTGCCCTCGGTGAGTTCAAGGAGGGTAACGGGCCTCGATGGTCCCCAGGTTGCCAAATGCAGGATCCAGGCTGCTGCCAGGGGCAGGACTGGGGGCGGGCGGGGTGGGTGGTGTTCAGGGTCAGTACCAGGGTCTCCAGAGTCAGCACAGGGGCCCCTGTTTGGTACTGGGACACTGGAGTCAGTACCAGGGTCTCTCATTCATAGTGGGGTCTCCAGAATCAGTCGCAGGATCTCTTCTCTAGCCAGCCCCAGGGTCTCTCTGAGGTCAACGGTGGTTCCTCGTGTGGTCACTTCCCCACGAGGACATAGAAGGCCATGAGCAGACAGGACACAGACACGACCACATGCAGGCGGGTCCCGATCACAGCAGCTGTGGGTGGTACAGGGTGTGGTGAGACTGCATGTCCCCATCCCAGCTCCTGTCTCCCCATCCTAGCTCCATCCCCAATCCCTGTGTCCTCATCTCAGAACCCAGTGTCCCCATCCTGGACCAAATGCCCCTGTCCCAGACCCTAGACCCCAGCATCCCCACCCCAGACCCCAGTGTTCCCAATATCCCCATCCTGTACCCTTGTGTTCTCAGTATTCCATCCCATCTCCCAGTGTTCCCAGTATCTCCATCCCAGACCCCAGTATTCCCAGTGCCCGCACCACATACCCCAGTGCCCTCAGTGCTCCCAGTGCCCCCACCCTATAAACCAGCGTTCTCAGTGTTCACGGTGTTCCCAGTACCCCCCCGCCATACCCCAGCGTCCCCAGTGCTCCTCACCCTTGTGGCAGACTCCCCAGACACCCCTCCGCTCGGACAGGAGCCAGGTGCGCAGCCGGGGCACCTTCCGCAGGTACGCGCAAGTGCAAACCAGGAGCAGCCCGAACACCAGGAGCCCGTCCAGGGAGTAAACTGCAGGAAGAGGGGCGGGGGGAGGGAGGTGCTCAGGGGGCACGCCGGGCCTCTGCCCAGCCCCCGCTCCAAGGGGATTCCCCCACTCCATGGGAACAACCTCCCAGGTATGGCTCTGTGGAAGGACTAAGACTTCCTAGTACTCCCCTGAAAAGGAACAGACTTCCCAGTATGCCCCTCGAAGGCAATCAGACCTCCCTGTACCCCGCCCCCAAAGAGACAGTCTTCCAGTCGTCTCCCAAAGCCTCCTCCCAGTACCTCCCACACCTCAACACCTTCCAGCCGCCCCCCCCGCCCCCGACAGCCCCATCTCCCCTGCCGCCCCCCGACACCTCAGCGGTCCCCCCACGGTGCCCCATCAGCAACCCCCGCATGCTGAACCCCCAGAACCTCCCGTTCCCCATCGC
Organism: Lichenostomus cassidix; assembly: GCF_008360975.1. Classification (NCBI taxonomy): domain Eukaryota; kingdom Metazoa; phylum Chordata; class Aves; order Passeriformes; family Meliphagidae; genus Lichenostomus; species Lichenostomus cassidix. The sequence continues at coordinate 108,367 of NC_139506.1, forward strand.
TGGTCTTTGAGGCCCCGGACCCACTCGGACCCGCCCGGTCTTCCGGGCCCCTCCGTTTCCCAGTTCCCACCATTAGTCATGGCGGCCCCCGGACCCTTCCGTTCCCCAACAACCCCTCGTACCCCACCTCCCACTACTGGTCGTGCCGGACCCCGGTTCTCCCCAGGCCCCCCATTCCCACCGTTGGTCATGGCGCCCCCGCACCCCCCGGGCCCCCGAGGCGCCAAATCGACAGCGGAAGCGGGCGACAGGCACGGCCAGCCGAGCGCCGATCCGCCCAGCGAGGTTCCCGAGGAGCAGGCAGCCTTAATCGAGCGCCTATTGGGAGAGGTTGGGTGTGCAGCACCAGCACCAGTGCCCGCCCAGCAGTACCAGTAAACCCGGGCGCTGCTAACGCCCAGTGCGCCCAGGAGCTGCCATTGCGCTCAGCCATGTGTGGGCCAGTCCCCATCTCAGTCCCCCAGTGACCCCTCAGTATTCCCAGTCACCATCCCAGTCCTCTCAGTAACCTCCAATACAACCAGATCCCAGTGACTGCCAGGTTCCCCAGTAACTCACAATCTCCCCATAACCCCCCAGCACACAGTGCTCATCCCAGCCCCCAGTAGGCCCCAGTCCTCCCAGTACTTCCCCAGTGCTACCAGTCCCCATGTAAGCCATCAGTACTTCAAGTCACCCTCAGTCCTCCCAGTACCACGCAAGTGCAGTCTTCATTCCAGACCCCAGTGAGCTCCAGTCCTCCCAGTAAACCCCCAGAGCAATCTGACCCCCAGGTTCCCCTGTAACTCCCAGTCTAACCCTAAGGTCCCCACTCCCAGCTCTTCCAGTAACAACCAGTCCCCCCAGTAACCCTGAGTCCCCCAGTAAACCCCAGTGCCTCCAGTATCCTAGTCCTTCCAGTAATCCCCAGTCCCCCAGTAACATCATGTGCCACCTAATCCCCATCCCACTATCCTCCATAAGCCTCCCAATTGACCCCCAGTGCACTCAGTAACTCCCCACACCCCCAGTTCCTAAACTGGTTTCTTCAGTAACCCCCAGCTCCCAAGATGTCCCAGTCTTCCCAGTGACCCCAGTACCCCCAGTGTTCCCAATGCCCCTAGTAGTCCCAATGTCCCCATAGTAGTCCTGGTGCCTCCAGTGGTCCCCCGTGCTCCCAGTGTTCCCAGGGCCCCAAACAAACCTACTCTTGCCATTGCCCTATCAACATCAGTGCTCCCAGTGCCTCCAGTGCCCCTAGCAGTCCCAGAGCACCCAGTACTCCCTGTGGTCCCAGCAGACCCAGTGCCCCAGCAAACCCCGTGCTCTTAGTGCCCCCAGTGTTCCCAATATCCCCAGTGTTTCCAGTGCCCCCAGTCAGCCTAGTGCCCCTGCAGTGGGTCTGGTGCTCCGAGCATTCCCGTGTCCCCAGCAGACTCCAATGCCCCCACAGACTCAGTGTTTCCAGTGCTCCCCGTGCCCCCAGTGCTCTCAGTGCTCACAATGCACCCAGCATCAGTGTTTCCAGCATTCCCAGTGCCACCACTGGGACTGGCGCCCCCAACAGATCCAGTGCACCCACAGTGGTCCTGGTTCCCCCCTGGGCTCCTAGTGCCCCCAGCAGACTCCAGTGTCCAGAGTGGGTCTGGTGACCCCAGTGCCCCCAGGAGCAGCTGTGGCCACAGTGCCAGCAGCCCAGCGCAGGACATGTGTCACCGTCCCTCAGTCTGATCAGGGCTAATCCTGGGGTTTAGTGCCTTTTGCTGATAGGAGAAGGGCCACTGATCACTGCCACCATCACTGTCAGTGGCAGGGCACAGGGACAATTTGCTGGTTCTGTGGTACCAGCCCCACCTGTGTTCCTGCACCCCTGGCCCCCAGGGCAGAGGGACAAGGAAAGCTGGCACTGGGGACATGAGGGGGACTGTGGGGACTGTGAAAGCACAGAACAAGAGGGTGAGTGGGATGCCCAGGGGACAAGGACACCTGTGCTCTGGGTGGCAGGGGCCATGCCAAGACAGGTCCCCAGGGCCAACATCTGTCTGTACCCTGGTGTTCAGCCTGGGGACTCCTTGCCCTTCTTAGGTTCCAGAGTTAATGTGGAGAATATCCATTCTCCTCCTGCTCCCTTGCACCCAGACACCATGGCCAGCCACAGCTCCCAGCAGGAGGGACACCGGGGGTGACTTGGTCCTCACAGGTGACAACTTTGTCTTTGGCAGGGTGACAACAAAGCCTCGAGGAGCAGCACTTCGAGGTGCTGGGTGGGTACTGGCACCAGGGCATGGGACTGTGGGACCTGGGGAAATTGAGATGGGGGGTGATGGATACTCCAGGGACAATGGGAATGCCAGGGTTGATGGAGACATAGGGACAATGGGAACCTGGAGGTTATGGGGACCAGAGGGTGGTAGGAATCCCAAGGGTGACAGGGATCTGGGAGGTGATGGAGACACAGGGACAATGGGGACATGGAGGTTATGGGGACATGGGGGTGGTGGGAACCCCAAGGGTGATGGGGACCTGGGGTCCCCAGGAGCAATGGGGAACACAGGGACAATGGGGATGCTGAAGGCAATGGGGACTCCAAGGAGTAATGAGGACCCTGAAGGTTGATTAACACTACAGGGGTGATGGGGATCCCAGGGACAGTGAGGACTTGAAGGGTATGGGGACACCCTGGGCAATGGGGACACCTGGAGTGATGGGGACCCCGGTGGTGTTGGGAACCCCAAGGGTGATGGGGACACAGGGACAATGAGACCCCAAGGCTGATAGGGACCTGGGAGTGAGGGAGATAGCAGGGACAATAGGGACCCTGAACATGACAGGGACTCCAAGAAGTAATGAGGACCCTGAGGGATTATGAACAGGGGTGATGGGGACCCCAGGGACAATGAGGGACCTGAGGGGTCATGGGCACCTGATGAGTGGTGGGTACCCCAGAGATAATGAGGACCCCAAGGGGTGATGGGAGGATATGGGGACCACAGGGTCACCTGGGATAGGGACACTTGCACACAGGCATCCTGAGGCTGCTGGGGGCAGCACGTGAGGACCCTGGGATGTGTCACCACAAGACTCCAGGGGCTGGGGGACACAGGGGCTAGTGTCCAGGATCTCACCCTATGCCAGCATGTGCCTCCTCCCCACCGCCCAATGACCCTGTCCCAGGTTGTCCTATCCCTTGTGGTGACTCCATCCTCCCTTGACCCCATCCCAGTGATCCTCTCCCGTTGGTGACTCCATGCTTTTGGTGACGCATCCCCTGCTGATCCCCCCACCCCTCCACAAGGTGACAGGAGTAATGTTCTCTCCCCTGACCTGGCCCCTGATGGCCACAGGGGCCTCATTCAACCTAAGGTGTCAAACCCAATATGGAAGTCCCGGAGCCACTGGGACCTGGACCAGGAGCTGCTCTTCAGCCACAGCAGGTGAAGGGAACAGATCCTGGGGCACAGGGATGGGCCGGTCCCCAGCTGAGTGGCCAAGTGGGGTGGCCCATTGATATCTGTCCATCCCCACAGGAGGATCCTGCCCCAGCACAGGGCTGAACTCCCGCAGATGCTGGAGAGCTGGCGGTGGAGGCAGCTCTGGGAGGAGCTGCAGGGACACCCCTCTGACCTAGAGCAGCAGCTGAGGAAGCACCACCAGAGTCTTGAGGAGGTCTGTGATGTCTCTCTGTCCTTGTCTGTCTGTTCCAGCCTCCACCCCTGCATCCAGGCCAGCCCTCCTGTCTCCACCTCACCATCATCCATGCATGCATGCATCCATCCATCATCCATCCATGCACCCATACATCCGTCCTTCCATCCAACTTCCTTGCATCCACGTATCCATCTCTCCATGTGTCCTTGCATCATCCATCCCTCCATCATTCTTCCCTCCTCTGTCTATCCCTGCATCTGCCCATGCATCCATGCATCCATTAATTCTCCATCCATCCTCTTCCATCCATCCATCCATCCATCCATCCATCCATCCATCCATCCTCCACATGTCCATCCAGCTACCTATCCATGTCCTTCCCTGGGGACAGCCAGGTGCTGATCAGGCTGTTGGGGCAGTTGGGCTGAGTAATATCCAGGGAACTTGGGGGGTGGCTGAGGGAAGCTGGACAGGGGTCAAGGGATGGCCAATGGTGACCAGGTCATGGTGACAACTGAGGCAATACGTGGGTCAGGAGACAGCCAGGTCATGGGGAGGGCTGAGGGGATCCCAACTGGGCTCCATGGCTGCCCCTACCATAGCATGAGCAGGATGTTGCTTGGCTCATGTTGCTTGGCTCAACCCCTCGCCCTGAGTTCCTGGCGGTGCAGGACAGCCTGCAGAAGATTAAGCTGGTGGGGGCAGGTGCCCGGCACATATGAACTGAAGCTAGCCCAGTGGAGGTCCCTGAGTTCCCTGGCACACACTGGGCTACCCCCATACCCAGCACATCCCAATGCTGGGAATGGCACCCAGTGCTGCTATTTTGGGTGAGCTTGTGGTCAGGGTAGAGTACTGGAGCCTTGGTGTCTCCATGGTGGTGACAACCAGGGTGCCAGGGCTGGAAGGAGCTGGTAAAGCTGGGGCAGTGCCGGGGGTGGTGGGGGATGTGGGCAACACCCTCCCCCTGACCTGCACCTGCCACAGCACCATGAACCAAAAACCATCAAATAAAGACTTATCTGGTTTTCTTGATGGAAATGGGCAGACACAGAGATGGGGTGACATTGCCTTGGGCTGATGGCACATGGTGGGGACAGAGGGAGGCCATGGTGGCCACTGGTTCATTTTGCTGGTGGTGCCACCAGCCCAGCTGCAGCACGTGTCCCACCCAAGGCCTTCAGCCTTCCCCGGGTGGCACAGAGGCTTCCTCACTCCTGCAGTCACCTTCTCCTTGCTCCTCTGTTTTCTCCTAGTGGTTTTTTTCCATTTCCACAGTTAAATGTGTTTCACCCCTGCCCCTTCCAGCTACAGCTGGAGCCCGCTGGGAGAGAAGAGACACTGGTTTGGGCAGGCCTCACACCCATAGCCCCAGGCTGACAGCACCACTCTGGGCACTGAGGGGGAGAACAGGCCACTGTTCTGGGAAGTCTGCACCCCCCAAGCCTGCTCCTTGCATCCCCCTGCCTGCACCCTGCCTGTTCCCTGCCTTGTCACCTCATCCTGTCCTGTCCCATCCCGTGGGGATAAGCCTCTTCCCCACCTTGCCAGGTGCAGCAATGCAGGATATGCCAAACTCACCCCAATCCAGCTCAGAGGGACCATGGTGGCTGCAGCACCATCATTACCATAGCCTAAGCACCATCCTGGCACAATCATGGCACCATCCTGGCAATGCCCTATCACAGTCCTGGCAGTGTCCTGCTGTGCATGGCCAGGGCAAGGATGGGGACAATGGTTCCTGTGCTTGGCCGTGCCCACATGGCACCAGGGATGGAGCCTCTAGCCAGCACCATGCTGGGCTGTGATGCCACACCACACCAAGCCACACCACCCCATGCAGTGCTGTGCTAGGCCATGCTGTGACACATCTATACCGTACCATGCCATGCCATGCTACTCCACACAGTTCCATCCTACACCACACAGTTCCATGCCCTGCCATACCACAATGTACCGGGCTGAACCACACCATACTATACCATACCATGTCAACACAAGCTATACCTTGGTAAAACATCCCATCCCATGCCATATCATACCATGCCATACCACATTGAGCCATGCCATCCTATATGTTCCTATGCCACCCACCCTATGCCAAGTAGTGCCATGCCGTGCTGTGCCATTCCATGCCATGTTGTACCGTGCAGTGCCGTGCTGTGCAGTGCCATTCCGTGCAGTGCCATTCCATGCCGTGTCCTGCTGTGCCATGCCACACAGTGCCGAGTCACTCCATTCCGTGCTGTGACGAGCGGTGCAGCCGCTGGGGGCCGGGACGGGGCGGGGGCTGGGGCAGGTTGCTCACCCCGCTCCTCCCTCCGCTCAAGCCCAGACCCGTCCGCGCCCCGGCGCAGGAGAACCGGCAGCGGCGGCGGGCCCAGGTAAGAGATTCCCCCACCCCGCCGGGACCCCCGGGACCCCCGCCCTGCCTCTAGCCGCCCAGTGCGACGTGGAGCGGGTTGGGGAAACTGAGGCACGGAGACGCGACGGCGCTGGAAAAGCGGGGTGAGCCCCATCCCCGCCGCCCCACTGCCCCCCTTTCACTCCATCCCCAAGAGTTCGGGGGTCTTGGGGTGCTGGGGACCCTATTTTCCCAGGCCGGCGGTCGCTCCCACCCTAGGATTCGCCTCCACCCCAGACCGAAAAGAAAGGAAAACTGGGAGAGGTGCCCAGCGAAACCAGCAGGGGCGGGAGCGAGGGGCCCTCCGCCCCCCCCCCCCCCATGCCTCACCCTGACCACCTTTGACCCCCTCGAGGGTGTCACCCTCCCCCCGCCCCGCGCTGTCCGCACCCTTTATTTATGGCAGGACCTACAAGAAGGCAAAGTAAACACGGCCTCGCCTCCTCCTCGCCGCCATCGCGGCACGCCCGGTGGGACATGAGGGGTTTTGGGGATGCAGGGTGGGGGGCACGTATGGGTGCAGCCCGGCTGGGGGCGTGGGGACGAGCTGTGTCCCTGCTGTTGCCTGCAGGGTCCTGGCGCGGCATGGGGGAGGCAAGTGACACGGACAGCGGGATCATGCTGCACTCGGGTGAGAAGGGGAGGTTAGGAGTAAGGGAGGTTTTGGGGTGCCCCTGTCCAAAGCCCGTGGGTGCTCTGATAGACATGCCTCTCCTTCCCAGGCAGAGAACGGGGCACTTCAGTGCATGGGAACACGCTGGGGACACACAAGAGCTGCTTGGGGAAAGGTTTGGGGAAATTAAGGGGTGGAGGAATGGGGGGGCCCCTGAGTTTGGGGACGCACCCCAAATGTGGCGGGGGGATGTTCCAGACAGGATTTGACTCAGATGGGTTTGGCTTGGGATGGCTGAGTCAGGCTGAAACTTTCTTCTTGTAGGCCCCCCGCCCCCAGCAGGGACGTCACAGGTGTCCCACGGGGGCTGAAGGACCCATGGTGCTACTTGGGGGGATTTCATGCATACCCTGGGGTATTGGAGGACCCATGGGTGCTGCTGGGGACAGTTCATGGATACCCTGGGGGGGTTGGAACACCAAACGGTGCTGCTGGGGAGGAAGACGCAAGTGTCCCAGGGAAGTCAGAACACCCACGGGTGCTTCCAGGGGGGAGGGGAGACACAGCTGCTTTGGGGGGGCTGGAGCAGCCAAGGGTGCTGCTGATGGGGGGGAGGGTCACAGCTGCTTTTTCCTCCCCCTGCAGTGGAGGAAAACCAAGGCAAGGGAGGCTGTGGGGTGGCGAGGGGGTGGTACCTGGGTGCTCCAGATGTCTGTGTGTCCGTTCCAGGCCCCGACAGCCCAGTGTCTCCCCCGAAGGAGCGGGTGCAGGCAGGGCGGCAGCAGCAGCAGGTGCTGGAGGCCCAACTTGATGGCTGCATCCAGGAGCTGCGGCGGCTGTGCCTGCGTGAGGCGGTGAGCAGGGCACGAGGACCCCCTGCCTGCCCCCACATTCTGTCATGGCTCTGCTCAGTGTTCTGTGCTGACCTCAGGAGCTGACGGGGACCCTGCCCCGCGAGTATCCCCTGAAAGCTGGCGAGAAGCCCCCCAAGGTCCGGCGGAGGATTGGAGCTGCCTTCAAGCTGGATGAGATCGTCGTTCTGCATGAGGTGGTGAGGGGGTCCCTGGGGTGCAAAGGTGGTAGGGATCCCATCCCATCCCATCCCATCCCATCCCATCCCATCCCATCCCATCCCATCCCATGCCATCCACTGTGGAAGCTGCCTGAGGGTCACCTGGAAATGTCACCATCTCCATCCTGTGGGTGGTGGTTGGGTGCCAAGCGCTGTAGGTGAGGGGGTGTGGGGGTTGGCTCCAAGCACGATGGATGGTTTTGGGGTGCTGAGATGCACCAGTGAATGGAGGTGTTTGGGTTCTGAATGTGATATTTGGTGTTGGGGTGCCCAGGAGATGGGACAAGGGATTCTGAGCATGATGAGTGGTCATGGAGTGTTGAGTTAATGGGTTGTCATGGGGTCCTAAACATAATGAGTGCAGTTGGGGTGCTGAGGTGATGGTGTGGGGGTGTTTTAGGTGTGATTGGTGGTATCAGGGTGGCAGCATTATGGGAGGACATGGGTTCCAGATATTATGGGTACTGGTGGGGTCCTAAGCATGGTGGGTGTTGTTGGGATGCCAAGCTGATGGGAGGTGTTGGGTTCCCAGAGTGATGCTGTATGTTGGAGTCCCATATGAGATGCTGGGAGGAGTTGGGATCCTAGGTGCTGTGGGTGGTGTTGGGGTGCTAAGCATGATGGGCAGTTTGGGGTGTTGAGGTGTGGTTCCAAGCGTGTCTCCTGCCCCCAGGATCCTCTGGAACGGGAGCGGGCACTACAACTGCAGATTGCTGAGGCCTCCCGCCGGCTCTGCCACGAGGAGAACATCGGCCGGCGGATGCGGAAGAGGCGGCAGACGGCAGCGCTTCGAGAGGAGCAGAAGCTGCGGGACCTGGAGCAGGTCCTGAGTCAGCGGCGGCTCCTGGCTGGGCAGCGGGACACCAGCATTGCTGAAGGTGAGCCACCAAGCCCCACAGCTGATGGGGGGGATGCTATAGGGCAGCGAGGCAGAATGGGGTACTGCTTGGTTGGGTGCCCCTGGGGACTGTACCTGAATTCCCTGTGAATGTGCCCCACTGGATGCAGCCCAGTCCTCCATTCCAAGTGCATGCACCCCATTGGATGGACCCCAATATGCTATCTACAGTGCACCCTGTTCCCCATCCCTGGTGAATACGCCTCCCTGGATGCACCCCAATTTCCCATTCCTGGTGCATACATTCCTGGATGCACACATTCCTGAATGCACCACAGCTTTCCATCCTCTGTGAATACAACCCAGTTCTACACCAGCAAAACCCAGTTCTACACCAGCAATGAATGCGCCTCCCCGAATGCCTCTCAATTTATGCCATGGGGTAGCCAGTTGGGGTGAATGCACTCCAATTCCCTATCCCTGCTGAGTACACCCCTTGGATGCCCCCTGGAATGCTCTCCCTGGTATGTGCACCTCAACACTCTCTCACTGTCAATGTACTCTGTTGAAGGTGCCCCAGTACTTCATCCCTGGTGGTTGCACCCTCGTGAGTGTACCCCAAAACTTCATCCCCAATGTGTGCACCCCGACTTACCATCCCTTGTGTATGTACTCCCTTGAATGCAGCCCAGAACTTTATCCTCAGTCCATGCACGCTGATAAACAATTCCTAGTGTACGTACCCCCTGAATGTGCCCCAAAACTCCATCCATAGTGCATGCATCCTGATAAACCATCCCCACTGGTACCTCACTGAATGCATCTTGGTACTTCATCTCCATTGAGCGCATCTGCCTGAATGTACCCCAGTACTTCACCCCTGCTGCTTGCACCCCATAACTCCCCGCAAACAGCCATCCTCAGCACCTGCACCCAAAGAGGGGCAGGATGTGGCCCAGCTGCTGCGTCCCCATCCCAGTGGTGGCCATCCAAGGGGGTCCCCATTCTCTCTGTCCCTGTCCCCTCCAAGGACTGGGGCCACTGTGGCAGTACCTCCTTCCCTGCTGGTACCCCTGACCTGCCCAGCCCGGGCAGGCTGGGAACCACACACGGCTCAGCAGAGCCTGCCTGGCCGGTACCGCCACTGTCCTGGAGCATGTTGGGACAGGTGGCGTGGGAGAGGGGAGCGGAGGCCTGTGGGGACGCGCTGGGTGGTGTCGGGGCCGTGGGAGCGCTTTGGCACCCGGAGGCGTCGCTGGCTCTATTCTCACAGGGCCCTGCCCCGCAGAGCTCAGTGCCTCCGACGAGAGTTCCTTGTCTGACACCGGCCTGCTGGAGGAGGGTGAGGGGACTGTGGGGACCAGGGGTACACCGGGGAACCCCTTGTGTGTTTCCTCCATCCCAACCCTTGCCGTATCCCCTCCATCTGAGCCCCCTCCTGAGTGTCCACTCCATTCCATCCCTCTCTGTGTGTATCCCCATTCTAACCTCCTGCATGTCCCCTCCATCCCAGTCCTTCCGGTGTCTCCTCTGTCTCAACTCCCCTTGTGTCCCCTCCATCCCAACCTCCTCCCAAGTGTCCCCTTAATCTCAACTCCCCCTGTGTCCTCTCCATCCCAACCGCCACAGGTCCCCTCCATCCCACTCCACTGCCATGTGTCCCCTCCATGCCATTCCCCTGTGTGTCCCTTCCATCCCAACCCTTCCACATGTCTCTTCCATCCCAGGCCCCCATGTGTCCCCTCCATGCCAGCCATCCACCTGTTCCCTCCATCCCAACCCTCTCTTTGTGTTCTCTCCATCCCAACCCGCCATCTCTCCTGCAGAGGACACATGGCCACCAGGAACTGCTACCCCACAGAGGTCCCCATCTCCCAAGGACCCCACCAAGGAGGAGGAGGGGTTGGGGCCTCTGATGGTTCCCTCCAACCCCTGGCAGGAGACCAGTCTGGACAGACCCTACGAGAGGGCCAAAATTCCTGGCGTTGACCCTGAGGATAGGGAAACTTGGAGCTCCCAATGCTATCTTGGGTCCCTGACAGCTGCCCCCACCAGCCCTAATCCCACAGGATCCCCGGGGTCCAGGATGGGGGACCCTCCATACCAGTTTGTCCCCATCCGGACCCTGGTGCTGTGCCGGCAGGCAGGTTCCAGCGCTCCCAGCACCCCAGAGCCATTGGGACGTCGGGGACAGACCCAGTCTCTGAGGTATGTCCTGAACATGGGGAGGACAGACAAGGGCTTTTGCAAGGGAGGATGGAGTTCAATCCATGGGAAGGAGGACGGGAATAACCCTTTGAAGATGATGGACCTCAGCTCATGGCGAGGATGTGGGAAGTAATACATAGCAAGGATGGAGATACTCCCCGTGGGACTAAGATGGAGCTAACCCTGTGGGATGGAGAATGGGAGTAATCCTGTGGGAGAGGATGAAGAGAACCTCACGGAGATGGTGGAGCTAAACCCATGGGGTGGAGGCTGGAGATAATCCCATGGGGAAGATAATGGAGAGAACACCAAGGGAAGGGCAGACTTTATAGGGAGGATGGAGATAATCCCAGAGACAGGATGAAGGTAGTCTTGTGGGGATATGAGAGAAAACCCTATCGGGAGGACAGAAATCCATGGGGAGGAGGTTGGAGATAATCCCATGGAGAGGATGGAAGTAACCCTATGGAGATGATGGAGGTCAGCCCCATGGGGAGGATGAGCTAATCCCTTGGGAGGAGGCTGGAGACTGCCCCACAGGGAAGGTGGAGCTAATCCCATGGGAGGAGGCTGGATCTCTCTCTGTGGGGTGGCTGCACCCCGCACCCATGGGTGCATCTTTCCCAGGGCTCGCCCTGGCTTTGGGGTGAGGGGAAGGGTCCTCCTGCAGCAACAGTGTCCTTTCTGCAGGGTGGACCCGTGCTGGCAACCGGCCGAGCTACGGGGCCGCAGCGCTGCACCCCGCCGGCGCCCCACCTACTACACGGTCACCGTGCCCACGTCCTGCATCCCAGCCCCCGGCCCTACATGCTGTTCTGGCTCCGATGACAGCATCTCTGACCTCTCCAGCGTCTCCCACGCCACCTCTCCAGGCAGCAGCAGCCCCGACGTGTCCTTTGCAGTTCCACTGCCACTTGCCGAGCCTGGTTACTACCCACGGGGTGCCCTCCAGTTCCTGCCACCCACTGGCCCCCCAACTTTCCTGTATGAGCAGGATCTGGCTCCACTGAGGTACCAGCGCCTGGTGCCCTCACGCAGCCGCATTGTGCGCACGCCCTCACTCAAGGACTATGCACCTGCTGGGGCCCAGGGGCTCTCCAAAGCTGCTGTCACAGAGGAGCTCAAATCATGGCACCAGCGTGCCCGGCTGAGAGGTGCCCGGCCCCACTCCCTCGACCGGCAGGGAGCTTTCCGGAGACCCCATGGTGGGACCACCAGGGATGTGCCCATTGCTCGTGGAGTCCTGTCACTGGTTCAGGTAGGACAGGGGGTCTGGCTGGGGCAGGGATGGGCATGGGATTGTAGGAGAAGGAGGTCCCACTGGGTACTGCCCTGCAGGTAACATCAGTTGTCACCCTGAGGTGGTGTAGGGACATGTGGCTCTGGTGGGGTCCCATGAGGTTTCCTAGAGCAGGAGTGAAGTTCTGAGGGGGTCTATGGGGTTGAACCCCTCCTATGAGGGTTGTTGGGGCAGGACTGGGATCCCACAAGGGACCCTGGGGCAAGGAGCATAGCCTCAAGGGGGTCCTGAGGAGAGGATCATGGTCCTCAAAGGTCCTTTGGGGCAGGATCAGGACCCTCTGAGGGTTCTCTGGGCAAGTCCAAAGTCCCATAGGTTGAGTCTGGAGGGTCCCTGATGGTCCCCAGGGCAGGACCAGGGTCCTGAGTGAGTCCCAGCGGGAAGATTAGGGTCCTGAGGAAATCACAGGGGAAGAATTTGGGTCCCAGAGGGGTCCCTGGGACAGGACTGGGTTCCTGAGGAGGTCCAGCAGCAAGGACCAGGGTCTTGTGAGGGTCTTGGGAAAAGAAGTAAGGTCCTTCTGGGAAGGATGAGGACCTGCTGAAGATCCCATGGACAGGTGTGGAGTCCCACGTGCATCCCAGGGGCAGAACCAGGACCTCTGGGGCAGGACTGGGGTCCCATGTGGGTCCCTGGGGTAGGACCAGGACCTTAAGGGAGTCTCTGGAGCAGGACTGGGATTCCATGTAGGTCTCTTAATTTCCTTAAAGGTTCCAAGGGCTAGACCAGGATCCTGTGGAGGTTCCTATGGCAGAACTGGGGTCCCACAAGGGTCCCATGGGAAAGACCAAGATCTTAAGGGGGTTCCACGAGAGGCCCATGGGAGGGACCAGAACCTCAAGGAGGTCCCTAGGGCAGGACCTTGTGTCATACCCAGGTTCTCACAAGCAGGACTCACGTGAGTCCCTGGGGCAGCACTGGGGTGCCCTGGGGTGGGAGGGTCCCTGCAAACATTTCAGGGCTCAGCTCCCCCTCTCCACCTGAGTGTTTTGCTAGGACAGATGTTTCGCTAGACCCATGGCACAGCTGGAACACATGCTGGGCAAGTGGGGACCTGTGGCCATGCCCCCACAACCCTCCCAGCCCAACCCCTGTCCTGGGACATGCCGCGGGGGGTGCCTCCACACAGGGTGGGGCGCTGACACCCACGGTCTCTGTCCCCCCAGGGCCCCCCGGTGCAGGTGCTGCGGCACTCAGCAGCCGGCGTGCCCGTGCAGGTCTACATGCCCGAGAACGGTGAGATCGTCACGCAAGTGTGAGTGCCCACACCCCCACCCCGGGGCGGGGGGCATATCCTGGCTGGCCCAGGGACGGCAGGGATGTCTTGTGCCTCCCCACCCTGGTGTGGGGGCATGGGCGGGAGGCACAGCAGGGTGGGCAGGGGCTGGCCCCCACCTTGCATTCCCTCACTGGCACTGTGATGCTGATGGTGACGCCATGACCCCTGTACTTACGGTGACCTTGGTGTCACCACTATCCTCAATTTGGGGTTCTGGTCTCTAATAAAGGTGATGTTTGGGATATGTTGCCCTCAGGATGTGCCACCTCTGTGTCCCCTCTGAGGTCCCCCCTCCCTGGGTCCAGTTGGCATTGCCAGGATGGGACTCTGCAGATTTGGGGTCTGGCTGTGCTCGGGGCGGTAATGGGGAGAATCCAGTGCCAAGAGGGTGCCTCAGATCCAGCTCTGCACCCCTGGCACTTAGTGACCCTGGCTGGGAGGGGGAGGCTGGGAAAGGGGCAAAGAGTAGACGGGAAGGATGGGATGGAGGTGAGGAGTGCAGGGCTCAGGTTTGGGGTGCAGAAGGGCGGACAGGAAGGGTGCAGGGTTGGGGTGCAAGGATGGGTGAAGGAATGGGGTACAGGGGGAGGGAAAGGTGTTCAGGGAAAGGATGGAGTTGGAGATGGGGTGCTATGAACCGAAGGGATGGGGTATGGGGAGGCAAATGAGTGTTGGGGTGGGATGAGGTGGGAGAAGGGGTACTGGAAGGGGAAATGCTGAGGAGCAGGAGGTAGGGAAGGGATTGGATGCAGGGGATGGGGTGCGGGGGGTGGGGGGTGGTTTCAAGGACGAGCGATAGGATGGGGCGCAGGAAGAGGGGAGATAAGGGGGGATAGAGGGTTGGGGGGCAGTGCCAGAGAGGCCACTCCGCTCCCCGCATCTCAGCTCGGTCCCGTCAGTTCTCGGAGCTGGCGGCACCGCTCCTCCCGGTGGGGGCGGACGGAGGCCGGTGGCTGCGGCGGGAGGCGGCGCCGGTGGGGGCGGGAAACGGGGGGGACACCGGGCAGCAACCGAGCGCCGCCGGGCTGCGGCGTCACTGCGGGCCTGCGCCGGCACCGGCCGGCACTGGGAGACAGCGGCAGAGGGAGCGGCCCCGCGGCACCGGCCCCGGGAGCGGCCCCGGCCCCGGTGCCGCAGCGCAGCCGCCGTCCCCACCCCGGGCAGCGCCTCCACACCGGCCCCGGGATGGGGCCCGGCGGCCCCGGGAGCGGCTGGCCCCTGGCCGGGACCCTGCTGGTGGCCGTGGCCGCCTCGATGGGTAAGAGACATACGGGGCCCGGCGAGGGCCGGGGGATCCGGTGCCACCCTGCGACGGGACACCGTGACACCGGGATCACGCTGGGTGGGACCCGGTGCCGCTGGCCGTGACTGTGAGTCGTGGCACACACGGCCCCTTTGACCGGGGGCTGCTTGCACCAAAGTGTCCCCCTGAGCACTGCGTCCATCCCCCAAAACCCACCTCCCCTTTGCCGCTTTCGGAGTGTCCCCAGGAGCCCCTGACTCCCGGGAACAGCAGGCACGGAGCCGGTGGCTGCCCGAGGTGGGATGCCCAGCCCTGGGGAATTTGGGGGCTTCCCACGCACGAACCCCGTGCCTCAGTTTCCCCACTTGCCCCTGAGCTGCCGCGGTCCCATTTTGGGGTGCATGAATGCCGTGTGAGACCCCTGCAAAGCCCATCCCCGTAGCTCCCCACCCACTGCCCTGGTGCCTCCGGCCGTCCCCGGGCCTCGGCCCTCGGCTATTTCTGGGAAGACAGGTGGCTCCGGCCAGAAATAGAGCGGGAAGTGTCACTGGAACACGCAGGAGGGGGGAAAACTGGGGGATTCTGGAGGGATCTGGAGTGATCGCGGAGCTGGGTGGAATGGAGGGGGGTCTGCAAGGGTGTGGGCTGTATGGAGTAGGGTGTGGGGTGCATAGGGGCAGGGTTTGGAAGGAAGTGAGGCAGGATGAAGTAAGGTTTTAGGGGATATGGGGCAGGATGGAGCAGGGGTTTGGGGGTACATGGGAGCATACTCGGGGGATCCATGGGGCATGATGGAGCAGGGTATGGGAGGATGTGGAGCTGGGTATGAGGGACGGGGCAGCGGGATGGGGCAGGTTATTTAGGGGTATATAGGGGCACACCTTGGGGATCCATGGAGCAGGATGGACTGGGGTGCAAGGGAATAGAGGCACAGAACACATGGGACTGTGCCCATGTGGGGGATGGAGGGCATGGGGTGCTGCCAGTGCTCCCGACGGTGGCAATGGCCAGGTGCCCTGAGATTCCAGTGATGGGCAGCCATCCACAGTGGCTGGGGGCGAGGACTGCCTGTGGTATGTGGACAGAAACGGGTCATGGCACCCCGGCTTCGACTGCGAGTTCTTCACCTTCTGCTGCGGCACGTGCCACCAGCGGTACTGCTGCCGAGACCCTCTGCGCCTGCTCACTGAGCGCCAGCAGCGCCACTGCCTTGCCTTCAGGTGCCACAGCCAGGGCTGATGGGGCTGGGGGCTCCCCTGGGTGGGCTGGGGGCTGGGACTGGGTGCTGTTCACTGGGTGCTGTGCACTGGGGAGTGGTGCTGCGCAGTGGGTACTGGGTGCTGGGCAGTGTTATCTGGGCCCTTGTACTGGGTATTGAGCACTGGGTGCTGTGCACTGGTATTGGGTGCTGGATGCTGAGTGCTGGGTGCTGATGCTGGATACTGTGCACTGGTATTGGGTGCTGGACACTGAGTGCTGGGCATTGAGCAGTGGTGCTGGGCTGTGGTGCTGTGTGTTGAGCACTGCTACTGAGCACTGATACTGAACGCTGGGTGATGTGCACTGGTATTGAGTGCTGGTAAGTGGTACTGGGTGTTAGACGTTGGTATTGAGCAGTGGCACTAAGTGCTGGATGCTGGGTTCTCTGCACTGGTATTGGGCAGAGGCACTGGGTGTTTGCTACTGGGTACTGCTTCTGGGCACTGGGGAGTGGTACTGGGTACTGCGTTGCAGGTGTGTTGACAATGGGTGCTGGACTCTGACACTAGGTGTTGGGCATTGAATGCTGGTCACTGGGCAGTGGTGTTGGGTGTTGGATTCTGGTACTGGGTTGTTGGGCACTGGTACTGGGCACTAGTGCTTTGCAGTGGGTGCTGGGCACTGCTACTGGGTGCTGGGTACTGCTACAGGGTGCTGGGTACTGGGTGCTGGGGTCTTGGAATTGGTAGTGGGTGCTGGCATTGGATTCTGGGTGCTGGACACTGATACTGGGCACTGGACGCTATGCACTGGGCACTGTACACTGGTACTGGGAACTGTGCATTGGGGAATGGATACTGTGGACTGGTCACTGGTACTGGGTGTTGGCCACAGGGTGCTGGACGCTGGTACTGAGAATTTGCACTGGGTTCTGGGCAGCAGTGCTGGTGCTGAGCACTGGTTACTGCTACTGGATGCTGGTAACTGGGCAGTGGGCACTGGTACATGGCATTGGGTGCTGGGCACTAGTCACTGATACTGGGTGCTGGTAGCAGTGCTGGACACTGTCACTGGGCATTGATACTGGGGACTGGGCAGTGTCAGTGGGTGCTGGCTGGGGGTGTGTGCCCCGGGTGGCCCCCAGGCCCTGCTCCCCACGCCCGGGGGTCCCACAGCCCCAAGACCATCGCGGGCATTGCCTCAGCCGTGGTGCTTTTCATCGCCATCGTCACCACCATCGTCTGCTGCTTCATGTGCTCCTGCTGCTACTTGTACCAGCGCCGGCGGCACCCCCGCACCCCCCTGCAAGGTGTGGGGCTGGAGGGCAGGGCTGGGGATGCGGGAGAGGGGGCTACATGAGGAAGAGGGGGTGCAGGAGGGTCCTGTAGGTAAAGAGGGTGGAGGGGGGCTTGAGGGGGCCTAAAGGGATTTGGGGGGAACAGGGGTCTGGGAGGGGGAGTCTGTAGGGATGGGGGATACAGGGATGGGGGGTGCAGGAGGAGGGGGATCAGGAGGGTCCTACACATAAAGGCGAGGGGAGGGGTTGAGGGGACCTGGAGGAATGGGAGAGTGCAGAGATGGGGGATGCATGGATGGGGGCATGCAGGAGGAGACTCGGTGTATGAGGGTGCTGTACGTACAGGCTGGGGAGACTGAGGGAGCCTGGACGGATGTCGGTGGGAACTGGGGGTGTGTGTGGGCTATAGCAGTGGGAGGTGCACGAGGGTCCTGTAGGTAGAGAGTGGAGTGGTTAGGGAAGAGGCAAGGATGGGGGGCCTGGAGGGATGCATGGGGGGATCGGAGTGTGGGGGTTGGGCAGCAAGGGTGGCGGGGTGCAGGAGGGCTCCTGAGACACAGGATGCTAGGATTTTGGGGGGGGGCTCGAGGAATGCAGAGAGACCTGGGGGTGGAAGGGGGGAGCTGCAGGGATGAGGGTGTGCAGGAGGATCCTACAAGTACAGGGTGGAGGGTCTGGAGGGGCTCTGGAGAGGTGCAGTGGGATTGGTGTGCAGGGTGGAAGCTGAAGGGATGAGCGGGAGCGGAAGGGTCCTGTAAGTACAAGGTGGGGGGGGCAGTTTGGGGGAGCCAAGAAGACGGGGCCTCTTGGAATGTAGGGGGGGATCAGGGGGGTGGGGGGGTAGACTGCAAGGATGGAGGTTTAGGAAGCAGGGTGGGATAGAGGGATGGGAGGAGCAAGAGAGGTCCTGAGGTACAGGGTGGAGGGGTTGGGGGTGAGGTGGGCAAGGTGGTGAGACCTGGTGGGATGTGGGGGGGGGAATATTGGGCACTGGGGTGGGGGCTGCTCCTACCACCCCAGCACCCACCACCACCCTTAGACACTGTCCCCGTCCCTGTGCCTGGGTGCGGCAGACCTCCCCAATCTCTCCCACAGGCCCGGAGATCCCACTGTCCAGTTACCCCCCTGCAGCCCCCCCAGCTCTCTTCCCTGTGGACCCCAAAGCCGGCCCCGCGCCTCCCCAGCCTGGCTTCACCCCCATGGCCATGTATCCCCCACCCGGCCCTGCCGCCCAGTACCCCATGTACCCCTCCGGCCCTCCTGTCTACAACCCCACAGGTGAGCACCAGTGGGGCACGGGGACTCTCCTGATTCCCCGGGAGGGTGTCCGGTGGCCTGGTGACACCCCTTCTGCTCCCGCCACAGCACCACCACCCTACGTTCCAGCACAGCCCAGCTACCCCGGAGCATAAGGCCCTGTGGAGACCCCTGTACTCGCCGCCGGCCAGCGGGGCCGGGCTGGGGACCCCTGTGTCTCCCCTGATGCTGGGGGGGTGCCCCAGCTGGGGCTGGAGCAGGCTCTTCCTGGCCATCCTGGGGTGATCCGATGCCAGCAGCACAGGGCAGCCCTTGTGCTGCACACTGGGCCCTTTGTGGGTGCCTACCCCCGCCCCCCCCCTTCCCCCCACCCGCTCTGGGTGCCAGTGGCCCTGAGCACCTGCAGGGGGGTCCCCGGGGGAGTCCCCCGAGGGCCGTGCATCTCTGTCCCCTTGCACGCCCACCTCTGGATTCACCCCTGGCTCTTCCTCCCCAGGACTGGCATTAAACCATGTCTTGTGCCCACAGTCTGGTGTCATCTTGGAGACTCTGTAATGGGGAGAGAAGGGGAGAGCAACGACCCCAACCTCTTCCCTCAAGCTGTAAGATGGGAGGACATTAATTCCGCCCTGTCCTTTCTGCTCCCAAGCCTTCTCCATCGCAAAATTCTGTTGAGATGAGTAATTCCCACTAAATCACCGGCTGGGATGAGCCAGCCCAGAGTGCTGCCGCTCACCCAGCCCCCCTCACTCAAAACGGGGCCATGAAACCACCCCGGGCATCTTTTGGGTGAGAAAACAGCAAATTCAGTGCTGGGATGGGGACTGCAGGAGCAAGGACAATTCCTCCCCTGGACAGGACTAAGTGGGGGAGGGTGGGTGGGCTGAGTCACTCCGAGGGTTGTTCCTGGCAGGATTCTTCCCCCTCCGCCATTGCTGGCTAAATTTGGGACCAGAGTCCATGGGTCCAGGAGAAAAGCCAGGCAGACCCACCTGGAGGGACAAACCCCTGTCCCATCTCCCAGGCCCCAGCATCCCATCACCCCCAAAAACCGTGTGGGGAGCCTGGGGGTGGGAGTGGGGGGCAGCCAAGGAGGTACAGATCCGAGTTTTATTGAAGTGGGATGGAGGGGAAAAGAAATAATAATAAAAATAATAATAAAAGCAGTGAGGTGGGTGCTGGGTGGGAGGTGGTGGGTGTACACAGCCAGCTGCGTGAGGGGCTCAGGATTTGGAGACCCCCCGCTCCCGGAGGTAGAGGTCATGGATTTCGGCCAGGCTGCGGCTGAGTGCACCCAGTGCCTGGGTGATGCCGCGCAGCACTGCCGTGGTCTCCCGGCGGCTCTCAGCGTATTCCCGGCGGAACGCACGCATCTCCTGCACCAGCCGCTCACTGGACTGCACGAGGCTGAGCTGGGGGCACTCGGGGGTCCCGTCCAGTCCAGCCCCCCTGGGGGGCCCCTTGCCCGCACCGCAGTGAGTAAGCTGCTTGGCCTCCTGCTCCAATAGCAGACTGGGGAAGTCAGAGCCCAGTGGCTCCTGCTGCCCTCCCAGGTCGCCGAGGGAGAGTTCGGGGGGCGCGGAGCACTGGGGACTCCGATTCCAGCCCTCGCCCAGCTCACTGGGTGGGCAGATGCCGGTACAGGGCAGCCGGCGGTCTGAGCCGTGACCAGGAATGCCGTCGGCAGTGGGGCCGTGGAAGGGCTCAGTCTTCACTTCCACAGGCTCCTCCTTCACCCGCTCCTCCTTGACACCTGTGGGAGGGATGGGGAGCACAGGGCAGCTGGAGGGATCTCCCGTGTCCCCAGTGCCCCGTGGACCAAGTGACAGACCCTCATCTCCATCCCTGTGCTCCCACATCCCCTCTCCTGCACCCAGTCGTCATTCCATCTATACATATCTCCACAGTCCTGTGACCCTCATGGTGGTTCAACCCCATACCATGTCCCTTGTCCCTCTCCTGGTCCCAGTACTCCCATACCCCTGTCCTCAGTGAGGTGTCCCCATGTGCCTGGGTGGTCTCAGTACCCTCATGACCCTGTCCTAGCCCACACATATCCCTGTCCTGAATGTGGTGCCTCCATGTTCCTGTGTGGTCCTGATAGCACCATGTCCCCGTTCCAGTCCCAGCACCTGCATGTTCCTTGTCTCTGTCCTGGTACTGTCCCATGTCACTGTCACAATCCCCTCATATCTCTGTCCTGTTCCCAGCCCCTTCTTACCCCTGTCCACATCCTAGTGCCACCTGCCTTTGGTCCGCGTCCTAATCCCAGTCATCCACACCCTTGTCCTGGTACCTTTCTGTCATGCTCCAGGTGCCCCTGTTACGCTCCCTGTCTCCTATGTCCCTGTCCTGATCCTCCCACATCCCTGTCACCCATGTCCCTGTTCCAGTACTACATGTCCCTGTCCCTTTCCCCTATGTCTCCTCTGTGTCCCTGTCCCCGTGTTCCTGCCCCAGTCCCTCCATGCACTTGTACTGGTCCTAATGTCCTGGCCCCAGTTTTTCCCACATCTTGGTCGCAGTCCCCTCATGTCTGTGTTACCATACCAGTCACCCCCCATCCCTGCCCTGTTTCCCTGGATCTGTGTTCCAGTCCCTGCCTGTACCTCTCCCAGGCCTAGTGCCCCCATATCCCTCATGTCCCTCTCTCAATCCTCCATGTCCCTGCCCCTGTCCCCTGTATCCATGTCCCAGTCCCCCATGGCGTGGTCCCAGTGTCCCTGTCCTGGTTCCTGTACACACATATCCTGTTCCCGGTGCCTTGGTACAGGTCCCCTGCTCTTGGTCCTGGTTTCCTGTGTCCTTGTCCCAGAACTTTATGTTTCATTACTGGTCCCCTGTGTCCTAGTTACTCCATGTCCCTGTCCTGGTCCTAGTGCCTCTGTGTCCCTATTCCAGTTCCCCACATCCCTGTCCTGATGCCCTATGTCCTGGTTCCCCAGGTGCTGGTCCAGGTCTCCTGAGTCCCTGTCCCCATCCCACCATGCACCTGTCCCTGTGTCCTGGTCTGCTGTGTCCCTTTTCTGATCCTCCACATCCTGATTCTGGTCTTCTGTGTCCCTGTTCCTGCATGCACCTGTCCTGGTCCCAGTGACCTCTCTCAGTCTCATTTCTCTTGCATCCCAGTCCCAGTCTCCCATGTCCATGTCCTGGACCCCCACAACCTGGTCACAGTATCCCCATGTCACTGTCCTGGTGTCCCATATCCAGATCCACTCACATCCTGGTCCTGGTCCCCTGTGTCCCTGTTCCTCCAGGCACCTCTCCCAATCCCAATGGCCCTGTGTCAGTGTCCTGGTTTCTCATATCCATGTCCTGATCCTGGCACTTGTCCCTCGTGACCCTGTCCCTCCACACAGCTGTCCTGGTCTCAGTGTCCCTATGTACCTGTTGCTTGTCCCCACTTAGTAATCCCATTTCTCCTTGTCTCATCCCACCTCATCCGTGGTCCCTTCTTGGTCCCCCATGTCCCACCCTGGTCCCCCAGCAAGTCTCTGCTCTGGTCTCCAACGTCTGTGTCCTGGACCTCCATGTCCCTGTCCCACCATACCCATCCCAGTGCCTGTGTCTGTGCGCCAGTCCCCTTGCATCCCGGTCCCATCATCCCCGTGTCCCTGCCCCGTTCTCCCCTGTCCTAGTCCCGGTACCCCATGTCCATGTCCTAGTTCTACATGTCCGTCTCTCCACTCCTCCATCCCGGCCCCAGCATCTCCGTGTCCTTGCCCCGTCCCCACGCCTCTCCCTGCGCACTCACCTTTCGGTGCCGACCCCTCTGCGCTGCGCACGGGAGGGTCGGTGCTGGTGGCGCCGCGAGGTCCCCAGCCGGGCGCGGAGGCGGGCCCCGGGCCGGACTCGGCAGGGCCGTTCCCGTTGCTCCCGTTATTCCCGGTGCTCCCGGTGTTCCCGTTCCTGGCGACGGCCCTGCCGGCCGGACCTTGCCGCTCCAGCCGGTGCCTGCTGATCTTGTCCCCGGCACGCCGGCGTAGCCCCCGCCAGCGGTTCTTCACCTCGCCGATGTCGCGCTGGTGGCGGCCGGCGGCGTTCACCTTGTGCGTGATCCGCCACCAGATCTTCTGCTTCTCGTACGCGTTTACTGTACCGGCGGCGGCGCCGAATAGCAGCGGCTCGTATCGGAGCACTTCGCTCATCAGCACCTCCAGCTCCTGCAGCGTGAAGTTCGGCTTCCGCTTCAGCAGCCCCCGCCGCGCCCCGCCACCGCCCGCCGCCGCCATGCTCCCCGCCGCCGCCGTCGCCTCATGCCGCCGCCCCGCCGTCCATCGTCGCCGCCTTGTGCCCTGCGTTGGTTCCCCGGTACCGAGCGCGGGGAGTGGGGCCAGAAAACCCCCGATAGTCCCCGCCGGGCGCTGCCGCTACCGGGGTTGGGACGGACCGGACGGACCAGGGCTGCAGCGCCCCCCGTGCCGGCCCCGCCGCGCACCGCTCCGCCCCCGGTTCGTTAACGGCGGCCCCGGTGTGTTAACGGCGACCTCTTCCGGCCCCGCCGCGCACAGCAGCGCCCCCGGTAAGTTAAAAGCTCCTCCCGCCAGGCCCCCTACGTCTCTCCCCTGTAGCTGCACTGCCCCTGTCCGCCCGTGGTTTTAGGTGACTCCGCCGGTGTTGTGGTGACGCCCCTGGTATTTTTAGGTGATGTCTCTGGTGCTCCGACCCCGGGACCGGCCGGATGCTCGGTGCGTGAGGTCCCAGTTGTCCCGCGGTGCCCTGCTGGGGTCCCTAGTTAGCAGGGACAGCCCCAAGGGACAGGAGCGTGGTTGGGGGGGAAAGGGCGCGGTACCAATCCCGTTCCTCCCGCCGGGGCCGCGGCGCTGACCAGCTGCAGGAATGCCTCCAAAACGACGTTTTTGCTGGTATCGGGAGCAGCCTCTCAGCCACACATGTGGGTGCCCCGGGACAGGGGGAGTCTCCCAGGCGTGCTGCTGCACCCCCAAACCTGCCCGGCTCAGTGGTGCCAGAAGGGAGAGCAGTTCTGGGTGACCACCGGGGTTTGGGGTGACCCTGGGGCAGCCCAAGGGTGCCCTCAAAAGGGTTTGGGGTGACTGTGGGGTGGTCCTTAGCTGTCCAGTTCTGGGTGACTCCAGGGTTTTGGGGTGTCTGCATGGCGCTGGGCACCTGGTTGTGTCCAGCAGCAGCAGGGTGCTCTATTTGGAGGGGTTTGAATGTCCCATTTGGGGGGTCCTGGGTGCCCCATTTAGAGGAGCTCTGGGTAATTGGGTTGACCAGGTTGGGGTGTCCAGGTGGTCCCAGGGTGACCAGTTCAGGGTGAGCTGTGGGTGTGGGAGAAGGAAGAGCTGCCCCCGACTGGGGGGTGCTGAGGCCATTCCCAGACACCCCCTGCACCCCAGTCTGGGGTTTGGGGGAGTGGAGCTGTCTGAAGGCGAAGAAAGCGTTGGGTGAGCTTTATTGCTGATGCAGTGGCTGCAGTCATACAAATCGTGATCAAGGCATCACGACAGGAAGGTGTGGTGGGGTGGGCATTGTGTGATTCCAAAGCCCACTGCCCACCTTGAGCTGGTGCTTTCCCTGCTTCCCCTGAGGCAGATTTGGTTTCCATGCTCTGAGGGCTCTGGGGTTTCCCAGCAGTGATGTGGGTGTGTACAAAATGCCCTGAGCTCCTGGCCCCAGCCTGGCTTCCCCATGTCCTACCACTTCCATGCCCCATCTCTTCTCTGGCTGCTCCCTTCTCCAACCCTCCCATTCCTCCTGACGTCAAGCCTGAATCCCCGACCCCACAGTCACTGCTGTGCCTGAATCCCAAAACTCTGCCAGCCACCCAGAAGCCTTGTGATAATGTGATGATGGTCTGGGTGTCCCCTGCTCCCCCCAAGGTTGGGGGTACTCCCACTCACCCCACAGAGTATATACCTCTATACCCTGGATAGAGGGTGCCCAACCCTTTCATCGTGCACTGAGGCAGGTTTTCCATAAGGATCAGCTCTGCAGATCCCTGCTCTGTTCTCAGCATCTCTATCTGGAGCAGGGCACGATGCTGGCAGAAGAAAGAGCTTGAAGGCTTCACAACCATAAAAAAATAAATACAGCGTCCTCCATCATGTCCTGCTGGGCCTGGCCCATCCTCCGTGTCCCAGAGAGATCCTTGCTCCTTGGCCTTGGTCACTGCAGGTTCCAAAGGGCTCATCATGGAAACAGTCACAAGAAAGGTGAGTGTCTGAGGCTCTGCACTGGGCTGCAGGGGAAAAATCCTTACGTTCCCTACTGCAGCAGCTTCGGCAACTCCACCTGCAGGGAAGGACACCCTGTTACTGGGAGAGAAATGGGAAGGGGTGCAGGAATGTCCTTCCTGTGGTCCAGGGACATCCAGGGCAGGGTCAGATGGGATATTGGGAAGAAATTCTTCCCTGTGAGAGTGGGGAGGCCCTAACACAAGTTGCCCAGAAAAGCTGTGGCTGCCCCATCTCTGGAAGTGTCCAAGGCCAAGATGGATAGGGCTTGGAGCAACCTGGGATAGTGGAAGGTGTCCCTGCCCATAGCAGGAAAGAGATGGTCTCTTCCAACCAAAACCATTCAATGTCCTCTTTCTCTTAGCCAAGCTGGCTGTCCCCACACTCCAGCCCATGGAGAGCCCAGCAGGGACACATACCACCTGGAGTGAGATGTTTCAAGGCTCCATGCTGGGACCAGCATTGGAGATGCAGCCTCTCCAGCCATCCTGGACCACCTCCCACCTCAGGGGCATGGGCTCAGCCACACCATCAAGAGCTCAGTGAGTTTTAAGTTATGGATGGCTTCTTCCTTGTATTCCAACCCCTGGATCCTGGTGGATCTGCCCAACACTGGAGCTCCAATCCTGGAGCTCTGCCAAGGAATAGATCTCCTGTTGGATGCTCTGACAAGGGATGGATTTGCTGACCCCATCTGCTCTCTAGGGATGGTGTTAAAGGATGGATCTTCCTTCCCCATGTGCTTGGCAAAGGGATGGATCTGCTCCTGTGTAGGGATTAGGAGCATGGACACCCCACTGGAGGACAGCTATCGCCTGTCCACTGGCAGAGCGACAATGGGTGTGACCTCAGCCCCCAGCCCCCCCCATGGGTGGGCCCCACCTGGCCTCACACTTGCCTTCTTGAGTTGTTTGAGGTTGCTGGAGCGAATGGCTGCCAGGAGCTGGTCCCGAGAGTTCTTCTCCTGGACTGGCAGCACCCGGTCTCCCAACTTCCTCTGCGTGGCTGGTGAAAGAGAGTTCTTCAGGTTTTCGTTGATCATCAGTGGTGGGGCAAGTGGGGGAGGAGGTGGGGGCGGTGCGGCGGGTGCTCCCGCTTTCTTGGGAGAGCTTTTGTGGGAAGCCTTGGGGGATGGCTCCGGGGATGCCTTGGGGGAACCCTTCAGCAGCGCTCCGGGCTTAGGTACCTCCAAGAGGTCTTTCTTCTCCCCCTGTTCCTGTGCCAGTTTCTGCTCCTGGAGGCGTTTCTGCCTCTGTCTGTCCATGTTTCGGCTCAGCAGGTTGGTGACAGTCATGCGTGGCCCAGCCAGCTCAAAGTGGTAGCCCAGCTTCAGGAGTGTGGTGTTCTCCTTCAGGAGCTTCGCAATCTCCATCTCTGTCTTTCCCCCACAGATGTGCCGCTGGTTGTGGAAACGCAGCTCTGTCAGCGTGTTGTTCTGCAGCAGTGCCCGGAAAATGGCCAGAATGCCCTTGCCTGTGATGTGGTTGGAGTCCAAGTTGATGCTTGTCAGCACTTTGTTGGACTTGAGCATGATGGCAATGGCAAAGGCCACGTGGTCGTCGGCACGGGTGTTAGCCAGGGCAAACACCTTGACCACAGTGTTGAACTCCAGTGCCTCGGTGAAGCGCACCAGGGTCTCGTTGTTGATGCAGTCCGAGTTGTTCACGTTGACCTCAGTCACCTCAGCATCGTTGTTCTTCACCTTCTCAATGAGCTCGTCGAAGATGCTGGAGGCTTCATCATCCTTGGCTTGATCTGCAGAGCTGCCAGAGGAGGGCTTGGAAGGGCTGCTCCCAGCTCCTGCCTTGGCCTCCTGTTTCTCTTCCACCTTTTCTGCCTTTTCTGCCTCTGCCTGGGATTTATCCTTCTCATCTGCCTTGGATTTTTTCACAGCAGAACACTTTTCCTCTTCTTTTTTATCTTTTTCTTTCTTACCTTCCTCTCTTAGGTCTTTTTCTGCCTGTTTCTTTGAGTCTGAACTCTTTTCCTCCTTTTTGTCCTTCCCTGTGTCCTTTGATGCTGAATCCTTTTCTTCTTCCTTTTTTTCCTTCTCTGTCTCCTCCTTTGCTGCTGAGACCTTCTCTTCTTCCTTTTTATCCTTCCTTGCATTCTTTTTTTTATCTGAACACTTCTCTTCCTCCTTTTTATCTTTTCCTGCATCCTTCTTCAAATCTGAGCTCTTATCTTCCCCCTTTCTGTCCTTCCCTGTGTCCTTCTTCAACACCGAATCCTTCTCTTCCTCCTTATCCTTCCCCATCAGTTTTTTCTCCATGGCCTTGACTTTATCATTCATGGCTTTGTTTTCTTTGCTCTTGGTCTCAGTCTCAGCTTTACCTTTTGTGTCTGTTTTCTGAACACTTTCTTCCTTTTTCCCCACTTTAGTATCTTGTTCCTGGGCCAGGTCTTTAGAAGGAGATTCCTTTCCTTTTTCTTCTTCATTTTTGCCTCCCTTATTCTCGCTCAACCCGCATTCCTAATGAGAGAAAAACACCTGGGAATTACAGAGACAGGTGCCTCCGACCTCCAGACTCACCACCCCAGTCTCATTGTCACATGGGAACATCCTGCAGCCTGTGGCTGGCCTTTGGAAGAGGAATATTTGGCCCAGCTGAGGTCCCAGCTCCAGGGAAGGCTTCAGCATCCGAGTGTCTTGAAAGTAGGCAGGACTCAAGTGTGATGAGGTCCTGCTGCAGCTCTCCAAGGCAGCTCTGCTCTCCTTCTGCCTCCAGCCCCTTCCCGAAGGGCTCCAGAGGTCTGTGGGACAGCCTCCCTAACAGGCCATAAACTAACAAGCTGTAGGAGGCACCTCCTCTCATTACCCATACAAGTAACCATTTTTTAATAATCTAACTAGAGATAGATGTAGCACCTGTCTCCCTGTGAGCCCCAGGTGCTTTCCCACCTTTCCTAATTGGTTTCCAGCTGGATGCTCAGTGGCTTTGCACAGTCTGGAGCCCAACACTTCCCACACTGGCCTGGATGTGTGTGCAAGCAGAAGAGCACCCACAGCAGTGTCCCAAGTAACATTGCTGACCCAGCAGTGACTCCAACCCTGGGCTGTCCAAAACCATTCTCCTTTCAACAGCAGTTTGCAGTTTTGAGCAGAAAGCTGAGGAAGTTGAAACACTGCATTTATTGCTTTGTAATGCATTATGTTCTCCCAGCACATCTGTTCCCAGTGTCCAAAGACATTATAGGAAGGAAGGGCTTAACTTTGAGGGTCTGAGGAAAGGTCAGAAAGAATTTTTGGTCATTTTTATGAGCACCTGACCCTTACCCTTGGCACAGCCTGTCCTGGGCATTGCTGCTGGCCACAACCAGCCCCAGCAGCTCGGGGACACAGCCAGTGCCTCGTTTCAGCCTTCACCCAAGGCTGAGGGAATGAGAGGAGTCTCCACCAGCATTGGTACAACCTTTGATATGGTTCCCATCATTCTCTCTAAACTGCCAGAGGGCAGAGTTAGATGGGATATTGGGAAGAAATTCTTCCCTGTGAGGGTGGGGAGGCCCAGGCACAGGGTGTCCAGAGAAGCTGTGGCTGCCCCTCCCTGGAAGTGTTCAAGGCCAGATTGCCTGGGGCTTGGAGCAACCTGGGGTAGTGGAAGGTGTTCCTGCCCATGGCAGGAGGGGGAACTGGATGAGCTTTAAGGTTTCTTTGAACCCAAACATGTCTGGGACTCCATGACATGAGACACGTCCATTCCCACAGGAGAAGAGCCAATGCTTCAGGTGGCTGAAGGCAGATGAACTTCGCACTGGGACTGAGTTTGCTACACAGTGGAGGGTCCTACCATAAATTACACATCAAGGTTTGGCAATTTAAACTCCCTTCTCCCTGCTCTACAGCTAGGGAACACACAGGTCCTCACCACTGGCCTTGCTCATCATCTTTGCTGGGGGGTTTTTAGGACTCCAGGGAAAGGAGGAAGGAAGATGCCTCTGGGAGACGCAGCTATTGATGCCTTTACGATCTCCCTGGACCCTCTCAGGATTAGGACAGCACTGTGGCTTCACCACACTGGTTCCAGTTCCCGGAACCCTCAAATCTGAATCCAGACACCCTAGTCTGCAGTCAGGCTGGCCTCCTTCTCTTCTCCATCCCAGGGCTCCATGGTGTACATGCTGGGGCAGCATGTGGCTGTGCTCTCCCCATGCACAGCACTGCCAGCCCTCAGGGACAGATTTTTTGTGGAAAGAACTGGCGTGGCTGTGCACAGGGCAGCCCCAGGGACTGTTTGTACCTGGTGTATAAACAGATGCCATTGGGGACGAGAGAGCTGTTTATTTAGTTAAGAGATTTCTTGGCTCCCTGGCATGAGGCTGAACAGGGACAGGAATGCCCATGCCAGACCCCTACAGAGCCTGGCCTGTTGTCCACACAGCTCCCACTGCTGCCACCCCAGGGGACCAGGGATGGGGCTCCCAGAGTTGTCCCAGGGGCTGCAGGGAGCAGGAGATGCCACCTCCTCTGGCACTGAGCTGGGGGTCCTTCTCACCAAGCCATGGCCTGTTCCCAGCACCAGGATGGTGTACAGATACTCAGTGACATCCCGAAGCACTTTGGTGGAGGAAAAGCCCTGGCAGGAGGACTGTGTGGGATGAGGACACTGCTGTTCTCCTGCTGGTGCCCAACGGGGCCCTCTCCAAGGTGTTTGGGAGTGCTCAGGTTGCAGGTTCCTGTGACAAGGAGCATTTGCCCCCCTTAGGGCTCTGCAACCCTTTGGTGACCACAGGCTAAGCCCCTGTCATGTCAGAGCCAGTAGCCTCATTTCCACACCAATTGCTTTAAAAATCTTTCTCCTTCCCAGCCCGAGCTCATCCAGCCTGACAGTAGGGAGCCCTGAGTCTTCCCTGGGTGCCTTGGGCACATCCAAGACCAAGCAGAACAAAGGCTTTGGCCAGGAATGAGCAGGTCTTAGAGAAAGGGAGAAAAACCCTGGTGAGTATTACTAGCAACATCTCCCATGCTCAGAGAAGGTGATGGATTCCTCCGAGCAAATGAAACTAGAGGAAAAAGAGATCCATGGCAAATCTCTGCTTGGGAAAGCTACTGCAGCATGTGCTGGGAATGTCCTGTCATCCCATTATCCCATCCTTCCAACCATGGATGTGTAGCCATGTGTCTAGGTGCTGTGGTGTGGGGCAGGTCTGGTGGGAAGAGAGACCTGGAGCCAGAGAATGGGATGTGGGAAAGGAAGTGGGGAAAAGGAATCAGGAGAAAAGGAGTCAGGAGAAAAGAAGCCAGGGGAAAAAGAGCCAGCTGTGGCCCCATGCCTAGGAAAAAGGGAATGCAATAGATACGCAGTGACCATCATGGGTGTTTCTGCCACTGTGGGTAGCATTTGTGGAATCGTGTGCATCCAGCAAATTTGAGATGCACCAGAAGGATCCCATCAAAGAGCTGCAGGTTGCTGGAGGAAGTGCTGGATGGTCACAGGGGGTGGGAAGAGCTCAAGCTGCTTCATCTGTGGAGCTGCCTTGGGAGGGCCCTTGGCAAGTGCCTGGCTCCAGTGACAGCAGAGGGGGAGGAATCAGGAGGAAAAAAATCCAGACAAGAAACCAGATCTATGTTTCTAAAACCAAGGGTCACTGTGGCCCATCTCCATACCTTGCTGGAGCCTGGGAACATCTCCAAAGCAGGCCTGCCCTGGGCCCTGCCTGAAGGGCAGGGAGAGCTGCACATGTCTTTGTCCCCTCCTGCCTTTCTACCCATCCCTGGGCTCTCAGTGTGTCCCACTGGCCCAGACCTGGTGCAGGTGCCAGCTTTGGGTGTTGTCACCAGCCAACGACTGGTGACAATGCCAAAGCCCTCACCCCCAGGCTGGAAGTACAGTTGGAAATGAAACTTGGCGGCAAAGCTGCATAGCAAGGGATGGAGGAGAGAAAAAAGCACCTTCCCCCTGCTCTGGAACCCCTGGCTGTCCCTGTGGCCACCAGTAAAGCTTAGCCTGTAGCCAGGGCAAGCTGTCCCCTCTTCATGGCCATCCCAAGTCCTGCCTGCTCACTTCTCACTGCCTGCTGGCATATTTACCTTGGGTACCTGGAAACCAGTGCCACTGCACCTCCTCTGTGCCATTCCCTCTGCCACAAGCATGGTTATTAGGAGAATATTTTTACACAGCATGTCAGACCTTTAAAAATAAGCCTAACAAAAACAGCCTGGTACTTGGTTGATTAATCACCAGTGTTTTGATGAACTGAAATGCCTTCCCGTTTCCTCTAAATAGACTAAAATGAGCATTGCCATGGCTTGTTAGCATTTGTAACCCTCAAACCCACTCAGATGTTGCCTTAAAAGGCAAAGGAGACTGGGAACTTCTTGCCTGG
Source organism: Lichenostomus cassidix (assembly GCF_008360975.1). Taxonomy (NCBI): domain Eukaryota; kingdom Metazoa; phylum Chordata; class Aves; order Passeriformes; family Meliphagidae; genus Lichenostomus; species Lichenostomus cassidix. The sequence continues at coordinate 139,232 of NC_139506.1, forward strand.
AATCCAAGTGCTTGCTCTGGCACTGAGAAAGGGATGGGGCTGGGGATAGAGCTGGGGATGGGGGAAGTGAAGCTGGAGGTGGAGTGAGGGTCTCACTTCCTGCTCCGAAGGCCCCACAGCTCATTTTGGGGTAGAAAATTGCTGGTTTAATTGTAGTTATTGATCTGGCTGTTCGCTCGACAGGCAGAATGTGGGCATGGTCACCCTGCTGTGCCCAGAGCAGATTTCCAAGGGAAAGGGGAACACACGAGAGGAGAGGAGAGGAGAGGAGAGGAGAGGAGAGGAGAGGAGAGGAGAGGGGACGGGTTACCCAGGGATTCACAAATCCAGAACCCAAAATGAGGGAAGGGGCACTTGGTGGCATGACAGCTGCTGTTATGTCAGCCCCTGGCAGAGGGGATGTATGGAAATAGGTTTGCAGGAGTTTTGTCTTTGGAAGGGGTCAGCTTTCCCCAGCCTGAAGTTATTTTCAGAGGTATGTCCTGGGAAGAGTCCCTCATGGTCCCACCACAGCAGGACGTGCTTGGCTCAGCCAAAGAACAGGATGTAAGGATGGAATCACAGGGGCATGAACACCTTCATGCTGGCTTCAGGAAGCTGTGCCCCACTGGGGTTCAAAGAGGGCTTGGCTGAAAGGGAGAAGCTAGAAGGCCCCCAATATCAGAAGAGTGTGGAGCTGCTGGAGTTAGTCCAGAGGAGGCCATGAAGGTGGTCTAAAGGCTGGAGACCCTCTGCTCTGGAGCCAGGCTGGGAGAGCTGGGGGTGTCCAGCCTGAAGAAGAGAAGGCTCCAGAGAGACCTTAGAGTTCCTTCCAGTGCCTAAAGGGGCTCCAAGAGAACTGGAGAGGGACTTGGGACAATGGCCTGGAGGGGCAGGACAAGGGGGAATGGCTTCCCACTGCCAGAGGGCAGGGATAGATGGGATATTGGAAGGAATTCTTTCCTGTGAGGGTGGGGAGGCCCTGGCAGAGGCTGTCCAGAGAAGCTGGAGCTGCCCCATCCTTGGAAGTGTCCAAGGCCAGGGCTTTGTTGGACAGGGCTTGGAGCAACCTGGGAATAGTGGAAGGTGTTCCTGCCCATGGCAGGAAGTGGAATGAGATGATCTTAAAGGTCCCTTCCCACCCAAACCATTCCATGATTCAAGAGTCCAGGAGGCTCCTCTGTGCAGGTCACTGCTGGGGACACAAGTCATGATGCTCCCCACAAGGAAAAGGGAGTGTCAGCAAAAGATCTCAGGCCAAACCTGCAATTGCAGCTCCTGTGAAAGTGGCTCCAGGAATAGTGAACTCAACCTGCAGTCATGACACTGGCTCAGTCTCTTATGTCACCTGCGGCTCTGGGGGCCTCTGGAAGCCGAGTGTGAGACATGATGATACAAGAACCTCAGGAGCGCAAGGGGGGAAGCTTGAGCCAGGATCAGGCCCATTCCAATCACCCATGCTGCTGGGAAATCCACAGTCAGCTCCAAGGTGGCTGATGGTGCTTTCTGCACGTGCACCAGAGACCACCGTGACCCTTCTCTGGGGACCCACTGCCTCTCTCCTATCTGGCAGCTACCCCAGCAGGGCTATGCTGGCTGTATGACACATGGATTTGGTCACCAACAAAGACTGTCCCCCCAGAACCATCCTCCTTGCAAAGCAACCAGAATCCCTCTAGAGCTGCAGACGCAGGAATAACGTCCAGGCCAAAGGGTTGTTCCTCTACCCCAGCCTCTGCTGGGATAATAAACTCCTCCTATGGGACATTTTCCAGTTAATCTCTTGGCAAGGTATGGCTTAGACAACACCAGCACAACTCCATCAGTCCCACACAAATCCTGAGTGGCTTTTGAAGGTGGAAAAGCTGGGAAGTAGGGAAGCCCAGGGATGAGGGGAGACCTCTGAGACACAGAGAGACAGTTCACCAAAATCTCTTGGTCAGCTGGGGGGGTCCCAGACTGGTCTGGTGAGGTAAGGAAGCTGGGTTGGATTACTTGAAGGAGCAGGTTTAGGGATAATTATGGGTCCATGACTAACAAGCTAATCTGCTTTCACTGCCCGAGGGGTTTCAGTTTGTCCTACACATGCTGCTGAGCCCTACAAAGTCTCCAGAGCCACCACAAGACTCTGGGATTGAATCCACAGCTCTAACCTTGGCCATCACCCTCTGGAGACACCTCCCTGCCTGCGGAACTCTGAGGACCCCCATGTCTCCTCTATCCCAAATCCCAGTCAGGGCCCATGAGTGAGACATCAGCATCCCTCCATCCCTCAGTGTGACCCTGGCAGCTGAGGAGGCTGAGCACAAACCCTGTAAGAGCACCCTGGGGACAGGGATGTCCTCTAAGAGTGTCCCACTGCATGGAGAGGCCGTTGTGGTGACCAGGGGGCAAAGGCAGGGGGATTGCAGCTTGTTTGATGTTCCTGGTATTTGGGTACCTGCTCCTGGAGAGGGTTGCTAGAGTCAAGCCAAACCACAACAAACTGCCCAAGCTTCTTTCCTCCATTCCTCAGCCAGTTTTGAGTAACTTAGGTACAACTCAGAGCCAAGGACATTCCTGGAAAGAATGCTGTGTCCTTGGCTGAGTCCTGGGAGCTGCTGAACCTGGATTGCCAGAGACCTACAGAGGAAGTGGGACTGCGAGACTTCTGCTGACCCTGGGACACCCCAGACAACCCTCCTGCTGCTTGTCTGAGAGCACATACCATTGAAAGCTTTGTGGGAGACCCTGCTCGTATCCCCAGGGCTCCTTGAGAAGACCATTCCCAGGCAGCAAAGAGTTTCTTGGCATGTTTGGACTATTTTGGCACAAAGGAAGGGTGAAAGGACCTCAGCTTCCAGTACTGGGACACACATGACCCCTGGCCATGCTCTGTGTGCTAAAGCCCAGAGAGATGTAAACAACTCCCTGCCCTGTCCTGCTTCACATATTATCCTATCATTTTAAAGAGGAACTCAGTTTTTCCCCTTCCCTTCTGCCCAGACCTCTCTGACCCCAAATATCACTGTCTCTTTGCATGTCAGAGGCCAATGTTTTTTAAAAATCCCCTTTCTGAGATGCAGAACTGTTCTCCAGAGACTGAGCTGCTTCTGGCCCTGATTTTGCCTTTTTTCCTGAATTAAGGCCGATAAATATTTCAACATGCTTTCCTTTAATAGAAGAGCTCCAGCCCTTCCATAGAAACATGCAGCCATTTTCCAGAAAGCTGTAAAGCCACTGGATACCCTGCAAATGGAAACTTATGCTCCTCTAAAAAAAAAAATCTGGTTTTAAAAGTCCATGTTTTTCTCTTCTATTTGCTGAATTTCCAGCCCTTCTCCCACGGCATACCCATGGCTGAACTGGGTATTCCTAAGATGAGACCTTCTCCCTGGTTGTCTCTTCTGCATCAGGGTTTGAAAAGGGCAGGGAATGCCAGGGATTCACACCACAAACACCTCTGGGCTGGATTTCTGCCCAGTGCACTTTGTGGGAAGCCCACAAAAAGCATTCCTCAGATTTTTAGGAACAGGGAAACTGCAATTCAGCCCTAGCAAGTCTTAATCTTTTTTCTGTCCTTTGTGTCATGACGGCTGGATGCTCAAGGAGCAGGACACTGCTCCCAGCCTCCTGAGAACACATGGACACATCTCCAGGCCCCCTGCTGGTGCTGGTATTCCTTGGATCACATTCAGCAGCCCATGACACCATTACAGGCACCCCTTGGCCGTGAGCACCTGGTGTTCTGGCACCACATGTCCTGGGAACTGTGTCCCAGGACAGAACACTGAGTGGGATAGAGCTGAGCATGCCAGCGGTGACCATCTCTGGTTCTTGGGAACTGGGGAATTTCCCTGTAAGGAGGCAAATGGCAACTCCCTCTCCTCAGCAGAGGCTTCCATGGCTGTACTGGTGCTTGTTCCCATGCTGGGCATGTCCAACATACGCCATGGTGCCCCTGTCAGGAGGAGGGACCCCTTGGAGGCCTCAACAGCATGTAGCATAAATCCTCACTGTGTGTCATCCCTGGGCTGCTCAACACATGGTCAACGGGGCTGCACAGGACACCTCTGTGTCCTGGGCTGGCACCTCTCCAGTTGTGTTTCTGGAAATCACTGAATCATGGAATCACTATGGTTGGAAAAGCCCACCAAAATCAAGCCCAACTGTTCCCCCAGCATTGCCATGTTCAGCATAACCCAAGTCCCCAAGAGCTATAGACACACAGCTCTTAAATCCCTCCAGGGACAGTGACTCCACTACTGCCCTGGGCAGCCTGCCAGTGCTTTAGAATCCGTTTCATGCAGGAATTTTCCCCAACATCCAAATTGAACCTCCCCTGGCACAGCTTGAGGCTGTTTTCTCTTGTCCTGTCCCTTGTTCCCTGGGAGCAGAGCCCAACCTCCCTCTGGCTGCCCCCTCCTATCAGGGAGTTGTGCAGAGCCAGAAGGTCCCCCTGAGCCTCCTTTTCTCCAGACTGAACCCCCTGCCAACTCTCTCAGCTGCTCCTGGTGCTCCAGACCCTTCCCCAGTTCTGTTCCCCTCTCTGGACGTGCTCCAGCCCCTCAATGACTTTCTTGTCCTTAGCAGCCCAAAACTGTCCCCAGGATTGGAGATGTGACCCCACCAGTGCCCAGCACAGGGGATGGGCACTGCCCTGGTCCTGCTGCTACACCATGGCTGGGACAGACTCTTCTGCTTCCACAGCTCCAATTCCTTTCTGGTTTGTTCCACATTCTGGACAGCGGAAAGAACAGAGCAGGACTCTTGACCCTCCATGGTGTGTCTGTCCCCTGCCATCCTGCCAGTCACACCTCAACTTCAAAACATGCGCCCTGACACTGAGATCCTCTTGCGCCATCCTGCCGTGATTCCCACATGGAAAAGGGTGGGATGGAGCAATATGACAGGTTAATCCCAGCATCCTTCTGGAAGCTGTGTCACTGAGATGGTTTTAGTACACAAGTGATGTCATAGCACTGCAAAAGAGAGGGACAAATAATGGACCCGGCTCTTCTCCTCCTCCATGTCGATTTATCAGCTCAACACAAACACATACTAAACCTCCTGGGAAGCTCAGCCCATATAAGCTAAGCATTTCCATGAATCTATCTGCATCCCAGTTGTGCTTCCTGTAAATACAGAACTCAGATTTTTGCTTTTTTTTTTCCCCCCAGGTTTACTAGAAATCCAGTTTTTTTCCCTGCTTGTGCCCTTAGATGGACCATGGATCTCCCAGACTTGAGTGTGCCTTCAGTGTGACCACCACATCACTGGGAACACTTTGTGCTGCCCTGGTCACACAAGGAAAAATAAGAAAAGCAAGGCTTCTGTGCCCAAGCGCATTACAAAAACACCAATCCAGTTGTGAAGGTCTTTCTGACATAATATTTTTAGGAAAACAACTCAAAGCTGCCTGTGTTCTCACTTCAATTTGTTCAGCTGTTCTCCACACTGCAGATCTTCCTGGTAGCTTGTTCTTGCTTCTGTGTTCACCTTGGAGGGTTGTTTTATCATCTGCTACAGGTGACAGCTCCTACTTCTGCTGCTTGTCTCTCTTGTGACAGGGTTGGGACTTTTTCAGAAACCCAGAACGAAACACCCAAGCACAGACAACAGTTTCCATTTCTGAGCATTGAAAGGCAACAAATAAAAGGGATCTCATGGATTTCACAGAATTACAGAATCAATTTGGTTGGAAAAGACCTCTGAGATCATTGAGTCCAACCTGTGACTAATTCTCCCACCTTGTAACCCAGACCAGAGCACCGAGTGCTACATCCAGGCATTCCTTGGACACCTCCAGGGATGGGGATTCCACCACTGCCCTGGGCTGCTCCTTCCAATGTCTCATCACCCCTTCCATGGAGAAATTCCTCCTGATGTCCAACCTAAGCCTCCCCTGGTGCAGCTTGAGGCTGTTTCCTCTTGTCCTGTCCCTTGTTCCCTTGGAGCAGAGCCCAACCCCCACTGGAATCCACCCTCCTGTCAGGGAGCTGGAGAGTGACTTGTGCAGCTGGAGGGACCATTTGTGGCCTGCTTTAAGGACCAAACAGGAACAACTCAATACCTTTGGTTTCTTTCCAAATGTGTGACTAGTTTGGATATCCCTGGCTATCATCCATGGAGGAACTCAAAGCCCAGGGAGCTGCCAGCTCTATTCCCCTCTGTGTGCTGGTGGAAGGACACATGGCTTTGCCCACTGCCTACTCCATGAGCTGGGAGCCACTGGAGAAGCCCTTGGATGGATATTCCGGTGTCACCCACACCTTTCACCTCTTTTGGAGACCAGAAGCTGATCAGAACAACTTTGTTCTGGTCCATTCTCCCCTGTGAGGGTGGGGAGGCCCTAGCACATGTTGCCTAGAGAAGCTGTGGCTGTCCCATCCTTGGAAGTGTCCAAGGCCAGGTTGGACATGGCTTGGAGCAACCTGGGATAGCAGAAGGTGTCCCTGCACATGGCAGGGGGTGGAATGGAATGGAATGGGCTTTAATGTTCCGTCCCACCCAAATGAGTCTAGGATTCTGGGATTCTTTGAACGTGATTATCTCAGAGGTCTTTTCCAATCACAAAGATTCTCTGATAGGGGAAAAGAGACCAGGTCAGTACATGGCTGAAAAAAGAAAGGCAAGAGCTGGGAGTTAGTAAAGACTCTTGGAAGGCAGAAAGAACTGTCTTGGCAGTTGACAGAACCAGCTGATAAACAGAAGAGTTTCAGTACACACATTAGGGACAAACTGGGAAGATGCTCAAGGAATGATATAAACCCTGCTATTCCCTTGCTTGCAAATTCCCTCGAGTCTGTCCCAGCAAGTTGAATGTGGAGCTTGTTTTTCCTCCAGATATTTTCATGAAAACATGACAAGTTTCAAGCATTAATAAGAAAATTAAATCCTGACTTGTTTTCCTATGGTATTCAAGAAGGGCTCACTGCTGAGGATCTCACTTTCCATGGAGGGAAATCAAGTGGCTGGATTAAAAACCACTCAGCAGCAAGTTCCAAGCCTGAGAGTTAGAAAGGAAGGCAGGACTTTTTACATGACCTTCCCAAGGCCTTTGAAATCCTTCTCCATGGCAATAGGACCTGCTGTCCTCTGGCACTGGCATTCTTCAAACACGCAGAATTTGGATTAAATAAACCCCCTGAGGTCACTGTTTTTCCCTCTGCATCCAAACCAGGCCATGAAGAGCCTGTCCAGCCTCCAGTGAGGAGAGCCTGGGAACATGGAGACATTCCAGGAGCCTGCAGGGATAAGAATGCATGGATCTGGAACAGGAGGTGGTCTTGCCTGCAGAGGAGTGTACTTGGGGAGTGAGATATCCGAGAGGAAGGGAAAAGGTGCTGGAAGATACCTGAACCACCTCAGCTTCTCCTGTGGGAAGGGAGTTCAGTCTTCAGGAGACAAAAATAGAGGGACCATCTGCACTGTGCACATCTGGCTCTGGCTGTGCACATCTGGCTGTGGCGATGCACAACTGCCCTGGCATCCAGCATCCCCTGTTCAGAGCCTTCTCCTCCAGGAAGCTGGTCCCTGGGCTTCCATGGAAATAGATACCCATGACACATGTATCTTCCTAAAAGAAGTGGGTTTGTGGTCCTAGGATGACTCCCCTCCATCAGCAGGATAATGCTCCCTCATGCAACTTCTCTGCACTTCCCAGTCATCTGTGCTTGAAGCTGCATGAAATCAAATCAACCAGTTGGGAGGCATGACTGGGAACTCTGATGGGCTTGGGATATCCAAGCATCCTCCCCTTACAGGTGAGGTTCAAGGAGCATTTGGACAACTCTCTGAAGCACACAGTGGCATTTTGGGCTTGTCCTGTGTAGGGCTAGGAGTTGGACTCAGTGATCCTTGTGGGTCCCTTCCAATTCAGGATATTCCATGGTTCTATGAGCTGAGAGAAGGAGGCTCCATCCATTCCCAGGGAAGATGGTGGTGCAGGAGAAGGGAAAGCACAAGGAGGGGCTGCCTCTGCCACCAGGTGCTCAGTGTTTTGGGAGCCACCAGGGCCCTGTGGTGAGTCCAGGTGGAAACCCAAGAAGAACCAAGAACAGCTGCAGGTAGATTTTGTGGAATGCTTTGAAAAGCAAAACCTCCTGTTGTGAATTTGGCAGCTGCTAAGGAGGACTCATCCATCAAAGCACCAGTCCATGGCACATATGGTTCACATGGAGATCCTTCCCATGTGAACCATATGTGGGAACTCTTCTCAGCCAGGTCCCATCTGGCAGAGGTTTGCTGAGAGTGTTTAGGGCTGACCAAACACCAGTGGTAAAGACCATGGAATTATAGAATGGTTATGCTTGGAAGGGACCTTAAAGATCACTCCCTTAAAGACCACCATGGAAGAGAGCCCATGGATGGGGTGTTCCCAGGGTAGCTATCACTGCTCTCTGCACAGACACGTGATTTTTATAAATGTCACCAGCAATAGAGGAGGAACAGGACCAGCTCCCACAGACCCCATCTCCTCACACAGCTCAGCTCTCAGAGAAACCCATCCTTCAAGGACACCCGAACAGAGCCCCTGTGCCCTGGCACAAGCAGCTCTTCCTCTTTAGGACAGAAATCTCAGGCATGACACAAGGATTTCAAGTGACAGCCAGTCAGTCATGCCCCAGGTAAAGAGGGGACTCACAGCCTGATTGGGGGGCGGAAGGGACCTTAAAGCTCACCACATTCCATCCCCTGCCACGGGCAGGGACGCCTTCCACTATCCCAGGTTGCTCCAAGCCCCGTCCAGCCTAGCCTTGGACACTTCCAGGTATGGAACAGCTCCAGCTTCTCTGGGCACCCTGTTCCAGGGCCTACACAGCCTCACAGGGAAGAATTACTTCCCAAAATCCTGTCTAGACCTACCCTCTGGCAGTTTAATACCACAGTATCAACTTCACAGCATGTTTCTAACCTGATTTCTTTCATTACGTCTTTGCCTGCAACAGTAAAGAGCCATGAGCTATCAGAAATCATCTCTTCATTTACTTACTCATGAATATTCATTTAATTCCAGCTCCTGTGACACATGGACCTTGTTGAGCACATCCAGAGAGAGGCACTGGCCCAAGCCCCACCCTTGAGCTGGGTTATACTTCCACTCATTAGCAACACAAAGTGAAGATTAATTAATTACTGCATCACCAAGATGCGAATTTGGCTGCCCAGTGTGGAAAGGTTGGGGCAAAGCTCATGTCTATTTTGGGCTGTTTATAATCTGCTTCCTAGTTACCCAAGTTTGTCCTTTTCATCACTAAGAAGATCTGTTATAATGTAGTTCCAATATTTATAAATATACTCACTTCTCCCAATATTTAGGTGGGAATGGAGGTGCCTGGAGCCAGTCCAAGAACAGGGCAATGACTGCAACAACACTGAGATGGGCAGTAACTCAACCCTTCCCTTCAAAATACCTTATTTTACACTTTGGAGGAATTCCCAGCTAACAGACAACGTCACCTACAGAGATACCCATCAGAAGTTATGTAAGAACAGCAGGGAGGATATGAGAAGGACATGGAACTCCTGAAGCAAGTCCAGAGGAGACCAGAGAGATGCTCTGAGGACTGGAGCCCCTCTGCTCAGGAGACAGGCTGGGAGAGCTGGGGGTGTCCAGCCTGAAGAAGAGAAGGCTCCAGAGAGACCTTAGAGCTCCTTCCAGTGCCTAAAGGGGCTCCGAGAGAACTGGAGAGGGACTTGGGACAATGGCCTGGAGTGACAGGACAAAGGGGGAATGAATGGCTTCCCACTGCCAGAGGGCAGGGATAGATGGGATATTGGGAGGAAATTCTTCCCTGTGTGGGTGGCACAGGTTGCCTAGAGAAGCTGGAGCTGCCCCATCCTTGGAAGTGTCCAAGGCCAGGCTGGACGGGGCTTGGAGCAACCAGGGATAGTGGAAGGTGTCCCTGCCCATGCCAGGAGGTAGAATGGTATGAGGTTTAAGGTCCCTTCCCACCCAAACCATTCCATGATTCCATGAACTATGGACAAACAAATACTCTGTAGTTCAAGGACAAGAATCTGCCCTCCCGTCCCTCCCTACTGAAGAGATATCGCAGACACAGGATAACATTTTCCAGATGTTCACAGGGCCAGTCCCATTGGAATTACCTCCCATTCCTTCCCTGCCCTCATGCCTGTGCCTCTTCCCCCTCCATGCTCACATATCTGCTTCTGGCTTGCAAAGGTTTCTCTCAATGCCTTAAATCAGGAATGCCAGGCACTGTGTGGGTCTGTGATGCAGAATACTGGGAGCTGTTGAGGGAGAGGGGCTGGGATGGACATGGATGGGGTGATGCCTGCACACCCTGGAGGAATGCCAACCCCGTGGGAGTGCAGCCACCGTGCCTGTGCTGGCTGGCACAAAATGAAATCTGCTGATACATGAGAGGGATTTGTCATCGGATGCCTCAGAGCTCTGAGCAGCTGGGGGAGAGCTTGGCACCTGCCTGGGATGCTCTGGATGGCTCCATGTTCTTATTCCATCCTGTAGCAAAACACAGCCTTGGACAACCCTAGCTTCCTTGGACAGAGGGGACTATCAGCTTCCTGTGCTGGATTTTGTGACTGTTCCTGTGGTCCAGTGATCCCATCCCATCCCATCCCATCCCATCCTTGGGCCCCCCGGCAGAGAACAGCCCTGCCTCACCACGAGCATGATCTGATATGCCAGCTCTGCAAGCTGGTGTTTGCTAGCTGGTAATCCCAGATCCTAACAATGCCAGGGAGGAAGGGGTGGAGCATATATTTTTTCTTGGCCTCCAGGGATTGAAATAGAAGAAGAAAGTCAGTTCTGCCCTATCCAGTTACTGCAATGCAATCAAACAGGTCCACTTTCACTGACAAACTTGACCTGTGGAAAATTTGCTTTGTCTTCCACAGCCTGAAACTCCTGAACTCAGAGAGGAACAGGAGAGCTTTTCCAGGACCCCTGTACTGTTCTCCCCTCAGCCAGAGCCCTACACTCTCTCCCAGGTGTCTCTCCTCCCCAGGCCATCCCAAGTCCTCTCCCACAGCACACACATTCTCAGGCATTTCCAAACAACATTATGCTTAACCAGGCAATTTGAAGATCTCTTTTTAACAAAACCCTCAAATTTCCTCCCTTCTTCCTGGTCATGGACACTTCCGTATGCCAATTCCCAGTCAACTCCTCATCTTCCAACAGTTAAAAGTGAAATAGCAACAATGTCAAACCCAAGCGTCCCCCCCATCTGAAAATGCAGGTTTTTCAATGTGAGCTCTCAGGATAACCTGCAAACCAGTGGTCACTGGGATGACTGGTCCTACATAACAGCATTTCCCTTTCCACCAGGTTTGTCCTGCAGTACCTACACTTCCCCATCACAGGAAAATTTTCCACTGGTGAGGAAATCAAGGCATGGCACTCACTGTCCCCCAGCCCACGCCAAGTGCCACATATAGGAGGTGAAGGCTGTGCCTTGTCCTCAGAGCTAGAGGGAGGTCTCAGTCTGCCCAGGACAAGGGTGCGGGGAACTATTTAACTCCTCGTTCAGCTCTCCAAAATCAACCTTCAGTTATTTCTCCTATAGGTGCAATTTTCATTTCCACTCCTCCCAATATTTAGAAGGGAATAGGGGTGACCAGGCCACAGTCAGGAGAGCACCCTCCTATATAAACTCCATAAATATTCAGAAAGAGAAATTTCTAGGTGCTCTGGGGTAGTTATGGCTTGATTACTCAGCTGGAAGACCCAGGGTACATCTGGGTGACCTGGAATAGATCGGGAATCAGAGCCAGAGTGGAGTAGTATGCACATAATCCTTGGCTCTGCTTGTGCTGCCAACACTCTCTAGTCCTGCCCTGACACAGCAGATGTGAATCCTGCCTGGGACATGAAACCTGCACATGACTACATGGATCAATCGCTGAAGAGTCACTGTCTTTCACTTTCTGGCTCAGCCTGCCATGAAAAACTAGGGAAATCAGATGCTTCCCAGGCTTCCACACACGAAGCACATACCAAATATTCTTAATGCTGAGGTTAACAAATGTAAAAGAAAAATGGGACTGGCTCCCACTAAGGCACAGCGCAAAAAGAGGAGAGGGACTGGCATAAAGATCTTGAGCTCCAAGTAAACTCTTAAAGGATTTGCCAGGTGCAGAGAGGGAGATAAATGTACCCAAATCAAAATAAAAGAAGGAATTTTAAGTGAACAATAAATGCAAAACAAATGGCATGGGGGTAAAACCTGCTTCTTGGGGTGATTTCCACAAAGCAGCAAACTTTTTTATTCCACAAGAACAAGTGACAGACTGTTAAGCTTTTGCACAAGAACTGAAAGGACCAAGAGTCCAGACATCTCCGAAGGAAAGAAAAAAAGAAAAAAAGAAAAAGGAAGAAATGTAGCCCGTGGGATCATTGTCACTGAAGTGGCCCCTCCCACCACCTCCTGGGAATCCCAGCTCCGCTCCCAACCCTACCCAGGGATGTTAGAGTAGGGGCAGGGAGAAAATCTCTAGCACCAGCACAGGTTTTGCTAGCAATACTGGGATTTTATGGGACACCCTGTTCCCTCCCGGAGTGCCTGGAACGGCTCCCTGGTCTCTCCGGGACAGCTATTCCTCCTCAGCAGGCACACCCCTTTCTCAGGTTTTGTTGTTTTCCATCTAGTCCCTCACTCAGCCCGGGGAAGGGGATCGAGGTGGGTCCCCACCTTTCCCACAGCAGCAGTGGGAGATCTGACTTACGTCTATCAAGTGCTCCCGCTGTAGGAGCCTCCTGGTGTCCTTGTCGTGGTGGTTGAGCTCCGTGTCACAATTTTGTGGGCCAGGTGAGGAGTTTTCCGATTGTTTTTTCTGACTGCGCTCCACAGGGATGCTCCCATCTGCCTCCACCACATCCAGCTCCTTTTCCAGCTCCTCCATCTCCTCTGGAGACAAAGTAGACAACAAATTGTCTATATCTGGATCTTCACTAACTTGTCGCCGGTATTTGGCCACTTTGGACATCTTGGCCCGCTGGCGAGACACGGTGGCGGTCGTGTGGTACTCAAAGCAGGAGAAAAAAAAAGAAGCCGAAGCTCCAAGGCTGCTTCCCGAGCAGCAGCAGGTGCTGAAGTGTTAAATCTCAGGAGCTCTGCAGCCCGGGATATGGTGGTTATCCAGAGGGGACACCCCTCGGTCCAAGAGTTGGCCAATAAGAGTATCCAGTGGCGGTTCGGGTGCTGGAAAGCCAATGGAGCCTGGCGGGAGGCGGGGAATGGTGCTATCAGAGGAGCCTGAAACCCGAGGACATTCCAGGGAACCATGCAGAGCTGCATGACCAAATTTAGTCCGAATCATTTCGCCTTTTAAAGGCAATGGGCCAACCCAGTGAGAAAACAGGGAAAAATGCACCAGCCAGCAGGCTGGGGATGGGGGTGGGGGAGGCGGCCCCAGCCTATGCCATGGGGGCTGGGGGGCTACTAAGTGGGCAACATGGCTACGAAGGGATGGGGGAGCCTCTGCTGTCACAGCTGCTGTTCAGCTCTTGGCTGAAATCGGCAAGGAAGCACCCACTCCAGAGGAAGTTTTCCTCTTTATCCCGCTGCGATCTGGGATCGGTGCCATTAGCCAAAGTGCTCAGCCCCTCGGGAAAGAGGTGGAGATGATGTTGGGGCAGACTGGTTCCATCGGAGGGATGGAGGCAGCAGGTAGCGAGTACTCCCGGCTGTGCAGATATGACCCCCTGGGAACTGTCAGGGCTCCTGCCGACCCTCAGACCCTGAGGGGCTGTTCCTGCAGCTGCCCTTCCTCACACACTCCCCCTTCCCCTTGCCAAGCCCCAAAGTCATCCCTCCTTCTGCACAGATGGAATGCCTGAGACTCCCCTGCTCCTGGTCCAGGCCTGCTTAGGCCAGTGCCCTAAGCCTGGGCTTTGGCTGGTGGCACCAACTTTCCATCTCCCTAATTCATAAAGAAGCTTCACTGGCACCTGGGAGTTCTTCTGCAGGGAGAGAATGAGACAGGCTCTTCTCTTCAAGTTTCCAGGCAGCTTTACCCTGTGTCCAGCATTTTGTAGCCATTCGTTATCCTGCCAGCTTCATCCTGATTTTCTTCATTCTTTATCATCCTCCTTATATTTACTGCCTGCTCTTATCCAAGCAAGGAGCCCTTTGGTCTTTTTTGATAAAATAAATTCCGCTAGGATTTTCCTCAGCCTAATCACCTACCTCCTCTGCTTGTCTCCCCAGCCAGATCCCATCCTGCACACAGGCACTGGGTGCTCCAGGTGGGTCTCCCAGTGCCATGTATTTACAAACTAGACATTTCCCATCCTGACAGGAAATGTACATTCTTGGTGCATTCCAGGATTTCCTTTATCTCCAGCACTGCAGTGCCCAGGTCCTGCTGTCCTGCTCGTATCCTTCCTATGACTCACCAGCATGGCTGAGATTTTTTCCAGATTGTAGAAGAAACTATTGGGTTTAGTTTCCAAGTGCACAAATGTAAACATTGCCATGGTGGATTCCATCCCCATCACTTCTGTTTCCCTGATCCTGCAAAACTGGTCTTGGTGCTCATTGGCACTGGGAGGGACACAGCCATTCTCTTCCCCTGCTGGCCTCAGACACAGAACCATAGGCTGGTTTGGGTTCAAATGGACCTTAAAGCTCATACGATTCCATACCCTGCCATGGGCAGGGACACCTTCCACTATCCCCGGTTGCTCCAAGCCCCATCCAACCTGGCTTTGGACACTTCCAGGGATGGGGCAGCCACAGCTTCTCTGGGCAGCCTGTGCCAGGGCCTCACCACCCTCACAATTCCTTCGCAATATCCCATCTGACCCTGCCCTCTGGCAGTGGGAAGCCATTCACCCTTTGTCCTGTCACTCCAGTTCCTGATGAAAAGTCCCTCTCCATCTTCCTTGACTCTCCTTCCCCAACACTTCCATGGCTGTGACAGTGCTGAAGACAATGGAAATCACAGTTAATTTAGTGTTTGGTGTCCATTTGGTGTCATCTTTGCCTGAAGAAGCCAAATGAGTGTCTTGCTTGTTCCACCTTAATACAACCCTGTATTAAGGTCCTCTCTAAGGTCTTGTCTGGTCACTTTTCAGGATACAAGGCTGGAAATGTTTTAACACTCTGTGTTTTGGAAGAGAAATTTGAGTTACAGAGTCTGGTGATGGACGAAATTAACTGACAGGAGGGTGGATCCAGGTGGGTGTCAGGCTCTGCTCCCAGGGAACAAGAGACAGGACAAAAGGAAATGGCCTCAAATTGCACCAGGGGAGGTTTAGATTGGATATTGGGAAAATTTTGTCCCTGAAAGGATTGGCCAGTCCTGGCACAGCTGCCTGGGGCAGTGGTGGAGACCCCATTCCAGGAGGGATTTACGGGGTTAGTGGTAGTGCTGAGTGAACAGTTGGACTTGATGATCTTAGAAGGCTTTTCCAACCTAAATGAGTCCATTATGCTATTCTATAAATGTCCAACCTTCCAGTGTTTCTATGGTGTTGTTGTGCTCAGTCATCAAGTGCTTATAAGAGGTGAGCAACAAACTGGAAGCTCATTTCCAGGTGGAAAGCACACAACAAAAAGGTAGTGAGGAATCACATCTCTGTGTCAGCCTCTTCTTGGAACAATACAAGCATTCCCAGGCGTGCCACACCTAGCTCCAGGGACAGGACATGTAGACAGTCCCAGGGATGAACTGCAAAGCAGAGAAAGAATCATTCTAATTAAAAGGGAAAATCTGGAATTTTCTGTCTGCCTTTCCTTCACAGTAAATAATTGCAAACTTCCCCATGTTGTAAACTAATTTTCAACAGAATGAAATCACACCTTGATAAAAATCTCTATTTTGTGATTCCTGAATCTTGATTCCTGTGATGAGAAGTACACCAGATTCCCTAAGAAGCTGTGAATGTGGGCTGGGAGACTCCAAGTTTCTCCTGAAGTATCACCCATCCTTTCCTGATCCAGGAGTCCACAACTCCTCCCCTGCACTATAGAGCTGGGCAGAAGTAACAGACAGCATACTTTTCTATTCCTATATATTCCAACATTAGCAGAAAATCTGGGAAAGAAGCAGGGGACACCCTAAACCTGTCATGGGTTGGAGTGGATGGTGTCACTGTGATTTGTATTGGCCATCACACAGCCCTTTTTAACAGGGATATTGGCACAGTTCTGTTAGACCATATTCCACAGGGTTCTTAGGACTGTAGAAAGAAAACACCAGAAAGAAATTTTGTGTTTTCACCCCCGGATAAGAGGAGCTCTGGATATGTCTGCACTGGCTAGTCCTTCATGGGCTACCAACAACTGGGACTGGGGCCTTGCTCCAGAGCTAGTTCCAGCCACCACAGTGTGGATTAGTGAAGTACAGAATCCCAGAACTCCAAAATGGCTGGGACTGGAAGGGACCTCTGGAGTTCACCCAGTCTGACCCTCTTGCCCAGGCAGGGTCACTTGGTGACACAGGAACACTTTCAGCTCGGTTTGGAATATCTCCAGGGAAGGAGACTCCACACCCTCCCTGGGCAGTTGTTCCAGTGCTCTGCCCTCCTCCATGGAAAGAAGTTCTTCCTCATGTTGGTGTGGAAGATCTTGTGGTTTAGTTTATGGTCATTGATCCTCATCCTGTTGCTGGGCACCACTGGAGAGAGTCTGGTACTATCCTCTGACACCCCTTGGAGATATGTGTCTGGATTGATGGGATCCCCTCTCAGTGTTCTCTGGACTAACGAGGCCCAGCTCCTGCAGTCTTTCTTCATAAACAAGATGCTCCATGCCCCATGTGGTTCGGAGCAGTGGGATACTGTCTAGTTTGGCACACAGGAGCTCCTGGTGCACAGGAGCTCTGCCAGTCCCGAATTTATCGGGATCTCATCTCCACAGCAACCAACACCTCGATGGCACTAATGAATATTTCCTAACCACTTCCAACCTTGAAGTGCCACAACAAGCCATTAGAGGGGAGGGACAGAGACTGAGGCAGATTAAGCAACTTTTCCAGGCATATTTGCAAACTCTGGCAGAGCTGAGAAAGCTTTCAGTGTCCCCACCTCTCTCATTGCCATCTGGGACCATCCATCTGCCTTTATTTTTCCCTATTAGCTGACAAAGGACAGCTGAAATTTGAATGGATTCCTCTAGCCTGTTTTCTTTTCCTCTCCTTCACAACCTGCAGGAGGAGGGGTTAAGAACTGATCTTTTAATCATTTTCTAAACTGTTCGCTGAAGGGTTGCATTTCCCTGCCCGGCCACGACAGGCAGTGTCCTGTGGCCAGTGAGAAAAATCGCTTCTCTTCCACACCCAGTGGCATCTTTATCCAAAACCTCCTCCCCAGACACGTGTTCACACGACAGCAAGAGTGGAGAAGATTTTATATTTTGGTAAATGAACCAAATCCTGGCTGTGGGGAAACTCAGAAATCCCTGAAAGACCTTGGACATCTTCCCTGAGCTTGCCCAAGGTCCCTTGAGAGATGCTGAAGCTCTTGCACCTCAGGGACTTACCATGTTTCACCAGTGCTCCCACAGCTTGTGAAAGGTGGGATCAGAATGACCGTTCAGCCTGATTTAATTAACCTACCACTCACTGGGGGAAGCAACAAGGGCTACAGAAAAGAATTGCCACCCTGAGAAGGGTCAGAACAGTATGGGAGCAGTCATAGAATCATGGAATTACTGAGTCTGGAATAGTCCTCTAAGTTCCCCAAGCACTGTCAAGGCCACCACTAAGCCATGTCCCCAGGTGCTCCATTCACATGTTTTTTAAATCTCTCCGGGAAAGATGATTACACCACTGCCCTGGGCAGCTGTGACCACCCTTTTAATGAAGAAATTTTCCCCAATATCCAACTTGACCCTCCCCTGGCACAGCTTGAGGCCATATCCTCTTGTTCTGTCCCTTGCTCCCTGGGAGCAGAGCCCAAACTCCATGTGGCTTCCCACTCCTGTCAGGGAGCGGTGGAGAGCCAGAAGGTCCCCCTTGAGCCTCCTTTTCTCCAGGCTGAGCCCCCCCAGCTCCCTCAGCTGCTCCTGATGCTCCAGACCCTTCCTCGGCTATGTTCCCTTGTCTTGGTTTGAAAGACAGGTGTCTGCCAAGAGAGGTTGAACCCTCCCTTAGGACAGAGAATGTGATTTTTTTTCCCCCCCCTCCGAATTATTTAATTTTGTAAATCAAGGGCTTTCAGGCAAAGGTATGGGTAAAAAGGAATATCAGTTCTTTACTAGTATCTATAAACAAGCAATAACAATAATAGCAACCACAACTAGAACCAGAAACCAATAGCAGATGACTTGTGAGCTGCTGAGCCTTTTCCCGTGTGGTGTAATCACGGTTGCAAGCAGCAGGGGCGCTGTTGAGCTCCCGGCCGGGCAGGGCAGGTGCGATGACTCCCGAGCGGCTGCAGGTGGCGCTGTGGCGCAGGGTCAGGTCAGCCCCCGGCAGCTAGCAATGGCGAGCAGGCCGAGAAAGCTCGGAGCAGCGAGAAAGCAGGGCAGCAGGGGGTAGGAGCTGGCCCTCTCTCTCTCGGCCAGCCAGCGAGGCAGCAAGGATTTCTGCAGTCACAGCAGACGCCGCGGTCTCGTGCGGCAGAGGGCGGGGGCAGGCAGCAGAGGCAGCCGGGCTCCCCGGCAGCAGCTGCGAGGAAACGCAGCCCGGGGAAGCGCGCCCCTCCCAGTGGGAAAAAAGGCTGAATCAAAAGCTCACCCGGCCAGGAGAAGAGAAAAACAGGTCACAGCTGAATTTCCCCCGGTGGCAGCCGAAAAGCAAAGAGCCCCCTCTCCTCTCCGCGTCCGAACCACAAGCCCGCGTTCCAAGGGCCGGCTCTTCCCTTCACCTGCCCTGCCCAAGCCCAGCTTTTGTCTTTTACAAAAGACTTGATGGCTTTAAAACACCCAACTATTTGTTGCTTAGTAACAGTAATGGGGAGAAATTCTAAATGTACTCAACCCCCGACATCCCTTCTCTGGACATGCTCCAGCCCCTCAATGTCCTTGCTGAATTGAGGAGCCCAGAACTGACCTCAGGATTCGAGATGTGGCCCAACCACTGCCATGCACAGGTGGATGAAATCACAGCAGTACTAGAAGACACTGGAGTGGGGAGAACTGCTCTAGTGGCTGGGAGAGGCTGAGATTTCCCACTTTTCCCATCTCCCCTTCTTGGCCAAAGCAGATGCCACAATACCACCTCCCAGGAATCTCCAAAATTCCATGATCCCCAACCCCCCACCTGAAATCAGGCCAAATACACCTGTTCGTGAAACCCCAGGAGTATTTTAAAGCCCCAGAATCTAACACAGCACATGGAGCATTCCATCTCCTTCATGGTGCTTCAGCCCATGAATTATTAAAACAATTAAGTCCTTGGAGAACAACTTACAGTCAATTATTGCTACCGGATGATTTGCTGCCTTTACAGGACAGCAGATCATGTGATGTTAAATTAGGAGTAGAAAAGAATAAGCAATTTACAACCTAGAGGGGCTGCAAACCACTGGGTGGGGCAAGGCTCCAAGGAAGAAAAGGAGGCTCAGGAGGGACCTTCTCACTCTCTGCAACCCCCTGACAGGAAGATGGAACCGGGTGGGGGTAAGGCTCTGCATCTAGGGAAAAAGTGATAGGACAAGAGGGAATAGCCTCATCTTGTGCCGATTGCTCTGCAAGCTGCCTGAGAGTCTCCTGCTAGCACAGACACTGTTCTCTGGATTCCAGCTCTGCCTGCCCAGGGAATTGACCTGGTGATAGAGACATCAAATACCAGTTCCCAGCTATGTGTGGAACCACAGGAGCATCCCCTCGGATATGTGAGGTCAGTCCAGCTCGTGCAGCAGCATCAGGAATCATCTGGGCTTCGACCTTGACATTCCAGGCCAGGCTGGACAGTGCTTGGAGCAGCCTCGGGTAGTGGAAGATGTCCCTGTCCATGGCAGGGGGTGGAACTGGATGAGCTTTAAAGTCCCTTAGTACCCAAACCACTCCATGAAACTTGGAGCAGAGTGGTTTGTCCTTGGAGCAGCTTGCACAGGTACTGTTCCTAAAAAGCTGGAGAGGGACTTTGGACAAGGGCCTGGAGTGACAGGAAAAACGGCTTCCCACTGACAAAGGGTTAGATGGGATATCAGGAAGGAATTCTTCGCTGTGAGGGTGGGGAGGCCCTGGCACAGGGTGCCCAGAGAAGCTGGAGCTTCCCCATGCCTGGAAGCTTACAACGCCAAGTTGGACGGGACTTGGAGCAACGTGGGATTAGTGGAAGGTGTCCCTGCCCATGGCGGGGCGTGGCAGTGGATGGGATTGAAGATCCGTCTCACCCAAGGGATCTCGCACTCTGGGATTTCTCCCCTCACGACCCGGCGATACCTCCGCCATAACCGTGCCTGTCAATCAGTGCCGGGGGCGGGGCCGGGGCATGACGCACACGTAGATACCCCCCTGACTAGTGCCTCGTCCCGCCCTCCGCTGCTATTGGCCGGCTCTGGGCCGCCGCAACCAATCGCGCGCGGGGAGGTGGTGGGGCCGGGCAAGATGGAGGAGTACGCGCGCGAGCCCTGGTGAGGGGATCGGGATCGGGATCGGGATCGGGATCGGGATCGGGATCGGGATCGGGATCGGGATCGGGATCGGGATCGGGATCCGTGAGCGCCGGGAAGGGGCGGGGGAGCGGTGCGGGCGCGTCCCGGGGCCGCTCCTCGTCGAGGGGGGGCGGGGGTGACCTTGGTGGGGCCCCTGAGGGAGGCGGTGGAGGCCGCGCCGCGGGCGGCCGGCCGCCGCGGGGTCCGCTCGGGGCCTGGGCAGCCAAACCCCGCCGCTGCCGAGCCCCGCGCGGCCTTCCGGAGCGGGGAGGAGCCGGCGGAGCCCTGCGGCCTGCGTAGCTCGTGCACCTCCGTGGGCTGCGAGCCCTGCAGTGATGGTCCCACGTCGGGCAGCGCTTCGGTCCTTCAGCACTCCCTTACTCGCAGCTCCACCTCGGTCCCTCATCCTCAGCTTCTCTTTCAGCCTTCCCTTATCCTCAGTGCCTTCTCATCCTCAGTCCCCCTCGGCCTCTCTATCCTCAATCCTCCCTCATCCTCAGCTCCTCAAATTCTCAGTTTCCGCTTATCCACAGATCCCCCCCCCCCCCCACTCTCAGCCCTCGTCTTCATCGTCAGTCCTTTCGTCATCCTCAGACCCTCCATCTTCAATCCCCCGTCATTCTCAGCTTACCTCATGTCTCCCCCTGATCTACAGTCCCTCCAGTCCTCAGTCCCCCCTTCACACTCAGTCATTGTCTCAGCCTCCCTGTCCTCAGTCCTCCCTCTCATACACAAACCCGCTCTCTCTCAGCCTTCCCCACGCCCCACTCAGCTTTCTCTCACCCTTAATTCACTCTCAGCCTCCCTTCAGCCACCAAGTCCTCCCTCATCCTTGGGACCCCCAGGCTCCCCTCACCCCCCCATTGCCCCTGCTCCTCTCCCTCCCTATTTCCATAAGTGCAGCCTGCCCCCCCTGGCCTCACCTCCATGCCAAGCTGGTAGTGTCAGAACCCTGTCATGGTTCAGCTCTGGCTTTGTAGATCTCCACAGCCACACTGGTTGCAAATCAAAGGTTGTATTTGTAGTAATAAATGGATTAAATGCAAGCTCAGATGGAGGGTTACTGAATTCTGGGGAGAGTTCTCTCAGCATGGAGAGGGATTTGGGACAAGGGCCTGGAGTGACAGGACAAGGGGGAATGGCTTCCCACTGCCAGAGGGCAGGGCTAGGTGGGATATTGGGAGGAAATTCTTCCCTGTGAGGGTGGGGAGGCCCTGGCATAGGTTGTTCAGAGAAGCTGTGGTTGTCCCATACCTGGGCTTGAACAGTTCCAGGCATGGGGCAGTGTTCAAGGCCAGGTTGGACAGGGCTTGGAGCAGCCTGGGATAGTGGAAGGTGTCCTTGCCCATGGCAGGGGGTGGAACGAGATGGACTTTGAGGTCCCTTCCCACCCAAACCATCCTGAGATTCTGCTCACCTTTGCAGACAGAAACCTGCAACTGTTCATGAGCCTTTTTCCAAACTTTTCAGATTGCTCTGCTGACATGTATTAAGTTTCTCCATAAATGTCACCCCTGCCTTTATACAGTATGAAGTCTGGGACATGAGCAAAGTAAATTGTATTTATTAATAGTGGCTGTGGGCTCCAGGTAATCCCAAAATCACTGAGGTTGGAAAAGTCCTCAGACTATCAAGTCCAACCTGTGACTGATCCCCACCTTGTCAAGCAGACAAGAGTACTGAGTGCCATGTTCAGTCATTCCTTGAACACCTCCAGGGATGGGGATTCCACCACCTCCCTGGGCAGCCTCTTCCAATGCCTGACAGTCCTTTCGGTGGAGAAATTCCTCCTGATATCCAACCTGACCCTCCCCTGGCGTAGCTTGAGTCTTTGTCCTTAATGCTGTGCAATACGTACATTTTGCTGCCAAGCTGTGTGGGGCTGTTGGTGTCCCCCATTTTTCTGACAGCTTTGCTGCTGGTCACCCTGTTATCCAGCCCCTGGGAGAAGCTGTCCTGGGGTCAGGCTGGTTCCCTATGAGCCATAGGCACTGAGAAAGGGCCCCTTTGTTTATTTAAAGTGTGGTGGCCTCTGATTCCAGTGGTTTTCCAGCTTTCAGGAGAGCTGTAGGATGCTGTGGGGCTTGGAGGGAGGACTCACCCCTCTCCCAGGCAGCCAGAGCTGGTGTGTGGCTGCCCTGGAGCCCTGGGAAAAGTGAAGTCCTGCCCTCTGCTCTCCTCATCTCTGAGCAATCTCTGGTGCTGTTAGGAGCAGGAACCCGACCTTATCCACATGTCATTTCCCTACAGCCAGGGCACCCCTCAGAGTCAAGGAAAAAATTAACAATAATATTATGCTTGTAGATAAGTGCCAAATTAATAATGGAGTCATCTCTTTCCTTCTCCAATTCTTTATGAGATCTAGCAGTACCAGGGTTGGGGGTATTTTGTCTCAGCTCTGAGGGAGTTCAGAGGAGCTGACACATGGGATGGCTGTGCTGGGATCAAAGAGGTTCTCTCATTTAAAAGCTGCTCGGAAAGCTTGGAGAGTAGTTTAGAAGGAAAATTAGGAGCTCTGAAGGTAACAGCTAATGAGGTTAAAGAGGGAAGCATTCCATGATTGGGGTCTCATTAATGAGGCTTCAGGAAAAAGCATCCATGATTTGTAAAATGGAATTCCTTGACTTTGTGGGTAAGGGAAGCCCACTTTACATAATCCATTTAGATTGCCAAAAAGCCTTTTAATGAGGTCACTGTTAGAGAGTTAACGAAGGGAGAGAGTTGGGATGAGATGTTTTATTCATAACAGAGGAGATCAAAATCTGCACAGGAGACATGAGAACAAAACAACAAAAAATCCCTGAGAAGAAACACTTGAGTTGCTTTTTGTCCCGGGTTAATGATAAGACTCTCTCTCCTCCGAGAGCGAAGGGCCCCAACACCCCCTCCCCCACCCACAACAGAACCTCTTAGATGGAAGTGAAGAAAAAACTATTTATTTAACAAAACCACGCAGAGTGCCCTACAAGGCACAGGGGAAGGGGAAAAAACAAGGTGAAAGGCAGTTATTCAACCTGATTAAAAAGTCCTTTTCTCAGACGCAGTCCCTCTCCTCCTCGCCCCCCACCCGGGGCCGGGTGGAGCTCCCTGGAGAGCTCTGCTGTCCTCTGGCCCTCCTGGGTCTCCGGGTGGCAAAGCAGATCGAAGAGAAGGGGTCCAAACGAGGAAAAAAAAGAAGAATGGAAAAAACGGGAACAGAGCTCACTCCGACCCCCGTCCAGCACGCAGTCTCTGCCGGGCGACGAATCCTCCCCCGGAGCAAGGCTTGGAGAAAATGTTTTCAAAACAACCCGCGTTTCTCTCTGCGGCTGGGTGCAGTTAAAGAGACAGGACCACACATTTTTCTTTCTTGGGCATATAAGCCAACGATAGGGGATAAAGGATTATCATATCATCAATCCAAGACACTTTTCATCTTGGTGTCTCTGACAAGAGTGTGCCTGGAACCTCTTCCCGATGCAGGAAAGAGCAGAAGGAAAATAAACTGTTGAATTATTGAATGCAGTCAGGGCTGGGGGGGTTGTAATGAGATGAGATCATGTGCAGACAGGGCAGACAAACAGGAGGTGATGAAGGATAAAATAAACCCCCTGCTTCCTGAGGCCATGTGGGTTTGGGATGTGCATGTGGCTGTCACTGGGGACACTCGATAGTGACATTTGAGTGGGGTCCTGGTGCCCTGGGAACAACCCAGTGATCCAAGGTACAAAAGCAATCACTGAGTGTGACCCGTGCACACAGGAGTTTCCTTGGGGAGGGGGCAGGGCTGGCTGCGGGGAAGAGGTTTGGAAGTAGGTAATGAACATGAGGAGCCTGGGAGAACATGCAAGGAGGAGGGACTGCAAACAAGAAATACATTTTTCAGGAAGAAAACAGCTTGTAGCAAAGCCTTCAGCACAGTGAGTGTCACCCCTCACTAGAGGAGGTCTGCGAGGTGGGGAAGTGGCTGGTCACTGGTGATGTATCCTCATGTGCAGGAGCTGGAAGCTGTAGGGGATCCTCAGGAACAGAAACATAACATTTCAAGTGAAATTGGAAATGCTCATTGATGCTGCTGCCTAACATAAACACTGAACCTGCCATGATTTGTGACCTGCATGCTGTTGTAGGCTGATTTTTCTGCATTTTCTGATTATTGGCTGTGTAGGAGTTATATCACCAGAGTATGTTGCTGGATGATCGTGATACAAGATGAGAGAAACCAAACAATTTTGTTATTTTATGCTCTGAAATTAACCACAGTGACAACAGAAGTTAATGCCATCTTAAAGCTCACCTAATTTAGGAATTTGGTTTAGGGTTGCAAGGCTCCAGTTCTTCGCAGAGGTTCTGAACCCCAAATTAAGGCTCTCCTGGCAGGTGCTGACAGCCTGTGCTGCAGGAAGGTGCTTCTGTGCAATGTTTTCCTGGCTGTTCTGTGGTATAGGAGCAGGAATTGTGGCTGCTACACCTCTGAGGGAATCTGTGTTTTGTTTGAATGGACTTCAAAGATCAGGGATGCATCACGAAAATCCTTTCCAGCTCAGCAAAGATGACTTTGAAGACTCACTTAAATAAGCAGAACTAATGAAAAGTGTGAGTGATTCAAGAAAACGTGTTTTGTGCCAACTGGGAACCGAGTCTCATGGAATTTGCCACCTCAATCCTCTGTAGGTCAAGAGAAGAATGAGATCAGAGAATTTAAAGCTATTTACACGATGTAAGTAGGGCAGAGCTGGAATTCTGCAGGAGTTTTCCATGATGGAAGTATGTCTCTCTCCCTTGTGTGAGGAGTTCAGGCATTTCTGTATATTTGGTACTTCTCACTCCAGGGAAGGGGGTCAGGAGGCTCTCGCAAAGGTTGAGTTTGTTTTGCCATAATATTCCTGTTTTTTTTGTTGCTGCCTGCTCAGTGAGGTAGATGTGAGACAGTACAGCCACCAGGCTCAATCTTCACCCCAGTTATACCAGTGCCAAAATGCTGAATCCATCCCAGTCACTTACATGGTTTAACATCATGGAATTTAATTTTTTATCTCTATTTTTCTTTCCAGTCCCTGGAGGATAGTGGATGACTGTGGAGGAGCCTTCACCATGGGGGCCATAGGAGGGGGCATTTTCCAGGCTATCAAAGGCTTTCGAAATTCTCCAGTGGTGAGTAAAATCCTCTGAAGGTGCATTGACTGCAGTCTTGCCTTCACTGTCCTTCCCCGGGGCATCTGGCAGTGAAGGGGAAGGAGAATAAATCCCTGTGTGGGGAGCAGGGCTGATTAAGTACCTGTACATAGTTAATCCAGACCATGAGAATCTGTCCTGGCTCAGGATCTGAGGGGGTCCTTCATCTTTTGGGATAAAATTGCTGCTTCCCCATGTTTGTTCTGGTGGCCACAATGAGGCACTGGTAGCTCGTTCCTCCCTCACTGAGGAATGTTTCCATCGGGATGGGGAAGTGCAGAAGGTAACATCTATGTTGGCTGGCCTGTGGTTCTGTTTGCATGGAGGGACATGAAGCCTGGGCTCTCCTTCCTCTCCTGGCCTCTCTGTATCTTTTAAATGTGGAACGACTCAAAGGAAGAATCATTTTCTCCTTCAGATTTATATTAAAGGGTATAATTTTCTTTAATTAATCTCTTAATTATTGCCCTTTTTATTAACTGGATTTTTTAATGCTCAGGTTTGGTTTCAATGCAGAAGTGAGTAAACATGGAAGAGAAGTTTTGCTGATGCAAGTCTTCACTTTCGGGATATCTGCTGCAAAATTTTGGCTATAAGCCCATTGCAGAGACATTTGTTAAGTTAAGATCCAATTTCTACTTGAACATTTGTTTTACAATTTCTTTGACTTCATAGAAAAGGTGTTTTTGCTGTTACTAAGTTGTTGGTTTGAGGTGGGTTTAGTAAATAACTGTTTCTAAACCAGTCATGTCCTGCAGACGCTTCATTTGAAAAGGACTGTGTGCTTAATTAGATTCTTAATTTTGCTTAAGACTTGCTAAATAAATCTGTCCTCACTTCTGAGTGATTTTAACAAAAATAAAACTTGGTGGATGTTCTTTAAACTGTGTTAAAGTGTGGGAAAACGTGTAATTGTAGTTCTGTGGGGTCCTGGGTGACACGGTGGGTATTGGACTCTGGAAGACTCAGCATGACATTGCTTCTCTTGGCTACAGAGACATGGTCATTCCATAGTCATTCCACCTGCAGGAATGACTAAACGTAGGACAACTAGTGGGATTGCCCATCAGATAGGAAGAAAAATGATACATGTGAAAAGTCACTGCTTATCCTGCTAAAATGTTACTCTAATGCCTCCTTCCTCAGCCACTCAGGCTGTGAACCTAAATTGTTTCCTGCCTGGTGACTGCAATTCCTGTCTGTACCTAACAGGAATATTGTAAGGGAGTGATAAATAGTGAAATAGGTGTAAAACACACTTTGTGTCAGCTCCTCACAGCTGCTGAGGGGGCTCAGAAATGTGTTGGGAT
Organism: Lichenostomus cassidix; assembly: GCF_008360975.1. Taxonomy (NCBI): domain Eukaryota; kingdom Metazoa; phylum Chordata; class Aves; order Passeriformes; family Meliphagidae; genus Lichenostomus; species Lichenostomus cassidix. The sequence goes on from NC_139506.1 coordinate 166,190, forward strand.
TGTGGCACGTTTTTTCAATATAGACTCAGTTTGGCTGTAAGATTTTGCTGTTTTATTTTAACTAAATTCTCACTATTTTAGGGTGTAAACCACCGTCTGCGGGGGAGTTTGACAGCCATTAAAACCAGAGCTCCACAACTGGGAGGTAATGGATTTTTGGGGTTTGTTGCATGGAATTGACTGCTGGTAGATAACAGTTTGGTAATGTAACATGATGCAGGTGCACTGACACCTGAGCTGTCTAACCAGGTTTGTTGGCCCAAACAATGGATAAATACGGTTCTGATACATCCAAAATGAGTTTGGAAACAGTCTGTGTTCCTGGAGTGATAAGCTAGGGGTAATAACTGGTCATATCTTAAACAGCAGAGCTCCCTGGAGCCTCTTCATGGTGTGCGGGGGGTTAGGATAAAACTAACTCATTACATGAAGCGATCCAGCTTGGATCAGAAATAGAACTTGGGGGTATCCCTGCATGTGCTGTAGGATGCTGAGCTCCTGAGGCCCCAGGAGCAGGGTTGAGATGAGGTGTGAGGTGTGACATGGCTCTGCTTTGTCTGTGAGGAAAAGGGATAAATCTGGAAGTTCCCTCAGTTAATCTGGCATTGTTAGGATGAAAGTTATAATCGCAGTTTGATGAAGTTTCTGTAGTTAATTATATATTAGTGAGATGACATATAAAATGGGGGGCAGGGTGTAATGACATGAAATTGGAAATTTTCCTTTGTTGATTTTAACCTGTATTTGGTTCTTTCTGAGTTTGAATTTCCTTCGTGTCTGAAAGGGAGCACTGTAACACTAACACAGCACCTCTTGTGCAGCACAACTGGCTTCTCTGCTCCAAAGTAGCTTTGGTTTGATTTGGAACAGGTAGCTTTGCTGTCTGGGGAGGTCTCTTCTCCATGATTGACTGCAGTATGGTCAGGATGAGAGGGAAGGAAGATCCATGGAATTCCATCACAAGCGGAGCCCTGACTGGAGCCATTTTAGCTGCAAGAAGTAAGAAACTGGGGATATGAATTGAAAACCTGCTGTTCTCTAAATGTACAGTTCTCATTGTTATAGAAAAGCAACAGTGTGTGACACCCAAACTGCAATTTGTTGTCTCAGACACTGAAAAATAACCTGAAACTTTTCTCCTGTGCTTAGTAAAGTAATAATGAGGTTCCCAAATGTTCCAAGTGTTCCGTGAAGCGGGGTGGGAGGGGAGTTGCCCAGTAATTATCCTTTAATGCAGCTTAATGGATGCAAAATTACTGCTCTGAGTCTGCTTTAGGATAGATTAAGACTGCACAAAGGGGGATGAGACCCTGGCACAGGTTGCCCCGGGAAGCTGTGGCTGCTCTGTCCCTGGAAGTTTCCAAGGCCAGGTTCGATCGGGCTTGGAGCAACCTGGGATAGTGGAAGATGTCTCTGCCCATGGCAGGGTGTGGAACAAAATGAGCTTTAAGGTTCCTTCCAGCCCAAATCATCCTGGGTTTCAATGGATTCTAACATGCGACAAAGAAATTAGAAGTGTTGGTTTGTGCTTTTCATTTCCAGATGGCCCAGTTGCCATGGTTGGATCTGCTGCGATGGGAGGAATTCTCCTGGCCCTGATCGAAGGAGCTGGAATTCTGCTGACAAGATTTGCCTCCACACAGTTCCCAAATGGTAAGGAGCCAACAGAGGATGTGTCACAAGGATTTGCTTTGCTAATGTACCCCTGGCAGTCATCTGCCTTACCCTAGAGTGAATCTGCACTGTTCTGCCAGCTCCTGAGGCTGTGGAAAGCCAAGGAGGAGCTGCAGGTGCTAATGACACGAGATTTTCACCAACTCCTTCTTGTTGGGAGACTGGAGGTGGCATGGCTGAGAGCAGGGATCTCTCAGCCATGCCATTGTTGTCCCTGGCATCTGCCACACACCTGACACATGGTGGCAGCAGGGTTTTACTCAGGAGTGGGACACAAAGGTTTGAGGCAATTGCAGGCAGCAAGTTGTGGAGGAAAGGGGTGGTTCTGGCAGGCTGTGTGGGGAACTCCGGGGCAAATGACATGATAAAGACCAGGCAGATACAGATATACAGATTTCCAAGAAGGGTGGTGGTGGTGTTTTTCTTCTAAACTGCTTCAATATCTACATCCCATTTTTCTTTCCCAAGTAACATGCAAGCAGAACTGTCACTGAGTCAGAAACTGTTCTGTGAATGCTTCCTGTGGAAAATCCTAAATACGTTTCTCACAGAATCCCAGACTGGTTTGGGGTGGGAGGGACCTCAGAGCCTGTCTAATTCCACCTCCTGTCATAGGCAGGGACACCTTCCACTAATTCCACATTGTTCCATGCCCTGTCCCACTTGGCCTTGGACACTTCCAGGCATGGGGCAGCCACAGCTTCTCTGGGCAATCTGTGCCAGGGCCTCCCCACCCCCACAGGGAACAATTCCTTCCCAATATCCCATCAAACCCTGCCCTCTGGCAGTGGGAAGCTGTTCTCTCTTGTCCTCTCACTCCCAGCTTTTGTCCCAAGTCCCTCTCCAGCTCTCTTGGAGCCCCTTTAGGCTCTGGAAAGGGGCTCTAAGATCTCCCTGGAGCCTTCTCTTCTCCAGGCTTAACATAGCCAGCTCTCCCAGCCTTTCCTCATAGGAGAAATGCTCCATCTTATTTTGGGAAGAACACAAACAAACCTCTAGTGTTGGATGAGTAGCAGGTCACTAATTCCCAAGTGAATCCTCTCCTGGGTTTGTTCACCAATATTCTTCATCCAACCTAAACTATGACAATTTCTATTCTTCAAAGATGCTTGAAAATTAATCTGCCTTGGAGAAAGTGTATCATCTGTCCATGACAATTAACTCTCTCTGGTTCGTCCCACCACAGCTGTGTTGCTCCCTCCAGCGGCAGGCAGTGGATCAGGAAGCTGACTCCACACTTGTTCCATTTCACTGGTTGCTTTATTGTTGACAAGTCACTGTAGTTAAACCTTTCCAGAGGGGCCAAGGTCACTTCAAGGGCACTAATGTGGAAATTTTCAGCTCCTTTAGGTCTGGAACAGTTTCCCTCTCCCTGCTCTGGTTCATTTCCCTGTTAGAAAACCTTGTCTAGTACAAGGTGTCCCTGCCCATGGCAAGGGGTAGAACAAGATAGAGCTTTAAGGTCCCTTCCAACCCAAATCATTCCACAAGTCCATGATTCTATGAAACTTGGGGCAAAGTGGTTTGTCTTTGGAGCAGCACAGGGTAATTTTCTTAAAAGAGAGCTGAAAGAGGGGCTTTGGACAAGGGCTAGCAGTCACAGGATGAGGATGAATGGCTTTCCACTGCTAGAGGCAGGGTCAGATGGGATATCAGGAAGGAGTTCTTCCCTGTGAGGGTGGGGAGGCCCAGGCACAAGGCTGCCCAGGGAAGCTGTGGCTGTCCCATCCCTAGAAGTGTCCAAGGCCAGGTTGGATGGTGCTTGGAGCAACCTGGGATAGCAGAAGGTGTTCCTGCCCATGGCAGGGGGTTGTACTGGAAGAACTATAGGGTCTCTTCCAACCCAAACCAATCTGGGATTCTATGCAACTTTTGAAACTTTTTATGGTACCCAAACCATTCCAGAATTTATGATTAATTTTAAGAGGGATTTGCTTAAATAAACCCCCTGCGAATTCTGTTAATAGGAAGAATGTACTGCCTTTTCGTACATTTATTTGCCTTTATTTGCCTCTATTTGCCTTTTCTCCTGTCCCTGCTCCAGGCCCCCAGCTGTCAGAGGATCCATCCCAGCTCCAGCCACCCCCGTTCAGCGACTACCGACAGTACCAGTGATCATCCCCAGCGTCCTCCTCCTCCTTTTCCTCCTCCTCCTCCTTCCCTGTTCCTGAGCTGTCCTGCCTGGAGGATGTGGAGGGGGTTTGTCCTTACACCAGTGGTTGCCCCTTACACACGCCAGCAAGACCTGCAGCATTTCTCAATGTCAAACTGCTCAGGAGAACTTTTAGAAAAGAAAATCTATTTATTCCTGGTAGATTCCATTGCTGTAAAGTTACACGTGTGGTAGAATACAAGGAGGTTTGAGACAAGGACCAAATGGAGTCTTGTCATCCTTTGGACACAGACTGGAGTGAAAGTGTTGAAGTCTCCTCTGGGATGTGGCACCTGCAGTGAATGCAGCTGGAATGTGGCCTCTTCCCTGTTGGATTTAGGTTATGGGGCTGGAGGGGGAAGCATTGCACCTGCTGCCAGCACAGCCCCCTGCTTTTCATCTGGGATCCTGGCCTGAGCAGAGTTACCACATCTGCTCTGCGGTTTTGTACTTAAACTCCAGCCATGGACGCCCCTTCCTTCTTGCCAGCAGTTACAAAATCACATCCAGTGAGGTTTTCTGTTTAACTTGTTAATTAACTCATCGATTCTATTGCTTGCTGGTAGTTCCTGATACAGTATCCAGAAAGACTCCAATAGTGTTATCTGAGCAACTCCTGGCTTTTCCTCTGACCAGGGAGGAGAAAACCAAATCAGAGCCGTGTAGTGGAAGCAGAGGATGGAAGGAACAGAAATGCTGGGAATAATGTTGACAAGTGGATGGATTAGGGTTATACAAGGTGTGGACGCATGTGTGAGAGCCTGATCATCTGTGTCCTTAAAAGGGACATTTTCCCATTTCCACCCCGCTGCCTGCCAGAACCATCCCAGGACTAGCACGGCTTGTGTCTCGTCTAATTCGTTACAGTTACCACTGGTTTGTAATCAAACCATCATGCACAAAAGCGCCTTTTGTATGTCTGTCGTGTGTGTGTGAAGGCTTATCTTACTTTTCCGCTTCCCTGGTTTCTTGGGCAGATTTTGAAGATAATTTTCTTGATTTGTGTCACTCAGCTGGTGTCTTTTCTGTTCCCAGGTTAGTGTCTATGCAGTGAGAGAGAATTAATTTGTGGATTGCCTGTCCAAACGTGGGTGTTCATCCCTGATGTTTTCTCAACCTCCAGGGGAGGAGCACTTGGGTGGTGTTCAGATCCGTGTGCAGTTCCAGGGTGTTACTCCCAGGCCTGGCTGTGCACCATGGAGCTTTGCTGGGAGAGAGGGACACTCATCCGCGTCACCTCCTGGAGCACGGGGTGACCTCTCCCAGCAGTGCTGTGTGTAGAAGTGGGCTCAGCCTGGGTGAGATGTGGGATACAGGATCGGTTGGGTTCTGCCCAGGTGGGACAGGGTATGCAGGACCTGCTGCTGCTCACCATGGGGGCTCCTGGCAGCCCCAGCTTGGGGGATTTGCAAAGCTTGGCCACATCCAAACAGCTCAGCAAAGGGATGCCCTCACCTGTGGGGGATGGCAGGGACAGGTGGCAGAGGGGTTGTGGTGGCTTTGCCCACACTTCTCCCTCAGTCCTAGGTCAGGCAATAGCCTTCAGCTGCCTGAGCTGGGCTTTACTGTGCTGGCCTCTGCTCCCCCAAACTCCCTGACAGTCACTGTCCTCTGTGAACCTGGAGAAGGCTCTGAGTGGGGCATGGTCCTGCACTGCTCCCACTGCAGCTGGGCTGTGACACCTCTCTTGGCCAGCTGAGCCTTGAGGGAAGTCACAGCCCTGGAGCTGTCACCAGCTAGAGTTGGGTTTCCTGCCCTGTCATCACAACACCCCAATTTCCTGTTTTATTCCAGCCCAGTCCAGAGTCCACTGCAGCTGGAGGAACCCCACTGACCAAGGGCACTCCTGCCATGCTCCTCTGGGGGTGCCCAGATCCCTCTCTATCCCATCCCAAAACCAGACACAGACGCATCAGTGACACTGAACTATTGACCTTTTTATTTCAATCAGCTACAGCAGCTCTACATTCCCTACAATACTGTCCTTCCTCCCTCCCCCCCAACAGTAAAGGAGCTGAGGACACTACAGCGGCAGTGTCGTCTTAAAGCTTAGTATTAAATATTAAATATTCTTTCATTTATGTTTACATTACTTTGTCAAGGAAAACAAAACAAAAAGGACAATTAAAACTTCAAATTACACGAGTGTGTGCCTGTGCCTGGGGCGGCCCCAGCCAGGTGGTGCTGCAGGGAATATGCAGAACTCCTGGTTCATAAGGAGTGGGATGTGCTCGGCTGTGCAGGAGCAGGGAACTCTCCTCGTGCTGTTGGAGCAGTGGGTGATCCCGGTGTGGGTAAAACACTCTGGAGGAGGCAGGAGCCCCCCTGCAGCCCCAGTGCAATGCGTGGCAAAGGGGGTGAGGATTTGGTCAACAACTTTGCTAAAGGATTTATCAGTTTCTTATTTTTTTGTTTCCTTAAAAAAACAAACCAACAACCCCACACGGTTTTGAGTCTTCCTTTGATTTTAGCAAAGACGAAAGTTTAAAAAGCACTTAGGAAGCTTGTACTAAAACCAGGCGCTCTCAGAGGAGGGAGTCATCTGTGCACCCCCCTTCCAGGCCATAGCGGAATTCCTGCAGGTTGGACACCCCGTAGAAGTGGACAAAAGCCGCAGCCACCACCAGCACATGGAAGATCTGATGAGACTGGAACTGCAGGGAAGTGAAAAAGCCTTTAGACCAGACCAAAGGCGACAGCACCACTGTCAACACCTCTTCCTCCTTCCTTGCTGCTCCAGGACTGCCCTCTGCCATAACTCCGTAACTCCCAGCAGTGATTCCCACCCTGTGCTTTGCCCTGCCCTGCCCACGGACGGCACCCATTCAAGGTTTGCCTGCCAGCATGTGCTGGGGCATAGCAGGACACCCCCAGCATCCAAGCCCATCAATGCCCCCTCCCCCAACCCCACAGCTGCCCCCAGACATCCCATTCACCCCCACACTCACCCAGATGTCAAACTTGCCCGGGAAAAAGCGCTCAGGGATGCGGGCAGCGTAGAGCCCAGCGCCCGTGATGTACATCACAGCCATGAGGAAGAACCAGCCCATCTGCCCCACCGTGGTGGCCTTCACAAAGCCCTCGGCGATGGTGAAATGCATGGTGGGCACGACTCCGCTCAGCCCTAGTCCCAGGAACACGCCTGCAGCCCAGAGAGGAGGTCAGGGAAAAGAGTTTGGTGTGGAGGGAAGTTGCTCCTCCCACCAACTCCTCTTAATCCCTCATCCTGTGCTAGGGAAGCAGCTTTTCCCCAATGGGTTCATAGAATACCCTGAGCTGGAAAGGACCCATAAGGGATCATTGTGTCCAACTCCTGGCCCTGCACAGGAGACCCCCAAACAATCCCGCCCTGTGCTTGAGAGCATTGTCCAAACACTCCTTAAACTTCGCTAATCCTCGTGGCATTTATCCTTCACAAAATGAGGGATCCACAGGTCCACGTCCCAGGCAAACTGCCCCTGTGTTCATTGGGCAGAATCCACCCAGTGTCTTAATGCAAGGCTGCAGCAGCTCCCACTCTATCAGAATAGACATTTTGGAAGGTGCCAGCCCCTTGGATTGCATGAGGAACACAGGCACCCCTTCCAGGAAAGTCATTTCTCGGAGCTCCTGAGGAAGGAGCTCAGCAGCAGCTGAAATGTTCAGCTCTGGCCTCTCCTGAGTTGGCAGAAAACAAGTGGCCCCGTGGTGACACTGGCTCAGAACGGCTGTGGGTGGTACCCGGCTGGATCCTGCCTGTGCTGGGGGCACAGGATGCAGTGGGGAAGAGCCACGGGGACATGAGTCCTGCCTGTCTCTTGCCCTCATCTGAGTGCTCTCAGGTGGCTTCTGGCTCAACATGGTCTCTCCTCACTCATGTAGCCAGGAGAGTGCTCCAAGAAACATTTGCTCCAGGACCCCCGGGAGCTGGGGACGGAGGTGTCTCCTGGTGCACAGCAAGGCTGATGGGACCTGCCTGTGGGTAAATCAGGGTGTGGGGCTGGAGGTAGCCCACCACCCTACCCCCAGGTAGGCAGGGACCAGCCAATGTGTCTCTGGCAGGGAAGAGCTCAGGGATGTCTTCCTCCTCTGCCTCAGCTGCAGGTTCCTGCTGCCAAACTGCTTCCTGGAGAAGGCAGAGAAGGCACAGCCCCAGCCTGCCCAGGGCTATTTTTAAATTTCAAACCTCAGGTCTGCTCAGGAGATGAATCTCCAGCACAAGAAGAAAAGGCAGAAGGCTGCTCCCTGCAGTGCTGTGCTGCTCAGGGGGAATGAATCCTGCAGGTGTCCAGAGCTTTTCCCAAGTGGGATCTGCCCAAAGTGCCTCCCAGGACTTGGGGGAGGAGGGAGATCCTACCTGCTCTGGTCTGCCTGTGCTTGGGGGTGGCAAATCGGTCCCACTGTGCCACGATGATGGCAGAGATGCCCAAGACACAGACGATGGAGAGGTAGATGAGTCTTGGCTGTGGAGAGCAGTAGAACGAATAGTAGAGCCATGGGACGAAGCTCCCCATGATCAGCAGTGCAATTCCTGAATAATCCAACCTGCAGCCAGGGTGCAATGACAGAGAGCCACGGGTGAGCCCCAAAATCCACCCCCTCCAAGTGTGGGAACTCTCCAGCCTGCAACTGAGTGGAGTCACTGGGCAGGAGGGATGTACTGGGGTCCCATCAGGGCCAGGTGGGACAGGAGGAAGGGCCTGGGCACGGTGAGAACGCTGGAGATGAGCAGGAGGGGGCTGGAGCTCAGACTACCAGGAACAAGTTTCTGCACATGGATCTGTGATCCTCCACTCAAAGCACTGTGGATTGACTGATCCAGGAACCATCTCACCACTGAAACACAGCACCTGCACTGCCCCCACTGCCTTCCCAGGAACACAAGGGCTTTTCTGCTGGGTTTGTTCTGGAGACAAAATCACATGGGATCTCTGTGGGTTGTGCAAAGGGGATGGGCAGGATTTCCAGCAAGCAGCACCCAAAAAAACACCTTTAAGAGCCATGTGGGAGCAGATTATCACTTGAGGACCTCACTGTGAAGGCTGACACGAGCTTGACTCTCAGAGCAGCCCAGGAAGAGGCACCAGCCACTGGCCAGCCTTCCCATTCTGCTGGGAATTCTGTTTGTGTTCCTTCTTTCCATTTGGTTTCAGTCCAAACTGGATCCAAACCAGAAGTTTTAAAAGCATCCATTAAACTGGGACCTGCCAAACTGGCCAGTTTGCCCACTCTGCCCAGTGACAGCGAGACCCCCCAGTTCACTGCTACGAGGGGCACTGAGCCTGTTCCCTTGGGAGCTACAGGGTGCCAGAATCTTTATCATCCACCTGAGGCCCCTGACCTGGCAGATTTAAGGTGCTCAGGCAGAGCCCTCCAGAGCCCCATTGTGGTTCTCCCTCAGTTCCATGCTGGATTGGGTGGACACTCCCTTCCCCCAAGGATAAAACATTTGGGAATGCAATGCTTTCCCAGAGGAACTGCTGCAACAACCCAAAACCTCCCAGGAGACCACAGAACCACACTCATGCTGACTCACTTCGAAAAAGTCCGCGAGACCTTCTCCGAGTGACAGTAGACAGTGTGGAAAAGCCAGGAGAAGCTGAGGCACAGCACTGCTCCCAGGAAGAACATCCCGAACACCACCTTCTCTTGGAGAGGAGCCATGAAGTACATGTTGGGACGCAGCATGGTCAGGATCCCCAGGCAGAGGAACAGAACAAACCCTGCAGGAACATATGGAGCGACAAGTCAGGGGGACAGTGGGGGAGTTCAGCAGACCCAGGATGAGAACATCCCTGGCCATGCTCTGGGAGGTCCTGGATGTATCCCGGACATGCTCAGTGACCCACAGTGGGTCCTTGGCTGACGCCTTTGTTAGTGCAAATGAGCAGGGCTGAGGGCAGGGGCAGGCACAGGGCAAAGAGCTGCTGAACATCCCTGTTGTTTCACAGGATTATGGAATCACAGACTGGTTTGAGTGGGAAAGGACCTTTAAGATGATCTCATTCCACCCCCTGCCATGAGCAGGGGCACCTTCCACTATCTCAGGTTGCTCCAAGCCTCATCCAACCTGGCCTTGGACACTTCCAGGGATCCAGGGGCAGCCACAGCTTCTCTAGGCAACCTGTGTCTGGGCCTCCCCAACCTCACAGGGAAGAATTCCTTCCCAACATCCCATCTAACCCTGCCCTCTGGCAGTGGGAAGCCATTCTCCCTTGTCCTGTCACTCCAGTCCCTTGTTCAAAGTCCCTCTCCAGCTCTCTTGGAGCCCCTTTAGGCGCTGGAAGGGCTCTAAGGTCTCTCTGGATCCTTCCCTTCTCCAGGCTAAGTATTCCCAGCATTCCCAGTCTAGCTCCAGAGCAGAAGGGCTCCAGCCATCAGAGCACCTCTGTGGCCTCCTCTGAACTCACTTCAGAGGACATTCCTCTGAAGATTCCCTGTTCTCCCCAGGACACATTTCCCCATCCCACTCCTGCAGTGGCAAAGCCCAGCCCTGGTCCCTCTCTCCCACGGGACTCCAGGCACTCCATGTCTGATCCTCCTGCATCTGCACAGGGAGCCATGGGCATGGGGAGCACCGAGCCTGTCCTGATCCTAATGCAGCATCTGAGCCTCTCTAGCCACAGGGCTCCTCCTTCCCCCCAGTCACCCAGCAGGTGTGTCCAGATGTTGCCCGTCTCAGTGTGTATCCGGAAGATGCTCCGGAAGCAGGCACGGAAGGAGGGCATGGGGGGCCGGTGTCCATGCAGGAGGTAATCGTTGTCCTTGAGCCAGTCGGGCAGGACGTCATATGGGATCACGCGCCAGCGCCCTTCCCACACCTGCAACACACCATGGGGATCAGGGCAGCCCAGGACCCCAAATCCATGGGAAATAGCCCAGCGTTGGGATGCTCCTCAGGGAGACAAAGTTTGGCTTCTCTGACATTAGATGCCCTGTGGGACCCTGTAGGCCACTCACATCCTGCACTTTGCTCCCCACAGCCCCCTGGGGAGTGATTCCAGGTCCTCCCAGGGAGTAATGCCCAGCCCTTCCCCCAGGAATTATTCCAGGTCCTCCCAGGGAGTGATTCCCAGCCCTTCCCCCAGAAATGATTCAATGTCCTCTCAGGGAGTGATTCCAGGTCCCCCCAGGGAGTGATTCCCAGTCCCCCACAAGGAGTGATTCCAGAACCCCAAGGGAGTCAGGGGCGATTCATACCCTCAGCTTTAACCCTTCCATACCCACCTGCAGTGGGAATTCCCATTTGGTTAGGGAAGAAGCACAGGAGCCACAGTGACTGCAGGCACCGGGTGACACCTTGTCTGTCACTCAGTGCTCCTGGCCCCCTCCCAGGCCCGCAGGAAAACCAGGATTGCTCCCAGGTCCACACCCACCACGCCAGGCCAATCCCCATCCCGGCCATCCCCTTCCCACACTGTTCCCGGGGGATGCTGCTGGGAGCAGCCCAGCAGAGCCGGAGCCAGCTGCGGCCACGTGGAGCTTTATCTGCACACTGCGACACATTCCGTCACCCCAAGCCCTGGGATTCGGGAATCTGCTCCAAATCAGGACCAGGGGACCACCGTGGGCTCTGATACCTTGTACACGAATTCTTCCATCTTCTCCATGGCATGGTGAGCCTGCAGGGGCAGGGTCAGCACCCGCACCACTTCCTCTTCCTCCTCGCGGGCCACCGGGCACGGCGGATCCTCGGCCTGCAGGGAGAAGGGCCGGGAAGGAATCATTCCAGTCCCCGGGAGAAGAATAATTCCTGATCATCTGAGATCACTTGTAGCTTCATACCTCCGAGGGGACAGGCAGGACCTGCCCGTCACCCTCGCTTATGCAACACGCTGCTGCCTGACCCATCGCGGGCGGGCTAATCCCAGATTTATCCTGTAGAAAAGCGGGATTAGCGCCAGGGATTTTCATCTCTGCGACCAGGGCTGGCACAGCCGCTCGGCCGAGGCGGGAAACCCGAGCCTCCAGCCCAGCCCACCCGAGCACAGGCGGCTCCGAGCTGGGAAGGCTCTGGGTCCCGGCAGAGTGCCCGCTCTCCTCAGCCGGGAGAGGGTTCGGGAAGGTGATTCCCAGCCCTGTGGAAATGCTAGGGCACTGGGAACACCCTGGGAACACCTGGCACAGACACGGCGATACCGGTGATATCCATGCGAGAAGCTATCCAGCTCCACGCCTGCTCGGCAGGAGCAGAGTTTGGGCCGGCTCGGAGCAGCCTGAGGAACGACCCGGAGCCGCATTCTTCCAGCTGCTAATGGGATACAGGCAGATTCCCTGGACAACCCGCGGGGACGGAGCGAGGAGACTGAGCCGGGCTCTGGATCCCCTTCTGCCCGGGACTCTCCGAGAGGCTCACGCTGGCCGCGCCGACGGGTCCTTGGTCCCCCTTCTCCTCCAGTAGCGGTCCCAGCTCGGCAAGCTCGAGGTGCGCCCGTTCCCGCTCCCGGTCCCGGCTGGCGGCCGCCAGTCCACTGCCCGCTCCGGCGGGGGCCTTGCGGGACGCCATGGGGGCGGCGGGTCCGTGCGGGTCCGAAGCAGCCGGTTAAGGTCCCTCCTCGTCCTTCTGCCGCCGCGCTGGGGGGGGAAGAAGCACAGAGTGACAGGGACTGGCGGGATCGGCGGCAGAGTCCTCCCCGCTGAGCTGGAAACAGCGACCTTGCCCGTCCCGGGCAGCCCCCGGACCCCCCGCCAGTCCCTCACCGGCCGCTACATCCCGCGGGCGGCGGCGGCGGCACCGGAAGCAACGCTAAAGGAACGGGAAAGCAGAGCGCCACTTCCGGCCTCGAGGCCGCGCCTCCGCAGAGCCCCTTCCCGGGAATGACGTCTATGACTGACCAAGGCAGCTGTCTGTCTCTTTTCTCTCCCGCCCCGCCGCCCGCCGCCCGCTGCCATTGGTCGAGCCGCCCGGCTGCGGTGCAGGCGGAAGGCGCTCTGGCCGCGCCGCACGGTGTTGTTGCTGCGCGCTCTGCTGCCCCCTGCTGGCATCTCCAGGGTCCTGCGGAGGGCAATGACGGGACAGAGCCCCGAGGCGCCCTGGGGGCTGCGGTGGCACTGATGCTGTCTTCAAGTTGATGTCTTCGAGCTGCATTATCTGCCCTGAGGATGAATTTTCTCACCTTTTGCAAACATAACCATCGTAATTCAACTTCTTCAAACAGAAGAGGCTTTAATGAAGAAAAGAACTTTGTGTTTCAAGCATTGCGTAAAGTCACATCACCAAAATAAATATACATTAGGCAGGCGAAGAATATGCTTTAGATAGGTGGGTTCATGTAAATTTTACTGTATAAAATATTAACTTTTTATCTCTTGGTGTGCTTGATTTGCGGAAGCCTTCTCTTTGCACCCAGTGCAGAATAAGTAATGTCTCTTTTCTAACATGACTCTGTGTTTAGAGAGCTCCTAAAGTTGGCAACAAGAGGGGACCGACCCTGTCATCCATATGGGTTGTGCCTGTGTCCGCACAGCCTCCAGACCCAGCAGCACCACCTATCCGCCTTTGGGTCTCATGTGTGGCCATCAAGGGCTTCCCCAAATGGCCATGGAAATAACTGATGGCCGAGGTCACCCTGGCCTGGTGGGGCAGCTCATCTTTCCCTGCCCACAGGTTTAATTTCTTTGGCTGACAAGAGCTGGAGACTCCCACCCGCCGCTGACACAATGATGGATCCTGTTCCACATCAATCATTCATGGCCTCACTGCTGGAAGGGGTTTCTCGGGGGCTGCTGGACTGGGAAAGGGGGAGGGATTTTCCAATCTTCCTGATGTTATATACGTGCTTGCAGTACCAGGGAAGGTTGGAGGTACCTGGGTCATGCGCTATCCCCACAGGGTGAGTGGTGTGGGGGCTGAAGGGGACACAGGATTTAGAGGGAACATGGGATTTGTAGGGGACACGGGATTTGGTGGGGACACAGGGTTTGGAGGGGACACAGGATTGGGGACATGGGGTTTGAAGGGGACATGCAGTGGGGAGGGGACATGGATTTGGAGAGGACACAGGTTTGGGCTTTTTTGGGGTGTCATGGGAGATGGTGGGGATAGGAAATTATCTGGGAATTCTGGGAGGCTGCATCCCCCCACCTTCTGCTGGAGCCACGGGGTCCAGGACAAGTCAGGGCTGGCTGTGGCCAGGGCTCTGCTCTCCCCTCCACAGGGACAAACACTGCTGTGACCCTCCTGGTATCCCCATGGGTGTCTTGAGCTGCATGAAGTACCTGATGTTCATCTTCAACGTGCTGGTGTTTGTGAGTCTACCTGGGCCCCATGGGGTGCAGGGGTGGAGGGAACCCATCCCTGGGGAATGACATCTCCAGCTGGCTCAGGGTGGATGACACCCATGCCAGTGCAGGGACCAAGGGTTGAAGCCTTCCCCATCCCATGGGGTGACATTTCCATCTGACTCAGGGTGGGTGACAGCCATCCCAGGGAGCATCCCCTGACCCCACGGTCATGCCCTGACCTCCCCCCGCAGGCTGGGGGGACATGCCTGGCAGGTGTGGGAGTCTGGGTGGCTGTGGACCCGTCTGGTTTCCAGGACATCGTGGCTGCCAGGGCTGTGCTGAGTGTGGGCGCGTGGCTGCTGCTGGCTGTGGGCATCGCCCTGTCCCTGCTGGGCTTCCTGGGCTGCTTCGGGGCCCTGCGCCGGAGCCGCCCACTGCTGCTGCTGGTGAGGGAGGGGACATGGGCGGGAAGGGGCTGCAGGATGTGGGCAGGGGGTACTGGGGGCAGGAGTCACAGGCTGGAGGGTGGTGGGGGATGGAGGTGTTCCTGGAGGAGCCGGGAGCTGGTGTTCCTCATCCTCAACACATCCTACCATCCATTCCCCACCTTGTGAGTCTCAGTTTAGAACCCAGAGGATTTATAAAGCCATCAGGTGGGGTCACTTCCCTCTGAAGCCACTGGCTTATCCTACATGGCATTTCCAAGATATTCCCACTGCTGGTGAGGGGCAGAAGGCCCTATCTGAGCACCAGCACTCCCATTTTTTCAGCATCCCCAGCTCCTTGCAGATGATGCTTGTTTTTAACCCCTGCCTTGCAGCCACAGTGGTTGGAGATGTAGCATTTGTGCCCAGGAGCTGTACACATGTCCCTGGTCTTGGGGACACAGGGCACAGGCAGGGCTGGTGCAGAGGAGGGCAGGGATAATGTGAACAAACTGCTTGTGGGATCAGGCTGGTCTCTGACTGCTTCACCTGGTGCCTTCCAGTTCTTCATCCTTGTCAGCCTTGTCTTCCTCACGCAGCTCATTGGGGCCGTTCTCTTCCTGGTGCACTGGAAACAGGTACTTGTACCATCCCCAGTGTCACCAGCCTCCTTCTGTCACACCATGGCCATGGCTCAGAGTCCACCAGGGGACTGGGGCTGATGTAGGGACACCCTTCCCCTCATCTCCATCACCAGCACTGCAACACAAACCCCAAAGCGGGTGGGGGGGTTCCATGGGTGGGTGCCCACCTTCCCTCAAAAGGATCTGGTGTTGAGCAGAGTGGGAGAGGAACAGTCCCAGCATTGGCACCAATCCCACAGGTCCAGCCTGAGCGCTTCCTGTCTGAGCTGCGGGGGAACTATGGTGGGGATGAGGGTGCTGAGGTCTTCTCTACAGCCTGGAACACCCTCATGGTCACGGTGAGCAGCTGGAAGGTTCCTGGGGGCCTGTGGGGCACCCACAGGATCTACTGAGGGTGACCCCGAGGGTGGGTGAGGGGCTCATGCACCCCAAAGCAGGAGCCATAAGCTTGGCTGTTCCCCCTCCCTCCCTCCTTCCCTCCCTCCTCAAGTGATTACCCCCCCCCCCCCCCCATTTTGACACCACAGTGAAGGTGTTTCCCTTCTGTTCCAGTTCTCGTGTTGTGGCGTTTTAGGCCCTGAAGACTTTGGGAACGGCTCCCGCTTCCAGGAGCTGCACCCAGGGATGCCATGGCCACAGGCGTGCTGTGCCCGGGATGGGCTTCTGCAAGCAGGAGAGCTCCTGGGCTGGGAGCAGTGCCAGGACAGGAGACCTGGCTACATCCACGAGCAGGTAAAACACAGCCCTGCTGTGTCCATGTCCCTGTCCTAGCCTCAGCCCTTCCCAGGGCCTGTGGAGCAGAACATCAGGAACAGGAGCTGGGGACACTGCCTGGCTGTGGTTCCACAGCCCAGTGACTCCCAAAGTCCTCAACCCGTTCTGCCCCACAGGGGGCCCCCACTGCGCTCCCTGTGGCCGTGGGGAACACGAGAGAGCCCCTCCCTCCTCTCCCTGCCTCAGGGCTGCTTCTCCACCTTCGGCAGGACTCTGCAGAGGTACATCTCTCTCCCTGGGACCTGCAGTTTGGCCGTGCTGGGCATCGAGGTACTGAGGGGGGCCAGGGACAGGGCAGGCAGAGAGTTCCCTCTGTGTGGCAGGAGGGTTGCTCAGTGGGCAGGGAGAGCACAAAGGGGCTCAGGTCTGTTTCAGGGTACAGAGCCAGCTCTCCGCTGCAGATGGGGCAGGTGAATGGAGAGGGCGTGGTTTCTTTTGCTCTCCCTGGGTCTCCTCCTTGCCCTGGACAGGTGGCCCAGGCCCCTCGAGGAGCACAGCAATGGCCCCAGGCCGGGGATCCTCCAGCTTCTCTCTGCTTCCAACTGCAGCCAGGCCCTGCCCAGCTGGGCCCTGCCCTGGGGCTGACCCGCTCCCACCTTCATCATTCCAGATCTTCGCCATGTTCTTTGCCTTCTGCCTTTACTACAACTTTGACTGAGTGGAGCACGCCCAGGGCTCTCGGAGCCACTGAGAACATGGCCTTTCCTCACCCATCAGAGCTCAGCTCATCACTGAGCTTCATCGCTTCCCAGGCATTGGGAGCCTTGCCAAGTCCTGTCTCTGCTCCTGAGATGGGCCGGGCTCACTTTTCTGGGAGCAGCGACAGCACATGGATTAAATTCTCAGCAAGGAACCTGCACAGGAGGAGGCCAAGCACCTGATTTGCTCCTGCTGCGATCCGCCATCAGCCCTCATCTTTGGATCTGTGGAAGCACCAAAAATTGCCCTCCTTAGCCCAAGGGACTAAGGGCTCTTCTCGGGCTCCATAGCCTGCACGTCTCATCACTGACATCCTGCTCTTCCACATTTGTCCACACCCAGATCTCCAGGAATCCTTTGGGCTCTTCCTCACCTGCCCTGAGCTGGCTCCTGTGACTGGCTACCTCCTGGAGTCACAACAGAGCCAAGACACCATCCAGGTTATCCTAAATGGTCCAATTGGAACCTAACAGACTGTTCTGGAGAGCTGGAGTTGTAGCACTTGAGTTTAATGACTTATCCCTTGAGGTTACATGGAAAATTAACCCTTTCCTGGGGAAGGATTCCCACCAGCTGGTTCCAACCCAGCTCAGCTCCTGCTCTCAGTTGGTTGTGAAAATAGAAACTGAACTACTTGGTGCTGTTCCCATGTCTCTGAAAGTTGGAAACTGGAAGCTGAAGTGGTGCTTCCTGTTTTTTCTTTTGAATATTCCAAAACCTCCACTCAACAAAACGGAAAAAGAAATATAAATTAAAGCTTTATATTTTATTAATATAATGGAACTTTTCACAAAAAAAAAAAAAAAAAAAACCACGCCAAGGAAACAGAAACCCAAAGGTGGTGCAGCCCTTTAAAGGCAGACTCTTTCCCTGTACCTGTGTGAGGGTAAGGGGATAGTGAAAGCCCCAAGAGAACAAAAACCCTTCAGGAGTCTGGGCGGGATTTCTTCTCCTTCTGGCTGATGTTACCTCCTTTTCTTTTCTGTATGGTTGATTCACTGCTGGCACTTGTTTCACTTTGGTTGATTTTCTCTTCCAAAGGCTTGGAAGCCTGTGATGACCCAAGAAATAGATGAGCTGTGAATAATCTAATTTTACAGCCATTGGAATGCCCTGTGCTCCACCAAGGTCAGAGCCAATTGAACTCTGGCTCTTACACAGTGACCCTTTGTTATCCTGCTCCCACTGCTGGGATTTTTAGAAAAGGGGATGACAGGAGAGCAGGATAATGACTGAGCAGAGCAGTGGCACACACGGATGAGCTGGGTTGCTCCAGGGCTCCATGTATTGTTGCAGGGATGTCTTCACTCTGTGCCCTCCTGACAACCACAGTAAAGTTGGAAATGGGTTCAGAGCTGGAGCAGTGAACATGGCTCCCAGGGTTCCCAGAGGGAAGATATCCCCATCCCAGAAAAGGTGTTATCCAAATCAGGTGCAGGGAGGGAAGGCACCTAGGGAACAGAGAAGGCCCAAAGGTAACTGAATTTTGGGCACAGGTTTTGATCTGCCTAAGTGTGATCTATTTTCATGCGACTCATTGGTGAAGTGAGGGAGAGGAAAGGAGGCAGGAAGAGAGGAAGGGTGATGGGAAGAAGGCTGCACTCCACCAGAGAATACTGAGACCAGTCAGTGAATGGATGAGCAGGTGGAGAACAGGCACAGGTGGGCATCAGGCACAGCCACAGGAGGACAGGGAATAGAGCTAAGGGAGAACAGGGCTGCAGGATCCCTGGGAAGGGTTTATCCAGCTGTCCCTCCTCCTCATCGAGTAGCACTGCAGTTATTAGTGAATGAGCACATTTAATTGGAAGACGAGAATGTAATGAGCATAAAAAGTATGATGAAATTAAATACAGATCCAAAACACAGAGCAGAAGGGGAGGAAGGAAAGAACAAAGTGACTGTGAATGGGAAACTGAGACAAAAGGACTGCAGAATAAGAGGGAGCTACCCCAGCGAGCAGAGCGTGGTCCTTACCGTCGGCTGCCCTGCGTATTTTGCAGTCCACTCCCTGGCATTGAGCAGGAACAGCTGCTTGTTGTACTTGTACTCTGAGGACTAAATGGGAAGAGCAAGACAAAGACAGAGATTTAATTGAATACATGCCACTGAGAAGCTGGGACCAAGTCTGGCTTCAGGACTCCTAAACCAGACCAAACCCACCACAAGTATAAGTGTAAAATTCATTTAGTTTGAAGAACTCATGCTGCCATTTGCACTGGAGACAATGGCTTGAAGACAAGACCTTGGCCATCTCTTCCAGCCTCAGCTCCCTCAGGGAAGCCCAGAGATTTCCCAGCTGATCCAGGTGAGGCCACACTGCTAGTGTGTCAATCCAGAGTGAGTGAAGTGGAAGTTGAACCTAAATCCAGCCCCTCACTCCCTCCCCACCTTTGTCCATGGCCAGGAGAGAGGGAGAGGAGCTCACATACAATGTCAGCCATGAGAGGGTCATCAGGGTTGGGCTCTGCCATCAGCAGCTGGATTGAGGTCAGCAGGGTGGAGATATTTAAGGAAGGCCTCCATGCACCCTGTAAGGAAATGGGATGAGAGCAGCAGTTCAGAGAGAGAAACCAGCACATGGCAGACCAGAGATACCTCAGAACCCAGAGCACTTCAACCCCACCTGCCCACAGCTGCTTTAGGACTTCCAGCACCTAAGGGCTCATGGAACACACCAGACCCACTGTCAACACCAAGCTCCAAGGAAGCCCAACAGACAACCAGGGCAGTGGTCATGGCTCCAAGGCTGCCAGAGCTCAAGGAACATTTGGACAATGCTGCTAGGCACGAGGTGGGACTTTGGGGTTGTCCCATGGAAGTCCAACTCATGGCCCTGATGATCCTTGTGTATTCCTTCCAGCCCAAGAGATCCCATGATTCTGTGCGCTGTATCCTGCACATGTCTGCTGTGTTGGGGCAACTCATTTTCAGACCTAATGCCTTTTGACTCCAGTCCTTAAAGCCTTGGAAACTTATATGGAACAAGGAACATCATGTTCTGGCTCTAAACAAAGGAGATGCCATTAAAAAACTTCACTCCCTGCTCTTTGTAAATAAGTCAGGAGCAAACAGACATTCAATCAGGCTTTTACAAGGTGCAGATAAGGAGCTCATTATCCTGCCCAGGCTCACTTACCCATACCCAAGCACTGTCTTACCTTTGGGGGTAACTTAAGAACATCCAGGCAAATCCTTCCAGCAGAGTCGATGTTGGGATGGTAGATGGGGGTCAGGAAGCGAATCTTTGGTGGCTCAAAGGGGTACCTGAAGGGATAAGAGGTAAGAAACAAAAGGTTATTGTTCTATCTGCAGGCCAGTTGTTTTGCCACCCAAGTAATGCCATCGTTTCCTCCTCCTGGCCTACATGACACCCTTCCTCATAAATTTTTGGAGGAGGCAGTGCTCTGCCTTTGCTGCTTCCAGCTGTGTCCAGCTAGTACTTCCCTGGATAGCCTTCCACAAGGGAGCAACACAAGAAACTTTGTCCTGATGAACAAGCTCTTTGCAGAAAGTTTTGAGACGGTGTGATGAAGAAAAAGTCTTATCATTGCACTTTTAGGTTGTTAATCACACATCTTTGATGTTCAATGCAAAATAAGTGTATCATCTACAGGAAAAGCTGTATTCCTTAAAAAAAGGGTCTCAACCCCATTCCTTGTTGGAAGGATAAAGGAAAGCATTTACAGCAAATACGTCAGTTCGCTCATATTTGAAAGCAGGACTATACCAACTACTTACTCAGAGAATCAGACAGGTTTGAGTTGGAAGGGAACTTAAAGCCCATCTCATTCCACCCCCTGCCATGGGCAGGGACACCTTCTGCTATCCCAGGTTGCTCCAAGCCCCGTTCAACCTGGCCTTGGACACGTCCAGGGATGGGGCAGCCACAGCTTCTCTGGGCAGCCTGTGCCAGGGCCTCTCCACCATCACAAGGAACAATTCCTTCTTAATTAGTCTCGCTAGGCATTATTACCACTTACCTTTCAGGAACTATGATTTCCAGGTTGAATATTCCTTTGTCATATGGTGTGTCTACACCTCCTAAAATTTCTTTAGGAGCAAGATGAAAATATATGCATTACATTCAAAATCACAGAATCGTTTGGGTTGGAAAAGACCTTCAAGATCATCTCATTGTCCAGAAGTCCCCATGTACCTCCCACACTTACAGGGCTGCTCAGTTGACAGAATCATAGAATGTTAAGGGTTGGAAGGGACCTTAAAAACCACCCAGTTTCAGGAACACATTCCACTATCCCAGGCTGCTCTCAGCGTCATCCAACCTGGATACTCCCAGGGATAGGACAGCTACAGCTTCTCTGGGCAACCTGTGCCAGGCCTCCCCACCCTCACAGGGAAGAATCCAGGGATAAAAAAATGTCATCTTATGTGAGACAAATTCCCCTCCATAGCAATCAAAACTGAGGGCAGACCAGCCAAGGCACAGGCCAAGCTTTGTTTATAAAATCCCACACTTCCACACAGCCTATAAAGCCCAAAGCACACAGCAAGCACAGACCTAGCAGCAAACTGTAACCCAGCCCTGCCTTTGGGAACCCCCAGGTACATACGTGCCCTCAGATCATCGAGCTGCCCATTCTGCCAGCAGGTGATGCCTGGAGGCGGTTCTGTGGCCAGGAGTGAGAGCTCCCTTGTCAGCCGTGAGGCTCTCTGCATGGTGCTGGAGCTCTAAGACCAGATTCTATTCCTGACAAACATGAATTTTCAAAAATAACACTTTAGATTGAATTTTTTTTTTTTTTTTGCTAAAGACCTGGGTTTTGAGCTATGATCCTGATGTGATAAGAGTCACAGAGAGGCTGAGCCTCTTCCCAGAGCTGCTCTTACACCTACCTGGAGGAGGGGAATGAGACCCTCACCCTTTATAATCCATCCCATTCCCTCTGTCCCCAGCTGAGTCTAATAAACCTTGAGGTTTAACAAACCCTATTGAACTGGGAAGCCATGACCAGGCTCCAAACCACTTATGGGACTGTAACTTCTGCCCTGGAACCACCTGTGTCCCTTCATGGTTAAGAGTATCCACTGCCCTGCTGGGGCCACCCATCAGTGCCCCTTCCCACCCAAAGGCCCCATCTCCCCCTTCCTGTGCAGGGGGAAACCCCACAGCTGCATCAGGATTGGGCCGCTCCCTGCCACAGCCATGCGCCTGACACTTCCAAAGTAGGGGTCTGCCCTGCCTCCCCAGACCCCATGGATAGGGACATGGGAACACCTCTCAGTCCACCCCGAGGGGGACCTGGCTCGATAACCCACCAGAGCCCTCCCCACTCACCCTGAGGATGAGGGGATACTCCTGCAAGCCTAACTGCCCCCTCCAGGACTAACCTTCCCCTCAAGCACCATTAACACCACACACACCTTCCCCACTGAACATCCCTCAGTCTCATTGCACCCCCAGCCTGACTATCCCCACCGAAGAAGCGTTTCACCCTGCTCCATCAGTCCAATTAATCAGCCCCTCAGCCTAATGACCACGTCACACGGGCAAGGGCTGCGCCCCCATTCCCACTCCCCAAGTATGGGAAGGGCCTCCCACAGCCTCACCCCGCCAAGAGCCCTCACAAAATCCCTTCAAGAACGACCTCCGCCTCCACCCTCTCTGCTGACACAAGACTATTTACCCCTTCACTCTAACTAATTACCCGCCCCCGACAAAGACCGAACTCCGGGTTCTCGCCCCCCAGACCCGTGAGGCGGTGCGCGGCGGGGGCGGGACTTCCGCCATCGCCTGGCAACGGGCGGACGCCTGGCTGACAGCCCCGCCCCCTGGCTCGCCGAGCGGGTGTTGATTGGACTGCCCTGGTGCTCAGCACCGCCCCTTTATTCGAATTAGGACACTACCATTGGGTCAGCGCTGCGGGCGGGAACCTAAGCCACGCCCTCTCATTAAAATCCGCACGGGGGGCGAGGCCGGAGGTTGTGATCGGGTGGCGGGAGCCGGGCTAGGGCTGCTCTGGGACCCTCCAGAACCTCTGGCCCTGGGACGCTCTGGCCCTGGGGCCCTCCCACCCTGAACCGCGTTAAACCTCCGCGGATAGCGGGCAGGGCCCCGCCGGGAACGGTCCTTATATAACCCACCCGTCCCGACCCCTCCTCCCTCGGCTGGCGTTGTGTAACCGGCCCCGTGGGGCGAGGAACTGGCGCCGCTCCCGCCGCCACCACAGGCCGCGGTGAAGGAGGTAAAGGCGGGCTCTGGGAGCCCTCCAGGGAGGAGGCGGGGGGACCGGGCCGCGCCGGGTCGTTCGCCCCCAGCTGCTGCGAGGCTGGCGCAGGGACTACCCTCCCTTGTTCCCTCCTCGCCACTTCACAGCCCGTCTGAGGGGCCCGGGCAGGCTGTCCTGGAGCCCCAGCCTGTCTCCTCGCCCTCTCCGTCCCCCATGGTAGAGACTCCTGCGGGTGGTTCTCGATCCGCTGCAGATGAAGCCCCGGTCAAACCTCTACACTCGGGTGGGTTTGGGACTTATTTCACACTCTGACTCAAAATGCAGTTTTCTTGCATCAAAGCTGTATCCAGCACCGTATTTACCACCTGGAGTATTCAAACAGGGGAAAGAACCCAGAGTCTGGAACCAACAGTAGCCTCAGGTCTGACTCAATGTGGAGAGTGGGATTATGGAACCAGATTTATGCAAAAAATGCACTCTTAGATCCCAATTAAGAATTGCTCTCAAGCCTGTCAGATCAGAATAACATTAAATAACGGTGATAATTGTTCCACTTCCCAAGCCCAGACTGTGGTTTCAGAGAGCAGATATGAGGCTGCTCTCTCCAGGTGTCTGACACCTGTGTTACTATTGCTTCCGAAGCAGCCAGGATATAGCCGAGGAGCATTCATGGTTGGATTTGACAATGGTGAGTGCCCCGCAGAGCAATTTAAACTGTTAAAAGTTTCTCTTCCCAGTTCCTAGGCCTTGGTCTGCATCTCTGAGGTCTGTCCCTGCTCTGGCTCTGCCAACTCTGAGGGCCAGTGAGACCAGAGAGGAGCTGCCTGCAATCCTTCTCCTCTCTCAGGAATTACACAAAAGTTTGAGTTGCTCAGACAATCTTTGATGCAAAATCCACCTCAACGCAGATACTTATGGTATTTAAGGGTGTTTAAATGTGGGCAACTCATTTATTGATGCCTGTAGGAACAGGACCAGCACAGTGGGATTTGGATGGTGCCCTTGCAACCCTCCGGCACATCCCTGCCTGTGGAGAGAAATGCTCAGCAGCGGGAGAGCCAGGATCAGTGACTGTGTGACCTCATCTTTTGGGAGTGATGTGTTTTAAAGACCCTGGATTGTCAGCTGGGCAACCCTGTAGATAAGACCTGGTTTTCCCTGTTTTCTGTCTTGGCGTACCTGTCCCAAAGTGCAGGAATGAATCTAGTGTAAGGTGTATTTCCTGGCTGTCTGGTTGATTTTTGGGGAACAGATGGGATCCAGATGTGGCAGGGAGTCTGCCCAGCCTTGCTGGATGAATGGACTCGAGTCACTGGTTCACTGGTTCATGGAGACGTGGAAAAGTAACAGTGGATAAATCCCAACATGATGTCAGTGACAGATAGCACCTGCTCTGCCTTCCCTAGCATCCCAGAGGATCTTCTCCTTCCTTCTGACAGGGCAGGAGTGTCCAAGGGCACAGTTCCTTTCTGACACCACCCATGGCCTGCACAAGTGATCCCCCTCCCCATTCATTCCCACCCAGTAGGGGATCCCAGCCCGACATCTCTTTGGCTCTGGGCTCCCTCCCTCCTTCCCAAGTGAGCTCCAGCCCCTTTTAATGGAGCCCCTGCTCCTCCCAGCCCCTTTTAATGACATCCCTGTCCCCCCAGCTCTGATTCTCCCAGTCCCCTTTAGTGGGATCCCCAGAGCTGCCCTTAAATCAGGCCCTGCAGCCCACCCAGGCCCTGGCCTGGTGCCTGCCTGCCCTGTGCCCAGTCCCTGCTGTGGTGTGGTCCTGCTCCCCACTGCACAAGCAGGGATGCCACCACTGGAAGGGATGGGATGGACCTCACCCTGGCTTTGGGGTCATTCCATGGACTGTGTGGGGGCAGTGGGCTCAAGTGATCCCATAGGCTATGTGGGGGTGCAGGCCCTGGGCTTGGGGAGCCCTATAGGCTGTGTCCTGGGATAGCTGTGTTCCCAGAGGAAGTGTTGGGCTCAGCCCTAGACTCAGAGCAGACCCAGCTGTGTGAGACCAAGGGACACTGGGTGAGCATGATCCCACAGGCTTCGTGGGGCTGCAGGGCCCTGGATTTGGGATGACCCTGCAGACCCTGTGGGGCAACAGGGCTTGGGACTGCCCCAAAGGCTGTGGGGGCCTTGGAGCCCCTGAGTTGGGGCAGTCCCTCAGTAAGGCCAGCTGGTGCCTAGGATGCAGGGGACTCTTTCAGCATGCTTTGGATGGTTTAGTACCCAAAAATGCCAGCTGGGTGCTCCCCTGAGCAGCAGGAGTCACCTTGTTTTTCCGGTTCTCCCAGGAAGTGGATGTAGGGTGGTGCTGAGGTGGGGTGCAGGGCAGAGCACCCCACACAGCCCAGCCCTGCCTTGGGCTGCACCCCACACTTGTGAGTTTGGGGCCTTCACTTACTGGGGGGTTGTAACAAACTGGGTTTGTCTGGGTGCTGATGGTGTGTTTGTTTTTGGGAACGGAGCAAATAAGATATATGGAAAAGCTGCTGGATGTGGATTGAGCAGGGGAAAAGGTCTGAGTTGCCTGGTGCAGCCATTGGTGAGGGGGTGACTGGAGCTGTTTGGAAGAGCTGAGCAGGATTAGAGATTGTTGATAGTTCTTTGCTAATCCCTAATCTCTTAATTCTCCTCTGGGGGTAATGCTCAAAATTAGCATGAGGTGGAGACCCACCTGGGAGGTGGGCATTGAACTTTTTCAATTTTCCACAGGAGAGAAAATTTGGGAGGTGCTGCTGGGCTCGGTGCAGACACGAGGTGGCAGCTGGGCTCTTCCTTTGCTTCCCAGCATCTGCCAAGTCCATTGTCCTGAACAGGGCAGTCAGAGCTTGGGAGCTGCTTCCCAAATTCTACCCTGAGACCCAAGGTCAGTGTTTTTGCCAATCCCCTGATCTCAGCTGAAGTGGTTCAAAGGGGAATAAACGAATGAAGA
Source organism: Lichenostomus cassidix (assembly GCF_008360975.1). NCBI lineage: Eukaryota > Metazoa > Chordata > Aves > Passeriformes > Meliphagidae > Lichenostomus > Lichenostomus cassidix. The sequence goes on from NC_139506.1 coordinate 191,893, forward strand.
GTTATTTTGTGTCATTATACTCAGCTCTGTTCTAGAGACAGGCTGGGAGAGCTGGGGGTGTCCAGCCTGGAGAAGAATCTGGGGAGACCTCAGAGCCCCTTCCATTGCCTAGAGGGGCTTCAGGAGAGCTGGAGAAGGACTTGGGACAAATGTCTAGAGGAACAGGACAAGGGGTAATGGCTTCCCACTGCTGGAGGGCAGGGTTAGATGGGATATTGGAAGAAATTCTTCCCTGTGAGGGTGGAGAGGCCCTGGCACAGGGTGCCCAGAGTAGCTGTGGTTGCCCCATTCCTGGAAGTGACCAAGGCCAGGTTGGATAGGGCTTGGAGCAACCTGGGATAGTGGAAGGTGTCCCTGCCCATAGCACAGGGGATGGAATTGGAAGAATTTTAAGGTCCCTTCCAACCCAAAGCAGTCTCTGGTTCTCTGAAGTCCGTAAATTCAGATGTCTCCTACTGCAAACCCCTAACAGAAGGAGTGTTGTACCAGGTCTCTGATGAGCTATTTGCTCCTGCGGACCTCCTTGAAATCGGCTGATGACTTTCATAGGGATTGCTGACAGCCACATCTGTGGGGTTAAAAAGTGTTTTTTAGCACACTGAATGGAGCTCTGGCAGCTTCATGTGTTTTGATTCCTTCCTTCTGGTGAGTGTTATTGGGATGTAATTTCATCGAGGAATTTAATTTAAGGATTTGATTGACGCATTTGGGGCAGAGGTCATTCTCTGTGGAGCTGGATGGTGATCCTGCTGCCAAATGGTGGGGCCAGAGGAGAGGTTTGGTCTTGTTCCTACTTTTATCTGTCATGCAAACTTATAGCAATAGGTTTGTGGTAAAAACTGCAGAGGATTTTTTTTTGAGCTCTGTTTCTATTTGTTAATTGACCTTGTCCTTTATAGGGATTGAGTATCCTGAAAGCCAAGGGAACTCTTCCTCCTGTAGCCAGGATGCTGCATCGCACCATTCACCTTTTTCGGAAGGGGCTCCGGCTCCACGACAACCCAGTGCTGCTGGCTGCCCTGGAGTCCTCGGAGGCCCTGTACCCCATGTACATCCTGGATAGGGCATTCCTGACCTCTTCGATGCATATCGGGGCCCTGCGCTGGCACTTCCTGCTCCAGTCCCTTGAGGATCTTCACAAAAACTTGGGCCAGCTGGGCTCCTGCTTGCTGGTTATTCAAGGGGAGTATGAGACTGTTCTTAGGGATCACGTCCAGAAGTGGAATATCACGCAAGTGACGCTGGATGCAGAGATGGAGCCGTTTTACAGGGAGATGGAGGCCAATATCCGTTGCCTGGGGGCAGAGCTGGGCTTTGAGGTGCTCTCCCTGGTGGGCCACAGCCTGTACAATACCCAGCGGTATGTGACTGCCCCAAACCCACAAGCATCCCCAGGGAGGTAATTTTAGAAGAGAAAAGGTCAATGTCTTGTTTTTTTCTGGATCCTGACTTGTTCCTTTGGAGAAAATTGGACTATCTGAGGTGAACATGGGGCTGTTTGCTGGAGAAGCTTTGTGTATTGCCCTGTTGGATGGAACAGAAGAGATTGTGCATGGATTTTAGGATTTTAGCCTAAGGAGCTGGTTTTTCCTTTTGGGCAGTTTAATTCCCCTAAAAACTTACTATTTTAAACAGAGTGGAAGAAATTCTCTAACACATGTGATAGGACTTGTAAAAGTTCTATTAAATGTGGTAAAGAATTTTTGGTGTCAGTTTTTTTAAATCTGTCCAATCAGCTTTCACTGGTGTCTGGATACACTTGGATCGAAAGTGTTAGAGCTAAAGGACTGAAGATATTGAAATTACTAGGAAGGAAGACAGTAATAACTAAACCAGCCTTAACACTCCACTTGGGCAAAACTCCTAAATTATGTAAATGAGTGGATGTGTGTAACTTGATGTCTTTAATTCAAGCTGTTTTCACATGATTGCTCACTGAGGACAGTTATTTACTGCCCTGAACCTGCTTTTTGTTACAATAGAGGTGTTCCATACCCTGCCCTATGTGTCCAGGCTGTATGTGGCTGTATAGGTGAAATCATGGCTGAATCCTGATCTCAATTTTGTTGTCTCAGGTCCAGAGAAACTGCTCTTGAGATAGATGTACATTCATCCAGGAGAATTTTACTTGTAAAATCTGTAATTTCCACATTCAGTTGCACTAATGGAGTTGTTACAGCCCGTGATGTCACCGTCCTGTCCATTGGCAGCTCCAGCTTCTTCCTTGGTTTCTGTTGAGTGAAAAGCAATCTTGGTTTTTTTTTAGGATTTTGGACCTAAATGGTGGGAGTCCCCCATTAACTTACAAGAAGTTCCTTCACATTCTGTCTCTGCTTGGTGACCCTGAGGCTCCTGTCCGAAACCTCACAGCTGAAGACTTCCAGTAAGTAGAAGGCAGTGAGTGGGAATTGCTGGTCCTCTTTCTCTGTCCAAAAGAAGAGCCAGGGCCAAATGACAATAGGGCATTTTAAACGTTATCTTGTTTTATTTCTGTGCATGAAGGGTTATTGCTTCTATGTACAGGGGATGTGACTGTTGTTGGGAGGGGAGAGCAGATGGTGCAATCGTCTGATACTCAGCTCTTTTAGTATTTGTGCAGTAGATTTCCCACCATGTGGGAAACCTCGTAAAATAATGGTTGGATTCAATGATTTAAAGGTCTTTTCCAACCTTAATGATTCTGTGATTCCATAAAAGTCTTTAGCTTTTACAAGGCACCTTGAGAAAAGCTTTTAAGAGATGTCAAACTCTAACAGAGGAAGGCCTGGGGAATTTACTCAAAGGCATGCTCTACATTCCTCTCAAGATGTTGGGCAGGAATTGGATGAACCACTATAGTTTGTTTTACATAGGAAGATCGGTGGAATAATCCTACTGTTCCCTCCTGGCTTTAAATCTCTCCTCCCCTCTGCTGTATGGGAAAGAGGGACTGAGCTCATGTCTCCCAGGATAGAGAAGAAGCTCAGAGTGAAGGATGTCTTGTGTTTAGATCTCCATGAGGAGAGGTCAGTGATCCAAAGGGAGGTAAGACTGGGGCAGGAGAGAGCTGGGATGGGACTGCAGGTGCTTGGGACTCAGTGTCCTCAGCTCAGTGCCCAGGCTTGGGTCTTCCTATCTTGGGGGAGTCCTGTTAATTCCTGAATGTTGTCCTCAGAATCTCTAATGACAAGACTCATGTAGGTACTGGGATATCTAAGTTCCTATATTTTTTCTAGCACTGGCTTTTTTCTTTCCCTTTCTTGCCTCATTTGTTTCTTTGGACTTTTAAAATGAATGCTGATGTGAGATAAGTGGTTCATGTGCTTCCCAGCAGACCTGAGCTATGTCAGTGCTCTGAGAGCTGCACTGACCCCACCTCTGTAGGTGTCTGCATCATAGCCAAGCTCAGGTTTGTACAGATAAGTACGAAGATCTGTTGATGTCTGAGTTAATTCATGGCTTGTGAGCAGTCTCTGTACTGCCAACACTTCCTTGAGCCTCTTCCTGTATGTTTTATGGGGGGAAAGAAAAACCAAACTGATGCTCTTCCAGCCTCACACAGGGCAGAGGCCCTGAGAAGCCTCAGCAGCTGAGGCTGAGGAGATGGGGGAGGGCTTCTTAGTGGTGTGGGTTTGGGGAGCCCCCACCTTAGTTAGGAATGAGCAGCTGGGGTGGCCCAGGGAGCTGATCTGCCTCCTTCCTTATGAAACTGAAAGCAAAGCAGCTTTGGATTAGATGTTGGGAAGGAATTGTTCCTCTGAGGGTAGGGAGGCCCTGGAACAGATTGCCCAGAGAAACTGTGGCTGCCCCATGCCTGGAAGTGTCCCAGGTCAGGTTGGATAGGGCTTGGAGTAACCTGGGATACTGGAAGGTGTCCTTGCCCATGGCAGGGGGTAGAACAGGATGGGCTTTAAGGTCCCTTCCAACTCAAACCAGTCTGAGATTCTGTGAAACCTCTCCCAGAGTGACCTCCCCTCAGAGGCACAGGAGCTGGGGTGGCCTTTGGAGGCAGCACCATAATTGTGTTTAGGGTCTGAGGAGGCGCTTGGCTCCCTCCCAGGGATGGATGTGACAGCTGGAAGCAGGTGGAGAGGAGCTGCCTCCAAGCCTTGTGTAGGGGATCGGAACCAAGAGGGGTCTGACCTGTAGGTCTGCAGCTGACTGCTCTGAGCACTGTAACTTGGTGGGACTGTTCCTCTTCCCCTGATTCAGGCTAGAATTCCCTGGAGTGATTGCAGGATGAGCTCTTCTTCCCCAGGAGAGTGCAGCCTGGGATTTCTGGCTGTGCTTTCATTCCCTGTATTCTGGCTGGGCCGTGACAGAGGAGACTTGGCATGTGCCATGGACAGAGGCTGCCTCCCTCTTCTGGCTCCTTTTCCCCCTTTCAAAGAGTTTTCTCTCACCTCAGGAGATGTAGGGCCCCTGACTCAGGCCTGGCTGAGTGTTACAAGGTGCCTCTCCCTAAGGACTTGAAGATTTCCCCAGAGAGCCTTTCCCCTTGGAGAGGAGGGGAGACTGAAGGGCTGCAGCGTCTGGAGCAACACTTGACTGACCAGGTCAGCCCTGGTGGAATATAAGGGATGGTGGTGGCTCCTGGTGGACTGTCAGTGCCCACCTTGGCTTGGAGGAGGGTGGCAGCTTGGGCTCAAGGTTTTGTTCTTGATTTCTGGGAAGCGGGAGTATTTTCCAGACATGACATCAAACAAGCCCTTGTGATACAGAAGCCAGTTCCAAGGGTTTTCCTCTGTTTATTTTACTGAATGTGTGTCATCTTGTGCTGCCTGAACCTGGATTTCTGTTTTCGTTTCAGGGCTGGGTGACAAGTTTTACTAAACCAAGGACAATCCCAAACTCACTGCTTCCAAGCACCACAGGCCTGAGCCCATATTTCAGTATGGGCTGTCTGTCAGTTCGGACCTTTTTTTATAGGTTGTCAAACATTTATGCTCAGGTAAGCAAGTAACTGGTCTTAAGTAAGCAAATCCAACACTATGACATGTCTGGCATGGGAGGCAAGATTTAACACTTGGATCATCCTGATAGAGACTTGATGTATCAAAAAAATGCTGCTTTGTTAATATCTTCTTACAGTGTCCCATGAAATCTGTGGAGGGGCTTTGTGTTGTGTGAAATGCCTGTGAATGTCTGCAGCTCTTCCCAATTAAGTTTTAGAAACAGGATAATCATATTCTAAATTCATATATTCATCAGGAACTGTAGTGGCAGGATAAGGGGGAATGGATTCAAACTGAGAGTAAGGTTAGATGGGATGTTGGAAATTCTTCCCTGTGAGGGTGGGGAGGCCCTGGCACAGATTGCCCAGAGAAGCTGGAGCTGCCCCATCCCTAGAAATGTCCAAGGCCAGGTTGGACAGGGCTTGGAGCAGCCTGGGATACTGGAAGGTGTCCCTGTCCATGGCAGGGGGTGGAATGGGATGGGCTTTAAGTTCCCTTCCAACCCAAATAATTCCATGACTATATGAATAGGGAGCAAGCAGACATGGAATCCAAGGGAACCCCAGGAAAACCTTCCTAAAATTCAAGGATTTTAGTTTGTCTGTCTGATGGATAAGGGAAGTTTTTTATCAGTTTATGCAGTTTTGGTTTTAGAAATCAACTGGTTTTGTCTTAGAAAAGTGTTAATTGCAGCATAAGCATCTCTCCTCCTCTCCAAGGGGAAAGGCTCTCCAGGGCAATCTTCAAATCCACAGGGAGAGGCACCCTGTAGCACTCAGCCAGGCCTGAGTCAGGGGCCCTACATGTCCTGAGGTGAGAGAAAATTCTTTGAAAGGGGGAAGAGGAGCCAGAAGAGGGAGGCAGCCTCTGTCCATGGCACACACCAATGACCTTCTGAAATCTTGTTCGATTTGTAAGAAAAAGTGAGCTTGAAACCAACCCAAGCAAACCAAGGTCCCCATGAACCTCCATATTAAGATTATCTCTTGAGACATGGCTGAACCACCAGAATTCAGTCAACACATTAATAAACATGTTTGGTGTAAAAAATCCCAGTGTTTTGGAAGGCAGATGGAGAATGTTTGAGGTAAGACTGAGGTCTAGCAGTTTGGCTTTGCTTTGGGCCAGACAACATTGCCTCAGATCTTCGATTTCCTTGACTTGAACGCTAAAGTACCTTGAGACCAGTGTTGTAGTCAGGTTAATATTTATTTTATGGGCCTGACAGTCACAAAATGAGTGAAGCTGCAATGATTTGTATGAACTGAAGCTGTCACCTCATGTCTTTTGCAGGCAAAGCACCACTCTCTGCCCCCAGTGTCACTACAAGGGCAGCTGTTGTGGAGGGAATTCTTCTATACAGTGGCATCAGCAACCCCCAACTTCACCAAAATGGCTGGGAACCCCATCTGCCTCCAGATCCACTGGTATGAGGATGCAGAGAGGCTCCACAAATGGAAAACGGTAATGAGGTGCACAGTTGCAGCAGCTGCATTGGAGCTTAGAGCTTTCCTCTTCCCTTGATGGGTCCCTGCTGGTGGTTTGAGGGGGTCTTGCAGTGGTGTGACAGCCTGGGAGAGCTGGGAATGTAAAAGCCTGTAGAAGTGAAGGCTCCAGGAAGACCTTAAAGACCTTCCAGTGACTAAAGGGGCTCCAGGAGAGCTGGAGAGGGACTTTGGATGAGGGATGGAGCCACAAGACAAGGGGGAATAGCTTTCCACTGCCAGAGGGCAGGGTTAGATGGGATATTGGGATATTCTTCCCTGTGAGGGTGGGGAGGCCCTGGCACAGGTTGTCCACAGAAACTGTGGCTGCCCCATACTTGGAAGTGTCCAAGGCCAGGTTGAACAGGGCTTAGAGCAACCTAGTCTAGTGGAAGGTGTCCTTGCCCCGGCAGAGGGTGGAATGAGCTTTAAGGTCCCTTCCAACCCAAACCATCCTGGGCTTCTGTGAAAGCAGTGTATGAGGGGCATGCTGATGTTGCTGTTCTGCTGCAGGCACAGACGGGGTTTCCATGGATCGATGCCATTATGACCCAGCTGCGCCAGGAAGGCTGGATCCATCACCTGGCTCGGCACGCTGTCGCCTGCTTCCTCACACGGGGAGACCTTTGGATCAGCTGGGAAGAGGGAATGAAGGTTCACTGCTGACTTTTATTTTCCTGTGTTCTGCCTGGTCCTGAGAAACCCTGCATAGCCTGAGCCTAGCAGTGGGAGGGGTCTGCAAAGCAGGGTTTTGTTCTGAGCCTCTCTGTGAATTTCAGGGCTTATGGAATCTCTTGATTTGTCACTCAGTGCAGTGGTGAAAACTCATTCCCTTCCCCAAATCCTCATGATTTTTGGCTAATGAGACTGGTGGAGACATGCTCAGTCTGTAGCAGGTCCCAAACCCAGAGATTTTGGGTTGTTCTGTCTTCCTTTTGTCTTTGTGGAGAGCATTCCCTGTGTGCCTGTGAGGAGGCAGGCCAGGCCCCACAGTGCTGTGCTTCCAGCAGCAACCCCCACCCTTCACCTCCCAGCCTGGTTTTGTCTAGTTTTTGCGATGTAGCCATTTCAGGGGTGCTTCTCTCTTTCTCTTCCCATCCCTGAGGTGCAGGTGTTTGAAGAGCTGCTTTTAGATGCCGACTACAGCATCAATGCTGGGAACTGGATGTGGCTGTCAGCCAGTGCCTTCTTCCACCAATACACACGGATTTTCTGCCCCGTCCGCTTCGGGAAGCGCACAGACCCCCAGGGCAACTACATCAGGTCAGGGGACACCCCCACCCCACCATCTCCTCCCTGAGAGCTTCCCAAGCTCCTCTGACAGCAGGTGCTGATGAACTAGATCTGTTTGAAACACACACACACATCTGTTAAACAGGGCTCATAGCAATGGTTTTGTTGAACACATGAGGAAGCAGAGGCATGGAGAATCAGAGAGATACCTGTGGTTCCAAGTGATGGCTGAGCAGGGCTTGTGTTCATTTGTGACCGCTTGTTGCCTCCAGCACCATGTTTGATCACCAGGCTGGCTCCTCTTTCTAAAGGATTAGACTAGAACTTCCCTCAGCTTTCCTGGTTCCTGTCTGCACTTTTTTTCTTGCTTTTCATAGAATTCTGGGATGGTTTGGCTTGGAAGGGACTTTAAAGCTCATCCTGTTCCACCCCCTGCCATGGGCAGGGACACCTTCCACTAGACCAGGTTGCTCCAAGGCCTGCCCTTGGACACTTCTAGGCATGGGGCAGCCACAGCTTCTCTGGGCAATCTGTGCCAGGGCCTCCCCACCCTCATGTGGAGGAATATCCCAATATCCCATCTAACCCTGCCTTTCTTTAGTGGCACACACATAGGTTTTGTTTTCTACTCTGAGTCCTCTTTGCTTCATTTCCTTGTCTCTCCATAAGGTGCTGATGGGTTCTCTCAAAGCCCTGTGGGGTTTCCTGGGCTCACTGTGTTGATGTTGAGCAAACAGCTCCATTTCCCTACACCTCTTCCTCCCATCCTGTCTAGATTTGGGTATTGCCAAGGAGAAGCCCATGCTGATGTACTTGACAGAGTGGGATAGAAAATTACTTTCCCATTCTGCAAGAATTCTTAAAAATTAGTTTGTTTTTAAATTTATTAATGTTCAGAATGAAATGTCTGTGAAAATATTAAAAAAACATCTTTTGGATGAAATCAAAACCAAAGTACTGTTTAAATCACCCCATTTATTCTACGTTGTGAAGTTAACTATTTGGAAGATAATACCTATGGAGGTTTCAGAACGTAGAACCAATTTTTTAGTGGAAAATGAATCAGAACTTACCCATGCATTATAATATCAATATTAACATGGCACAGATTGGTTTACACTTCTCTGAATGTTTGAGTATTTGCCTGCAGGATTATAAACCGCACTGTTTTGTAGGAAATACTTGCCTATACTAAAGAACTTTCCCTCCAAGTACATCTATGAGCCCTGGACAGCATCTGAAGAGGAGCAGAAGCAAGCAGGGTGTATCATAGGTAATTAATTCACATTCCTTGCTAAGGATTTTCCTGCTGCTAACTATCCAAAATATATATATGTATGAGATGGAAGCATCACACTTCCAACACAAGCCATTTGTCTTCTGAAAATGGATGAATTCAACAGCCTCCCTTCTGTTTATTCTCCTTTTTTTTTTTTAATGAAAGTTTCATTTCAGAGTACATATTTTTGCCCCAACTTTATCTCCTAAAACTCTTGGATCACTGTAGGCTTTTGCCTTTGAATTTATCCATCTTGGATGCTTGGCTGCTTTAAATAGTATCAGAACATCTTGTGCTTTTACTCCTGCTCTAACACATCTTTGAAGGCTTTTATGTCAAAGTAGGAGCTCTTCTCTTTGATGGAGAGGAGTAGACACTTCCATTTATTTTAAGAAAAGCTGGAAGTATTTCAAATCCAGAGAAATGTCCTTGCTGAGTCCTGTAAAAGCTCTGTCTCCATGTTGCCCAGGTCAGGATTACCCCTTCCCCATGGTGAACCACAAGGAAGCCAGTGACCACAACCTGCAGCTGATGAAACAGGTCCGAGAGGAGCAGCACAGAACAGCCCAGCTCACAAGAGGTGAGAGATGCTGCAGCACCCAAGTTCCCTGTGCTATGACACACAGGTTGTCCCCAGGAACCCAGGGCTCTGGGGCTTGGCTTTGGGTGCTTTTCCGGGATGCTTTTCCTCTTGGGATACCAGCATCATGCACTGCTCTTCTGGTTACTGTTAAAATGCTGTCCCAAGTAGGAGATCAAGAGTTTGAGCCTTTTCTTCCTTCCCTCTCTCCCTGGAGCATCCTTCTGCCTGCTGCAGGAATGCCTTGCCAAAACTAGATCTTCTCCACCTGCCCAGACTCCCCAGTGCTAGGCTGGCTGGGTGTGTCTCCAAGGTGCAGAAAACTCTGCAGCTCTGCCCATGCCTCTTGTGAACCAGAACACCCTTGTTTATCCTTGGTACCATTATCTGCCCTGTGTTGTAGCAGGGACTGAGATTCCCACTGAGCAGTAAGCTCTGGAGAGATGAGTTGCTCCAAGAAATTTACGTTTTGCCCTGGTTTTCTGCATTGCCTAACGCTATGGATAACAAACAGGCAGTTATCAGATAAGTCTGGAGCACTTGAACTATGCTGAGCCTGAAGTAATGAATCAATTAGGTATTTCCAATCACACAGATGTGTCACTTATGGCATCTGTGTTCTTAAAATTGAAATCCCAGGACCTATGCTGAGCTCACAGAAATTCTTCACAGAAATCATGGAATCTCAGCCTGATTTGGGTGGGAAGGGAACTTAAGCTCATCCCATTCCACCCCCTGCCAGAGTAGGGACACCTGCTATCCCAGGTTGCTCCAAGTCCCATCCAAATTGGCCTTGGACAGTTCCAAGGATGGGGCAGCCACAGCTTCTCCGGGCACCCTGAGCCTGGGCCTCCCCACCCTCACAGGGGAGAATTCTTTCCCAACATCCCATCTGACCCTGCCCTCTGGAAGCCATTCCCCCTTGTCCTTACACTCCAGGCCCTTGTCCCAAGTTCCTCTCCAGCTCTCTTGGAGCCCCGTTAGTCACTGGAAGGGTCTCTGAAGTCTCCCTGAAGGCTTCCCCAGGCTGTACATTCCCAGCTCTCCCAGCCTGCCTACATAATGGAATGTAAGTGACAAAACACCTTTTTATTTAACAGTGGCCCACAGCCCACAGCCTCTCTATATTATAGAAACCCAACATGCAGCAGCTGAGGGGAGCCTTAACTCTTCCTTTCTCCACTGCTCTGTTCTGAGGGAATCAATTGTTCCAAACCCTGGAATGGATACCTATTAATGTGTCCAGGAGGTCACACACTGGAACATTACAAATACTACCACAGTATGCTGGCAGTTCTTCCAGAAACCCTGTGGTACCAGGGACTAAATGTTGGGAGTGCTGTTGGAGATAGGAAGAGCCAAAACCTGGGAGGCAGAGTCCCTGACTCCAAGTGTTGTCCAACACCCAACTCAGTGTGAAAACCAGCTCCTACAGGCGAGCAGATGCTGAAATAGAGTAAGGGCTAAGGAACTGGATGGGACTTGGAACAACATGGAAGGTGTTCCTGCCCATGGCAGGGAGTGGAACAAGATGAGCTTTAAGGCCCCCTCCAATCCATTATCCATTAATAATGGGATTCCATTATTCTTATTGCCTATGAACAGGAGCATTATCCTGAATACTTTCTATCTTCACCTGACTGAAGTCAGAGAACTTGCAAACTTTAATCCTTTTTTCCTTCTCACTGTAGATGATGCAGATGACCCCATGGAAATAAAGGTAAAACGTGACCACTCTGAAGAAAACATTTCAAAAGGAAAAGTGGCCAGGATGACAGAATAAACTGAGATCCCTTCACGGATCACCTGCTGGAAACCAAAATCATGCAAGAGGCCAGAGTCAGGGGCCAGCTGAGCTGCCCACAGCACTGTCCTCAGTACTTTGCCCTGCTAATGGTGCCCTCTTGCTTGTGACCTAACCTCAGGAAAAGTGTTAGATTTTGAATAGTGTTAGTGAAGTTTTTTTGGATGGAATTGTTTATCTCTGAGTGGCTTCTAGACCATTGGTTGAGGCTGTTGGGTGAATACAAGAGGTGCCTGGTTGTGACAGGACCTGCTGCTGCAGTGTCCTTCAAATCCATGTGTTTCATGCACCTGTATAAATAGATTTTGTGATAAATACTCATCTTCATGTCAGTTGAAGACCATGTGCACATTAATGTGGTCACACATTAGTATTAGGACCTTGATTTGCTTGTTTTGTGGAGACAGAGCTTAGGGATGTTCAGATTATTTTTTTTTAATTCCCAATTTGTGATTGTAATCCTCAGTTTGAGGAGACAGCAGAGTGCATCCCCTTGTACCTTATGTGTAGTTTTTAAGTCATAAGTAGGAATTCTTATACATTCTAAGGACATCATTGAAAATGTCTCACTAACTTAGGGCCAATATACATCTTTATCACCATAACTCTCCTCCTTGTCTAATTCCTCTAGAACTGCAGGGTGGAGAATATTTCTATCATCTACCACATGGAAAAATTTCCCCTCCCACTGAAATGTCTCCTTGTGAAGTTTGACAAGGCCAAATTAATCAATTATGGTTGGGGTTTTGGGCGGTGGGGGAGTGCAGGGGGGTTTGTGGGGTTTTTGTGGCTGCAGGTACTATTTTGGGTTTGGAAAGAAATAAAACTTATTTCTGCCATGAACAATGCAAAGGCTCTGGAGCAATCTGTTATCACGATTGGTACACATCTGTCATCTCGGGAAACCTGGCCTCACGACAGCTCCGGAAGCAATCCAAACTCCTTGGAAGCATCCCGGGATCTAGTGCAGGAGCAGCACAGTATACATGAGTGTGGGGAATTAGCTAATAGAAAAGGGACATACAGACTTAGACAAGCTGTTTTTTAACAATAGCCGTACTCAGCTAATTATTGTCTGTATGCCAACCCTGTGTCCAATCAGCAATTTAGGGCACAGTGACCTTCCCTGCAACATTGGGATAAGACTGCTGATAGAGATGTGGAAGAACCAATAAGAATATAGAAAACTGGACAAAGTTAGTATGTATCCATACATAGGGCAAATAGCCAGACTTAGGGCGTTGAAGCAAATAACCAATAATAATATGCGGTTACAGAATATGCATTACCTAATTAACCACACTATAAGTATGTATGCTGAAACTCAATAAACCGAAGCTTGCTGTAAAAACTCATATTGGGTTGTCAAGTTTTCCTTTAAATCTCGGCACATGAGCACCAGGAGGAGGCCAGAAACTGCCCCTGGCAGGATCTTCTAATGCTGCTGGAGACCTGCAGGACCTGTCAGGGAAGAGTACACTGGCAGCAGGGCAGTGAGGTGTAAAAACAAAGCTGCAAGGACCCTCCTGCTACTCCAAACCCTTCCTGTGGCTGATGGGATTTATGGCATTGTGTCTGTGACCTGGCCCCAGTGCAGGGGCCCCAGGGATGCAGAGCTGGTTCCTGCCTTGTGTTTCAGGTACAGTCTTTGCCTTCAAGCCCTAAAGGGGCTGGTCTTGTTTCCTGAAATGTCTTTAGCTTGAAGTGTTTTGTGTCCCCAGAGTTTCAGTGAGTCCTGGGCCTGTGTAGTGCAGCAGAACTGTGGAATCCCAGACTGGTTTGGGTGGGAAGGGACCTGAAAGATCACCCAGTTCCACCCCCTGCCATTTGCAGGGACACCTTTCACTATCCCAGGTTGCTCCAAGCCCTGTCCAGCCTGGCCTTGGACACTTCCAGGGATGGGGCAGCCACAGCTTCTCTGGGCAGCCTGTACCACTCTTTCAAGGCCTCTTTGGGACTCCTGTTGTTGCAAAGCAGTTTCATGGTCTGGTGTGTTGTTGGGAAGAGCAAGACTTGGCCTGCAAACAAGCTGCTGTGAGAGTAGGAGCTGTGTTTGAGCAAGAAGCAGCAAGTGCAGTTGAAATCTGACATCTGCTTCTGGCTGACAAAGTAGCATTGAAGAAGTTTCTGAAAGAAGCAGAACTGTGGAATTACAGAATCCTTGAGGCTGGAAAAGCTCTCTGAGATCACCCAGTCCAAATCTTCACCACACACCCATGTCTCCAAGTGCCACATCTACACACTTTTGGAACACTTTAAGGAGTGGTGACTCCACCACTGCCCCAGGCAGCCCTCGCCATGGCTTGACTACCCTTTCCAGGAAGAAATTTTTCATAATATCTGACCTAAACCTCCCCTGGGGCAACTTGTAAAATCTTGTATTTTCAGTGCTGAACCCTCTTGTCCTGTCCCTTGTTCCCTGGGAGTAGAGCCTGACCCCCAGCTGGCTGCACCCTCTTGTCAGGGTGTTTTGCAGAGCCAGAAGGTCTCCCCTGAGCCTCCTTTTCCCCAGGCTGAGCCCCTCCAGGTCCTTCAGCTGCTTCTGAGGCTCCAGACACTTCCTCAGCTCTGTTTCCCTTCCCTGGACGTACTTCAGCTCCTCAAGGTCTTTTTTGGGGTGAGGAGCTCAAAACTGACCCTAGGACTGGAGGTGGGGTCTCACCAGTGCCTAGTGCAGGGGGACAGTCACTGGATGGTCCTGCTGGACACACCATGGCCAGTAGAAACATCCCCAAAGTCCACTTTCTCAGCAGCCACTTGAAAGGACTGAGCTGATTTGTGATCTCATGGCCAAGAGACTTGCACAGTATGAATGAATTACTGGCACAGTTTATCTGTCTCTGCATGTTTTTCTCTGCTTGGGGAACCTGACCTTGGAGGCAGCAGGATTTGATGTGGAAGTGTTCAGACAGTGAGCCATCAAAATGCACCTGATGCAGCCCTCTGAATTTTGGGGTGTGGAGACAAGAGATTGCATCTTTGCTGGGCATTCCTGGTGTGATCCAAAGCAGCTCTGGCTTGGCAATGGTGATATCTGGATTTGGGCCACCTTAGGTGCATTTCTTACAGTAGGGAAAGGTGTCTGATGGTGCTGATTTTGATTTTTTTTTCCACCACTCCTGCCCCTCCCTTGCCTCCCTCGCTCTTCTCCAACACACCCAAAGCTTCCTTCTATGCCCAGGTGATTTTTAAAAATTTTTTCTTCTTTATGAGGCTTATCTTGCAAAGTTTTCATTTGGGGGTTGTGAATTAGGGCTTTAAGTGTCTTTTCTGATCTTGTTTCCTTTGGTTTGAGTCACCATTGGTGGAAATAAGAGTGAGTCATAAAGTAGGTTACCTGCTGTGGGTCATGTGCTCTCCAGGGGCGTTTCATGGAATCCCTGACTCGTTTGGGTTGGAAGAAACCTTAAAGCTCATTCCATTTACTCCCTGCCATGGGCAGGGCCACCTTCCACTAGACCAAGTTTCTCCAAGCCCTGTCCAGCTTGGCATTTTCAGAGCTGCTTTACTGTTTTGTCAACAGTGGAGTTGATGAGCATCTGCTTTCCTGGCTGTTGAGGAAACTTTCACTGCTCATAAGAGGGCAGAGCTCCTGGGGGACTGCAGCTCCTCCCAAGGGGCAGCTCCAATCTCTGCTCTCTGTGAGCAGGGACAGGAACCAGGGGAGGGCTGGACCTGTGTCAGGGGAGGGTTAGGTTGGATATCAGGGAAAGGTTCTTCCCCCAGAGAGTGCTGGGCACTGAACAGGCTCCTCATGGAATGATCATGGCCCCAAGGCTGCCAGAGCTCCAGGAGCATTTGGACAATGCTTTCAGGCCCAGGGATTGTTGAGGTGTCTGTGCACTGCCAGGAGTTGGACTAGATGATCCTTGTGGGTCCCTTCCAGCTCGAGATATTCTATGATTCTATTCCTTCAATTCCTTTGGCACAGGAAGGTCACCATAGCAGCTGCTCCCAGGACAGCTCCAGCCGGGCTCCCTCTGCATCTTGCCATGTCACATGATGGGGATTAAAGAACTTTCAGTTCTCTGGTGCTCCGCAGCATCTCTGTGTCCCACCATGGTGTCCATGAGCACAGGACACGGCCTTGCTTCCTCTGTTGCAGCTGCATCTCCACCTGACTGTTTCTTCCCTTGCCAGGAGTCCCTTTGTCCTCAGTCACATGGTGGGATTCTTGGGGGTGAACCCTTCAGGGACAGGAATTGGACTCGACAGGTCCCTTCCAACTCAGAATATTCTGATTCTATGATTAAAAACATTCACCAATTCAGCCCATTCCACTGGTTGTGTTGAAAGACTGAGATCACAGGCTGAAAATAGGAACAACTGTGTAACTTTATCCCAGAGAGCTTGCTCTTGGATGGTGATAGCTGGATCTTTGCCAGGAGTGACAGCAGAGGGAAATCCCACCCCTCACCTCTGTAGGGTTCTCCAAGGCATGGGGTCTGCTGGTGCTCTGACTGACTCTGGTGATGCTGTACTTCCAGTGCTGGAGCATTTGTGTCCTAACACCTTCTCTTCCACAGAGCAGGATGTCAAACAGCCCTCCCTGGCTGGGGGTGATGCAGCAAACAGCCATCAGGAAGATGTTTGATGCAAGGCTGGAGCTGACCCTCGACCTGGAGCCACCTCTGCATACCTCTGATGGATGATCCTTCTGGGAAATAACCTGTTCACTATGAGCCCAGTGCACTGAGTCACAGCTCCAGCTGAGCAGGGCTGGTGTCTCTGGTGCTGTCCTTGAACTTTCACTGGCTGGAGAGAGGGAAGAACAACCTGCCTGTCCTCCAGCCAACACCATCTTGTTTAGGATGAATGTTTATGGAGAAACAGCTGAGTTTTAGACTGATTGGGTTTTTCTGGACAACTAAACTGTTTTCAGGCTTCTGCTGATGGGAGAAGTTCTCGGTATTAATCTTTGATATAAGTTTAATATAGTTTTTAAAATAAAATCTTCTGAGTTTTTACTAAAACTATCTAAAAAAATGTGCTGTCTGAACTAAATCTAAATCTTTTCCCAGATCTAGACTCCAAGACCACAGAAATCTGTATCCTAATGTTTTTCATTACATTACACTAAGTGAGATATCGTTTTAAGAAAATGAGATTTAGAATTCCAAATCATTTATTCCCTGAGTTATTTGATTGGGTTAATTAACACAAACAATAATTGCGCTCCTCTGTGCAGTAAACACTGGTGGGAGGCAGCTGAGCGGAGGCAGTGGACCAAGGAGGGGAGCCAAGGCATGGGACTTTTGTGTATGATTTATTTTTTCATGCTCCAAATTGTCCTGTCAAAATTACAACTTTCCTTTCTTAATCAACTGGTTTTCCTTAATCCTCAAACTTCAAGCATGATGGTGATGGATGCTCAAGTAGCCCATTGGCATTTCATATTTGGGAGGAGTTTTAAATTTTAATTCTTTGTGGTTGAATGGAATTGGACAAAGAAATGTCTTGAACAAAATAATCACTATGGGCCAGGATTTGGTGGGCCTCAGCCCATAAAATTTCAACCATTCATTTGTTTAATGTCTAGAAATCAGAAGTGGAAGGTAAAATTCTTGGGATCCCTCATGAAGTTTGACTTTAATTAAAAAATTGGAATAATGGAATAGTTTGGGTTGAAAGGGACCTTAAAGTCTATCTTGCCCCACCCCTGCTACAGACAGGAACATTTCCCACTAGACCAGGCTACTCCAAGCCCTGTCCTACCTGACCTTGAACACTTTCAGGGATGGGGCAGCCACAGCTTCTCTGGGCACCACCCTCACAGGGAGGAATATCCCAATATCCCATCTAACCCTGCCCCTGCCAGTTTTTATGGTTTAAAAACCTTAAATCAGGTTTTTCTATGTCTAATGGCAACTTTGCCTTTCCAAGCTGCACAACTGGCAATGAATTTAGCCAGCCTTAGTGCTTTATATATACAAATTTGATTTATGTGGTGGAAAATATGAATTCACATGTTTCCCCACAGAGGTGGAGCCCAGCCCTTGTAGGACAGGTGTGGCTTTGCTGACTCAATTCTAAATATTGCACTGAGAACTATAAGTCAGTTTATAATTGATGTAGTACGGATTGAATAGGGAGCACATGATAAAATCTAACTCAGCATCATTTGATGCTTTCAAGACTCCAGATGAATTTTTGGCACTAGTTCTGTTACAGCTCAATTTTCCATCACCTGATATCCCAATGGCACCAAGTTTGACAAGAGCAAATGTTTGCAACAAACCTATTGACAGGCAGTGGATGCATCTGTCTGGTTGCTTTTCCAACTGAAGTGTCAGACCAAGGAGACAAACCCTGTTGCAGAGCAGACTGGACCAACATCTGACAAATAAATAGCTGGTCAGCTCTGCATGCGAGTCTCTGCTGCTACCAGACCTCAAAGTCAAACCCAAATGATGCCAAATAAACAAGCAGGAGAGGAGACAGTCAGTTAAAATGGTTTTCCCCAAAATGTTTGTTTGAAGTCTGTGCCGCTGGTTGGCAATTTAGAGGAAGCTGAGTTAGACTTCACTTAATGTGTTTGGATTCAACATGAGGAAAATGTTCTGACTATGAAAAAACCTGAGAGAAATTGTTAGCCTCACATCTCATAAATAAGGAAGGCAATGATGGACTTCCAGAAGCTGGAGGATTTTGCCAATTCAAAGGGAACTTGAAAGACTTTGCAAAAATTACCCAGATCTGAAGGAATTTGAATTTTCCAGGAGCCCAGCTGGCATCTTCTTGCAATAAGGACTGGCAGTAAATACTGCTGGGAGACAGTGATCCTGGGAAATAGCAAAAACTTATCCCCAAAGCCTTTACCTGTCTGTCCTGGACAGGCGACGTCCAGAAAATGCTGGATGCTGTATTTCCTGTTCAGACACCAAATCTCATTCATTTTTTTAGGATTAGGATCCAGGTGGGAAGGGAGGGAAATAGGAGGGAAAACTTTTGATTGGATAGAATGAGGTGCTCTGATGAGGCACCTGGAGAGCTGTGGAGAGTTCTGGGCTCCTCCTGGAAAGAGAAACACAGGGGCTGGAGCATGCCCAGGGAAGGGAACGGAGCTGGTGAAGGGTCTGGAGCACCAGGAGTGGCTGAGGGAGCTGGGGTGTGTCATGACCCATTAATTGGTCCATTGTAAATCCTCATCAGGCTGAACAAAGATCAGGGGGCACTTGTGCTTTTGTTGTACAGTTGCCTCAACTCCAGCAAGCAACCACTGTTTAGACTCCAAAGGTGTTGGCTAACAAGCCCTTGAATTCTTACTATGCAGTTCCACAGGAGTGGTGGCCAACAAGCCCTTAATGTGGTGCAGTTCACTTAAATGAGTCCTCAGCTCCCACAATAAACTCCTCAGAGGAGCTGGCTCACAAGCCACAGTGCCACTACTCAATCTCCCCACTCTCACAAGAAACTTCTGTACAGAGTACAGGATGCAATATGATAACCATGCTTTGCCCAGGCAAAGCAAGGGTACAGCCGAGGGAGATTTAAACTCCAGAGGACCCTGAAAACTACATACATATCAGTGTCACTTCAGTGCCTGGTAAAGTTATGGAGAAGGTTATCATACAAGGTATGGAAAACCACCTGAAGGACAATGCAGCCATTGGTCACAGCCAGCACAGCTTCATGAAAACAAGGTCCTGCTTATCAAATCTGATTTCCTGTCATGACAAGGTGACCCATCTGGTTGATCAAGGGAAGCCAGTTGAGGGAATATTTTTGGATTTCAGTAAAGCTTTCAATACTGTTTTTCCCAGCATAGCAGCGTGAACACATCATGGGATGGTTGAGCAATGTGCTAACGGGTCACGCACAAAGCATGACAGTGACTGAGGTGACACCAGGCTGGCAGCTGTCACTGCTCTTGGCCCTGTGCTCTTTAACATCTTCATAAATTGCTTGGATGCAGGACTGGAAGGAATACTAAGCAAGTTAGCAGATTATACAAATCTGGGAGGTGCTGTTGACTCCCTCAAAGGCAGGGAGGCCCTGCAGAGAGACCTTGAAAAATTGGAGGACAGGGTAATCACCAAACATATGAATTTCAACAAGGGAAAGTGCCAGATTCTGCACCTGGGATGGGGCAAACCTGGGTATACAGACAGACTGGGGAATGCGAGGCTGGAAAGCAGTGCCTGGAAAGGGGCCTGGGGGTCCTGGTTGATGGCCAGTTGGATCTGAGGCAGCTGTACCCTGGCAGCCAGGAGGGATGTCTGTGTACTGGGGAGCAATCTGGCCCATCATTACCGCCTGGGACAGGGAGGAGATTGTCCTGCTCTGCTCTGGGCAGGTGTGGCTTCACCATCAGTGCTAGGGGCAGTTTAGGCACCACAATATAAAAAAGAAGTAAGCCACTGGAGAGCACCCAAAGGAGGGCAACAAAGATGGTGAAGGGACTTGAAGGGAAGCCAAATGAGGAACGGCCGAGGGCACTTGGTCTGTTAGGCTAGGGAAGAGGAGACTGAGGGGAGACCTCATTGCAGTTACAACTTCCTCATGAAGGGAAGAAGGGCAGACACTGATCTCTTCCCTGTGGTGACCATGGACAGGACTTGAGGGAATGGCCTGAAGTTGAGTCAGGGGAGATTTAGATTGGATATCAGGAAAAACTTCTTCCCCCAGAGGGTGCTGGGCACTGAACAGGCTCCCCAGGGAATGGTCATGGCCCCAAGGCTGCCAGAGCTCCAGGAGCATTTGGACAATGCTCTCGGGCACAGGGTGGGATTGTTGGGGTGTCTGTCCAGACCCAGGAGTTGGAGTCTCCCTGTGGGTCCCTTCCAACTCAGGACATTCTGTGATTCTGTGAAATAAAGATAGAAAAGGGGGGAGAAAGACAACAAGGAGCATCACCAGTCCTTCAGTTCCTCCTTGTTCCTGGAGCTGAGCTTGTAAGACAAAGTAAGCGTAAGTGAAAGTGAAAGCTAGACAAAAAATAGAACCGGGGACCCAATCCACTTCCTTTTATAGTTAACCCTGTGCAGTCACTTATGTAAATTTGATATTTCATGCTGTTTTCGTCACAAATGCACAGCCAACCCTGTGAGACCTCCTCAAGGGGAGGGATGGAGCATGAATGTCTGGGGGGAGCAGAAAGTTGGCTCAGGCCCATAGGACCTTCTCCTCTGATCACACCTGAAAGGGACGAGAAGGAAGTGTGTGAGGCCTGCTGGTAGATAAAGCCAAATACTGATAGGTGAAAGAAGCAATGGGAGGAACCATAAATTCCATAGCAATTCCATTAATTGACAGGCTGTTACTCACCTAAGGCTATGCTAAATCCCCGGACTTAGAGAAAAAGAACAGAGACACAAAGAAAAAAGTGTGTGTGGCAGGGATGTACATTAGAAGGGAGTCTGTATTAGGTGATTTGGGGAGTCTGTACCTCTCAAGTATCTCAGTCAATGGGGAAAGAGAGAGGGAAATGTGGCTGGGAAATTAGGATAAAAAGAAGGAGGCTACATTCTCTAACAATTTGAGACACCCCATGGGAATCTGTCCCATGATCTCTCCCTTTATTCAAATAAAGTTACAGGATTCCTCTGTCTCCTTTTTGGACATAAACCTCTGGTGTTTGTGGATTAATTTTCCTGACACACCTTTCCTGTTGTGACAGTCACAATGTCTGAGACAAATCATGCCTATGCCTAGACCTCCCCAGGAGAGGACCTGGAGAGAAAAGGAGGCTCAGGGGGACCTTCTGGCTCTGCAAAACTCCCTGACAGGAGGGGGCAGCCATCTGGGGGTCAGGCTCTGCTCCCAGGAAACAAAGGACAGGATGAGCGGAAACAGCCTCAAGCTGCACTAGGGGAGGTTTGGGTTGGATATTGGGGAATATTTCTTCCTGGAAAGGGTGGTCAGGCCCTGGCAGAGCTGCCTAGGGCAGACGTGGAGTCCCCATCTCTGCAGGTGTTCAGTGAATATGGTTTAGTGGTGGCTTTGGCAGTGCTGGTTTAAAAATTGATCTCAGTGATATGAGAGTGCTTCTCCGACCAAAATGATTCCATGATTCAGGGATTCTGGGTTGTGATAAGAATTACAGATCTTGTAGAAAAATGGAACGAGATTCACAAGAATAATTTGGGCATAAGCAAATCATCTTGACAAGTTGCTGCCCACAAAGTAGCCACTCCCTCCTGGTACAGGCTCCCTCCTGGGCTGAAATGATGGGGTGTTTCTCCACACAACCTCCTGATGCAGCCCAAGGGTTGGATCAGTGCAGGATTGTCTCAGAGCAGTGACATGGACAGAGAGTGACCAGACATGGTGCCTTTGCCAGGCGCTCTCCTCGAGTGTCCCCATGACACTTCTTTCTGTGTAAGCCCACCGCTAGTTTCACAACAGATTCTAAAGACAATCTTCGTTTATAAAGAAATAGTAATTCTAAATATTATAATTTTTCAGGTCTATCAGGAACCGCAAAGATCATAAGATGGTCCAAAACTCTGTGGCAATGTGTCTTGAGCCTCAAGCTGCACTAGCGGATATTCAGGTTGGACATCAGGAAGAATTTCTCCACAGAAAGGATGGTCAGGCATTGGAAGGGGCTGCCCAGGGAGGTTTGGAGTCCCCATCCCTGGAAGTGTCCTGGGAAGGCCTGGACATGGCCCTCAGTGCTCTGGGCTGGCTGAAAAGGTGGGGACCAGTCACAGGTTGAAGTCGATGTTCTTGGGGGGCTTTTCCAACTGGAATGATACCAGGATTCTGTGGATGACTTTATAACTTAACTCTCTGCCTGGATCATGCCATACATAAAATAGGACGAAGACGATTGGGTTAGCTATAAATTATTTTAGTGAGGAGAAAGACCTTAAAGAGCGTCAGTGGCTGACTCTGCTCTCCCTCCTCCCAACTGGGGATGTCTTTTTGATAACATTTTGCATACAATCATTATTACCCATGTAATAATACCCATGTTAGCACTTCATGATGATGATGTTGATATTGTTGTTGTTGTTGATCATCATCATCATCATCACTCAGTGGGTGCTGGTGCATTTATCAATAGCAATTCCAAACCTGTAGTTGTGTTGTTTCAATAATTACCACTGTTTGTGAATTTGTGATTATGAAAGTCCTCATTGAACAGGATCACACTTGTGGTGCCCAATTGGTAATGATCAATTCAGCCCAGCTGTCCCCAGCCCCTCTGAGGACCAGTTGAGACAAATGGGAATTATTTTCTGCCAAATTTCTATAATCTTCACATGACACCAATAATTGTCATGGGCAAACACTTAATGTTAGAAAAATTAATTTAGTTTATTGCAAATTAAAATATGTTTGGATAGTGAGAAACAAAGACAAGATCTAAACCACCTTTTTTCCCAGGCTCAACTTCACATCCCCAATTCCTCTCTTCCCCTCCACCCTGGGCAGTGCAGGGGGCATGAAGAATGAGGAATGGGGCATGTGGTCAGTCCATAAAAACTCCTCTCTGCTGCTTCTTCATCCTTGCACTTCTGCTCCAGTATGGGTCCTCCACGGGATGGATGTGGTTTCTTCATGACACATCCACCTGCTCCTGCATCAGGTCCTCCAACCCTCCACCCCTTTGTCACCACAATCTGGACAATCACAAATCCAGAGAGTTTTGACTCATTCTCTTGCTTGGGATGGAGGGGGGTAGTGGGGGATTCGTTGATGGTGGAGTCACCATCCTTGGACATGTTCAAGGAATGACTGCGCATGGCACTCAGTGCTCTGGTCCAGCTGGTGACTGGCTACAGGTAGGACTTGATGGTCTTGGAAGTCTTTTTCAACCTAAATGATTCTGGGATTCTGTGATCCTGGTCATGGAGCATGGATGCTGGTCATGTGATCCCTGGTCAGAGAGAAGACAGAATATGAAAGGATCTTTCAGTCTGTTCCCAAGGAACAACATGAACATCAGCGACAAGAATGTCTCAAGCAGTTTTGTAACATCTCAGAATCCCAGAATCCCAGGATGGTTTGGGTTGGGAGGGACATTAAAGCTTACCCAGTCCCACCCCCTGCCATAGGCAGGGACATTTTACACTAGTCCAGGTTGCTCCAAGCCCATCCAACCTGGCCTATCTTCATGGATAATGTGATATCGAGCACCATATCGAGCACAAACACTGGTGATTGTCAGTGTGTTGGCTCTGGGCTGGGAAAGCAGCTGAAGCTCTGGGAAATTGGGATTTGGGCTCATAGGGTTCTGGTTTTCCATCTGGGCCACATGGGCTCATTGTTGCCAAAAAGGGAGAACAAACCTGTGATAGAGATGGAGGGACACAGCTTCTCAAGCTGTTCCTCCACATGTGGAGAGCAGCCAAATGTGCCAGCATTTCATGTGACTTTGGCAATTTATGGTTGGTGAAAGCAAAATTTTAACAGGTGATTTTGAAACTCTTCCCTTCTATTGAATAGAGAGTCCAATACTGCAAATCATGCAGTTTTGTTGAGGTTGGAAAAGCCCTCCAGGATCATTGAGTCCAACTTGTGACCAATCCCCACCCTGTCAACCAGATAAGTTTCACATATAATATATGTAACATAACATAACATACATAACATAACATAACATAGCATAAAACATAACATAAATGTTTCTATGATATATAAACACCTTTTATACATGTATTTATATAGTTGTATACACACAGTCATGTCTATAGCTCCATGTGTTTATACAGTCTCAGACACCCTTTTATCCTAATGTTACACCATACAACACTTGACATATAATGAGCTTTGTGTTATTTTTACTCTCACCATTTTATACACACACACACACACACACACATTTATACTCTACAAATGCACACACTCCCAGACACTCTTTCATTTCTCTCCATAACTATAATAACATAGAATATATAATAAAATGCCCAGGATATATTATATCTGCCATGTTCTATGTGTCATGCAGTGTATTATTTGTATTTATATTTTCTATTATATCCCACAGAGTCATGTGGGTCTGCTGTTGGGTACTATGCATGCTGTTATATTACAACATTATTTATAACTATATATATAAAAACCACAGCCTCACAAAGTCTTTTATGTACACATGTATATTTGTAGTCTGTGCAGGCTCAGATACCCCTTTTCATAGGCTTTATATAATATAATACAAAAATAGATATACTTTATATAATCTAAAAATCTAAAATATAATTATATAAAATCTAAGTGCATAATAGTTATGAATTTTTATTATTCTTGATTATAGATTTCATTATTGATGACTTTTATTTCAATGTATTATTTTACCACAATCATTCATTATAATTATACATATATACTATTATATGATGCGATGTATTATATTTTATATGTTACTTTTTAATATATATTACATATTATACATTACATATTATGTATTATATATTTTACACAACGCCCACTGATAACACACAATGTTTCTCACGTGTGTATGTGTTCACCCCACACTCTCTGGCAGACACCTCTCCTTGCATACTTTATTATATATATTTGCATCCGTAAATGGCTTATTGAAATACTCGCCGGCACTCAGTGCCGCCCTCCCGCGGCAGCCCGCGGGTCACACAGACACCAACAGGCTGACCGCTCCGCCCCTCCCGTTTCCGCCCGCACCGGAAGCGTCATCCCCGCCGTGCCGCTCGCGGCCGCCGGGCGGCGCCACTTCTCGGAAGTGGCGTCCCGGAAGCGGCGGCGGCAGGAGCGTGCAGGGGGAAGTGACGCGCGGGCGGAGCCGCGGCGGGGCCGCCCCGCCATGTTCCGGAGCCCCGAGCAGCGTCCGCAGTTGTGAGTACGGGCGGGCCCAGGGGTTCGGCCGCGCAGGGACGCCCCGCAAGGTACGGTCCCGCCGCCCCCCGCCCCGGCGGGGCCCGCGGCCGGAAACGGGGGGCCGGGGGCGGCGGTGGCCCCGGCGGGACGGGAGGGGGGCAGCGGGTTGTGCTTCGTTCTGTCGTTACGTTCACTTCCATTCCTTTCTTATCCCTTCCCATCCCTTTTCATCCCTTCTCTACCTATTCCTTCCTTCCTTCCTTCCTTCCTTCCTTCCTTCCTTCCTTCCTTCCTTCCTTCCTCCCTTCCTCCCTTCCTTCCTTCCTTCCTTCCTTCCTTCCTTCCTTCCTTCCTTCCTCCCTTCCTCCCTTCCTCCCTCCCTTCCTCCCTTCCTCCCTTCCTCCCTTCCTCCCTCCCTCCTTCCCTCCCTCCCTTCCTTTTTCCTTCCTTCCTCTTTCCTTCCTTCCTTCCTTCCTGGGGCGGTTCCACCCGCCACACGTGCGGTGCCATCCGCAGCTGGACGCCAGTTTTCCCGTTGGGGGCTGTTGCTCTTTGTTGTCACTGCGACCACATCGGGGTGAGGGTGGGGTGTGCTGGAGGCAGCCAGGAAATGGGGAGTGGGGATGTGAGATAGAGGTAATGAGCCTTTCAAAGTCATGGAATGATTTTGGTTGGAAAAGCCCTTAAAGATCGAGGGCCATTGCCCCAGCAGTGCCAGTAACCCATGTCCTCAAGTGCCAAATCCACTTTGTGAGAAATGTCCTCTCACTACTTAAATTTTGAAAGAATTTATTCATTCATTTTCATAGTACAAACAACGATAAGAGGCTTAGAATGGCTGTTTGCCGTTACACAAAGCCAAGTGCAGCGCTGGGTGCTTAGCCACCCATGGGGCACACCTGGCTGGGGGATACAGTTTTTATAACCCCCTAACCCAGCCTCCTTCAGGTGCTCCGGTTGGCTCTTTGTCTTCAGTCCTTATTGCCGCGTCCTTTCTAGGGTCTTCTGATACCAGCTCTCCCCTTTCTTAACCATAACATTTGAGCTTCTGATGTCCATCCTGAACCTTCCCTGGCGCAGCTTGAGGCTGTTTCCGCTCATCCTGTCCCTGTTCCCTGGGAGCAGAGCCTGACCCCAGCTGGCTGCACCCTTCTGTCAGGGAGTTGTGGAGAGTGAGAAGGTTCCCCTGAGTCTCCTTTTCTCCAGGCTGAAGCCCTTTCCCAGCTCCCTCAGCTGCTCCTGGTGCTGTAGACACTTTCCTAGCCCTGTTCCCATCCCTGGATTCTCAATCAATTTTACTGATCAAGTCCTACATTACAATCACACCTTGTAGATGTGGCTGTTCTGGGTTATCCAGACTGGAATCAAGCCGAAGGAATTTTTCAGGCTGCCCAGCTCTCTCTGGTTCCATTCCTGCTTTAGGTTGGGGAGCTCAGCAGGACCAGCAGCTCAAGATGTGGTTTGGATCCCAGTGCCTTTCCTTGTCTCTCAGGAGTTCTCAGGGCTTGTTCTTTGTGTGCTCACGGAGGAGTTTGGGGTGATTTTCAAGTCCCAGGGCTGCCGTGGGATCAACATTGGGTGTTTTTGATGGTCTCAGATTTTACCAGAGGTTTTGTGGTTGGAGGACAGTTTGGTCAAAGATCAGGAGAGCTGTGGTTGATGATAGAGAACAGGGAAGGTTTCCTGGCAGTTTGCACAGCCACAGTTATGTGTACTCCAGGGAATATTCCACGGTGGATGAGAGTTCCCAGAAACAATTACTGTCAAACAGAAAGTGTTTTTTCTGTCATTATTGAAAGCTTCTGGTTTAAGATGAAACCTCAGGTCATTAGAGATGGCTTGAACTAAAATTGTGATCAGGATTCCTGCAAATTCAGCATAAATTTCCTGATTTTGTTTTGATGATTGTAATAATAATAATGATGGTTATTATCTATTATCTAGATTATATGCTGCTATATATTATTATATTTTTAATAATTTTATTACAATTTTCAGCTAATCCATGGAATGAATACAGCTATATAAAATAAATATATATAAGCTGCAATCAATTAATTTTATTTTGTTCCTGGGCACACGTTTCTAATTGGCAATAAATTGTTATTTTGCCACTTCCTGTATCCAACTGAACCCATGAAAATAAATTCTCTTGGTTTTCTGGAGTGGCTCATAGTTCCTGATTATTTATTCACATTTGTAGATGAAAGTTGTGCCTAAAGGAACAGTTGGGAGTGAAGATGGAAAAGTAGCTAATTTCTTCCAAGGGGGATCATTCCTTTTGACAACTTTGCAGGAAAATTGAGCCAGTCTGTCTCTTTTATCTCTACTGATGTGGTTTTTTATGGCACAATCAGGATTTCTGTGGGAATCACATGTTGCTGGTTGCACTGGATTTGGTGAATGAATTTATTTGGCAGAAATAAATGATTCCTATGTCTTGAAAATATTCCACAGGTGTTTTTGTTAATGCAGACATGAGGGACAGAAGATGAACAATGCTCAGGATTTTAAATGCTCAGGATTTTGTGTTTTGTGCTGCTTACTGAGAGTAATGAGCAGTGAGACAAGTTTAGACAGTAAAACTGCTGTGTCTGGTCAAGAAAATAGGAATTCCATTGAACTGAAGAAAGCGTAGGTTTTTTGTGGGGTTTTTTTTTGTTTCTTTGTTTGTGGGTTTTTTGTTCACTGGTTTTTGGGGGTTTTTTTGTTATTGTTGTTTTGTTTTTTCCTTGAAATAAGTAAGTAAAGAAATAAATCTCCCAGTTTTTTTCTGTTTTGTCTGCTTTCCTGGCTTCCTTAATGCCACGTCCATAGGGAGTTGTCAATGTTGCCACACACAGACTGTTCAGCTAAAGAAATAATCTCCTTTTTGGGTAAAAAAAATGTCATCTCGTTGATAGGTCCCTCTGTGAATGTCACAGAATTTTATTTTATTGTTTTTATTGAATTTGATTGATTCTCTGGTGATGTTAAGTAAGATTTCTACCAGTCCACCATTCTTTTGGTCTTCCATGAGCATATTTCCCTCAAGTTTTGGTCATGGATCTGCCTTAGGCCTTCTTAAAGTATTGTAACAACACAATTATTTCTGAGTGTTTGTATATGAGATTTGAGGTGGTTTATTCTTATGGAGTGGGGAAGTGAAGGAGGATGAAGAGGAGAAAGAAAACTCTGCTTCAGTGACTATGGGAGAAATCCTCAAGGACAACTTGGCATGATACAGATTTCCCACTGTTACTTTTTTTTTTTTAGGAAAAGAAATTAACCCGTTCTTTAACCAAATTAATGTGACACCCTAAAAAGGGGACACTGAGGGAATTTTTTTTCATTCTGCTTAAGGGTTTCTTGGAGATTCATTAATTCAACGAAGCAGTGGCCTGAAGAATGAAGTAAAGTAACTTCTGACTCTCCTCTTCATCACTCAAAAATGTATGGGGCCAGTGCTTTCTTTTATTCTGGTAACATGAAACTTTCTCATGGTTATTTCTGTGTATCACCTGAGAAGACCTTTATGATGTGAGATTGTTACAGTGAAGCATTTTCAACTTAGAGAGCTAAAAACATTTTGCAATGACCTTTTCTCTCCTCTGTCATAGATGTTTGAATAAACCTATATGAATTCCACTTCTTGGTATCTCACTGGACCTTCCCTTTCCCCTTTCCCCTTTCCCCTTTCCCCTTTCCCCTTTCCCCTTTCCCCTTTCCCCTTTCCCCTTTCCCCTTTCCCCTTTCCCCTTTCCCCTTTCCCCCTCTCTTGCCTATCCTTTGGCTTTTTGTCATTCTCCAATCATATAAATAACTGATACTTGTTTCAAGTTAAAGTATGTTGTTTCCCAATTATTATTTTGGGATGTCTTGTTCTTTTTTATGGAGATAAAAAGCTACAGTTGCCTTCTGCAATCATGGAAAGCAGAATGATATGAAGTTCAGGCAAATGAGTATTTTTGTGGGTGCTTTTTCCCTCAATCTCTAAATGTTTCTGTTTGTGGCACAGTCAAAACCAGTTTTTAAGTCCAGTGAGCTGGGGGTGAATGGTGACTCCAGGTGGTAACGAGGAGGCGAGCAGTGGAAATCGGCAGAGGAAAATATTGATGCAAACACATCTTCAGCTCATCTCTCCTTGTTTTCCGTGCTTCATCTCCCTCTGCTCTGCTCTCCCTCCTCTTGCCCAAAAGTTAGAGGTGTCCCCTTGCTTTGACAGGTGGAGGAATGAGCCTCTTCAGAGGTTTCTTCTGCCCCTTGGTGCCAATTTGCAGCCCTAGTTAGTTGGGGTGCAGGTAAGTGCCTGTTTCTCTCTTCAGCAGTTCCATGTTTGTGTGAATTGCTGAAAAATCCCTTGTGAATTTGTCTTTACTTCTTATATGAGGAAGCGAAGTTGAGACTGTAGATCATGGAGTTATTAAAGCATTGAGAGATTTAAAGCACAGAGCACATACAAAGTGTTGTCCAGGAGCTGCTGCTGTTCCTCATTTGCATTATCAGTAGTGCTGGGAGGTTTCAAAGTGCTCTAAGAGTCTTTTTTCTCTGCTTTAATTATGTTCAAACACATAAATATTTCTATTTCTCTTTGTTTAAGGGAAGCTATTTTCTGTCATTTTGTTGCCTGTCAGTGCTAGTCCTTCTGAACTCTCATTTCTGATTCCAAGACATCCAACTCCATTTTGTCCTAAGCCCTCCAGTGACAGCTTCCATTAGGAACCACATGATATATTGCTTATATTTTAATTTTCATATATTAAAAACAAAAGTACTGCAGAACTTCCTGCCCACTCCACTGATACCTCATGTAAAAATCTCCTTTTTCACACGTTGTGCCCAGAAATGAGGCGTTGTACCAAAATACTGGCTATGGGAGTTAATTCCAAGGCCACAGTGAGAAAAGCTCTGCGTGTCTGATGCCTTTGTGTGTTGGGCAGACAATAGTGGGGTGTTTGTGTCAGCCCCCGGGGGATTGTGACCCCCAGCAGGAACTGCCCAGCTCTGGGAGTGAAGAGCATTCCTGTGACTTCCCACTTGATGTGAAAAGGCAAAGGTTGGCTGTTTCCTGAGCAGACACAGTGGTGGGATGTGGGACTGAGCTCTCCCAGCCACTGCTTTGATCGGAGTCAGACGCCCAAATAGAAAAAATGCCTGTTTCAAAACTACCTAACAGAAAGCAGAACACAGCACTGATGTCATTGGGATGGGACGGGGAACTACTCCCATGTCCGTGTTCTCAAGGCATCTAATGATGTAGGAAGTCAGTGGGACAGAGCTGATGCTCTTGGTGATTCCAGGCGGAGTTGGCAACTCTGCCTGTTAATCGCTCTGGATCTGCTGTCAGGAAATAGCTTGCAGTGATTTGGTCTGTTTTTTCCCAGTGAGGGCAGCTCTGTTTGCCCACGCATGTCTCTGCAGTGCTTTGGGCAGTAGATTGTTCTACTCAGAGTCCAGGTGTTCTTTGCAGAAAAGCCTGCATCAGGTAAACTGCCCTGGAGTAGGAAAGGTTCTCTGTCCTGCCATGGACTCAAAAAATCTTGGCATTTGGAGCAGTCACAACTAACTTGTGTTTTGATAAGAACTGTCTGTTGTTCACCTGCAAGAAATCTCTATTTGCTTTCTAGATGTCTCTGTTCCATGGTGCTATTTCCCTGTGTTCCTCCTTGGCTTTGATACCTTTCACTTCCTAGACTTAGACTTCTGTTCTCAGAAGTGTTTATAACCCAGTAGCATTTGAGGGTTTTCCTTATCTTTGAGGACGAACCACCTCTGTGGTCTGTATCTGTCTCAAGAATGGCTGGACAGGTGCGACGGAGGCAGAGAAACCACCTGTTCCACCAAGTAAATGCATCCTGCTTCCAAATTCCTTTGTTGTGTCTGAAGTAATTTCTGCTTCCACCTTGCGCTGCAACTGCCCTGCATGTATTTTTCTAAAGGGTTCCTGGAATTCATAGTTCATAGCACTCAGGAGGGATATAAATAGTAAAAGGGAGATGGGAGAGGGAAAAATAAGGCTTTGGGAAGTCATGATGTAGTGGTTTCATTTTCAGAATGAAAGGCCCTGTGAGGGGAAGAGGAGGGGCAATGTGAAGTGTTTTCTGGGGTCTTTTAACTTATTTTTAATCCGAAGAAAATGTTATTTCTTGCTACTGTGGGGTGTAGAAGTTGGGCGCTATTTTCAGACAGTCTGTGATGGTCTGAAATACAAACCTGGGTAGGTCAGTAGAAAGCTCGTGAAGATTAGCTCAGGCATTTTCCAGGAGTTAATCTGCTTCAGCCCTGGGTGTAGAGTTCACTGGTGCTCTTGCATTAAAGTACCTACGCTTGTTCACTTACACTGCCTTTCATTTTTCTCTCTTTTCCCTTTTCTTTGTTAAGCATTGCAGGCTGTATGTACCGAGTCATTCAGACAACAGGACCAGATGGAAAAAACCTTCTGAAATTGCTTCCCATTTCTAAACCCTCTGGAAGCTTTGTGCCAATAGTTCAGTCTCCAGCCACGCCAAATAATTCTAACACAAATATTTCTAGTCCAGTCCATTTTACTTTTAAGACACAGCTTGACAATACTGCTGCACCTTCATCTTTTAAGACACCGGTTTTCCAGCCTCCTAATCCTGGGAAGAATATTCTTACGAAGACATTAGACCAGCAGAAAAGTGCTAGGGCACGTTCTGAAAGAGAAAGCTTGAGTCCAAGGGCAGCTGCCAATGCCCAGAGCAGCTGCATGTCCATGGATAGAATGTCCTTGCAGAACGTGGCTGTCACAAGTTCCTCTCACCAGAGCAGCACAACCTACGTGGTGGTGAACACCAAACCCCACCCAGTGACTGTCAAGTCTCCAGTGCTGCCCTCTGGACACCACCTCCAGATTCCGGCTGATGCAGAAGTGAAATCTGTCCCAGCGTCTCTTTTGCCACCTGCAATACAGCAAAAAATTCTGGCAGCTGCAGCCACCAATGTGTCTGGAGGGGTTGATGGTACAAAAACGCCAACGGTGATTTATGTGTCACCTGTGAACACAGTGAAAACCTCCCAAGTCCTGCCCAAGCGCTTGCAGAGCTTTTGCTCCAAACCCACCACGGAAGTTTCAAAGACACTGATAGTAACAGCTGCCCAAAAGGAATCTGATTCTTCTCCCGAGCCAGTCACATCTGAGGGGCAGCAGCGCCAGCAAACTCCCATGAAATGGATTGTGCAAGAAACTGCCCCGCTCTCAGCAGCTTGTCTTATCCCTGTAAAGTCTTCAAACAACATTGCTTCCAAGATCCTGAAAACTTTGTCAGACACAAAGAACGTAGAAGTTAATCCTGCAAATATTTTGCCGCTCTGTTCTAATGGTCCTGGTGGAAGCCAAACTAAAATCACCCCTTTAAAGGATAATGCTCTGGTCATGTACAATGGTAAAGTCTATTTGTTGACCAAAAGAGGCTCTGATGTTCTGTCAGCCCAGGCTGACAAACAAACATCTTCCTCTTCTGATGCTTCGCATAAAAAGGAGACAGCCAAGCGAATTGATTCTACTGAAGTCAATAAAATAACCAGTAAAGTGGTGAATCTGGTGTTGTCAAAAAACAAAGGAGTGGTGCTGTCTCAGAAAGACCCAAAGTCATGTATGATCTCCAAAAATTCATCACCAATTGGCTTAAGAAATTACTTAAAATCCACACCTGCAGCTCTGGTGACACCAAGTGCTAATCAGCAGGATCCCACTGTAATCCAGAGACAAAGTTTGCCCTTCACTGAGAGTGTTTTGTGCAGTGGAGCGATTCCAGATCCAGCAGTAGGGATGCAGGAAAGTGTGTGGCAAAGTGACAAAGACACAAGTCATTCCCCCAGAGCAGCAGGGGCTGTGTTACCTGAGGCTAAGCAGGAATGTGCTGTCAGTGAAGACTGGCCTAAGGTAATAAATCATAAACATGGCACCTCAGTGTCTGGTCAGTGGTTCTGTGGTCCTGATTTTATGTGGATAAAATGGCTGTTAATGAGTTCACACATTTTTGTAACCAGGTATCCTGGAAGTGCTGCTCTAAGATTGGTTCTAGCCAATAAATGGCCTTTTCCCCAATAATTTTACACAGTGGAAGTGAGAAATGCATAGAAAAGAAAGGGGCAGAGAAAAGGTGGCTTTTGATTTCTTCCTGAGATAAATGGTCAGCAATAACTGAACTCCAGGGAGGCTATTCATGGTTATGGCTCTTGGATGTTCATGCCACATGCTCACAGCCACAACCTTTGGGCTATAAGGGTGATGTAGGGTAGAGAAAGACAAGTTTGAAGCTTCAAAAGAGGAAAATAATTTGGAAGAGCAGAGTGTGTCCTCCAGAGACAGCTCTGGTGTGACACTTAAATTCAGGCTCTGCCTGCTCCAACAACCACAGGGAGGAGCTGTGTTTCCTTCCTCCCCTGCCCTGGTGAGGGGGGATTCACCTCCTTCACTCCTCATTCACTTCAGGCAGAAGGAACTCTTGAGATCCTTAATGACTGCATTGATACATTCTTTTTAGATCATAATATTAAAAGTATGTTAAAAGTTGTGATCCTTCAATCCCACAAACTCCCCATGGAGGACTGGAGTCATGTTTTCAGTAGCTCCAGAGGCCAGGATGAATTTGCCTCCAGAGAAAAAACCATTCTGAACCCAGGCAGAACCGAAAACCAGGCAGAACAAAAGCGTCAGCCGAGTGTATTTTTGCAAGTTTTAGATACTTAATTGTTGCAACAGACTGTAAAACTTAGTTTTTTGATTGTTCGTCACCTGAAAAATGGTTGACATACCATTTATTTTTTTCCGTGCTATGTGATGCTGAGTGTCAGCATTTGCATTTGTTTGAACCTTGGTGAGCAATAGCTTCGCAAATTTGGTGCTCTTGTCCCTAAATTTGCAAACTCCTGGATTGCAGAGTAAAGACACTGCCTTCTCTTCCCTCCTCTTCCTTTGGCACTTTAATGGGGTAGAACAGGTGAAGCTCTTGACACTTCTTTTATTTCTGTGGTTGCTGGTTGGTCTGGACATTTTCTGGATGTTCCACAGTGTACTTGGGGTGTTATATAACAAGTGTTATACCTATGATAATTTGTATATAATTTATCAAAATTGGCTTATCTGTGTTAAATGTTACCTGTGTTAAATGTAGCTCTTGGAGAATGGCAGACAAAACAAATGTTCACCTGTCTTTCTAGTACCTATTGTTTATATATTAATATATTTTATCTATTTATATGGAGAGAGAGAGTGAGAGAGTGAGAGAGTGAGTGATGGCTCTCTCACTATTTCTGTATTTCAGATCCAGTGTGAAAAGATGGATTCTCCGGGAAAGGTTATTCAAGTCAAACACCCAGAGCAGCCACAGTGGAAGCAATACTTGGAATTAAGGAAAAAATTTGGTCTCATTAAGAAGGAGAGAGTTTACCTTACAAGAATACCATTAAGGGGCTCCTGTGAGAATCCAGAAGAAACAGTTTGTTCCAGTGACAACTTGGAAAGGAAAAATGATTCTTGCAGTTCATCCTCACTGAATGTGGAAATAACGAATCATCATCAGGAATGTGTTAAGGAGGAAAAGGTATCTGGAATTTTTCAGTGCTAAACACACTCAGAAAGCAGCGGATGTTTAGTCAGTACAGAGCTGGGGTTGTTTGGAGCCTCCCACCTCTGTATTCACCAGGGGAGTCAGGAGTCGTTGGGATCTCTGTCAGAATTATTCCTAGAACTTGTTTGAGATTTCTGTATGACTCTAGCTCCATGTAGGAATTTTTATCCTCATTTTTGGGTTCTGCTGGAGGAAACCTGAACAATAAATGCTTTGGAGAAAACTGTTCCCACTAGTGATGATGGTCCTTGATGGAACAGGGACCAGACCTCTGTATTCTGATTTATATTTAACCTTCTGCAGATGGTTATGTTTGTCCAGCTTTGCAGTGAGTACAGGCAAAGGAATGGGTTTGTTAAAAGGAATTTAATTGTGGGTCTGTCCAATCTTTAGAATTACGAATGTTGTTACAAACTTTGTCATTGGTCAGGTACTTCTGGAAGGAAGAACTTCTGTGTTAATGCATGGAAAGGATTTTACCCATCCAAATATTTCCATTCTGCCACTTTTCTTTTTGTGTGGTTCTGCTCAACTCAGTCAAAGGCTTTCTCAAATTTTACTAATTCTGTGCTAATAATTGAGGAGATCCATGGTTGCTCCTAATGTTAACGTTAACATTAAACATTTAACGTTAACATTAAACATTTAACATTAACATTAACCCATCCCTTTGAAGTGTCCAAGGCCAGGTTGGACAGGGCTTGGAGCAACCTGGTCTTGTGGAAGGTGTCCCTGCCCATGGCAGAGTGTGGAATGGGCTGGGATTTACTCAACTCAAACCGCTATGTGATTCCATGATTCAAGTAGTAAAGGAGGAATGTAGTCTGATAATGGACGTTGCTGCTGTGATTGGAGGAATGTAGTCTGATAATGGGCATTACTCCACAGACTGAGGTTTTGGAAATGTAGACATGAAGAATTCTTCTCCACTTTGAATTTTCCCATCAAATTAGAAAGTCGTTGTCTTGCAGTAGTGTTAAAGAACTTAAAACAGCCAAAGGAGATGATGGGCATGCCCAGGAAAGGCAGACATGCTATGTTTGACTAAGGAAGGAATTCAGTGTTCTGGAATTACTAACTGGGAATCTTTGCTAGAAAAATATCAAAACCAGAAATATGTTGGTTTTTTTGCTAAAAGAAACTTCATCCCACCAGTAATTCTAAGAAGCTTGCAACAAATAACTTGTGATTTGTGCTTAGAGAACTTGGTGTTATAACGTAGCTGATGCCCAGTTTAACAGAAGTGAATTTTGTCTGTTTCTGACTGTGCAGATAATTGTGGATATAGAAGAGGATTTGACTAGGAAAAGGAAAATAAAATCCTCACCATTGTCGGACAGTGGCAAGAGAAGGAGAACTTCCATCAAATCAGCCACAAATCCCAGTTTAGAAATCAACAGCTCAAGTTCCAGTACACTTAAAATGGGTATTTCACCTCCATCAGCTTCACCACAGCCAAGTGTTCCCGTTGGCTCCATTGGAGAGTCCCGAGGGCGGGACTCAGAGCAGGACACTGTCCCTTGGTACAGTGATGCTACCCACCCGAGGATTTCAGTTTTAGTGACTTCTGAAGAGCATACTTCAGTTCTGGAAGGTTCTTTCCGAGATGATGCTTTCCCTGTGGCTCCCCCGGACCTGGATGAGACGATACGGGATGAAAAAATCAAGCGACTGAAGCAGCTCCTGCGGGAGCGGGAGGCAGCGCTGGAGGAAATGCGCCGGGAAATGCAGCAGAGCTGAAACGCCCGCCCTGGGGATCCCAACTTGTGCATAACCTCTTCAGTGACTTCAAGAGGAAATCCCTTGCTTAAATGAGTATTTCTGGTAGATGGAAGAACTTGATGAAATTTAAGTATGTGTGTATTTACAGAACTGTAGTTTTTTGTTAAATGCCAGAAATAAGAGACTTGGACCATCAAATTCTACTTCTGGGACGTGATCTAAGAGTGCAGACAAAGAGCATTTTTACCAACATATTTTCCATATTTTGAAGCAAGGGGTTTCTTTATTAGTCTTAGCAAATAAACTTTCCCCTTTCGAATTCCGTGGCCTAGCTCTTAGAACCTGTATGCAAATTGCAAACCCCAGTTGTAGATATGTTTTTGTTTGTTTTCCTCATGTGCATGAGAACTTTGAGGAATTCCTGAGAACTGTCAATTTTCAGAGAAGGTCAACAGTCAGTGGTTAATAAATACTATTTAAAGGACCTGGGTATTAGACTTTAGGCATTAACAATGCAGATATTTATACAAAACCTCTTGCAGATGTGAAGACAGAGGCAGGAGGAGCCCTGTGACAGTTGTTTGTATTCATGGCTCTCCCTGTCATTATTGTGAGCCTTTATAAGGCCATGGCCAGCTGTGCAATGTGGGAATTTGGTTGTGAGATTGTTACGGAAGGGTGGGATGTAATTTTTTTTAAACAGAATTCTGTTAATAATATTTTCTTGAAGCAAAAAGATTTCTTTATCCCTGGGTGGTATCTTTAAGAGTCTTTGATGAGTGTCTTTTAATTTGTTGTTGTTTGAACGTGTTTCTTGCCGCCTTCAGTTTATGGTACCTTAGTTTCCTGTGTAGGAGGGAGATGTGCCCTCAGGCTGTCTTGACTGTCTTTACATCCTTACTTTTATATGTTGTATGTGTAGGGACTCCTTTCCTTGTCCTCTGTTGTCCATGTCTTTGATCCTTGCAGGTTCCTTCTGCAGTTTTTCAATTTCTCTTCCACCAATTAATAACTTCTTTTGCCAGCAGAGTTTGTCATTGTTTTGTTCTTGTCTATCTGTGTTTATATTAAACATCACCAATCCCTGTAGAGCTCCGCTGCGGATTTCTGTTCATGGGAGACTGTTACAGTCCTTATTTTTGGTTTTATTCTTACTTTGTTTTATTTGAATCAAATTTTCATCTGCACGGTTTTCATTTATTATCCTGTGGATGCCCAGTTTATCTATAGGGTTTTGGTGGAGGATGGATGTTTCTTGGAGAGCTTAGACTCTCTCAGCCCCATATTCCTTATTTATTTAAGTTTTGACAGTGTGAAAAATTCCAGTGGATTGGAGATGCAAGAATGATTTTTACAAGGGAAGAAGAAGGAAGTTCCTGCTCTGTAGAATCACAGAATCAGAGGAGGGTTTGGAGTGTAAGGGACTTTAAAGCTCATCTCATTCTACATCCTGCTATGGGCAGGGACACCTGCCAGTATCCTAGGTTGTTTCAAGCCCTGTCCAGCCTGGTCTGCTACACTTCCAGGAATGGAGAGAGCTTGGGCTAGACCAAGGTGACGGACCAGACATGCTGTGGTGGGTGAGGAAGGAAGGCGAATAAGGGAAAAAAACTCTGCAGTGATTGAGATTGCTCAGGAGGAGGGAAGTGTGGTGGAACAAGCAAGTCAGGGCAGTACTGTGGACATCTATGGGCTCACTGTGTATGGAATGGATGTTTTGGAACTGAACTGGCGAACTCCCAGGCACCCACCTGCTCACTCACTCCCCTCCTGTGGGATGGGGGAACCTGGAAGGATGGAGTTGTGGGTGGGGATAAAGGCAGTTTAACAGGTCAAGCAAAAGCTGCTTGCAGAAAAAGCAAAATCAGGAATTCAGCTACCATGTCCTGTCAGCAGGCAGAAGATAAGCTATTTCAGGGGTCTCTGTGTGCAGTGTTCACTTGGAAGACAAATACTGTTACCAGAAACATCCCTCCATCCTCGTCTTTTCATAAAGCTTTTATTTGCTGAGCATGGCCTTGTGTGGCATGGAATAACTCTGATCAGTCTGGGAAGACTGTCCTGGCTGTGTCTGTTCCCAGCTTCTTGTCTATCCCCAACTTCCTGTCCATCCCAAGCCTGCTGGGGAGTGCCCAGTGAGAGGAAAAAACCTGGATGTTGTGGGAGTTCTGCTCAAAACATGGGGCTGTGATCAGCAGTCTCCTCAAAATCCCAAGGCCATGGAATTCAAAATCCCACAGCATGACGTGGGGGCTGCTGTGAAGGACATTGACTCAATCCCACTCGAAAGGATGAGGTGGGAATCTGAGGAGATGGAGGCAGCCTTGTATCTTGTGTCTGGTTCTGCAGTCATCTGGTAAATACTCTTCCAACACACTTCGCTCTCTTACTGTCCTCCAACAAATGTCTTTCCTCTATTTTCCAACGATCTCCAAAAAAATTAATGATGCTGAATTCTCTTATCCTCTCATTTTGCTGGAGGGTTCCAGCATTGACATTCTACAATACACCATCTTCTTTCTCCCAGAACCTCTTTTACCCTAACAAAGCAGTCCATTTGCCTGAGTTTTTTGTAGAGATGATAAAATGCTGAAACTTGAGAGAAGAATCCTCACTGCAAAATTTTGTAGAAATGTGACCAGAATTTGGTGGAAGAAGGTGAATGGGCTGTGTCCAGTGTAGTGATGGAAAA
The DNA here is from genome assembly GCF_008360975.1 of Lichenostomus cassidix. Lineage (NCBI taxonomy): Eukaryota > Metazoa > Chordata > Aves > Passeriformes > Meliphagidae > Lichenostomus > Lichenostomus cassidix. The sequence continues at coordinate 230,939 of NC_139506.1, forward strand.
CACCTGGTGCAGGTCAGAAAACCAAAGTGAAGCCAAGTATGGAGGAGAGAGATCTTCCTTGGAAAAACATCAGTGCAAGGTTGGAAGGACCGCTGAGAGCCAAGAGAAGCCTCTTGATGTACCAGTGGGGGAAGGTTGTGCCAAGAGGGGCAAAGGGGCTTCCAACAGCCAAGGACCTTGAGGCTGTTCGAGTTGCTCTTCATCCACAGCATGGATTGGATTTTTCTGCCCTGTTCATCCTTGAACTCCTAGAATCTATGAAGAGTCTGTGACAAGAACTAGAGTTCTGAGAGCACTGGCTGTCACCTCAGGAGTGAAGGTGACTGGTGGCTATCCCTGAGTGCAGCCCAGGCTGGCAGGAAGGTGTCACACACCAGGATTGCTGTGCTAAGTACATATGAAATCCATGGATTTACAATATGAATTAAAGCTGTTACTTCAGGCAAAAACCCATGAAGAAACAGTGGGAAGACCTTTTAGGAATTTCAGAGTCCAAAGAGCAGAGATGGTGAGTGCTTGGACAGACCAGATAAGGAAGCAAAGATGGTGCTGGGCAAGTTACCAAAATCAGCCAAACCTGGTGCCTTAGAGTCCCTGGCCAGGACTCTCCCTGTGCCCTGTCTCCTGTACTGGAGACCCACTACAGCCCCAGCACTTCCATGTGAGGCACAAACCTTCACAGAGGTCTCCCCCAGACATTTATAGAATCATTGCATCATTTACATTGGAAAAGACCCTCAAGATTGTCAAGTCTGACTGTAAACCTGAGGTAGCCAAGCCCAGCACTGACCCAGACCTGGGCATTGCTGGATGCAGCCCAGGAAGCCACCTGGGGGTGGCTTTTAGGGGGTCTGTACCAGGAACACTCGTCACACAAACCCCACAGACAATAGCAGTGTCACGTTCACAGCCCTGCTCCTCGTGGGGGACTTCAGCCACCCCAGTATCTCTTGGAGGGACAACACAGTGGAACATAATTAATCCAGGAGGTTCAGGAATGTGTTGATGATAAACTTCTCCAACTAAGAGAAGAGCCAGCAAGGAAAGGAGCTGTGCTGGACATTGTGCTCACCAACAAGGAGGACCGGGTAGGGAATGAGAAGCTCAAGGGCAGCTTAGGCTGAGGGAATGGTGGAGTTTGGGATCCTCAGGGCAGCGAAGAGAGCACACAGCCCTGGGATTCAGGAGAGCAGTTTGCCTCTTCAGGGATCTGCTTGGTTGAGTCCCACGGGATAAAGCCCTGGAAGGAAGAGGGGCCCAGAAGAGCTGGTTGATATTTAAGGATCACCTCCAAGCCAGGAGGCCTGTGAGGGTGAATAAGGAGCTCCTGGACACACTCAAAGAGAAAGCCTCCAGAGTGTGGAAGCAAGGACAGGGAGGAGGAATTCCTGGGAGGAATACTAGGGATTGTCCGATCAGCCAGGGATCAGGTTAGGAAACCTGAAGCCCTGATAGAGTTAAATCTGGCCAGGGATATCAAGGGCAACAGAAAAGCTTCCACAGGTACACTGGTGACAAAGGGAAAATGTGGGCCCTCTCCAGAAGGAAATGGGACACTTGGTTATATGGGACATGGAGAAGGCTGAGGTTCTCAGTGATGTTTGTGCCTCAGTCTTCACCATGAAGTGCACCAGTCACCGTTGGAGTTTCAGGGGCAAAGGCAGGGACTGGGAGAATGAAGAACCATCTGCAGTAGGAAAATCCCAGAATCCCAGAATCTTAACATTGGAAAAAGACTCCAAGATCGAGTCCAACCTGTGTCATCAAGTTCAACCTGTGACCGATCCCCACCTTGTCACTCAGAACAGAGCACTAAGTGCCACATTCAGGCATTCCTTGGACACCTTCAGGGATGGTGACTCCATCACCTCCCTGGGCAGCCTGACCACCCTTTCCATGGAAAAATTCCTCCTGACGTCCAACCTGAACCTTCCCTGGTACAGCTTGAGGCTGTTTCTGCTCATCCTGTCCCTGTTCCCTGGGAGCAGAGCGTGACCCCCACCTGGCTGCACCCTCTTGTCAGGGAGTCGTGGAGAGCCAGAAGGTCCCTTCTGAGCACCTTTTCTCCAGGCTGAGCCCCTCGGGCCCCTCATCCATTCCTATTAGGACTTGTGCTCTGTACCCTTCACCAGTTCTGTTGCCCTTCTCTGGAAGCAAGAATCAGATTCAGGAAGAAGATCAGATTTAGGAGTATTTAAGGAACCTGAAGGTGCACATGTCCATGACACCTGATGAGATGCATCCGTGGATCCTGGGAGAACTGGCAGAAGAAATTCATAAGCCACTCTACATAATAGTAGAGAAGTGGTAGCAATTCGGCGAAGTTCCCACTGACTGGAAAATGGGAAATTGGACCTCATTTTTAAAAACAGAAATAAGGACTATGCAAGGCACTACAGGCTAATCAGTCTCACACTGGTGTCTGGTGAGATCATGGAGCAGATCCATCTGAAAACTATGCTAAGGCACATGGAAAATAAGGAGGTAATTGGTGCCAACCAATGTGCCTTCTCTAAAGACAAATTGTGCCTGAAAAATTTGGTGGCCTTGTATGATGAGGTGACAGTGCTGGTGGGTGAGGGCAGAGCTGACATCATCTGACTGGTCTGGTGCAAAGCATTTGACACTGTCCTGCAGGACAGCCTTGTCTCAAAATGGAGAGACATGGATCTAATGGGTGGAACACTCAGTGGTTAAGGAATTGGCTGGATGGTGGTGCTCAAAGCATTGTGGTCTGCAGCTCAATGACCAAATGAAGCCCAGTGACAAGTGGTGTCCCCAGGGGTCAGTATTGGGACCAGTGCTGTCTTTGTCGGTGACATGGAAAGTGGGATTGAGGCACCCTCAGCACGGTCCCGACAGTGAGATGTTTGGTGGAGTCACACACTGGAGGAAAGGGATGCAGCATCCAGAGGGACCTGGATAGGCTGGAGAGGTGGGACTGTGTGAACCTCATGAAGTTCAGCAAGCCCAAGGATGAGGATTGGGGCAACCCCAAACACAACTCCAGGCTGGGGGATGAATGGAGCAGCCCTGGAGAGAAGGACCTGGAGGTGTTGGTGGATGAGAAGCTCAACAGGAGTGACTCCATCAGTGGAAGATGGAGGGCCTACAGATATTTATCTGCACTTCTGTAACCATTTGGCATGGTCCACCCCAACATCCTTCTCTGCATTGGAAAGATGGATTCAACGGGTGGACTGTCTGGTGGATAAGGAATTGGTTGGATGGTCACATCCAGGTAGTCGTGGTTAATGGCTCAGAGTCCCAATGGACATCAGTGACCAGTGGTGTCCCTCAGGGGTCCATATTGGGATCAGTGGTGTCCCTCAGGAGTCTGTACTGGGACCAGCATTATTTAATACCTTCATTAATGACACACAAAGGGATCGAGGGCACCCTCAGCAGGTTTGCAGGTGACACTGAGCTGTAGGGGCAGGGACACCCCGAAGTTCAGCTGGAGGGACCTGGACAAACTCAAAAGTAGCCCATGGGAATCTCAGGAGGTTTCACAAGGCCAAGTTCCAGGTGCTGCACCTAGGTTGGCGTGACCCTGGGATGGATCCAGGCTGGGGATGAGGAGATGGAGCAGCCCTGGGAGAAGGTCTGGAGGGGTGTGGTGTGTGAGAGCTGGACATGCCCCAGTCCAGAACCCTCCCTTAAGCCCTCAGCTGATCCCCCAGCATGGGCAGCAGGATGGGGGGAGATTCTGCCCCTCTGTCCTGCTCAGGTGAGACACTACCTGCAGAGCTGCCTCCAGCCCTGGGGGCCCAACAGAAGAAGGACATGGAGCTGCTGCAGAGAGTCCAGAGGAGGTCACAGAGATGCTCTGAGTGCTGGAGCCTCTCTTCTCTGGAGCCGAGCTGGGGATGTTCATCTGGAAAAGAGAACACTCTGGGGACACCTTAAAGACACTTTCAGTACCTAAAGGGGCTCCAAGAGAGCTGGAAAGGGACTTGGGACAACGGCTTGGAGTGACAGGACAAAGGGGGAATGGCTTCCCACTGCTGGAGGGCAGGGTTAGATGGGATATTGGGAAGAAATTCCTCCCTGTGAGGGTGGTGAGGCCCTGGTACAGGTTGCCCAGAGAAGCTGTGGCTGCCCCATCCCTGGAAGTGTCCAAGGCCAGGTTGGACGGGGCTTGGAGCAACCTGGGATAGTGGAAGATGTTTGTGCCCATGACATAAGGGTGGAATGGGATGAGCTTTAAGGTCCCTTCCAACCCAAACCATCCTGGGATTTTCTGAGTCCAGATCTGAGGACTATCCACAGAATAAATTTTGGGGCAGAGCTGAACCAGGGCCACCCACAGCAGCCTGGGCCAGGGCTGGGTGTTCGAGCCTGGGCTAACACGGAGCTCCTGGGCCATGAGTGTTTGAGGAGGTCCCGGGGAGGCTGGTAAGGACAAATTCAGGTGTGTTAATGAACCCTGTATGTCTGTGCACTGCTGGGCTGGTCAGGCATTGGAAGGGGCTGCCCAGGGAGGTGGTGGAGGCACCATCCCTTGAGGAGTTCAAAGGGTATCTGGATCTCTCTGGGTGATAGGATTTAGAGGTTATGGGGCTACAGTGGCAGTGTGGGGTAGACTTGGATGGATGATCTTGAAGGTCTTTTCAAACCATGATGATTCTATGGGAGATGGGACTCAGCCCAGACCTGGGATCACGACTCTGTTGGTGACTGGTGCTGCAGGGAAGGGGGAAAAGGCAGGAATTCACTGTGGATGTGTATCTCTGGAGCAGCTGGGAGCAGGGAGCTGCTCTTTGGTGCTGCTTATCGCTTGGTAAAGAGTGGGAGAGCAGGAAGAGGGTTTTCCTGGCGTTGAGGAGGTTGTTAAATAGAGAAGAACTGGATGCTTTACATTCAACTTCCATGGATCTGCAGATGAGCAAGAATCTCAGCTAGTGGTGCTGGGCTGGTGGGGGAGCAGTGAGGAGGTTTTGGGAGGGTTTAACTGTAAACCCAGGAATGTGCTGGTTTGGGCAGTAAAATTAGAATCTTTGAGGTGGGAAAACCCCTCTGAGATCATGGAGTCCAACTGTTCCCCAGCACTGCCAAGGCCACCACTAAACCACGTTCCCCAAATGCCACATCCATGTTTTTTTTAAACCCCACAAGGAATGGTGACTCCACCACTGCCCTGGGCAGCTGTGCTAGGGCTGGACAACCCTTTTGGGAAAGAAGTTTTTCCTAATGTCAAACCTAAACCTCAGTCTGCCCTGGCTGGCTCATAACAATGACATTAAACTACAGAGAAGCTCCTGCTCTCTGTGACAGGAATTGCTTCTGGGAGCAGCAGGTCAGATGTCTGTTGTCAGGAATGACCTCTCCATGTTTCACAGGGATCCATGAAGAGAGTAGTGAAGGGGAGGCAAGGGGCCTTCTAGAGCCTTCTTGAGAGCTACATAAATGAATCAATTGGGGTTTTCCCTTCTCCTCCTATTTTCCAGTACCAAGGAAAGACCTCTCTCCCTCCTTCTCCACAGGGATCCTGTTGCTTTTGGGACCATCTCCTGCTTAAACCATTTGCCTAGTGAGCCTTGAGGGAGGCAAAGGATTCTCTCAGCTGAAACACCACATTTTCTACATTGGAGCAGTTAACTAGGAACTGGGATTTATCTATTCCCTGCTTAGGAAGTGTGTGGCCAGGTGTACAGCTCTCCACGGTGGCTGGGATCCCTAAGGATTCATCAGCAGCTAAAATACAACACTTGGGAAACATTCCTAGGCCGTAGAGGCTGTGACTGCATGTTAATCACATCCACCTATTCACTCACCCCATTGCCCTTAGTAGTTTGGCAGCTTTTGGCCCCAAAGGTTGTTTCCACCCCATGGATTATCTGAACTCTGGCTGAACCAGGCTGGAAATGCAGTAACAGGGGACATCCCGTTTAAATCTGGAGAGAAAGAAGCTGCCCAGGGAACTGCTGGTATTTCCAGGAACCCTCCAACTTAGATTCCTCTCTTGGTGCTTTGCCTGCCCCTCCAGGAAAGGAAGATGGCAGCGTAAGGGGTTCTGGTGAGGGAGGAAATGTGCTGGAGCTCATGTACAAGCCTTGAGCAATAACTTGGGAGCTATTCCTGCCAAGCAGGGCTCAGAGGCAGCTGTGGATGTACTTGGTAGGTCTGTGTGCAATCAAATACCCCCTTAATTTGCTGTGCTTTTGTAGAACTCAAGATGTTTGTTTTTAAGGCTTCTGGATTGGTCTGGGCATGACTGCAAAGTGTGGGAGGTTGTCCCTATGGATTCACCCTGAAACCAGCTGGGGTGTCTGGCAATGAGAGGCTCATGGAGTTCAGCCTCTAGAGCACATGGACACTCTGTGGGGTTTGGATAAGGGCTGGCAAAACTGTCTGGGAGCTGCTGGAAGCAGCTGGAGGAAGGAGCAACTGGCTTGGGTTAAAGGCTCTTGGGGAGCAGCAGGGATGTCGAGGACATGAGGACAGGGGTCGCACTCTGGGGTGCTTAAGGGACAGCTCTTGGCTCTGGAGGGAACAGGACATGGGCTGCCTTGGCCAACTCTTCCACCTGTGCAACAGGGAAGCTTGGCATGAGAATTTCTGGGTTGGCTTGCCCAGGAACGGGACGGGCTTTAAGGTCCCTTCCAAGCCAAACCCTTCAGGGATTCCATGGTTGTGTGACTCCTGCTGCTGCCTGTCACTCCTCTTCAGAGCCAGTACAGGGATGCCTTTCCAGCAGGAGGGAGCTGCTCAGCTGCCTCTTAGCCTCCAGAGCAGGCTGTGAAGAGGTTTTTCCCTATGGGTTGCTCAAAGGATGGGGTGCCTTTGGGGTCCATCCCTTCTGGCCCAGTCTGCAGGGCATGGATCAGCCCCCTGGGCCCAAGGGTGTTGCAGTGTGCTAATAGGATTTCTGTATATGGTTTATGTTCCAGAAATTTCTCCCCAGCCGGAGTCTGTACCCTCCTCTGTTGTAAACTTATTGGTGTAGTCTTTCCCCCTCCTTGTCTCCTCCCCTCTGGCTTTCTGTGGTTGGCTCTTCAGAGCTAACCACTCCCCTCTTCCCTCTCTTAACCCTCTGCAGAACTTTGCTCGAGGTTCGCCATCTTGGATTTCCAGCCCCTTTTACCCTTCCTCACTTTCCGTCCTTCTTCGCCGTTCCCGGACCCTCACCTGTGGACCTTAATAAATTCCCTGGAAATCTCAGATGGCGACCCTACACTTCTTTTATCACTGCACCTCTACAGTGACTCACGTCTCCAGCAGCTCCACTGCTTGCCGCAGCCATGTGCGCCCCTGGTGTGTTTCGGCCCCGGGCGATCCCCTCTTTATGCGGTGTGGGGTGGTCGCCCATGAATTGCGAGACTGTGCTCCCACACAAGGGGAGCAGGGTTGAGGCTGGAGGCTCTGCCATCCAAAAGGATGTGGCCTGAGGAGCACTGGGGAGAGGAGGGTGAGGGAGGAAGAGGAGACACAACTCGTTAATAACCTTCATTTAATCCTTCAGGACATTGGAAAATGTAGAAATGTCACAGACTCATACACAGTACTGATAATATTTGCATTGCTGCGTAATATTTGCATCAATAGCAAAGCCCTTGATGTCAAGTATAAGACAATCACTTCATACTTTTTTAAAAAATATAAAATAAATGTTTAGAAATATCAGCTGTTATGGCTATTAAATTCCTGAGTTCTGCTGAGTTCTCCCCATCGGTCAGATGCTCCCTGCTACAAGCAGTGCCTGCTCCTCTGCCCCAAAATTCCGTGGGCTCTCGTGCAGGGTCTGGCCCTGCAGGCTGACCATGGCTCGCAGGGAGATTTTCTGTGGAGGGAAAGCAAAGGGAGTCCAAGTGAGTGGCTCCTTCCTGCCTCAGCACTGGGAAGTTCAGTGGCCAAAGGAAACACCAAAGATTTTTGGAAACATCAACAGATCAACTCAGAACCATATGCCTGGATCCCGGCTGTGCTCTAGACTGGCTCCATCATTTGTGTTGTCCTGGAGGAGAAGGCCCCTGTGGCTGTGACTGGTCTGGAAGTGAAGCTAGTCAGGGCCACTTAAGGCCAGTTAAAGCCAACCTGGTGCTGAATCTGTGGTAACACAGCAGGGACAGACTCTGTGGTGGTCACTTAGAGCTGCTCATGGGTCTCCAGCCCTGGTAAGTGATCCGTGCCGGGTTTACAGCTGTACTCTGTCACCTTAAAGGTCTTCCCCAACCAAAATGATTCCATGATGCCATAAAATCTAAGGCTGCCCAGCTGCACCACACCAGGCTATTCAGAAGCAGAGAACATAACTTCTCAGTAACTTGAGGGAGGCAAAGGCTACTCTCAGCTGAAACATCACATTTTCTATATTGGAGCAGTTAACCAAGAACTGGGGTTTTACCTGGAAGTCACGGATGTAGGTAAGGAAGAAGCTGAGGAAGGAGAATGCCAGAGACCACTCGGAGACAGTGCTGATGATGTGGGGGGTGTAGCCCTGTGTTACAGAGGGGGAAAAAATCTGAAAACTGCTGTGGAACCTGCAGTGGCACAAGGATGGCTTGTGACTTGTGACATCCCATGTGAGATCCTGCATCCACAACTATTCCCACTGGAGACCAAAATCTCTTATTGTATCTGGAGTCTCCAAGAATGAAGTCCTGAAGAATGAGAATGACCAGGAAAGCACCTGCTCCAACTGGATGATGACCGCTGGGAATTTAATACCCACCTGCAGAACCTGAAGGCTCAATTCAGAGCTCGACTAACAAAGTGCAGGGAGCTTCAAGGCCCTCCTTGAGATGCAGGAAGGATTAATTTAGAGTTACACTTGAAGATCCAACAGTTTTGTGATATCAGAACTTCAGAAAGTGCTGGCACAGGTTGCCCAGAGAAGCCCAAAGCCAGGTTGGACAGGGTTTGGAGCAGTCTGGGATAGTGGGAGATGTCCCTGCTAACAGCAGGGGGTGGAACTGGATGGGCTTTAAGGTCCCTGCCAACCCACTCCAGTCTGGGATCCCACAGTTCCAAGGAGCTGCGAGCTGGTACAGCTTGGCTGGTACAGCTCTCCTCTCCCACCCCAGTCTGTGTGGGGAGCTGCAGGAAGTTCCCACCTGTCCCTTCAAATCCAGCTAGGTTTGGTCTCCCCACCCCGCCCCCCAAATCACTTACTCTTTCCTGGGGGTCCCAGTGCAGCTTCTGCACGAGGTTCGGCCCATACAGGCCACTGTACAACACTACCGAGGACACAAACACTGAGGAAAGAGCTTAAGGAAGATTCAAGGCCAAGAATGAGGAACATTGAATTTGCAGACTGTGTTGAGCTGAGGCTGTGAGGTCTCAGCCTGAGGAGCAGTAATGGAGCCATGGGCTGCTCACATCGTGCCCTTCAATGTGCAGCTTGTCCCAACCCACTGGTTACTGTCACATGAAAAGTTTAATTTGAACCTAAATCCATTATCTCTGTTCTCTGTGTGTTGAATCTCGTTATTACTCTGATCAAACATGACATCCTCATGGAAGTGTTTAAGCTATGATCAGATGTGAGCACTTAGTGAGCATTTAAATTTAATTTTATTGGCATTTCCCACCCTGATAAGATTCCAGATCTCTTTCTCTGGCTAGATCTCTTTCTCTGTCTTTCTAGATGGCTTTTCAATGTCTCAACCACCTTGAATTCTTGCTGTGGGCCACAGGCTGGAATTCTGTATCACCTGCAGCAAAGAGGATTTTTGGCTTTTCTGTTTGCATCTTAGTCAAGGTTTGAGAACTGCTTTCACCCCATGTGACAGTGATCCCCCATTTAATCCAAGACCTGGATCTTTCTGGAGTGATGCCACTTTTTCAACATCTTACATAGGGAAGGTACCCAAAAAAGTGCTCTTGCCAACACAACAAATGAAACTCAGATCATGAATTTACAGACATTAACTTTGTCAATGGTTAATGAGATTAAACATCAAGAGCCTCCTGATGTGAAAGATTAATTTTGGTGAACAAGGCTGGACTTCCTGGCACAAACATGGCCTTGAGAACCCAGATTTCCAAACCTTATTAAAACATGGATGTGAGTGGTTTAGGAGCTCTGGTTACTGATCTGACCATCAACATGCAATGCTCTGCTAATTGAACTGGACAGCTCTAGGAGCCGGTCGTTACCTGCCTGACTTCTTGCTGCAGTGGGAAGAATTTAATCATCATGATATAAAAATACCTGTTTCCCATTCCCCCCCTCATTACAGTGGATCATTAACTGCCTTGCTCTCGGCTGGCAGTTCTGCTGTTACACTTTCAGCATGGGCTCAGGAGTGTCACATCCACATGGCTTTTAAACCCCTCCAGGGGTGGGGACTCCACCACTGCTGTGGGCAGCTGTGCCAGGACTAGGCAATCCTTTCAGGGAAGAAATTTTTCCCAATATCCAACCTGAACCTCCCCTTGCACAACTTGATGCCTATTCCTCTTATCCTGTCCCTTGTTCCCTGGGAGCAGAGCCTGACCCCCAACTGGCTGCACCCTCCTGTCAGGGAGTTATGCAGAGCCAGAAGGTCCCCGAGCCTCCTTTTCTTCAGGATGAGCCCCACCCCCAGCTTCCTCAGCTGCTCCTGGTGCTCCAGACGCTTCCTCAGCTCTGTTCCCTTCCCTGGACATGCTCCAGCCTCTCCATGTCTCTCTGGTCAGGAGAGGCCCTGAGCAGTCCCCAGGACTGGTGGTGCCCCAGCAGTGCCAGCACAGGGGATGGACACTGTCCTGGCCCTGCTCTGACCCCAGAGCTGACACAAAATATGTTTCCTTCTGTCTTCCAGTAGCAGTTACAACCATTTCATCCAAGGCCACAGACTTCTCCCTGTCCCCATCTTTCCCTTATTACATTATGAGCTGTTAATTTAGAACAATAATTTTCCTTTTTTCCCCCTTTCATCATTATATATGTACACACCATTATTTCTACAATTTCCCTATAATTTTGGTTAAATCACATTGGTACAAAAACCTCTACAGTTTTGAGGTTTGTGGGCTTTTTGGCATCTGTAAGAGGAGCTTAACTTGCAGCAGATCATACTGTTCCATTTTAGCTTCCCCCCAGTTTGGTTATTCACTGTTCAAAGCTGAAAATCTTGTTTGCTAATACCAAAAAGTTCTGTTAGGGACAACAATTCTCCAAGTTTTGAAAATGATTTCCTTGCTCTCTGCCAAGCCCCCTCAGTGGGTGAGGGCCCTTCACTATGGATAACAAACCTGTGCCCCACTGTCCCTGCTCCTCTGACACCTGCAGATTCTATAATCTTGCAGCAGCAGGGAAGGGAGCCCAGTGAGATGCTCCAACCCTGGGAAATGGGGCATATGGTTTAGTGTTGGTATTGGCTGCCAGCCTGGAAATAAGTGAGATTGGTGGGGATTAAACCAGTCACCTGGATACAGCTGCAGATAGCACAGTGTTTAAGCAATGGGTTTTGCAATTTGTGTCTCTGGAATTAAAAAGTTTTAGTTGTTGTCCTGTTTGATACAAAACCTGAGTGTAACTTTCAAATCAAATGTTCAGGGGTGAGCAGGGGAACTGTTGTGGTGCAGCTTCTTAACTCTTCAATGATTCTGGAGAGGAAAATGATCTCTATTTCTGGGTTGGTTTGCCCACATCTGGCATGTATGGACAAAGGGGAATAGATTACCACTGTGAGAGGGCAGGGCTAGAAGGTCTCTCCAACCCAAACCATTCTATGGTTCTCTATTTCTCTAAACCCCATATCTGCTTCCAGGACTTGGAATTCAGAGCTAAAGAGGGATGATGAATTCTGGAGCCAAGGAAAGGTGGTAAGGAATGCCAGCCAGAAATATCTTGTCGTTTGAACTGCAGGATGGGCAGGGAGGAGATCAGAGGTAGAAGTCCTTTCTGACTCACCCTTGGAACGTGCTCCAGAATTGCGTCTCTGGCAACTGCCAGCACTTCATCCCTGCACCGGAGCCAGCTGGCACAGCCAGCCCTGCTCCACATCATCTGTTGGAGTATTTCCTCTTGTGCTACATTCTGCGTTTCTTTTTTAGTTGTATCCAACTATAACACTGTGCACCAGTCCAGTCCTCAGGAATACACTTTTATTTCTTACCTGGCTTTTTCCCCTGTTGAAACTACCCATCCCTTAAGCACACTTCCCTTTGGCCCCATCTCTCCTGATTTAGTCAGACCTTTTGGGGATAAACTCTTATTTTTCCTGTTTTCAGTTTCTGGTGTGCAGTAGGAAAGCGGAGGATAAAGGGTAGTAACCATCTCTCTTACCTTTTTTTTTTTTTTTTTTAATCTCCAGAGGGGATATTAGAAGTATTAAAGGGATTGACCATTTTCCCTGGAATTTCCAGCTTGGAATACAGAACAGGGCACACTACAGGCTGTAAAATCAAGGATGACAGGCCTCTTGTAGCACACGGTGGTGGTTCAATTAAAGTAGGTGTAAATCGTGTGGAGGCTGCTGGGATTTGGTCCTACTGCCCAGGCAAAGGATACTGCTCAGGATGCTGGAAGAGCTCCACAGGAACACGGCCAGGCGGGCCCAGAAGATGTCTTTGCTGTGTAGTTCTGGCTGCATCAGGTAGGACAGGACAGTCTGAACCAACATGTAAATGGCCCCCACCCCGAAGGTCAGGCAGGCTCCCAGTACGTGGATGTAGTACAGGATGCATTTCTAGAGAAAACAAGCGCTGCCTTATGCACAACCTGGTTTAATTTTCTTCTTTAAACCTCTGGCATCTACCCCCTCAATGACTTTCTCCCATCCCAACCTAAGCAGTTCTGGACTGTGCCAGAACTCAGGAGACTTTTCTTGGAAGCCCCATTGGGAGCTGTCTGGAAGCCAGAACCTGCCAACTCCTGGAACTGCTGCTTTTGTTAAGTTCTTCTGGTGAAGTTACAGGTCACAGCTGTACCTCCACTACAGGAATTTGTGAGGGCTCTTCTCATAAATAATGGACAATATCACAGGAACTGGGTGAGAGAATCCTTGCAGGTGGGCAGGGAATGGGAGTGACAACATGAAGAACCTGTCTATTGATGAAAGAGTAAGGAACACAGGACAGACACAATAAAATAAAAATCCAAAATGAGATTAAAAATAATGAGGTTTAGCATTTCTCTGAATGAACTCTGGTTTGAATAAAGATTGTTTGTCAATTTAGTATCTTGGAATACTCTCCGGGAACAAGGTTCAATCAAGCAGCAATACTTAAAAACACCACCAGGAGAACCAACCGTCAAATAGCAAAAATAACTAAAACTAGAAGATACTCCAAAAAATCCAACCAACTCAATATTTATTATTAAAATACATGCCTCGAAAACCCATTTGTATTCAGTCCTTTCCTCTTGTCCCCAGCTTAGCACAGGACCCAGAGACAGGGAACAAAAAATGTCATCTGACCTGCTGCACAAGGCAAGGCCTGGCAGCCTCCTGCACCTCAATCATGCAGGAGATGTTTTCTGCCCTAAACCATGAAATTCTCTGTGTGTTTTACTGAGTAACTCTTAAGATCAAGATTATCATTATGCACTTTCTGTGCACAAATGAATTTGAAGTGCTGCACCCACAGTAAGAATTCTATTTAAGAAAAATGCAGGTTGAAAAGGTGTGTGCTCCAAAATCATGTGCTATGCAGGGAGGTGTCAGCAGAGAGAAATTCCCTATTTTCACACTTTATGGTCTTCACTCACCAGTGGATTTCAGGGAGATTCAGCTCCTTTTGCCTCTAAGCCAGTCCTCAGCATCCCTGGGATATGCAGGTGCATCATTTTGAACTTTTCTCTTGCTCATGAGTAAATGTTACATGAACTGTTATCAAATTAACATGCACCTCCTGGGTTTTGATTGTCATGAAATCCAAAGAAAGTACACAAACCCCTTCTTGAGGGGCAGTGGAGGAAAATCATGGAGTTGAACAGACCCTGAAGGATTCTCCTTGGTGGATGTGGAAGGGGAGGCTGTGACCTCTGAAGGCTCTAGAATATAGTAAATAGATCGAGGCCTTCATAAGAAAAAATGCCTAAAATGAGAGTGCTGAGGTTTCTAAGACAGGGACTGCTGAAGCACTTGGGGAGCTGTGCAAGGAAAAAGGTAGAGCTTTCCAGGAGCTTTTTGTCTTTGGTTTTCCCTGCCCCTAATCCAGCATGAGCCCAAGGTGACACCACAGCCTACAGTGGCTACAGGCATCCCTACAGAGCCCCAAAATCCATCAGGTCATTAATGTACAGAGGCTGGCAATTATACAACCATCTGGCAAGTAAAGCCAATGATGGGCACCTGCTCATGGTGAGATGAGTGGTGAGAATATCAGATTTGGTTTTTTTAGAGTGGAAAGTATTGGGGAGAAAAAAAAATAGAGACTCTGGGATGGAGAAATCAGAATAATTAACATTGCAGATTTATCAAGAATTTGAGAAGATTTGAAGGAAAATCCACCCAAGAGGGCAGCCTTTCCAGAGCTGGGTTTGTGGGGTTGGGTGGTTTTGTTGGCTTTATTTCTAGTTGTAACAAGTTTTTACTATTTGATACCTGATTCTCCTGAGTCAAAATACAACACAGTTGTGGGCTTTCAATTGGATTTCAGGCTTTCAACCCCACTGGAAGGAGATCCAAGTGTGGCTTCTGCAAAGCTTGGGGGGTTATGAATGATTTGAAATGTCATGAACAGCTGCTCACATGTTCCAAAGCAAGTAAGGAATAACTAACGAATTGTAAGACAAACCTTAAATTTTTTAACCATTCTCTGTAGAGAATTTGACAAAAAAGCAGTTTGCCATGGAAAGTTCTGCTTTCAGTAAATCCCCAGTTTTTCAGGTATCTCATAACAGACACAGCTCTGGCAGGAGCAGAGCAGTGAAGGCAGAGCACAAACCTGGAAATTGGCAATAACGCAGAGACCAAAGCAGCTCATCCATCCCAGCATGAGGCCCAGCTTATTCAGCCTGAGGATCTTGGGCTTTTCTGGGCTCAGGGCAGACACTTGTTTGTACCGGACATACATGGTGGCCATCCCTGCCAGAGAGAGCCACAGGCAGTAAGATTCCTGCTGGAGAGTAGTGTCCTTGTTTACCTGGGAAGATGCTGAGTGACAGAGGCAACTTAAAGTACAAGAATTTTCTTAGGGCACACTGAAATAGGAAAGCTGAGAGCCTTGAAGTGAAAATTGAAATAACATAATGGCAAACAAGTCAATAGATTTTTCTGGTCTGTTTCATTTAAAAGCCATATTTAGTTGTTTCCTCCCCTCTCCCCCCGTGGTTGCAGCATAGGTCAGGTGATTGCCTTGAATTTGCTATTCAAGAATTTTTTATTGCTTTTACTTTTCTGTTAGGTTTTTTAATGCATTTCTTTCCCTTCTGGAATATGCAACTGCTGTACTGGCAATTTGTGGATAACATCTGTGACACACACTTTGAATTGCTTAAGAGCATTGAGATGTACTGCTCAGTGTTTAGTTTTTGACTGAGAATTCTGGGCTGTTTAATGACCTGAAGAAGGAAATGAACTTGTTTAAAGCTGTTACACTCTAGAACTACCTGCAGCTCACCAAGGACAGCTTTCCATACTCACCCAAGAAGGTTGAAACATTTAACATGATCCCAAATAAGCATCTTTCAGGTGGTATTGTCCCTGTATCACTGGAAAAGATAAATGGAGTGATACATATCCTACATTATCTATATCTATTTTAAAAATACTTCAAACACAACTTTACTTATTTCGGTCTACAAAGGCAATGTAAGAAAAAAGCCTCCCAGATGTTTTTCACTGAACTTTTCATTACTCCAACTATGCTGTTCTAGTTTTAGCGCTGTAGAAATCACCATGGTAAAGACAAGCTGGCCTTGGAGCAGGGAATGATCATGCTTAGATTGACTGCTCCTTTCATATTGATCTGGATTCCATAAAAGGTGAATAAAAGGGATTAGAACCGGAAAAACGAAGAACATAGAAAACTGAAAGATCAAAGCATGGGTTATATATGTCAGCCTTGATGGAATGAAGTGGGCAATGTAGGTTTTACTATGGATTTACTGGTGCAACAAACCTGGCGACAGTGAGAGGCTTCACTCTGGGCAGGGGAGTGGTGAGGCACCCCCAGTTCCCTTGGTCATCAACATTTTAAGGGTATGTTCATGGAGCCAAAGCTTAGAGTTTTGCACAAAACCAGACACCTTTAAATAGAGTAACACACAAATCCCAGAATCGGTTGCATTGGGAGGGACCTTAAAGCTCATCTTATTCCAGCCAGGGACACCTCCCACTATCCCAGGTTGCTCCAAGCCCCGTTCAACCTGGCCTTGGTCATTTCCAGGGATGGGGCAGCCCTAGCTTCTCCGGGCAGCCTGTGTCAGGGCCTCACTACACTCACAGGGAAGGAATTTCTTCTCTGTCAGTTTAATTTCATTTATAACTAAATATATAATGGTGATAAACAGGAACTTTAGAACTGGAACTGTTGGGTAAGAACTGCTGTTTAAATCTGGAGTTGGGAAGAATTCACAGGAGTGGGGTCAGTTCAGTGCTCTGACACAAGGGTGGAAATCACTGACCTGATGTAGGGCACCAAAGGGTCGACGTGGTGCAGGACAATTGCAGTAATGTAGGAAAATACAAATGATGCTGCTGACCACACAACCAGAGCAACGGGCAGGAATGAGAGGCCTTGCTGGAACCACCACATTTCAGGGCTGATTTCGGCCTCCAGACACTGTGAAGAACCAAGGTTTACTATGAGTTCTCAAATGTTGAGATCCTCAAAGGTTTACCAGGATTTTACTATGAGCTTTCTGAAGTTTTTCTTTCCTTGAGGCAGGCTGTTTCCCATACAACAGTCTTATATTGCTCTCAGTCCTCTCCTACAAGCCCAAAGTGAATACTGACTTCACAGAAGAAAACATAAATAAGCAGAATTAAATCTGGAAATGTTAATTCTGAAGTTCTTAGAAGATCATTAGAAACCAGTACTGTCATTTTACTATGTGCCTTGGATTTGTTGCTGCCAGAAAAAGGTCAAGTGGGTCATTGTGACTCCATTTTCTTCTCAGCGTATATCACAACACCAGACCAGCAGAGTGAGCTGACAGAGAGCTGCCCCTGCAGTGACACTGCAACTGATGGTGGCTGTGGTGGAGCCTCCAGCTTCCATTAACAATCAGCTGGGCAGACTGGAAGAAATGACCCAAAATTACTCTAATACCTGCCCTCATTTATTCCCTGTCAGGCTGTGTGACCCAACAGTTATAGAGTCCCAGGGCTGGAAGGGGCTTTAAACCTCACCTTGTTTCACCCCTGCCATGGGCAGGGACACCTTCCACTAGACCAGGTTGCTCCAAGGCCTGCCCTTGGACATTTCCAGGCGGGGGTAGCCACAGCTTCTCTGGGCAATCTGTGCCAGGGCCTCCCCACCCTTATGGGGAGGAATATCCCAATATCCCATCTAACCCTGCCTTTCTTTAGTGGCACACACATAGGTTTTGTTTTCTACTCTGAGTCCTCTTTGCTTCATTTCCTTGTCTCTCCATAAGGTGCTGATGGGTTCTCTCAAAGCCCTGTGGGGTTTCCTGGGCTCACTGTGTTGATGTTGAGCAAACAGCTCCATTTCCCTACACCTCTTCCTCCCATCCTGTCTAGATTTGGGTATTGCCAAGGAGAAGCCCATGCTGATGTACTTGACAGAGTGGGACAGAAAATGACTTTCCCATTCTGCAAGAATTCTTAAAAATTAGTTTGTTTTTAGATTTATTACTGCTCAGAATGAAATGTCTGCGAAAATATTAAAAAAACATCTTTTGGATGAAATCAAAACCAAAGTACTGTTTAAATCACCCCATGCTATGTTGTAAAATTAACTTTTGGAAGATATTACCTATGGAGGTTTGAGAACATAAACCAAATTCTTTTGTGGAGAATGAATCAGAACTTCCCCATGGATTGTAGTATTAATAATAACAATTTCACTAGAGCAGGTTACTGAGCTCCACCCAGCCTGGCTTCACGAGCTCTCAGCTATCTGAGCTCACCGTTGCTACCAGTCAGAAACCTCAAACTCAAGGATTACTCAGAGCAGCTGCTTTTACAGCTGGGAGGAAAAGGTCCATGTGCAGTGGAGTGAAATGCTGACTGGGTACTCACACTGTCCAATTCCCTAAATCCCAGCCTGACAGCAAATCTGTGTCTCACCCCAGTTCTCTAAGAGCAAGAAGGTGCAGCTGCGCCACCCTGCTGAGCTCACAGAGAGAGAACTGTGACTCCTCCCTACTCTTGCTGCAAGAGGGAAGTAATTTCCTACTGGCTTCAAACACAAAGTTAACAAAAAGTTAAAGGGGCTCTGGAAGTCACCTGGGCCACCCCTCTGCTCCAGCAGGGCCACCAGAGCCAGTAGTACAGGATGACACCCCAAGGATGGAGATACCACAACCTTTCTGGGCAGACTGGGATAACCAGTGCCAGTCACCCTCACAGGGAAAAAGTGTTTCCTGATGGTCACTGGTGAGAAGAGGAGAAAAAGTGTTTCAACATAGTTAAAACTGGAGACTGTAAATGGAATATAAAAACAGACAAAAGTGAAGAGCAAATAATGGAGAGTGCAGATCCAAGAGCATTCAGGCAAATACTTGTATGTGAGAAAAGCAAAATAATGTTGAAACAAATTAGAAGGAGGCACGGTATTGAGAGGTCTTAGGAGGGCATGGCCTGGGGTGTGAGAGGCAGAAAGAAAGGAGAAAGAGAAAAGAAAGAAAGAGGAAGCACCAAGACTAAACAAAAAAAAAGTTGAATCAAAAGTGGGTAAATCTCAGAAGACATCAGAGCTGGTCAACTTTCACAACCTTTGCACAGAATGAAGAATTACAGCCTTGTAGAGGTGAAGGTTCAGCTGCTTGTGAGGAAGCAGGTTGGTAGCAGGTAAAGGTGTTTAACAGGAGAGGTAGTGAATAAGAACAGTGCCAGAATTCCAGTTGCCTGATTTCTTGCCCATTTTTAAGCTAAATATAACATTTGCCATCTGATGATGACTTTAATTTTAAGACTGCAATGCAGTAATGACTGTAACTTCACAATCCCATCTTCAGTATGAGTAAATTTGAAACTTGAAAGATAAATACAGATTTTGCACGACATTCTCTGTTACGGATGTTATGTGCCTGGGTATGTAATTCCCAACTCCAAGCAGTTAGTCTGAATATACTTTTCCTTTCACATTTAAATATTCATAGTGCCTTAATCTTATTTCTGAGCTAACAGATTTTTCCCTGCAAACAAACAAACCAACCACATTCCACATACCTGAGAACAAGGGCATCAGAGGAAATGTTACTTAAGGGGAATCCAAGGTCATTTTTCTGCTGAAGCTCCACATTAGCTTCATTTCTCTGAATCTCTGAGCTATAAAGGAAAATAAGCAAGATGTGAGGTATTTCTCTGTACCTCTTGCCTTGTTTATTCTTCTTAGCACTTTCTATTAGTCATTGCTGCTGACTGGACATGGGATTAGACTGTAGGCTTGCCCCAGTTCTTCCTGCATTCCAAGTAGTTTAAGGAGTGAATGTTGTATGTAGTGGTGCGGTAGAAATGAAGAAAAGTGGGTGTTTAAGGCTCCTTGATTTTAGGAGTTGTCTACACAAAAATTTAACTTGAATTGAGGAGCTTTCAAGAAATGAAGTGAATGCAACTAAAACCAGTTGATCACCCTAAGACCACAGTTTTCACCCCAGGAAGGGAACAGAACACAGAGACTTCCCATTTCATTGTGCACACACATCCCAATGTCCTGCTGGTGCAATGCAAAATACATGGCAGGACAGGGGCTGGAGCAACCTGAGTTTCAGAGGCTCGTTTAAGTTGGAAAAGCCCTCTAAGATCATTGAGTCCAACCATTCCTCTGGCACTGCCAAGGCCACCATTAAACCATGTCCCCAGGAGCCACATCCACATGGCTTTTAAATCCCTCCAGGGATGGTGACTCCACCACTGCCCTGGACAGCCTGTGTCAGTGCTGGACAACTCTTTCAGGGAAGAAATTTTTCCCAGTATCCAACCCAAACTTCCCCTGATGCAGCTTGAGGCCATTTCATCTTGTCTTGGCCCTTGCTCCCTGGAAGCAGAGCCTGACCCCCAGCTGGTAGCACCCTCCTGTCAGGAAGTTGTGGAGAGCCAGAAGTCCTCCCTGAGCCTCCTTTTCTCCAGGCTGAGCCCTCCCAGCTCCCTCAGCCGCTCCTGGTGCTCCAGACCCTTCCTCAGCTCTGTTCCCTTCCCTGGACATGCTCCAGCCCCTCCATGTCTCTCTGGTCAGGAGGGACCCAGAGCTGTTCTCAGGACTGGTGGTGCACAGGGCATGGTCACCATGCTAGGCCTGCTGGACACACCATGGCTGCACCCAGGTGCCACTGGCCTTGTTGCCCACCTGGGCTCATGTCCAGCCACTGTCACCTCAGATCCTTTCCCAGCTTTCCAGCCCCTTCTCCACCACCCTGGGGCATTCCATGGGACTGTTGCGGCCCAAGGGCAGGACCCAGAAATGGCCTTGTTGACTCTCACACTGTTTGCCTCAGCCATGGATCCAGCCTGTCCATTCAACCAGAGATTTCATAACTCCTATCTTCTCCCACAGATTTGGGACGCTGCCTTGGGGATGCAGAGGGGCTGAAGCTCTTAGGGGATGAGGTTCACAGACTATGCAGATTCTCTACCTGCTGAGCATATTTATGTGCCTGTGCAGACTGATTTACCTGGGCTAGGACGAGCTTAGTAAAGCAGAACAGCTATTCCCAACTTCTCCCTGGATACTGCCCTTACAGAATAAATGTGTCCACACAGGCAGCTCATCAGCACTGTCTGCTCCAGAACAAGCTGGGTTGCAGAGGAGCCCTCATTCTGTTAGGATGGGGAATCTCTGCATCCTGAGCTGTCACCTAGCCCAGAGCTGAGCCCTGCACGTGAATTATCATTGTCTTGATGTGGTCTGGCACAAAGAGCAACTTCAGTCATACCCCAGAGCTCTGCTGAGGCACAGCTTCTTTCTAAGAGTGTGGCTGCAGGCTGGCAGAATCACAGAATCAGGAATCTCCTGCGCTGGAAGGGCCTCACAAAGATCATCCAGCCCAACTCCTGGTGCTGCACAGACACCCCAGTAATCCCACTCTGGGTCTCAGAGCATTGTACAAACGCTCCCAGAGCTCTGGCAGCCTTGGGACCACACCCATTCCCTGGGGAACCTGCTCAATGCCCAGCACCCTCTGGGGGAAGAACCTTTCCTTGATAACCAACCTGACCCTGCTCTGACACAGCTCCACCCCTTCCTTGGGCCCTGTCCCTGGTCATAGAGAGCAGAGATCTGAGCTATCCCTCAGGAGAAATCTGCAGCCTCCCAGGAGGTTCATCCTGATGGCACTGGTTGGTCTCTGCCCCTCTTGCCTTCCCCAGCAGAAACCCCTCACTAACTTTCCTTACACTAAAAACCATTTCGTAAACTTTTCTTCCATTAAATTCCCTTATGTCAGTCAAGATTTTCTCTGAGTTCTTATCTTGCTTCATCTCTCTCTCCATTAAGTATTTTCCAGTGGAATCAAGTCAGTTTTCCCACTGTTCTGGGGGCAGACTGTACATCCCCAACACAGGCTTCAGTCTATGCAAATCCCTGTGCATAGTAACAGCATTGTGTACTCCAGGCTGTCCCACCTTCCCGCTGTGCAGCTGCCCCATGTCCCTGACTGCTCCCAGGCTCTGTCAGGGCACAGAACGAGACACCAGGAAGCAGAAGGGAATTGCCACATGCCAGCTGCAAGGTCCTGTGATAAATTATTAACACCTCATCCTGTCCCACTGTTTTCAACAGGGAGAAGGAAAACACACTCAAACTCCTTGTTTCATAAGCTCATTTGCAAGCAGATTATACAACAGCAATGGCCAGCCTTGATTTTCCACCTAACTATGATTTTCTTAAGCATTTATCCTGATCCTCAGGCACTTTGGAGTTCTAAGGGTTTTTTTAAGCTCCAGGTTGAGTATCACAGATTGTTTCCATCATCAAGAGCAAGTGAAAGAAGTGTTTCAAAAGCAAAGGAGATGTTAATCCTCTTGGAGGTGTTTCTCCCAGTGCAGGAATGAAGCCACATCCTGCCCAGGCTTGAACATGCAGAATAGAAACACCAAAGCAAAATGAAAGCTGGACAAGACCATCAAGGGCAGAAAGTACACGTTACCTGGAATGATAAAGCTGCAAAGATGGATGAAGTATGTGAGGAAAAGAAATTCCTGAATTATTGCTGATCCCTGGATTGTCAACCTGCTCTGTCAGCCAGACAGGCAGAAATAAAGCCCTACCAAGGACACTCCTTTTTGTCTTCACCAAATTGTCCAGCGGACAGTGCTGAGGGAAGGACAGAAGAATTTGTCTGTGCCTTCCCAAGCAAACAGAGGCTGGATGGGGCTGAGCCCAAAAACTCTTTGCACAACTGCCTGTCAGGTCCCACTGATAAGCCACAGGTAAAGGTCACTGATCCTCAAAGCACTGATGTAAGGAAGTAGGAAATGTGTCACCTCTGCTGTCCCTGCTGCAGGGTAATGACAAGTGACTCATTTTGAGTGTTTTCTTGGTACAGA
This sequence comes from Lichenostomus cassidix, assembly GCF_008360975.1. Classification (NCBI taxonomy): domain Eukaryota; kingdom Metazoa; phylum Chordata; class Aves; order Passeriformes; family Meliphagidae; genus Lichenostomus; species Lichenostomus cassidix. The sequence continues at coordinate 253,492 of NC_139506.1, forward strand.
CACCAAAAAAGTTGCCATGAACTCTTTTCATCCCGGGGGGCAGCTTGCAGGGAGTCTCCATGTTCTGGCCCTATTCCTGTTCCCTGGCTGGGAAGGCACAGCATGGCAGGGAGCCAACCCAAACAGTGCCAGGCACAGGACACTGTGACACAGTCACAGGCCTGCTTGGGACACCTGGCACACTGTGACAGCAGCCGGGTGCTCCAGCTGATCCGGGAGCTCCGTGTCAGGGATGAACCCACAGCACCTACCAGTCCCACCTGCCACAGGGAGCAGCTAAAAACACCTGAGTCCTCGGAGCAGTGCCACAGAGAGATTCCCACGGGACAGCTGGGACTGGAGTCACTGCAAAGTCAGGGAGGGAGTAGGGGTGCTGGAGGCGATCAGAGAGGAAAGGGGAAAGGGACCAGGATGGAGGGAGGTTAAGGAGAGGAGGGGAGAAAGGGGAAGCTGAGGGCAGAGAGATGAAGGGGCAGAGGGGCTCAGTGGGGTCCTCGGGGTAGAGGGGTTACTGGAAGTGACGGAGGGTCCCTGGGGCAGCTGGGACAGTGACGGGGGAGTCACTGGGGCTGACAGAGTTGCACGAAGGGGGTGAGGGGATTTGTCAGGGGAGGGAGGGTGGACACTTGAGGTTCCTGGAGGTCCCGAAGGGCGGCGGGGGCTGCAGTGGGGTGGGGGGCACAGAGCAGAAGTAGGGTGGGGGTGACATCGAGGGGGTCAAGCGACACTGGGGGGTCTCTGAGGGGATGACAAAGGGGTCTCCGACGGAGTGACAGGGACACCGTAAGGTCTCTGAGGGGGTGACGGGGATCTCGGAGGGGGTAACAGCGGGTGACAGGGACACCAGGCGGCCGCGGTGAAATTCTAGGGAGAGGGATGACGGGGAGGCCGGGGAGCGGTCGCTGGGGGTGACAAAGGTCGCTGGGGAGAAGTGGAGGGGAGGTTGGGGGAGTCTCTGAGGGGGTGACAGGGGTGGGAACGATGCGGGTTTGGATCCCCCCCGTGCCGTCCCCCCCTTACCTCAGCCGCTCCCGCGCCGTCCTCGCACCGCCCCGGCCCCGCCCCCAGCGCGCGCCGCCACTACTGCCTCCTTTCCGGCCGTCGCAAAAGGGGCGTAAAAAAGCACCGCCCGGTGCGGGGAGAGGAGGTAATGCCGGGAGTGCACCGGGGTTGGCGCGGCGCGACTTACACGGGCTCCCCTCGGCCGGACGGAGGCTCTGAGGGCGCGGGTGGCGCTTGGGGGAGCTCTGAGGTGGGGCTGAGCCCGGGCCTGGGCCGGGCCGGGGTCTGGTGGGGCCCGGGCTGTGCAGCGAGCGGGGGCGAAGCGTCGGCGGGGCCCGGGGTGCCCTGGGTGCCCTGGGCCCTCCCCGGCCGGGTGTTTGCCAGGCCCGGTGGGAGTCGCGCGGCAGCTGGGCCGGGCTGGGGATTTGTTCTGGGAGACGAGGCGCTCCTGGGCTGTTTTTCCCCCAGCTCATTCCCTCAGAATGAGGGGAAAGCCCGATTTTCTGCACTGGTACTCATTTTTCTGGTTATCCAGGGCAACACCCACAGGGACCTCCGCGGTGACTAAGTCCGGTCTCTTGGTGACTGGAGAGGTGCAGCTCTGCTTTCTCCCGAGCTTATCGAGCAAGCCAAGGCCTTGCTGCTTTCTCCTGTCTCTGACGGGGCTGCTTGAGGTGGCTTTTCACTGCTGAAGTTTGCCTTGCTGAGGGTGTGGAGAGTGGAACTGAGAGCACCTGTTCTTAGGCCAGTGGTGACCTTTGATTTACACAGCATGTTTTCTCCACCTGTGCAGTGCAGATGGTTTTAGAGCTCTCTGTCTTCTTCCCTTCTCTGCTTTATTTGCTAGACTTCACACAGGTTTTCTTCTTTTCTTCTTTTTTTTCCCTGGCTGTCTCCTACAGATAAGTACCAAACTCTTACTTAGTCTCCTTTCTCTACTGCTTCTCCTCTGCTTCTTGTGGAGCATTACATCTGGCTGGTCACCTGCTTTCAAGGGAGATGGAACATTGTGAGAGTCCTTGTTTGTGCTGGAAAAGCTGTTCCTGGCCCTGTAATTTCTTTTCACAGCTGCCTTATGCTGTCTCTGACCAACTCTCCAACTCCTGCATGGTTCTTGCATATCTTGAAAGTTGAACAGACAATGAGCTGGGTTCAATTTGGAGAGGAAAAAGTTACAGCACAACTGAAATAAAGAACATAAATCTGAAAAAAAAAGTGTGCATAACTGGTTTTAGGTGGTCGTTCAGCATCACTACAGAGACAAAGTTGCTCCAAACCAATTTAAGACTTTTTAGTATAGGTACAGTTTTTAGTGCTGTCAGTTGATAACCTGAAGTGGTGTCACCTGCTCTCCTGTGAGAAGTGACTGGCTGTGCCGCAGTCTGTAACACAACTCGCTGCTGTGGTGGGAGTTTCTGCTGCTGCTGGAATTTTGGCTGGTAGCTGCAGGGTTTTATAGCTGTATTGGGAACACTTGTTTCTTGTAGTTCCTTCAGCAATTCTCCACATAACTCTCTCTTTCAAGGGAGGAGTCTTATAAAACCATCTTGCTTTGCTGATGGTAAATGAAATGCTCCTTAGGGCAGTGTCTGGAAATTTTTGATATCCTAAAATCTCATTTGTGTGCTCAGGTGTGTCTCTGCCCTTTGTGTTGCAGGATCTTATGGTTCTCCAGCCCAGCTGCTGGCTGCCCAAGACAATTCCTAGGCAACCCAACCCATGAGTGGGCACCGGAGCATCAAGAGGCGATGTGGGGAGCCGCACCTGGAGGGCCCTGCGGGCTGCGGCCATGGCCCTGCTGCCGCCTGTGTGCTCAGCAAACTGGTGCAACTGCCCACGCCGCCCCTGTCCAAGCACCAGCTCAAACGGTTAGAGGAGCACAAATACCAGAGTGCTGGACGGTCTCTGCTTGAACCCCTCATGCAGGGCTACTGGGAATGGTTAGTTGGAAGAGTTCCAGCCTGGATCGCCCCCAACCTGATCACCATCATCGGACTGTTAATAAATATATTTACAACTCTGCTATTAGTATGTTACTGCCCAACAGCTACAGAACAGGTGAGTTATGGACTCCTGACACTCTCTGTTCTAGTTGCTGTCTCTGTTTTTGGGTGGGTTCTTGCTTTGGGGAGAGCTGCTCTTGCTGTTCAGTCTGCAGTCCTCATCCTTGTAACCTGTTCTCAGTAAATGTTTGTGCCTCTCTGTGATGCTGGCATGTAGAGAGAGCACGTGTGGCTGTTGCAGTGAGACAGCAGTTCCTGGGGCCAACACATCTGCATGGAGCAGGGTCTGACACCAAAACAGCTGTGAGGGACCTGCTGCACAAAGCTCAGCCCAGCCAGGAGTTCGAGCAGTGGCTCTGCAGCCTCCTGTACTGTGTTGGCAGGAGGAGTTGGAGCCTGTTTACTTTCTGTACCTGGGACAGGGTGACTCCCTCAGCTCCAGGACTGGGTTTGCCACATGAGCCAAGTGGGTTGGATGTGATGGGGCTGCACCAGAGCCAAGGCACTGGGCGCCAGAGTGGTGCTGCTTGAGACATCAAGGCTGGTATGACCAGCTTAGAGAGCCACAGGGGCACGTTCCTGGGCCCCAGCAGGTTCTGTGTCCTGGCAGCTCACTCAGGACTTTGGCACAGTGTGGTGGAGCTGTGGGAACACAGAGTTGTGTTCCTGAGCTGTGGCCATGCTGTGAGGAGGCTGGATAAAAGTCAGTGGTTTTATACTTTGTTCTGAATACACTAAAGGCTCCTGACCTGCCCTGATCAGAACTGTTTTAACCTGGTTTCAGGGCTACAAAAATCTTATTGAGGCATTTCAAGTTCTCTCTGTCACCAGTTACCTCATAGGGCACTTGAAGACTTGCATTTTTGTGCACTGGAAAAGTTTTCACTTGAATGTTGAATCTTAAAAGCTGCTTATACGTGTGTGCAATGAGAAGGGGAGTGGTCTGATATAGAAATGTGTTACACACCAAATAGCTGGGGAATGTTCTAAGAGTTCCAGCTTTTAAAATACCTGAACTTCTTCCTAACCAAGTCGCCCAGCTGGGGTTGGGAATCCAGCAGAACACAGTTTGTTCCCCACCAGACTCCAAAGCACTGTGAAGGTTGGCACAGTCAGCACTGTATCCCTGCTCCACGTATGACATGGGAAAGGGATGTTTGGCTCTCCTAGAAATCTGTTGAAATAGATTGTTTCACAATAACCTGTGGAATTTGGCAGGTGTAAGATAAACAGTGACTATTCAGTTTGAGCAGGGAATATTTGGACCAGCTCCTTCATTTTCCAGGCTGTGGCATTGTGGTGTGGCTTGGTTTAACTTGTGTTTACTCCTGAACAGGGTTATGTTGGGGCTCAGACTCTGAAATCCGGTTTGATAGAGAGACTTCAGCTCTCAGGAACCCAGAGCTAGTTTGAGTCACTGAACTGGAGCAGAATTTAGAATTTAGAGAACCGTTGTATTTTAGTTGGTAACTAAACTTCTGAAGTGCCCAGGAAGCTGCACTCAGAGTATCAGAAAGTGAGTTAGCCGGAGGTTACTGTATTAAAGCACTGTTTGGTGTTTAACAGTTTGAGAAGTACTTTGTGCAAGGTGAGTGAGATTTTCTCCTCACTTGAACTGAATAATAACTTTGTGCTGAGGCAGCTTTCAACCTGATCTGATTTGCTACATGGCACAAAGTGACCAGGGAGGTGCTTTTTAAGTGTCAAGGAGCTGTCTGGGGAAAAAAATGGGCTTTGAAACTCCAGGAAGAGAATTTCTCCTCTCCCCCAAAGCGGCATTGATTTCTGATGTAAATTTACTCCTCCTTGTAGCTCAGCCTTAGTTCTGCTTTCTTTCAAGAGCGATTTGTCCCTTCCTGTTGCTGAAAGGTGCAGCCAGGGCAGAGCTCAGGGCCTCGTGCAGCCAGAGAGAAAAGGAGATGCAAATACTTCCTGCTTAGCTGGGAGAACCCAGCTGGCAAAATGTTGACTGATGGAATGGTACCTGAGTTTAAAAAAAAAAAAAAAAAAGGAAAAATGATCTGGAGAGAGAGCTGTGAAATCTTACTTGGATATAAATAGGTCTAAGTGGAAACACCTACACTGCTAATGAAAGGAGTTTTTAAGAAAGGAGAGCCAGCAGACTGATTTTTAAGTTAATAGATAAACCTACAGGGTGATATACTTTAACTTAACTGTGGCAGATAAAATCTGTACATGAGGGATAAAAATGGAATGGAATTGTGTGGCATCAGAGCCTTGGCTAAATGTGGTGCTCTGCTCTTGGGTGACATATTTCCCGCTTCTCTCCTTGTGTTGTTTGTACAGACACTGCTGGAAGCAGAGCAAAATGCCAGCTTCTAGGGCAGAACAAACCGTTTTGGTAAATGCTGGAGCAATGCAAGCTGTAGAAGGAAATATATTTAAGTTGATGTGCTACAAATGAGTCATGATTGTGTTGGCCAAAACCAACTGGACTGCAGGGCTTTATGAGAGGCAGGTCAGCTTGATTAAGCTGTATTTTGGATTTTATTGGTGTGGTCTGTAAAATATAGCTGCTCATAAATGCTCACTTCTGTAAAGTGTGTCAAATATGAAGATTGCAAAATAATAATATCTGATTTATGGATGTGTAAACTGAGACAGAGTAATGGCAACTGTTTGGCTTTTATGTTCTTAAGGATTTTATGCTTCAAAAAGCATAAAAAAGCTTGGATTGTAGTCTCCTGCTCTAGCAGGGCTTTAGTATTGTTTGTGTTTTTGTCAAAGTAAAAATTGCTATCCAGGATGTGACTATTAAGTGTTCTTAATGTAGATTTGGCAAAGCTGCTGGTGCGTTGTACTGGAGGAACAGCTGATGGTGGAGGGGCTGTGCTGCAGAGCTCTGGAAGTGTTCTTGGACTCAAAGTCTGGGCACTGGCAGTGACAGTTCTCAACTGATGAGTGGTAAGGGGCTGGTGAAGATGAGCTCAGTGTTTGTGACACAGTTGGTGGCTAAAAGTTCCCGAGTTTCTGAAATCGCTGGGACAACTTGCACGTATTTTGCAAGGATTTTGTTGTGCGCCACTTTGCAAATGTAGTGTTACCATTTTACAGCTGTACAGTGCAGCTTCCCGCTTTAAAGCAGTGGCTGTAGCTATTAATCTGTCAGTGGTTTGTTCACATTCCACATGTCACAACCCATTCTGCCTGTCCTTGCAAGGACCAGCTGCTGAAAGTTCCCTGGGTGAGGAGGATGTGTGTACACCAGGAAAACTGCTGTGTCAGGCCATGGAACAGCTCAGCTGCAGGTTTTCTTTTTTTTAAAGGATTTTTTTTTTTAAACCTTATTGTGATTGCCTTTCTCTCTTAGGCACCTCCCTGGGCATACATTGCTTGTGCTTGTGGCCTTTTCATCTACCAATCCCTGGATGCTATAGATGGAAAACAAGCAAGAAGGACAAATAGCAGCACTCCGTTAGGAGAGCTTTTTGATCATGGCTGTGATTCACTGTCCACAGGTATTGTCATTTTTAATTGAAGTAGGAGGATTAAATTACTCTATTTCAGGGACCAAATCTGCAATACAATAAAAAAGCTGCTTTAATGAAGAAGGGACAACTGATAGTACTGAATGTATCGCTTTCAATCAAGAAAATCACCTTTCTTTCCATAGACAGTGCTTTGGATCAGCTGAATGTCTTCTCTTGTATTACACTGAAAACAAAACTAAGCATGTAACTAATTCACCCTGAGCCAGCACTTCTCTGTGATGCTTTAGCAGAGTCTTGGTTCTAAAATATTTTCTGTAAGAAGTTGTCAGAATGCTCTGCTATATGATCTCATGTTGACTTGATATAGAGCCATATCGAGACAGGTCTAAACCTAAGCAGTGGGATTCTACAAGTTAGAGTTTAAGATTAGAATTGTCAAGATCAGTTCCTGGGTAGGTGGAGTTCATTGAGCCAGCCTGAAGTTTAACCCTTTTGTGAAAAAGTTGTAAAATCCTAGAATGTCCTGAGTTGGAAGGGTCCCATAAGATCATCAAATCCAACTCGTGATCAAGTGCTTTGGATTCCTTAAATTCTAAAGCTCTTATGTTTTAAATTTTACAAATTCTTTATCAAATTTGTCTATGGAAAGGGTGGAGGGGAAAGCATAGATATGTTATGAATCCTGAATTGATTCAGACCTTGGATTTCTTAATGGCATAAGAAAACAGGGAAAAAGTTCCAGCAAATGCAGGAGAAAACCCCAAAACTTGCTGCAGAAATCACTCAAGTCCCTTAATGGGATTAGGCATCATGGGGAACAAAAATGTAGGAGACTTAGAAACCCTCAATGTTGAGGACTTCTAATAACTGATATGGATTACAATCTGTATTGTACAGCCTGTATTTTTTTCAAATTGAAGTGTTAATTTCTTATGTCTGTGAAATAACCACGCCAGGATAACCTTCCCACTGTCCCTCCTCTGGGCCCTGTTGTTAGCTTTGCTTCTGGTGAGGATCCTCACACACATCCACCCTTTTCACTCTGTGACTGATTTTCTCCTGCAGTCTTTGTGGTTTTGGGAACTTGTATTGCTGTGCAGCTGGGCACCAACCCTGACTGGATGTTCTTTTGTTGTTTTGCTGGGACATTCATGTTTTACTGCGCGCACTGGCAGACGTACGTCTCGGGGACGCTGCGCTTCGGCATGTAAGTACCTGGCTGAGAGAAAGGGAAAGGCACTCTCTTCATCTGAGTTGCACCTTGTGTGGGCATAGTGCAGCTCCTGGGAGCAGTAGCAAATTGTTTATATCCATAGAGACACATTTAGAGCTTGTGGCAGCTGTTGCATCTGTAATTAATACTGAATGTCCCTTAGCTTGTGTTAGGAGTGGTAAAATGTCCTTTTGGCCTGTTAGTTAATTAGAGCTTTTGATGTGGTGTAAAGCTAAATAAGTAATGGAAAGTATCTGCTGTTTTATCCCAAGACTGGGATGCTTTGGTCAGATGGTGGCAGTCTGGCTTTAGCATTCACTAAACTCTGTCTTGATACTGCTTGATTGTGATGTGCAGTTAATCATTATTAACCGTAACTGTATGAATTGCAATTGTGCCTCCAATTTAAAGTTCTGAATCCCTTTTGGTTAGTGCAGGTTGTGGTTCTGTCAAAAATGGAACCAAAATTGTCATGTCGAGAAGGTCAAGAGCTGAAATCCTGTTTCCTGCTGGGTGAAGGTGGGTGGGAGGTGGAACACAAGGACTTGGTGAGCTGTGGGATTCTCTGATCTTAATGGGGAAATAAATGTATTTCATGTTGAGAATTTATTCTGTATTTGCATCATAGGGTTAACAAATATATTTTAAATAAATACACTGCAGATTTTTTTTTTGCATCTGAAAACTGAAATTTGCCCTTAGTTTGTGGGATTTTGAAATAATTCTACAACAACTATATACAGATGTCTAATAGACTATTATTTATGGTCTATAATTGCTGGTCTATAAGCACCCCAATACTGCTAAAACTGTACAACTATGGGCCTCTTGTATATGACCCCTTTTATTGGTAGGATACTGTTTCGATAATGCAGATGCTCTTGAGAAACTTCTGTGTTTCTACTCAAAAATTTAAGATGTTGGATCAGTTTTCAATACCTGTTGGAGGAAGAAAGGAAGAAAATGTAGACTTCTGTTCCAACTCTGACTACACTAAAGCATATTTACTGAAACAATCCTATTCTGGTACTTAAATCTTTAAAATAAGACATGTGGCTCAAATCTTTTCCTGTTTTAGGCATCTCACTTTCTTGCTGCACCGAAGGTCTGTATGCTTTTAGCTCCCTTTGAACTTTACAGGGCCATGATAATCAAAGATTTCTGGTTATTGATCAAAGAACACAAAATCCTAACCTTGGCATGTGCTTGACTCTACAGATGGAAGTATCAACCCCCTCAGATTGCTGTTGTACTGCAGAGAAGTGTTTGGGTTTGTGCTGGTGTTCACTGGGATGCTCCTTTGTGAGGAGGCTGTGTTTGGAGGCATTTTTCAGCAAATTAGATTTTTCTGCCTGGCCTTATAATATAAGAATGTGATGATCCATCAATATGTAGCTAATTCAGAGCAGGCAATAAGCACCTAAATGTGTGTATCATTAATTTAGATAACACAGCACTGTTAAGTAAACACATTTGTTCCTTCCTTTTCTGTGTGTCACAAGGTTAATAGACTGTCATAAGCTGATGTTCATTTTAATGGCAAAGACCATGAGAGTATTCATCCAGTTAACAGATTCTCACTGTTTGACACTATTTTTTGTGAAGCTTTCGTTTCACTAATCTAAAACTGACAAAAAGGTATTTTATCAACCCTTTCAGATTAACTGGAGCACACAGGCTTAGGTGTCCTTGATCCTGAATAAGTGGGATCAGAGATAGCTGTTGAAAAGAGCCAAAAGGATCCTTGTGCACAGGAGCTTTTTCCTGTCTGTGTATGCCATGTGGTGACTGTCAAAAATTTACAGAGGGTGTAGTAGTGATGCGTTAGGGAACGTGACAGTGTTTTTGACTTGCCTTAATTCCAAAGCTGCAGGAGAGGGCACACAGTGTTGGTTATCACGGTACTGTATTTGTGATATGTCCCAGAAATATTGTATTTCAGTGCAGAGAACTCAATAATCAAATGGGAAATGGCTCAGAGAAGAGCAGAGGGTGCAAAAGAGAGAGACTGTATCTCACTCCTTCCACATAGGCCTGAAATGTTCAATTATAGGACCAGCCTGGCTTGCTGGAAAAGCCTGTCTTAAGAAAACCAGGAAAATTAGTGTGTCAGACAAAGTGTGTCCTTGTGGAACAGTTTGTTGTTTGTGTATGGGTTAAGGGGCTGGAGCACCAGGAGTGGCTGAGGGGGTTCAGCCTGGAGAAAAGGAGGCTCGGGGAACCTTCTTGCTCTCCACAATGCCCTGACAGGAGGATGCGGCCAGGTGGGGGTCAGGCTCTGCTCCCAGGGAACAAGGGACAGGATGAGGGGAAATGTCCTCAAGCTGCACCAGGGAAGGTTCAGGTTGGACATCAGGAGGAATTTTTCCATGGAAAGTGTGGTCAGGCTGCCCGGGGAGGTGATGGTATCCAAGGAATGCCTGAATGTGGCACTCAGTGCTCTGTTCTGAGTGACAAGGTGGGGATCGGTCACAGGTTGGACTTGATGATCCTGGAGTGCTTTTCCAACCTTAACAATTCCATGATTCTCTCTGGTGTCACTGCACCAGCCTTGGCAAGTCTGAGCTGAGCAGAGCATTTCAGACTCTGCAGAGCAGGATCAGTTCCCCTGAGGGAGGAGGGAATGGGATCCATTCTGCAAGATTCCCACAGAATTCTGCAGTTGGAGAAGGAAAATTTCATTCAGTTGGGCCCAATTACTGAATCCATCAGCTGTCTTTCCCCTGACAGGTGGGGTCCTTGTGTTACTCCAGGATTTAGAATAAACAGTTGAGTCAATAAGGTTCTGTGATCTGTCTCCATCGTCAAATGATTACATAATTCCATTAGATCCTGGCAACCACTGCACTCTTCAGAAAGCAGCTGGTGTTGATCAAACAGTTCAAATAAATAGCTAGAGGTCAGTATTGCTTAAAAATTCTGCAGGAGGAAGCAGGAAATATCTCAAGGCAAGTGGGGCAGGCTTCAGGAAAGTCACTGTAATAATATCAGCAGTGGAAAAGCAGTAGGGAATAGCAGGGATAGAGTTAAATGCAGAAGTTTTACTTAAACACCTGGTCTGGGAATGATCTTATGGGAGAACAGGAATACTCAGCAAATCTGAAGAAGTAAAAGGTGATTTTGAATAGCAGAGAGACACTCACTATTGAAACAGCCCAAATAATGACTTGGTTCTCCTGACCTGGTTTCCAGCACAGGAACTGGTTTGTCTGGGTTGTGGATTTGCTGTGCTGCAGCACAGAATGAGCTGAGTCCTGTATTGGGGCAGCTTTGCTTTGGAAACAGAGAATTTGTTTCTGCATATCCCAAAAATCAAACTGGCAAGCCCTGATGTACTTCCATATGTCCTTGTGGAAGCAGATCTGATACTTGAGGAACAAGATGCAGAAACAAGATCATTGGGGAATACAGGGCACAAATCCTCAAAGGATTTTCCTGCTGTTATCTGGAGCCCAGATGTGGTCACCTGGTTCTTCCCAATCCAGGGTTATCCCACTTGGATTCAGTAGTGCTCCTGCTCCTTACAGGAAGTGCAGGAGAAGTGGGTGTGTGCAGGCTCAGGGTGTTGCCAGCTGCACAAGATTAGAGCACAGCCTGACTGCAGGGGCTGTCCCACATCTGGGGAGTCAGAGCCATCCATCCCTGTCAGAACTGGATTCTGCGGCACAGAATCATGGAATCGTTTGGGTGGGAAGGTACCTTGAACTCATCCAGTTCCACCACTGTCATGGGCAGGGAAATTTTCCACTATCTCAGGTGGCTCCAAACCCCATCCAACCTAGCCTTGGATACTTCAAGGGATGGGGCAGCCACAGTTTCTCTGGGTAACCTGTGCCAGGGCCTCACCACCCTCACAGGGAGGATTTCCTTCCCAATATCCCACCTAACCCTGCCCTTTGGCAGTGGGAAGCCATTCTCCTTTGTCCAACCTGGGTGTTTTCTTTAGAGATGTGAGACATGAACTGGTCAGGTAAAGTCCTGGTGCAATTGTTCATGGTGGAAGTGCTGGAGGTGCTGAATCATATCTAAAAAATCCAGTGAGCAATGAACACTCAACAGTCCATCCAGAGACTTGAAGGTGCTGCTGTACCATGGTCTCCAGCATTTCTCCAATGAGTTACTGCATTATCTGGTTTATTCCAACCTTTTTAAATGGAAATACAGAAAGTTGGTGATGGTATGGACTGTAGCTCTGTATATATGTGTAAATATAGATACAATGAGATTGAAATTAGTTTCCAAGGAGGCTTCACAAAGGCATCTCATAAATATGAGAGGAAAAATCAGTTTTTACCAGCTTTCATATAACTGAAAAGTTAAAAATGGTTACTTTGCTGTTTGAATAATAATCCTCAGAGAAAGCTAAAGAATTCAGGCTGCTGAACAAAACAGCCTTTCTTGAGGAGGATTGGAGAATTTTGGGGTCTGTGGCATAATGGTTTGGTTCAGGAAGGGGGGAAGGTTTGGTTGGTTCACCTGAGCCTTGTCACCACTCCTGCCACTGAGGTCCAAAGCAGAGGTGAGGAAATGAGGCTGGATTTCAGAATGCAGCTAAACCAACCTTCCTCTTTGGCCTCAGCAGAGGAGGAGCTGGTGTTTTGTCTTGGATAGACAGCTCACACCAAATACTGAAATACAGGGAAGGAAATCTTCCAAGTCAGAGTTTAGCACATTGAGTTCTTGCTCCTGGGAACAGCCTCAGGATCTCTATTCTGAGATAAGGCAGTAATCTCCATGATTGCATGGCTTAAAACTTTCCTTCTTAGGAGTTTTTCCAGCAGTTCTTGGAGAATTTTGCACCCAGGTTGTTTCCAGAGGAGAGTCTGAGGCTCAGCAGAGCCTCTGTTGATGTTAGGGGGTGTTGGGTTCTCTGTGCTTGCGAGCAGTTGAAGTGTCTTGGGTGGGTGTGAAGTTTGGTAACCTGCACCTCCTGCTCCCTCAATCGCGCTGGCAGCATCACAGAAACCTGTGTAGCTGCTGTGGGATCATGGAAAAGGTGGGGGGTGTTTCCACATCATCCTTGTCCTTTTCCCTCCCACAAGTCCCTTAAAAGCATTTTCAGCCACAATCCCATCTGTCTTGTGGGGAGATGCTGCTCCTGATTGTTCCGATAAATCCTTGGAGTTCTCACTGCTCTGTGAAATAATGAACTACAACATAACAAGCACATGGCTATTGCCTGACCTGTGCAACTTCTGTGTACCTCAGTGAGCAGCAGAAGGAAAAATTTACGTATTGGAGGTGTATTATAACAAGGAAAGTTATGGCTTGTTTTGAATATTTTTCTCTGAACATGAATTTCCTGGTGCTGGAAATAATTCTAATTCATGTTGTCATTTTTTCTGTACCGTTTGCTTTATTCACGCTGTTGCATTTTATTGCATTCGAGTGAAGCTGGATTGGAATGAGTTGGGTAAAACTGTAATAACTTTATAATGAAGCATTTGCACTTCTAGCATGTGACTCTCAGCCTTTCTTTCTCTTGTGTTGTGATGTTGAACATTCTTTTCTTGCTGCTGTGGTTCCCTTAAGAAAACAGTCCTTTGTTTCCTGCTCAGATTCCCAGTTCATTGCCCAGCCTGAGTAATCCTGCTTGCACGCTCAGTAGATATGGAAAAGACAGATGGAAGAATCATCATTTTTTCAGATCAGGGCATTATCTAGTAGTTGGACCCCTGTGAGTTTTCCAGCCCTTTAACTTCTGTTTTCTGTTGAGGGACGAGTGAATTTCTTGCTATGATTTGGGACCTTTTCATGGAGCTCTGTGTGTTGGAGAGGAAGAGGAGGATGGTGCATAAACCTCCCCCATAGTTTCACACAGCCTTAAAAATCTGCATTAGATCAGCTGTACTGGTAGTGATTGACTTGATTTTAGGGCCATCTCCAGTGTAAGTGTCTGTTTCCTGTTGTGGGATCATTTTCTCAGGAAATCTCTCCATTTTCTCAGGAAATCTCTCCATTTGAATTCAGTTTGAGTTCCCTATTCAGTTTGAGTTAGCACAAGAAAGGGACTGACTGCAGCTGTCTCTGAGTCCTGAGCCATTGGTGGCTCCTAAATTGTCTAATGACTTGTTTAGTCAAACAGGGCCTTTTAAGAATTGTCCATGGAATACACTCAGTAAATTAGTACTGACACGGGAATATTCTGGATGCAGCACTAGTCCCCTGTGTGTTAATTGGCTCCAGACTCAGCAGCCTGACAGGGCTCCCAGCAGAACAGGCACAGGGATTGTCAGTGCCAACATCTCCGTGGAGTGAAGCACATGCCAAGGTCGATGCCTCCTCTTAAACTTCCCAGATGATGTTTAGAAAACGGATCTTTGTCTGAATTACAAATACCACCTAAAATAATGTAGGAAAAAAGGAATAGAAACTGCAGCTGTCCTGAAGCACCAAAGTAGCTGTGGTGTTTGGACATGGGTATTTCTCTTCCGGTATTCCCTAAAATACCAATTATTACCTCTCCCAGCTATTTACTGTGTTATGTGATGTGATAATTAAACTGAAAATGCTTATCATGCTGAACTTCAGTGGCCCCTCTTCTCAGGCCTTAGGTCTGCACATTGTCACTGCACCCGAGCCCTGACAGTGTGGCCACACTGACATGTCTGTGCTGTCCATTTTTAATAGCATGGCATGGTGGGTGTCTGTTCCAGCACACTCTGATAAGCACAGCAATAAACAGGAGCTCTGTCCTGGCTGAACCTGCTGCTGCTGAGCTATTTTCTTTTTAAACTAGATGGTTTGATGGTTTTTTTTAATTTGATACTATTTAAAAATCTTTTCATTATGGTAAAATGCAGATTTATAGCACTGTATTAGGAGAAAGGGTAGTTTCTATGGCTCTGTTGGCTACAGCATATTTTTTCATCCCTTTCTGTCAGGGGTGAAAAATAAATATCTACAGAATGGAGTGTGATTACCCCTGAGCAGGGGTCCAGAGCTCACTTCTTGGAGCATTACTTGCCAGGGAGCTGTGTGAGGAGGGAGATGGAGCTTCTTCCTTTCCCTCAGAGGTGTCAAACTGAAATAAAATCTGCATTTCTGCTTCACTAAAACATGCAGGAGCATCTTCAGCGAAAGAATTCATATATTCAGTGTCAGGAGATGAGAGTCCTGGATTGCGCTTGGTTATGGATTTTGTTCACCATGACTCAGAGCAAGGAATTTCTTTTATTCCCTCACACACACACCAATGATTGTTCCTCGTGTTGAAGTGATATGGTAAAACCGTAAACTGCAGAAGCTCTGAATGAAGACTTAAATGTGTAAAATAATATGCGGGTTAGAATGGTTTTGTTAATTCATTAATGCTCCTGGGTTTTGTGGTCATTAATCCCTTCCCTGACCTGCCTGTTGAATCATCCCGACCCTGGATTTTGTCCTTTACCCTGACTGAAGATGTTTGAATGACTCCCCTTCTGAGGAGTGCTCAGGAGAATGTTCTGAACTGTTTCTCTCCCTCACATGTAGATTTGATGTGACAGAGTCCATGCTCTGCACAGTAGCAATCCAGCTCCTCACGGGAATGCTGGGGCCCTGGTTCTGGAATTACACGGTAAAGCCTTAACCTGGCAGTGTGGTCTGAGCAGGGCAGCACCTTTGTCATGCACTGCTCTCTGAAAAGCAGCTTCTCCAGGGGATTTCACCAGTGCTTTAATCTTTAACACAAGGAGGAAAAATGTTAGAATGAACAGGAAAAATTCGATTTAACTGGAAACAAACTTTTTTAAAGCATCACATTTTGATTGAAACCAGAGCAAAACCTGCCTGTTCAACAAAAATTGGATTTAAACTTTTCTTTTTGCTTTCTCACAGTTTTGGCTTCACCTAAAAGCTAAGCAGGGCTGTGGAAGCAGCTCTACGTGTGGGTGTAGAGCAGTGTTGTTGGAACTACTTTTTAGAGAAACTTCTTTTGCTGCTGCCAATACCTTTCCACCAAAAAAAAAAAATTGTGGCTCTTCCAGGGAACTGTGTCTTGTGTAACAACTTAAAAAGTCACCAGTTAGTAGTTAAAATGTCTGGTTTAAGCTGTACCACTTGATCCTTGTGCTTGTAGCTTGTAGCTTCATGAAGCTTCATGAAGCTTTCCTGCTTGTCTTTATTTTCAAAATACATTTCCTTATGTCTGTGCTAAATAAATCATTCTCCACTCTGATTAGTCCGCTTAGGACTTTCTCTTCCTTATTTCACCTTTTTTTTTTCTGTTTCGTTTTGTTAGTACATTGTATAGGGGTGAGGTCTCCCTCCCAATAAAATGTTATCATTAAAAGTGAGTTGGATTTCTTGAAATATCTCATAGATTATTATTATTATTGATGAATTTTTAGCCTGGACTTTTCCTTGAAATATTTGAGGATATAAGTATAGCTTTTTGATCTCTTTCTTAGAACTGCATCAGATGTTAAATAAAAGTGAGGTTATATTTTTGGTGGTTGGTTTACATAGTCTTTGTTAAGCGTGTGTTGATGCGCATTATTTTTTAATAGTTATTTTGTTTTTTCATGTAGTAGCTTAGCAAAATCTCTGCTTTCAGGAGGTTATTCAGGAAGTTGAATTACTAGCTTTGCTTTGTATGCAACACTGTCAGCAATCTGGTAAATCCTGATGTGTCTCCATTGACCCTGGGCAGCTCTGAAGGTAGTCAGGTGACATCAGTGACATAATTTTTAAAATACTTTATTTGTAATCTGTGAAAGGCTGAAAATGGTGTCAGGAAATGGCAATTTAACAAGTAGTAATCCAAATGAAGGAAAATCTTAATCAAGATTTTAGCCTGTGATATCAACATCTCAACTGCCGAAGGAGTTGCGTAGGGTGGAAAAAATGATCAAATCACATGGTTCTGAAACTTTCAGAGTTCTGAAATCACTCCCTGATGTGATGGTTGTGAGGTGGAAATAACTCAGATTGGGCGATGAAAGAAAATTCTTTGAACTGAATGAGGAAAATTTGCCATGGGCTGGGAGAGACAGGAAGGGCAGATGCAGAAACCTGGAGCTGCGGGAGGTGTCTATCTGCAGCCTCCCCAGGAAAGGAGGCCTTTGCCATCCCAGGAGATACTTGTGATACTGCTCTTACAGCCAGCTGGGGCATGGGGTATGAGGGGATGGGCCAGGCAGGGCATTTTCACAGAATCCCAGGATGGTTTGATTTAGAGGGACCTTAAAGATCATCCCATTCCACCCCTGCCATAGGCAGGGACACCTTCCACTATCCCAGGTTGCTCCACGCACCATCCAACCTGGCCTTGGACACTTCCAGGCATGCGGCAGCCACAGCTTCTCTGGGCAGCCTGTACCAGGGCCTCCCCACCCTCACAGGGAGCAATTCCTTCCCGATATCCCATCTAACCCTGCCCTCTGGAACTGGGGAGCCACTTTCCCCATGTCCTGTCCCTCAGGCTCTTGTCACTGGCTCCTGTGACAGAACCCCAGGTGTTGCCTGTGACAAGTTCCCTCACACACTAATTTTAACCCAAGTCTAGGCAGTGAGTTACAGGATAGACTTTAAAATCTATTTAAATTCTGGCATGAGCCATTTCAGATGCCTTCTGGCACCTTTAGTTCTCGTCTTAACTCATAACTAAAGATGCTGTTGCTTCCAAGTGGTTTCTCTCACACACAGCCGGCATCAGTCACTTATTTTTCACACTCGGAGGTCAGGCAGAACAGATTTTTAGTTCAGTATTGTACATCTCAGATGGGCAAGCTACAAAAAATGTATATTCATGCTCTGGCTGTTTCACGTGACAAACATTTGTACTAAGAAAATATAATAATACAACCGTGTCTTGAAAATACTACAGGAACTGGGACAGTATGAAGAATAACTTCAAATTCTTACAGCAGAGCTATACCTTGTACTTGCTGTGCAGGAATGCTTTATGTTCACCAAGGAGGGGAAAAAGTCTTAAATTGTTAAGGAAGTTTGATTATCCCTGTAGCAATGGGTAAATTATTTAGAAGAACCTGAAGGCTTAAAAAACCGGAAAAAAAATATTTTGGGAATCAAAACAGGTTTACTCCATAGTTCCCCACATTCACACTTGGAGTGCAAGAGTTCAGCCCTGCCTCCCTGCATCTCTGCAGTGTCACCCTGC
Source organism: Lichenostomus cassidix (assembly GCF_008360975.1). Lineage (NCBI taxonomy): Eukaryota > Metazoa > Chordata > Aves > Passeriformes > Meliphagidae > Lichenostomus > Lichenostomus cassidix. Next base: position 271,264 of record NC_139506.1, read on the forward strand.
AGTTCTTGTGCTGATGGAGTGTGACTTTGGTTTGGAATGTTTTGCCTTGGTGATTTTTCAAAGACCAGAATTGGGATGTTTTAATACAGTGTAGCACAACAATATAGAGGAATTGCAAATAAAGGTGTTGAGGGTGATTTGAGCTGGAGACTACTCAGTCTTTTGTAGGAACAAAATGTTAAAATAATAATGTTCCTGACAATATTTGGCCACAAAGGTAATTAAGAGGGATGGAAACCTACTATGAAGAAAGGCTGTAAGAGCTGGGGGTGTTCAACCTGCAGAAGGTAACGATCCAGGGAGAACCTTAGAACCCTTCCAGTGCCTTAAAAGGCTCCAAGAGCTGGAGAGGGACTTGGGACAAGGTCCTGGAGTAAAACGACAAAGAAGGAATGGCTTCCCACTGCCAGAGGGCAGGGCTAGGTGGGATATTGGGAAGGAATTGTTCCCTGTGAGGGTAGTAGGGCCTTGGTACAGGTTGCCCAGAGAAGCTGTGGCTGCCCCATGCCTGGAAGTATCCATGGCCAGGTTGGATGGGGCTTGGAGCAACCTGGGATAGTGGGAGGTGTCCCTGCCCATGGCAGGAGGTGGGAATAGGCTGAGCTTTGAGGTCCCTTCCCACCCAAACCAGGCTGGAGTTTTCTGAATCTTCTCGTATGTGGGAAGAGTGTACAAGTTTGCATACTGGCAAGTGATCTGCATTCAAGCTTGTCACAGCAGGGAGAGGAGGGTCAGTAGAGGAAAACATTGCAGTGTGTGCAGGAGAATCCATGGCATTATCACCACAGGAATTGCAGCTGCCCCTGAAAACTCTGTGGGAATTCTGCTGCCTTGTGAACTTAGGCAGACAGGGAACAAGGGCTGAAATGTTCATTTACAAACTCACAACTTTTATGCTTCCCTGACTATTTGAATTAAATCTTTGGATATTCTGGTTTCAAGCCTGTGGTTCACCCCCAGTGCAGCGCTGACATTGCCTGACCCTGCCTTCTGCAGAACTGCTGGTTATTATTCTTCCATAACACTATTTTGCTGCAGAATCAGTACTTCTCAGCATTATTTTCAGTGTTTCTCTCAGCCTTGCCATTGGATGTTCTGTCTGAACATTTTAGTTTGTTAAATATTGAGTCTGGGCTCTTTGCTTTGTCATCAGAATCAGCTCTTTGTTCTTGTTCTTTTCCTGGATGTTCCTGGTGATCTTAAACCTCAATTTAGGGTCTTCTGTTTATTTTGTAGAAGATGAAAAAGCCCCTGGTTTATTTGAAGAAGAGGTTTTTGGAACTTGATTCTTTGTGTCCACTGAGCTCGTACAATAACTTTCCGTCCATCTATTGTAGTGTGGGAATGTCTTGGGAAAATGGTTTGTTTCTTCATTTCATGGGGCTTTATGATCCTTCACACAATGTGGCGCAATGTCAGTGTCTGGGCAGTGCTGACATGACTCAGTTGTCAGGAAACATCAGGCAGAAAAGCTATCAGGTTAGGGAAGTGTGGCTCCAGTGATGCCTGAAAATAACCCACTTAATAAAAATATCCCAGTCCAGAGGCTTTAAGAACCCCTTGCAGAATTCATGTTGCTTGCCCTTTCCATTTATTTTTTCTTAGGATTTCCACTGAAGTATTTAAATGAGCAAATAAATACAAACACAAGTTGAAAATAGAATCTTTGAACTGACTGATTCCCTTCAGCTTTGAAATGGTTTTGCTTTCCTACAGCTCTGTGTGGTACCTTCTTGTGTGTAATTAAATGCAATTATAGTAATTAAATGAGGCAGTCTGCAGGATTAAAGGCCTTCCCCTATTTTCTGCTTTTCCCCCTTTCTACTATAATTTGATAAATGTTCCATTACTCCAGAATTGTGTTTTCTTTAATCTTTATCATGGAAGCGTCACTTGAATGTGCGGTGGAACTCGATGTAGAGTAAAATGCAGTACTAATGATGTCATATTTAAGCAGGAACATTATCACTCTGCTTTGCAAATAAATTCCCCAGCTACTAAAGCAAGCCGGATGTATTTTCCCTCAAAAAGAAAGGCATTGGTCAGTCTCCATCCAAACTAGGCAAGTGCTTTCCTGCAGCCCTGCTTTTGCATTCCAATTTTATTAGGTACTTCCCAGCTCTACCAGAGTTTAAAAACAATATGGTGACTGAGGCAATTTATGGACTTTTTTGATTGCTAGCTCATTTTATCTGGAAACAATGCATAAATCCAAGTTAATAATTAAGGTGTAGGAATGTCCTCTGGCTCACCTGACATGTTAACGCTTTCCAGGCAGTGCAGGCATTCCTTTGCTCAGTGTCTCTCTTGACAAAACCATTGTTGCTTTGGTTTATTATGGCATTCTTTCACTTACTTTTCATTTTAGAGGCTGTTTAGGACTGTTATGAAGGCTGGTAGCAATCCACTTGTCCGTCATTCCCGTTTATTCCTCCCTAGTCTGGAGCTGCCCAGTCCCACCGGCTCAGCGTTGGGTTGTGCAGCTTCCAGGGGCTGAGCAAACCTTTCATGCCCTTTCCTAGGGGCTCCCAGCATTCCTGAGGTCACAAAAAAAAACCACCAGGAAAGCTGATATGCTGGGAATTGGGACAGGAATTTCTTCTTTTTCTGTGGGATTGTTTTAGCCAAGCCAATTTTATTACCCCATTGAAGGAGATGGTGCTGGCACAAGGGAGAAAGTAGGGCTGAGCAGGTGGGTTTTGGGGGAAGAAAGTGATCAGAGTTTAAGGAAGTTGGGATGACTGCTCCATGTAGAAGCAACATAGAGGTATCTGGTTCATGCTGTGGTTGCACAGTTACCTTGAATTCAAGTTAAACCCAGAGAGGAACAATGTGCTCCATTTGCCAGCTTCTGCTTCCAGCTGTTCCCTTTTGTGGTCCCGCCTTGAGGGGCTGCCTCTGGCCTCCTGGATTCTTAGATTTTTGTCTAGTGGCCCCTTGACATCCTGCAAAAGAAATTAACTGAATAATTCCAGCACCAGGCACGTGCTGGGATATCAAGCCTATCATTTTAAGTCATCTGACAGTGGTTTTAAAGATCATGGGATGTTCCCAGGCCTATTTCCTCTTCAGGATTAAGAATTTATGCTGTCTTTAGGTGATAGTTTGGTGTTCAGTTTCTCCCAAGTAGGTCTTCATGTTTTTGTCTTCTGTCTTAAGGAGCCGTTTGTTATTAAAAATACAGAAGATAAAGGTGGAACCGAAGGTAAGACTTGTATTTGTTCTGCAGTAGGAAATTCTTACTGTAAGTCAGGAAGGAGTTTTTAACAAATATCCTTGGCTGCCTGATGTTGTTTTCTGTTTGAGTTGGAAGGGCAGAGCCGTGGGCAGGGGAGTAAAGGTTGTGCCATGTCTGTGTAAAGATAAAACTGTCTCCCTAACCTTAATCCAGGCACTGCTCCCATGGATTTGTTGGGCTCTCGGCCTTGTGCAAATGTTTGTCTGGCAGAATAACTTGGATTTTCACACAGGGCATTACTTTATTGTGCATTAAGATTTCTACTGCCAAAAGAAATCTGTCTTCCTGTCCAGTTGGAGTTACCTCCATGAGTTATTAGTCACTGTTTCTGTGAATTTTCTCAGTTTCTTTCTGTTCTATAGGTGATTGACAGAAGTAGTGAAATTGGCTAAACCACATTCCTGTGCTCCTGGCATGGATCTACTCCAGTCCTTCCTCAGCTGGACACACTGAGAACACATTTCCATGCTAACTCCAAGGGCTGGGAGGAAGCAATTTGCATTAAATCAGCTAGTTTGTGTATCTCACTTGAGCATTATTTTTCTTGCAACGTACCTCAGTGGCTCCATTTATTTGTATCCGAACTGAAAACAGAGACTTTTTAGAACATTCTTTCCTCAGTGGAAGTTAATTTTCCCCCCAGCCAGTTATGATTGCTTTGCAGGATTTTTATTGAGCAAATTGAATATAGGAGTATTCCTGATGCTATTTCTTGGGTGTCTCATCCCCAGGTTTGTGTAGTGAAAAGAAAATGGACAAAGCAAAAAATCTTGGAATGGGTTGGGGTGGGAAGGACCTTAAAAGACATCTCATTCCACCCCCTGGCATGGGGGATGCTCTCCATAGGATGTAGTTGCAGCCTCGAAATTATCCCTTGTGCATATGGGTTTGCTGCTGAAACTAAGATATTTTGGCCAGACTGGAGATCCTCAAATGGGAGGATCCACTCCCAAACTTGAACATTGTCTGTGGAGAAACACTGAGCTGACATTAAAATTAATTCCAAGGTCTTGTAGCTCATTTAAGGCAGACAGAGAAAGGCCCACCCCATAATGCTCCTTCTCTTTGTAGGTGGTATCAGCAGCATTTTGTCACAGCAAACTGTGTCTGCAGGAAGTGATTCGGTGTCTTTTAGGTAGAACTGTCTGACTGGGAATAAGGTTAAACTGGAAATGTTTCAAACTGACTTGAAGGATTATTTTTGATGCAGCACTTCAGGGCAAGATACTATTATATGGCTGTAATATATATGTTATATATAACATATTTTTTATGTAATGTACATATATATATATATGCACACACACACTATATATATATGTGTGTGTGTGTGTGTATATATATATATATATATATAAAAAACACACCAGCAAGTCAATCCTCTTTGTTTCACTTGTATTTTTATAGACTCCCATTTCTGGCATTCATTTGTACACACATCTTTCCCACTTTCTTCCTCCAGGTCTTCTACATGCTCCTTAAAACAAAGGCATAAATTCCCTGTTTTCTCCCATTCTTTCCTGCAACACATCCTGGCTCTGCTGGAACCAGAAGTGGTTTCTCTTCTTGCTGCCACTGCACCATTTCCATTTGCATCAACCCTTTAGGGATTTGCGTTTATTTTCAAAGAAAAGATGCTATGCAGAGAATATTCGTATTAAAATAGGGTAGGGAATATAATAGGGATTAAAAATATAATTTTAGAATTTTATTATCTGTACTAAATTCTTTTTTTTTTGGTGGACAAGGTTAAAACTGAATATTTATTTCTGCAGCTGCCACTGGGCAGTGAAGAGTTCCAAAGTTTCCTGTTGATAAAATGGATTTCTTTTATTGCACTGTGAAGTAAAACAAACGTATTACAACATCACTCTTAATTTGAACAATAAAACTAAATATATTTTTGCCTTCTAAATTATTGGTGAGTTTTTCTTCTTTTCCTCAGCTTTTTGGGGTGTTTATACTGTGCATGACAGAGTTGCGCTGCTGAGCTTGCAAATAACTGACTTGAAATTGCTTTGAATAATTTTGCTTTTTTTTTGGCTTTTTGTACCTAATCAGAATTGATGTGACTGAAGTACAAATCTTCATAATAATCATGCATTTACTGGCAGTGATTGGAGGACCACCTTTTTGGCAATCTCTGGTAATTTTGCTCATGTTCTTTTTTTATCTCTTGTAATAATCCCATGGTCACTGAAGGACTCCTGCACATCCCGGGACAGTTTCACTTGTGCAGAAAGGTTTCACTTTTCCTCATAAGTGGAAACAGATTTTTGAGTCCAGATCCCATGGAATTAACACTGGATTCTGGCTGTACCAGAGTCATTAAAACAAGGTCTTTTTATATCTTGTGTGTGTAGGTAGAAAACTATCAAACATTGCACAAACTTAAACCTTTGGTGAAATCTTGGCCAAAACCTGAACAAATTCCATGCCACAAACAGTGGAGGAATATTAAACTGGTATGAGGATTTGGGGGAAACTCTTGGAGAGCAGTTGGGAACCATCAGTAGATAATTTGGCCTGAATGTGGCTGATGACTCTTGATTTGTGTAAGGGGAAAACCCCAAATTGTCAGGTTTTCTCCTTTTAAACTAAGATGATCCTGATTGAACAAGCTCCTGCCACGGCCTGGCTGCGGCTGTGTATATATCTATATATAAAATATACATATGTTTGTATAAGCCATGCCAGCTGACAGTTTTATTATTACTAGTAATAGTAAACAACAACAGTAAGTATTACTGAAGCCACACTGAGCTATCAAAATGGCATTACCCACAGAAAAGCATGTATGTGCATACATGAATTAAAAATACGTAAATTTACTGGAAATAAAATCCAAAGCATTGATTTCCTGGAAGGTTTTCCTAGTTTTTTCCATCCTGGGTATTGATCTTCTCTCAGTATTTGATAAATGCAATTCTTAAGGAGAAAGAAATTTTGATTTCAATAACACCAAGAGATGGTCAAAAATCCCTGAAAAGCTTCACCTCAAATGGATGAATTTCTAATCTGCTGCATGTAATGGGGGCAATGAACCCACAATATGCAGAGAGGATCCCAAAAAAAGAGCTAATCTTGGCTATCCTGATTTTGCTGCTTGTGCTTCCAAGCTTACAACTCCAAAGCCCCTAATTAATTATATAAATTGCAAAGTAAAAACCATCTAAAGGGAATGAGAGTGGGTAGGATTGATTAGAAAATAAAAATAAGGCTACCTGTCACCTTATTGGTGCCAAGTTTTTCAGAAACATTAGTGGGGCCAACATCCCCATGCAGCTATAATTTAATATTCTGTAGTACAAAGAGAGTTTCTCAATTCATGTTTGCAGTTTCCTTAAAAAAAAAGCAAAACAAAAACATAAAGGGGGAAAAATGCTGCCACAGCAACCTCTGGCATAATTCAGTGATGTTTATGTGAGCTTAGAAATTGATCTCTTGTTATTAAATAGCTTGAATAACTCTAAAATAGCCTTTTAAATAACCGTTTTCAGCAAAATCTTGAAATCCATTAGACGTTCTGGGTTGCAGCAGCATTTGTCTAAGGCAGCACCCAAAAATACTAAAGTATTTTGACTTTTGGTGTTGGATCAAGGGAACATTTCTCCAGAGAACAACCTTGATCAGGTTTCCCATGACAATCCTGTTTAATTCAATGAATGAGATTTTGTGTTCATTTAGAGATAAATGTCATTTACTGCTTGTAGAGCAAAATAAATCACACAACCCCTTCTCACCCAGCCCTCCCTAATCCTTTAATATTTGATGTGACTGCAAAATTGGTGGTTTGGTATTTTTTATTTGCTTCTCTCTGGGGGAAATACCGAGTAAATGTGGTTGTGTACTCAAACATTCCACTTTTCACGGGAAAAGCAAAACACTGTGAACAGGCGAAATGCAGAGTTGTAGATTTTGGCAATTGTTGCTTTCATTACCTTTCCTTTATTCCATAAAACTGTGTGTGCCTGTCCTGGGTCGCTCCTTTCTGGCAGTGTAAATTCTCTTCAAAGCTGGTTAAATGCTGCTCTCCAGGCTCCTGCAGCTGGGTAATTCCTGCGGGATGCTGAGTATGGCTCCAGCTGGGATCATCTGGGACATGCAAGTAAAGCAAGGAAGCTTAGGGCAACTCGTTTAATACATTGATTATTTGTAGTTTTTTTCCTGTTTGAAGCAAGAAGAATGCTGCAATTGCTGGAGTTTCCTCCCACAGGGTTGGGAATATGAAAAAGCACCAACACTTTGGGAATGTAAACCTGGAGTTTGGCCCTCTGGACATTGTTCCTCGAGCAGATGTGACTGCAGTAGATCTGGACAGCTCCAAATGCCAACTGGGATCCAACCCTGTGAGAAGGACTCTGGAGTCTGAGTTGCCTAGCTGGCTGTGGGATTTGTGGGATTGGTGACAGGAGGAGTCCGTGGAGGAAGTGGCTCTGTGTCCTCTTGTGTGGTCTCTCACATGCTTTTCCCTTCTGCTTCCATGAGCCTGTAGCTGGGCTGTGCTCCTGCTTATTTCCTCATAATTTTGTTTCTTAAATCCCAGTTTATGCTGCATAAAACTATGATGGCATCTACTCTGGAATCCTGATGGTAATTTGCTGGTAAAATATTGTAGAATTGCTTTAATGCTGGCTCTGGCAACTGCTCCCGACTCCATCCTTTGCCTTCTACCACTTGGTTATTGCCATGCCTGGGCTATTCCCAAATGAAACCTGGAATTCGGGAATCGTTTGGGTTGGAAGGGACTTTAAATCTCATCCAGCTCTACCCCCTGCAATGGGCAGGGACACCTTCCACTAGACCAGGTTGCTTCAAGCCCTGGAATGCTGCTTTCACAGGATGTACCTGGATTCAGCAGCTCTCTGGGCAGTGCAGCCTTCCTTCTGTAATCAGTCTCAGAGGGTTTAACAGAGAGCATGATTTGCCTGCAAAAGATGTGACTTGGTGATATTTCCCTGCTTTGCTGACATGGTTTTGGGAAGTTCTGCCGGCATCTGACTTTGGATGAAGCCCCTGGAATCACCAGGATGGGCAGAATACATGGAATACCAGACAGGGAAGCCTTGTGGCTGGTCTTGCAGTGTCCTGTGAGTTAAAATTCAGGGGCTGCAATGCCACTTTGTAGGAGTATTTCCCTCTCTCCCTTTCCTCAGAGGGAAAAAATGAAAATAATCTGATATTTGCTTGATTTTGCTGCTTCCCATATTTGGCTTTGCTGCTCCCATTTTGTACACAGAGAAAATCAGCAGGTGCTGGCTTTTCAGTTGTCTCCTTACTCTGCCAAATTTCTGTATGGGGCTGTTTCTCATTAATTATTTCTGCAGTCATGCATTGCACTGATGCAGTTGCTTGTGGAGACCAAAAGGAAGATGTTAATGACCCAGAACTGGACAAACTGGGTATTACAACAGTATGGTCTCATCTTCTCCTTCCTTGAGCATCTTTCATATGTGTCTAGTAGCTGGGAGCTCACTGGGTGTTTTTCCCAGCAAACTCTCCTTGTCTTGGGGAAATGTCAACCTTAATGTCTTTTGACTGCTGTATGGAGTTTGGCACTGTTTCCTTTTGCTTGTAAAAGCCAATTCACCCTGTTCTTTAAATACCAAAGTATCACCTCCGAGGCAGAGGCCAGCACAGGTGCCTGCTTTTAAAAGAGCTTGGGGAGTCCTGAGCTTCCTGACATTAATTCCTGATTACAGGTAGTGCTCCAGTCTGGCAGTTCAAGCCTTCTCTTTACTTGTCTTTATTCTTTCTCTACAATATTTCAGCAAATGCTTTTTTTGCCTTGCCTGAGTGAGGGAAAAATATGTTTGAGTGTCATGAAATGGGGCAGGGTTTGGGGAGTGGGCTGAGCAAGCCATAAAGGGTTAAAGCTGCTCTGCCTCTTAAGCATGCCCTGGAAAGATCATGAGATTCAGTAGTTGAATGGAATAGCAAACTTATGATCTTCAAACTCCAGGAGTGTTTGGACAATGCTCTCAGGCACATGGTGGGATTGCTGGGCTGTCTGTGCAGGGACAGGGGTTGGACTGCATGGTCCTGATGGGTCACTTCCAACTCAAAATATTCTGTGATTTACCTGCTGAAAGCCACTCTGAGAGTGTAATCAAAGAAAAATAGAAACAACTTGACCTCCTCTGGGCTTCTGTTCCTGGCTGGCTTCATTGGGGAGCTGAGCATTTATTCAGTTGAGTGTCATGATTTCAGTTCCCTAATGAAGAGCTTTTAGTAGTTGAATAGATACAGCTGAGAAATTTTGGGTAGTTATCTCTAAACACTTGCTTCCATAACATATTTCCTGTGGCTTAGTTTGGACTATTTTCTTTTAATTTCTAGTTTTTCCTGTTCTGCTTGAAACATGACCATTAAAAAACAAAGGAAACATTTGAAACTGCCTATGCTCATTTTCCCCTTCTTTAGCAACCTCATCCTTCCTCTTCTGGGTCACTGACTCCGTACTGACTTGTCTGATCTCTTTGCTTGCCTTGCTTTGCCCAAAAAATTGAATCTGGTTCCTGAAGGGGTTTATCTGACCATCCCAAGTGGCTCTTGCTCTGTCCAGTTTGATCTTGGCTGCAGTTTTAAGAAAGGTGATGATGTCTTCCATGGGCTGATTTAGATCAAGTTCTTGCCTGTCAGGTTCTTTCTGTCCATTTCTCTGCTTTTGGTGTCTCTTCTCAGGTAACTGAATGTAACTTGCTTTCTGGGAAGCTTCATGGAAGAATTTTTGGAAAATACATTTTTCTCTGTAGAAATGTCAATCTCTGTATAGCAGAGAAAGAAGAGCAAACATGGTGTTGGAAAGTGGAGTGTTTGAGTGCACCTGAAATGCTAACCCACATTTGAGTTTGTGCATATTTTAACTTCTTGTCTCTCTTCCATTAAGATTCCAATACTGAATATTCAGGTGAAAATATTCCCAGCTCTCTGTACTGTGGCAGGAACCATATTCTCCTGTACGAACTACTTTGGTGTAATCTTCACGGGTGGAGTTGGCAAAAATGGATCCACTATAGCAGTGAGTACCTTGGGCTGCCAGATCCTCAGCATGGAGGCTCTTCAGCCACAGTTTGTGTTTAACATGATCCCTCCTCCATGGGAAATATTTTTCCTTCAGCTCCTTACCGGCTTGTAAAAAACGAGTTACTATTGTGTGTGTAAGAATAGTAGATTTTGGAGTCAGAGTTTTAAATTTTTTGATTAAAAGTACTTGTATATTGATATTTGTTTTTGAATTAATGAGGTAAACCAGGTTATACAAATACACTCCTCGCTGAAGAGTTCATAGAAAAGTCCTGTGCAAAAATCCATTCAGAAGGAAATTTTTCAAGAAGATTCTGGGTTTGATCCTTCAAAAATATCTCTATTATTCATATAACCAGTGTAAAAGAACAAGTGGAGGTGTCTGCACAAGCACCTTCTGTTGCAATGTTCTTGCTGCCTAAAATATGTTTTTTTCCCCAGCACTAGAAATGTGCAGCAGCACATTCTCAGCTGCTGCTTGCTCAAGTTTCACCACTCTTCGTTCCTTTTAATACCAGTGTTCAGAAAGACATTTCTAATGTGTTTTTATTTTTAACCCCTCATTGCACACGACGTGAGGGGCTCTGAGGTTTTTTTGCAATGTGTACATTTTATTAACCTCATGTTTGAATCTCACTGTAGGGAACAAGTGTCCTCTCGCCTTTTCTCCATATTGGCTCAGTGATTGCCTTGGCTGCAATGATCTACAAGAAATCTGCAGTGCAGCTCTTTGAGAGGCACCCCTGCCTCTACATCCTGACTTTCGGCTTTGTGTCTGCCAAGATCACAAATAAACTGGTGGTAAGTGCACCAAAACCTTCCCGGGTCTTGTTCCAGGAGAACTTTTTGTAGGTTTTGGAGCTCTCTGGATATTCTGCTGAGTAACTTGCACCTGTTTGTCCACTGAAGACATACTCGTGCTTTGCTTTGAGGAGTCTGGAGGTGCAGCAGAGCCTTTTTCTGTTTGAAAGGGCAGTAGAAACCTGGAGTTGATGCTGTGGTTGCACAGGCAGCACCAGGACAGCTCAGATTGGTTTCTCCCCCTTCCCTTCTCCCCGCCTTAATTCACACTTTTGCAGTGTCTTTGTGCATGTGTGAAGAACTGGGCTGGAACAGAAGTGGCTGGAATCCCCCTTAGATGCAAAGGGGAGGAAGGTTTGGGAGAAGGAAAGGAGGTGATGGAGCTGTTGAGGTTTGGAACACTTGTTGAGGGCTTAATTTAAAGAACTGGTGGGAAATAGGGGTTAAAATGATTAACAGGTTTGTACAAGGGCGGAGGTGGCAATGAATGAGGGTTAAACAGCTCCTGCCTCAAACACCATCCCAGTTCTGCAGGTCTGTGTTGGGCTGCCAGTGAGCTGTATCAGTACTGGACTTAACTCACAGTTAAGTTTGGGAAGAGTTTAAATTCACAGTAGAAGAAGAGTTTCTTACCAGGCCTGCTTTGGGGTGTTCAGTCCCATCCCAGCCATGCTGTGCAGTGAGGATGAAGTGTGGGATGGGTTTTATGCACATAGGGAGGTAGGAAGGCCGCACTTGAACGCCAGAAATGGTCATCAAATTGTAACCAGAGAGAGGTCGTGATCCATACGGAATGGGAGAAAAAGAGGTGGAGAGAGAAGAACACCAAATGTCCCTGACTTTTGAAGCTCCAGCGGTTGGGAGATTTTGTTTCCAGGCTCAGTTTAAAAATTTACTAGTCTACTTCCATGTCACTGGTTTCTGGCAGGGGGAAGAGGTGGGCTGGAAAACATGTTAGTTTCTTTTCCTGTGCTACATTCTCTGCTCCACTAAAAGATGTCTCTCGGCAAACCTTGCATCTCTGTAGCTGTGGAACTCCGTGGTTCAAACAGTATTATTGCTGCCAATTCAGTGCTTGATATTTTGCAGTAATGTGGCTTGAACTGTATGTTTTTGGCATTGTGTATTCTGAAATCACTGCCTTGGCTGGCGCATGTTTATTTGTTAAGCTTCTCTTTTTTTTACTGCAGGTTGCCCACATGACCAAGAGTGAGATGTACCTGTATGACACAGCATTCATAGGCCCAGCACTCCTGTTCCTTGACCAGTATTTTAACAGCTTTATTGATGAATATATTGTCCTCTGGATTGCCCTGGTGAGTTCAGTCTCGTTTTATTACTTAGCTCTGCCACTAATTCATTGTGTTGGTTGTGCCCACCTGAGTCCCCTAGAGGGGGGCGGGGCTGAGAAGGGACATCACGGGGTGGATTTGAAGCTGGTGCAAAGCTGAGCAGGGTTTGGTTGGTCACAGTGTCCCTGGCTTGCTGTTGGGACAGTCCTGGGTACCATCTTTAGAGACAGTCTGGGTGAGGGGATCGCGGCACTCCCAGTCAGTTTGCAGAGGACACCAGGTTGGGTAGGATGTGGATCTGCTGGAGGGGTCTGGACAGGCTGGATCCATGGCTGAGGCCAGCAGTGTGAGGATGAACCAGGAAAAATGCCAGGTCGTGTCCTTGGGTCACAACACCCCCTGGAATGCTCCAGGCTGGGGGAGGAGGGGCTGGAAAGCTGGAAAAGGATCTGGGGTGACAGTGGCTGGACATGAGCCATGGGGGGCAACAAGGCCAGTGGCACCTGGGTGCAGCCATGGTGTGTCCAGCAGGCCTAGCATGGTGACCATGCCCTGTGCTGGCACTGCTGGGGCACCTTCAGTCCTGAGAGCAGCTCTGGGTCCCTCCTGACCAGAGAGACATGGAGGGGCTGGAGCATGTCCAGGGAAGGGAACGGAGCTGAGGAAGTGTCTGGAGCACCAGGAGTGGCTGAGGGAGCTGGGAGGGCTCAGCCTGGAGAAAAGGAGGCTCAGGGGACCTTCTGGCTCTGCATAACTCCCTGACAGGAGGGTGCAGCCAGTTGGGGGTCAGGCTCTGCTCCCAGGGAGCAAGGGCCAGGACAAGAGGAAACAGTCTCAAGTTGTGCCAGGGGAGGTTCAGGTTGGATATTTGAAAAAAAAAATTACTGAAGGAGTTAATCAAACATGCGAATAAGTTGCCCAGGGCAGTGATGGAGTCAGCGTCCCTGTAAGTGTTCAAGAGGTGTCTGGATATGGCAGCTGGGGACATGGGTTAGGGGTGATTATCGTGGCGCTGGGGTGATGGTGGGACTTGAAGATCTTGAAGGTCTCTTCCAATCTTGATGACTCCGTGATAGTTTAAAATTTTAAAGCTCTGTAACAAATACTCGTATCTTAGATTAGAATATTCTGCAGTTTAGTGTTAGTGTATCGTTAGCAGTTAACATCGTTAACAGAGCCCAGTGTTTTTGGGGCTCTGTGATGGGCAGTGCAGGGGTGCTCTGGCTGTGCCTTAAGCTCTGGAATGTCTGTCATGACTCCAGCACCCACTGGGTAAAAGACCTTAAATTAGACTCATCTGGGTTTATCAAGTGCTCAGGTTTAATGTACAAAAACAGTGTTAACCTTTCAGTAACATTATGTTGATGTGATGTGAAAAGATGCTGTGTGTGTGTGATTATCACCATTCAGTCTTAATGGGGCCTTTCACAGTATTTCTGTAGCTGCTGTAACTCTTTTCCACTCTCTGATTGTAGAATTAAGAGTCTTATCTTGAGCTGGAAAAAAGCCGAGCGTTCCTAAAAACTCTTCAGAGAGTGATGCCCCATCCCTGAAAATGTCCAGTGCCAGGTTGGACAGGGCTTGGAACAACCCTAGTGGAAGGTGTTCCTTGGCAGGGATGGAGCTGGATGGGCTCTGAGGTCTCTTTCATCCCAAGCCAGTCCGTGATTCCATGGTTATTCCTGGAGTTTGAGATTTAGCTCAATGGATCACAATGCTGTGGTTTTGGAGTGTGGGTTGTAACATCCTTGTGTGGCACATGCGGAACACAAGTGTAACTGTGGGTGATTTTTCCCTGTGCAGATCCTGTCCCTGTTAGACTTGCTCCGATACTGTGTCAGCGTGTGCAACCAGATTGCTGCCCACCTGCACATCCACGTGTTCCGCATCAAGGGCTGCCCTGCGCACTCGAACCACCACTAGAGACAGGAGCCATCGCAGGGGAACCGAGGAGGAGTTGGGTTTCTACAGGAATGGATGAAGACTTGTAGGAGACTATGGCAAAAAGCATCTAAGAACAAAGTAATTTATAATAATCAATGTTGTATAACTTTTCTTCTTTGTTATCAGTAACACTCCTTAACTAGTCTCCTGCCTGAGAGAGTGAATTCCAAGTACACCCTAGTCAACTCTCCATGTAGTCCACTCTGTTGGTTCCAAGCCCAGGAAAGCATGCAGGGAGTAATGCTCTGTCTTTGTAATTACCTTGATTACAAATTAATCTCTATATGGTGAATGGATCCCCACCAACTGAAGTTTCTAATGTAGTATAATTACAGCTGCAATCCGACTTGCTTTTAATTTTAATATTTCATCATCTCTTAGTGAAATACTTGTTTAGTGTCCACTTGAAATTTATTTACTAAAGACCTGAGCTGGTAAAAACCCAGAGATATCTCACTAACTTGTGTGGCTGCAGCAGCTGCCAGGTGGGAGCCAAGCTGGGGTTGTTTTTGGTCGTGCATTGCTGACAAAGCGGTTTTGTGCTGAACAGGGTCCTGTGAGCCAAGGGGTGCCCAGCATGCAAAATAGTGTGGTATCTTTGTCAATTAATTTTATTTTTTTAAATAAACATTATCTAAAAAGACAACTTATTTCTCAATTTTCTTCAGTGGAAAAGACTATAAGAAGAAAAAAATTTTACTGTTTACTTTTTTATGTATAAAACTTAAGCAAAATTTCCTTTCTGCTCTTAATAAATAAGAATTCTGAGAGCAACAGTTGTCTTGAGATGTGTGTGTTGCTCGATCCTGTGTAGACTTGTGAATGACATCCTGTGAATGACAAACCTGCCTGTGGTTTAGAGAGCAGTTTTCCAGTACTTTTATATGGATCATGTTGTCATTGCAGGATCTCCAAGTGCTTTCCCTGCTATATAGTGCAGTAAGATTTGGGTTCTTTTTTCTGTTATTGTTCTAATACCATTTTAACTGGGGTGAACTGCATGAGGGACACAAAGTTAGATTAATGGACGATTTAATTGCATGTTAATGAAGTTCACCTGGTGCCACAGGCCCTGGCAGTGAGGGGAACTTCAGCCCCCGAGCAAAGGGGCTGAAGTGCAGAGCAAGGGAGTGTCTCCAAGCAGGATCTGCCTTGGCTGTGGGGGAGCTACCGGGGACAGAGCTGGAATGTTGGGATCCCATGTCTCAAATCCCAGCCCTCTGATGGTGGAGCATCTCTCTAAAGGTGGGAAGGCCGTTCCTCTGTGCTGGAACCCCAGGCCAAGGCAGTTCCTGTGGACAAAGACATGGCTTTGAAGGAGTTAAACACAGCTCACATTCAGAAAAAAAATCAAACCAAAAACCCCGACATCTCAGTAACAATAAATCAAAACCTCCCTCGTCTCTTGGAAGTGCTGATGTGGATTTCCTGTGATACCCTAGTGATTAGAAAATGTGCTCAGGAAGTGGAGAAAAACTCACTTCCTGCAGTGCCTGGAGAGGTTTGAAACCTCTGGGCAGTGCCCAGTGTCTGATTGCCATGGTCTGAGAGGTTAGGCTTTCTTGTGTCCTGGCAGGGACGTGATTGGAGGGGACATGGAGGAGCATGGCTCTGGTTTAGTGGTTAAAGTGTTTGGGGGGAGAGACCAGGCTGGCCCTGCTGAGCTGTGCTGGGAAGTGGAGCAGAGCTGCCGAGTCCTTCAGCTCAGCCGTGGCACAGGACCGTGCCCAGTCTTGTGCCTTCTGTTCTTGGAAGAGTCTTGGTTCCTTCCCGTGGGGTGACACTATGTCAGCAAGTGAGCTGGAGGTCGTGTGTCAGCCTGAGGACACTGCGGGAATCAGGAACATGCTCAGGATGAGGAGGAGACTCCTGTAAGCCTTCCCCTTGCACTCCCACTTGGAATCTTGTGAGCAGCAGTTTTATGGCAAGCGCAGCTGAGGGCTTCGTGGGGACCTGGCCTTGTGTTGGGTGTCCCCTCAGGATCCCTGCCAGAGAGGGGGATTGGTTCCTGCATCCTGACATACCTGGGGCAGCTCCTAAGTGTCTTGGAGCTTTGCTCCAAGTGCCTTGGTGCTGGGAGTCTCTCCATGTGTGAGGTGACAGCTCTAGAATGACATTTTTAGATGGAAGTGGAATTAAGGGAATTCATTAATTGAGTTTTAACTGACATGAGGTGGGGAAAGGCTTGATCTGGACAATGCAGCTTCTACTGCCCTTCAAGGGGAGCAGGTAAAAGTCTGCAAGGGAAGAGCCTGGAAGGGTTTGAAAGTGCCCTTTACAAACCATGTGTTTCATCAGCATGAAGTGGGTGAAGAACTGTTGCTTAGAAATTCCGTCCCTGGACTGTGAGTCAAATCAGAATCTTTCTGGTGGTTCATCAAATCCAACCTTTGACCAAACACCTCTGTGCCCGCTTACCCATGTAAACAAGGAGATCCCTGCTCTCAGTCCTCAGGGGTTTAAGATTAGGCTGCTCCAAATAATTTGTCACTGATACTTGAAACTGGAGAAGAACTAAAGCCTTTAAAAGGTTGTGTAGGACCAGACTTCCATGTGCAAAACTAAAGCCTGTTGCTGTTCAGGAAATGCAGTATGACACCTTTTCTTGAGCTTTTCACTCCCTGGAAGTTTGGATGCCCCTAGCCAGGAAAAAATTCCATTTCTCTGCTGATGCAGTTTCAGAGTTATCAGGGAACAGTCATTGCTGGCAATCTAAGCCCTATAAAGTGCTGCCATGGCTCTGGGTATGGTGACAAATAATGGATGACCTTTCCACCTGCCTTGTTTGTGGCCATGGGTCACGTCAGATGAGCTCGTGGGGCTGAGAAGGGGAACAGGGGATTTGTGGGCTCAGGCTGATCTCGTGATGGCCCCTTTCACTTTCTGTTGTGCCTAGAAGACACTCAGGAGGAAAAACTTCTGCAGCAGTAGCACCTGAGACTGAGAACACGCCCTGCTAAACAAATACAGTTCTGCTCTACAGTTTTCCTCGCAAACTGTAGAGAAGCTGGAAATTTCCACTGCATGTTGTATTGGCTCTTTAAGAACTGCTGAAGGAGTTCCCTTGCTCTGATAAGGGGTTTAACACAGGAAAGGGGCAGGTCAGGACACCTCAGGGCCTCTTTCTGTGTCATCCAAGCATCAGCTTTGTTTCAAAGCAGTATTTTCCTCTTCTTCCCGTCCTACTCAGCTCACCCCAATTACCTCCAGTGCTGCTGTGGCCCAGCTGTGAGTGTGGAATGGAGCTGCAGAGTTGTTTAATCATTTCCAGAGGGTGAGGACTGCAGCAGTTCAGAGGTTATGGCCAGGTGGGCCGGGAGTGGGGTGGGAGCAGGGGCTGTTCCTGCTCTGGAGCAGTGGGAAGCACTGAGCTGTCACCCCTGTGGTGGCTCAGGCAGGGTAAACCTTCCGAGGACTGTTTGCTGGCACTGAGGCCACTGGCAGAGGGTGACACATACCAGGGCATGAAACATCTTCCCCAGGGCAGCTGCATAGCAGGGATTGAGTCCCAAATCAGCAGTGGGGGTTGAGCTGCCTCCCGGCCTGGGCCCAGAGTTGTTTGGATGGTATGAGTTGGCCAGTGCTCTGCTGGGAACTATGTTAACAATTTAGCAGAATAAATGAACTCTTTCCAGTTCAGGGAAACATTTCTTGGCACTGTTTTATTTACTGTTGTAGGCTTAGATCAAGTGTTGGGCAAATCTCAAGCAGGAAGAATTAAAAATACGCTGTGGGTTGTGCTGATGTGCTGCAATGTGACCCAGCCCCAGTGTCCCTGCTCCCAGCCTTCCCAGTGTGTCCCCAGCAGTCTGTTCACCCTTTGGCCATTAAATGGAGAGTGTTAAAGCCAGAACTTAACAAATGCCTATGAAAAAAAGGAGAGTGACTTTTTACACAGGGAGACAGTGATAGGGCAAGGAGAAATGGATTTAAACTAAACCAGGAGATTTTTAGATGGAACACTGGGGAGAAACTCTTCCCTGTGAGCGTGATGAGGCCCTGCTGAGGCACAGGTTGCCCAGAGAGGCTGTGGTTGCATCATGCCTGGAAGTGTCCAAAGCCAGGCTGTATGGGGCTTGGAGCAACCTGGGATAGTAAAAGGTGTCCCTGCCCATGGCAGGGGGTGGGACTGGGTGATCATTAACATCCCTTCCAACTCAAACCATTCTGGGATTTGATGTATTCTAAGGCAGCTGTAATTTTGATGTAATTCTAAGGCAGCTCCAGCCCTTCTGCTGCTCGAGTTCATCCTTGCCTGGCAGCTGGAGCACTCACTGCATTGAAAAATTTATACATTTTTTAATTAAAGGATCTGGTTTTGTGTATCTGTTTACAGCAGCTAAGGAATAACTTTCTGTCAGTTTTTTCTCCAGCAGGAATTAAGCAACCACACAGTCCAGTCCCTTGGGTGATTTGTAATTGTTTCCAAAAGAACTACTCCCCAAAACAAGGACCACTTCCCAATTTCTCAATGAGATGGTGTTTGGCTTCACAACCAAAAGGTGTGGCATCTCCTCATGACATAATGAACAAGCAGGAGAAGGGTGAGGCAAGTGACCTTTTCCAAAGGGATTATTCTTGATAGGTGCCCTTGATTTTCCACACCATTTTCTGCTGTCAGTTGAACTTTGAAAAATAAATATAATAAGAAAACCCCCAGAAAAATACCACTAACCTTTAATTTCCTGTAGTTAACCCTGTACTGCTCCCTCTACCCATGAGGAGAAACTTGTGGAGCCAGAGAAGACACCCCCAGTGCCAAAAATCCCCTTTTTTCCTAGTAAATAATTCCTGTTCCCCCTTCAAACACATGTGGGGGCTGAACAACAAATCAACAATTTTCTTTCAGCAGGACTGGAGACTTTCACTGCTGTTTGTGCCCTATGTCCAGCGGTATTTCTGTCACATTTGTGCCTGACTGCATGAAGGGTTCAAAAATAAATGTCCTTTATCTCTCTTGTTTGGTGGATGTTGCCCAGCTCTGAGAGAAAAAGCCAACTGGCAGCCTGCTGGATTTCAATGCTTGTGCAAAACTCCCCCCTGGGGCTTCCAGTACCAGTGCAAAAATTGTGTTAAACTGGATTTGGAGGCAGGGGAGGAAGCACCAAGGTGATCAGATGGATGGAGCAGCTCTGCTGTGAGGAAAGGCTGAGAATTGATGTTCATTCTGTAGAAGAGAAGCTTTGGGGTGACCTAATTGTGGCCTTTCAGGACGGGAAGGAACCACAAGAAAGATGGAGAGAGACTGTGGACAACAGCCTGGAGTGACAGGACAAGGGGGAATGGCTTCCCACTGCCAGAGGGCAGGGCTAGGTGGGATATTAGGAAGGAATTGTTCCCTGTGAGGGTGGGGAGGCCCTGGCACAGATTGCCAAGAGAAGCTGTGGCTGCCCCATGCCTGTAAGTGTCCAAAGCTGGATGGGGCTTGGAGCAACCTGGAATAGCGGAAGGTGTCCCTGCCTATGGCTGGCTTGGAATTCGGTCATCATGAACATCCCTTCCATCGCAAACCAGTCTGAGATTCCATGATTCAAGGATATTTTGATGCCTGGTGGGTACCAAGTGATGCAACAGCCTGGCTGTTAACATACCAGAGAGGAGTACACTCTGCCTTCATCCCCAGCCTTTCCTTGGAGAAGTACCTGGCTCGAGTTTCTCTGGGATGCAACCCGTCAGATCTGCAGCCCTAGCTCAGCTTCCTGCTGCAATGTTTATTTCCTGTGTAAGTGCATTTGGAAAGGAGGAGAACCATCATTTAGCTTTAATCTGCTGCTGGCATCACATTTCAGAGACGAATTGTGAGGTTTTAAGAGAAGTTAGCCCCAAGATCAGACCCAAGGAGGACGGTGACACATTTTACTCTGAGATGGAGCAAATCCTTCTTCCCTCCCCCAAGCTGTTCATCAGCTGTTTCCCCCTTCACACCCCACAGCCACATGGCCTTCACAGTTTGCTCCAGCACAAATAAATAACCTGCTGGAAATTAGTATTTTTTTTTCCTCAGAAAGCCAAACTTGGCTCTATGGGGCACCAGTGATGTGGCAGCTGCGAGAGAGGAAACCACTAAACTGCCTCCCACCTGCTCCTGCTGGTGGTTAACAATGGCTCAATAAAACAACACAAAACAGCTGTTAATAACAAAGCCTCGGGAGTTTTTCAGTGGGATGTTCCTTATTATCCAAACCCCTGGTTTGTTTTAATGAGAAGTAACACAATTTCCTACTCATCCCTTTTTTTCCCCCTTCTAATAATTACTCTAAACCCCTGTTGTCCTGCAGCCAGCCCTTGCTGCCCTCCCTCTGTGTGAGGTGCTGGGGGGACAAGGACTGTGCAGGGCCATAAACTTGGAGTCACAGTCTGTCCCTGGAGCAAACACAATTGGGAAAGAAATCCCAGCATGGTGCTAGTTCCGTGCAAAGAATTTTCCAGTGCAATGACACCCTGAGGAAGAAAGGGTGGACCTGGTGCTCGGTGCTGCCCAGGCAACTCAGGAGTCCCAGGTGGGCAGGAACAGAGTCCAGCGTGGTGCTGCTGGCAGGGATGTGTCAATCCCAGTCCTGCTCCTCTGCTCCCAGGCTGGACTTCAGGAGTCCCTCCGGTACTTCTGTTCATGGAACTCAGTTATTTTCTGCTGGAAATATGCTGTGGAGGAGAAAAGGTCATGGGTGAGGTGCTGGTGTTTGGGGTGGGGGATGCAGGGCTGCACAGCCCGAATCCTAGGAGGTGTTTGTGCCCCAAACTGTGCTGGGTTATGGACATCTGCACCCAGAGAGGACCCAGGGGAAATGTGGAAGTGTCCAAGGCAGGTTGGATGGGGCTTGGAGCAACCTGCTCTAGGGGAAGGTGTCCCTGCCCACAGCAGAGGGTGGGATGAGATCCCTTTAAAGGTCCCTTCAACCCAATTTCCTGAAATTCTAGGATTCTATGAGTCTATGAAATGGGGATGGTTGCAATGCTACCTATCCCTCTCACCCAAAACAGGCTTTATTGTGCTTGATTAGCCTGAGGTTTTAACTCCTGCTCAGTTTCTGTTTCCCACTAGCAAGGAAGGGAGAAAACAGATGCAGTGAACAGCCAGAACAGTGACATAGACTGGGAATTTGAGAAAACAGGGTTTGTGCCATCCCTCCCTCCCTCCAGGTCCAGGTTTGCCCTATAAAGTCTCATATAAGAGAGCAGAGAATCAGCGCCTGACGCAGTGCTGGCCAGGAGTCCCCCAGGAGGGGTGGCAAATCCCAGCCCAGGATGGCTCCATCTGCCAGTACAGTTTTTGGGTGTTTCCCTCCACCTCCACTGCCCATTTGTTCTCATTCCAGGCTGGAAGGAGGCTCAGCTCTGCCCTGTAAATCTTTGGGAAGAGGGAAGGATGAGTCCTGCTGCCACTGAGCCAGGGGCTGAGCTGAGTCAGGCTCCCAGCAGCTGCTACTGTGCTCAAACCAAATGTTTGTGCTGCTGCTGCTTGTTTGCCTCAACACAGAGCTCCTGGCAAGCTGTCCCTGGCACCAGGAGTGACTAGATCTAAAATAAATCCCAGAATCCCACACTGGTTTCTGTTGGAAAGGACCTTAAAGGTCATCCAGTTCCAACCCCTCCTCTAGAGCAGGTTGCTCCAAGCCTTGTCCAACCTGGCCTTGGACATTCCCATGAATGGGGAGTCATGAATGAGGAGGTTTTTTTTGCTTGACAGGGATGGAGAAATGGGGCTGTTGAGAGCAAACAGGATCTGCTCAGTGCCCTGAGCATCTTCAGCTCAGGCTGCATCCCATCCCTCACCAGGCACAGAGCATCTCTGCCCCTAAATCAACCAGCCCAGGGCTCCACAGAGCTCACCCGACTGGGGAGGGGAGGAGAAATGGGACCATTACCTTCCTGTGGGATCCTGCTCTTCTCCGCTTCCTCAATAAATAAGGAAAACATGTTCGTCTTCACAAACTTTTTCACGAATCTGCGGCAGCTCTTGGAGGCGATGGCCTTGCAGAAGGCTCGTTCCTGGAAGCTGCCAGAACCGCTCCTGCCCCACTTGATGTGGGAGGCGTAGTGCCCAACGAGCCGCACAAAGAAGTGCACGAAGGCTTCGGACACCAGTGTGTTCACCTGCTCCGAGGCTGGAAGGGGACACAGAGCACGAGAGGTGGGGATGAGACCTCTGAATACAGACAGGATGGGCTCATTTTAACCTGCTCTGTACTTGCATCCCAAGGAATTGCTTAGAGCCTCCCTCTGCCAGTAATCAAAGATCACGCTAATTTTGCTGAGGGAACCTTGGCTGTGTTGCTTTCCAGAGTGGCAGCATCTTAATGCTCTAAATATTGGCAAAACCCCATTTTTCCAGCAGAATTATCTTTTCTTGCTCTCATGTTTCACAGGACAGAGGAAAAGCCAAGGGATTACCTCTGCAAATAGGAGGAGAAACATTCCAGACCAGGTGCCTTTAGGAAAATCCCTTGGTTGAGGTCTCTGGCCATGGTGAGGGCAGACTGGGGCTGTTTTACTATGAGAGAGATCCTTACTGTGCACGTTGTTGTTGTTGTTGTGCCTGTTCAGAGACATCAGCATCTCAGTCTGCAGCTTCCCGGGCAGGATCTCCTCCTCATCACCCACCTGGAACACAACGGGGCTGTGAAGCACCGGAGGGAACCCATAGGTTGGTTCAGCCCATCAGTGGGGCTTTCAAAGTTCATTAATTATCATCACAGTCTCTTGCAGAGATGTGGGAGTGGGATATCCAGTGCATGGACCCTGCTGTTCTGGCTCAAAAGCCAGCTGCAGTGGCTGGAGACATCCCTTCATAGGACATTTTCCCTGGATGGGTGGCACTGAGATGGCTCTACCCCTAAATCATAGAACCACAACACTCCAGACGGGTTTGGGTTGGAAGGGACCTTAAAGATCATCCCATTGCACCCCTCCCATGGGCAGAGACACCTTCCACTATCCCAGGTTCCTTCAAGCACCATCCAACCTGGCCTTGGACACTTGAAGCATGCAGCAGCCACAGCTTCTCTGGGCACTCTGTGCCAGGGCCTCCCCACCCTCACAGGGAGGAATTCCTTCCCAATATCCCATCTGACCCTGCCCTCTGGCAGTTGGAAGCAATTTAAAAATGTGGAAGCTGCCAGGTAGGTGACACCAAAGGGGAAAAGGCCCTTGCTGGGGTTATCCAGGCCACCTTGAACCCCACACCCACACAGAGAAGACCTACCGCCTGGATGATCTTCCCTTCGCAGAGATCAACTATCAGAGCCTGAAAGAGAGCGGGGAGTGACCAGCTTTAACCCTGCCAAGGCATCCAGGCTTCTTCCCACCCATTTTGGGATGGGACTGATGTGTCATCAGCCTGTGAGGGTGGCAGGAGAGGGATAAGCTGGAGGGACCTGGGCAGGGGCACCAGGCATTGCCCCCAGGGACAGTTTTTGCTGCAGGTTTTGTGGTTTGTCCTCAAACAGCTTTCCTCTGTTTCAAGGCTGGGATGACCCCAAGAGCAGCTCTTGGAGCCACAGGGGCAGGGGCAGCACCCAGAGGGGTGTGGAGGTGTCGCCCTAGGTGCCATCATTAGGAGACATAAGAGGACACTCTAATTTCCAGCCTCCTGGATGGGAAAAGCCAACAACCAGAGCCTCCAGCCCCGGGGCCAAGCCAAACCTGGAGACATGGATTAACTGAAGGCTCCATCCCCACCCTGGATAAAATACCTCCTCCATCGGCTGCTCCAGGACCCGCTCCAGGTGCCGCATCTGGATGCCAACCATGAAGGGCGTGGGGCAGCACACGGTGTCCAGCAGGCACTCGGGGACCACGGGGATGTAGGTGTGAGCCCAGGTGAAGGGGTACAGGAGAGCAGCCACGGCGTGGATACACTGAGACAGGACACTGTGGGACAGGGAGCCAGTGGTGACATCACAGAGGGGAGAGAGGAACATCCTGCCCTCCCCATCCCCCTGAGCTCAGCTGTGTCCTGTGCCACTTCAAGCGCATTTTTATGTCAATTTTTATAATAAAGAGACCAGTACTCACCTCAGCTCCTCAGCCAGGAAGATGAGCCGTCGCTCCAACACGGCAGAGGCAAAGATGTGCAGGATGAGGTGAGGGCTGAGTCGCTGGAGCAGAGCCTGGAACTCCACGTGCTCCAGGTGGGCATCCACGGGCCGTGTGAGCTCGATGAGCTGCCAAGGAAGAGCCACAAAACCCTGGCTTAGGACGGGCAATGCTCCCCCTCGCCTGCCCTGGCTCTCTGAGAAGGTGACTTGGGAGCAATTAAAGATCCAGAGTTTGCAGCATCTGCACTGTGTCCAGGTGCAAGGGACAAACCCCATCTCATCCCACTGGGAGATTTGGGCTGTGCAGTGCTGAGGACTCAGGGAAACCATCAGTGATGTGCACTGTGGGGTTGTTCATTTGGGCACTGGATTTTTAACCCAAATGCCTCTTTTCTCCAGTGCTCCCAAGTCCCTGGCAGGTAATGGCAGGGACATGTCCTATCTCAGTGACTGACAGACAGGTCATCTCTGAGCTGCCAGGAAAGGGAGGAGTGGGGAGGACATGACTTCTGCTACAAACCCCACAAAACCTTCCTCTAAAGCCTCTCTGGCAGGGCCAGGCTGGCAATTCCTGGCTAGGATGTCCTAAAAGTGAGGGATCCAATGGATATTTGGAGGTGGTCTGGCTACTCAGCTACCTTTGCCCACAAGAAGTCTCCCAATCCCATCAATCCCCTGGTGGTAGCCAGACATGGTGAGCACTGAAGGGTTAACAGGATTGTGCAACTCGTAACACAGTCCTGGCCTCTCTCAGGGGAAATCCTTCAGGGGAAATCCCCTTCTCCCTGTGCCTTTCCACCAAAGCAGCACCTTCCCAACCAGCAGCATTGGGCTTGGCTGGGCTCCATGGGCCCTTTCCAGCACAAATCTTGCCCCATCCCCAGCTCTCAGCCCATAGTGTACCCAGGATTTATTCCCTTCCACTCTCCTGGTCTCTCAGTGATATCCTTGCCTTGCTCCAGTCCCTGCCTGGAGCCCCAGGGTGCAGCTCTTTCGAAGAACATCCTCATTCCTCCTCCCTCTGGCAGCCCCAGCTGCACTCCCAAGCCTGGCCCTGGGCCAGAGCATTGAGCAACCTGCAGACTTGCACAAGCTCCCTGCATGAAGAAATTGCTTGATCACCAGCTGCAAAATTGCTCTGGAGAGAAGGGATCCTGCTCTCAGGCCCTCCCTGGCAGGACACATCCATGGGATGCTCAGAATTGAGGATCTTTTACCTGGTGCCAGAGTGAATCCTCCCCGTTTTTCCAGCTTGGCTTTGCCACAAGAGAAAGTAAAAGCAAATGAAAAGGCTGTGCCCATGCAAGCCTGGGCCATGCGTGGGTGTGATGAGATCTTCTGATCCATGCCTGGATCAAATCTTTTCCCCACAGGGAAAGGCTTGGCTTTCCACCCACCTGCACCTGCCCAGGGGCTAAACCAGGCAGGAATCAATGCTGGGAGCTGAGCACAGTGGTATGGAGAGGAGTAGAAACATGGAATCACCAAGGTTGGAAAAGACCTCTAAGATCATCAAATCCATGTTCTCCACTAACCCCTGTCCCCAAGTGCCACATCCACAGGCTTTTTGAACACTTCTAGGGATGGTGACTCCACTACTGCCCTGGGTAGGCTGTGCCAGTGCCTGACCACCTCTTTTGGGAAGAAACATGCAGCCCATGACAGCCCCGGCACCACTGAGCTTCCCAACCAGCCAGAGGAGCCAACACTGGCTCAGGAGCAGAAGCAGCTCCCGGCTCCTGACACAACATCCCCCTCCCAGTCCCTGGACAACATCCAACTCTGACATTAGGGCTGTGCAAGTCCCGACATGGTGTCCAGGGAGGTTTTTGTGTGGCAGCTCCAACTCCAGGCTGGGGGAGCTGCAGAGGATGCAAAGAAGGGGTAGCATGCCCTGGGAATTCTCCATACTCATCCATACTCATCCTCACTACTCTCCTCCTGGATCAGGAGGGAGGTAACACCCATATTCCCAAGGGATGAGGCCCCAGGCAGCCTGACTCATCCCACCCTGCTCCAGTGAGCACCCCTGGGTGCCTCAGGTGTGGAGGATGCTCCCAGACATAGCCCAGGCTCCTCATGTTGGAGTAGTCCAGGAGGTGTCCCCTAGCCCCCTACCAACCTCTGTGCCTGACTCGGGGATAAAGCTTTTGATGGTGACAGTTTTCCCTGGAGCTGGGAAGGGCGATTCCCGAAGGCCCTGCATAAAGGGGTAGATCACTGCCATGGAGATCTGGCGCCTCTTCTCCACCTCATCCAGGATCTAGGGGAGAAAGAAGCGTGATGGGAATCCCCAGCAGACAAAGGAGCAGCCGCCAGGGCCACCATCGGGCCAGATGGGGCCACCATAGGGCAAGAGCCACCACATCCCTACCTTGGAGAACAGCCCGAAGCAGCCCAGGCAGCTGATGATGCAGAAAACCTCAGGGAGCCGGACACCACGCCCGGATGGCTGGAAGAGGGTGGGAAAAGGATTTGAGCATCTCCCAGTCCCCTGCACCAGTTCCATGCTCTCCAAAGGGATCCCCACTTGCTCCCCTCAAATTCCCAGCCACTTGCTGGGGGATTTTCAGAGCTGGAGCCAAGGACAAGGATGCAGTTGATCCTTGAGGAGGGTGCAGAGGGTGCCCGGGGAAGGTGATTTGCGTGCCAAAGCTGTTAAATATTTTTCTGCAAAATCCTTTGGCATATTCCCAAAGTCTCCTCCCACCCAGACACATGTTCTCCAAGACATCCTGCCTCCTTCTACAACAGGGGCCTTTGGAAGAGTTCTCTGGCTTTTTTTTCTTTCCAACTGTACTATCCTGGATCTGTTTGCTCTCTGCACTTTCAGCCCTCTAGACACGCAGTTCCAACAGCCCGAGCTCAGGCCTGGGCACCAAAATAGGAAGGTTCACCATGATGAAGGGGTGGTGAGGTCCAGCAAATCCCTAAGCTGTGGGACAGGGATGTCCCCCTGGATTTATGTCACTGTTTAAAGCAGCGGCCAGGGAAGACCATCGCACCTCAGAGCCCCCAGGCTGGTCAAACGCGTGAGTTAAGAAACTGCTCAGATGCAGTGTTTGGGGGTGGGTTTGAGGGCTCCCAGCTCCTTGGCACCTGGATGGCTCCATTCACATCCCCATCCTGATCCCAAGTGGGATTTGCAGCCACCCCGACCACTGCAGTCAAGGGAAAGGAGCCAGGGAAGCTGTGGAAACCAGGGGGGCATCACAGAACCCTTAAGTTTGGAAAAGCCCTCTAAGATCTCCAAATCCAAAAGTCAACCCAGCACCACCCCATTCACTCCTAAACTGTGTCCTCAAGTGCCACATTCACGCATTTTGTGAACCCCCATCCAGCATCTGACTGATGCCTCAGCAGAGAGCTCCAAAAACCCCTCTTGCTTCTTGTCACCACTTTGGTGAAGCCGGTGGCTTTCTGAGGCATGTCCCCAAAAGCTGAACTCCAGGCATGGCAGGAGGTGCCCTGTCCCACCGTGGGGAGGGAGTGACACCCCCACTGGGTGGGAGGTGGTGGGGGCTCACCAGCAGCCTCCTGCAGTAGCCAATCTTCCTGCTGCCATCCACGTTGGTCAGCACGAAAGAAAAGGTTTCGCTGCAAGGAGAGAAAGCACATGGGGCTGGGATGGGCTGGACTGGTCCTTCCAGCCCTCAGGAGTCCAACAGGGAAGGGGGCCCCAGCTCAGACCCTGCAGTGGGGCAGGTACCTGGTGAACTCGGTGACAGGGGCCCAGTTGTTGCCGTCAGGGAAGCAGAAGAGGGGGATGGCTTGGAGGAGACGTTCCTCCTCCTCCTTCTGGCCCTTCAGCAAGTTCTCACGCTGGAAGGAAGCAATGCCAAGAGTCAGGGTGGTGGAGGGGCCCCATCATGCCCGGGTCTGTCCCAAAGCAACCCCCAGCTCAGAATGATGCAGAGGGTGACTGCACATGTCTGGACAAGCATTTCCCCAAAATCCAAATTTTGACTCTTTCACGCCATGGGTAGTGAGGCAAAGCAGAGGCACCCTCTGCAAACTGGGATCTCCTCTTGTGCCACCTCCCTGAGGTGTGATTTCCCCACTGTGGTCTCCCCTTCTGGGACAGGAGGCCAGAGATAACTCCCGGGAGTTTCCTCCTGGGGTTTGAGGCTATGGGCTGGGATCATGGGGAGGGACAGATGGTCCCAGCAACTTCAACCCAGGGCAGGCAAAGTCCTGGGGTCTGGGGCTGTGACTCAAGGGCATGGGGCACTTCTCTCTTCTCCTCCCATGGTTTTAGTAATGGGGAAGGAACAACATCTTCTTCTCCTCTACATGTGGAAAACTGATCTTATCAGAACCATGGGACTAAATACCTTTGGGAACTGGTAGGTTATCTTTGGTTCATAATGTCCATCTGGCATCTTCTTCAGTGACACCACCACCAGGTACTCGAAGAAGAACTGCCCTGGAGAGTAGAAGACCGAGCTCCGCTCCCCTGGCTTCCCCTGTGGCACCCGTGGGGGGGTGTTTTCTGTAGCAGAGGCCTCATCTTTTCCTTCTGTAGCCAAAAAAGCCCCAAAAAATCAGATCAGAGTGCAATGAAAGGTGGGAGGTGTCCTGAGGGCAGGAGCTGCATGAACTGGCCAAAGTGGCTGGACGGAACCAGGTCCTGGTGCCCAGGACTTTTGGTCCCTGAGAGTGAACTGCTGGGGACACAGAAAGGAAAGAGAAATGGCTTTTATGAGTCTTTTAGGGAAAATCAAAGTGCCATCCGACATCTCCTTTGCCCCAGCCCAGCAACGGCAGAGGGACGCCTAGAGTGAAGCTGGCATGTGGGATGGGGGAGAGCAGACAGGCTCTGCATTAAATATCTGCAGGGAGGTGTGGGAATGTGTTTATAGCAGTTAATTTTATTCCCTTAGGGGAAGTAAACAGCAAACAGCCCAGATCTTGTTTGAGCACCTCCAAAAGCTCCAGTCAGATGAATCTCAACCTCTCCCTGCCTGATTTCCCGGGAACTGCTGATTGCAAATGAGCTACTCAAGGCTTTTCCCCAAACCACAGCTCCCAAAGCAAAGCAGTTCCCTGTGATTACACCCCAGTTCTTGTTGGGCCGGTTGGGGAGGGCAGCTGGGAAGCGTTAGCTGTCACACCCTGAACAACAGGAATAGGAGGGAAAAGAGCTCCATCTGGCATCTCCAAGGGCCCTGGGATGACCACAGTGGGACAGTGAGATCCAATGGCTGGGAAGGAGTTAAATGCGAGACAGAGGCTGCAGCTAGGCCATGCCACAGCTCTTCCCTCTCCCAGAGGCCACTTGTGTCTCCCTTTATCCCTTGTTTTTGGCACAGAAACTGTCCCATCTCTGATTATGGCAGGGAGCTGGAGCAGAAAAGTTGAGCTGCTCTTCTAGGAATTACAAGGAATGTAAATGCATGGCTGGATGAAATAACTGGCTCTTGCAGTTTGTCCCCAGATCCCAGAGTTTGTCCCTGGGCTCTTCTGGTTGTGCCACAGCTGATCAGGGCAAGGCATGGCCATAACCAGCTACTCCCATTATTCTTCTCCATGTATGGCATCCTCCTCCAAAACCAGTGCTGGGGGACACCCTGCCCATGTGTCCCTCCAGCATCAGAGCCACCTCTTTGATTCTGGAAACATCTCTCCAGCCTTTACTCCATGGCAGTGGGAGTTGATGGGACCAGAAGGTTCATAGGAGGAGGTGACTTTCACAGTCCCATCACAGGATGTCCTTTCCCAGAGACCAGAAATGCCTTTCTCAGCTCAGGGTGGGGAGATGCTCAAAGCCACCCCCACATACACCCTGGGGCTACTCCACCTCCATGTGCAGAGTCCTTCCTCTTGGTAAGGTGAAATTCATCCCAAGGAGGTCTCTTTGCAGCAAGAGAAGCCAAGGAGTGTCCTGAGGACGAGACCTGGCTGAGAATACCTCTGGTTTGAACTCCTGGGGATCATCCTATGACAGCCCAGCAAGGCGCTCCAGCTCGGGTAAAAGCTTGACAAGATGTGCTTTGCTTCTCCTGCTCCTCATTGGAAGTTATTGTTGGGGTGACCCCAGGGAACAAGGCTGTGCCATGGGAGGGCTGCTGGTGTCCCACATCCTCTCTGGGTGCTGGCATTGGTTGTTTTCCCATCACCAGGGCAAGATGAAAGTCCAGTTAAATCCTGCCTATCCAGTCTCATCCTGCATTTCACAGACCACCAGTTGTGCTCTCCAGCAAGGACTGGATTTGCATCTTCTCTGTGGGGTTTTCAAGCAAACAAGTCAAACCCACTGCTCCAGGGAGCCCAGCCACATTGGGCTGGGGCTCTGCCTCTCAGAGATGGAAGGGTGGATCCCCCTGCAGTGCCAGGTCTGACTGCAAAGCCTTCACTGGCAGAGCCTAAATCCTTCTGAGGCCTCAGCTCCCCATCCATTGCTGGAAGATGAGCTCCAGAGATGTATGGAGTGAACTGTCAGACAGTCTTGAATGTGGCGCCAGAGATCCCAGTACTCCCCCAAACCGGCAGGATTCACAATGCCTTGTCTCCCATGAACATAAGCCAGCATCACAAGAGCCAGTGACTTTCCCATAGCCTGTGTTGGGAAGATTCAGGTAGCACCCCAAGCCCCCCAGCAGTGGGAGCACGCCCTGTGAGGAGGGGACGGAGCCAGGTGGTCGGGGATGCTCACACAGCTCCCGGATGGAAAGTGGCTGCCAGTGCTGTGGATTTTCACCCTTCCATCCACCGGGCACAGAGAGGGCAAAGGCTGCCGCGGGCTTTTCTTATCGCCGAGGGTTGCGCTCAGCCCCACTCTACCTGTGGCACAACCAGTTGGTTTCTTTCCTCCCGGAAAACTCCCAGGTTCTGGTGTGCCAAAGTCTCCCAACCTGGTTTGCGGGTGAGCTCAGCTTCCCGAGCCGCCCAGCTGCTCACCTGCCCCAGCGGAAAGGAAATGGCTTTGGCTTTATCAAACCTCTTCTGCTGAGCTGGGAACATCGAGCTCATGCGGAGCCAGAACCAGCACAAAACAGAAGGGGAGGAGAGTGCAGCGAGCTCCCCAAATCCACAGGTTGCTCCAACCTGCTTTGCTCTGGCTTGAGATACGACAGCCAGAAAACTCCAATGATCCATTCAGTATCTCGGAAAAGCTCACAAATCCCAAAGGACCAACATCTGCACTGCCCTCAGTATGCTCCGCAATACCCACCTATCTCGGGGGTACCGTGTCCCTCTTGGGGCCCCCCACGGATGCCCCAGATGCCACCCGCCAGCATGTACTGCGATGCCTCATTCAGTGGGGATGTGGGGAGATAGGGGATCTGTGGGGCTGCCCCTGGGATGGGGGAATGCCCAAGGGCTGGAGTGTGCTTAGCTGGGAAGGGGTGGCCTTCCGGGGGATGTGGTGAACTAGCCGGGATGGGGTTCACTGCCGGGGCCGGGGTGAACCCCCGAGGATGGAGCAAGAGTTGCGGTGAGCCCGGGGCAGTCGGCCGGAGCAGGGTTCTGCGGGGGCAGCGCGAACGGGCGGGGTGGAGGGAGCGAGCCGCTGCCGCTGCCGTCGGTCCCACCCGGCGCAGTCGCTGCCCGGGAACGTCCCCGCTCCGCCGGCAGCCGTCGGCTCCCGCAGCCTCGGAACCGGGGATGGACCTGTCCCGATACCGACACCAACCCTGACACCGGCATCTGCACCTCCCGGTGCCCCTCCCGCCCCTCACCTTTGCGGCCGGCGCGCCGCAGGCTCCGTCGGAAGAAGTTGCCGATGGAAGAAGCCATGGTGGGCCCGGCGCGAAGCAGCCCCGGTGGGACCCCGGTGAGGTGCCCGTGCGGTTCCGGTGCGGCCCGGCGCGGCCCGGCGGGGAGGGCTCGGTTTCCGCCCCGCCGCGCTTTCGCTTTCCCGGGGGAGGAGGGACGGCACGGGGCGGAGAGGAGGAGGAGCGGGGAACAGGGCAGCACCTGGCACCGGCCGGGCACGGGGGACTCGCGCCGGGAGAGGGGCTACTGGGGCACGGGGTGGCCCAGAGAACCGGGAAAAACGGGCATGGGGTGCCCAGGAGCATCGGGAATGAGGGAAGCAAGGAGCCGAGGATGCTAGGAGGAACTGGGGATGAGGGATCCGGGAGTACGGTACATGGGCGTATGGGGAGAACTGGGAATGGCAGTGCTAGGATCATTAGGGTGGAGGAGTCGGGAGCAACAGGCACAGGTTCCTGGGAGGAAGCTGGATACAGAGGTCCTGGGAGCATCGTGAATGAGGGAGGCGGGAAGACCTAGCTGCAGAAGAACAGGAGCACCGGGCACGGGGGTACGCGGAGCACCGGGATGTGAGAGCGCGCGGGCACGATGGTCGTGGAGGCAGCGGGAATGGGGGAGCTGGGAACACCCCGAGTTACAGGGATGCCAGGAGGAACGGGGCATGGGGCATCCAGGAGAATCGGGCATGGGGACATCAGGAGCACCGGACACAGAGGGAGCTGAGCATCCCCTCAAACGGGGCTGGGGATCCGGGTGGGGAGCCGATACATCCTTGGCTGGGGCACTGGGCACTGGGCACGACTGGGTACAGGGTCGGAATCGGGGCATGCACCCTGGGGCAAGGGTTTGCCCTACACCACAGGGGACAAAACACTCATTCCCCAGTGCTCCAGCATTGCCCAAACCCTGCTCCAGCCTTCCGGCCTCCTTCAAGCCCTTTTCTCCCCGGGACCCCGCCAGTGCCAGGACTGGTGCCCGGCGCAGCCTCTGCGGGGTCGGGGGTGACACTGACCCGTCCCCTCCAGGCTACGGAGGTTGTGGGGTCTCTTGCTCTGCAATGAGATGGGGAGTCAGCCCATCACCCGCCCCGGTGACTCCACCGTGCTTCGTTCCCCCGGCCGTGGGCTGCGAGCTCGTCCTGACTCCGCTCGTGAACGCTGGCCGGGTTGTGCTTTGCCTCGGGCTGGCGTTTCTCCACCGGTCAGAGATTTATCCTCCCCCCAAGAGAGACTCAGAGGTGCTTCGTCCAGCTCTCGGGCTGGAGGCCGGTCGCCATCCGCCTCCGTTGCAGGAAGGAAGAGCACTTTCTTGGTGCTGCGATCCGGGGGTTTCCATGTCCCAGGCACGCCGGGGCACTGCGGAGCTCCTCGGCTTTGCCGGGTGGTTTCGCTGCTCCAGACCCACCAACAGGGAAAGTCTCTTTAAAAGCAGTGATATCTTTAAAAGAAAAATCCCCCTTTCCCATCCTCAGCCTGTCCCCGAATGTTTCCTCTGCACTTTTTGGGCAGTGCTTATGCAGTAATTAAAGATCCCTTCCAAACCAAACCATTCCCTGATCCGAAAATTGCAGTAATTTAGTACCTTCTATGATCTTAATTAAACACACAGAGGGACTTTGGGCACAGCTACAGGTTATTAGACTCTAGGTGTGATGAGCTGTGCACAGTTCTCAGCCTCATTGCCAGAGTCGGGCTGTTTGCAGCTGTAGAGCAGATTCCCCACACCAAATACCCTCATCTTTTTTATTTTGCAACACCTCCCAACCCCTTCCCTTTTCTTGAGGGTGGGCTGGAGCTCGAGGGCAGGTTTGCAGCCTCTAGAAATGGCCTTCGCCAGCTTGCAGAGGTGGTGGATGCTACCAAAGTTCATTCCCACTGGGACACGTGCCTCTGATTCAGCCAGGATGCTGCCTCCTCGCCGGGGTTATCAGGGAGTTGCTGGTCTTGGAGTCATTTTTCTGGCTGGTTTTGAGTGGGTGGGAAAGCATTTGTGCTTCCCGGAGGACAGAGAAGCCTGTTTGTTTGCACACGGGGCTTGTTCCCAGGACAAATTTCCGCTTGGCAAAAGGGAAAAGAAAAATTTAGGGGTTTTCCCCTCGATTTTGGAGGAATACCCCTGCTTTCCTGGAAACTAGAGCCACCTTAGAAAAAGAGTTGCTGCTTTCAGCCAGAAGAAGTCCCCAGATTTTTTTATTACATTCCCATAAACACAATTTTTTTCCTGCTTTCTCCCTTTAAGGCAAGTCTCTGACTGCGATCACGCTTTGATAACGCCGTGATTCCGCTCAGGCGGCTTCTGTGCGGTCAGAAAAGCGCCGTATTCCAGCCACGAAACCTCTCGCTCCCGAGGAAACACTGCTCCTTTGTGCCATCGCACAATCCAGCAAACCTTGCACTGCTGAGAGAGGTTGAACTTTTGAATATTCCCATTCAAAGCTCCTTTCTGCGGGAATCGGGCCGCCCCACCGGGACAACAAACGGGCGCATTGTGGGATCCTGGGGGCTGCTGGCCACTGCGTGTCCCCCCTCGCCGTCGCACTGCTCTGTGGCCACTTGCCAAAGTCGTTTCGCTTCCCTGACCAGCGAGTTTCGTGTTCGGTTATTTTTTCCTCCTCCAAGCCCTAGTTGCTTCTGAATACGCGCTGGAATTCGGCTTTCTGCAGGCACGGTGCGCTCAGACTGCAAATATCCCGCGGCCG
Organism: Lichenostomus cassidix; assembly: GCF_008360975.1. Classification (NCBI taxonomy): domain Eukaryota; kingdom Metazoa; phylum Chordata; class Aves; order Passeriformes; family Meliphagidae; genus Lichenostomus; species Lichenostomus cassidix. The sequence continues at coordinate 306,019 of NC_139506.1, forward strand.
GAGCGGGAGGGGAGGGTTGGGAGTGTCCCAGGAACCGCATAGCCCTGGGACCGGGGTGTCCTCACCTCTGGGACCCTGCTCACACCTCAGCCTCCCCCTCTTCCTCCTGTGGGCTTGCAGCCCCCCTTCCCCATCCCCTGGCTGGGTGCCGAAGGAGCTCAGGTGCCCTGTGAGCTGTTTCTTCTTTGTGCGTCGCATCCAGGCTGGGATCGGGGCTTGGAGACAGAGGATGAGGTGCAGCCGCAGCATCCCTGGCAGGGAGGTCCTCGAGCGCAACCCGAGGGTGGTGGTGGGTGCCCTCCCCGGGGGATGAGGACCCCAACGCCCCCTTTTCCAGAGTTTCCCATGCCAAGGAATCTCTCCCACTGGATGGCGGCATTAGAGCAAAGAAACCTCTCCGGGAGAGGGGACCTCCACTGGAGAGATTTCTCTCTCTGGTTTTCTGGCTCCTGGGAAGTTTGTGGTTGGGCTGAGGGCGTGTGGGTTTAGACCACTCTTGTTTGCACTGTTCCTGTCACTAATGCTTCACTCTCTGCTCTGTTCCATGCTCCGTGGTCACTCCCAGCACCCTAGAATGGGGTGCTCATGGAACATCCTCTGCCTGCTCCTCTTTCTCTGTGGGTGCAGGGGGACTTGCTGGGAGTTCAGCTGGGACACTCTGAGCCATGACCAGGAGCAAAGCACATTGGGCAAGGGAGAGACATCAGCCCTCATGGGACACCAAAATTGCAGCTTCTTAGCAAGGCTGTATTCCCTATACCCCCAAAGCCCTCCTTGTTCCAATTGCTGGGGTGCAGAGACCCCTATGTCAAAGTCACACACCCAAAAATTGTGCCCCATTTTTGCACAGGAAAAGCTTTAAGGCCCAATTCTTCATGGTAGTTGTAGAGATGGCTCCAAAACTCATGGAGATCAGAAAACAAAGCCAAATCTGGCTACTTTCCCTTGCACATCATGGTTTTAACCCCAAATACTTCAATCTGCCTTTGGGATTTCATGGACATGGTGTTGGGCAGAAGGGCCTGGGCAGTGCTGGATGGACAGGGAGGGTTTGCACTGGACTGCAGCCCCTTTGCAAATACAGTGTCAGGCAAATGCTCTGAGGCTGTTTTCTAGCCAGGGGACATCTCAGCTTACAGGCTCCCAGCTGGGCTGCTATCGCTGTTGGCATGTGGGCAACCACAGATCACAGAATCACAGAAACCCCTGCGTTGAGAGGCACTTTGAGGGATCATCCCTGAGCCCTGCACAGGACATCCCAACAATCCCACCCTGGGCCTGAGAGCGTTTTCCAAATACCCCTGGAGCTCTGGCAGTGCTGGGGTCATGCCCATTCCCTGGGGAGCCTGTTCAGCGCCCAGCACCCTCTGACAAAGCTCCATGCTGGTTTTGCCGAACTCTTCTCCCTGCACTCTGAGGACAGTTCCATACAGCATCACAGCTGGGAGTCATCCCACAGTCCCAATAAGCAGGACTATTATTTTTAATATCAGCCTGTATTGTTGCACTTGAGCTTGGCAGCTATTTATTTTGTAATAGCTCCACAAGGAGCAGGAGCTCAGCTACACTATGTCCTTCTGACAAGCAACTTTTTCTGCTCTCCCTGATACAAACAGGAATGACCTGCTGTGGCCAATGCAAATCTTCTTGAGAACTCAGTGACAGGAGCTCTGAGCCTGAAATAAATCCGGGTGTTCACTCAGACAACATGGATGGAAGAACAGCAGCAATTGGGATTTCAGTCCCACATTCCTTCAGAACTTTAATGGAATACTGCTCTGGATAAAATGGTTTCCTCTGTGGCATTCTCAACACAGACTGCTGCTTCCAAACTACAAAATGGCCTGGGAAAGGTCAAGCCACAGAGCACTCAGGTGCTGGGACCCTGGGATCTTCCCTAGGGCCTCCCATGCTGAGCCAGGGATTTATCCTGGGTTAAAATGCCATCTTCAGGCTGTTTTGTCCTTGGGAAGGTGTTTCAGGGGTCAACCTTCTTCAGCATGCAGAGCCTGTGGTTATTTTTCATTGGGATGCACCTGGTTTGGGGTCCCAGGTACTTGCTGCCCCTTTTTCTGCTCAGTTGTAAAGGGTTCTCCCTTTTTGTCTCACCCTCAGTGAGCTTGGAAAACTTGTGGCATGTCTAGAAGCACCAGGGTCCCCTGTCTTGGGTGTTTTTTAAATCCTGGGCATTCTCACCCTGAAGCACTGTGGAAAGGCCAGTACTAGGGACTCTGGGGACTCTGGGGACACTGGGGACACTGGGGACACTGGGGAAGGAAGGGTGGGTAGGGTGATGGTGCTGGGGGTCATGACAGCTTGTCCCAGGGAGCACAGGCTGATGATGGAGAGGGTAGAGGCAACTGGTGGGAGGTGGGTTTGTTATTTGATAAAAAGAGGGAAGAAATTTGGGGCTTTCCAAGGTAGTCTGGAAAGGAAAAGGCAAGGAAATCAGAGTCAGCCCTGCTCTTCAGGAGTGCAGGATAAGAATCCTCAGGAGTGGGTTACAGGACCCCACACCAACTGCTGACCCCAGACCTTTTCCCATCTCCTTCAAAAAACAAGGATTTGCAGTTTGGTGAAACCCCTGGGAGCTGGAAGGTGTGAGGTGAGGGAGACCCCCCAGTTACACTGGCAGGGCTCCAACCCACCACCCCAAAGTGAGCTTTAAGATTTGTTAATCTCAAAATATTGTTGGCACTCAGAGCAGTAATTTACTGCATGTTTTGCTACAGCAAGTACTTTCCAAAAGGCCATGCTAAGTTTACACTGGAGCTGCTGGGATCAGATAACTGGTCCTGGCAGCTCCCTCCTTGTCCCCCCTGTCCCTTCTGGTTGCTGTGCTGGGGTGCAAAAGGGCATCACAGCTTTTCCTGTACCCCACAAGAAGAGCTAACCATGGTCACAAGCAGCATTAAAAAAGGGACCAGCAAGTGTGTTTTTCCTTGTGCAGGTGGTGGGGTGGCACTGGACCATGGATCACTGGCTTATGGGAAGATGTGAACTCATGGAGAGTCCCAGTGCTTTGCTTTCAGGTCACAGTGCCAGGAACAGAAAAGAATCATGCCTGGAGCCCAGACTGGCCATGTCCACCTCCCCAGGGCTTTGCAGGTTGTGAAAATAAATCAGCTTCTCGCCTCCAGTGGCAGCCGGGGCTGGGCACAAGCCCTGCACGTCTCTTGGCATTGCTGCAACGTTTGACCACCCTGAGAGATCCCAACGGCTTTACAGGTGCTGGGCAAGAATGACACCTCCAGCCACCACTGCCCGGTGGGATCCCAGGGCATTTCCAGCCTGTGCAAAGGGTGGGCTTCCTCAGTGTATCAGCTGTGTCACAGAGCAGGGCATGGGTCACTGCATCCAGCTCACTGTGCCATGGAATCCCACACTGGCTTGCGATGGAATGGACCTCAAAGCTCATGCCATTCCCACCTCTTGCCATCTTCCCACCTCCTACCATTCCCACCTCATGCCATCTTCCACTATCCCAGGTTGCTCCCAGCCCCATCCAACCTGGCTTTGGACACTTCCAGGGATGGGGCAGCTCCAGCTTCTCTGGGCACCCTGTGTCAGGGCCTCCCCACCCTCACAGGGAAGAATACCTTCTCAGTATGCCATCTAACCCTGCCCTCTGGCAGTAGGAAGCCATTCCTCCTTGTCCTGTCACTCTAGGACCTTGTCCTAAGTCCCTCTCCAGCTCTCCTAGAGCTCCTTTAGGCAGTGGAAGAGGCTCTAAGGTGTCCCCAGAGTTTTCTCTTCTCCAGGCTGGACATTCTTAGTTCTCCCAGCCTGGCTCCAGAGCAGAGAGGCTCCAGTGCTTAGAGTATCTCTGTGGCCTCTTCTGGACTCTCTGCAGCAGCTCCATGTCCTTCTTCTGTTGGGCCTCCAGAGCTGGGGCAGCTCTGCAGGTGGGGTCTCACCTGAGTGGAGCAGAGGGGCAGAATCCCTCTGGAGCTGCTGCCCATGCTGGGGGATCAGCCCAGGGCTCAAAGGGGTTTCTGGCGCCCAGCACACATGGCCAGGGCATGTGTAGCACCAACACCCCAAGTCCTTCTCCCAGGGCTGCTCTCAGGTTTTGTGTGACTGAGAATTTCTCCTCCTTCTTAAGAGTCAGCACTTGGGAGGCAGAAGACCCCCCGTCTCTTCCTCCTGTCCCTGATACCTTGGGATCTCTTGCACCTCCTAACCCCCAGAAGATGGGTAAGACCCCATCACAAGCTCATGGCAAAAGCCACCTCATCCCGGGTGTGGTGGTTTTGATTGGCTTAAAATATTAGTAAAGTATTTTTAACATCTAGAAGAAATTTGGACGACTCAGAAGCTGTTGTGGTAGGCCTGGGGAGGTGTCTGAGGGGTGGGGAGTGGCACAAAGATGGCTCTTGTGTGTTCTGAGTGAAAAGTCTGGAAGTTTTTACATTAAGTCTAGCAGAGCCAATCTCTGATGGCTCTGAAGGTGATGGACATGCTGCCGGCTAGGTTTGGGCTAATTGGAGGTGCTGGTTACACCTCTGTGAAAACATATTTAAGAAGAAATTAAAACAAAGCAGGCACGCACTTCTTTCACTTCTTTGTAGTTAGAAGAAGAAGAGGTGGGGGTGAAAATAGGTGAGGGAGAACAGCATGGAGACGCTAAGGTCAGTGAAGAAGGTGGGGGAGGAGGTGCTCCAGGTGCCAGAGATGAAAACTTTCTGCTAGCCACCTGCTAGCTCCCCATGGGGGAGCAGGAGGTCTCCCTGCAGCTCATGGAGTCCACAAGGATGCAGAAATCTACTCACAGCTCATGCCAGAGGAGGAGATGGATGCCTGGAGAGAGCTGTGATCTAGAGTCTCGAAAGAGTTAAAGTTACAGAGGCTTTGCAAAGGAAGGAAAGGCCTTGCTCCTGTGATGAAAGCAGCATGGCCTCGGCTCGGGAGAGTCTGCACTTTATGGACAAAAGGACTCACATTGCAGCAGAATTCGGGCGGGATGTTGCTCGTGAGATTAGACCCATGCCAAAGAAGTTCCCAGAGGACTGTCTTTTGTGGGAGGGACCCAACAGCTAAGTAGAGAACCCCTCTCCTTGATTGGGCTGACCAGAGAACCTTTCTCAACCTGCCCCTTGTCTGTGTTGCTAGTTTAGAAAGAGGGAAGGTGGGGTGAGCAGAGAGACTGCTTCTTAAGAGAGTGGGGGGTGAAAGCAAAAAAACTGTTTGGAGAAAGAGAGAAACTAGTAGAGATAAAGAGTATTTGTAGTAGAAGAATTGTGGTGATGAATAGATTTATGAACTTGCTCTGTAGATTGAGAAAATGCTCCCACGCTCTGCTTCCCTACCCGGGCTTGTTGGTTATAAAAGAGGACAGGGAGTGAATACTATCGGTTCGTAAGAGAGAGGGGGAGAGTGAACAACATAATGTATGAAAAGTTTATTTTTGCCTTGCATTTATTCTCCAACTTTGTTAGGTAATTAAATTACTTTTTGCAACTAAAAAAATTGAGCCTGTTTGCCCTTTTTCTTTTTCTGTGTGTTTTTTTACAAACTAGTGTTCTATTTCATTTGACTAATGAGATTGGTGTGTATTTTTATAGTGGTTTTTTTTCTGCAGCAAGAGAGAGCTAGAGCGTCAGCGTTAAGTCAGGGTCAAACCCTGACACCGGGCTATCATTGTCCTTGATCATGTCCAGCTGGAGGTTTTGGCCTTTCCCTGCAAATATCCAGGGGTCCCTTTGGCATTGACTTGCACATGGACAAGGAGGATAAGATTGGAGCATCTGCCATGGCTGTTTATTGGATCAACAGATCAACCCCCTTTTGTTCTCTGAGCCCCATGTCTTGGTCCAGTTTCTCTGGAGGTGTTTTGGGGAAATACTTCCCCCAGGGATGGCACAGGGCTGTCACACTGTGTTGAATGGGGACAGGGCAGGGAGCAGCTCCTGTGTTGCTCTGACCACGGCACTCGAGTCCCTGCATCCAGACCAGGGCTTGGCCACAGCTGGCTCTGGGGACACCAGAGACTCCAAGGACCAGGCGTTTCCAAAGCTTAGCTGGGAGGATTTCACTACCTGGAGGATTTTGGGAGGACCCAACGCAGGGACAGCTGGATTGAATGTCCCCACGGTGCTCCCTGGTGGCAGCAGGGAAAGGATGCAGCTGGGTGCTGTTGCAAACTGGTGTGTATTTGCAGTTCACTGGGACCTGGAGGAAGTCAGTGGGATTTGGGGATGATCCAACCCCTGCCATATCCCCTCCCACCCAGCAAACTCTGCAGGGAGGGGGACACAGTAGGGAATTTCTCAAATAAAGGTGTTTGGGTTAGAGAGGGTTGTGGGAAGGGCTCAGGACATGCTGCCCCATCAAGAGACCAGATCCCATTTGCTTCGGAGAATCCTGGGAAGAGACAGCCCTTCCCAAACCCCCTGGACACAGCAAGGTGCAGGGAGCCTTTGTGGCCACCACCATACTGGCCTCAAGGGCTTCCTTGGGATATGACTACCCAATCTGAAGCATGGCTGGTCCCAGTGCCACCATTGTCCCCAGAGCTGGGACAGGTCTGGTTGCAGGACATCCTGCTGGTCCCACCTGCTCTCATCTGAACCGGGCTGCTCTGGGAGGGAGCTCACCAGAGTCCTGCAGGGACCCAACATGGCAGGGGAGAGGGTTGGGGGGAGCAGAGGGAATGGAGGTAGGTGAGGGTGCCAGTGAAGGCATTTAAGGCAAGGAAAGGAGGGGTTGGATGTGAGAAAATATGGGAAGAGCTGGGAGGGGAAGTGGAAACACCAGTGTTGGCCCTACAGGTGGGACTGGGTAGGAGCAATGGCTTTGAGGACACCCAAGGTGGCCTGAAGTCCTTAACAGAGGTAGGGGTACCCAATGACAGGGATGCTGAAGGTCCTTCAGCAAATAAAAAATAAGACCAGGAGTGTCTAACCCTGGGCTGTTACTGGCCAGTGTCGTGGTCCACCCTGGCAGGGGTTTCAGTGCCTCAAAGTCCTCAGGGCAGAGCTGGACACCCTCTTGGGGACTGGCAGTGCCTGGTCTGGCCTGGGACTGTGGGTAAGGAGATGAGCAAAGGAGGCTCTGAGAAGTGGTGTCTGTCTTTGTGCAGAGCTAACACTGAGTTTCCTGCTGGTCCTAATCCATAGAGAAATTCTCCCTTGGTGCTGGTGAAGCCTGGGGCTGAGCTGTTCCCTCCTCCTCCTGCAGAGCCTCCCAGCTCCTTGATCAGCAGACAGAAGCAGCCTGTGTGTGGCTGTGGTCCCTGGGTGCAAATATCCAGAATAAACCAGCAAAGGGGCTTGAAAAAACTCAGGGCTTCCTGAGCTCCTAGTTTTAATGAAGAAAGAAAACCTGATCTGCTAATTACAGCCTCTCCCTGCCACAGAGCAGGACCAGGCAGGGCAGGTGGTGACAGAGCCTTATTGGCGTCCCCAGCTGCCGTCCCCAAGCCTTGGTAGAGGTGACTCCGGGCAGGCTGAGGAGTCTGCCTCCGTTGTCAGTGCCAGTGGAGCCAGCATCCCAGCCACTCTGGAGCGGCCAGTACTCATCAGGGAGATCCTCCATGAGTACTGCTCCTGAGGGCAGAATTCCTGTGTGAAAGCTCTGTGCACCCCTGCAGCCTGAGCAGCCATTCCTGTCCCTGCTGTCTTAGGTGAGCTCCTGCTGGCAGCTCCAGAAGTAGGGCAGGGCTGGAAAAAAACCATCCAAAGCAGAGCAGTGCCCCGGGACTGGCATTGCTCCTGAGCACATGGCACGTGATTGCTGTGGTGCCAAGGTGCGTGAGGGTTCCTGCCGGCCTGTCACGCTTGGGCCCAGCTGGCCCTGGCTGCAGCTGTTGGAGGTCACTGCCCTGCAGCTCCTGTCCTGCCGCTCCTGATTGGGCTGCCCTGTTCCCACATGCCATGGCTGTGATTGTGGTGGCCTCACAGATGGCCTTGGGGGAACCACTTTGGCTGTGGGCAGCAGCTGATGCCACTCTGTGATGGTTTTTCCACTGCGGTGCTGTCTCAGGCTGGAGGGAACATGGAGCTCCATGGCTCAGGTCCCAGCGAGTCATGGGACAAAATCAGGACATTTCTGCACGGGTTTTCCTATTTCTCTGCCCCATCCATCTTGGAGAAGAACGATCCCATTACAGCACCCAAATAATAGCCCAAAAATTGGTTCTGAGTGATTGCATTCCCCTGCCTGCATCTGGCAGCTCCTGATCCCAGAAGGGAGGGTGCAGGTCTGGGCACCCACCCTGCTGCTCCATCACCTGATGTTGGGGGACTTAGAGGTGGGTGATCCCTGACTGATCATGGAATTAGACAATCAATGAGGTTGGAAAAGACCCTTCAGATCATGAAGACCGACTGTTAACCCAGCACTGCCAAGGCCACCACTAACCTGGTGTGTGGCACCATGTCCCTGCCAGGGTTGGGGACTCCACCACTGCCTTTGGCAGCCTGTGCCAGGGCCAGACAATTCTTTCCATGAAGAAAGGGTTATCGGAGAGTCAATGAATCAAACTGATGCTGCTGAGTGCTACTGGGGTGAGCTGGGGTGCACCCAGTGACAGGGATAACTCTGCAGCGTGTGGCTGTTTGAACTCTGCACGGATAATGACCAAAGGGTGTCCATCAGGCAAGAGATGGCCCTCAGCACCTCAGAGATGTTCCTGTTGATGTCTCTTTATTGCCTGGTTGTGTATTCTAGACCAGACAAGGATATTTTAAAGCAATACTTGCTTAAAACTCTGGCCCTAGGGTGACACCTGGACAGGCCCTTTCCCAGGGGGCTTTGGGAGGGGGATTTGGGCCATGTCCCAGCTCAGCCCCAGAGCCCCTGCCTGCAGTCATTGCTTTGGGATGAAGTAAGTGTCCACTTGCGTGTGATGGACAAATGGAAACCTTGCCGGGTCCCAGCCCACCTGCCGCCTGCCCCGGCTGCTTGACTCAGCATGCTGTGAATATCGTGGTGACGGCGAGGCTGGAAATGCTGCTGGGAGCTGGAGCTGGAGCTGGGAGCAGGGGTGTGGGAGGTGGCAGGTGGCAGGCAGGGCACTGAGCCCCCCTGAGACACAGTCCTGCTGGTGTTTGTGGTTGACCACAGTGTGTTTTCCAGGTGAGCTCCCCGGTTTTCTGGAGATCTGTTAACCCTGGAAAGGCAGGGGCAGGAGCAGAAGCAGAAGGGAGGGCACAGACCCACACAGGAACCAGTTCCAGTAATCACCAGCAACAGCCTGCCCAAAGGGGCTTGGGCACTCCCCTTTTGCTGAAATCCACTGGGTTTGGGCATTTTTCTGTAATTCTGTGATGTCTCCTATGGACTCACAGTTCACATGATATGTGCAGGGCTTGATGTGGCCAAAGGGAGGTCGGCATGGCTCCTTCTCTCTCCTGATGGGTGATTTTGAATTTATCGCACTGGGGATGGCAATGGGGACCCAGTCAGTCTTGGGTATCCCCTTCCTCTCCCTGATACAGGCTGTGGGTGATTCTCCTTGTTGACACCCATGGTGATCCCCTGGTGCTCTGTCCTCTGCCCTGGCCAAGCCTATTGCTGTGCCAAGGACCAGATGATGCTATGTCCCGAGACTGCAGTGGCCCAGATATGACATCCAGCAGCTGCTTTCACAGTCCTGCCAGGGTGCAAAAAGCCCATCAAGATCTCCGGAGATGTTCATGGGGACAGGAACAAGAAGGGATGAGCACAGAGGATGTGGCAGCTTCAGAGAGTCCTTCCCGCCCAGATGACATGGGCTCCTCGTTTATTCTGGGCCTTTGGCATCTCTGCGTTGCTTTACGATGCACAAGTGGGAAGGTCTCACCACCTCCTCTCTAATCCTGGAGCCCTGTTTAGGGGATGGTCCTAATCTGTGGAAGCCTCCAGGATTTGCCCCAGCTGTCAGTGGCATCTTCCATCTCCCTGCACTGACACATCAGCTGTCATGGCGGGGAAGGCATTCCCGAGGCTTACCCCATCCCACCTGGCAGGTCTCTGGTTTCCTGAACTGGGAATCTGGGTGGATGGGCCAATCCGATGCTTTTGGGGAACAAATTAACCTCTTTGCAATGGGATCCTGGCAATAAACACAGCTGGGAAATGATTGATGACTGTGCTGCATCTTCAGGGAGAGTTGGAATAACAGTGGCATGAGGAGGATCTGATCCTTTAGGGAATAAATGATACTTCCCTTATTTAGACCTATACTCACCTGCAAAATAAGTAAGCAAACATATCACTGGCTCAGTGGGTTGGAAATATGGGTCGAAATCAATTTATTAAAGCACCAGCTTTTTTGTAGGAAGAGATTTTTTCTCACTGGAAAACACAGATAACCTGTACTTCAGCTAAATCTTGAAATACTAGGAGTTTCAGGGAAAAATCTGCTGATATTTAAATTATCACTAAATTTTTAATATTCAACCCTTCTGGCTGCCTGCAGGAACAGCCCCCTCCATATGATCTTCATTTTCATCACCAGAGTGATTTGAGCTCCCTCACTCAAAACTGGGAGCTGTGACACCCACTCCTGTCCTGGGTGGTGAAATCACCTCCTGGGAACAGTTTCCCTGTCCCCATTGTGAACCCACAAGCAAAACCATCAAGGTGGGTAAGGAATCGTCAGCTCCCACATCTGGAGCCTGCAGAAAACCTTTGACTTGGAACTGGGACAACCTCCTGTGGTGCCTTTGCCATCGACAGCAGCAGCTCCTCAGTGTTTCCCTGCTGGGGTTTGCTCAACACCCAGCGTTTGCCCAATGTGTGAATAAACAAGATGCCAATAAACTCTAGTAATGTGGCCCAGATAAGGGTGGATGATAAACCATGTTGATTCATTTGCTCGTAACCTATGAGTCACCCCCTGAGTCAACAGAGAAAAAACATCCAAACGTCATGGAACAGGTTGAAAGGCCCAAGTTACTTTCAAATCCAGAACTTCAAGTGAAATTATTTCATTGATGTTCTTTATTTTTCCTGGGGAAAGTGTTTCATTTTCAGATGCCCTCCCCTGAACTGAAGTCAGAGAGAAATCTGAGTGCTCAATTCCCTATGAATGGGAGTTTTGATATTGATTTATTTTTCTTTCCTAGCTCCTTATTGCTTTTCTTAACATGTAATCAAAACAAGCCCACTTTTTTTGCAGTGAAGTGGGTTTTTGTACAGAATAGACATTGTGATCGAGAAAGACACAGGAAAGATGTCAATGTCTGAGCAGATGTTTGTGGGAGTCTGGAACTGGCCACCTGTGAGCTGATGGAAAGAGTCATCAAGGCATGGGCCATATGGAGGGGTCAAGTGGAGGAGTAATGGAGGGGCCAAGGTCACTCAAGGCAGGATGAAATCCCTGTGGGCTAAGGTGTGGAGAAACCAGAGCTTCTCCAGTCCTGCACTCGAAAGCCAAAGGCAGCTGCAGCACCATGGATAGATGGTCCCCTGCAGCCCTTCCTCACTGCTGGGCAGCAGAACTTGTCCTCTCTCTGGCCAGAGCAGCTGCAGGGAATTCTCTGGCTCATGACCCACTTGGCAAGTTTGAGCCACTCCAAGATGCTCCGGGCAGGAAAGCAACTGTCCATGGCCTGCAGACAGCAGAAATGCCTGGGAGCCCCATACCACCCTCCCCTGCCTCAGGGAACTCATTCCTCAGGGATTCCAAGTGTATTTTGGGGAAGGTGGAGCTTTTATTAGTCATAATTCTCACTGGGGAAGTAATCGATGAACATCTAGGTTATCACATAGTTTGGGGCAAACAGGCCCTCCCTGGTATGCTGACACCATCTCCTGGTGTCCTGGCTTTGTCCCACTGCCAAATAACCAGAAGAGAAAAAATACCCCTCCTGGAGCAGGAGCATCATGCTGTTCCAGCTGGGATGCATCCCTCAGACTCTTTTTTGGGATGTCACCATCCTTTTAAAGACCAGCCTGGCCAATGGGGCTTTGCTCTTTCTCCTTTCCCTCCCATTTCTGGATGACCACAGCTCCCCCCACCTAGAAAATCACCCCCTTGTTAGCAAAGCTGGGATAGTCTGGCAGAGAATGTGCCTCATGCTCTGGCTGTCTTGAGATGCCCCTTGACCCTGATGAACATATCTGGAGGTGTTTCCTGGGGACCACAGAACTGTGGGCCTGTGGACCAGCAAGCCAAAGTGCCAGGCTTGCTTGGCTGCTCCATAGCAGCAACCCTGGAGAGGGGAATTAACTGAGGAATGGAGAAAACATGCTGTCAACCCAAATTGCAGGAAGGTTAAGAATACAGAGACACTTTTAGTAGTGTCTCATGCACAGCATAAGGGCAAGTGAGGGAACAGGATCAGGCAGGGGGTTAGTGGTTTATGACCCAAAGGATTAATGGGGCTTTCCTGGGTCACTGGGGGGATTTGGGGTGAATCTGAGTTTGGGGTAACAAGAGAGTGGTTGGTCAAGAGTCCTGGGGTGACCAGTCTCAAGGTCAAATGGGCAGGGCAGAGGCTGGAGATCACAGCATAGGGCTGGTGAGCGATTTATCTTCTCCAGAAATGTGGGTCAGGGGTATGGCTGGCTGTGTTGGTCCACATGAGACAAAGGGTTGTCTTCCAACCTCAACAATTGTGGGATTGAGGATGAGGCTGGGGAAGAACAGGGAGCACAGGGGTCTGGGGTTACAGGGACTGTGGGAGGACATGAGGGAGAGCAGGTTGTATGGCGGGGTCGATGCAGGATTAAGGGAGGGCTGGGGTGGGCGGGTCTGGTGTTAACGCAGGCGCTGAGGAAGGCAAGGGGGATTAGGAGGTCCAGGGAGAGTCTGGGGGTGCTGGGGGGCAGTAGGTGGCTGAGGAGTTGGCAGTGGGGGTGGGGAAGCCCTTAGCCAGAGGGGTGCTGGTGCTGGGGACAGGAACCATGTCCCCAAAGAAAGGTGACCTGGCCCTGGCTTACCCAGCCCTGAGTGAGCCCAGGGGGCTGCTGGAGGGGCCGGGCCCATATGCTGCCATCCCATAGGAGGGGGCAGTGGGGGCTGCTGAATGTGCAGGTCCCGGGTGGCTATTCCTGGCGGTCCCGCCTGTGCAGGCAGATTGGTTTGCAGGGAGGTGACAAGTGCCAGCCAAAGCCTATAAAAGTCACCCAGGCCCTGTTCTGTCTCAGTGACCTGGTTCCCCCCTCCCAGCACAGCCGTCCTGGAGCAGAAACTATTGGTCCAGAGAGGAGACACCTGGTCCTGAGCAGGGATCCCAACCTTGGAGTCCAGACCCCAGACGCAGAGGAGAGATCTTTTGTCTGGAGCAGGACCTCCAAAACAGAACAGAGACCCCAGAACATCCCCTTTCCCAGCCCTCAGGATTTGCAGTGATGACCGGCAAAACTGCACCTGCAGCCAAAAAACCAGCTCCGGCAGCTGCCAAGAAAAAGGCAGCACCAGCCTCAAAGGAAGAACCAGCCCCGAAGGAAGAATCAGCCCCAAAGGAAGAACCAGCCCCAAAAGAAGAAGCAGGCCCAGCCCCAACCCCAGCTGCTGAAGAGCCTCCAGCTCCTGAGCATCCCCCAGAGCAGCCCCCAGCCCCCACAGATGAACCTGCTCCCGTCCCCACGGAAGCTGGAACAGAAGTGACTCCAGCACCTGCAGAAGGTTCCCCAGCTCCCCCAGCTGAACCTTCAGCCCCTGAAGCTAAACTAGAGAAACCAAAGGAAGGTGAGTGGGGAACACCGGAGTGGGGAGGGGAGAGAAGCAAGGCTTGGAGGGGGCATGTGCTGGGGAGAAGGGATGGAGGGATGAAGTCATCAAGGATATTTTTGCAGTGGAATAGGGCTGGGGATTAGGAGGATGGGTGGACTGAAGACAGACCTGGAGGCTGAGTGATTGCCCTCCAAGAGCACCGGTACTCAAGCCCTGCCCTCACCACTGTGGGTTTGTTACAGAACCACCCAGCTGCCCCTTGTCCTTGGCTGTGGAAGAAGTGAGTGAAAACTCATTAACACTGACCTGGAAAGCCCCAGAGCAGACGGGCCGGGCGGGCCTGGATGGATATATGGTGGAGATCTGCAAAGATGGAAGTAGGTCTGGGCTTTCCTGTCTTGTGAGCGTGGAGAGATGTTGTGTAGTTGTAGAGTGGGATGGGACTGGGTGGAACCTGGCAGTGCATACTCCCAGGCAGCAACTCCCTTTCTATGCCCAAATGGGTCCATTTTGAATGGTAATGTATTTTCCATGGAGGAACAGGGCATGCCATTGGCTTCAGATAGTAATGATGTCTGCATGTATCAGCAGGCTTGGTGGAGGCTGGAAGGAAGGTGGCCATGGTGGACCGAGGTGGGCTGGGAGGTGGCAGTAATTGTACAGCAATCATCTGTGGTTCTCCAGTTGCATTGCTGGGTGGTGGAATGGGATGGGTGGATAAGATTTGTGTTGAATCTCTTGAGGCCCTACTGGGCTTTGGGGTGAGAGTGAAGGGTCTGTGTGACTGGGGGCATCTGCAAGGGGAGGCTGGGCTGGAGTGGTTTGGGTGATCCAGTTGGCCCGTGGACCTCAGGGAACTTGACCCTCAGCTGTTTGGCTTGTGGCACACACAATGGATACATTCTTGGCTGTGGGAGGCTTCCATCGTTGGGCTGGGGCTGGAGAGGTTACCACAGCTGGGTGGGATGCGTGAGGAGGCCCTTGCGTGGGACAAGGAAAGTGGCAGCCATCCCTGGAGGAATCTGTCTGACAGCCACCCAAAGGGCCCAGTCTGGATGCTCTCCTGGCTTGCTTTGAATCTGTCTGGAGGACAGGAGAGCTCCAGTCTCTCAGTCATCACCCAGGGGCTCTGGGACTGCTGTATTGGGCTGGTACAAGACACTGGTTGTCTAAAATATGCTGAGATTTCAGTGAGGGCTGGTTCAAGCAATGCTAGTGGTGAAGGGAAAGAGGAGCTTGTGAGATTTGGCTGCTCCAATGGCATTGACAGGAAAACCATCTTGTTCTAAAGGTACACAAGATGGCTTGGCACATCCTGGCACATATGGGTCACTCTTGTTGCTCACCTGGGAAACCCAGTCCTTGGGGAACTGGGGCAGTTTGTTTTCTAAGTGAGAAATGTCTTGAGAGGTTTGCACATGGCAAGGCCATGTTGTCTGGGGCGGGGGGAGGGCTGGACTCTGGACTGAGTTTGAGATGTCCCTTCCAAGCAGGAAGAACACTTGGTCCACATGGCCGGGGCAGGTCCTGAGCAGACCTTGGCTGGTGTGGAGGAGTTTTTGGGGGCCATGGTGAGCCCCAGTGTTGTCCTGGGGCAGTGAGAGGAGTGGACTGGCTGGCAGGGAGCTCCAAGGATCTTTCCTTTCAGAAATGCAGCTGGTCAGCAGGGACGTGTTCACTGGCCTGATGCCTTTTCTTGCTTGCAAATGTCCTTGTGCACCAGTGCTGAGCTCCTGCCAGCACTTCATACCCCACACTCCTTAGAGAGGGAGGCCAACCTCCCCTCCAAAGTCCCTTTTTCTGCTGGTGCCCCAAATCATTCCACCTTTCCAAGGAAGGGGTTCTTTGCCTCTGGGTTTCACCCCCTGGGCCTTGATCCTGCTGTTCCAGGTGTATCTGTCTATCCATGGCACATCCAAAGTGCTGTGCCGGGTCTGTTTCAGGTTCAGACTGGAAAGCTGTGAACCAGGAGCCTTTTCTTTCCACCCGCTACACAATCCCAAACCTCAGCTCTGGGGACAAGATCCATGCGCGGGTGACGGCTGTCAGTGCCAGCGGAGCCAGCATCCCAGCCACTCTGGAGCAGCCAGTGCTCATCAGGGAGATCCTCCGTGAGTACTGCTTCTGAGGGCAGAATTCCTGAGTGAAAGCTCTGTCCATCCCTGTGGCCTGAGCAGCCTCTCACAGGTCCCATCCAGGTTTTGACAGATGTTTTTCTCAATGCCTGTGTCCAGTTCCCTTGGGAGAGGCTTCCTGACCTCACCAGTCTTGCTGATGGTGAAGTTTTGGGGGAGAAGGACTCAAAAGGCAGAGCCACATTTTCCTATTTCATGTCAAGAGCTCAGAATCCACCTCCCCCTGAGCATGTCTCCTCCCCTTGTCCATGTCACATCCCGAATATGCCATGGCACACATTGGACAGCTTTGTTTATTTAGCTCAGGGAAGTCAAGAGCTGGTTGTCTGGAGCATGGGAACTTTAATCATGCTGAACTCGCTAATGAACGAGTTGCTCCCATGCTTAGCAAGACTCACATTCCTCCTGGGGTGCTGCCAATGTGCCGAGGCTGATGCAGGAGGGCAGGGCTGGCTTGCATTCAGCAAACAGCAAATACAGACTTATTTTCCCTTTACAAGGGAATGCTCAAATTTTCCTGTTATTCAACACATCAGATTTTTAAGCTGCTTAAAAATAGTAATAATACTAACAAAAGTTACTCCAGAAACCACCACCTTTTCGTAGGAAAATGCTTGGAGAAGACTATCAGCCTGTGGAAAGGGTCCTGCAGAGTCCATCCTCCTGGTGTGCTCAGAGGAGGTGAATGTGGTTTAAGGGGTGGTGGCTGCACCTGTTCACCTCTGACCTCAAAGCCATCCCACTAAACCTTGTAGAACTGGGAAAACTGGGGTGTGGGGGACTGGCATGAGATGCTGAATGCACAGCCTGTGCTTCCCACATGCCATCCCTGATGCCAGAGCTTTGTCCCAGCCACATGGAGAGGTGTAAAACCCAAAGAGCTGAGACACTCACCCACAACTTGATCTTGCTCCACAATAGTAGGTTTTCCTTTTTTCTCCTCTCCTCTCCTCTCCTCTCCTCTCCTCTCCTCTCCTCTCCTCTCCTCTCCTCTCCTCTCCTCTCCTCTCCTCTCCTCTCCTCTCCTCTCCTCTCCCTCTCCTCTCCTCTCCTCTCCTCTCCTCTCCTCTCCTCTCCTCTCCTCTCCTCTCCTCTCCTCTCCTCCCTCCTCTCCCTCCTCCTCCCTCCTCTCCCCTCCTCTCCCCTCCTCTCCCCCTCCTCTCCCTCCCTCCCTCTCCCTCCCTCCCCTCCTCCCTCCCTCCCCTCCCTCCCCCTCCCCTCCCTCCCTCCCCTCCCTCCCTCCCTCCCTCCCTCCTCTCCTCCCTCCCTCCTCCCCTCCCCTCCCTCCCTCTCCCCTCCCTCTCCCTCCCCCTCCCTCCCCTCCCCTCCCCATCTGTTGCTTCCTGGCCTTCACATTTTCTCTGGGCCTGCATTTTGTACCTCTCACCAGTTCATTTATAGCACCCCAGGGGATTTTAAATAGCAGCGGTTGGACAGCATGGAGCTTAACAACAGGTGGGATGAGTGGGCTTGGGAGGGGGAGAGGGACAAGGAGAAACCAGATGAAAGATCACTATGGGAGTCACATTTTGCAGGGGATGAGGGCAGGAAAAAGGCCTTTCCACCATGCCGCCGTGTCACCTGAGCCACCGACCTCGGCCAGCCCCATCCCTCTGAGGGAGGCACCGGGAGCTGGAGGAAACACCCATGAATTAAAATTCCTCCCCCCCCTCCCCCGAGATCAGGTTTCCCTGCCTTGCTGAGACTGATGAGCCCAAGTGGCAGCACAGAGGGATGGATCCCTGCACAAATCACAGCACGAGCGGAGCAGGGATCGTCTCAGCTGTTGGAGAGGCCATCTAGGACTGCCGGGCATCTCCCTGCCCTCCCCAGCCCTCTCAGCTGTTTGGCTCAGGCCTGGTTTATTCTGGCCGGGCTCCCTCCCCAGGGTTAAGCTCCTGCATGTTTAACCCTGACAGAGACACCCTACGAGGGGCTCCAGACAAATCCCTGGGTGGCACTGAGCCAGCAGAGTTATATGGCTGCTATTCCACCCGGGGAAGGAAACACACTCTGTGAGCATTCTCTAGTGGGGTTTGTGCTTGTCTTTGTTATGTTCCCTTGGGGACATTTGCCTTTGTCATGAGCCTGTGGCTTCCACAGCTCTGCTGTGACCAGGCACCTTCTCAGTGTCTCAGTGGCCTGGAGTACACAAAGAAGGTGGAAGTTGAGCCTTGTCCTTGTCAGAAGTTGGGCTGTGTGCCTCTGGAAAGTCGGGGGAGAAATATTTCCCAGCTGGGAGATGCTGTTCCCTGCCTTGACACCATGTAGATTGTGCTGTGGCTCTTCTAGTTAAGCCCATGTTGTCTCTATTGTCTGGCTGTAATGAAAGGGGTGAATGATCCATTGGAGTGCTGCCCTTGGGTTGGTGATCTGGGATCTCAGGGATGGATATCACTTTGGGGTACAGGCAATGGGATAGGCTGGCACAGTCCTGCAGGGGAGCAGCACCATCACGGAAATGAGAGGGAGGAGGTGGCCCTGTTTGGGTGGATTTTCTTGGTGGCCAAGCAGGGGTGTGTATGGGGGGTCAGCCAGTTGGGGAGTGGGAGTTCCTTGTCTCACAATGAATCCCTGGTCCCCAGAGCTCCCGAAGATCCGCATGCCTCGGCACCTGCGGGAGACTTACATCAGGCGTGTGGGGGATGCTGTGAACATCATGATCCCCTTTCAGGTAGGTGGGTGATTTGGGATTTAATCCCCTGGGCATTTCACTCCAGGTTAGCTCCTGCAGTGCCTGGTGCCAACTGTGCTCTGACTTGGCCTGGTCCCTATGTCTTATGGGCCAAGGGTGGGAGATGGGGTGGGAATCTCTCTCCTCTTCCTGCCCACATCCCATTTTCCCCCTGCTACATCTTTATTGATGGTGCTGCAATGGGACAACCCCAAACACATCAGGACACAGACTGGCTGTTGCTGCTGTCTCAGCCAATGAGCCTAGTTCAGCTTGTGCTCCTGGCCAGGATCTGGCCACATTCCCCAGGACCCCACAGCACAGCATTGGGGTCCCTTGAGGCGACCGGCTGCCTTTGGAGCAGGGCAGCCCCAGGGCTGTGTAATGGGGGAGTAATGCTGACACTGCTGGGCCAGGCTGGAGGTTGTCTCCTCAGCTGATCTCTCTCATCCTGTCTGGGAGATCATCAGAGCATCCTCCGCTGTGGCAGCTAACCCTGAAACATGTTGGACAAGCAGGGGGGAGTGAGAGGCCCCTGAGCTAAGGGACTTGTCCATGCCATGTCTCACAGAGTTGGGACTCTGTGCTTGGCCATGCTCCAGGCATGAATTTTCCCTGAATGCTGAGTTCAAGCCCTGCTGCTAAGCTGGAGCCTGGGCTTTGCACCCCGGCCACGAGAGCACAGTTCTACCCTGGCAAGTAAAGCTGGGCTTGCTGCATGAGGATTTTGGGGAGACAGCATATTCCAGCCCCATCCCTGGAGCCTGATGGCTTCCCATCAGTGAGTCTGACAGGAATCAGCTGTAGCTTCTTCCCCAGGGACTGCTGGATGGGAGAGGTGGCACCTGGGCCACTGCTGCCTGGACAAAGCAGGGTGGCTCTGCCACCCTTCTTTCCCAGCAGGTCCTGCTGGGGCCATGTGCCCGAGTAGCTCCTGACCTGCCTGTTGCTCCAGGGAAAGCCGCAGCCTGAGGTGAGCTGGGCCAAGGCAGGGCAGCCCCTGGACACCAACCACATCAACATCCGCAACACGGCTCGGGACACCATCTTCTACATCCGCCAGGCCGAGCGCGGGGACTCGGGCAAGTACGAGCTCACCGTGCGGATCAACGGAGCCGAGGACAAGGCTACCCTGGACATCCAGGTGGTTGGTAAGCTGGCGATGGGACCCTGCAGGGACACTCTGGGGCTCATTTCTCCTCCTAAGTTGGGTAGGTCTTGTTCTGGGTGGGGTGTGATGGGTCAGGGCCAGCAACAAGGCAAGGGACTGTGGGGACCCTGTTCCAGTGGGATCCTCATCAGGATCATGCATGTGAATTCCTCTAGCTGGGAATGCAGAGTTTCTGCCAGCCCTTGCCCCTCTTAGCTTCTCATCCCTCGTGTGCTGCACCAGGGTGAAAAGAGATTAAAAAGGAGGTCAATGGATTGTCAAGGTACAGAATGTGGGGGGAGCAAACTGGGATGTCACCCTGAGGGGTTTTGTGTTTGCAGAGCCACCGGGCCCCCCCCAGAACTTGAAGCTGGTGGATGTGTGGGGCTTTAATGTGGCCCTGGAGTGGACCCCCCCTGTGGACAACGGGAACTCTGACATCAAGGGCTACAGGGTGCAGAAGTCAGATAAGAAGAGTGGGGTGAGCCTGGGCACTCCTGGTGCTGAGGATGCACTGACAGAAGAGAGCAGCTGCACTCTTTGCCTCCCCCCACACCTTCTCCATCCTTGTCACAGCCTGTCTTTCCTCACTACTCTCTTTATTCCTCCCAGAAATGGTTCACGGTGCTGGAGCGCTGCACCCGTACCAGCTGCACCATCTCCGACCTCATCATTGGCAACACCTACTCCTTCCGAGTGTTCTCTGAGAACATCTGTGGGCTCAGCGAGAGCGCTGCCGTCGCCTCTGGGGTGGCCCACATTGAGAAGACAAGTGGGGACACATCCCTGGCTGAGGGGCAGGGGCGTGTGATGGCCAAGAGGGGACCTGAGCAATAGGCCAGTAGGGCTTCCTTAGAGTTGTGCTGATGCTTCCGAGCTGGCCCCCAGAACAAACCCAGCAGGGGTGAGGCTGAGCATCCCCAAGGTCCAGAGGTCCCCTGCTCCCTTCTGCACCTCATTTCTCCTTTGGGGAAAGCTTGTGCCATGCTCAGACCCCAGGGAGGGACCAAGGCCTGGACATCCCTGGGCTGAGATGGAAGCAGGAGCTGGGAAGGATGAGAACAGCCCTGGCTTTGGGCCCGCAGCTCAGCACCAACCAACCCCTCTCTCCCTCCACCTATTTCCATCATGCTCCCCAGTAGCACACAGTGACCTGGGGTCTCTGCCACCTGCAGAGCTTCCCTCCAGCTCCTCTTTCTGTCCACTGAGATTCGGAGATGGAGTGGGAGATCCAGAGGGTGCCTGGCCTGGGTCTGACCTGCTGCACACAGTGGGTTTGGGGATTAGCATCCCCCTGTTCCCTGTGGGGACAGAGCACTACCATATCATGGTTGGATGAGGAGACAGGTCTGGTCTGAGCTGAGGGCCAGGTCCTCAGGTCAGGCCAGGTGACACTGAGCTTCTTATGTGAGGGAATATAAGTGGTTTTGGGCACCTTGTGCTGAATCCCTGTGCTGGTCAGCCTGGGAACCTGAGCTCTGCCTCAACCTAGAATTAATTATTTCCTTAGAAACCACTTACCAGCCAGAGAAGATCACCCAGAGGGACATGATGGAGCCCCCAAAGTTCACACAGCCCCTGACAGACCGAACAACCACGCGGGGCTACAGCACTCACCTCTTCTGCTCTGTCCGTGGCTTCCCCCAGGTTGGTGGTTCCTCCATGGACAGCACCACCTTGGCTTGGGGGCACCAGTGGGGTTTTTTGAAAGGTGGCTGGAGGTCTGGGAGATGGTTGGTCCTATTGGATTAGGATTGGATGAGGTTAAGGGGCTGCAGCTGCCTTCTGAGTCGAATTGGGGCAGGTCTGGGGTGTTTCTGCATGGAGATGGGAGACTGGTCTTAAATCAAGCCATGTCCTATTTCCTCTGTGCTGGGGGAGGAAGTGTGGAGCAGTGGTTGGGGCTCATGAGTGAGAGATTTGAATCTTCAAAGTACTTCTGACTGTGAATCCCACCATGGCCACCAGCTTCAGGCAAGGCCAAGACAAAGGCAGGGAGAGGATTTGGGGCCAGTTAGATTTCTCATTTCTCTCCCTGCTTTAAACTTTCAGCCCAAAATCATCTGGTTGAAAAATCAGATGGAGATCCGGGAAGACCCGAAATACATAGCACTGATCAAGCAGGGCGTGTGCTCCCTGGAAATCCGCAAGCCTGGACCTTTCGATGGGGGTGTCTACACCTGCAAGGCTGTGAACCCCCTAGGGGAAGCCTCGGTAGACTGCAGACTGGATGTGAAAGGTGAGATTGGCTGAGGGGAAGGAGGAGAAGGAGCCCTTGCCTGCCTTTTCCTGGTCTTGCTTTCCCTGTGTGTGGTTTGTCCCTGTTTTTTGTTGATCCTGGTGGCGAGGGAGTCTGAGGACAGTGGGCACTGTGGAGCTGCAGCTTTGGGCTTCTTGGGTTTATGGTCTTGAAGTATCTTGAAATCACCTTTCCTTATTCATGGGAAAAAAAAATGGGGAGGAAATCAGAAATGGCAGACCCAGAGGAGCTGGAAGAGACCCAGCCCAGCACTGGTTCCCCCTGCTCTTATCCCAAATGCCCTCCTCCCCTGCACCTGGGCTGCTCTGATTTATGTCTCTCCTGCCCAGACTTCCCAGCTCACATTTCCCTGCCACAGCAGAGCACCGGAGCAGCTCTTGCATGGAGCTGCCCCACATTGCTCTCCGTGGCCTCTCCTCAGCCTGCGGGAGGATTGCTGCCGACACAAACTCTGCATGTCCCTGTGCTGGCTGGGTGTCCTCAAACACCTCCCTCCTATTTCCCCTCCCATGGCTTCCCAGCACACTCATGCCCCCAGACATGCTCTGCCCCACTTCCCACACAGGCAGGGCTCCAATCCAGCAACCCTACCACCTCAGTCCCTGTGAAAGCTCCAGGGCTCTTGGTGTGACACAGAACGTGTGACATGAGGTCAGTGCTCAGCTCTGCAGGAGCTGCTGCTGCTGGAGCTGCTGCTGCTGGAGCTGCTGTCGGAGCTGGTGCTGGAGCCTCCAGGAGCCCTGACCCAGCTAGCCCCAGTCCTGCGGCCCCACAGGCATGTCCTCAGTTCAGCCATGCAAGGATTCTGTGAAGTCACAACACCATGGAATGGTCTGGATGGGAAGGAACCTTAAATTTCATCTTATTCCACCTCCTGGCATGGGCAGGGACACCTTCCACTATCCCAGGTTGCTCCAAGCCCTGTTCAACCTGGGTTTGGACACTTCCAAGCATGGGGCAGCCACAGCTTGTCCTGGACAATCTGTGCCAGGGTCTCCCCACCCTCACAGGGAAGAATTTCTTCCCAATACCCCATCTAACCCTCCCCTCTGGCAGTGGGAAGCCATTCCTCCTTGTCTTGTGCCTCCAGGCCCTTGTCCCAAGTCCCTCTCCAGTTCTCCTGGAGCCCCTTTAGGCACTGGAAGAGGCTCTAACATTATCCCTGGAGCCTTCTCTTCTCCAGGCTGAACACCCCCAGCTCTCCCAGCCTGGCTCCAGAGGGGATGCAGCCCTTGGAGCAGCTCTGTGGCCTCTTCCGGACTCTCTCCAGCAGCTCCATGTCCTTCTTCTGTTGGACCCCCAGGGCTGGGGCAGCTCTGCAGGTGAAGTCTCACCTGAGCAGGGCAGAGGGGCAGAATCCCTCTGGAGCTGCTGCCCATGCTGGGGGATCAGCCCAGCTGACCAAGGACATTGAGCTGGGCATTGTGCTGGAGACACAGAGCACCTGGGAATCATGCAGGCTGGGATCTCAGGGAAAGCTGGTCAGGAGCAGACAGTGATGGTGGTGTGTGCGATTGCTTGGAGCAGGTGTGTGCAGGGATGGAGTGTGCAGGTGCATGTTGGCTTGTGGAGGTACACATTGGGGTGAGCACAGTCAAAAGGGGAGGAAGACAAGGAGGTTTCAGGGAGGTTTTGTCTCCTGTGCTCTCTTTGCAGTGCCTAAGTGAAGACAGATTGGAGGACAAGACAAAGAGCAAGGTAGGTCTGGGTTGGGGCACTGGGATGGAGGGAGAGTAGATCACTTCAGGGGTCTGGAATGGGCTGAGTGTCCTGGATTAGCCCTTGTCGCCTGTTGATGGAGTCCTAGCTCAGGTCTTCTTCATCCCATGGCTGGAGATGCATGGGTGGAGTGGGGTGGGATGATGAACCTGAGGGAAACCTGTCCCTTGTCAAGGTGGAGAGAGAGCTGTAAATGTAGCTGTGTTTGTCCTGCATTAGAGCCATGGCAGGGATGTGTTTGTCACCTGACCGGGGCTCTCCCAGTGCCCTCTCAGGACTTGGATCTCGTTCCTTTTCCCAGGTGGATGCTGCAGCTGCTAGGTGGTGGCAGAGCACATGCTGATGCCCCTGGCCATGGTCTCTGCTGCCTGCTGGACTGCCCCTCCCTGGCAGTGCTATGGGGGCTGCACCTCAGCCTGCCATGGCAGGGCCCTCTCTGAACCTGTCCTTAGCTGTGACAATAAAACAAACCCAACTGAGGGGCTTTGGTCCTAATAAGAGCTGCCAAATGCCTCTGTCCTGCTTGTTGTGGGGTTGGCTTAGGTGGGGGGAGGTGGACAAGTGCCAGGGATGCTCTGGGGTCGCACAGGATTCCATCCACCCATAGGTGGAGGAGATGATTTTTGAGCTTGGAAAGGAAGTACCAGCTTTATGGAACACATATAGAAATGACTGAACCTGAAGGAGCCCAACAAGGAGAAGGAGAATGCAGAAGGATTCTCTTCTGGAGCTGGGGAATGATTCTGGCTGGAGAAAAAGAAATGCAGTCTCAAAGCTGTGACATGTTAATGCTTCGTTCTCAAAGCACAGTTTTTTCATCCATGCGAGTGAGGCAGCAATCCAGCCAGGAGCTGTCACCTCTCCATGGTGGGTGCAGGACATGTTGATGTGTTACCCAGAGGAGGGGACTCATCCCTGTGAGCTGCTGATGGCTCATGTGCAGAGATGAGTCATCACTTGAGCTTTGGGCCAGGTCAGGGCAGAAACTGGGTGTTACCACAGCCTAGTGCATGAGCGCTACCCGTTGAGCGCACGGTTATCCAGGGTCAGCAGCGCGGGGTGACCCCTCCAGCAGCACTGCCCCCCTTGGACTGGGGGCATGAGGGCAGGAGCTCTCCCAGCTGCGTGGCAGCTCCATCACAGGGCCAGACCCACATCCTACCTGTGACCTGGCTTCCCCTGGCACTGCCAATGTCAATGCAAATCCAGCCCAGCATCCACAGATCAGAGCCCATCCCACCCTTGGTGCCTAGGAGAGCAAAGTCAAGCAGTGCCTGTGATTAATCAGACCCCTCTCTGCACCCCTCTCTCCTTTGTCCCCTGTGTCCCAGAGCACCTTCAGCCCAAGCTGAAGTCCTGGGTGTGTTGCTCTTCTGAGGAGCTCAGCACTGGCACAGCACTACAATCCTCAAACAATCCTCACATCAGGATTGTTTCCACCATCAGAGGGCATTGTCAGATTAATTTTATCCCACCACTGAGCAGGACAGATTTTTGAGGTGGTTGGGACAGATGGTGATGCCACAGGGTGGAGGTTGCAGTCCCAGCTGGCAGGTGGAGAGCTGGTTTTCCCTGACATGCTCACACCCGGCCCTGGACATTGCTCGGGGTGTCCTGCAGTGACACCTCGGGGTGTCCTCAGGGTGACCTGTGCCAGGTCCTTGGTGTTCCTGGCACCTGGGTACATGGCTTTGGCCAATGGGATTCTTTGTGTGACAGGTTCTGGAAGCAGGCGGTGAGCTGATCTCCAGGACTCTCTCATGCTGCACACTGTGCCCTTTCTAGGCCCTTATTCCAGTCCTGCAGGGCACAGACTCTGTTTGCAAACCCACAGGGGACTGTGGGTAACAACATCCACTTTTAGTGAGGGCTCCCCGGGAAAGGTCTGCAGAGCACAGAGTGGAAAAATCCACTGGATGTTATTTTTCCTGAAGCAACCATTCACATGCCTTTTAATTTATGAGCATCCCAGTCACCAGGTCCCTGGGTACTGTGGCAAGGATGAGGCAAAAGTGTCAGATCCAGGAAAGCAGCAGAAATAAGATGCAACTGGGAGTCAGAGCTGGGGAAATAGCAGCACTAATCTGAGGGCAAGGTGCTGCTCTTCAAAGGGACCACGGGCTTAGCCTGAGGGGTCCTCTCTGCGCTAATCTGGGGCTGCAGCATCCTCAGGCACTGCTGACATTAGCATTCCAGGAGACCTGAGGCACTTCCCTCTGCCCTTTCCAGGAGATGCTGGCCCTGGCCAGAGCCGGGCACGGCATGGCACGTGGCAACGTGGGGGCTCAGGAGTCACTGCTCTGGGCAGAGGGCAGATTTGGGATGAACCAAAGCCTCACCCTCATGTGAGAGTTTCAGCCCTGGCCCCAGGGCACCTGGTGATGCCTGGGAGGGGGTGTGGGCTGAAGCCCAGGGGATATTGCTGTTCCCAGGGGATCAGCACTGGCACAGCACCTTCCACACCATGGGAAGGTTGGGAGAACACCTTCACTATGATGAGGACTAAGGGAAGGATTTTCTCCTGTCCTTGCCTCTGTTCCACTCCCTTTTTCTGCAGTATGGTCTAAGCCAGGAGCTTGGATATGATACACTGAGGCCCCTGGAAAATGTGGGAGGCTGAGCCTCTCCTTTCTTTCTTTCAGCCCTCCTTGTACCTCCAGGCTAAACAGAGCTAGCTGCAGCAGTGGAAGAAGGGATACCAGGCTGCTCCACTGCCTGTGCTACACACTCCCAGCATTGCTAAAAATCACCCATAAATCTCATCCATCCAAAGTTCTTTTCCTCTGTGCACCCCCAAGCCCTGTGGGAACTTGCTGCAGTCCCTTTGCCCATTGCTGACGTCCCCTCCAAGGGGCATGACCCTGTTGGGGTAGGGGCAGGGTCATAGGACCTGTGTTTCCTGGTGAACAAGAGATACTGATAAGAAAAGAATCCCGATCGACTCAAATTAACTCTTCCCACCACCACTTCAGCCCTGGAGGAGATCCTGGTGCAGAGCAGGGACTCGCACTTCCTGCATCCAGAGGGACAGGATAAGGGATGCTCCATCTCCAGCTGCACCCTCCTCAAATTTACCCACAGCTGAACCTGAGGGGTGGCAAAGTGCCCTGTGGCAGCATCAGCATCCACACAGTGGCCTGTAGCTGTCCTCTACTTGCCCTCACAGAGGCCCAGGTGGAACCACCTCCCCTGGACCATGGAGGTGGCTGCATTAACCCACAACATTTGGGTCAAAAGAGTTCGGCTGCACAGGGAGGGTGGGAGGGAGCAATATGGGAAGTGTGAGATGAACAGCCTGGGAGATTTGCTACCGCTTTCCACAGAAAACAGCCACGGGAAAATAGGGAAAATTACTCAAAACCAGAGTAAAGGGATAGAGAAGACACATGGAGAAGACACACTCCCTGGGTAGCTCACAGGGGTGGTGAGAGCTGCTGGGACCCATGGGGAGCCACTGGGGCAGCAAAAGATATTTCTGCAGAGTTCTCTGGGGTTATGCTTTAGGGTTTCACCTCTACTCACCTCTGCCTACCTCTGCCCATCTCTGTTTACCAATACCCACCTCTGCCTACCTCTCTGGTAGTGTTGGGAGCTACATACTGACCCTCTGCTCTGCAGGGTTGTGCGTTCACCATCCTGTGGGTGCTGGGAATGCCATGGGAAAGCTTTTCCTATCTCTTCCCATGTCTCAGCCCAGCTCACCTCTCCCTGGTTACAGAGGGGAAAGAAAGAGCTTTCAAGCTTCACTTCTGCAGAAATCCCACTGCCCTGAGCTCTCCTGGATCTCAGCAGCTTCACTCCCCCAGGGCAGCCCTTTGTCCTAGGGCCAAGGTACCCCCGTGGTTCCACAGAAACGAGGTGTCCCAGCACCACCAACACCATGGAGCCGGGGGTCTCCATCGATGGCAGGGCACCTCCTAGGTGGTTTGCATCACTGGACTTTATTTGCATGAAGATAAACTGCACGTTTGTCTGTACAATTTCTCCTTAAATACTTGGCAACCCTTAAAAAAAATGAAAACCAAAAACAAACAGGAAAAAAAAAAGCCCCAGACCAGAAGGGAACAGTGCAGGCTACAATATCCAAACAGTACAATGCTTGTGAATAAATAACCCCTCCAAGGCAGTTCTGGGGACTGCACAGGGCTGCTGAACTCAGAACCCCTCGGGTCCTCGCTACCCCTTCCTGGGACAGCAGGAGAAGCATCCGGGTGGGGACCAGGTGGGCACAGGCCCCCCTCTCTGCCCTCTGCCAGTTCCTAGTTGACCTCTCCCAGTTCCTAGTTGCCCGTCTCAGCCGTGGTGGTGCTGGTGGCATTTTTGTTGGTTTTGCAGCAGAAGTATTGGTTCCAGATCTGCAAGAAGGCTGTCCGGAACTTCTTGATGCGGAAGGCATAGACGATGGGGTTCATGGCCGAGTTGCCATGGGTGAGGAAGATGGCGATGTAGGTGAGGATGTGCGGGGTCTGGCAGGATGGGCAGAACAGGGTGATGCAGTTGAGGACGTGCAGGGGCAGCCAGCTGAGTGCAAACAGGAAGAGGACCAGTGCCAAGGACTTGGCGATCTTCAGCTCCTTCCCGTAGTACTTCTGGGGGTCGTTGGAGCTGGAGGACACCTTCTTGTTGAGCTGCTTGCGGATGAGGTTGAAGACCTCCAGGTATATAAGCAGCATCAGCAGCAGGGGAGGCAGAACCCAGACGAAGAAGTTGAAGTACACCATGTACTCCATGCTGATGACCGTCTCAAACTGGCACGTAATGACAAACTCCGTGTGGCTGCCGTTTAGTTCCCGAGTCCTCTGCATCTTCTGGAGGTTGTTCCAGCCAAACATGGGAGTGAGTCCCACCAGAAAGGAGACAATCCAACAGCAGGCGATGGCCACAGCTGCCCGCCGCGGTGTCACCACGCTCTTATATCTGTGGGAGACACAACAGCCACAGGAAGGCATCAGACATGGGTGGGATGCTCTGGCTGGGGGTTGTGTAGCTCCTGATGGAGTGGCAATGCCTGTGCTGGGACAGGAGGATGCACATCCCTCCCTCCCCCAGCAGTGGGTAACAGCCTGTTCTGATAACTGTGTTAATGGGTTGGTTTCCCTGCCTGTGTCCTGGGATGGCAGAGACTCCAGACACGATCCGGGAGCTCTGGGGGTTGATGCACTGGGGGAATGCATTAGCACCTGGAATGTGCCTGAGTGTCCTGACTTCATGTCTTGTGGGGGGAGGTTCATGCGCACTGGAGCCCCGTTCCCACCTGAGCACCTGCACTCAGAGCAGCAGGTCATCCTCTTCTCCCGCCACACACCAGCCCTGCCAGCTCCCTGTCCCAGACAATTCCCCTGTGCCTGGGGAGAAAATCGCCAGCAAAAGCATCCCCTGGGATGTGCTGGGATGGAGGAAGGATCTGCGGGTGCTAATGGACCCCTGGGGAAGCTCCTAGGCACAGCTTGTTTCATCTCCTAATGCACTCAGATTGACAAAACCCTCTTTCCTGATGGGCTGATGCCAAGGGCAGGAGGAGGAGGAGAGCTGTGCTTTGGCTGGGCTCTGCTGCCTCCCGGATGCCCCTGGGGAGCCACTGGGGATGGGCTCATCTCTCCAGAGCTCACCAAGCGGGAAGTGCAGTGTGCTGGATTGATTTTCCCCCCTGGCCCTCCAAAAAGCTTTTCCTTGGAGGCTGAGAAGATTCTCAGCCTAAGAGTTATTGCTTTCCACCAAAGGGGACTGAATAAAGAATGTTTCCCTGACTGTTTGCTGGGTCTCAGTGCTGCTGGTGTTAACTCAGCCATGGGGACCAGGTGGAGGTGGCTGGCAAACCTGGATTCCCCATGCTGCTGCTCAGAGCTCCCTGCTGCAGGTCTGCAGCCTTTACCTGTGATGGAAATTGGGCATTTGGGGCCTCTTTTATACAGCCAAGGAAACAAACCCAGTCTCCCTTCTCAAGACCCCTCTCATGGGCAAGGCATCAAGGTGAGAACACGGATGGGCACAGGCGGGAGGAGGGGACATCAGTCTTCAGGAGTCCAGAGGGTCCAGAGGCACTGGTCCCTGGCAGCTTCCCTGAATGAACCTCCTGTGCTCTGGGAAAAGCTTCACAACATCCTGGTGGCAGCCAGGTCCTGTGGGAAGGAGGTGATAATGTGGGCAGCTGTTTCCTCTGAAAGCCAAGGCTGGATTTGGAAGGTGATTTATTTCTTATGGGGAGGAGAGAGGGCAGGAGACCCTGAGAAAGGCTCAGGGCAGGGAGAGCTGGGGCATGGGGAGGAGAGGGGTGGTGGGAGAGAACCAGCACTGGGGGTCAAGTGAAGGGAACAGGGAGGGGGGTCCATGGGAGCAGGGGGTGGCAGAGGGAGGCCAGAGGCTCCCATGGGACTGTGTGCTGACCCTTGCATCCCATGTCACTGATAGCAGGTCCTAGGGGAGGGCTGGTGTGCCCTCCAGCTGTGACACTCCACTGCCACCTCCCCAGGCTTGAGCCGCTTGGGGGGGGTGACACCAAAAATACAAGCACCATCCCCCTGCCCCAGCTCCTTCCTTCTTTGCAAACCCTGCAAATTGTTTCCCTATTCCTATTTCCCATTCCTGGGGGCTCCAGGGCCTTCTACTGATTTTGCTGGACAAGCTCTCACCCCAGGTGCTTCCTGTCCTGCAGAGCTGTGAGGGAGCCATTGCCCAACAGACAAAGCTGCTGAGCAGCAGCAGTGTCACCACAGTCCCCAAACATGGTCCCAGGTCTTGCAGCCACCACCCACACACAGGGTCCCTCCCTCCTTCCTGTACACCCATCTCTCTGCCATGGTCCATGTCCATCCCCCCTCACCGCGCACATCTTTATTCCTTGCAGCAGTGCCTGGCCTGACACAGTTTGGGAGCAGGACCTGCTCTCCCCACTCCTCCCTTCACTTTGCCCCACGAGGTTCAAGGGTGGCCCTTCAGAAGCAGCCAGAGCAAACCTGGCCATCATCCTCTGCCATGTGTGTGCCATGGTCACAGGAAACATGGCAGAGCCAAAAAGCCTATAGAAAAGAGCAACATTTGGAGCTGGGAATTTTGTTTCCTTTGCTCCTTCAAGCAACAAACCAAGGGCAGAGGCAGCTGCAGGAAATGTGCTCCCTGCGGACCCCATCCACTGTCTCCATCAGCCCCACATGGAGGATGACAAAAGCTGTAAAATTGCTCCAAGTTCCTCCTCTGTCCATCCCACCAGGTCCATCCATCCACTGGGTTTGACTATGGAGCTCTCATGCGGCTCAGCTGCTCCAAAGGCCACAAGTCCAACCAATTCCTTTTACAATTTTCTTTGGAGGTGCCCAAGGAATGCCTGGATGTGGTACTCAGTGTTCTGGTCTGGGTGAGAAGGTGGGGATCGGTCACAGGCTGGACTTGATGGTCTGAGAGGTTTTTCCAACCTCAGTGATTCTGTGACTCTGGAAAGGGTAGAAATGCAAGACCCCACCTAATTCTCAACCCCTTCCACATGGCGGGGGGAAAGTTAGCAGAGGGACAGGGACAGACTTTGCTGTTCCCAATGGTCGTCCTTGGTTATGCCATAAAGAAAAAGCTTTTTTCATTTGCCTCATTTTCATTAAAATGATAAGGCTAGAGTTTGGGATGGTCTGGGAGGCAAAAGCACTAGAAAATGCTGATAATGGTTCACAGTTAATAATAATCATTATTCTCATCAGCACTGAAGCAATTACCATCATCATTGCAATTTTATTACTGCTATTATTTTTATTAACAGCTATGACTAAAACATCCATGGTAATTGTCAGCCCCATCTTCATCCACTTTGGGTTTGTTTCCTCTGCCTGTGGGAGTTTGAGCCTGACCATAATTGGTAGATGTTCCCCCTGCCCTCCCTCACTGGTGTTTTTTGCACTGTCCCTTCCCCACAGAGATAGGCATCAACTCAAGACCAGGAGAAAGGACCAGCAACCATCCACCTTCATCATGAGATGGGATGGGCAGGAACTGTGGTGTGGAGCAAAATTGGTTTTGAGGGTTTGGAAGATAATGCCAAGAGGCAAAATGGCAATTATTGCTAGAGCTGTTTGCCTCCCAGGGAAAGGGAAGAGGTGATGGGTGGAGGCTGACAAATTGTCCCCAGGGGCTGCGCAGAGCTGACAGGGAGACAGGGAGCAGCTCTCCAGGGAAAGATGCTGCCTCCAGGAGGATGAGGACGGAGCAGACACTGACGCCCCTTTTCTCAGAGTTCACAGGATCCTACAATGGTTTGGGAGGGAAGAGACTTAAATCCCATCTCCTTCCATTCTAGTTCCACAGGTTCACATCTCCCTGCCATGGGCAAGGACACCTTCCACTACCCCAGGCTACTCCAAGTCCCATCCAACCTTTCCTTGAATACTTTCAGGGATGCGGCAGCCACAGCTTCTCTTGGCACCCTGTGCCAGGGCCTCCCCACCCTCGTAGGGAACAATTCCTCCCCAGTATTCCATTTAACCCTGCACTGTCAGTGGGAAGCCATTCCCCCTTGTCCTGACACTCCAGACTTTTGTAATGACACCCTGGCCATCACTCTGAAGACACTATCTGCCCTCCTTTCCCTTTGGTCCTCATTCCCAGATTAAATGCAACATCTTCTACCACATCTTGATGTGTCCAGACCTCCATATCTCTCTCTGCTGCAGCCCAGGGAGCCCAGCTCAGCCCAGGCCCTGCCCTGGAGGTGTCTGGCTCTGGGTAGGCAAAGCCCCTGTGACCATTTCAGATGTTAGGGCATGTCTGAAAGCACGTGGAGAATGGAGCATTCATTATTTTCATGGATTTCACCTCTGCCCTGGGGTCTGTTCCCTGAGAGACATGAG
Organism: Lichenostomus cassidix; assembly: GCF_008360975.1. Classification (NCBI taxonomy): domain Eukaryota; kingdom Metazoa; phylum Chordata; class Aves; order Passeriformes; family Meliphagidae; genus Lichenostomus; species Lichenostomus cassidix. The sequence continues at coordinate 338,391 of NC_139506.1, forward strand.
GGCTCATTTCCAAGATCCCGATCCACAGGTCAAACCAAACCAAACCCACCAAACATCATTTGTTTTCCTTGAAAAAGCTTCAAAGGCTCTAGGCCTGGTTTGAATAAAATGTGGAGGTTTTTAGCAGTTCTGTGATTAGTTTTTCTGTCCACAAAATACTTGCTGTTGTCCAGCCAGTGCCAAGTTGTGGCTTTGATGGTCTTTGCTCTGGAGAGTTTATTGCAGTGCAATTCCTGGGGAATTAATTCACTAATGAAGACAGACCATCGCTAATGAAAAGAAGCTGGAGCCAACGTGGCAGGAGGAAAGGAGGCCATGCTGACATAAAGCTCATCTGCAAGATGAACACAGCAAGAAAAAGCAGACAGACCATGTCCTGATCTAATTGAAACTCTCTAGACAAAAGTGCTTTGATCACAGAGGATTTGGATTCCTGATCCTTTCTCCTGGCTGTATCTTCCTTCAGATCTTTCAGTGTCCTGGAGGTTGCTAGGTGGGAAAACTCAGATTGTTGGCATTCAAAGGTGCTCAGAAATGAGAACCTTAGAAATGCAAAGTGGTGTCTGGGTTCTGCAAGGGCAAAGGCAGCCACAGCTCAGGGCTGGGACAAGGAGGCCCCTGGGTACTCACACAAGGGGGGAAGTGCTGCAGAAGGAACCTTGATCATACAGCCTTTGTCTTCTCTGATCCTGGAAGTGAAAGGTTGGTTCCTTCTTCATAGAATCACAGAATGGTAACAAATGTGGGTTTGTGGCCACTGGTGGGTGTGTCACCATGTGAATGGTGGCCTTGGGAGGGACAGAGGTCAACCAACATTGGTCAAAGCTGGTATTAAGATGGACATGACAGCTTGTTCCTACAAGTGCTTGGAATGTAGGGACTGGTCCTATCAGCACCCCCTGGGATCCATGGGGGATTGTCCTGATCCCCAAACCCCAGAATGGCTTCTTGTCAAAAGCCAGCTGGCAAGTAAAGGCACAAAAAACTGGTCTGGTCTTTCAGCTGAGCCAGAAGAGCACATCCAGCAGGGACACTGGTGTTGGCTGGTGCTGGAGGCCCTGTCCTGCAACAAATTGGCCTAGCAGTCTCCATCAGCACAGTATTTCCAGCCTGACACCTGCATCCTACCACAGAGCCACTTGCAGTGCTCCAAAGGGACTTGGAGGACCCTGTGTGTGTCCCCTCCCAGCACCTCTGGCTCATTGGTCTGCGAGAGATTTGAGCTGTGGGAGAACCCTGAGAACCTGGGACAAGTGGTAATAGAAACATGGTGGGAGGGGACAGGCCAGGTGGCTGTGACACTGAATCCTGGCCTCAGGCTCTGCCTTGGGGACCTGATTGTAAAGGAGCTGAGGAAGAAAATCTCTTTCTGGTACCTCACACATGTCTGTCTGCTCAGGGTGAGGGACAGTTGAATGGGGGCAATGGTGGCTTTTCTATAGGTCTCACTTTTGGAGGGTTCCCAGGGCAGGAGAGGCACCAATGGGAGCAGGCGCCTTTTATCCACCACACACATGGGTGAGGCTGCATCCCAAATCTCCAGCTGGAGCCTCTCTGGCAACCACTGAGCCCAGGTCAGGGCTGCCCTGCTCCCATCACCACCAGCTGCTCCAGTCTGGAGGTGGCACCGGGACAGCCCAGTGGGCCGTGGCTGCCTGCTGCTTCCCAGGCCATGTGCTGCAAAGAGAGGAGGCACAGGAGGTCCAAAGCTGAGAATGGCTCCAGGGATGTATGTTCCCCACAGGTGGCTCCTCCCACCCACACCTCTGTGAGTGTCCCTGTGTGCCCTGAGCTGTAATTCCAGAGGTCATGGCTATCACTGGAGCACTCTTGGCTGTCACTGCCCTGCAGAGCATCCAAGCAGGGGTGGGACCACCCCACTGAGAGACAGGAACGGATTTTCTCACCATATGGTGTCTTTCCTGCTTGGCCCAGCTCTGAGAGCAGCTGGCACCTCCCTGATCTGGCAGCTTGGCCCACACAGGGTGACCTGGAGCTGCAGCCTCTCCTGGCTCCCCAGAGAGGAGCTGAGCAGGAGCAACCTCTTCTTTGAGGATCTCTGCTCCCAAAACAGTTTAGGTCTCTCCACTGCAGCACAAGGAGATTGTTCCACACCAGGAGGCTTCTTGATGCAAACCTCCCCCAAAGCCACCAGGAGAGACCCTGACAGCATGGGCGAGGATAGATGTGTACATCCCACAGCTGTCCATCCTGGTCCATTTGTGTCCAGGGTTTGGTTTTACCATCCCAACATGGTGACTCTGTATGGGAATCATTCTGCAGCGAGTGCCTGCAAAGCAAAAACAGCTCCTGGCTGGGTGAAATGTCTGGCAAGAGCTCTGCATGTTTGTAATCACTTCTAATAGCCAGTAATTCTCTAATGGATGTGGGCAAGGGTGATTATGAGGTTGAAGAGAACAAATTCATGCTGCCAAAATTGACTGGTCCCCACACACCAAAACACAGCATCCCCAGGGCTTTGGTGAGGACTTCATTCGGTGGTGGGAGAAGCTGGAGCTGGTCACAGCTCCAGCAAATGGCAAGAGAATAACACAAAAAGGAGGGTTTGTGCTTTGTCAGAGAAGGTTGTGGAGGGACCTAGAGCATTTGCAGATGTCCTGGACCCCTTTTGGGGTCCTGGAGAAATGCTGCTGCCTTGGTGTGGGTTCAGCCTTGGTGTGGGTTCAGCTGCCCTGACACATCTCCCAGGACCTTGGAGGCATCCTGAGGTCCCTGAAGACTGCAGAGGAATGTGGGCATATCCAAAAGCAGCCCCAGGGACACAAACATCCACACAAGACATAGTGGAAATAAGGTAGAAAGGAGCTTTATGGGCTAAAATGACTGGAAGTGGGAATGATGCCTCCACAAGGCAGCCAGACCGTGCCAGGGTATCTTCAGCCCAGACTGGCAGTACAAAAATGGGGATCCATCAGGGATGTCCATCCAGAGGGTGTTTACAGGTGTGGGAGGAGGTGACTCCCCCAGCTCCAGCAGAGCCTGGATCGATCCAGAACCCAGACACATCCCCCCAACTCTGCCACTCTCCTGATGCCACCAGTCCCAGCGGGACCAAACCTCAAGTCACAGCCCACACCAGAGATCAGCCCACCCTGAGCTCGCCACCTCCCATGTGGGCATCGCCCAGAGACTCAGGAGGTTTCCTTGCTCCCCAATACCCACACACCCCCACAGTGCCCCCCTGGTTCTGAGCTAAACCTGCTACATTTCAGCTTCCAGTGACAGGATGGAGTTAAGTCTTTGCCCACAGAGCCAAGGAGACTTTCCTACCACACCTCTGGTCCCTGGGAGCAGCCACAACATCCCACCAGGCTGGCTGAGCTCCCCACACCCCTCCTGTGGCTGCTCCTGGCCTCACTGGAGCTGGATCCCTGCCTCTCTCTGGGTGTCTGTGCCACTGGACTCCTGCAGCTCTGGCAATGAATCACAGCTTTGGGAACAAACCACAGGCTTCCAGTAACTGCACAGCATCTTTCAGATCACTTGCCCAACAGCCTTCACCTCTGATGTGGGGGGGTGAGTAACCACAGTGCCTCCACCACACCCTGCCACCAACAGCTCACCTGCAGCATCCCAGCAGCTCCCACCGTGACCAGGTGCTGCAGGGGAAGGAGCAGGCGAGGGCTGGAAATCACAGGGAGGAAAGATGGAAAGCACAGGGGCCTCACAGTGAATGATCTGCCCTGGTGGGGAGGAGACACAGCTGCTGTCCAAGGAAGGTGAAGGAGTGCAAGTTGCCTGCTCTGCTCAAAGAAAGGCAATTTTCTTCACATCCTCCAGCAGCATCCCTCACCTCAACAGTCAGTATCAATCCTTTCTGCTCAGAAAACTAATTCTGTTTCCAAACTGAGCTCGGTTTTCAGCTTGAGGCTGCATCCTGATGTGGACTCTGTCACTGCACAAGCAGATTCTCAGCAAGGATCACCCTGTGCTCATCCCCTCGTCCAAAATGTGTGTGTGGAGTGGGGGGATGGGTAAGCAGGGAGCTGGGGATGTCTGGGCATCTAATGCCTGAGGGAAATGACAATTTGTGTCTATCAGTGAGTGCTGCCTTCCAATCCCAGACAGACCCTTCATGCCTCAAAGGGAGCCGTGAGACCCCCTGATGCAGTGGGCAGCACGGAGTCTGTCCAAAGGAGCTGAGTGGGTGGCCCTGCTCTGGATGTGTCACCCTCCTGCTGCCGTGTGACAGTGTAAGGATGCACCCTATGTCCTTGGTCAATTGGGCACAAGTCCCACTGAGCCATAGGTTTGCAGCCAGGCAGCTCCAGGTTTCCCTCCCAGCTCCACCGTGTGTGGTCAGGGCCCTCCAGAACCCCTGGATTTTCCTGAACCTCTGGCTTTGTCCTCCAGAAACCCTGAGGTGAGTAGGAGGGAAATGATTTAACACTATTGGCAATGGCTGCAAAATCAGGAAACAAGCTGCAGAATCTCAGAAGTGGTGATGTTCTTTGAAAAAATGTGATGTTCTCGTCTTTTGGCTGCTGCTTTCAGGCAGCAACATTTTGAGCCAGGAAAAGTGTGAGAAATGTTGCTTTAAAAGAGAAAAGAAGCAGAAGCTGAGATTCTTTTCTAGCCCCAGGACTTTGGGAATTAGGACATGCAGAGAAGGACAGCCTGATCCCCAAGAGGTGGTGGTGAGGTTGTGAAAGCTGCAGGACAGTGTGATGAGCACCATGGACTTGTCTGCAGTGCTGCCCTTGTGCAATAAATTTCTTGGAAATTTTTAGTGTCTAAAGAGTTTTGTTGTCAAAAATAGGAATTTGCTGTGTGAGCATCTCCTTGGAGAGGGGTCTGAGCCTGAGGGTGGCTCCCAAACAACCCCATCACAGGAATGAGCCCACTGTGCTGGGGGAGCAACCTCACCTCCTGCAGAAGACCATTTCAGGAGGAGCCAGTCAAACACCACGTGCATCCCTATCTGGCCAGGCTGGACAGGGCTTGGAGCAGCCTGGTCTACAGAATGTGTCCCTGCTCATGGCAGGGGTGGTACAGGATGAACTTTAAGGTCCCTTCCCACCCAAATCATTCCACAATTCTATGACAGTTCTGGAGGTGTTTCTCACTCAGTGCTGTGCTGGGACATCAGTGTCCTTGGCCAGGAGTCTCAGGTCATCTTCCCTCATGATGCTGGGCCATCGCCCTGTGGATTTAGCCACCTCCAGGGGTGTCACACACCAGCCCTGCCCCTGCCATGGCAATTAGGCAGGAGCTGATTGTCCAGACCCAGCTCAGCACCATGTGATTGGAGAAGCGAGGGTGAGGTACTCCTGGAGTACAAAGGAGAAGGGATAAAAAGTAGTTTTTGCCTATCTTCAGTGCAAATCCAGGGCTTGGCTTGGATAAAAGCAGTGTTTTTTCAATTACTGCTTGTATAGCACTTGACTTTTTCTATGTATTGCATATTTTGGTTCTTTATGCAAAAGAACCTCTTTGAAACGAGGACTCTGAAACTCAACCCTCAAGATTTAGAAGGGAGGGGGAAGAGCGGAGGACAAAGAAAGAAAGAAAGCTCTAAAAGCCACTTAAAATGCCAAATGTGACAAATGTGGCTCTGAGAAATGGAAATGGGACAGCAGATATAAAGTGCCTAGTGTGACTGGGCTCCCACATCTTCTGTGGCTCAGAGTCCATCCGCAAAATGCAGAGGCTTGGAGAAAGCAGCTGTGCTGGGAGGGAGGTGCCAGCTGAGGAAGTGCCCAGCACCACCACCCTTCCCTGCCTGTCACCACCACACTGTTGCAGCAAAGGCCAGCTTGGTCCCCAAGGGAGGCTGCCAGCCATGGGAGTCTCGAAAGCATCAAGAGCCATTAAAAGGCGGGAGCAGATCAGGGACCCAAGGGGAAGGGAAATTAGGGGGGTCTTGAGACCTGGTTTTTTGGGGTTTTTTTTTTTTTTTTTGTTGTGTCTGCATTCGACAGGACATTGAGATCTGCTCCCCAGATAAATGGGAGGCAGGAAACTGGAGATAGAATCTCCATTAAGAGGTACCAACCCAGCCTCGGAGCAGGGCTGAGGTGGGTCTTTATCTCTCCAATGCAGAAGGACTCTTCAGAAAAAATAACTTATTCTAAATTACAGCCGGAACAAGAGATTGGTATCAGCTGCCTTTTAATTTCTTGGTTTTTTACACTTCTCTTGCTAACCTGACTCCTGATTTTGCAGTCAACAACCAAACTCCTCAGTTTCTTGGGCAATGACTTGTTATTGGATCAGGATCCTCACAGCACAATTTGTTGCTGTAAAGGGAATATTTCCCTTCTTGCACTTAACCCAGTTCAAGATTAGGACATCCAAGACTGAAAAATTGGCTGTATGTTCCCAAAATGAGGGAGGTTGTTTTCTCCACCTAATGTCTGGAGGAGAATTAGCAGTGCTGATGAGATCTACTGTTACTAAAGCTCAGAGGACACAATAACCTAAAACAACCAGTCCAGCACCTTCTGTGCAATGCATATTTCCCCTGATTAAAAGATCAATTTCAAATGCAAAAGCAGCTGAATTAATTTAAGTTTTTTGCTAATGAGTAGGCTATATGTAGTTTCAACTGCTGAAAATAATTTTGGAGGTACCAATTTGGGTTACAGTTCAGTTCCAGCTTCTGCCTAAACACAACTCCCCACAAAGCTTGAGTAAAACCTGTGTAATTTCCCCCCTCCAGACACCATAAAGATGGAACAAGTAATAATCATAGGAGATGCGTGTCAAGCCATTGAGTTGTTTATGTTGGAGTGAATCTGAACAGTGAATCCATATCTCAGTCAGTCAAATGAAGTGCCAAATTGGAATTGAAGGCTCCAGTTAACACCACAATTAAATATTCCCTCACCTCTGAGAATCTGTCACCAGGAAAACTAAAAAATGTGCAAATCCAAAGCAAACCTGAAGTTTATTTGCACTCCATTTTCTCATTTAGATTAAAATATTATTTATTGCCTTGGAAGAAAGCTGAGAGTTCTTTTTCTCTGGGAGAAAGCAGCTCAGTATTTCAATCATGATGATGGGGAGATCTGAGACCCAAGACCAGATATTGCAGTGAAATGCCTCAGCTCAGCCTAAATTACAGCCTGTGCATCTTCCTGAATACTCTGGTCTTAATTCTAGGCAAGGAGCAATGGACAGACACCGCCCGAGGCTGCCCAGCCAGCCTGGCTGGCTCAGGCCATGGAGGTGAGGGACACATGGACCAGGCAGGATGGAGGTCATGGAGGTGTTCCAAGGGCTGGAGCCCCTTTGCTCTGGAGCCAGGCTGGGAGAGCTGGGGGTGTTCATCTGGAGAAGAGAAGGCTCCAGGGAGACCTAAGAGCTCCTTCCAGTGCCTAAAGAAGCTCCAAGAGCTGAAGAGGGACTTGGGACAAGGGATGGAGGGACAGGACAAAGGGGGAATGGCTTCCAACTGCCAGAGGGGAGGGATAGATGGGATATTGGGAAGAAATTCTTCCCTGTGAGGGTGGGGAGGCCCTGGCACAAGTTGCCCAGGACAAGCTGTGGCTGCCCCATGCCTGGAAGTGTCCAAGGCCAGGTTGGATGGTGCTTGGAGCAACCTGGGATAGTGGAAGGTGTCCCTGCCCATGGCAGGGGGTGGAATGGGATGATCTCTAAGGTCCCTTCCCACCCAGACCATCCTGGGATTCTGGGATTCTATGAAATGCATTTCTCTCTCCATGAGCCTTGGCAGTACGAGGGCTGCCTGTGGGTGGGGAGCAGGGCTGGAATATGGAGGATCCCCACAAGACCCCCTCAGTCACATGTAGGTCACACAGGGGGTGGAATTAGATAATCTTTAGGGTCCCTTCCAACCCAAACCATTCTGGGATTCCATGATATCCTGGAGAAAATGGGCCTAAGTGACTGCTCCATCCTCAGCCCAAGAAACTTTGCAGCACCTCTGGATTCTGGGATTGCAGGTCCGCTGCTATATTGGAGCACTTTGAGTTCTATCTGAGCAAACAAACCTCCCTGAGCCCATAAAGAACCTGTGTCACAGCAGGGCTGAATGTGGGGAATGAGCTCCCTGAGAATAGACCCATCTGAGCTGCACCCACATGGGGCTTCTCTGGCTCTGCTCAGGCTTTGCCAGGTCCATCTGAACCCAGGCTGAGCTCTCGACTCTCCCAGATAGGACCACTCAGTGCCACAGGAGAATGGAGCCTTTGCACTGAGAGAAATGAGTGTTTCATTTGTGTATTCCACGGGAAGGACACTGAGTGTTGTTACCAGTGCACGAAAGAAAGAGGAATAATTTAATCCAAAGGACTGTGCTAATTCTGGTGATGTCTGAGACAGCATTTCTCAGCATCGGCCCCCTGCTGTTGTCAGAGAGGGAGCATCACTCCCTTTGTGAACAGATGGGGAGACTGAGTTGCAGAGGAGAGCTGTGATCTGCCAAGATGGACCAAGCTGAATGAGAAAACATCCCTGGTGCCAGGAGATGGCACTTCCCTTGTTTGAAGGAGGCCAAAAAATTCATCCCCGTCCCTGGCTGCAGGGAGAGAAATGGTCTGGAGGTGGGTAAACAGCCATGGCAGCAATGTCCCTTTCTGTGCCCTGGCCTTCCTGAGAGGAATGATGGAGAGGTGATATTGCCGCCCCAGGCAGTGGGTGGTACAGGGGGATGTCATCCCAGTGTCCCCGCAGTCCTGCTGGACATGGCTGGTACCCCGGATCTGTGTGCTCTTGCACACAGGGCTGGCACCAGGGAAAGCACAGAGGGAGGCTGGTGTGGGACACACGGGAACAGGGCTGAGGAAGGAATCCTTTGTCCTCCTCCAGCTCCTTTTTGTGATCAGAGACTTTTGCACCTGACAGAAACCCAACCAAACCACTCAAGACTGTGACAGCTGCTGGTTGTGGTTCCTTGCTCAATGCCAGGGGACAAAGCCTAGGCAAGGACAGGATGGGGGAATGATGGGAGGTGTCAGGTCCCACACTGCAGAGAAGGGCAAACCCAGATACCCCAAATCTTTCCAGTGACTGATCCTGCTCTGCTCTTCCCTACATCACCAAACAAGGCCCTTCCTGCCCTATTTGCCCCCATCACGCACCAGCCCTCAGCACACAGGACTCTGTAGGAAGGAGGATCTCAGTCCCTCAGGGTTATTTCATCCTCTCACCGGTGGCATCACCAGTGATGTTTCCCCTTCCCTCTGCCCTGCCTGTCCAGCCACTCCCAGGGATGGGATAGCATCTCCATGCAGGGCCAGAGGTGCCATGGGGGTGGTCAGGGAGATCAGCTCATTGCTATTCTGCAGGACACCCTGCTGGATCTGGGGACTTTTTGTGGCTGCCTTGGAGAGCATCAATTGCTCTTTCTTGCCACTGGGCACCCCGTGCTAGAGCCAGCCCTGGCAGCTGGGTAGCTGCGCTGCCAGAGCAGGATCTCCCTGCCAGGAGCCCCAGCAGCCTCTGGGACAGCACCTTTCCCATTCCATGGCCTTGAAAGTTCAGGTCACCTTGGGTTAGATGTGTCCCAAAAGGAGCAGCCCCCTGGGATGCTCCTCCCAGCGCATTGGCAGTCCCAGCACTGGGCTCTGCTGGCTCTCAACTCCTGTGCCCATCCATGCTGCTTTGGCAGGGTCACAGTGAAAAAACATTCATTTCTCTCCAGGATAATCCAGTGCTGTTCCTATTAGCTCAGCTGTGCTGGCTGTGACTTCCCCAGGCTCTGAGAGAGAGCTGTTGTCCCCAAGGGGAGGAGACTCTCAAGCTGCCCTGTCCCTCCCAGGAGTCTCTCAATCCTATGGTCCCCTCCACACTCCATGTCCTGCTGTCTGCAGAGACCACAACCTCCCCGAGTTGTGTCTGGGCTTCCCTCACACCCCTGTGGGCAGGATCCTTCAGGGCTTTTCCCTGTCCTTCCAGACAGAGCTTTTCTTCCAGCCCATCAGTTCCTTTACAGTCTGAAATTACTCCAGTGTGTGTCACAGTGAAACTCATCTCCCAGGTTATTTCACCACCGTGCCTCCCACAGGTTTTCTTCTTTTTTTCCATCTTTGTGTTGCCATGACCTTTCTCTCCCCCCTGCCTCCACCCCAGGACACATGCACTGCTGTGAAACCTTGGATGAGCCATTCCCTGCTGCCAGGCTGATTTCAAGAACAGCCATTTGGATGCAGGATCTCCATTGTCCAACAGTCCCAACAAATCCAACAGTCACTTGTGTTAGGTACAAACTGCTATGAGGTGTGCTAGACAGATTTCATTGGGTCTGGCATCACAGGAGTCCCTCCAGATTCAAGTTTGGAAGCAGGGGTTGGTGGGCTTTGTCTTAGGTGTCTCCCACCCAAGCTCATAGCCAAAATCCCCTTCTTAGTCAGAGCAAATCTGGCCCTTTTAAGATACAGTTAAGCTTATTCTGACAACAAGAATGGGCAAAAAACCCTGCCGTGATTGACCTGGGTGTGTAAGAGCAGCTGAGGGTGGTGTGGCTGTTGGTGGCCACAGGGCACACATCCAATGAGAGCAAGGCAGAGGCCACATGCCTGTGCCAAGGACTGGGAAATGACACGGAGAGCAGCCCAGAACCCAGAGCCAGTCACTGGGAAGGGCTCCATGTTAAAAGGAGCATCTGAGCCCGTCTGCATGCCCAGACCAGACCGCAGAGTTGTGTCTGAGCCTCTCTGCATCCCCTGTGAGTCATTTATTCCTGCTCTATCACTTGCTCTGGCTGATGTGGAGCAAAGGTGGAACTGTCTCTGTAAGGGCCAGGTGATGATAATAGCTCCCTTGGATGGAGTCACATTCCTAACATCTCGGGGGTGAGGGAAGACTCGGGCCTCCCATCAAAGGGCTCCTGCATGCCCTGAGCCAGCTCAGCACAGAGCATGGTGAGCTGAGCCTGACTCACCCCAACACCCAGCCTGCAGGGCCAGGCTGGGCTGGTGGGGCCAGGACAGCTGAATCAGCAGCTTTTGCTTTGGCAGAGCCTCCTTTCCAGGCTGTTTTCCTTGTCTTGGTGCCAGCAGCTGCACAGGCCCCTTGGACACCCAGCCCAGAGGGGCATTACTGTCACCTCCACCAATGCAGCACCCTGGGACAGAGCCCAGTCACTCCAGAAAAGGGAAAATCATGTCCTGGAAGTGTGACAGACTGTCTAGGTGTTCCCAGGTGGTTCTGGGGCCCTGCAGTTCAGCCATAGTCTGTACCCTGGACACAGGAGCATCACCCAGCTCCAGTGAGGGACCTGCCTTCTGTCCCACAGTGGCTCTGGCAGTGGGTGCTCCTCATTTTCTGCTCAGTGGGGACTTCATGGTCCCTCTGTGCTGCCATGGGATGAAGGAACACAGGCTGGCTGTGTCCCACCTGCTTGGATTTATGGTACCAGGCCTGAACTGTGGCCTTGGATGTGGTAGAGCCCTGCTGGGTTCCATCCACACATCCTGGTTTGGTGTCTGCTCACTGCAGGATGAGTTCATGGGCAGCCATAGAATCTCAGCATCCCAGATGGTTTGGGTGAAAAGGAACCTTAAAGCCTATTTCATTCCACCCCCTGCCATGGGCAGGGACACCTTCCACTATCCCAGGTTGCTCCAAGCCCTGTCCAACCTGGTCTTGGACACTTCCAGGCATGGGGCAGCCACAGCCTCTCTGGGCAGCCTGTGCCAGGGCCTCCCCACCCTCACAGGGAAGAATTTCTCCCTATATCCAACCTAAATTTCCCATTTTTCAGTATGGATCCGTTGTTCCTTGTCCTGTCCTACAGCTCCTGATGATCCAACCTGGCCCTTTTAAAGACACTTCAGCTTTTTTAATACCACAAATGGCTATAAACCGACGCTGTGAAAGAGAAGTAATATAATTTCATGGAGTTACTCCTGCAGGGTTCACAGTAATATAATTTCATGGAGTTACTCCTGCAGGGTTCACCAGGGCTGGAACTGCATGCCAGAGGAGCCCAGATGTCCAGAGCCCTGGGCACAGTCATGGCAGGACTGCAGTGCAGGAACAGAGATGCCACGTCTGTCCCAGCAAATCTCAGCTTCCACACCTTCCCTATCCCAGCCTCCACCCCTGCCCTGTGGGGTCACCCTGAGCCAGCCATGGTGCCTCAGTTTCCCTGACTGCAGATATGCTCTTGCTGGGAATTTGAGCTCTTGCTCAAATTTACTGGTGAGACATCATCAAGGGTCAGTGCCTTACCCTGCAAATCAATAGGAATGGGTAAAAAGCCCAATGAAAAAATTCCCAGAGCAGGATTTTAGGGTAGAGCAGCAGGAAGGAACAGGTTTTCATTCATGGCCATGCAGCACAGGCCTGGCAGACGCAAGCTCTGCTGAGGGACAGATGTGACACTGCTATTGGGGTCAGGGTGATTACCCAGCACGGGGAGCATGCCTTACCCTGATGGAATACACAAGGACTGGGAGAGGACAGAGTCCTGCTGTTCAGGAAGCCCATCTGGGGTCTCTTGAGGCCATTCATCTCCTCTTGCCCTTTTAATTCAGACAATTTGGGAATAACTCCAAATATCAGTGAGTCTGGAGCATCCCCACACTGGATTCTGACCTCTCCTCCCCTTCCCTCCACACTACTGAGGATGGTGTATCCCACACTCAGCCCCTCGCTGCATCCCTAGGTGACACCCCCAAGCCCCAGCCTTTTTCCCTGCCATTCCAGGAGCTGCAAATGCTGCTGACAGCTCCAGTCGCTTCCCTGCAGCTGCATAGCAGCATCTGGAGCTTTTGGGAGTGACCTGATTTTGCGTCTGCCGGCGAAGGTCTCGTGGCACCGCTGCAGCAGCTGTGTGAGCTCCCAACGAGCCTAATCCAGGCATCCCCTCACCGAGGGGAGAGCCCTCGTGACTTTGATCCCTGACTCAGCCTGTTCTTGGCTGAAAGTTACTCTGCAGATCAGAGTCGGGCTGAAAACCAGTTCACCTGGGTATTTACAGGTCTTTACCAGGTTCTCAAAGCAACATAACCTGCTGGTAAATCCCTGCCCGTCTCCAGGGCTCTGGGATTTTGGTGATACTGGAATTGAGCTCCTGATGCTGGATTGGCACAGCTTGTTGGTGCAGCTGGGTCTGGTTGGAGCAGAGCTTGGTGGGAAATGCTGGCTCTGATGCGGCACCCACACGCTGAGCTGGTGCAGTGTGCTGGAAACTGCGGCTTGGAAACAGCCTCCAGTCTGCAGAAACCTCCCTGGGCTGTAATTCCTGCCTTTTAATCTCCATCCTTGGTTCAGAGCTGCCTGTTCCATGGAATGAAGCTCTCCATAGATCACTCTCGCTTGCTAAAAATATACCTGGAGGAGGGCAGCAAGGGAAGAAAAAAAGAGGTGGCTGCAAAGACCTGTCAGTCCCCAAAATTCCTCCAGGTTAGAGAAAATGGGTGTGTTTTCCTTGGAAATGTAATGTGCTTTCCCTGAGATAGGGCCTGTACAGATGGATGGCATCTTTTCATTGACTAATGGAGATGGAAAGAAAATAGATGAGCTCCCAGGTGTGAGAGGTCTGAGTCACCTGGCTGCTTTTGAAATTCCTCCAAATTTAGAACAGGCCTTGGAAGAGCCATGGTTTGATTTATTCATTGGCCTGGCTGGACAAGAAGGTTTCCTGGGACTTAGTGTTGAGAGTGCTGGAAAGATGTCCCCCAGGCCCTTAGGTGTTTTGGAAGCTGGGAATTTGGGCCAAACCATGCCAATGTCTCCCTCCTCGCCCCTCCCATGGCAGTGGGTCCCCATTGCTCTCCTGCCAAGATCCTCCGTGAATGCTTGGTGGAGGAATCATGGAATCATGGAATGGTGTGGATTGGAAAAGACCTTAAAGCTCATCTCATTCCACTCCTGGTGAGGGACACTTTCCACTATCCATGGTTGCTCCAACCCCTCGCCAGCCTCGCCTTGGACACTTCCAGTTTCTCTGGGACACCTGGAATGGGGGAAACCCACCTCAGACGTGTGCCCTGCTCCATGACGCAGCTGGCTGAGGGCAACGAGGCTTCCCTGGCTTCCCATGACCCAGCCCCATCTGGCCCCATGCCTGCAGCCCTTGGCAGGGCTGGAGAGAAGGGGAAAGAGCACTGCAATCCCAGCAAGTGCTGGAGCTCAGGCAGGAGCCTGGAAAACAGAGAGTCTGGGGGGGAAGCTTCCCCCTTCCCCTTCAATGTACATCCAGGAGCTCAGAGGTCACCCTAACACCCCTGTCCATCCCCTTCACATCCCTCTCACCTCCTGCCTGGCAGGCACTGCAGTCCAGAGCTGAGGGATGTTCCTGCCATCCCTGAGCTATTTTATCTCCTGACATTCTGGACAGGCCACTCCTGAACCACTGGACAATGCCAGTGCTGTCCACAGAGCCACCTCCTGACCCTGCTGTACCCTGGGCTCTCCCCCTGCTGCACCCCATCCTCCTGCCCCCCATTTCTTACAGATTTCCAACCTTTCTGATCTACTTTAGATGGCTCTTCAGCCTCATGTGTGCATTCCAAACCTTCAGCAACACCAAATGCAGCTCTCCTGAGTGGGATGCTCCTTGGGATACCACGGGGTGGGAAGGGTGGGGCTCGGGGGACACCCCAGTGTTGGGACACAGGCACAGAGGATGGAGGTCCCAGATGTGGAGGGAGAGAGCCCAACACAAGGGCTCCAGCAAACAGCAGATTCCCGCAGGTTTTCCCTTCCTGGCACGTTTCAAAGTGTTTGAGGTGAAGTCACAAGGTGACGACCCCCAAGGACACTCCAAGATAGGCTTGGGCTACATCCAGGTATCCAGCATTCCCAGCCAAGGGGCGGTTAAGCACATTCCAAGGACAGCAGCTCCTTTTGCCATGGCCCTTTCCAAAAAACCCAATGCACATCTCAGAGCAGAGACAGCACCTCCAAGGCAGCAGAGGTTGGCACTGAAGAAACTGCATCCCCCCAAACATCCCTCCAGCACCATCCCCCCCCACAATCATCCTCCCTGGCACCATCTCCCCCAAACATCCCTCCGTCACCATCTCCTCCAGCATCCTGCCTCCACCGGGATGCTCAGGGGTCAGTTCCTGCCGGACACCCCCAGCTGGCTGCTTCCCCTCCCTTTGAACTCATTTCATTTTCTGCAAGCATGGCTGTGAGAGGGAAGTTTGGGCTGGGCTGGAGGACCCCGCTGAGCCTGGCTGGGGACATCACAGGCTAGGGGTCCTGCCTGGCCATCAGTCGGGGAGGAAGGATGTGAGAGGGGAGTGGGAGCTTTTCCACCATCAAATCTATTTTAGGTGATTTCCAGCTGTTCCTGTGGGAGCTGGGAAGTGAGGGACCCTCTGCTCCAGCCTGCTCAGTGATGCTCCTGCATCCCTCCACAGTCAAAGTAAGGCCCCTTGAGGGGAGGCAGCATCACTCAGGCCCAGCAGCCAGGAGGGGTCACTCCCACAGGCTGGAGCAGAGAGAGAGGGTTTGGTGAGATATCCCAGTCTCTCGACCATGCTGGGTGGAGGAGGAAGAGCAGGAGGTACCAACTCAAAGCCAAACAAGACACCTCTCCATATGATAAAATCTGCTTCCACCTTGCACAAGTGGCCCACTTCCCTCTGTACTTCTGTGTCCATGGGAAATGGCCACGGGAGCGATGGAACATCGGATACTGCTTTGGCATCTCCCACTGCCATGTAGAGACACCCCAAATGTCCCAGGGTGCCATTTCTGCCAGCAGACACCCACCAAGCTCCCAGTGTCCCCCCAGGACTCAGGTCTCTGGCAGAGGATGGGTCCATGTGTTTGCTGGAAGAGGGAACAGACCTGCAGGTTGTGCCCCAAACTCACCATCCCAGGGCCAGGGTGTCCATGGGCAGCCTGGAGCTGCAGCCAGGCTGTGATGCACCATGTTCCTCATTCCCTGCCATTCTTCCCTGTGAGGAAGGCACAGAAAAGCTGTGGCTGCCCCATCCCTGGAAGTGTCCAAGGCAAGGCTGGATGGGGCTTGGAGCAACCTGGGATGGTGGAAGGTGTCCCTGCCCATGGCAGGGGATGGAACAGGGTGATCTTCAAGGTCTCTTCCCACCTAAACCACCCTGAGATTCTGGGATTCTATTAAATACATTTCCATCTCCCTGAGCCTTGGCAATGACAGGGCTGCCTGCCTGTGAGAAGAGAGCAGGGCTGGAATGTGGGTCATCCCCACAAGATCCCCACAGCCATGTGTGGGTAACACTGGTGAGCATCCACCCTGTCCCAGGCTTATCTGAGGAATTCTGTTGGGAATTCAGGCTGCAGTGAGCACACTGGCCCTGCCTGTGCCAGAGGGGATGGCTCTGCTCAGTGTCCTGGATGCCCTAGGGATGAGCCTGAGGCAGATTCTCCACATCCTTCCCCATCTGCCTGCAAATCTCTGCTCAGGTATGGCTGCCATCGCTGCCTGTGACCCTCTGGGGATACTCCCAGAACTCTCCCAGGCACAGTGGCCACATGTGTCCCTCCATGGTCCCCAGATCCTGCCAGGTGTCCCAGGCTCTCAGCACCCAATTTGCCATTGCTGGGTTTGGTGTCACAGTCAGGAACAACACCACAAGAGCCATCAGCACTGTAAAAATGCTATCACTGTCCTTAGCATCCTGCAACAGGTTGGGAGAAACTCGAGGCATTTCAGATTCAGGGAGTATTCCTAAGTGGTGTTTCCTGTCCTCTGTGCTATATATATGGCACTACATTCCTTAAAATCACATGTACCAACTGCCGGGAATTCATGAAGTCAAAGGATCATCAAGGTTGGGAAGGACCTCTGAGATCCTCGAGTGCAACCATTAAGTTGATGAGGCTATGAAGCTTTTCAATATTAAAGTAGGCTCTGAAAAGACAGAGGAAACTCTCCTGCTGCCGAGTGCTTAGGCACATAATGGGATCACAAAATTCAGGGTGGAAACTGCATGAGAAAAACCCACCCAAACTGTGCACAGCATAATATTAACATTGCTCCCGGGAAAGCTCCTGGGATCAGGGCAGGAATCTTCCCAGAAAGGCCCATCGGATTCTCAGAGGCAGCAAAGGAGTTAAAAATGGATCGGTTTGTTAGGAAAATGCCTGACAGGCTGTGCTGCTCCTGTGGAGCCGCAGAACTCCCACATCAGAGCCTTCCCTGTGCGCAGGGGATGCGCGAGGCCCAAAAAAGCTCTGAGAGTAGTGACAGGGTGGGAATTGCTCTGGTGACACCGGCAGGCTGGGAGACAGGGATTGGGAAAATCACACCAAGACAGGAAGTCGGGAACAGTCTGTGAAATCATATGTAGCAGGGAGGGGCTGGGCAGGAATTGTGGATTTATCCTGCCCCCTCCTCTGTCTTATACTCCTTCCCCAGGCAGCCTCTGCTGGTGGTGACTGCGGGAAAATCCCAGAGGAACACATCTCTGGCCTGATCCCATAGATCTGGGAACACCAAGCACTCTGGAGCAGTCAGGTGATCTCAACACAGGTGCCTCCTGTCCCTGTCTCCCTGCATGGGAAGGCAATTCGTGCCCCAGGAAGGGTTCTACAACTGCTGGAGTCTGGGCAGCACTGCCACAAGGGGGTTGGTGCCTTTTGGAGGGTGTTTGTGCTGGTGAAGGGTCGGGGATCCCTCCAGCGAACTGCCTGAACTGCATAGGGATCAGTGGGGCGACACAAGGGCTCAGCTGGGCTGTTTTCCAGCAATGCTCCCACAGCTGGAAGGCAAAGGTGTCCCTGCAGAGTGAGGGGGACTCACAGCCAGGGGCTGAGTCAGTCTGTGCTCCGGGGCACTGAGGCTGGGTGCCATGTCCCCTTCCAGCCCTTCTCACAGTCCCTGGTCCCACCAGAGTTCCCACCATGGCACCCCAGAGCTGCTTCCCCAGCTCAGCACAGCCCCGGCAGGGAGGGAGCAGGGCACAAGGGGTTAAATACCTCCTCCTGGAGCGGCAGAGCTCGAATAAAGTGCTCAAATAAAGTGTCCCCCTCCTTTACGCCCTGAGGTACATGCTCTGGGATTGGAATGGCAACAGATACAGAAGGGGAGAAAGGAGTAATTTGTGGGGCACCCCATAACACGGGTGAGGCTACCCCATGAAACGTGGCAGGCTGTCACCTCTGGTCCCTCAAACCCCCAAAGCTGTGTCCCACATGTCTATGAGCAAGACACCCCTGGGCTCCCCATGGTAAGGGAAAACCTGAGCCGAAAGCCAAACCTGTTGTCCCCTTTCTACTCCCTGGAGCACCCAGCCGGGGCTCTCCCAAGTGTGGGGACACTCTTTGTCCTGGCCATGGGAATCCCAGGAGGGACTGTCCCTCCCTGCCAGCCAGCTGCCACAATGTGATCTCTGTCTGCACACCCAGCACCCCCTGAACCTCCAAAAGAAGCTGCTGGAGGCTCCAGGGCCCCCCTGCCCCAGCCTGCCCCAGTTGCTACTGCAGCTAGATGTGTCTGGGAGAGCAATACGGAGAAAAGTCCTCTCTCCCAGTGCTTCTCCAAGAGTCTGGGGCTTCCTCACTCCCTTTTAACCTCCACAGCAGAGCTGGTCCCGACGTGTTTTCCTACCTGACAGGGATCTTCACCCGCAGGTATCGATCCACAGCGATGGCCAGGAGTGCCAGGATGGAGCTCTCGGTGAGGATGAGGACGGGACAGGCCACCATGAGGCAGGTGTAAAACTCTGTCTGGGGTCCGATGTTGATGATGATGGCCAGGGGGATGACCAGAGCCCCCACGGCCACGTCGGCCACCGCCAGTGAGACAATGAAGCAGAAAGTGGCATCCCGCAGAGCCTGGTTCATCTTCACAGCCCAGATGACCAGGATATTGCCCGGCACGGACACCAAAGCAATGAGGACTTCGATGGAGATGTAGGCAGCCTGGAAGGCTGAGATGGGGTGTGCCATGATGCTCCGGTCCCCCCTGCTCCCGCTGGGGTCCCTCGGTCACCTGCAAACGCACAGGGAGGTAGTGAGAGAGTGGCATCTGAGCTGCGAGCGGGATGAAGCCTGTGCGGGGGGGCGGGAAAAACCCTTCTCCCGTCTGTGCCGTCCCCCGGGACTCCGACCCCCGCCCCGGGGCGCACCCTGCGTCCACCTCCATCCAGCACCCCGCTCCATCCCGCAGCGCGACCGCTCCCGGCGCTGCGGAGGGAACGGGAGACACCGGGCAGTCCCGGGAGAGTGGAGGAGCCTCCCCGCCCCTTGGGCCGCCCCAGGACCGTCTGCCGGAGCCCTTCGGAGCCGATGGACCCGTAGCGGGACGCCCGCTGTTTCCCTGCTCCCTGCCCCGAGCTGCTTCCCGCAGCCGCCCGAGCCTCGAGTCCCGGCAGCAGCCGCCCGCCCGCGCCCGGCCCCGACTCCTCTCACCTTGTCCTGCAAACCCAGAGCTTGTTTTGGGGTGCCCTCACCCCCAGAGAGCCAGCGCTATCCACCCGGAGGGCAAGACGGGGCTCATGCTGGGGGCGGCCAGGGGGACGCTGCGGCCGGCGGGGACGGTGCTGGCCGCGGCCGCCGGGGCTGCGCTCGGTCCCCGGTGCCCGGCACCGCTCGGCTCCCGCAGGCGCTGCCCGCTCCCCGCCGGAGCCGGAGCATCACATGGTGCCGCCTTCCAGCGTTTAAAGAGCGACTGACCCGATTCAGGGCTCGGCGGCACCGGGAAGAACCGGGGGAGGGGGTGAGGGGGGGCCGGGCGGAGGCGGCAGGACCGGGAGGAGAGCGGGGAGAAGGCAGTGGGGGGGAGCAGCGGAGCCAGTCCCAGTCCCGACGCTGCCGACACGGCTCGGGCTCCGGTTTTAGCTCTAAAACCGGCTTTTGAGGTCGGGTGTGAGCAGAGGATTGGGGCGGGCAGGGGAGGGCGGAGGCTGAGCCAGAGCCAGAGCTGGAGGTGGGCGAGGACACGGCCCGTCACCGGCACGGGCAGTGCTGCTCGGGCCTGTGCCCCAGGACTGCGTCGGGACCCCCAGTCAGACCTAAACGACCCCCATAAGCTCTGGTGTTCACCCGGGCTCTGTCTGGCAGTGTCTCACTCAAAATCACTGCTGGGGTGGGCGGGGGGTGAGACCTCTAAAGCACCCTTCATCTTCCAAACGGCACCCCTAGCTGTGGGAGCTGCACCCCGAGCTGGGGAGGCACTGTGCCCCTGGGAAACAGTGGCTGGGGCAGGGGAACGGTATGTCCACACAAGGCATGTGGAGGAATGATGGCCCCAAACTGCAGCTGAGGCTGGACCAGGGACTGTTTAAGGTTCTAGGAGAAGTTTGGGGGAATATGGGCACCTGCAAACCCCATCCTGCCCCTCCCCAGGCCAGGCAGCGCAGAGGAAATGGGTCTGTGGGCTCGATCTCACTGATGGAGTTGGTCCACCCAATCCCTCCAGGGACCCCCGGGTGTGGACCAGGCACCTGCAAAGCTCATCCTGCATGAATCACTTCCCAGGAGTGGGGCTGGTTTATCTGAGTGCTGCAGGGAACAGGACCAGCTGCCACTTCAGACGTGTGGCAAGGGGACTCTCCTAACCCTCATCGGCACCTCTCCCCATCCTTTCTGCCTCTTTTGATGAGACTCGGGGCTGGAGTTTTCCCCTGCTCTGCCCTGCCTCGTGAGAGATGTCCCAACCCTCGGATCTGCCCCTTGGGCTGCCCCTCACCCCTCTCCTCATCAGACCTTGCATACCCCACAGCAGGGATGGGATCAGCTGTAGGACCATCCCAACTCAGGGCTGATTTTCCATCAGCCACCAGCTTGCCCATGGGGTCACCCCACTTTCCCCCTTGGGCAAGTGGCCAGCAAAGGGCTGGGAGGTCCGAGCCTCCAAAGGCTGTCCGGGCTGTGGCACTGTGCCACCTCAGGGCACTGGGCTGTGCCAGCAGCAGGGTGAGGTGAGCTTAGTTTGGTCTGAACAATCGGTTTGCTCTGCAGAGAGAAAAATAAACCGAGGCTAGCAGGCTCCTGTAAACACGGTGCTATTTATGGAGCGTTTGCATCCCGCAGCATCTCCTCACACCTCCTCCACTACAGGGAAAAGTGATGCTTCCTATGGCTGAGCCCCTAAATCCAGAGGCAAGGGGTGGGATGGGGGTGCTCAGGATGGGCTACTGAGAGTGGAAAGTGCATTCCCAGAGATCCTGAAACCCCTCGCCCACCACCTTCCCAGGGTGAGTGTCCTTGCAATCAACCTCTGGCTGGGAGCAGGGCAGGAAAACCAGCAGGTTCCTCACGGGAGAGCAATGCGGAAGCAAACGCAGGCAGGGCCCGGCTTAATTGTATGCAAATCTCCCTAACAGAGATTAAAACCACTCCTTTTCCTTTGTGGATTTGCAGTTTGTTCTCTCTCCCTGGATTTGTGCTCCTGAATGCTCGGTCTTAGCAGCACCCCAAAAAACCCCCATATTATGCCAAAAATGAGCTGCTTGTGAACCTGCCAGAGCGGGTCTGAGCTCTCCCACCAGCCCAAGAAAAGTGTCTCAGGGCTTGGGCAAAGGCTGCAGAGGTTGGATGAACAAATCGGTACAGGTGGTTGTGCAGAGCCCATTCCTAATGGGTGGGGATCATCCGTTCATTTTCCTGACACCAAGCAGGGCATGTGTCCAAAGAGTGTCAGAGATACCTTAAAAACCCATGAAAAGGAATTTTCTGGTGAGCATCAAACACTGAGAAAGTTATTCAGGTCTTCCAGGCTCTTTCTGGGGTTTGTAAGGAGAAAATGTCCTGAGAGCTGCAATAGGTTGTGAAGATCCCAAAGAAATGTTGGATGATGGTGCTGCGGATAAATACCTGGTGCCATCCTTGGCACTCAGGGAGAGATGGGATGAAATGGGAAAAACAGGGGACATGGTGTGGCTTCCTGCAGCAGCTCCCATGAACTGTGGACAGGAGCAGTCCATGGCCATGGCAGGAGGGGACAGTTGGTGTCCGGCTAGGTGCCAGTGGGATGCACCCGAGGCTATGGCGTGTCAGGGCTGGCTGATGAGATCAAACCCTGACTGAACCCCCAGGGCTCGGCAGCAGCCAAGAAATGCTTTTCCAGGGAGACAAGTCAGGGCGTGGGGAGCTCATTTCCGCCTTTCTTCAGCCTTTCTCCGGGCTTTGAGTTTCCCCCTCCTGCCTCAGTTTACCTACACAAAGACCAGCTCCATGGTGCCATCCTGGGTGCTCAGGGCAGAAGAAGTTGAGGGTCCACCTTTTCCATCATGGGGACCGTCCCACAGCACTTCTGGTCATGGAAAGGGGCCTCTTAATTAGGAAAGTTAATTAGAAGCATGGCTGGTGCCAGCAGCACAGGGCTGTGTGCTTGGAGGGCTGACGGTTCTGCAAGATATTAATTAGGATGAGTGATTCCCTGAGTGCCATGGTCTGGTGGGTCCACACAGGATGGCACAAGGCAAAGAAAAAAGGAGCAAACAAAGGGAAACTCCGGAGCTTTTCCAAGGAGGCCTCCACTGTGCTGAGATGCTTTGGAGTGATGCTCACCCCATAGTACCACACTCTATGTGCCAATGACACAGAGCCCTGGGGACCTCACTCAGGACACGGCTGCTCCATGACTTGTGCTCACTTTCTTTCCTATTTAATGGGATACACAGCCCTGGGAATCTATTTGGGGAGCAAGGAGCCCCAGACTTTTGTACGGTGGTGCATCCTCATCTGGGCTTGGCAGCAGATGCTCAGCTCAGCACAGAAAATATCCCAGGAGATAGTTTAAACCAGCAAATCCCGGAGAGTGGATGAAGGAAGGGCTGCTTCCATGTGGACTGTATGTTCCCACTGAGCACATCCCACCCCTGTTACCCAGAGCAGGTGGGGAAGGAGGTTGGCAGCACTGCCCATGCACTGAGGAAGAAACTGAGGAGTCACAGGAGGTGTCCGTGGTCCCTCAGCCCTGTGATGGGACAAGAACATGCCTCAGTTCCCTCCAGCCTGAGTAGATGCCACATCCATGATGCTGCAGATCTCCAAAGTGGCTGAATTGGTCAGGACCCACTCAGAGCCCTGCCAGAAACCATCCAGATGTTGCCTACAGGCAGCTGGGTCACTGTGCCAGCTGCCTTGGCACAGCAGGATATTGCTAGGCTTTTGTGCCTCCCTGTCAGGAAGAACTGCTGAGACATCACCGGATGGAAGAAAAAATTCTTCCGAGCCCAGCGAGCTCTGGCAGAGCAGAGTCTCTGGCAAGACAGAGTGGTAGGGCAGAGGTCTGTCCAGAGGTCCGCCCCAACATCCCGATCCGGGGCTTTGCCTCGGCACTGCTGCCTCTTCCTCACCACACTGGAGTTATTTTAATCCCCAGGGAGTGTTTTCGAGGTGGGCTGAGGGCCGGGAGCTATTCCTCCCACTACTTCCACCTGGCTCTATGGGGCAGGAGGGGGTTAAACCTTTCCAACCCTGCCAAGCAGTTTAGAGGACCATTCAAACCCTTTGCCCCCTCTCCAGGGCCATCCCTTGGACAAACCCAGTGCTGTTTGGCCCCTGGTTTCAGTTGCAGTAGCCTGTGGAAGGGCAGGACGGTGCCTGCTGCCACCAGCCCTGCTGCACCGTGGGAAGGGAGGAGGGAGCCCGGTGCTGTGCAACACCCAGCAGTGATGACAGATCCTTGTGGGGCAAAGACTGGCGTGAAGCAGTGACTGGCCAGGAAAGGGGAAAAAAAGGCAGTGAGGGAGGAAAATGTAAAAGGGAAAATGTGAGTTCTGGTTTGCTGCAAGGGATGAATGAGGGGAACCGCTCCCCTTGATGGACCTTGGAGATAGTAAAATGATTTTATGATTGATCTTTGGGGAAATACTGGGGAGGGGATGAAGAGCTGAGTGGGTGTTGTGGCTGGAAAAGCCCAGGGCCAGCCCCAGACCGTGGACTGCAATGGCCTGGGGACACCTGGGAACACCATAAGGGTGGTGGAAAATGAGGATTTGGGGTGAAGGAGAAAATGGGGATGAAGGATGGACAGTGACAGAGGGAAGTGTCTGAGGAGGACTGGGATGGGCTGGATCAGTGCCTCTGGGTCAGGATGGAGAAGTGGCATAACGGAAACCATGGCTGCTGCTCCCCAAGCCTGTATGTCTCACATTAGCATTATGTCCCATATTTCTATTTTTAAATTCCCTGCTTTTAGCTTCCAGCTGTCACTTACAGCTCTCGGGCTCTGTAACAGAGCTTTTCCCCCCACTCAGACACTCACAGGCTGTAACTACCTCACCACCCTCCAAGGGGAAAGCTCTACTTTCACCCAGCTCCCGAAGTCTCTGAGCCCTACACTCTGCTGCTGCCCAAATTGTTGCCTTACCACCAATTTGAGGCGAATTTTTTTATATCCAGAAATTAATTCAGGACAGAATTTCAATGGGCAGGTTCTCTGTGTTGCAGGAAAAGCTGTTCAAACACTTCCCACATGCCAAAACCTACAGATTCCTATGGAAGACGTGGAAAATTCCTTATCAGCAGAGGAGATCCACCTTCTCCTCTCCTCCACTTCTTTTCCAGCTGGGATCGTTTCCCCCGTGGCCCCAAAGCAGCACAAACACCGCTGGGACCGCCCGAGCGCCGGCGAAACGCCGGCGAGCTCCCTCGGGAGCGGCTTCTCCAGGTCGGTGCCGCTGCAGAGGGACATGTGACATTCCGCAGTGCTCA
Organism: Lichenostomus cassidix; assembly: GCF_008360975.1. NCBI lineage: Eukaryota > Metazoa > Chordata > Aves > Passeriformes > Meliphagidae > Lichenostomus > Lichenostomus cassidix. The sequence continues at coordinate 362,925 of NC_139506.1, forward strand.
CAGCAGCCCCGGGATGCTCGGGGAGACGTTCCCACAGCTGTGCGCCTTCCTCGGGGACGCGGGGCCAGAAGTCTCTGCCACGAACTCGGAGAGCATCAGCTCCGTTGGACGAGGAGGCTTCTGCTGCCTTTCCACCCCTGATCCCTTGGGTGGGGCAGGAGCCAGCGTGGGGTCACCCAGCGTCACCCTGCAGAGGCCCGGAGGAATCTGTGCCCGGAGGTGACTCGGTGATGCCTCGGGACCTGCTGCCACAGTGGTGCCGCGTGGCTCCAGGGGTTAGGGAGGATGGAAAAGGGGGATCCATCAGCGCTGCAGAGGCCTGGGGGTGTCAGCTGACAGGCTGCAGTTTTGGGGGGCTGAAAGCCCCCAGATTGTCCCCCAGCTCTGGCGGGACAGAGGAGAGGTGAAGGGGAATGCAGACACTGCATTCCCTTGCTGGGAAAGGCTCGGAAAAGCATTGGGTTGAAGGGCAGAGACCCCAGACAGGTGTTGGGAAGGCAGTAACCTCAAATTTCCTCACCCTCGGAGCACCCCTTTCCATGAAAAGTCCTGGCTGAAGCAGGGTTTGCCATCCATGTCTGTCTCCTCCATCCAGGCTGGACGTGTGGGGATGGAGCAGGGAAGGAGCCTCCCCACTGTCTCCCCATGAAACTCATATCTGCTCACCCTTCCCAAAATATTATAGGGGGGCAGGAGCTGAGATGTTGCACTTCTAGGGATCCCCTGGGATTAAAAGGAGCAGGGACCTAGGCACTGGAAACTGGGAAACTGTGAATGAAACCCAGGGTCTCCTCCTGGGGACAAGTGACCTGCCCAGCCCCAGGGGCAATTTGGGCTCCCAATTGCACATCCCTAAATCAATTCTCTTGAAAGGGCAGAGAGCAACGTGAATTCTAGTGACCGAGAAGTTGCCTCCTCCCCCAGCCATTGCACTTCCCCAAAGCAATTAAATCCATGGGACCAAAGGCACCAGATGGGACATGGACACTGGGAAAGAGCATTCTGAGAGAGACAGAGGAGAAAGAGAATAAATAATAATAATAATAATAATAATAATAATAATAATAATAATAATAATAATTTCTGCTGTAGAAGAAATAAAGAGGAACCCCTCAAGTCACATTTGTTTCCCTCCCAACAGGATGAAAGCCAGCTGCTCCCCAAAACAGGTTTAGGGGCAAGCATGGCTGCTAGAGCTGAGGCAAAATACTCCTTCTCCATGACAGTTTAATCTCCAGATGAGCACGAAGACGCAAAGGAAAATGTTTCCGGGAAGTCCCCCCACTTCCCTGCAGCCTCCCCTCCCCGGATTGGGATGTTTTGGCTCAAAAGATGAACGAGGGAACTGGGACTGGGGCAGGAACTGAAGGAAGCCAAGCCCTGGGAGTTATTTTCGGCCATCAGGCAGGAAAAGCACCTGCTGGGGTCATTATGCCGCGGGAAAAAACAAACCTCGAGATTTTCTCCCAAGGGGGGGTCGAAAATAAATAGCTGGGATGATCCCTGCTGGAGAATTGGAGCGGGATAGAAGGGGGACACCCCGAGGCTTTCCAGGTCCTGATCCCCACGTTCAGCCCCCAAGCAAACAGCTGGAGGCCCATCCCGGATCCTGCAGAAAGAAGGGCCGGTTCCCCCTAAAAAAGGGGGATTCAAAGGGGTTTGAGATGCTTTTGGGCACTGACTCGGGTGCATCCCTAAATCCGGACTCGGCTGTGGATAACCGGGCTGCTGGTGCCCTCTCCCGTTCAGCTGCGGTGGCTGATGGCTCCTATATTCCTCTTGCCTCCTGCAACCCTCCTGAATCTCCCCTGTATCCTTCCTGCCATCCGTCCTTCATCGCTCCTCTATCCCTCCTGCCGTCCCTCCTTTATCCCTCCTCTATGCCTCCCGTATCCCCTCTGTGTCCCTCTGCCATTCCTCCTGGACAGAGACGTGGTCCCATGGGACTCTTGGGTGACCTGACCAAAGAATGGAGGGTTTATCCTTGGCCACAACCTCATGGCTCCACAAATTTGCCTTTCAAGGCATTTTTCCTTGCAGACAGCCCGGGATTGCATTTCCTCAGCGGCTGAGATGGCCTGGGAGGAGCTTGACTCCCTGCAATGGGGCACAGGGGCTACCCCAAAAACACCTACCCCTTTCTGTTCCCCACAGCAAAACCCACCAGGCCTCCTCATCCCTTCCAACCCCTCCTCATTCTCCCAGCTCTCCTGTCCCCTGGCTGTGCTCCAGCTCCATGGGCTCAGAGCAGGACATCCCGGGGGGGGTGGTCCGGGGACCCCCATGGGGTGCAGCTCCACCCAGCCCCTGGCCGGGATTCTCCTCCAGCCCCTGGAGCAGTGCTGGAGTGGTGACAGCTGGGAATGCGAGTGGAGGTCGGGGTTTGCTGAGGTTGAACATCCCGGACAGGGGGCAAGCCAGCGGGGGGGCACTGTAAGGGTCTGTCCCCATCAGGGGAATTTGCAGGGTGGGGTCCCTCCGGAAAGACTGAGGGCCCCTCCCTGGGGACCGGCGTGTCCGGCATCACCACTGGCATGTCAAGGGGGGGAGTCTGCTGTCCCTTGTCCCCTGGGGAATCACACGCTGAAACCACAAAATCCTCACAACCCTCCCTCCTGTCTCTCTGAGTTACGCCGGATGTCCTCCATGGGGGGAGAGAGGGGTGGGTGTCACCCCGGCTTGAGCCAAAATTTGCTGTCACTTGGGGTGGGGATAGAAAAATGCAGGAGTCACTGGTTTATGTTCTGAAAGCTCCACATGAGCATCACAAGCTCCTTTGTCCCCCTCTTCACCAGACCTTTGTCCTGTAGCATCAGCCCCAGTCAGGCCATGGAGGGAATGGAATATGCCCACCATGGGGACAAGCTGATGGTCACTCACCCAGAACACTCAGCTGGCAGCCACCCAGCTCCCTCCCAGCCCTCCCTGCTGGTTCCAGGCATCCTGTGTCAGGGCTGTCCCCTCCGAGGGACACTGCCGTCCCCAGGTCCCGTCCCTGGGCCTCGTGCCCTCCCCTTCCCAGACAGGTGTCCCCTCTCGGGGTCGAACAGCCACCACTTGTCATTGCTGAATCCCTCACATTCATGGGTCTTCCTCCAAACACCCACCTGTCCCCCAGCCATGCTCTCCCATCCCAGAGAAAGCAGCTCCTTGTTGACAACCTGAGTCCCCCCTGCTCCCTTGACGACACATGTGGGGACAGCCTGGCCAGTGCCACCATACAGGGGATGGAGCAACCAGGGAAGCCCCTGGCATGGGGGGACTCCAGAAGAGAAACCCCACTGTGGGGTTCATAAGTGGAGGTCCTGCAGGGTGAATCCCTCCTCCAGCTGTAATTTGGGGCTGGGGGCTGCAAAGGGGAAGGGTCATGTCCAGGCCGTGGGGTCATGGAGCAAGGGAGGTCATGACAGAGCAGAAACACAGGAGATTTAGAGCTGCAGTGGGACAGAGCATCCCCCAAGCAGTGGGGACAAGGACGGAGGTCAGGGCACCCAGTGTGGTCCCTGGACTGGGAGCCAGCAGACTGCTGGGACCCTGGTGGGTCAGGGCACACAGGGTGGGGCAGCAGGGCACCCACTAAAATTCCCAGACTGGGCTCAATGGGTTGGTATGTTGAGGCATCCAGAATTGTCCCCAAACTGGGATTCAGTGGACTGGGGACTGCTCAGCCACCAGCACCTCTCTGTTGATCCCTTACCTCCCTCCCAAGTCAAACCTTCAAAACCAGTTAATAATCAAAATAAAACTGTCAGATTTTAGACCTCCACCATGATTCCCGATTTTCTGATGGGGAAACTGTGGCACAGAGGCTGTCACCTGGATGGGTGTGGGGGGACCAAGGGTGCTGAGCCCCATGGGGACATGAAGCTGCAGGGGCAGCCCTGTCCCACCTCCCTCCCAGCCCACCAGGGAAGCCAAACTGAGCGAGTTGGCACTTATGGGTGAGGGAGGTGTTGTCTGCTGGTGCTGCCACCACTGCAGGACATCATCCCCCCTCTGTCCCCATGGGATGGATCCCAAACCAACCCCATATCCCCATCAGGATGAGATGTGGCTGTGCAAAGCCTTGGGCTGGGGCTGAACACAGAGGCTCTGCCGTAGCCGATCCCAGCCGAGCAGCTGTCACCGTCCCAAATCTCCGGCTAGCAGGCACGTCGGAAATCCCGGGTGTCGGAGGAGAGGTCTGCTCTACATTCCTTGGCCAGGAGTGGGGACAGGGCCAAGCATCTCCCCACTGCCTGCAGCTGCTCCCAAATATGTTACAACTTGTCATGGCAGCAAGAAGGGATGTCTGTGAGCTTGGAAAGTGAGAGGGGATGTGGGACAGTGAGGTGCCCGGTGGGGGTGGGAGGATGGGTCCAACTGGAAGTGGCATTTTGGTGATACTCCTTTCCTGTGCTGAAATCCCAGTGGAATTATGGGACCCCTTTCCTGTACTGAAATCCCATTGGGATGATCTCTGCTGGGCCTAGGCTTTCTCCCCCCTTTCTCTTCATCACTGGGATGGTGTCAGCACGCTGGGGTGTAGATGCGGCTTTGGGCACCCAAATCTCTTCATCAGCCCCTAAACCCAGGTTTTTCTGCTCTTCCCAGTGGAAGGAGCTGGCTGGCATCATCCCCACCATCGCATCTCCAGGATGGGCAGGGAGCAGCTCCATGCCCCAGGCAGGGATGTGCAGCCTGTTCATGCAGCTCCGAGCAGAGAACAGGGACATGCACTGGTTAAGGCTCTGTGCACTGGGAGGGAGATTCCCCAGCCTGCAACACACTCATGTGCATCCCCAAAACTCAGCAAATCCAGACTATCAGCTGTGGCGGGAAAGCAAAACAGGCGAGGCAGTCCCTGGGTGTTTCTCCGTGACTGCGCTCTGTGGACCTGCTTGGCCACCGGCTCGGGAAGCTGCCCCGGCGGGGCAAGGACAAACCCTCCTGGCTAGGATTTTCTCAATGGACAGGTATTTTTAGCTCTGGGCTCGTGGCTGCTGTCCCCGCCGGCTGTGTCGGGGTGAGCCGTCCCCGCGAGGCTCCCGCCGGCCGGGGGAAGGTCACCCCGTGACAGATCGCAGCACGTTCTGCCCGGGGCTCACACAACGCCGCTTTGTGTTGCCTCCCAGCCGCCACCATCCATCACAGGATAACCTGACAGCCGGCAGCAGAGCCCTAATCCCCCCCGACTCCAAATTACACGGGGCGCAGCCTTGGCTGCCGCGGGCACCCACGGGACCAGGAAAAGCACTTGCCTGTCCCCCAGCAGGTGCCTTTGCGGGTGGTGTGGGCCATGGTGGGAGCCCCCCAGTAGCCCACGGGGTTCCTTGGTGAAGACTACTTGCCCAGTGGAATTCATTATCCCTGATTTGATATCCACCGAGAATAGCCCGCTGGACCCACAGAACCCAAACCCCTCCATGTCCCCCTGCCGCTTCCAGGGTTAGGGTGATCCCTGGCATGGAGGGGCTGATGGAGCTGCAGAGTTGCTGTTGGGTGGGCACAGCGTTATCCCTGCTCCCACATCAGTGGATGAGACCCCCAAAAGGAATTGGAGCAAGTGTAGGTGCCAGAGCTACCACCCCAGTGGGGTCCCTCTTCCCAGTTCCAATCCCCTGCTGGCATCCTTTCCTCCCTGTCTCCATAAGCTGCCTCCTGTCTCCCCTGCCCACTCAGCCCTGGGGACACAGTGGCCTTGGTGGCCTGTAGGGGCTGGCTCATCCCCATTCTGCTGGCTGAGGACATGTGGCCAGCGCTGCCCTGCCGGTGCTGCCCCTGTTTATGAAGCACCAAATGTTTGGCTGCTCTCTTGTGCATGTCAACCACATGCCCATGGAGCCCATCATGTCACCACCATGTCCCTCATTCCCCCAACACTCTCCTGTGATTCCAAAAGGCCTATTTATACAATGAGCCAGGGTTCTGCCACCCCTCATCCAGGGACCCAGCTGTCATTCGAGGGGCTCACTGGGGTCAGGTCCACCAGCAAGTGCCACCAGTAAAGGTCCCCATGAACAACTCGAGCTGCTTGATGATGTGGAACTGCTGTGAAGCCCTCAGGCTCAGGTTATCCACTCGTAACACCTACACTCCTGCCACAGGTGCCTCTGCACATCTGAGGGGTGAATCCTGCCTCTTCCCAACTCTTTTAGTGCTTTTCCCTTAGCAAGCTGATGCTCTGATTTCTTTCCTTCTTGAGTGTTTTGGGGTTTGATTGACCCTGGGCAGCACAGGGGCTGTGCCAAGGGTGAACCCCCAAGGCTGCAGATCCTGCTTTCCTCAGTGCAGACTTTCATAAACCACAGGGACAGCAAACCCCCAGGGCTGGGACCCCAGGAGAGCTGGAATCAGGGTGAGGAGGTGTTAGAAAGCTCCTAGCACCAAAGAAATCACTGCTAAGAGAGAAGAGCATTGTGGTGGGTTCCAAAAAGGCCAGAAATCAACCCAAATTGAGCAAGGGTGCTGACAGTGGCCATAGGGAATGCATCACAGCACAACCTCTCTGAGGAGGGAAGGCAAATCCCGGCAGGGTTGGCCCTGCACTTTGCTGACATTCTTTCCACTGGCCAATCCCTCAACTGGAATCTGGCCTGGAGCAGGAATAGGAGGAGATGGGAGATGGTTTCTGATGTTCCAGATGGAAAAAAAATCCCCTCTGAATTAAAGACAAAGGTGGAGAGATGTGGCCAAGCCATTGGAGTAAGCAGGGAAGGTCTGGGGATGAGTTAAAATCTCCCTCATGCTGCTGCTGCTGCGTGTGCCTCAGTTTCCCCATCAGGAATACAGGAGCAACGTGTCTTTTCTGGGAGAGGGGTGCATAAGGATTGCACTGGGGCTTTGGCTATCCACAGATACAGAGGCCAGCACAGGAGAGCAGGTGGGATGAGGCAGTGCTGGCTGGGAGAGGGTCCAGCCCCACCTGGCTCTGCTGGAACCTGGGGATGTGGGAGAAGGTGTCTTTTGTGTTTGGTGCATGGGAGAAGCCATTAATATGGATTTTGTGACAAAAACATGTTAAGGGGCTCGGCTGGGCACCTTCAGGAAGCCCATAGTGGAGGAAAGATTGGGCCTGGCGCTGTCCTGCCTGCGTTCCTGTGGGACAGGCAGCAGGCACAGCAGGAACAGGGACTGGTGAGCACAGAGAGGGATATCCACAGGGATGGGACTGTAGCCTGGAGTACTCCCTGCATTGGGATATCCCTCCCAGGGCTGGATTCCTCCGCTTCCCCAAGGCTTCAGCAGAAGTGGGATGAGGGCTTTATGCTGTGACACAGACCAACGGGATGGGGCCATGGGGAATATGGGGCAGAGCAGGATTGGGAGGTGGGTACGGCTGGGAAGTGGAGGATGCTGTGCTAGTGTTGGATCCCACCGCAGGGATGGCGGGGATTTGGGGTGCCGAGGGATCGGGGGGGGGGGGCAGCATAGAGGGATGGGAGTGCCCTGGCCAGGCAGGCTGGCCACGAGGCCACTGTGGCTCTCCCAACCCAGCCATAACTGAAGGGACCAGATGACACAGGAATGCCGAGGGGGGAGCTGGCAGCCGCCCACCATCCCCAGTGGCACCTCGGGGCTCACACAAAGTCCTTGTTCGGGTTCAGCCGAGCTGCCCCCGCGTCGTGCCAGACCCCCAGCCCTGCCAGGCCGGGCACTGTAATCCCCGTGGGGAGAGCACATGGAATCAGACGGACAAGGTTTGATGTGAGGCAGCAGCTTAGGGTGGGCTCAGGTTTCCTTTGGGTTTTCTATATTTATCTCCGTGATTTAATGCCAGCCCCGGGGTTTAAATGGCACCAAGCAGTTGGTGTGGGAGAAGGAGCAGCCGTCCCCGAGCCGCGCGCACGTCCTGGAGCCGCCCATGGAGCTCTTCGAGACCAACCCGTACTTTTTCCCGGAGCAGAGGTTTTTCGATGGCGAAAATTTCCTGGGCTCCCGCTTGCAGGGCTACGAGCCCGCGGCGTTCCCCGAGCGCGCCGAGGCGGCCCTGTGCGCCGAGGGCAGGGCGGCTCTGGAGGACAAGGAGGCGCTGGCCGAGCACTGTCCCGGGCAGTGCCTGCCCTGGGCCTGCAAGGTGTGCAAGAGGAAATCGGTGTCCATGGACCGGCGGCGAGCAGCCACGCTGCGGGAGAAGCGGCGGCTCAAGAAGGTGAACGAGGCGTTCGAGGCGCTGAAGCGCAGCACCCTCCTGAACCCCAACCAGCGGCTGCCCAAGGTGGAGATCCTGCGCAGCGCCATCCAGTACATCGAGCGGCTCCAGAGCCTGCTCAGCTCCCTCAACCAGCAGGAGCGGGACCAGCGGGACCTGCGCTTCCGCCCCGCTGCGACCCAGGCCCCCGTGAGTGTCCCTGGCGGTCCCCGGGTTCCCAACCCGCCCTGGGAACGGCGTGCGGGGGGTGGTGCCGTGTGGGGGTGACGCCTACAGGGGATGATGCCATTTCGGGGTGACACTCCATGGCAGTGATGCCATATGGGACTGATGCTCTATGGGGACAATGACCTACGGAGGTGACACTCTGTGGGGGGGTGGCGATGCTCTGTGGAAGAGACTTTCTATAGGGTGATGTTCTATGGGATGATGCTCTATAGGGGGATGCCATTTAGGGGTGATGCTCGGCGGGGGTAATGCCTGATGTGGGTGGGGTCATTTCAGAGTGCCATTCTATGGCAGTGACGCTCGATGGGACGATGCTTTAAGCGGCTGATGCCCTTTCGGGGTGTTGCCCTATAGGGCTGTTGCCCTGCTGGGCGACCAGAGGCACTGCAGAAGCTCTGGGGCGCTGGGTGCTGCTAGGGGGAGCAGGACCCCTCCTCTGGAGTGAGGCAGACGCTGCCATCGTGGGACGCTGGTGGATATGAGAGTGTGTCCTGCACGGGGTCACGGAGACAGTGATCCAACCCTGCCGAGCGCTCAGATCCCTGCGGGAAAGTGCCCGTGCCGCTCTGTCCCTGGGAATGGGTGTAGTGGGACTGTGTCAGTGTGACACTGTGTGTGAATGACACGTGTGCCAGGGCTGGGCAGGACTGGGAAAGGTGAAAATTGAATAAATTACATAGGACTAAAGTAAAATAAAATAAAATGTAAAATCAAATAAAATAATTAAAATAACAAAATTAAATTAATAAAATACTAAATATAGAAATAGAAATAGAAATAGAAATAGAAATAGAAATAGAAATAGAAATAGAAATAGAAATGTAAAAATATAAAGTATCAAATATAAAATAAATTTAACACTCCCTGCTCACACCCAGGAAGGGGAAGGGACAAAGGGAGTGGCGCAGGGATACCTCTGGTTTCTAGGACTGAAGGGGTAGATTTGGGCACTGGCTGAGGATACTCAGTGGTTGTGTCCTGCCAGAGTCCCCAGAGAGCCACGACCTGTCATAACAAAAGATTTTGGTCATTTAACCAAGTTTTTGAGAAGTATTTTCACTTGTCCCCCAGTTCCTGGGGATGGCTGGGCATGTGCTTCCCTGCTGCTGTGATGTTTGAATCTGGGAATGCACAGAGAGCTGAAACTAGAGCTACAGGTGTAAGGAGAGATGATAGATTCAGATGGAATAGATCAATGTAGATGTGTGTATTGGTACAGGCATTGATGATACAGGTTATATAGATATAGAGATAAATTACTTATAGATGGAATTGATATGGATATGATATAGCTATATAGATAGATATGAATTATAGAGATAGATGATATAAATATGTATAGATAATACAGATAGTGATAAAGATTATATTGGTTATCTATAGCTATATAATAGATATATAAATGACATATATCTAGAGATACAGATTATGGAGATATAGATAATGTAGATAGAGATGGTATAGATACAGAAATAGGTAATGTAGATATGGATATAAATATGAATTACATGTTTGAAGATATGGATATGGAGATGATAGATAGATAGATAGATAGATAGATGATAGAGAAAGACTTTATCAGAGGCCCAGAAGAATGGGATTCCCAGATCTCCTTCCAGACTAAGGAATTTAAGAATCAAACCTGTAGGAACCCAGGCAGTCACATTTATTGCTGAATAAAGAACTGAAAAAGCATTTGGATTCCATCCAATATATTAATGGGACTTCCCAGTATCCACCTGGATGCCAGAATCCAGTTGGGTGCCAGAATCCCATTTCCACTTCCCAGAATGCTCTTGGATTTGGGTGGATTTGGTGCCTGTCCCCACGAATGTGCCCAAAACTGTGCTGAGCAGTTGCTGTGTTGCTTCTGTTCTGAGCTGCCCCTTCTCCCTGGTGTAGCCAAGGGTTCACATAATGATGCAAAAGCCAATATTTTGGGGGAAAAAAAGAGACAATATCTGTAAGAATTTCCTGCTTTAGTGGGAAATAAATCAAGTATAATTAATTATCCTGTGCTGCCATGAGTTTGTAGATCCGAAGTACCATTTCTAGTCTGCTACAAAGAGTTGGGTCTGTGGGGTTGCTCCTATTAATCCCATTTGGGGTTTTACCTGAGCTGACACCCACTCCCAAATAAAGACACACTCCAAAAAAAGTTAATTCTGAGCTTTGCTGGGTAATGCTCTCATTTTTCAGGCTGTCAGCTCTTCTCTCCAAAATAACCACTCAGCCCCAAATCCACAAATCAAACTGCCAAAAGCTCTTCCCAAAACACCTCTAGGTATGCCCTGAGGGCATCCAGCCTGTGTGTCATTTTTTATGAGCCTGATTATGTGATTCTCAGCAGAAAGCTGTTTTGCCCAAGGACATTTGTTCATCTCCGGCCCCTTCTCATAATCAGTGGGGAAAGAGACACCTTTATACCTGCAGTGAACGGGGAGCCCCATTTGTCTATGGCCAGTGCCTCAAAAAGGAGCTTTGCAGCCTTTATGGTTAAGGAAACACCTGGCCCTGATGGGTCCTGGGCACCTCGCCTGCTGTTGGCTCCTCCAGGTGGGGAGAGATGTGCTCCCCTCCACAGGGGTGTCGTGCTGTGGGATGGCCTCCGGGGTGTCTTTGGGGTGGCTTGTGGGCTTTGGCCAGGTGGGAGGAGGTGACACTCACGGTTGCTCTGGGCTCCTGCAGGCAGCCAGCGAGTGCAGGTCCGGCAGTTCCTCCTGCAGTCCCGAGTGGAGCAGCCAGCTGGAGTTCAGCACCAACCCTGCAGGTAACTCTCTCCTCACCTCCCTGGGGCATTCCACGGCCTCACTGGGCTCGGCAGGGAGTGGAAACAGCAGGGACACCGCAGCCCTTGAGCAGAGCATCACTGAGCCAACTCCCCAGGTGGGAGATGCTTGGAGCAAAGGACAGAAGGAACCTTGTTCTCTCCCCACCGCACTGTTGCAGAGGGATGAGCTCAAAAATCCTCCTTGGCTCAATGCTCAGCAATTCAGGATTCTCCCAGCCCTGATTTCAGCAAAACACCAGCCTTTGGGAACTGAGAAACTGGCCTGAAGCAGCCTGGGGTTCTGGTGGCTTCATCCCCAGCAAGCGTTTCATCCATTGCTATCCGTTTGCTTGGCTTTGCTGGCTTTGGTGCTGGACATGGCTAGACACGGCTGGACATCACAGGCCATCGCTGCCTCACCCCCCTTCCCTCCCCACACCCCCTCAGCAGCTGCTGATCTTTTTCCATGCTTGCCATTATCCCTGCCCCTGCCAAATCCACCTGTTATTTTCCCTAGAGGGCAGAAACTTAAATCTCATTTTCTAGCGGAGATTAAAACCCATGAAGTGTCCAGAAGTTCCACTCCCTGTTGCTCTCTCATCCTCTCCCAGGGCAGGGGCTGGCAGCAGGTCCCCAAGTCACTGTGGCTGTGTGAAAGATCATGGGGTCACGGAATCATAGAAAAGATTGCTATGGTTGGAAAAGGTCATTGAGTCCAACCCTGAGCCATGTTCACCACTAACTCACATCCCCCTCAGCAGAAGCAGGAGCTGCCTCCAGCACATAGTCCCCATTCCCAGCAGTGTTCTCACCCTTTTGTCTCCCCAGATCACCTCCTGGCCGACGAGGCAGCCGAGGAGCGCAACTTGCACTCTCTGTCTTCCATTGTGGAGAGCATCGCCGTGGAGGATGTGGCTGTGACATTCCCGGAGGAGCAGGGTCAAAACTGAGCCGGCACAAATGCCAGCAGCTCCTCGAGCTGTAGTGGGGTGGGAATGAGATACCAGAAGGGTCCAGCCACTGGAAATCACATATACCCCTCTGGCATCGTGGGCTGCACAGCTGACACTACTCGGGTCCCTTCCCACTCCTTGTGGAACGCTTCTGCCAGGCTGGAAGAACAGGCAGAGGTGGGATGGGGCAGTGCCACGGTGGCTGATGGTCCTGGAGGGGCTGCCTGGGGCCAGGCCCTGCTCCACTGCCCGGCCGGGGACGGGCGGGTTTGGGGCCAGTGTGTGTGCTGGGTTCGCTTTGCTGATTTTTCCAGATGCTCCTTGACCAAGGTCTCTCTCGGGCCAGTGTCTGGCAGTGCCGACCCGGAGCCTGCTTGTCTTTTCTACTGAACGCTGTGTGCAGTTGCCATTTAGGGTTTTTTTAATTATTATTTTTGCTAACTTATTTGGATTCTTTTTTAAATAAAGGCATTCTTGTTTGGACAGTTTGTTGTCCCACCCTGTGCAGGTCTCCCCAGTTCCACAATCCCCACATCCAGGTTGGAGATTTTCACATCAGGAAATCCAGCTGGACCTCAGCACAGTAGCTTAGCTGGGAGCTGGATGTGCCACACCTCAGTCAGCCCTACACAGACCAGTGATTTCACTGGTGTTCAGATGGGGTTCAGCCCTGTGCCCCAAAGCTCTTGAGGAAGATAGGGATTAATGATATTTTTAATTTGGGCTCTACAAAGAAGGCTCAAAGCCAGCGCTGTTTTAAAATCCTGTTTATTGGAACACACATACATCCTTTCCTGACCCAATCCAGGGTTAGGAGTCCATGCAGTACCAATAATATGACAAAAGAAATAGGACATCGATATAAAGGGCTCACTGACTCTTCAAATTAAAAAAATATTTAATACTGTATTAGGCAAATAATACACCGAAAAGACGTTGTGACTGTAGAGCCTCTCAGATATTGCACTTCCAGACAGCACATGATAAGTATAAGGTCATTCCAGCCATCAATAAATATCACATCAGAAATAGGGGCCACACAAGGCAAACGTGGCATGAGGAGACGAAGAGATCCTACCCTACGGGGAAGAAATGGGAAGAGTTAAGAGCCTCCTGGATTGACCCCTGCCAGGAGGCAGGAGGGGAGAGCTTCTCCTCTGCACCTGGAGGGGAAGGGTGGGCATGTCCCGGGGGCAGGGGGGGCTCCCGTTGTCTCCCCGGGCATCCAAGAAGGGTCCCCTCTCCCGTGGGTGCCGGGCACCATCCCCGTGAGCCATGTGGGACAGTCCCAGGCGCAGCCCCCCGAACAGGGCACTTGACAGCACCAAAATCAGCACCTTGCCCACCCAGCCCTGGGCAGACACAGCCCTCCTTATCCCACGCCGAGCCCACTCTGTCCCACGCAGCACCAGCCCTGGCACTGCCCCGGCCCCCTCAGAGGAAGCTCCTTGCCCAGCCACCCTGGAGGGAGGATTTTCACGAGCCTGAATCTTCCTTGGCTTCAAGTCCCAAGGGCAGCAGCATCCCTGATGCCCAGGGCTCCAGCGAGTCAGTGTAGTCCTGTGGCTGATTGGCAATATGAACCAGGAAGGAGAGAGGCTTCCAAACATTGCAGACACTTTTGGGGTGTCTGTGCAGCTCCCCAGATTGCACCTCGCCGGGATGGCATCTGGAGCACATCCATGGCCTGGCCAGTGCAGGGAGAAGTAGGGGACAGGCCACGGTGGGAGCCACAGGGAGCCGGGGGAAGCGGGGGGTGCACGAGCAGGAGGGACAGATCCTGTCAGTCCACAGCAGAGACAGTCCAAGGAACAGGCACAGGCTGGGCTCTCATCCTGGAAGGCAGCCAGCACGGCTGTACAGACATGGGGATGTGCTGAGGAACAAAGGAAAGGCCCCATGAGTCTGCTGGCTGAGCTCCACCCATGCACCCACAAACAAACCCAGATGGAGTCAGAGCTGGATCCTTCTGGCACAGGGCAACTGTGGCTCAGGGCACAGCAGGATCCCAGGAGCCTCCCTAAAGTGCTTGAGTATCCTTTCCTCACCCTGGTGGGACACCCCCAGTCAGGATGTTCCCGGATCCTGGGGTCCCTGGTGGGACCAGGATCCTGGGGTCCCCAGTGAAGCCGTCTGCCCAAGACTGGACAAACCACATGTGGTTTGCTGAGCATCCCTCCTGCATCATCTCTGTGAGCCTCGGGCAGCAGCAGCTCCCCCACCACTGAGGTCTCCCTGGCCCTCCATGGCCAGACAAACCTTGGTGAGGGCAGCCCCGCTGCCTGGGTGCTGCTGGGGCTCCTGCTCTGCCCTCCATCCCCAGCCAGCTCCAGGACCCCAGTTCCCCTGGCACTCACGCAGGGCCTGGCTCCCATCTTGCTGACCCTCAGCACGAGTACGTCCGAACCGTGGAGGTCTCCAGCCTTGGGGATCCAGAGGCACCAACTGGAAGGGAACCAAAAAACATGGTAATTAGTGACTGCTCCAATTAGCCCCCAGCTTCCCCAAATCCTGCATTTATTGAGCAGCATCTGTGCACTGCAGCCATGTGAAGATGAGAGTCAGAGGAAGAGCCATGTTTGGCCAGCTTAGACGCTCCCGAGGCTCCAATGTATTTGGGAAATTGCCACTTGCCACCACCACTCCTGGGCAGTGAGCACCCTGCTCCCCCATCTGGGTGGGATTCTATACCAGGCTTCACTCACCTCAGTCAGGTAGGAATTGCAGCTTCTGGGGATGGGGTGGAAAAGGTCAAAGAGAAGCTTGACCCAAACTGCTACATGGAAAGCTGGGACATTTGAGCAAATCTGGAGGCAGGAGAAGAGCTGAGCCTGAGGTTTGGAGTGGGAAGGTGAATGCACAGCTTTCTAATTCTCATTCCCACCTTCATTTCTGAGCCTGCTGAAGCCAGCTCTGCTCCACTGGGGATGTGGCAGCTGCCTCGGGACAGTGGGACCAGGATGCCTGGTCCAGAGGACAAATCAAGATGACCTGGCTGGAGCTTCTGCCTCCCTACAGCTTTGTAAGAGACCAAGACACTTTGCAGAAAGGAGCTGTGTGGCAAGAGCAGAGCTTGGGACATAAAACAGGACAGCCAGCAGCACAGGCAGCCAGGGTGTCCCAGCAGCTCTTGCTAGCCTTGGGAGAGCTCAGGCAAATGGAGCTGGTTAATTCATCCTTTGGGGGTGGTTTCCAAATGGCAGAATGGACAAAACTGGCCTAGACTGGGCGCCTGCATCCTGGCAGCCCCTGGGTGACACATATCCCCACTTCATGCCCCAGTCCTGACTCCTCCCTTGTCCTTGTGGACATCACACACGGGTCAAGCCAATAAATCACACACGGGTCTGAAAAAAGCTCTCCCAAAAAACCACTTCCAGCAGGCCACGGCTCCAGGATCACATGGATTGAGCACCTTGGGTGACCAGCAAGCCTCTCTCATCTCCTTCTCCTTCTTTCTCCTTCTTCTCCTTCTCCTTCTCTTCTCCTCCTCCTCCTCCTCCTCCTTCTCCTCCTCCTCCTCCTTCTCCCCCTCCTCCTCCTTCTCCTTCTCCTTCTCCTTCTCCTTCTCCTTCTCCTTCTCCTTCTCCTTCTCCTTCTCCTTCTCCTTCTCCTTCTCTTCCTCCTCCTCCTCCTCCTCCTCCCCTCCTCTCCTGGCGGCACATCCTTCCCCCCATTCCCCACAAGCTGTGAGCAGGGGTGATACAGGACCCTCTGGAAGGGCTGACCCACCTTCCGGGGGCATTTTCTTGGCTGGAGCAGCTGGAGGGGGCAGTGGCACGAGGCTGGTGACGCGGAAGCCGGCAGGGAGGGTCTCAGCAGAGCCGCTGAGGAGGTTGATGCTGTGCACGTCCCGTGGGCGGAAACGCTTGCGCCAGGATGGCGTCCGACGGAAGGTCTTGTCATCGCCCTGTGGGGAACAGCATGTCATGGCCCTGGGGTTGGGGTCAGCAGCATGCTCTGCCCCTATGAGAGACCTGCCAACAAGGGTGTGCCTTGGTCCAGCTCCATCCTTGGTGACCAACTCTAGCAAAGTGTGGGGTCAAACTGGGCCACAGACACAGGACACCTCGCTGGGATCCCATGACATCAGCTTTATCCTTTCCTGCTCATCTCTCTCTTCTCTACAGCCTGCCAGCAAAGATGCCTTAGAGACATCAACACAAAAGTCCCAGTAAAGACCCCAAGGGATGTAGGGCTCACAGCAGAGGAGCTCCAGTCCTCAGAGTATTGCCATGGCCTCCTCTGGACTCTCTCCAGCAGCTTCAAATCCTTCTGATATCAGACCCCAGGGCTGGAGGCAGATCTTCAGGAGGGGTCTCACCTGAGTGGGGCAGAGGGGCACAATCCCCCCTGCCCTGCTGCCCATGCTGGGGGATCAGACCAGCACCCCGGGGGGTTTCTGGGCTGCCAGAGCACATGGCCAGGGCATGTTGAGCTTCTCATCCACCACCACCACCAAGTCCTTCCCCAGTTACACAGGACATGGAGAGGTTTGGCACTCACATCATCCAACCTCCGATCTGTGCCCAGGGCGAGCAGGTTGTTGAACTCCCTCTCCAGCACTTGTCGAGCCTGCAAGTAACCAAAAAATGATCATCCCCATCAATGGGAAATGTGCTCCCAGCCCAAACTCCCATCCTAAGACAGCCTGAGTGTGACAGAAAGAGCCCCCATGCCACGGGAGAGCTCTGCTTTGAAAGGCAGAGCTGAGTTGATGTCACTGGTGGGGTCACACTGCAGCTGTGTCCCACACTGGCCACTGTCCTCCAAAATCCCCCATGGATGCTGTTCCTACCTGGGTGTTCTGGGTGGGGATCTGCAGCACGAGGGCCAGGCTGTTGTGGTCGAAGTTCTCGTCGAGGGCCAGCAGTGCCCCATGCACGCCGCTCTCCACCAGGTTGTTCCCATACTCGCGCAGCCCGATGGACTGGATCCAGTGAATGACCTGGTCATTGGTCCACACCAGCACATCTGCACGATAGCAAGGGTATGGCTCAAGGCCACCTCACACCATACTCAGGCCTCTGAAGAAATCTGGGGATGTCCCAAGACCCTTTCCCTTTGCCCCAGGCTGATCCTGGGACTCTCCTTCCCAAGCCAGCAGCAAAACCGGGAGCTCAAGTGCCAAGAACAACTCAGGTCAATTTACCAAGCTCAAAGCTGAAATAATGGGCAGAAAACAACTGAAAATGAATCCTAAGAACCCACGGCTGCTGGAGTAATTAGGGGCCTTATCAATAATGAGATGTAATCCAAGCAGCAGCCACATGTGCAGGGAATCTCAGGACAGTGATGAGGAAGGGGAGGCTGAGCAAGCTGGGGGTGTCCTGAGCAGTGAAATGGGCAGAGAAGATCACAGGATGCTCAGGCTGCATCTTTACTTTCCCCTCCTCCCTCCTCTTGCCTGCCTGGGGTCAGCTGACAAAGGCACTTGGAGTAGGGGTTTGGGAACACTCTGCAGGGAGGTATCCCTGGAGAACAGCCTTGTGGGCTCAGAAATAATGGGTTAAAAACAAGGCACAGAAGAGAGACCAGCCCTGGGCATCTCCTGGGAGGTTTCCCTTCTTTTCTGGAGCTGGACAGGGGGTGCTGACCTTTGATTTCATGTTGGGTCTCCTCTCGCCTCCTCTCGAGCTCTTTGCGGTCGTAGTTGAGCCTCTTGAGGCACATGATGCCGTACTGGAGGCTGGTGCTGCAAGGACACGAGGGGACACGAGGGGACACGAGCAGTCACCCAGCCTTCCAGGACATGTCGCTGGGAGGGAGCAGGGTAGGGACCCCTTCTCTGTGTGCTCCCCACGTACCCAAAGGATGCTTCGGGTCGGGGTGGGTCAGGACAGACACAACCCAAAGCTGGAAAATGGGGAATGTCCCTCCTTTCCATTGGCAATTCCCCAGTCCATCAGTTTGAGCCTGTTCCAGCTGCCTGGGAGCACAGAGATCCAAATGATCCTCATGCTTGGTGGCTCAAGAGAGAAAGGGGAACCAGCCCATGGGAGCTGCTCCAGGCTGAAGGGCTCATCCCTGGAGCAGGAGGGGCCCTGGACACATCCCTGTGGGTCAGGGTAGATGGTGGAACTCCATGGCAGGGTTGATTCTGGTGTTGGAGCCATGGCTGGGATGGCACAAGCCTTCTCCCACTGGGCTGCTGGTAGACAACACTGAAGCACCAGATGGGATGAGCCTGAAGTTTTGCCCATGGTTTGCTCCACAGCCAGGGGAAGGCCTAGTCCTCTGCAATTCTGCAGCAGGGAGTGAGGTGAACTTCTGCCCATAAGAGCTGCCCCAGCTCAGGCAGATGGGTCCAGCCTGGAAGAGCCATTCAGGGCTGGCCAAGACACGGGAGAGTCCCTCAAAAGCCCCCCCTCCTCTGCTCCATGTGCACTCCAGGGAGCTCCTGGAGCCAGGACTCACCGGTGGAAGCTGTCCACCATCTTCAGGTGCACCCGCAGGTCCTTCTTGGTGAGGTGGTCTAACATCCGTGCATCCACCAGGCACTCCATGAAGTAGCTGCGGTACTGAGGCAGACCCAGGCTGGGCAGCCACTCGTTCCCAATCCACTCGTGGTTCATGTCCCCATAGGCCAGTGTCTGCGGAGAAGCACATGGAGAAGCTGGGGAGAACCCAGGGCTTGGTGGAGCTGCAGAGTCCCAGATTGGTGACAGCCCGGGGGAAGTCACTGTCCTGAGGCCAAACCTAGGCCAGAGGAGTCAGCCCCAGGTGGCACTGAAGGAGCTGGAGGGAACAGTCCTGTGGGCCACAGTCTGTGTCCTACTCTTGTCCTCCCAAGAGACAAAGCAGTGGCCAAAAATAAGGGCAGGGGGTAACTGGACTTCATGAGCAGCTGCTTCTGGGAAAAGCACATCCACTGAAAGATGAAACAGCTGAGAAACAGGTTCCAGTGCATTCCCAACTGTTTTTTAAGAATCTCTATTTTAAGAATCTTTATTTTATGACTTCAACACAAAAAAAAAGGTCAGTTTTGGGAAAAAAACCCCACCCATTCACTTCCACTGCAAACTGATTTTGAGTCCAAAAATGAATTAAAATCCACCAGAAGGAAATTAAAACATTTGAGAGGGATAAAACCAGAAGAGATGGATCCAAGTGGGACTCTTTCCTCCCACTTTTTTGGTTCATAAAAATGATCTTTATTGACTTGGGACTACAGAATAGGTGAAAAGTGTCTGTGCAGCTGGAAACTTGCTCCCATGCAGGATGGTCACTCAGGTGTCTCTGGATCTCTCAGAGCAGGTTCCAGGAAAAGCCACTGCCTGGAGCAGAGGAGGGCCCAGGAGGACACCCTGTACCTGAGACATGGCCCAGAGAGATGGCCCAGAGGAGCAGCCATGGGGTGCAGGTGCAGCCTCCAAGGTGAACATCCCAAACTCATCCCCGGGCATGTCCAGCTCCCCACCCCTGACCACCCCATGCACCGCCCATGGACAAGGGTGGCCCAGGGACCTCACCTGTGCCCAGCTGCCTTCCTCTGTGTCCTAAGTGTGACACACGCAGCATGTCAATAGAAAGGACAGTAAAGTCAGTACCTGGTGGCCCTGCACAGGGACAGGACCTGCCACATGTGTGGAGCGTGGGACTTCACGGCATGGCAGGACACGGAGGAGACAGGGCTCACTCTCATGGCTTGGGGACCTCAGCCTTGTCCCAGGGTGCTGGGACATCCCAATCCCACTGGGCCTGCATCCTGCCCCATCTCTAAACAATACAGGATGGAGGAGAAGGAGAAGGAGAAGGAGAAGGAGAAGGAGAAGGAGGAGTAGGAGAAAAGGAGAAGGAGAAGGAGAAGGAGAAGGAGAAGGAGAAGGAGAAGGAGGAGTAGGAGAAAAGGAGAAGGAGAAGGAGAAGGAGAAGGAGAAGGAGAAGGAGAAGGAGAAGGAGAAGGAGAAGGAGAAGGAGAAGGAGGAGTAGGAGAAAAGGAGAAGGAGAAGGAGAAGGAGAAGGAGAAGGAGGAGGAGGAGGAGGAGGAGGAGGAGGAGGAGGAGGAGGATACAGGACAAGTCTTGGGCTGGAGATGGCACTGACCCTGGGGCTTGTTCATCTTCCCTGGGAAACATGGAGAGTTCTTGGGTCCCCCCAAGTCAGATGGATGAAAAAAGATTAAGCTTCAGTTCATGTGTCACAACCCCCAGTGGGCTGCCCACACCAATTTGCTGATTTTGTAGCTATTTTCTCCTTTGCCAACCTGTGTTGGTTCTTCCCAGTCTCACACAACCTGCCAAGGGACAGTGGCACATGCCTGGCACTCAACAAAAGCTTCAATAAAATGTCTAATTCAGAGAATCCCAGAAGGGTTTGGGCTGGAAGGGACCTTAAAGCTCATCCAGTTCCACTCCTGCCATGGGCGGGGACATCTTCTATTATACCAGGTTGCTCCAACCTGGCATTGGACACACAATTCCCACACAAATCCAAAATGCTGCCCCTGCTGTGAGACACGGACAGAGAGTAATCAGGTTGCAGAGAAGAGAGCATGGCTCCATCTCTCCAGAGGTGCCAGAGCTTTTGGGAGCATGGACACATCCCTGGGAGGGACCCCAAGCTGTCAGCCAGTGGCAGGGACAGACAGCAGGGATAATATTTGGGTGTGCTGAGGTGACTGGGGGATTAGGCCATGATTTGGGTCCAGAATGACACAGGGATCTCATGTGTCTGTCTTGAGATCACTCCTGGGTTTTGTCTTTAACTCCCAAGCAACAGCCAGGCTGCTCTGGAAACCCAGAGAAATCCAAAGGGAAAATAAATCTGATGAGGTTTAAGCCACTTCTAGAAATAGCTGGGACATTAAAGGTTGAAAGAAGGCTTTTAAAGAGCTGCAGGGTGCTGGCCAAGAGCTGACATGTGAGGGATCCCCTTCCCTCTGGGTTAAGATGCCTGGAGCTGCTTGGACCCCAACACCCCGAGGGCTGCCCCCAACACCCCAAGGGCTGTCCAGCCTCACCGTCTTGGTGGAGGTTGCCATGTTCTCCATCTCCTCATGGGTGACCCAGACATTTCCAGAGGACTGCAGGGAAAAGAGCAGAGGAGTCAGAGCAAACCACCACAGAAACATGGCCCCAGTTCACAACTATCATGGAGTCATGGAATCACAGTTATTAAGGTTAGAAAAGATCTTTAATATCATAAAGTCCAACCCCCAACCCAGCACCACCACCATGTTCAGCACTAAACCACATCCTCAAGTGCAACATCCACTCATTTTTTTAACATTTCCAGGGATGGTGACTCCACCACTGCCCTGGGCAGCTGTGCCAGGGTCTGATCATCCTTTCCATGAAGAAATTTTTCCCAGTATCCAAACTGACCCTCCCCTGGCACAGCTTCATACCGTTTCCTCTTGTCCTGTCCTTTGTTCCCTGAGAGCAGAGCCTGACCCCACCCTGGCTGCCCCCTCCTGTCAGGGAGTTGTGCAGAGCCAGAAGGTCCCCCTGAGCCTCCTTTTCTCCAGACTGAGCCCGCCCAGCTCCCTCAGCTGGTGCTCCAAACCCTTCCCCAGCTCCATTCCCTTCCCTGGACACACTTCAGCCCCTCCATGTCTCTCTTGTGAGGTGCCCAGAACTGTCCCCAGGGTTCCAGGTGTGGCTCCAACAGTGGCAGCACAGGGGACAAGCATTGCCCTGGACCTGCTGTCACCCCAGTGCTGGGACAGCCCAGGTGCCCTTGGCCTTTCTGCCCACCTGGGCACACCCGGGCTCACGTCCAGCCTCTGTCAGCACCAAGCGTGTTGAAACCAAGCCCAGCTCAGACTGGTGGAGGATCAAACAACCTTGTGCTTGGAGCTGTCCTGGGGACACCCCACATCCCTGCAGCTCAGCCTGGTGACACCCCACTGTCTGAGGGGACCCTGGGCTGTCCATGCAGCCATAGAGAGCAGAGCAAGGGATTCATCTCCCTTTCCACTTTGGTAGCTTAAGGAGCCTGCAGGCCTGTCCCCATCAGCTGTGACCCCAGACACAGCCATCTGACAGGTTCACAGCACCTTGGGCCTTTCCTTCTGCCAGCTGCAAGTCCACAGATGTGTCTTGGCATTACTAGGCCACCATTAACCCCTTGAGGACTTTGGGGACCAGCAAAAGACACAATCCCTCCATCCTACCTGGGGCAAAGATCTTCAGTTGCTCTGAGTTGCCCCAGGAATTTCACATGGAAAAGCCTTCTGTTGAAACAACTGGGAAAGGGGCTATGTGTAACTGAGCTGGACCTGTAACTCAGGAAAGTTTGGATTTCTGCTCTTTGTCCTCTCCAGGGCAGTCAGGCCCTTAGCTCTGCTCTCTGCAGGGTCAGCTTCTTGCTGACCACCCCACATGAGGGACAAGAGCCTTGAGACTGGAAAGAGCTTCACACTCCCAGCTAGGAATGACCTTTGTGCTGGGGGACGAGTGTGCGGTGGTTTGACCAGTCCAGGAGGGGACATCACCCCCTCCATGGCTGTGTTTGCCATACTGGTCCCGAGGGAAAGGAGGGAAAGGAGGGAAAGGAGAGAAAGGAAAGGAGGGCGAGGAGTGTGTTGTCTGGCCCAGGGGTGTGCAGGGGGTGTGCAGGAAGCACTCACCGTGCGGGACGTGGGTGGCGCCGAGGGGCTGGTGAGGGACACCATCTCCTGGATGGCCAGGCGCAGCTTGAGGCGGTGCAGGGCATTGCTGATGCCGATCTCCCGCTGGATCTCGGTGTCCGACAGGGCAGACATGATGGCCCCGCTCTTGACGTTGGCCCGGCACGCGGCCACGTACCAGGCTGGCATCCCCACCCAGAGCTGGGGACAGGGACAGCAGTGACTGCCCGGCACTGCCACCCCGTGCCAGTGCAAGACCACCCTCTCTGGAACCCAGTATCGAAGCTGAATGTCCACAGGGGATTCTGGTTTTGGTTGTACCTTGCAGAGGTGGTCTGTGGGCAGCCCAGCATCCCTGTGCCTGATGGGCACAGCACAGGGAAGGAGCACCCATAGAGCCTTTCATAGAATCATTAAGGTTGGAAAAGCCATCTAGGATCAGTTCCAACCACAGCACTGCCACATTCACCTTTTACCCATGTCCAAAATTGCCACACCCACATGGCTTTTGAACTTTTCCAGGGACAGGGAGTCCACCACTGCCCTGGGCAGCTGTGCCAGGGCCTGACCATCCTTTCACTGAATAACCTTTTCCCAATATCCAAACTGAACTTCCCCTGGCACAGCTTGAGCCTGTTCCCTCTCCTGTCTTTTGTTCCCTGGGAGAGAGCCCGACCCCACTCTGGCTGCCCCCTCCTGTCAGGGAGTTGTGCAGAGCCAGAAGATCCCCCTTGAGCCTCCTTTTCTCCAGGCTGAGCCCCCGCAGCTCCCTCAGCTGCTCCTCATCAGACTTGTGCTCCAACCCAAAGCTCTACTCAAACCACAACTCCACAGACTCTGTGAAGGATCCAGGGATCTCCCCTGCTCTCCCAGGATTTGCAGCCCCCAGCTATGTGCATGGACTGAGCATGGCGGGACATGGTGGCACACACAGACCTGTGAGGACAGTATGGGGACAATCCATGGGCACACTCTGCCTCACCTCCAGCCAGGACACAACAGTGGGGCCATCCCAGTGGGCGAAGGGCAATCCTTTCCTCCGAGCCTCTTCCAGGAGTTCATGCCTGGCAGGAACAGAAGCAGAAGAGTGATTTAGGGGGGCTTGTGGGGAAGGGAGAGTTCTTGGAAGGGAACAGACCATGGGCAGTAGGAACCAGCAGGAGACAAGGCAGTGAAGGAGGTAACAGGGCCCAAGGGAGGGTGAAGATGACAAGATTTCCCAGCAATTCCTAGTCCTGTGCCATGGCTTCCCAGTAGATCAGTTTATTGCTGGGGTAGAGAAAGAAGTTCACTCACTTCTTTCGCAGGCGACGATCCTTCTCAGCCTGAGCCCCCAGCTTGCCCAGTCCCAGGGGGTCCTGGATACCCCCCTCCATGTCAGTCAGCACCACTGCTGGGTAAGAAAGACACCCTCAGGTCAGTGTGATGTCCACAGGTCAGTGTGATCTCCCCTGGGGCCAGTGCGGGCACTGTCACCATCTTCACACCAGGGTGTTGGGGACACTCAGTGGCAGCACAGGAGGCTGCAGTCTCCATTTCCAACACACCCCCATGGCTTCCCTGCATCCCCAGGAAGCCCAGGTGAATCCCCTCCTGCTGTCCCTCCTATTTCTGAATCCCAGAATCCCAAAGTCACAGAATAGTCCCTTCTGGAAGGGACCCAGAAAGATCAAAGATCATGCTCAACATGGAAGCAGTAAAGGATTTAGGA
Organism: Lichenostomus cassidix; assembly: GCF_008360975.1. NCBI lineage: Eukaryota > Metazoa > Chordata > Aves > Passeriformes > Meliphagidae > Lichenostomus > Lichenostomus cassidix. The sequence goes on from NC_139506.1 coordinate 387,291, forward strand.
GTGGAAAAGCAGCTCCTACCAAAGGGCTCTGCAAAATCCAGAAGGTCCCATGGGGAGAAAAGCAGGTTTGGGGACATTAAAGATGAGACACAGTGACAGGGAGTCACTGTTCACACCCCAGCTCTGGCACAGCATGAAGGTGACACCAAGCTCAGGGCAGAAAGGGCAGAAAACACCAAGCTCCAACTTCCCTGGAGCTGCCAGAGCCCCAGTGTCCCCAAACCAGCAGGGGTGTCCCTGCTCCTCCCTGCCACCCCAACAGCACCCCAAAGGCAGACAGAGCCCGGGGCTGTGGAAAGCCTGGCACACACAGGAGAGGCTGCTCACGGACCCTGCCCTGTGGACCCTTCTCTGCTCAGCTGGATCAAGCGACCCTTCTCCTTCTTCCCAAACAAGCGGCCGATGGAGGATTTGATCCCCTTCCTCTTGGAGCCCTTATGCAAGGAGTCCTGGCTGCTGCTGGGATTGCTGGCCTGGTCCTCCAGCGAGCTGGGGATGGAGGAGGGAGAGGAAGAGCAAAGCCTTTAGGTTATTTCTGAGCAGGGCACAAGCCACGGCAAAACCCAGCCCACCCCATATCCCACATGTGCCCCAGGTATATCCTCAAACCAGCAGAGATCCCAAAGGTCTCCACATACCTCTTGCCATCCTCCTGACTCAGGGCAGGGTGGCCCAGCTTCTCCAGACGCAGTGTCCTGGGTGAGGACGGCGGGGACGTCTCACACTTGATGGTGGTTTTGTCCTCCCGGCTCTCGTCCCGAGCTGCAGGTGACTGAACAAGCAGAGAGGCTGTGAGTGGGGGAGGCCAGAGCCCAGCTCCATCCTTGCCCTGCTGCCTGCCTCTCTCTTGCTCCATGGAGGCATGGCCAAAAGAGCCACCAGAGCCCTGGGGCTTTGCCACACTCCAGGAATGGCCTGAATGAGAGCTCTGGCAATGGTTCCAGACGCCCAAGCGGATGGAAAGGATGTAGCCACATGGCTGAGATCCTGGGAATGGGGAGGTGAGAGGATGAAGCCCCATGGTCCAGGTCAAGGTGTGGGGATGGAAGCTGCCGGCCCTCGTGAGAGGGCTCTGAGGAGCACAGATGGGAATGTCCCAAGGACACCCTGTCACCAGAGGGGACACAATGTTTGAAGACCCAGTGGCTTTCTGAACCTCCCCATGTCCTGCCAGACCCCCCAGGTTGTTGGCGGGAACATGTCCAAGCACCTTTTGGGATCCCCATGATCCTCCTGTTGAATCCCTGGGGTCCCCAGCTCCATCCCGCGCCTGCTGCACCCTGACCTGGTGTGGACAAAGCCAGGAGCAGGCTGGAAAAAGGGCTTGGACAAAAACCAACGGGATGGGAGCCACTCACTAGCAGTTTCCTCCGGTGCTTCCTCAAGTCGCTGGGCTGATTGCAAGGGGGAAAGCGAGAGAGACACAGAAAGGGGGGCAGTTAATGGAGCACCCCTCCAGAGCAGTCCTGGGGCCAGGCTGCCAGGCTGGAGACAGCAAACACGAGCACCCCGTTGTCCCACACCCCCCCACGCCCGTGTGGACAGCAGACATTGCTCCCACCCCACAGCCAGACCCTGCCAGCCCTGGTCCCTCCCGGCTCCTCACCAACGTCATGATCCCCATGCGGTCCAAGTCCTGCGCAGCGCTGCGGGAGCTGAGCTTGGGCGTGGAGCGGCCACTGAGCGGGGGGGATGAACTGGCCAGGGACAGGGCAGTCAGCGATGTGGGGATGGAGGCTCTCTTGCACAGCTGGGTGAGGTTCAGACCCTCCATGCTGCCGCTTGTGACCCGCGTCTCCAGCTCCTCCGCACGGAGCTCTGTGGACTCCTTCTCCTCCTGGATCATCCTGTGGGAGCAGCAGGGCTCAGGGCTCCTGGTTCCCCACCTTCCTGGGGACACAGGACCTCCCTGCCCTGGGGAAATGCACCTTGGTGCTGTGCCTCACCCCGATCTCCAGGAATGGCAGCAAGATTCACAAGGATCCATAAAAAACAGAGCTGAGCCACACCACAATTTCTTCTAATATTCATGGAGGACTTTTTGTAAAATAGTGACAGTTTGAAATAAAGACCCTGTGAGCCCCACTGATGCAGCTGAGGGACAGGGAGCTACAGGGCAGGAAGGACCAAGCCCTGTGGCTGGATGTCCTGGAGGCATCTCCCCAGATGAAGATACACCAAGGCCCCACTTTTAGGCCAGCAGAGCCTCCTGGCCATTTGTTGTTCCCCCAGGGCCATTTCAGCACAAGGCAGTGGTGGGTTTTGGCCACGGTCATACCTGATCTCTTCATTGATGGCATCCAGCTGCTCCTGGAGCATCATGGCCAACGTCTGGGCATCTGAGTGCCCACCAGGAGACAGCACATCCATGGAGCTGAACAGCGTCTCGCGGTCATCCTCATCCACGTCGGAGATGTCGGGGTCACTGTCGAAGGTGTGAGGCCCTGTGGCCAGGACCCCGCCTACCTGGGCCTGCTCCCAGTCCTGGGGGAACAAAGGCCACTGTCACACACAGCATTCCCATGTCTCCAAGAGCCAAACTGGCAACCTCCATGCAGGAGTTCCATCTCAGTGTGACCCCAACGGGAAACCCTTCCTGTGCTCCCCCATCCATGCACCAGGGGAAGGAAACTGCTTCATGTCTCCAGATGTGACCCTAACCCCAGGGCTTAACCCCCAGACCCTAACTGCAGGGACCCCAGTGCTGGGGCGTGCAGGGGTTACCTTGGCTGGCTCCTCTCTCCGTGCGCCGAATCGTCCCTTCTGTGCCCGGGGCAGTCCTGGGGCAGCTCCGAAGGGCTCGGTTGGGGCATGGACCACAGCGCCCAGTGGGAAGCGCAGGTCAGTGGCACTGCCCATGTGGGACCTGGGGAGAAAGAGCCTGGTGGGGGACAGTGCTCCGTGCAGGACAGTCTCACCCCCAGGCTGCTCCCCTTGCAGCCCAGGCTGCTTGGGACAGAGGAGGAGGAGCAGGAGGAGGAGGAGGCCACTGTGGGTTGCCCATCCCAGTGATGTTTGCCTGCTTGTCATGAAAAGACGCAAAACCAGGCTCTGGAAAGAGATGACCCATTCCCCCATACTGGCCCTGGAAATGCACTCACAGAATCATTCACAGAATCACAGAATATGCTGAGTTGGAAGGGACCCACAAGAATCAAATCCAACCCCTGGCCCTGCACAGACACCTCAACGATCCAGCCCCAGGCCTCAGAGCATTATCCAAACACTCCTGGAGCTCTGGCAGCCTTGGGCTGTGCACATTCCCTGGGGAGCCTGTTCAGTGCCCAGCACCCTCTGGGGGAAGAACCTTTCCCTGATATCCAGGCTAACCCTCCCCTGACACAGCTCCAGCCATTCCCTGGGTCCTGCCCCTGCTCACAGAGAGCAGAAACCAGAGCTGCCCCTTCTGAGGAAGCTGCAGCCCCCAGTGAGCACTGACCTGAGGAGACTCTGACTTTCCCAGACTGTCAGAAGCTCTGCCCTGGGCCCTCCCTGGCTGCTCCCTCCCCCCTCTCTGTGCACCCATGGGGGCATCCAGCAGCCAGCTCTGCCCAAAACCCCCTGCACTGAGGGGCTGCTGTGGAGCCAGGGCTGAACAGGCCCCTCCTGCCCTTCCTTCTCCAGAGCAGCCTGAACCTCCCAACACAACTTGTATCTTCTCCACCCCCACGTACCCAGCAGGGGCCAGCCAGGGAGCTCTTCTCCTTTCTATGTTTTTTCCAACATTTTCATAAGAAAATACCCTGATGAGGGTCAGGCTCTTCTCCCAGGCAGCAAGTGACAGGACAAGTGGAAATGGCCTCAAGGGGAGGTTCAGGTTGGATACTGGGAAAAATTTCTTAATGGAAAGGGTGGTCAGGCCCAGCACAGGCTGCCCAGGGCAGTGGTAGAGTCCCCATCCCTGGAAGCATTAAAAAAACAGCAGATGTGGCACTTTGTGATGTGATTTAGTGAGAATGTTGGTATTTGTGTGAAGGTTGGACTCGATGACCTTGAAGGACTTTTCCAACCTTAATGATTCTGTGATTTCAATGAATAAAATCCCACTTGAAACATCTTCCAGGTGTGAGGACATAAGCATTGTTGGGATCTCCCAGCAGGAACCAGCTGGGACTTCTTCACCCTCCTCTGCCCTGCCAGGGCTGGTGCTTGGGAGCATGTCCTGTCCCAGGCAGAGCAAGGCAGCAGCTGCACATGAGGACACTTTGAGCCCCTCGTGGCGCTCATTCCATGTCTCCACTTTGCCTGGTTGCTCCTCCTGACCCTGAAAACCCAACCATGGAGCTGAGCAAGGCACCTTTCCGGGTCACAGGGTCACTACTCCCTGCACACAGTGTCATTGGAGACACAAGGTTTGTTTAGTATAAGGTAATTTAAGATGACAAAAGCAGCAGTTCAAGGCAGATCATGGTTTTCCATGGTGGGCCTGGTTTGCAGTGCAGATACAGATCTGGAGATAAAACCAGCACCACAAGCAGCGTGGCTGGGTCAGCCTGGTGTGCCAGATGAAGACACAGCCCAAGTTCCAGGGATTTCAGAGCTGCTGACAAGCTGCTCCCCAGCTAAAACCAGATAAAAACACCTTAGACAAAAGCTGACGTTTCAGCTGGGGGATCATTCTGCCACTCAACATCTCTGCTGATTTTTCCTCTGAGAAATATAAAAAATCACAAAATTGTCCATCCTGCTCTTACAGGCTCATGCAAAGAGGTCCCACTCTTTGCTCCCCACATTTGCTCCAGATTGCTGCAGCACTCAGCTCTCCTGCATCCTCACAGGCTCTTCCTCACCCTCCCCATTTCTTCTCTCCAAGAAAGACACAGGGTCTGCAGGCCTTCTCCTCTCTGCTAACAGATCCAAAGCTGGTTACATCAGCTCCTCCTCATCTTTTCCAGCCTTGCTGAGAGGGGAATTTTCTCCACTGGTTGCTCCTGTTGACCCCTTGCTGCCTTAAACCCACACTGGAAATGCTCGGGGCAGTGTGTGGTGTCCCAGGTGGCTGCAGCAATGGGGTTGTTGTGCTGACACCATCCTTTTCCACCCGTTTTCCTGAAGCAGTTCTGGGTATTCCAGCCAGTGCCGGAGGCTGAGACCCGATGCACTCGCCTCTGTTCCTGGTGCTCTGGGCTGGGATGTCCCCATGTCCCACCTGACTTCAAATGAAAGGGTATGGAAGGACCATTGCATTGGGGAAAGTGGGGCTTCATTCTCCTTTGCCTGCAACAGCTCCAAAACAATTTCTCCTTCTGCACCAGCCCATCCCCTGTACTCCACAGAGGAAAAGTCCTTCGGTGAACACCCAACTTCCAGAGCAAATAAGTCCTAAGCCCCTTGTGCAGAAAAAGAAATGATGCCCAGTGGTTTCTCAGCCTTAGAAGAGCAAATCTGGGGCCATTCAGTTAGGCTGGGCTATTCTCAAGAGTCTGTGCCCACCCCAGGGCAGACCCATGGTGGGATAGCATGGCTGGAGCTGATCCTGCTGTGAGGACCCTGCACCCCAGCACTGAGGCTTGGGGACACCAGAAACACTCAATGCCAACGGCACTTTGGAGTCCCCAAAGCAAACTGGGGGTGCAGGGGGCTGCCCTGGCTCTTACCTGGTGTGTACACTCTCCACGAATGTCCCACTCCTGGTCTTGAGCTGATCAACCTCCAACCTCAGCTTGTCGATCTCATCGGACAAACGCCGCTGTTTGGGGGGATGAGACAGGCAGGGCTTGGGTTTGCTCTGGAGAGCTCCAGGTTTGGGGTTATCCACATCCTTGGCTATTGCCAGGTTCACATTCCCTTTACAGATCCCCACTGCAGGTTTAAAGCATCTTGGACACATCAGCAAAGAAACAGCTCATGCAGGCACAGGCAATGAGGGTGCTGGCGAGGGAGGATCAAGACAGACAGACACAGCTGCTCAAGGAATGCTTCTTTGGGAGAGGAAGGAAAACAGGTCCCACTTGGATGCTCTGGTTCTGCTCCAGACTGCTTGTGAGTGTTCCCTTGGCAAGGGACAGGCACTGAGGGATCCCCCAGCCCAACCTGCTGCTGGACCTGTCCCTCCTGCTCCCAGCCCCATCCCCACGGCAAGCTGTACTTGCACCCAGTGCTGGGAGTTGCCAGGGGAGGCTGCAGATGGACAGGGAGGGAGGGGAGAAGGGATCTCCCAGGCACACCAGGATCCAGTCTGGGGGACAAAGAGGCTGAGCCAGGGTGGGCGAGGTGTCAGCAGTGTCATACGAATCCCAGAGCTCTGGTCTGCCCTGGCCAGAGGTGAGCAGCCATGGCTGGGAAGCACACGGAATAACCACACATCCTCCCTGCAGGCAAGGGGAAAAGCAGCCCTCCTGATCTCCCAAACCATGCATGAGACATGGGGCACATTCTAAAGGCTCCTGCTGTTCCAAAAAGCCACATCCCTCCTGATCTCCCAAACCATGCATGAGACACGGGCATATTCCAAAGGCTCCTGTTGCTCCAAAAAGCCGCATCCCTCCAGCTTTCCAGCAAGGTCATCGGGGGTTCATGCAGACCCTACTGAGATGCTTTATCTGAGAGCAGGGGGTGAAGACCTACAGGGTCTCTGCGAGCTGGGCATGGAGCAGATTTCCCCCCAGTCTAAGAAAGCCTCAGGGGCCAAGGGGACAAGGCTGCCTGAACCCTCCTCTGCACATGGGTGAAACCACCCCAGCCTCACTGCTGTCCCCACCGGGCTCAGGGACAGATGAGTGTGACAGAAATATGGAGAGAGGACCCAACATGCCTGGTAGGGAACCAACCCAAGACTCTCTGGGTAGGGGGGTGGCAGCTTCCATCCAGCCACTGTGTGGGTGAGCGCGTGGCCTCCTGCTGCCAGGTGCTCCGGGATCCCAGCTCCTCCAAAACTGGGGCAAAGCTGGGAGTCTGTGCAGTTGGGGCAATGGTCACTGGGGCAGGTCCCTGCAGCTGCATTTACCTTGTCGTGCTGGTGCTCCTCTATCTGCTTTTGGGTATTTTCCAGCTCTTGTAACAATGTGTTCTTTAAGAAAAACCAAAGAAAATAAAAGGGAACAAAAACAGGAAAGAAAAAAAACCATTTAGGAAATAGCCATGTGGCCTCCCAGGAATGGCCAGTGTGGAATCCCAGTGTGGTGAACACCTGGAAAATGCTCTCTAGGCTATTCCTCACCTGCCTGGTCACACATCTCCTCTGCAAAGCTCCTGCCACTCAAGCAGGGTGGCCACAGCTCAACTCCTGCCCCACTCTGGGGCTGGGCATGGCCAATAGAGGCCAATGAGGGATTTGAGGGACAGGGCTCAGAGACCAGGAAATATGTCTGAGAGGAGATCAGCTCCTCCAGCAGCTAGATCAAGGGGAAAAATGTCCCTTACATCTAAGCTAGGAGGGAAAGATGTGCTTATAGAATCACAGAATCATGGATTGTTAAGGTTGGAAAAGTCCTCTAAGGTTGAGCCCAACCGTTTCCCCCAGCACTGCTGTGTTCATAGCAAAAGCATGACCCCAAGTGTCACATCCATGTTTTTGGAACACTTCCAGGAATGGTGACTCCACCACTGTCCTGGGCAGTCTGTTCCAATGCCATAACTCTTTCCTTGAAAATTTTTTTCCTAATACCTAATCTAAACCTCCCCTGGAGAGTTTGTAACTGCCTGACCTTGTGCTCATTTTTGGGAGATGCTGGCAGCCAAACAGGATAATTTTTGTGCATGGAACACCTGGGGTGCATGGAACACTCTCAGGGTGGGCCAGTGCTGGCACCAGACTGGGGAGCAGGTGACGGCCCTTCACAAGGTGTCACCACTCTGGTCCCTGTTGCTTATTGGGGTGGGATTTGGACTCATCCCCATGGGTTGGGTCTTTCTCTTTTTCCAGACAAATCTGCTGAACAACTGGACAAGCTGGCACAGCCACATTTGGTTGGGAACAGGAAGAGCAGAGCAGCAGGAGCACAGAGCCAGTTCTGGAGGCATCAGCTGGGGATAAACCTCTGACTTGCTGAGGGCAGCCCAGGCCCTGCAGGAACCCCAAGGGAGCTGAATCACGAAGGCCTGAGCTCCCATTGGCACTGTGGGGGGATCCTTGCTCAGAGCCAGCTGTTCCCAGTTAATTCCATTCACACCAGGGCAGCCATGGCTCCAGCCGACTCCTCCAAGGAAACCCCAGCTCCCCAGGAGTGGGATGGGAGCTGCTCATGGACGCTGTCCTGGCTTGGAGAAGGGAAATCAGTCCAGACCTGGGCGCAGGAAGGTTTTAAGGCAGCACATGGAGGAATGGGCACTGGGACAGGAAGAACACTGCATTTTTCCTGCAAAATGCAGTCGCAAATTGCTCCAGCAGCCACAGGGCACAGGTGGCATTGAGGCTGCACCAGCAGACACAGGGAAGCAAGGGAATGGAGAAGGACAAATCCTGCTGCTGTGGGAGGTGGGAGGTGGTGGGGAGGGGTTCTCCCCAGGCAAGGTGATCAGAGCAGTTCCCAGTGCTCCACCAGCCCCAGCATGGCCGTGTCCTGCATGTCACCATTTCTCCAGCGCTGCCCAGGCACTTCCAGCCCTGGGCCACGGCTGCATGAGGCACAGATGCTCATGGACAGGGAGGGAGGGGAGAAGACCCCTCGACCCCCAGAGGATCCCCGCCCCAAGTACTACCTTCTCCTCCAAGGCTGCCATTCTCTCTTTGAGGTGCAGCTGCAGCCGCTCGTTGGACTCGCTCAGCAACCGATCCACGGTGTCTGAGAGCCGCTTGTTGTGCTCCTCATTCATCTTCTCCCGCTGGCGGGCCTGGGACAGACACAGTGACATCCATGTCACATCCAGACGGGCTCGGAGCCCTCCTGCCATCCTGTGCTGCCATGGAGTCAGAGCTGATCCACCAGGCCCAACTTTTGGGGACAAAGCCACCTCTTACAGCACTGGTCAGACCCTTTGCTGGTCTCTGCCACATTCCAGCCAGGGTGAATAGGAGAGGACAGAATTTAGGGAGATCCTGCCTGCCTGCGCCTCAAGAAAGCTTCTCCTTTGTATCTGCCAGGAATATCCACACTGGGGACACATTCCAGACCCCAATGGATATCAAACCTCTGGATTTTCAAATATCTGTCCTAGGGCAAAACATCCAGGGGCTTCCCCAGCGGCACATCTGTAACATCACCTGAGTGACCCGAGAAATGGGCATCACAGCCTTCTGCATGGACAGCCCAGTGCCTGGCTCAGGAGCACAGCAGGGACTATGCAGCCCAGCCTCCCTGCCCTTTTCTTCCTGCCGATCCAGGCTCAGGGGAAAAGCTGCTGAAGCCTCCCCTTCCACCCTGCATTTGGGGTCCCAACTTGCCCCAGGGGGTGATGCTGAGAGAGGAGTGGGTGTGGAATGTCAACAGCAAGACTTAGATGCCTGGGAGAGGGGAAATCACAGCAGAGAGTGCCACAATCTCCTGTGTGGCTCCAGTTTGAGAGATCCTGGATGGGAAAAGATCAGCCAGGCTGCTCTCCCATCCTGCTCCTGAGCAGCAATCCAGGCACCAAGGGAAATATCAGGACCTACCCTTGCCAGCTCCTGGTTCTTCTCCTCCAGCTGAGTCTCCAGCTGCCGCAGGTGCTCCTCGATGCTACCGTGCCTCTCTTCTGCCTGGGAAAAGTAGAGCAGCCCTCTTGGATTATGGTCCCCAAAGCCATGAGGGCCCTGCTGCAAGCCTGCATCCATCTCTGCATCCCCATCCTTCCTGGGATGCAGGGCTCTCTCCCACTACCTGCATCCCTGCCAGGGCTCACTGTGAGCCCAAACCAGCCCTGCCAGCATGGTGACGGGAGCTGGAGCTGCTCTGTGAGGGACTGAACACCATTCCAGAACCCAGGAAGGGCAGGGATGGCCATATCCATCCCTCCCTCCAGGCCTGAAGCCTCCTACGTCTAGCCTGGTGCTTCTTCCTCATCCCAGAGTGGTCCCACACAAGCTGAAGGGCATCCACACCAACAGGGCCATCCCTGCCTTGGAGAAAGGGGCCGAAAGAAGGGAGCAAACTCCAAGTGTGCAGGACACATTGAGAGCTTTAAAGGCAGTGCCTTGTCCCTGCAGCTGTGGGGATTGTAGGGGACAGAGGCCACAGCTGGGAAGAAAAGCATAATGCCTTGGGCTGCCGGGGGCTCCATGCTGCAGGGGGCGGCCTGACTCAGCTCCTCCTCCGTTCCCGGTGCTGCCCTCCAGCTATGATCCCTGCCCTCCTTCTCCAATCCCCTCCCCTCCAGCTCTTGTCCCTCCCTTCTAGCCCCGATGCCACCCCTGCCACTTGCCTTGGTGAGCGCAGCAATGCGCTGGGCCAGCTCTGCTTCCACCTCAGGCAGCGTCTCTGCTTTCCTCATCGTCTGTTGCAGCTTCTGCTCTGCCAGCTCCAGCAGCTCCTGCAGGTGCCTGGCCTTCTCCTCGCACTGTGGGACAGCAGGATGGGTGCCCAGCATGTCCCACCTGCAGCACCCCGTTCTTCCCCCCAGGCCCCTGGGGTGGGGGGACACTTTGGGTCCAGTTTCGGTACCTGGCGGTGCAGGGATTCCTTGTTGGCCAACTCGTTCTCCAGTTTGTCATTGAGGTCATGGATAGAGGTGGCTTCTCGCTGGGCTGCCAGGTACCGTTTCTCCAGCGTGGTGATCCTCTCCTCCATGTCCTCCTTCTGCGCCAGGGCCTGGGGAAGTGATGGGGCTGTCACATCCTGCTCTGTGACAGCAGTTTGGGAACAGTGTGGCTACCCAGCTCCCAGAGCCTGGGACACCCTGAGTCCAAGGGGTGTGAAAATCCCCCTTGACACAGGGATGAGGGACAGCAGAGTGGGACAGTGATACAGGTTGAGTCAAACAATCACAGGAAAACCTCACAAGGACACAGGTCACTGCCCCAGGTGTGCAGCACACCTGAGAGCCTGTCTGTAACCTCAGAGAAGTCCTGCTGGCAGACTTCGGGACAACTTCCCAAAGGTAGTGGCCTCTTTTGGGGAATACCCTGCACACAACAGGAATTCCATTCTCTTCCCAGCCCTATGGGAGCTGCTGTGAGGTCTCTGCCCCAGGCTTGGCAGTGCAGGGGCACAGGGACTCACCTCTCGGAGGTCCCTCTGGTACTTGCTGCTCATCTCTTCGGATTTGATCAGATCCTTCCTGGCAGTGCCCAGATCCTCCTCAAGCTCAGCCACGCTGGCGGCCAAGGCAGAGATTCGTTCCTTGGCCTGGACCACTTCGAAATTCTGCTTCTCCAGGAGTTCCTGCAGCTCCACCACCCGCCCGGCCTCATCATCCGCGTGGACAGAGCCGTTGGAGAGACGCTGCAAGGCACCAGAGAGGGAGGTGGATGCTGGGCTGTCCCAAAGCTCCGGAACTGTGGCATTGCCTGCTGCCACTCAAAGTGGAATGCAGCCCTGCAGGGATTCGGTGAGGGGGTGGAAATGGAGACAGGGGGCTCTGGGACCTCCATCAACAGCCTTCGCAAGCCAGGGAGGGAGCTTATTGCAGGAATGATGGAATAGGGATGGCTGAGGGCTTCCCAGAGCATCTGGGAAGGTGTCCCTGCCCATGGTGGGAGGGCTGGAACAAGAAGACGGCCTTTAAGATCTCTTCCCAACCAAACCATTTTGTGATCTCTGGGAAGCAGAACCCCTTTGAGCACCCGAGCACAAATTCCTCCCTGCTCAGAAATGGCCTGTATGCACCAAGAATGACATTTCCCATGGGGCTGGACCCAGCAGAGAGGGAAAAAGGTTTTCAGCACCCTGGAGCCAGCAACAGGGGGGTGGGAGAGACAATGGCCTTGCTGAGCATGGGCAGAGCAGGGGTTTCCAGGGCTCTCACCTTCCAGGGAAGCTTTGGCGCTGGTTCCTTGGGTTCCCTCTCATCGCGCTCGCCTGCCACAGGCTCCCGGCTGGAGCCTTGCTGCAGAGCTGCCACCTGCATGGGAACAGTGGGAGTTCAGTGGGAGACAGCAGGAGAGAAACCTGAGCCAGCCACATGTGAAGCCAGTCTTGCTGCATCCAGGGCTGCAGCGGCTTCTTGCCTGTCCTGCTTGTGGCTGGAAGGACAGAAGGATCGGGTGAGGAACAGCCCTGAGCTGGCACTGCTGGGATCACACCTGGGGGCAGCTCTGGGCCCCTCCCTTCAGGAAGGACATTGAGGTGCTGGAGCATGTCCAGGAAAATGAATGGAGCTGGGGGAAGATTCTGGAGCACCAGGTGCAGCTGAAGGAGCTGGGGGGGCTCAGCCTGGAGAAAAGGAGGCTCAGGGGGGACCTTCTGGCTCTCCCCAACTCCCTGACAGGAGGTTGCAGCCACATGGGCGTCAGACTCTGCTCTCAGGGAACAAGGGCCAGGATGAGAGGAAATGGTCTCACGCTGTGCCACGGGAGGGTCAGGTTAGACAACAGGAAAAAATTTTCCCTGAAGGGGTGGTCAGGCCCTGGAACAGGCTGCCAAGGGGAGTAATGGGAGTCACCATCCCTGGAAGTGTCCAAGGCCAGATTGGATGGAGCTTGGAGCAACCTGGTCAACTGAAAGGTGTCCCTGCACATGGCAGGGGATGGAATGAGATGAGTGTTAAAGTCCCTCCCCACCCAAACGAGTCTGGGATTCTGGGATTCTGAGATGACCACGGCTGGAGGCTGAGGACAGCGAAGTCCCAGCCCCAGGGTTCCAGCAGGGAAGGAGATGTGGGATGCAAGATGAGGTGCTTGGAGCAGCATGCTTTGGGTCTCTGCCAAATCAGGGGAAATCCCAAGTCAGCCTCAGCCCCCTGGAAATGATTCAGATTGAGACTGTTTTTGTAAGTGACATGAATTTCAAACAGCAAAACAATGGGAAAATATCACCTGTGAGACAAAAGGTTTTCAGAATCTTTACAAGGTTTCCTTAAATACAGACAAACCTTCAAGTAAACAGCAATTTTAGATCAAAAGCCTTACATCAAACCTGCCCAAATGTCACCTCTCTGATCTGCATGGCCGTCTGAAGGTGGTATTTGAGCAAATTCCACGTGAATTCCCAAAGGTAACAGGGAACATTCCCAGCTCAGCAGGTGCCCAGGTACCTCTTACCTGACGATGGGCATCCACGAGCTGCTCCTCCAAGGTGGCCACTCGCTCCAAGGCTGCTCGCAGGCGTTCCCTGACCTGCAGGTGAGTGAAACAATGGGAAAGGCTGTTATTTATTTGGGATGAGGGTGTCCAGGATCTAGGCAAGCTCCCAGGCCTGTTTGTTGGGCTGACAGCCAGGCTCAGGTGGATTCACAGGCTCAGGATTATCCAGCCCATCATAGGGGAGAGTGGAAGCGTGTTGGAGACAACAGCCTGGGCCAGTTTTTGGAGATCTCTGGCCAGGACAGCCTGGAGGTATCTCCTAAGGAAGGAGATGCTTGAGGTGATTAAATGAGGAGGAAGAGCAAAGACTGACCCAGGGTGTCAAATGCCACTACCCTGACAGTGACTTGGGCAAGTTCCCTGTCCCTGTCAGCCTCAAACCCAGAGCATCCACCAGGCAGCCCCAGGAGCTCCTCAGTGCAGCTCTTGTATATCCAAGACCTTCCTGCTGAGGACCCCCATGTCATAAAGTGGCAGGGAGGGAGCGGAGGGCTGGGAGAAGGAGCTCTGAGCAGGAGCTCTAAGAGGTCTCAGCAGCTTTCCCACCTTTTCATCCAGCGCCTTGTGATGCTCAAAGAGTGATTTGAGTGCCTTGAGCACCTCGACCTCACTGGACACCCCGGATGGCGACTGGGCCTGGCGCTTGACCACGGTCATCCTGAGTGAGCGCTCATGCCGTGACACCAGGCACTCCAGGTGCTCCAGCAGGAGCTGCAGGGGGATGAGAGAGGGGCTGTCACTGCCGGGATGGGCCCAGTAGCCCCTGGGGTCCCACATTCCCAGGGCTGAGGGCTACCAACAGGGTCTCCAGGCTTACCCGGGTGTTGTTGCGCTCAGCTTTCAGCTCCGAGATCTCCTCCTCCCTCTCCAGGAGCTGCTCTCGGCAGGCGCTGAGCTCCCGTGTCAGCGTGGCAAACTCCTGTGGAGGGCAGAAGGATGGGCATGGAGCCAGCATTCCAGCCCCACTGCCAGACCTCCAGCACAGCATTTCCCATCCAAACCCAACCAGGGAGAGACAGTGACACTGAGGGGAACATGGAGAAACTGGGGGAGGAGCACAGCCAGGCCAGGAGGGGGACAAGAAGAACGCAGCATCCCAAACGTATCCACTTGGCTTGATGTCCAACAACAAAAGAAACTGCTCTACAGCTGCAGATGTGCTTGGTGGTATTTAAAGCATCCCAGTCAAGCCCACCAGCACATTCCCATTCCCACTGTCCCCTGGATGCAGCTCCCACCTTGGAGCATCCCAGCAAGCTAACACTCACTACAAAGCTTCAGCCAGGATCAGTCCCCTGGCCCTCAGCCAGCTTTTATCATGACCTCAAGACTTGGAATCATCCAAAACTTACATCCAAAAGAGATTGCTGCCCCAGTCCAGCTTCCTATGGGACACCCCCAGGCCCCGAATCCCAGCTGAGAGGGATAGGGTACAGCAGGAGATGTGCCAGGTGCCACCATCACTTGCTGCTGTCACTGCTCCCTCCAGGGATGTGACAGCCAGCAGTGAAGAGCCATGCCCAGAGCAATGCCAAAGGAATGCTGCACACCCAGCACATCCCTCAGGATACAGTAGAAACCACAATCGCGCTTGTGTCTGTGTCAGAGGGGAAGGGAAGCTCGCTTTGAAGTCCCACGGATGCAGGAGGGTTCACTTTGCCTTAAAAAATGAAACCCAGGCACCTGGGTGAGCCCAGAAACACCTCCCATTGCTCCCAGTTGCTCTTCAGTGGTGCCAGGCCCAAGCGAGGTTTTGCAGCTGGGATTTCTTAGGGTGAGAAATGCAAATGTGGGAACACGCCATGAATTCACACCAGGCTTGGTGCTGTCAGGAAGAATTTTAAAAGGCAAAGGGTTTCAGAAGAAGCTGAGAAGGATCTGATGGAGCATTAACAACCCAAATTTCGAGAGGGGGCTGAGAGCTGTCTTACAGCATGAAATTCTCTTTCACTTTAATTTTCAGGTTTAGCAAATAAAAACCCTTCAAACCAAAGCAAAGCATTGAGGGTTAGGCTGAACCAAATGCTCTACTTAGCTCCAAGTGAAACCTCCTGCAACAGCTGAAGCTCCATGAAATCCACAGCTTTTTCATCTGTTTGCCCCAGCCAGGTTTTCCCTCTCCCTTCCCACCCCAAACTTCTCTCACTGGTGGGGTTTGTAGACTGGGATTGGTGGAGACCATGGTGGCACTGGTGCAGCTCAGACCCCACAGTGGGACAGGACCCAAGCAGGTCGCAGTGTGGGGGAAGGGAAAGAGTCATTGTCCCCATCAATAGCTGCTTTCCTGCCCCTCAACTGCCTCAGGCCACTGTCACCCCACATCCCTGCTCCACATCCCTGCTCCAAAACCCCTGCTCAGGCATCACCCCAGGGCATCATGCCCCCAGTTCCTTCCCAGACCCACTCCTGCCCCATCCCTTCCCCAGGGACCATGCCAGCCCTGAGGCCACCCCACCATTTCTGCAAGGATCATTCCAGTTCTGGGATCACCCCTGTCCCCATCCCCTCCCCAGGGATCCCTCCAGCCCCCTCCAGAGGATCACTCCTCTCCCCACAAGTGCTCCCCCAAATGTGTCACAATACCCCAAACATCTGTCACAAATCTCTGCCGTGCCCCATCCCACACTCGCTCCAGATCATCCCACAGCCCCCAGAGCACAAGGAGCCCTCTGCAGATCTAGCTCTGCTGGGACCCTGCCGAGCCAGCCCAGCCCTTCCCGGAGCCGAACTCTCCCTGGCGCTGGGATCCCGGCGGGATCAGGCTCGGGACAGCCCAGCTGCACACACACGTGCGCATTGCACGGGTTATGCAAGCGCTGCCAGCAGCTCCCGAGCATCCCTGCGGATTAGAGACGGGCTGGGAATGCCGGCGAGCAGAAAGCAGCAGGGAGATGTGCCAGAGAGGTGCCTGTGCATCGCCGGCTGACTCGGATTTAGGGATCTGTCACGCCCCCAGTCCTTCAATACACCAAGAGACAGGCGGCAGGGCTCAAGGAGCTCGGGAAAGGCATCCTAGCAGCTGGGATGGCCTCGGGAATGTCTTCCAGCAGCCCGAGCTGTAGAGGCAGGGGACACATCGGCTCTGGGCTCTTCCAGTACCGGGGCAGGGACCCTGTGGATGCAAAGCCTCTGGATCTGCAAAGCTGGAAACCGCTTGCTCTGCCCCGTGGATGGCAGGGGACACCAGCTGTGGACATGGATGTTCTTCCCACTGGAGTGAACAGGGATGGGCAAAGTGGGATGGGTGGGACAAGGCATTGGAGGCAACAAGAGGACAGGGATGCCTTGCTGGGGACAGAGGTCACCAGCGCTGGGGACAGGGATGGTCAGCACTGAGGACAGCGACCACCAGCACTCAACCTCCTTTCCCCGTGTTCCCTCGCTGTGGTGGCCCGGCTGTACAGCTGCTCCCACAATCAGGATTTCATCCCGAAAGAGGGGATTAAAGGGGAGCAAATCCTCTGGAGAGAGGGAGGCAGCCCCTGCCGCGGCCAGCCTGGCGCACACGCGGTCAGCAGGTCACAGCCAGGGGTGGGCACAGCACAGAGCTCCTGACAGCCCTGCCCTCGGGGTGTTCCTCTCCGAGCCCTCCATCCCAACAGGAATACTGGCTGCATCCTGTGCTCTGTGCCCCACATCCTGTGCCAGGCCTGGAGCATGCCATGGCAAACCGAAGAGCCCTTGATAACTGTCCCCCCGCGGGGAAAGGCTGCAAAAAGGAACATTTACACCAAAAATAGCAACAGCCCTGCGGTGAGCCAGGCCAGCAGTGAGGTCAGCCGAGTACACAGGGCCTGACTTGGATGCCTTGGGAATGAAAAATAGTAATAAATCGCTCCAGCACCCGCCTGTAGCAACCTCCCTCAGCCCCAGCTGTGCCAGATGCCAGTACTGCCACCTTGCTCTTGCAGGCACCAGGCGAGTTGGGGACCATGACAAGCTGTTCCCAGCTTCAGTGTCACACTGTGCAGTGCAGCCTCCATCCCCATCCACAGGTGTGCCACAGCCCTACATCCTAGGAAAGTGGAGATAAAGAAGATCCAGATGATTTTTCTCTGCCCTGGCCTCATCTCCCAGGCGAGGCAGAGGCGCCTGCCTGGCTCTGATAAGCTCTGGGACTAAGCACGGACACCTATAAACAGATTAGAAAGTGAAGGAGAGGTGCCTGATCTTCAATCAAAGGATAGATGATGAGACACAGCCTGGGAGTCCCCAGGAGCCCTGCAGGAAGCCCAGCAGCCTGGGAAGGGGCCAGTTTGGATAAAAACCAAACCTCCCACAGTGCAACTGACTGGGCTCAGCCCCAAGTCCTGGGGTGAGAGAGAGCAGGGATGGACCAGGACGGAAGGATGGAGCAGGACGGAGGGATGGAGCAGGACGGAGGGATGGAGCACAGTAATGGGATGGAGCACAATAATGGGATGGAGCAGGATGGAGGGATGCTGTTTTCACTGTCGGAGAAGGGAGTGAGACCTGGAGCAGCACACAAGGTATTGAAGTGGGATGTTGTGGATTGGGACTTGGATCTTCAGTCGGCACCAAGCATGTTGGGGATTTGGGGTTTTCCTCCTTGGCTGCATCAATGGGGAAGGCACAGGGAAGAGCTGCAAGGGAGGCCAGGAATCAGGCACATGGAGATGGCTGGAAAAGCAAGAAGAGGTTTGGAAGCACTGAGCGGGAGGCTCCAAGGCATGGAAAAACATAGAAAAGCTGAAATGCCAAAGTCCTCAGCCCAGGACCCTGCTGCTCCTCTCCCGGTGCTGTCCACAGCAGACAGGGATGCAGTGGGATCACACCACAGCCAGCAAAATTCCCTGTTTGTGGCAGGAGCATGGCTGCTGCTCCGACACACTCGAGCCTGGGGACAAACCGGCTCCAGCTGCAGGATTAATGGCATTTTAAAGCCCCTAATTGGAGAGATTGCTCCTGACGGGAGCTGCGGGGGATGTGTGGGAAAGATGCCCGCGCTGGGAAACCAGCGTTGCTGACTCGGCACACGAGGGACAGAGCCCCATTCGTCATCTGCCCGTGCCGGCAGCCCCATCATCCCACCTCTCCTTGTCCCAGGAGTGGAGCAGAATGAGGAGAAAGCCCCAAATTGGAGCTGAGGGGATAAACACAACCCCGGCAGTTGTAGCATGGGATTACACAGATTAAATCCTGCCGGGTAAACCCAGGGCTTCGACCATCACCCACCCCCAATGCTGGGCACCGGCACATCCCAGACCTCCTGGATACAACACTGGGGCTCTGTGAGACCATCCATGGGAAATTGGTGTCCTCCCTTCCTCAGGATGTGTATTTCCACCTGGGATTGCTCAGGGAGGAGCGCTGTGCAGCCAGGCAAGCAGGAATCCACCATCTCTGCATCCTGGTCTTGTGGGAGCACAAGCAGCTCCAACAGTTCCACACAGCTGCCAGATCCCTCCATCCCTCCCCAAAATCTGAAGACACTTTAAGGGTCTTACCCAGTGGGTGTTTTCCCCCACCTGGGGCTTCCCATTTCCCTGCTGGTCTTTGCAAGTTAACTTGAGATACACTTTTAAGTTAAATGGGAGGAATTTGTGATGATTGCTTGATGTCAGGACATTCCCCAGCTCCCGGAGGACTTCCAGGAAGTTTGGGGAATCGTAGGGGGTCTGCCCGCCCCAAAAAGGCCAGATCTCAGCTCTCCAGGCAGCCCCAAGAGGCACTGAAGGTGCAGCAGAGCTTCCTGGAAGGAGGAACTGCAGGAGGTTTCCATGGCCATTGGAAACCACTCAGCCCCGTGAAATCTGGGAGCCTGTTCTCCCCCTGACACAGCTGGGGACAGGGACTCCTGCCAAACCCCCAAACCACAGCAGGACAGGGAGGAGCTCCATCCCACATAGGACCCTGCACTGGGAACACATCTGGATATACCTGGAGCCCTGAGTGTCACATCCCCTGGTGGCACCTGCACCCAGGAGAACCTGAGCTGGGGGGCCAGGCAGGAGGGAGCTGGGAGCAAAGCCAGGGCCTTGGGGGGATGCTGAGAGCACCCAGACCCTACTCAGGGCTTGGTCCTTGGCCACAAATTCCCCACAGAACAGGGAGGATAGGGGGCTGGAGCCAGAGCTTTCAGCCCGATTAAGTTGCATTCAGCACTCCCACATGAATAAATAAATCATTTAAGAAGCATTAAGGCAGCTTAGTTTCCCCAGGAAATCGACCTGGAGTTCTGCCTATTGGGGGCTCAGGGATGCCCCCATGGATTGGGGGTGGGGATACCTCAGCCATGCGGCACAGGCAAGGGGGAATGGGAGCTGCAGGCAGGAGCATCCCTGGAGCATCCCTGCCAAGGGCTTTGCCCTGGACAGACACATACCTTGCCTGCCCCATGCGTGGATCCACACCAGAGGCACATTCCCAGCCTGTCCCTTTGGATACCATGCCGACACAGCAGCTTCCAGCTGCCTCTGTGCCCTGAGAGGGTGCAGTGACATGTCCCCAGCTGTCATCCCCCCCAGCCTCGCCAGGCAGCACATCCCAGCCTGGCTGCAACCAGGGCACACTACCACTGCATCTGGGTGCCCAATCCTGCCCCTAAAGAAGGGGTTCTCCCAGCAATCCAGCTTGCATCCCATCCCAATGGGGTCTGAGACATTGCAGGAAGCTCCTAGGCAAAAGGATGCACAGAGAAGGAGGAAGAGGATGGGATAGACCCACGGGATGGCCCACTCAGTGCCCTGGGAAGAGACCTGAATGTCCCGGTCCCACTTACCTGGTACATGCACATGCTGGGATTAATCCCATTGGGCAGGTGAGCGCCTTTGGATTTGCTTCCCGCATTCATGCCGAGCCCTCATGTCCGGGGGTGAGCACGGGGGGCACCGCGAGCCGCCGTGCCCGGGCGTGGAGCCCCTCTGCCCGCACAGGAACCGCCCGAGGGAGGCAGCTGCAGCTCCGGGGAATTCCCCATGGGAACTGCCCCCTGTCACATCCCAGGGCCGGAGGGAGCGGAGGTGGCTGGCCGGGCAGCCAGCGGGTCGCGGGCGCAGCGCTGCTAGCGGGTCCCTGTGTGCTGACCCAGATTGCTCCGAGCACACCCCAAGGCTCCGAGGGCCCAGAGCGGGAGCGGAGGCTAAATCCGCGCATCCCTTAATCCGGGAGGCTGTGGCAGGGCGGGCAGAGCGTCAGGGTGACCTGGCTTGCTCTCTCCAGAGCAAGGAGCAGAGGGACCAAGCCCCTGGCACAGGGAGGTGCTGGTGGGACTGGGTGTACCCAGCCCCTGGGTACGTCTCAGCACACCACTCAGGATGGGAGAAACTCGTCCATAGGGACCCCAGGGGCGCCTGGGAAACACTGTTGGGTGTTTTGCTCTCAGCAGCCTGGGCAGAGGCAGGACCAGCCCAGCTGTGTATGGACCAGCCCTTCCCAAGCTGCTTTCCCCGACCCAGAGAAGGCAGGGATAAAGAGAGCTGGCCAGGCACCAGCCCAAGCTCTGTCCTGGCTTGTGCCACCTGTTTTGATCCATTTCCCATCTCTCCAAGGTGTTCCAAACCCCAAAACCTAAGATCTCAGTTATCAGCACTGCAGACTCAGAACAGATCAAACACTGGAAGCCTCCTGCTTGCCTTGGCTGTTGGGCTCCTCCCACATCACACCCACAATGGAGTGGAGCAACAGCCCCCCAAAATCCCTGTTCCCCCAAGTCTGAGCCCTGGGACACTGTGCTGTCCCACAAGACCCCACAAAAATGGTGGGCAGCTCAGACCCATCCTGCACAGCCCTGTGACACTGGGCTCATCCACCTCATCCTCTTCTGGCCTGAACATCTTTGTGGAGAACAAGTTCAGGTCTCTGGAGCACCTGGAGGAAGTCCTGCAAGTGGAGGAACCAGGAGCAGAGCATCAGCAGAAGCCCCAAGGCAAGCCCTGATTCCCATGCCCTGGGCTGCTTTCTGAGAACAGACCTCTGGCAGCCTCACTGTCCTCTGCCCCTCTGCTTCCTGACATGTCCCAGTCCTCACCCTACACCAGCTCTGCCTCCAGTGTCCCCTCTGAGGACCAAGATAGAGACATAGAAGTCCCATTGCCCCACTGGGGAATGAGGCTGATGCAAAGGAGCCCTCTTGGCATGGGAAGGGGCCTGAGCAGGGCTGACCTCCACAGTGGGGAAGGAGAGTGGTTAATGGTTTATGGTTAATGTCCCTATTTGAAATGCCAGTGTGGGCTCAGCACTTCCTGACATGCCAAGAAATTGACTGGAGGCAGCAAGTCAGATCTGCTGCCTGCAATGTGCCACCTGCTCCCCAAGTGCTGTCCCCCAATGGACTGACTGTTCCCACGGGAAGTGCAGGCTCTGCCTCTGCCTTGTTGTCTTCCTGGGTTCTCCTCAGGGAGGTTTTTCCCCTTCTCCAAATCCATTCTCCTGTGCACAGTGGGGATTGCACTCCCACCCCTCCACATAGACGAGCAAGGGTACAGAGAAGGGGACATGTCCGACCTGGTTGTCACTTGGCGTGGGAGGACCTACAGGACATACTGTCAACGTGAGGTGCAACACACCCAGCAGCGTCACTGCTGTCACACCAGGCCAACCCTCCCATGGCCATGAGCTAAACCCCACATCCAGTGTCCCTCGTGTGCCTCAGGGCAGGCTCTGCTCACGCCAGGGGCAGGAACTCACCTGTGGGAGTGCAGAGTTGAGCTGCCTCTGGAGCTGGTCGCGCTCCCGAAGTGTCTCCTGCAGGCGGCTCTGGGTGACAGCGAGCGTCTCGCGCGTCTCCCGCAGGGTGTCCAGCAGCTTGTCCCTCTCGTCCAGCATGTTCACCATCAGCTGCTCGAAGTCAGCGTCCGCCTCCGAGCCCTGGGGGGGCCCCAGCGGGTCCCCCTCGCTGATGGTGGGCATCACCTCGCACATCATAGCTGGGCTGGCTGGGGGAGGGTCCTGACGGGGCTGGGGGGTGCTGAGCACAGGTCACATCACTGCAGGCTCCCAGGGGCCAGGGCAGCCAACACGGGAGGGGACAATGGGGTGCCGAAGGCGAGAGAACCTCCCATCCCTTCCTCCGGGGTGCTAAGCAGCAGCTGGCATCACTCCAGCGGGGTGCAGGGATGTCCTGGCCACCAAAGTCCTCACAGTTACCAGGGCTCCACTCACTGCTCGTCACTGCCAGCTCCCAGGTGTCACTCTCCTGGGTCCCGTGTGTCACCTCTCTGGGGTCCTATGTGTCACCTCCCTGACGCCTTTCGGAAGGGCTGCAGCATCCGTGACCCACGGGATGTTCAGATAGGGACAAAGTGGCTCTTGAGGACTTGTCCCAATGGAGAGCCCAAGCCAAGAGCAGCACAGGGAGGGTCCAGGGAACGTTTGGGCTGCCCCAGCATGCTGAGGGGGGATCTGGTGACAACGGACTGTTGTCCTTAAAGCTGGATGAGGCGTCACTGCCAATGTGGGAACGTGCCTCCGTTGGGCATCACAGCTCTTCAAACACCCAGCAGTGACCTATGGGAGAGGGGACAGAGATCAGATCCCTTCTGCTGCCCCCAAAATACCCAGGAACCTGCCCAGCCCCCTCTGCCACCCATCAAACCCTCAAGGGCTGCACCAGGTGGGCTCAGCATGCACAGAATGGGCTGTGCAGGGTTGTACCTCCTGCTCCCACTACACCAAATCCAGGATGGTACCAGGCTGCAGGAAACAGCAACCCGGGCACCCAAAATCCTGCAACTGCCTTTGGCATTTATATATCCTTGGCCAGGATATGTGGAGCTCCTGGCTGGCCAGGGCGCCTGTGGCCCCAGCATTCTCCAGCCTCAAGGACTTCACTTTTGCAGAAAATCAGGCTCTAAGCTGAGTTTGGCCCAAAGCTGGCAGAAGTCAGGGCTACAAATGAGTTGAATGATTGGATTAATGTTACCACTGTGTCCCCCCGCCTCTCTCTGGACAGATGTGCTGGGCCCAGCTGTTCAGTGACAATTGAACTCCACAGCATCATCCCTTGGTCAAACCTCTCCCAGGGGATGGAGGCAGCAGCATCCCCAAATTCCTGCCCAAGTGCAGGGGATGAGAGGCTGGAGGGGAGAGGCAGAACTGACATTTGGGCAGTATTTAGTCTGCATTAAAGCATGGCTGCACCTGAGGATCCAGGTCCAGGGTGATGCTGGTACCTACAGCCCCCCCTCCCCTTCTGCAGCCCCAAACCATCCCAGACAAGGTGCCAGATGGCGATTCCTACAGCCACAGCCCTGTGGAGGAACTTCAGCCCTCTGCAGCTGGGTGAGGGTCCCCAGCAGTGAGGGTCAGCATGCCACTGTAACTCCGGCCACCCTGGAGACCTGCCCACCCCGGTCACCATCTGTGCCAGGGAACAAACCATGGGCAGGACTCGAGCTGAGCAGCAAAACACAACGTGGCAGGCCCAGAGTGAGGAGTGCTGGTCTAGTGCTGCTTCTGCAGCAGGCCCCCCTTCAGTTTTAAACTCTTCAGACAAAATGCTCAAGGACAGGTCTGAATATTCTGAGGCTGTGGAGGCATCTGAGGCTGGAGCTGCCCCATCCCTGGAAGTGTCCAAGGCCAGGCTGGGCAGAGCTTGGAGCAACCTGGGATAGTGGAAGGTCTCTCTGCCCACGGCAGGGGTGGGACTGGATGAGCTTTAAGGTCCCTTCCAGCCCAAACCAGCTGTGATTCTGTGTCACTTTCCTTTAAAACCCACACATGCACGTGGATGAAAAGGACTGTACACAGGCTTGGGCCAGGGCAGCCTGTTCTGGCCCTTTGGGCTGGGATGAAAGCTTGTGTGTCCTACAGCTTGATGGCACAGTGAGGACCTGCCCTGATCAAAGGTGACACATGTGAGGAGATGCCTTTGTCACACCCAGACATTGCTGCGGCCAGGGAATCAGAGCTCTGCTCTTGGGATGACATTGGCTCATCAGCTGAGGGGAAGTTTGACACAAAAAACTCTCTAAAAATAGAGAAGCTCTGGCAAAAGCAGCAGCCCCTCACTGTGCATCCCATGTAAGATGCTGAGAGCCAGCTCCAGCACACAGGGACATAGGACAGGGCTGTCTCACAGGTGGTGTCCTCCCCTCCCTTCACAGATTGGATCCTCAAGTGAGATAAAATACGTTGTGGACATGTAACACTGTCCTGAAGCTTTGAGGGTTGTTCAGGCTCCATCCTGGCTGTTGGGACGTGGAGGACCAGGATAACTGTCGATTCATGGGATAACTGCACTGAGGACTTTCCATCCCTGCAGCATCCCACAAAAACAAGGCTGGTTGAGGAAAAGGCACAGAGGTGAGGGACCATTTCAGCCCCTGTTCTCCTTGGGTTGAGTTGGACAGGAGCCTCAACCCTGTAATTAAGCAGTCAAAATGCTTTCCAGTTCTCCTGCCCCTAATAAGCAGCCGCAGGGGTACCCACAGGCCCATGGCCCCCATGCAGCTTTCCTTGGGGGGAAGATGTTCCAAGCTCCAGGGAGATCTAGGGCCAAGGAGAGCAGAAACCAGCCCTACCTCAGGACTAAGACCTATTAATTTGGGTGCAAACCCCAAAAGAGGCATCTTTCATGCCCCCTTCTCCTGCTGTGCCTTTACTTGTGGTATGATCAGAAAGAACATCCAGGCTGTGGGAAGTCTGGCAGTTCCCAAGCACAATGAATGGCAAAAGCAGCCACGTGGGCACAGCCCAGCTGCTGGAGGGGAATTGGAAGAATTAGCAGATGAATTAAGAGATATTAATCAAGGCATGGAGGGAAGAGCCCTGCAAGCACTTGGGGAAGGGAAATGCTTCAGGGAATGACCTAGACATAAATCTGACTAGAGCAATGATGGGATGGAGATTTATCCCAGCTGCAAAGGAGAGATTCCCTTACCATGAAGAGACTCTGCAGATGCCAATTCCAGCAGGGCTGTGGTGGCTTCTCACACTCCATAGAGGTCATCCAAGGGGCTGGACCCACACGGTGCAGGAGGAGGCACAGAATTACAGCCAAGAGCTGATTTTCTTTCTGCTCCCCCCATGGTTGAGCTCATGCACGTGTGACTTTGGGGGGCTTTGTTTCTCAGCAACATGCTCCTGCCCACAGCTACATCCTGTTATTCCTAGTATGCTTGTGCAGGGAGATGGGAAATGAGCACAGCCCAGCCCCTGAGCCTGGGGAGGGTGATCACAGGGACCTTGCACAGCACCAATGCTGGTCCAGGATGGACTCACCCCATTCCACTGGTCCCCAAAAGCCTCTGTGCTCTGTCCCTAAGGATGCTCAGCAAGGGATTAAACTGTCCTGGACAAGGCAACAATGGTGACCCAAAGCTCCTCCATGCCCAGGGTTTGGGGGTGTCTCCAGTGAGGTCACATTCCCCCCTCAACCCAGATCACCAAGGACACACCCTGTGGTGTAAGGCAGGAGCTGCTACAACCCCCTGCAGCTGGAGCAGCCCTGTGAGCAGGGTGAGACCTCCCACCACCACAGAGAGCAGCCAAAGTCCCCCTGGCCTGGCCTGAAGCCCGCAGACAGGTGGGCACAGCCAACACAGGGCTCTCTGTGCTCCCCAGGATGCTGCTGCACCATGAGAATCCTTCTGCCGGAGCATCCCTGGCAGGGAAATCCAGAGGGATGCTCTGCCACCTCCAAGCGTGGCTCTGGACACAATCCAGCCTCGTTTGCCCATCCTGGCTGGAACCACAGCAGAGCCCAAGAGTGGAAAATTCCCTGCACTGCAGTGGGACCATCCACATCAATGGACAGACACTGAGCTGCCTCCAGCATCCCCATCACAGATTCACTCCTCCAACAGCCATGGGAACTCTCCTACCCCATGGATTTGTGAGTGATCATTTCTGGATTCAAGCACTGCAGCTTTCACTGCAACACCACAAGTCCCAGGAATAGCCCAAGCACCAGGAGGGGGCAACAGCCGGGATCAGGGCACCTGCAAAGGGTTTATTTGGGATGGCACGTGAGGGAGCCAGGACCAGCTGGGTTTGATCCCTGCTGTCTTCAAGGCCTGTGGAGCAGGAAGTAAGTTCAGTGAGCAATGGGCACAGGTGAGTGTGCAGGGATGTGGGCACAGGGACAGGGATACAGCAACATCCACGGATCCAGGGATGTGCACACATTCCCTGCAGGAATGTGCAGGGGTGTGCAGAAAGCTCCTGCCCAGGGTAAACTCCCTTAATTTCTGTCTCACCTCAGGCCTTGGGATTTTCTCCAAAAGCAAGAGAATCTCACCCATTCCCAGGCACCTCCTGGAAGGCCCAGCTGGAGAGGACACACACAGGGGCTGTCCCTGCCCAGCAAAGCTCAGCAGCTCCCAGGCATACCCACACATCCCAGTGGTCACTTTGAAGGACCTTGAGGACATCAGTGTGGGTGACAGTCTGGACACCCCCCACACTGTACTGTGACTGCAGCAGCAGTGAGGGCAGACCCAGAGCAGCTCTTTGGTGCTGGAGGTCAGAGGGGTCTAAGCTCACTCCCAATTAGTGCCTGTAAATCTCAGCCTTTCGCCTGTCTCTGGGAGAACTCCCTAAATGCTCCTGCCTGGCTTTAGAGGGCCTTAAGTGCTGGGATAATCATCGGGTAGAGCCGTGAGGCTTCGAGGAGACAGCTGGGAGCTGAGCAAACAGACACTGCACAGCTCCAGCCCTTGCTGGGTATTTTTAGTCCTGCGGGGCTGCCAGGCACAGGCTTGCTGGGAGCAGGTTTCCTGCCAGGGAAAACGTGCTTGTTTTACTATCCCTCCCCCCTCCACTCCAAAATAATGCTTTCTCCACTTTTGGGATGGAAAACAGCACAGTCACACGTTGCCTGCTTGGAGAGGCCACTTCCCCACGATGGTGCCCAGACATGGAGCAGCTGATGGGGTTTTTGCCCTGGAGCTGATTATTTGCTCACTGTAGCTCAGCTCAGCTGTGAGTCAGGCTGCCTGTGGGATGCTGGGTCCCAGGGAGCACCCTGGCTTTCCCTTCCCAACAAGGGTGAGAAGCACCCACAGCTTCACCCACACACAGAGGACAGAGACAGCCTCGTGTTTCCTCTCTGAACAGCTCCACTCCCATCCCAGTCCTGACAAGAGGAAAAGAAAAGCCTCAGTGGCTCTGTCAGCAAGGACCAGAACCCAGCAGACAGCTGGCAAAGAGGCTTTAACACACTCCTTGGAGGCAACAAGCTCACAGAGATTGATCAGCCTATAAAAACGTCACTTTGATCTTTTCCGCTCCTGGAAAACCCTCCTCAGCTGCCCGGCCTGGCCTCAGAAGAGCAGAGGCAGGGTGCAGAGCCCACACCAGCAGCCCTCACTCACAGCTCCGTGGCAGAGGAACAACCTCCCCTCTGCCCAAGTGGATGAGCTTGGGGTCCAGCATCCACACTGATCCCCACACTGACCCCTCCCTGCCAGATCCAGGAGGGACAAGAGTCTGATGCCCCTTTGGTGTTGGTTTTACCTTTCAGGATCTCTTTTTTCACCTCCTCCCTGTGATGCTGCATTAAACACAATCCCATGGACTGGCTGCAAGTGCCGTATTCTGGCATTCCCAGCAAGCTCATCCCAAGCACTGGTCCTGCAGACAGAGCCACATCCCAGCACAAGTCTTGCCCACCCTCACTGAAGTCAGACACCACTTCGGAGCAGCCAGGAAAACCCCCCAGGGAAGGTCAGTCCTGACCTGCTGAGCCATGGGATGGCAGAGTGGGAACATCTTCACCATCTCTACCAAGCCAGAGAGCTCATTTCCCATTTCCCCTCAGTGGAAGATATGGCAATTAGAGGTTGGGAAAAGGGATATTATTCTGCGCACAAGACAAAGAGGGCTGAAGTGCCCTAGCTCAACAGTAGAAATTGCTGATTCAAGTGTAGAACCAGGAAATGTTCACCTGCAGAAAGTCTTGGAGCAGCCTTTGCCACATAGCCCTGTGGGTCACAGGTTGTGATTTCCCCTCCCAGGTGCCCTGAGATCTCAGGAGAGATGCTGTTCATGGCACAGTGTCCAAAGGAGACACCAACTGGGCTTCACATATGCCAGGAGCTCCTCGGATCCCTCCGGACAGTCTCACAGCCCCCAAAGGCCCTTCTCCATCCTCCCTTCCCTCCCTCTATCCCTGTGTGGAAAGGCACAGACCCCTCTCCACACACTCCACAGGTTTCTTAGAGTTTTACAAGCCTGGACTGGAGCAGCCCTGGTGGATGAAGCATCCTGACTTCTCCATTCTGGGTGATCCCTGGAGAAAAAGCTGCTTTTCACAAAGCAAACCAATCAGCAGATACAGCCTTATTCCAGCCTTTCTCCAAAGTCCCTCCATTTATTCCCAGGATACGCTGTGGCCTCTTGGGACCTCCAGTGCCCTCAGCAGGACAGGGAAGATGCAGTTACCCATGGGGTCCATACGGTGACGGTGCTCCCACATTCCCTAACATAGCCCCACCCTAGCAGGGAACCGCACAGATGGTCCCTGGCTGGTGCCAGGGGCAGCCCATGGCCAGGACACCCAGGGATAACAAGGGAAATGAGGCATTCTGGCTGGAAAAAAGGTTCCAGTTTTTAGCAGCAGAGGATTGGATTCACATTCCAAAGGGTGAGATGGATATGCTGAGATCCGCGCTGGCAGTGTGGTGGCGACCTGGGAGAAGACACAGCAGTGCCTCCTGTCCCATCCAGGTCTGGGAGGCCTCCCGGGGTCCCCACACCTGCAGCAGTGTGTCCTTTTCCTCAGGGGGACAATGTCCAACTTGTCCCTTGCTGGAGATGCAGCCGTGGCAGAACAGGAGGTTTGTGCAGCATCTCCAGGGTTTGGATCTGTCTCAGGTGTTGGGAAGCCATGGGTGTCCATAGAGGGTGGGGACAGGGGACACTGCAAGCAATAAAAGGCAGCTACTCCCAATATCTTACCTTAAAGGACACACTCCTGCCCCAAAGACTTGCTCCAAACCCAAAAAGCAGCTCCCACCTTAGCCCCTGCTCACTCCGAGCTGCTAAACCAGGAGAAACCATGAGGAAAAATGTCCAGATCTGGCAGTTTCTTTGCAGGGAGCAGTAAGCATTAGCATTGCACTGATATTTATACTTCCCAGTGGGAGGGGAGGCATTACACACCACTTCCAGAGGGTATTTTCAGACAGCCACCTGCTCCTCATTGTGCAGAGACACAATTGTTCCTCAGCTAAACCTTGTCAGACGTGGAGCTGAAATCTGTGGCAGCTCCTGACGGGAGGAGGGGTCTGAACCCCCCAGGGCTTGCACCCAAACGCAGTCACACACACATCTACAGGACTCTGTCACCCAGGGAGGTGTTGTGAGTGTTGTGAGGGTGGTGGTGGGGGTACTGACTCAGTTTCCCTGTTCCAAAGTGGGCCATGTGTCCTGCCCTAACCCCAGAGAAAGGTGGGATCCCAGGGTATTCCAAGGAGGAATCTGGCAGGGGCAGAACTGCCAAGGTAAAGCCACACCAACCTCCTGCCCCTGCACTTTGGGGTGAGGTGACAGACAGGAATGGGCCTTGGAAGGGCTCCAGCCTGGATGATCTCTCTGACAACTGGGATCCCCAAGCCTGGCCAAGAGATTCAGCAAGCCCAGGCTCACCTTGAGACTTCATCTCTGGGTTTGAAACAGCCAAAGACACGGCTGGAAGGAGAGAGGACCACAGGTGTGAGGATGCTGCTGAAGCCCTGAGGTTCCCAGGAGCCCATGTGGGAGCACAGGGAGTGTTCTGGAGGAGCACAGGAATGTAGTCACTAGAACATGAGCTGGATTTCACCCTGTGGCACAGCTGCTCCAGCTGACACAAGGAGTTCCTCCAAACCAGTAAAAACACAAACCAAATCCCCCAAATCCTGTCACCACACCCCACTACAGTCACCTGCACCCAGCAACATCATAGAATGACATGGATATCCTAGAGAAATCCCAATTCCTTCAGCAGATGAGAGGTTGGGGAAGAGACAGATGCACCTAATCCATGACACCAAGCTCACATCCCTCTTCCAGGATGTGGTCTGCACTCAGATCCATCCACAGGGACAAGGAGGGGTTTCAGTAGCCACTGACCTGAGACAAAAAGCCACAATTCCAGTTACAACCATTTCCTTTACCAGGAGCTGCTCCACTTGCCAGCCCTGGGTGTGCATGTGGCTCATCCATAATTATGTTCCATAACCTTGCAAATAAGCCCCATGTGCTTTGCTCTGTTAGGCCAAAGTCAGAGTCTCAGAATAGCTGGGGTTGGAAGGGACATCTGAAAATCATCTAGTCTAACCCCTTCTCAAGGCAGGGTCAAACCCAGAGCAGGTGACACAGGGACATATGCAGATGGGTTTGGGATATATCCAGAGAGGGAGACTCCAGGCCCTCTCCAGGCAGCTGTTCCAGTGCTCTGCCACCCTCATGGAAAGTTCTTCCTCATGCTGAGGTGTTAAGTCTTTGATTTCTCCCTCATTGAAGGTTGAACAGAAGGACAAGGAAATGCAATCCCTACAATTCTTCTAGAAGCAGCACACTGAAGCGAACCAGCCCCTGGGTGACTCTGCCAGAGAAGGCAGCGCTGGGATCCATCTCAGCAGTCAGGCTGGTTTCCAACCCAAGGTGGATGCAGACTCCTCGGACAGGGAACAAGGCACAGGGAAGTGATCCACAACCATGAGAAGAAAACCCTGTGCTTGTCACAGAGGTGGCAACACTGCAAAGCCCTGTTCCCTTTGGGAAAGTGAGCCTTTGTGCCTCAGTTTCCACATGAGCAGCTGCAGTCCTTGCTGAGACTCAGAGGGATGGCTGGTGATTTTCCATGATTTCACTTGAAGTTTTGCGACGGGTACCCTCCCGCCCTCATGACACTTCTGCTGAGGAGTTATCTCATCTGGGAGCCTGCTGGGCTGAAGCTGGGGGCCTCCCCCTTGCTGCCAAACAGCCCCTGCCCTGCTTTAGTCACACCCCGTGAGCACTTGTGGTGCTAATTTATTCAGCGACGGGGAAAAGTCACCAGATCCGAGGGGGGCTGAGCAAATCTGTGCCACGGGTGCACCTGAACCCTGCCAAATGCAGTGGAGGTGCCTCTTCACTCACCCAGGCCCTGGCACCCACACCCAACCTGTGCCCAGCCCAGGACACAGGGGAGGCTGCTGCTTGTACAGAAACTCTGGGGCAAACCCCACATATACCCTGAGAAGCTTCCATGCCTGGTCTGCTCAAGATCCAGGGTTTCCCCTGCACTGCCCATCCCACTGGAATCTCTTCCACACCCTCACCAGGTCCTCCCTGCCAGAGCCTCAGCAGTGATAACCACTCCCACACATCAGCTGCACATCTGCCCAGTTCCCAGTGTAAAATCTGGCCACCAACTCCATGATGGGTGGAAAGGGGAACTGGCTCAGTGAGCTCCCTGGGATCCAGAGTGAGATCCGAATCCCTGCCCTGGTCAGGCGGGTCTCTAGGATTTTGCCACCACAGTATAATGGAACGGCTTGCTTTGGAAGGGACCTTGAAAGCTCAATCACTTCCACCTCCTGCCATGGGCCAGGACACCTTCCGCTCTCCCAGATTGCTCCAAGCCCCATCCAACCTGGCCAATTATCCTTCACGAGTGGGGTTGAGGAAGAGGGAGTTCAGGGAGGGAGTTCAGAGTCAGAGAAGAGGCAGATGGGGCTTTCAGTGAAATTTGGGAAGTGTTAGAGGGTGTTCAGAGCCACCAGAGCAGGGAATTGCCCAGTGCTGCTGGCTCCAGGTTGGACCATGGCAGGCTCAGGAACCTGTCCCAGCATCACACTTTGGGGTTTTGCAGGCACCACAACCTGGTGGAAAGGGAACATCAATGGTCCTGGAGCATGACCCTGGCCCCACAGAGGCTTCTGGAGCTCAGCAATTCACCACCAACCACCCCAGCACACAAACAGAGACAACAGCAGCAAGACTGTGCCCCAAGCCCTCCTTGTGCTCCCACCCTCAGACAATCCAGGCAGGGCTCCCCAGAGCCATCGGTACATCCCTTTCCTGCATCCTCCCAAAGCACAGGAGGTTTTAGTCCTTCGTGTTCCAGAAGAGTGGTGACATCATGGCTTGGGCAATGGATGACCCAAACCAGAGGTGACTTGGATGGCTTTGGTAACTCAGGTGCGGGGGGATGGGGGAGATTCCCCCTTGTTTTCATGCCTTCTGTTATCCCTTCCCTGTTACTTAATCCCTTTGCTGATAGCATAGCTAATTCCTAAAGTGCTTTTGCCCAGCTCCAGTGATGGGCAGTGGGATATCAGTGGGATTCTTGGCTCTGGACACTCAGGCTTTGAGGATGAGCAGATCCAGCACCACGACAGCTCTGCCACATCTGCAGGGAAACCTCCCAGGATTTACCACAAGCATCTCTGCCCTACTGGGGACATGTGGGTGGATGGGATCTCAGAGCTGTGGTTGTTTAGCTCTATATAGGACAAGGCAGGACCATGGGGTTAAATCCCTGCCTGATTGAAACCTGCTCTTCCTCCCAAGCACCCTAATGCCAGGGATAACCACAGCCCTCTCTTGCCCAACCGGGCTCCTCTGGCACCTTGGCTGTCCCCTGGTGATTTGGAAGGGGTAGCTGAAGCCAGCAGGGGAGTGCCAAAGGCAGGACTGGTCCCAGCAAAGCACAGGCAGAGATGGAGATAAACGGCCCCATCCACCCCCAGTCCAGGCTGGAATGACCCCGGTGCCATTCCCACGGTGCCAGCAAGGGCCCAGGGCAGTGTCAGCTCCCGAAGTCTCAGCCCTGCCATCCCTGACAGTGACAGGATGTGGCAGGAGCAGCCACGCGGGGACATCCGAGGACAGTGACATTACAGGGTGGCTGGGGGCAAGGCTCAGGCACTGGAGCTCTGTCTGCTCTGTCTAAATCCACACCAAGCAGGGTCACACCTTCAACCCACACCCTTCGGGTGCAAAGCGAGCCCCGGCCAAACCCCACCCAGCACACCTGGCATAGCCAAAGCCACAGTGCTGCAGAAAGGACTCATCCTACACCTGTCTGGCATTTTAAGCCTTGTTTCATGCAAAAAGGACTTTCTGGTGGAGGCTCTGCCCCTGAACATCCCAAATTCCTGATGCAGGGGAGGATGTGCCCACTCACCACACCAGCAAGGCAGAGAGGCCTGGAGATGCTGTGCTTTGGAAGGAAAATCCAAGTTGTTCCTCTCTAGGAGAATGGTGGGATTAGCTCAGCCCTCATTAAGCATCAGAGGAACCACAGAAAGCACCTCAAAAATAGCCTGCCATGGAAAAATCTCCATCTGGCGCTCATTCCTCCTGGATATACGCCACAAGGAAGATATAAGGGATATAAAAGTCAAGCTCCCTCCAGAGATCCCAAGTGCTGGAGAAGATCAGGAAGAACAAAACAAGGTTTCCATGAATGTGATGAGCTGTGTTAGACCCAGCAGGGAGCTCTGAGAAGAGCCCCGAGGGCTTCACCTAGCCCCACAGCCCCTCCTTCCCCTCTCTCTGCACTACCTGGCACCCCACACCCCAGGTAATTACCCCCAAGGCTTAGGGGACAGAAAGGTCACCTCCAGCAGCCCAGATGGCCTGAAGGGCAGACATGGACAGCAGGCAGCTCCTCACCCAGAGTGGTTCCAGCAACCGAGCCACCACCCAGGGATGGGGTTCCCACCCCAGCTGGAGCCTGCTGTACCAGAGGGGAGGGATGGGGGTGCCTCAGGGCAATGTCCCTTTGAGATGACCCCAAAGAGGCCAGAGGATGTGCTGGCACTACGGGGCATTCAGGGATTAAGAAGTTTGCTCCAGGATGTGGCATCATGGTGCCCATTGGATGATCCTGGCACCCATCCTGTCCCAACTGTGCATGGCCAGCACTGCCTTCATCCCTGCTCCTCTGCTCCCTGATCAAGGGATGTCCAGCATGGGATGAGCAGAGCGAAGAACCAGAGGAAACACTGTGTCCCACCACTGCTCCCCTGCTTTGGGAGATTGGAGAAAACAGAGAAAGCCTCAAATTTGGAGAACCAACACCAAATTGCTCTGGAAAGTGTGGGGAGTGTGGTGGTTTGCAGAGGGGTAGCAGCTCTCCCCCATGGCAACAGAGGTCTCATCTGGGCACACATTATCACAAAATCCAGCACTGGACATTAGTTCAGATCAATTTCCAACTAATTCCCTCTCAAAATGTCAGCTCCATGGAGCCCAGCTAATGCAGTGCCCTCAGTGTCCCTGGGCACCGCCCTGCCTGGCACAGGAGCCCCAGGAACTCTGCCCTTGTCCCCAGTGTGCTTCCCACAGGTTCCCATGGCCATCCCAGCTCACCCAAAGGGGAGCCCCAACCATGGCATCATCAAGCCTCACCCCTGTCCATCACTCCCAAAGGCCACCCAGAAAGCACCCAACCCATGAGACCCTTTGGCCCAAAGCCCCTGGGCACAGCAATTTGCCTCCCGAAGCACTTTGGGGGCTCCTGTACACACTGAGTTCACAGGATACCACAACAGTTTGGGTTGAAAGACACATTTACGCCCATCCCATTCCACCCCCTGCCAAGGGACACCTTCCACTATCCCAAGTTGTTCCAACCCAGCATCAGGAAAAATCCCCCAGACCACCCCAGGAGGTGAGAGCAGGATTTGGCCAATCCATGAGACAGCACACATTTGCAGCTCAGCAGGCTTTTAAAGGAAGGAAATGTGGGTAATTGCACTGGTGCACCACTGGCTGGAAGAGGTACAGATGGGGTGGCTTCCAACCTGGTCTTGCTGTTTGCTCCTGTGGGCACCCAAAAACATGGCCAGGACACCTTTAATTCATTGGGAGGGAGAGGGGCGGATGGGGAATGAAGGGAAGGGGATGTCCCAATGCCTTGGAAAACATCTGCTGCCTGAGCTGAGGATGTTGCATGCTCTGTATTAGAAGCCAAGAGCACATCAAAGCTCACAAGGCAAAAGGACACATGGGGCTGGGAGTCTCTCCACACACAACTGAAGCAAAGCAGCTCAGCCAACAGTTTCCAGAAGGTTTAGTGACCATTTCTGCAGAAGTTTTAGATTTCTGGCTCTTTTACAAGAGGGTTTTGGACCCTTGGTACCCCCCAGTGCCTGTTCCTGCAGGTATTGGAGCAGGCAGAGCCCACCTCCAGCAACAGTGGCCAGGGGGTTTCAGGCCATCGCTGAGCCCCAGCACTCAGCAGTGTCAGACCGTGCTGCTGCAGAGCTGCTGCCCCTCCAGGGCAACACAGGCAGAAAACCCAGCATGTGTCAGGACTGGTGGGATGCTCACCTGAGCAGAAGTGGCTCCCTGCCCAGCCTCCCATGCCCTCCTCCCACCTCCCCAAGTTGAGAGCTGCCTGCAGGCACCACCCACCTCAGGTGACCTTCACCTTTCATGCAGATACGGGGACATTCTCTGAGTGATGCTCAGGATGTGAACACCTGATAGACAGAGCTCCCTGACCTTGTCTCTTCTAGGTAAATGCATCAATTTATCTTCACCAGCTCTGGAAGGAGACTGGTTTGGACAGCTACAATCCCTTCCCTGCCAAAATACAGCAATTCCAGGCCAGCTTACCTCAGTGATGACTGCTGCTGGGTTCCACCTTGCCACCACCACGTGAGAACCTTCAGCCCACGCAGACACAGCAACAACACTCCCTGGTGCAGGAATGCACCCGATGCAGGCACTCAGAAGGATAGAATTTACCCTGCATCCAACTGGTATGTAACTGGAGGTGGGATTTTCATGCCTTGCCCTTTGCAAAGTGCTGGCCATGCTGAAGAACGTGGTGGACTCTGAAAACAGGGTGGACTACCAGCAGCTCTGGGAATGCACATTAACACCCACCCTGCAGATGTCCCATTGCCATGGGAGATGCTGTCCCAAGACCCTTTCTCCATTCCAATATCACAACTACAGCTGTTGGTCATCATCTTTCAGCTCAGCAGAGCCACCTCCACCTGCCTGGACCTGTTCAGAGCTGACAGAGAGCTCCAGGGCTGAGCTCATATCCAGCAGTGCTCTGAATCCTTACAGGCCATGCAGCCTCTCCCATGGTGCTCCCACCCCAGATGGGGAGTGAACCTGAACAGAACTCATCTCTCCCTAGAGCCAAAGCCACCTTCCTCCAGGCACTGAGTCGCTGGCACCTTTGCATGTCCAAATCCTTCCATGCATGAAACAGGAATGGATCTGAGCTCACCTTGCTCCTCGCTCTCAGGGATTTCTGAAAAGCATCAGCCAGTTCTGAGGGCTGAAATGAGGTAAGGGCCAAATCTTCCAGAGATAAGGTGGAATCTAGCTCCTGAGGCTCAAGAACCAAACACCCTCCCAAACTGGGTGCCACCATCTCCTCTGCCCTTTGCAAGGCATGTGGCCTCCTCCAGTTGTGTCTGGTCTGGGGAACATGGAACAGGGCAAGGCAAGACAGTTTCTGGGTCAATCCTGGTCTCCTGAGGGGGAACAGATGGGTTTTCTAGTGGGACTGATGTTCTGAAAAGCAATTACACATGAAGACATCCCCAACAGACTCTGCTCAGCTCTGGCCCAGAGCCCAAGTCATCCTGGGTTTGGATTTTAATTAGCCCCGTTTTGGTATCTGCTCTCTCTTCCCTCCAGATAATGATTTAATTATTACAGACATGTCTTCGAATTAGCAGCTTCCTCAGCGGATTATTCAGCTGGGATCTCCTCAATTACGGACCCCAACTCACCAACATCACAAGAGAGGCTGGAGAGAACAAAGGAAGACTGAAATCCTTCTTGGAAAGAGGAACCACTCAAGCACCCACACAAGCAGGGGTCACTGCCAAGCCCTTCTCCTCCCTTTATCCAGGTGTCTCTCACAGCTGGACAGGAAACCTCACTCCAAAGCACACCGAAAGAGCCGCATCATGTGTGACCATGGCACTGTCTTCCCACCAGGACTTCATAGCCAGCAGAGCACAAGCAAGGTGAAAAGGATGCAGGATGAGCTGGGACATGGAGCCACCTCTCTGTGTTCCCCTCTAATGGGATTACAAGTTTGGGGATCTCCCAGGAGAAGGAACCCTGTGGACACCTGGTGAGGACCGGCTACCAGATTACAAGTGTCCTTTTGCTGCGTGTCATCCAGCAAGCCTCTCACCTTGGGAGGGACCACAAGGGAGGTGGGATCAGGCAGAGAACAGGGAACAGGAGGTGGGAATGGCAAGTGCAATCTCTTACAGCAGTGGGACTGGGCAGGGGCCATGCTGGGGCTCAGCCAGGCTCCAGGCCTGAGGGATGCTGCTTGAAGAGAATCAAGAGAATCAGCAGAACAGACTGCCAAAATAAACACCAGAGGTAAATACAAAGTGAAGGGCTCAGCCCAGCGAGGGGAAAACCTTCAGAGTGCAGTTCTACAGCAGATTTGGTGCCAAAGAGCACAAACTCACCTGCACAGCTTCCCTGGCCGAACTGGCAGGCAGACATGTTGCTCCCTCACTGTGAGGTGTGGGCAGAGCATCTCCAGGCTGCATGAACTCCCAGCAAACCCTCCTCCCCTGCCTGGCACAGACTCACAGAATATTCTGAGCTGGAAGGGGTGATCCCCATCCCCAGGTTGGGCTGGGACAGGAGGGAACACACTCAAGAGGTGCCCCATCCCTTGCTGCAAAGGACAACAAACTCCAAGGACACCCCAAAAAGCACCTTGGTCCTTTTCCACCGATGCACTTGAACTGCTGACTCCAAATTGTGCTTCTCCCAGGAGCCCCAGGATTTCCCTCACTGGCAGTGCTACAATCCCACATTACTACCAAGGGAACCAGATTTTGCAGCATCCACTGGGAAAGCTCTACTGCCTCTCCCTGCTGTAGCATGGGCAGAAGTGGAAAATCTCCTCTGGCTCCCCTGTCACTGCAGTTCACGCTCCAGGAGATCAGCTTAAAGCAGCTGCACCTCCTGCTGCTGCAGGAAAAGCCCTCGAGCGCAGCCATGCGTGAGTCTGCACCTGCAAACACAGCCTAGGCCTCCCAAATCCCAGGCTTACCCCTCATTTGTGAGGCTGGATCCTCCTCAGGATCCCTTCTTGAGCTCAGGAAAAGCAGCCAGGCCTTTCAGCAGGTGAGCTGAGTTAGCAGCTCATCTAACAAACAGCATGATGTGGCCTGTTATCCCAGCTCACGGGTTGAGGGATACAGCCCTGCTGTCCCTCATATTCCTGGTGGGATTCACAGCCCAGTTCTCTGGGCAATGAGTCCCAGCCCTGCACCACTGTCCTCGTGCCCCACATCTCTCTGGGGCATCCCCTGGCTCTGTCCTCCCCACCAGTCATCACAAACCTTCAAGCGTTCCAAGCTCTCCACCCCATCAGAGACCAACACACTCAAGAGTAAGTGGGGGGAGAGAAAAGACCATGATGGAACACAGCCTTTGGTTTAATTTCCTTAAGAAATCAGGCTAAAAAAGATGGAAGTGACACACAAGAGAAAGAGAAGGATTTTCATTAACCCGATCAAACCTCACGGAATAATATAACAGAAGCAATAACAGACACCTCCCCTCTCGCCAAGGACAAAGAAAGGCTTCCTAGTTATGAAGAAGATGAAGAAAATTGGAGTAGAAGAAAGGAAATGACTCAAAAATGGCTGAAATGTCAGCTGTTATTAAAAAGCCTTCACCTGGAGAGAAATAATGAATGATGAGAACAGGGATATGATGGAGGAAGCTGAACAGACAGAGAACAAGTGGGGAGCAACAACAAGTTGGAACAAGTAGGGGCTCTGAAAGCCACCCTGGTCAATACAGGGGTGGGTTGACCTCCGGGGCTGCGCCTGTGAGGAATCTGGGGTGCTGAGAGGTCGCGCCTGTAAAGGAGGGTGACAGCACTGCAGGTGACAGCAGCCTTGGGATATCCCCCACCCCACACCAGCGAGGCCCTAAGAGACACAGTTAAATCCCTTCAGATTTTGAAACATCGTTCCAGAGGTGCTGATCCTGCTCTCCTGCCACCCCTTCCTCGCTGTCCCTGCTGTGCCTGCTCTAGGACAGGGGCAGGACACTCCTCCTTCCCCGGGGCACCTGCATCGCCAGCAGCACGGCCGGGAATGCAGCCGCCAGAATCCTCAATGGAAAAGCGGCTGGCATCATCCAGCTGGACATCCACCCCTGTGAGCCCCCAGGGACCACCCTCCCGCAGAGGGGCTGAGCCGGGGCGGCCGCAGCCTCGCATGGCCCCGGCGCTGCCGGGACGGAGGGGAGTGTCGCTGTCACTGTCACTGTCACGCAGCACTGCGGGACCGCCCGCTCCCCTCCCAGCCAAGGCAGTTCCACTCCCGCCGAGAGGTCGGGCCGGAGCCGCGCTGCCCCCGTTCTCCCAGGGCGGACACAAAGCCCGTTCCTGCTCCCTTCCCGCGGATCCCTCCGGCATCTCCCCAGCTGCAGCGCCGGGAACTCTGCAGCAGGAGCCACTCGCATTCCCGGCTGCATCGTCTTCTCTTGGCATCTCCCTTCACCGCCTCCCATGAGCTGCATTTGTGGACACACGGCTCCAACCACACCCTGGAAGAACCCCGGGCACGGCCCCGGCTCCCCCAGTCCAGCCCTGCTCTGCCTCACATTCACACACGCTGTGGCCAGAGTCCTCCGAATCTGACAGAGTTCACTTTTTGGGAAGCAAGAAGAAGTGAGAGTCAAACCTCACGCATTTCCTTCAGCAGGAAGGTTGAGAGCAGCAGGGAGTAGGGAGCTGTGCCTGCACAGATGTTGGACGTTTCCAAACCCAGACCATCATCTTCAGAGGAAAATACAGAGGCAGTAAAGCCATTCCAGTGGCCACCATCACCTTTAGCATTCTCCTCCCACCCCCAGTCTGGACCAGTTCTCCCCCGCCAGCCTGCTCTAGTTACTGGTGTCATCAGCACCTGTCCTGGGCCCAGGACCCTCTCAGATTTACAGAAGTTTTGGGTACCACCAAGTGCACTCAGCAGCTGCCTCAGAGTGATCAGCCTCAATTCAAGCCGGGGGACAGAGAGGGGCAAAAGAAGACCATGAAGGTCCCAGCTCCCCAGAGACTGGTTAAACTGGGTGCTCACAAGCAGCTTCTGATCATGGTTTAGTGGCCACGGTGGTATTAACTCAAGAGCTGAACTTGATGATCTTGGAGGTATTTTGCAACCTTAATGATTCTACGAGTCTTTGATTCTATGATTTGGGGATAAATCCTGCAAATTCTCACACTTCTGGGAGAACACACTCAGGCAAGTCCACCTCATGCGTGACTACACAGGAACTGACCAATGTCACTCTCCTGGTGTGCACTGCCCACCTGCACCAAAGGAAAAAGGAGAAAGCCCCAGGTGCAGGCAGCAGCATGGGAAGATGCTTCTGCTTCTTTCCCCACAACATGGTTTTGGCAATTTGAGGCACACCAGGGCAGCCCATGAGGAGCCAAGAGTCCTTGGAAGGAGAAAGTCCAGGCACTGAGTGATGGAGGACCTGACACACCTCAGTCTGACAGACCAGGATGGCTTTTCCTGATGGGTCACTACATTTGTCCCCAGTGCAGGGCAGTGACAGCCCGTCCCTGGCATCCCCAGTGGTTGGATTTGCTCTAAGTTGCAGTGGGAAGAGGAGGAAATCAAGCAGCCAGTGTCTGCCAGCTGGTGGGGCTGATGACTGGTTTCCTCACCTTAGCAGTCTCCAAAATAAGCATTATTCTCTTTGAAGACTGGGGGAAGTATCAATGCTTGTGACAGTGGCCTGAGCACAATGCAGCAGGGCATTGGACTCCCAGGGACCAGCCAGCCCTGTGAGTGTGTTCCTCAAGCCCCTGCTCCTTCACTGCTGCATTCCAGCCCCCAAATGAACTCCCCAGAAGCAAATGGGGCAATTACAAGGAGGTGGAGACAAGAAAATCCAAATACCTTCAGTCCAAGGTCTCCTAAAGACACTCATCCTTTTAGAACATCACTCCTGTTTTACAGCTCAGCATCTCCCAGCTGTGCTGAACTTCAGTTTGCACATCCATCACACCCGGCTCTGCTCCAGAATCCCTGTCAGTGCCACAAAGACAGTTTGTCACTTCCCCCCAAGATCACAGCACGTGACATCAGCCCTTAGCTTCATTCATAGTTCAAGTGATGAGCTCTCCCTGCTCTGCCACAAGCCAGCAGGGTCAAGAGGCTGAAAGCTGCTGGAGACAAGAGCCTGCTGGCTGCTGAGTTGCACATCAGTCTGCCCAGTGCCCTGTGTAAACTGGAAACACCAGCAAGCCCTCTGCATGCACCCACTGAACAGAGACTTGGCTCTCAAAGCAAAGCACTTGGCCACCTTTTCCCACATCTCAAAGCCAGACATGAAAAGGTAAATTGTGTATTTACAAAGAAGATGGAACAGACTCCCAGGACACACACAGAGGGTTAACAGATGGTTTGGAGGGTATTTTTCCTGATGCTACATGAAGTCCTCAAAACTCATCCTTTCCCCAAAGAGATGGGCTCTCGGTGGCCACCAGAGAAAGTGCCATTGTTTCCCTCCTGGACCCTGCACCCCTGATTATGAACACACCTCACAGCATGGAGAGTAAAGGTAAAAAAATGTTCATTTACGCCCAAACTGACACAGCTGCTGTGCTACCTGTAAAAGGCCAGATCTGGAAGGTAGAGTGTCACCCTTGGGCGCACAGCAGATGTCCTGCATTGAGCCATGCAGCAGTATCTCAGCAAGGAATGGTGGCTGTGCAGTAGCCAAGTCATTGGAGAATTCAAGCACTGGTATTTTTAGGCAGTGGGAGGATGTGTGGGAGAGCTCTCCCCATGCAGACTGATGCCATTTGCTGCAGGGCACTCGGAATGAGATTTATTGACGACGTTAATTTGCAAGCGACACCAGTGCTCCCAAAGAGCCAGGCACTGATCAGCAGTGCTGGGGCTTGTGGCAGCCTCAGTTTAGGAGACAAAATTTCTCTATAGATGTGTAAACACAAAGGACACATGTAATGAAAGCCATTTCTACTTGTAGGGATGCTCTGGCTGCCAACTCCAAAAATGGCCACTGCGAAAGTCTACTAACTAAACTAAC
Source organism: Lichenostomus cassidix (assembly GCF_008360975.1). NCBI lineage: Eukaryota > Metazoa > Chordata > Aves > Passeriformes > Meliphagidae > Lichenostomus > Lichenostomus cassidix. The sequence continues at coordinate 429,355 of NC_139506.1, forward strand.
TAGAAGCAGATGATCAAAAGCAGCAAAAAATGCTCTTTTTTTAATATGGCACCCCCAAAGTGCTGGCTGTAATTGAGTGATTATCATCCAGGTTTTGATGCTGGGGAGAAGGACAGAGAATCTTCTCTCTCCATCAAACACAAGGTGCTCTCTGCGTGGCACATCTGGATGTCAGACAGGTAACAGCAGCAAAGCAAAATCTTTCTGGATCTGGGATTAAAGGAATGACAGCTCAGATCAGGAAAGATGAGCCTTCTGGCTCTAATTAAAACCTGATGGGTTAAAATGAGTAAAGCCATACTATTGAGCACATGGTGCATGGAGAGCCCAAGCCCCCAGAAGGGTTCCGGGAGGAGGCTCTCTGAGAGATGCTGGCAGTGACCTGAGACTCCATCCTGTGTCCCAGGAAAGGCACATCTGCCTTCAGGTGCTGCAATGCTGGGGAGGAGCACAGACAGCAACTTTCTACAGGCACATGTGAATCTCCTGAACTTCCAGCCATCCACTCTCTAGCACAGCCAGGTTTTCCAAGCAGCAAAGCTTGGAAGTTTTGGTTGGTCAACACTCCCATGGATCCTTCAGGGGCTTGGGTTAACTGATCCTCTACTCCCCCATGGCCTCTTCAACCCTCCCTAGCCCGCCTCAGCCCAAATTGCTGGCAGATACAGCCCTGGCTGCAGGAGATGTGGGAATCAGGTCCCCTTTGCCCATCCAGCAGTGCATCGAGGCTGGACATTGCCTCCATTGATGCTCCCAGTCCCACAGCAACCAGGAGGGACAGGATTGCTGCTGCTGCCAGCACCTCTGCACAGAGACACAGTCAACAGTGATTCCATCCTCAGCTGAGGAGGGAAACACGTCACCACCATGGCAGGATGGCAAAGGCACCAGCAGCACTATGTCCCAGTGATTCCCACCCTGGCAGACCCCAGTCCATGGCCAGAAACCAACTGTGGCCACACTGAGATGCTCCAGGGAAACATTCCCTTGTGCAGACACAGGAGAAAAGCAGGCATTGACTGTGCCACCCTCACAGTTCACTTCCACCACCCCTTCCCGAGAGCAGGAGCTCAGCTTCACAGCATGCCAGGAAAATCAAACTCACGGAGGAGAAATCCAGCAGTACCAGAGCCACCTCATCCTGCAGAGAAACTGTCCCAGACACCATGGCTCTTCCTGAGCCTTGAAACAACACTATGTCCAAACAAGCCCTGAAATAGCTCCCTGCATTCCCCAAATCCAGCTGTCACCCAGGGAGACGAAATCAAGCTGGGTAGGCCTCGGGATGCAGCTGGAATTGCAAGGCCCAGAGCCTTCCACCACCCCAGGATACAGGGCTCAGGTCTGTCCCCAGGGACACAGGATGGGAGGGCACAGAGCCCATTTGATGCTCCAGCCTCATTTGAGCACCCCGGATGGGCTCACAGCATATGGAGCCTCCAAGGTGCTTCCTGAGAGCTCCATACCCAAACGGGAGCATCATCTCTCAACATCTCTCGAAGAAATCACACCTGCACACAGCACTCAGTGTTATGTGGGGCAGAATAACTCCTCTCCTGGCTGATCAGTGTGTGAATAAATCAGCCACAGCCAAAAATAACCTCTGGACATTTTTTGACTCTTTCATTTTGGGGGGGATGCTTGAAAGAAGCCCAGATCTACTTAGTTACAGCTGCCAGACACTGAATTACAGGGCAGATTAAGTGGATTATGGATCTTGCACAAACCCATCTTTCCCCTCTGTGCCCGCTGCCCCTGCCACAGAAATGTCAGCATGGGGAGCAGTTCTAGGCATCACCATCAAGTCTATTCAAATCATGGTCAAGAGTCTGAGATCAGGTTTATGGCACCTGTGTTAATGCCACACTGAGGCTATAAACACTTCCCCAGTTCTGGAACCAGAAAGGCCAGGCTTTGGCAGGAGACAATCCATGGGAGGATGCACTGCACTAATGAGACTCTGGAAAAGTGAGACTTGGGCTGAGGCTGGACATCCCCTTCTCCCAGGCTCCAGCCATCCCATGTTCAGCCCAGCTCCTTCCTCTGGGCTATGGACCCCCTGGGCATCCCACAGCTGCAGAATGTTTGTCTTGTCCCAGCACATCACATCAGGAATGATGCTGCCAGGAGGGAATCTGGAATTGCAGAGAAAATTCACTTCTGCCAGGGAAGGGTGAAAATGAGCAGTTTAAATCCACATGCCTGGCACACAGGCTGCGATTCCAGGAGAGGGCTCCTTCCCTACCATGCCACCCTGCCCTGACGAGGGATGCTGCCCTCTCCGGAAGGCGGGATGTGAAGTCCAGGCAGGAAAAGCCTCCTTCCCTCCCTCCCTGCTGCACATCCCCGCGGCCCCATGCCCAGTATCTAAAGCACTTGGCCATGCTGACAACGCCTCACCTCCCCATGCAGGAGCTGGGCCCAGGCCCCGGCTCTGCCCTCGGGACCACCAGCACAAGGGGTTCGACACGGCTGGAGGCTGCAGAGAAGAGGCACCACGCAGCAAAAATCCCGGGGAACTGCCCTCTCCTGGAAACTGCTCGCTACGGATAGGAGGATGGGGAAATGCGCTCTTATCTGCCACTTGTTTTCTTCTTTTTTTATTTTTTGGATGCAATTAAAGGCAGCCACCCAGCCAGCACCTCCTCACGCTTGCTAAGAGAAGTGTGGCAGGAACTGAAAACCAGGAGCTGAAGAAAAATAATCTGCATTTCAGATAAATTCCAGACTTGTCAGTCCTGCAGGATTACAGAGCTGGAGACAGCGATCCACAGGCTGCTTAAATACCAAGGTGAAGATTCAGCAAAGGAAGAGCAACATGGACGACACAGGGTCAGTCCTCTCCTGGCCAGTGGCTTTTGGAGAAGGTTTGACACCCAGCTCCCAGATGCTCCTGTGGGATGGGAACCACTGCCTTTTAAGTGCTGCCCACGGCTGAGGGGCAGCAGGGCTTCCCCAGGCCCAGCTTTGCACAAAAATGAGAGATGAGCATCTGCTTCATTCATAAAACCACAGAATCACAGCATGGTTTGGGCTGGAAGGGACCCTAAAGCTCAGCTCATTCCACCCCTGCCTTGAGCAGGGACCCCTTCCACTATCCCAGGTTGCTCCAATTCCCATCCACCCTGGCCTTGGACACTTTCAGGCACAGCTTCTCTGGGTAATTTATGCCAGGGCCTCCCGACCCTCACAGGGAAGAATTTCTTCCCAATATCTAATCTAAATCTCTCTTTCAGTGTGAACACTCTTGTCCTCTCATTCCAGTTCCTTATGCAGAGTCACTCTCCAGCTTCCTCGTAGGCCCTTCACACCTGGAAGGTGCCATGGGGTCTCCGCACAATCTCCTCTTTTCCAGGTTGAACAGCCCCAGCTTTCTCAGCCTGATTCCTCAGGAGATTTTCACCCTGAAAATTAACTCAAGGCTTTTACCATGTCCCCACAAGAGTTTTAACCTGCTTGACCACAGCAGAAACAGAAATAAAATACAATTATATCAGCACAACTTTTTTTAGCAAAGAGCCTTGAATCATTTCCCACAACTTCTGCTCCAGATGGGCCCAAGCACAGACCTGTCCCTCAACACTGCAGTTGTTTCATGTGATATTTTCCCTCCTCCCTCCCAAATGCCAGCCCGTGTGAGCACACCCACGTGGGCACCCACCTCCAAGCCTTTCGTCTGCTCACAGAGGAGGCCTTGAAGCACTGAAAACTCCCAACCACATCCCTCAGGACCCTGACTAGTGCTTGGACTCACCTGCAGAGCCCACAGCAGAGCCCTCTGCCTGGATCAGGTCTGTCACCCCACACCTGGTGCTTGGCACTTCTCAGGAATCATCCGTAAAGAGGGGGTTGTCATTCACATCTCTCTGGGAGGGAAGCTGGGCAATGGATCCAACAACTTTCTCCTCCAGTTTATATTCTAGAGACCTCACACCTCACTTTTGGGAGCCATCTCTTGGAGACCTCTGGCTCACCAAAGCATTCTTTAGGAGGAAGTTAATTGTAAATTAAGGTTTCAAGGTTACATAAAGAATCTAGTATCTTTTTGCTTTGCTGGAAACCCTGAAATGGCACTGCCCAGGCAGAGGATGGACACTCACGCCAAAGTTTCTCCATATGCACAGAGTGGAGCCCTCCAGAGGCATTCCCAGTTGGGCCCCAATTTGGGTTCAGCTCCCTCTGAGGCTCCAAGGATGCCTCCCCCAGCTCCAGTGTGAACTTTGCTCTTTCCCAGCACTGACTCAGGGCCTCCACATTCTCACCCAGCACAGCAGGACCCACCAACTCACACTCACTCAGCCTCCTCCTCATCCCCAGTCCCCATCAGGAGCTACCCCAAAGGACAAGGCTTGCAGAAAGGTCCCTCCAAAGATGCAGATGAGAAGGGTTTCAGAGAGGGTTTTACCCCTGGTGTCTTCTGTGACAATGGAGACAGGCAGGAACCCAAATCTCCAGCAGGTCCAGTCCCTCAGCATCTGCACTGGACCTGCTTGCCAGCACAGCTGGACCAAGCCACCGGAGCAGAGCAAGACCCACTCACCACAAAGCCACAAAGCTGCACAGGGATGGATGAGATGTTTAATCCCACATCTGCCAAGACACAGCTGAGGTGGCTGCTCCAAAAGCTGGATCTGTCCCTCAGTCCCACCACTGGAGTCTCAGGAACCTGCCAGTTCAGAGGCTCCCCTGGCTTCCTGTAGGTGACACAGGCCCCAGACAACCTCTGGTCTGACTCCTGGGAAAGAGCTGCAGGAGGAGCAAGCACCGAAGCTAGGAAGGCATCTGTGCACCTGAGCACCACCAGGTGTCACAGCAATGGTAGCAGGGACCTGTGCTGATGGCTCCCTGACAGATCTCCAGGGAAGTCCCTAGAGATCAGTCCTGTTCCCCAACCAGGACACGTAGGTAGCAGCACACTGTGATGTCCCCAAGAGCACATGTACCTGAGACTCCCAGACCATCAGAGACACAAAGACACCAACTTTCCATCTCTTGTTGCCTGGGCAGCACCACAACCAAGAAACTCCCAAACCACACAGGCATGTTCATTCAGGTCCCAAACTCCAGCTTACACTTGCCTCTGGACCAGCTCCGGCACACACAGTGGCCTGGTGGTATCAAACCCACCAGGAGAACCTCATTCCAGCATCCAGCAGATGGTGGCAAACAAGATAAAATGAACACTTTGCCAACCCTGACTTGGCCAAAACCAGGGCGTCCCCAGAAGGGTTTGCTCAGCTTTAACAAAACCCAGCTCCATAAGCCAATTGCTGCTCTAATGATGCAATTTAGGGGATAAACAAGCCCTTCAAGGCTGGTTATTCAGGAGGAAATCGTGTTGTCTGGAGGCAGCTTGCAGCAGCAGTGACAGCACCAGCTGACAGAGGCTGGGAACCAGTGTGGGCACAGCTGGAGCTGGCCAGGCTGGCTGGATGTTCTGCTGGTGCAGCCCCGACCACACAGGCCAATGTCCAGGCTGGACCAGCCCCATGAGCATCTTCCCCATTCTGAGCTGGCCCAGCTTGGCAGGCATTTACCTGGTGCTGAGCTCCAGGAGCATCTGTGTGGCAGCATCCCCACGAGCTGCTCCAGCCCAGAGCTTGGAGGCAGGCAGATGCTCAGTGGGGCTGACACAGAGCTCGGCACTGGGCGGATGCTCCAGGGCTGGAGGCAGTACTGAGGAAGGCGGGAGGAGACAGCACTGGGAAATCAGAGAAGCAGGAGAAGGCCACCATGCTCACCAGCATTCCTGCCCTCCTCTCAGCAGTCGTACCCTCCCCTCAGCGTTAGGTGGAAGCTGGGGGGAGGGGGTGCAAAGGGACAGCTTGGGAGCATATGGGGGGCTGCCAGGGGCAGAGAGCAGCTGAAAATCAAGGCCCCCTCTCCCTACTCCTGGGTTAAGGAATCACTGCGTCCTCCCTGCCCCCCATACCATGCAGCCTTGGGAGGATGTGCCCACCCTTCATCCCCCTGCCTGCACACCCAGTGGGGATGGAGCAGCACATCTACCCGGCCCTGTGCCCGGGCTAGGGCCAGCAGTGTAGGGGGAGCAACCTTGGCTCAAATGCTCGGCCTGGGGTTAAAGCCGGAGCACAGCAAGTCCTCCCCCCCTCAACCCAGCTCGGTGTGAGGATGACACCCTCCAGCTCAGACTCCAGCCAAGAGAAATGGGGGAGCTCAACACTCCCTGACTCAGACACCCATTACCTCTCCAAGGGGTAATGGGGTGGGAGATGAAGCCCCCCCGGAGTGAGTCAGCCCCTCCTGGGGGGAAAGAGCATCCCCCGGGGCAAGGCACGACTGAGTATCCCCAGTACGGCCCCGCTCGGGGGGCAATGGGGAGCATCCCCAAAGGGGAGGCAAAAAGGGAAGAGGCCCCCGAGTCCAGCCCCACGGTGGGGCTGAGCATCCCCACGGGGGGGCCCCAGGGCATCCCCGGCGGGAGGCAATACGGGTAGAGCCCTCCGGGTCCGGCCCCAGCGGGGGGGGGCTAAGCATCCCCCGGGCGGCCCCACGGGCGTCACGGGAGCAGAGCTTCCCCCGGGCGGCCCCGCGCGGGGCCGAGCATCCCCCGTGGGCAGCGCAACCCCGCCCGCACTCACCGCCCGCCGAAGTCGCTGGAAGCCGCCGCTGCCTCAGCTGCCGCCCCGCCCTGCCCCGCCCACTGCGTCACCGACCACGCCTGGTCACGCCCCCTGTCACGCCCCCGATCGGACACGCCCCTAGAGGGGGTGGTCGGGGGGCCAGGGGTGCGGGGGTCAGGGTGCGACCTCGGGCCGAGGTTCTTCCCAGGGACGGGAACCTCTGTAGGGGCAGGTTTCCCCTGGAAAGGGGATGAACCCCTCTTTGTGGGGTAAAAGACTGAGGAGGGACAGGAATCCCCCCGGGGGATCTCTCCTGAAGGGTAGGAACCTCCCTGGGGGGCAGGAGTCGCCCTCGGAGGACAGAAAACTGTGAGGTGGGGCAGAAATCCCATTGTAGAAGCAAGAAACTCTCGGGGGGGGGGGCCGGTTCCCCCCTGGGGGGAGGACAGGAATCCCCCTGGAATAGGCAGAGAACTCTCCTGGGGGCCAGGAACCTCAGGCTTTAAAAGCCCCCATGGGGGCAGGACTCCCGAAGGGACTTGTCCAGCTCCGGAGGGAGGGAGGCAGGAGCAGCCCTGGACTGTGGGGTGCCCCATGTCCTCCCCTCATCATATGGGGAGCAGCAATGGGACCAGGCAGTGACCCATACACTCTGCCACAGCCCCCTCTTCACCCTGCAAGGCTCAGCTCTGAGCCCTGAAGTGACAAGATGTGTCACCCCTCCTAATTTCAGGATGTGTGAGACTGGACCATCATCCTGGGCTTCCTTCAGGGATAGTCTCTGGCATCCTAAATGAAATTTGGCACAGAGGATGTCCATGAATTGCAGCAGGAGCAGCCAAAAGCCCAACCTGCTCCATCACCCTGCCCTGCACAGGGGCATCCTTAACAAAAAATTTAGGGGCCCTGGAAGCACAGAAGGCTGCCCCCTCCCCCCGGCACAGCCACTGGGATCCCTCAGCAGCCCTCACCCAGCCCACCAACGGGGAGCTCCTCCCTGTGACCTCACTGGAAACAGCTGGAATCAGTGGCATCCTCACAGAGCAGCACCTTCCTCTCTCCAGGAAGGACATCAAGCTCACCCTCAGGATTTTTGGTGGAGGACCTCAGGGAGGTCTCACATAAATGCCTCCAACCCACTGGAGCAGGGAGTGTGCTGGATCCACCCGCCAGCCAGAGTCAGGAACAACTGCCTTCAATCCCAAGAACATTTCATCTGTTTTCCATGTGCCAGAGTTTTCTAAGCCAAGACAAGCTTTACTTTTTAAAAATAATACTGTGATACAGTTCTCAAATAATGATGATGAATAGGATAATCCAAGGAAAACATTTTCAAGTAAAGAGGTGGGTGCAGCCAGCAGTGCCAGGATCTGGTTTATTGACTGCCATCCACATTAATTGGTATCCATTGCCTTAAGAACAGATGGATTAGGAATAGTGTTTCTGTCAAGGAATGGCTTTTCCTGCCTGGGATGATCAGCAGTTTCCTCAATCAAATGTGTTCCTTGCTGATAAAATGCTCCTTGTGTAATTAAGAAACACTGAGAGAAATAGGGTCAGGAAGGGAGGTTATGGACATGTCAGCTCCTGGCCATGCCTGAGAAGCAGAAGGAACATGGATTTCGTGGATTTGTTGGATTTCTCCATATTCCATGCTTTATCCTGCTCTGAGGAAGTCCAAGAGCTGTCACCACAGCTGAGAAAGCGTCTCACTGTGATCCCAATTCTCTCCTGAGGTTTTGTAGGAACAGGGCACAGATGGGAATGCAGCAGTGTTTGGAGCCATTGACAGAGAGCCAGACATGGCTGGGCTTTTTGGTCACTGTGTAAATCCCAAAGGAGGGGAGCAGGATTCCACCAGCCTCGCAGTGTGGCCACCCCAGGCCTGGGCAGGACTTTCTGTCTGCTCCTGGTGGTGCCCAAATCCCCGTGTGAGCAGGGGACAAGCACTCGGGGGGACATGGGCCCCAAAATCACCATCAGACCCTGGGCTGCCACTCCCATTTGCCCTTTGCAGATCCCCTGAAATAATTCCTCCACCATGGGGTTGCACCACTCCTTTGGCAAGTTCTGAATACCCATTTCAGCCCTAAAAAATAGCAAATACAGTTTACAGCTGGTGGCCACCCCTCACTGCTTGTACCATGTAGGTGTGGGTGGCACTGGGAGTCCATGGTGTGGGCTGCGCTCGGGCACTGCTCAGTGAGTGTCTCCTGGGAGTGGTCCAAATCCTATGAAATCAACAGGATGAGCTCCTCCAACACTATCTTTTTAGTGTCAGTGGCATTACTTTATCCTTGGCCAGTGTGTGTGTGGCCAGCAAAGTTCCAGCCTCCACACAGACACAAATACAAAACTTTTTCACCTGTTTATACATTTTCAGGTTAAAAAAAAAGAGTTCATTTGCTCTAAATTACATAATACTTTTTCATTAATTACTATCCTATCCTCTATTGGTTATTGACTTCTCACTTCTTACGTTAAATAGTCCATCCTTTTAGTCTTTTTAGTACCTTGGGAAAGTAGGGACTTTCAACACATAGATGGAATCTTTCTTTGCCTGTTCTTTATCTTACAGTTTCTGCAAAATGTCCTTGTGGTCCATAAATTCTACATTCCAGATGTCCAACCTCAACAATACATCTTTCTCTGAAAGGCTTTGTCCATTGAAGTGTATCAGATTTAGTTTATCAAAACTTCAAGTTTCAGTACTTTTCCCAAGCTGTGTTCCTACAAAAGTGGCTCATGTCAACTTTGTTAAATGCTGGCAAAGAGTAACTTAAGAATAACACACAATTTATAATTTATATATAGGTTATAATTAATTAAAATAACTAATTTAAAAGTTAATTAAAAACCGTTAACTAGAATTATTATTTAAAACGTCGATTGTTTCCAACAGGGGGTGGGTCAGTCAGGGCGATTATCTCAGAGTTCCTCCTTACTGGGAGCACTGGGGAGGGCCACAATCACCCAGGACTCTTTTTACTGGGGCAATTGCCTCAGAGGCCCTCAGTACTGGGAGGATGGGAGGAATCCCCTCAGAGCCCCTCCTTACTGGGATGACTGGGAGGGGCAAATAATTACTGGCCCTAATTACTGGCAGAACTGGAGGGCAAAGGGGGGGGCACAGTTACCTCAGGGGCCCTTGTTACTGGGAGGACTGGGGAGCAATTCCCTCAGAGGTCCTTGTTCCTGGGACAACAGCGGACACACTTACTCAGAGGCCCTTGATGCTGGGAGCACTGGGGAGTCAGCACCCCTAGAGACCTTTGAGACTGGGAGGACGGGCAGCTGTTTACCTCAGTGACCCTCAGTCCTGGGAGGACTGGTGTGTGGGGAGGACCCCCTCAAGCACCCTGGGTATTGGGAGGGGGAGTTACCTCAAAGACCCTCAGTACTGGGGGCAATCCCCTCGGGATGCCCATCACTGGGAGGACTGGGGCAGGGGGGAAGCCCCTCAGGGCTCCCGTTAACGGGAGAACTGGGAGGGGGCAATCCCTCAAACAGTGCCATTACCGGGAGGGGGCAATAACTTCACAGATCGTCATTACTGGGGGTGGAATCTCTTCAGGGGTCCCCGTTACTGGGAAGATTGGGGAAGGGTGTAATCTCCTGAAGTGCTCTCGTTACTGAGAAGTCCGTGGGGGAAGGAAGAAACCCCTCAGGAACCCTCAGTACTGGGAGGACTGGGGGGATCCCCTCAGGGCCCCTCATTACTGGGAGGCGGCAGTTGCTTCACAGACCCTCATTGCTGGGGGGAATCCCCTCAGGGACCCTCGTCACTGCGAGCGCTGCGGGGGAAACTCACTCATTACTGGGGGGTTCTGTCACAGCCCAGCCCCCGCCCAGGTGACGTCAGAGCGGCGCGCGGTGTCGCGGCGGTGACGCGACGCGGGCGGGGCGGGCGCTGTGGCGCTGTCCCCGCTGTCCCCGCGGGGCCCGGCCGGACATGGCCCCGCGCGGCCGCCCCGCCGCCGCCGCCATGCCCCGCAGGGGCGCCCGCAAACGCCTCAAGTTCCGCGCCGATGACGTGTGCTCTGAGCGGGGTGAGAGCCGGGCCGGGCTGTGCCGGGGCACCGGGGCCGGGCCTGGGCCGCGGCTGAGGGGGACCGAGGCTGATGAGGGGAGCGGGGCCTGATAAAGGGATAGAGGTCTGAGTGGAGTTGGGCCTCAGGGAATCCGGGCCTGAGGGGACCCGGGCCGAGCTCGGCCCTACTGGAGCAGGCGGAGGGGCCCTGTATTAGGGCCTGAGGGAGGAGGTGGTTGAAGGGCCAGGGCCTGGCCTGGGTGAGGGGGATGAGGGGAAGGAGGTCGGTTCAGTCTCACCAGGAATGAGCTGGGCTCTCTAGGGTTTGTGCAGGCAGAGAACTGCGTCCTGGGGGGATCCCCCAGCAGGAATCTGGACGGATGTGTGGGAATGAGACCTCTTTGCCTTTGGAGGAGGAGCCTGGGACCAGAGGATCAGCCAGGCTCGAGTTGGGCTGTGTGAGGGGGAATGGGATTAGCGTTGGCTGAGGTGGTGGGGGAGGGAGAATTGTACTGGGCTGGGCAGCGGGGTGGATGCCCTGAGCCTGGTAGACCGATGGTCTGGGGTAGAGACTTGCTGAGAGCTCCTGGCCTGCATTTCTCAGCTGAGGTTCGTTGTCCTGCTTGTGCATTTCGTCCTTGAGCCTGTGCTCCTCTGGGGACTGTTTGCTTCAGGCATGGTGGCTCTTAGCCCTTCTGTCCTTTCCCCCATAATCCCTAATCCCTCTGACCCCTATTTCCCCCTCTCTGCAGTGACGGTGGCAGATTATGCCAACTCAGACCCAGCTGTCGTGAAGTCTGGACGGGTGAAGAAAGCTGTGGCCAACGCAGTGCAGCAGGAAGGTAAGTCTGTCCTGGGGCCCCTGCCTTCACCATGCTGCCTCCACATTTTGCTGCCCTCAGCACGATGTGGGAAATCATTCTTCCTTAACCTGAGAAAATGTGTGTTCTTTACTGCTGAAAACGAGCCCATGCTGCTCTGCAGAATTGGATGTTAAGGGCTTAGACAGGAGGTTTTGCAGAAAGCCTGCTGCAAGTTCAGTAAGAATTGCTGAGTCTTTGTTAGTGCCTGAAATAGAAAGGCCTGGTTGTCATCTCCTGCTGAAGCAGAAAATAACATGATAAAAATCTTTATTACTTTATTACCTCATATAAAACTGTAGATAACTTTATTAGCAGGTAAAGCTCTTTGCAGCAGGAATAAAATTGTGGTGGTTCTGTCAGACATGTGCTGCAAGGAGGTCTTGGGAGGGTGTTGCTGTTTTTTTGCTGAATTCTGTAAACAAGGTGTTTCCTGGAAAGGTATTGCAATATTTTCTTATCTACTTCCTCCTCATCTGGGAGCTTGCTGAACTAACACTCACCACTTGCTTGAGAAATGTTTATGTTTAGGCCTTTATTTTAAATGTAGCTGGTCACATGTGTTGGAGGTGGATGTTGTGTTGACAGTGATGACTGAACTCTTCATAAAGAGGAACTCTTGGTTTGCTGCTGAAATCTTACATGGTTGGAGAAAATATGGTCTTGGCATGAGTGCCTGTCGGGACAGTGGTGCCTGGCAACATCTTCTTCAGCTGCTCTTTCTCAACCTTTTAAGATCAGAGCACCTCCCTCATTTGTTGCCACCTTTGTTTGGGGCTTCCCTCCTCCTATTCCTGCTCCTGCTCTCCCTTCTGTGTTCTGTCTCCTTGAGGCAAAGTCCTGCTTCAGCATCGTGCTGGCAAACTGCTGGAGTTCCATGCTCTCTGCCCCCGCATCACCTGCTTTATCCAGTTTATCCCCTTTCCTGCTGTGTTTCTGGCTCACCTCCACCTCATCCTGGTGACTCCAGGTCACAGCAGTTCCCTGCCCACCCCCTTCCCAGGTCTTTGCAGTGCCGTCTCAGGGGTTTCCCTTTCTGGATATGGGAATCCTCAGGATCTCTCCTCCCCAGCCCCAGGGCTGTACTCTGACCTTATCTGGTACAGCCATGAGCATGCTGCAGCATTATCTGGCCCAGCCTTATCTGTGCAGTGTGGGGTGCCATGTGCCACATGCCACATGTGGGGACAGGAGCCTCTGCCCCAGCTCTGGCCTTTGACCTCACTGCCCTCTTGGAGCTTGGCTCCGAGTGCTGGGTGTGACTGCAGCAGGCAGGAAACTTCCCACAGGGAGCTTCCCATGGGAGCTTCACCGGCAGGGGAGCCAGGGCCAGGGGGAATTTTCATGAGTTTTTTTCCTCCCCATTCTAACCCCCAGGGTGAAAGGATTACAACAGTAAGGTGAAGAGGGGGTGCATCTGTGTGATTGCAGTGCAGCCATTCACTGTTCAGTGGACTTCTGTTGTTGACTCAGAGGCTGATTTTTCCTTTGCACAGTGGGGCAGGCTCTTCTTGTAAACTCCTGTCTGAGTCTCTGTCAGTTTTGTCCTCTCTTACTTGGCTGTGTTTGATGTCATAACTCACTGCCATTTGTGTTACCTCCTATTTCACTATCTTTTTGCCTATTAAAGGTCACGTGCAGAGGGCAGTATGATTTGGCAGTGGGGGAAAGCACTGCCATGAATGCATCCAGGTGCCAGGAAAGCATCCAGTTTACAGAACAAACCATGGAAAGCAAGGTAGAACTGGTTTAGCAAAGCACTGAGGGGTCTCTAGTCACTGGGTACAATCAAGCTCTGTCTGAAGACTGTCTTTCCATCTGCTGCCTTTTCATTTTAAAACCTTGTTTGATGGTTAGAAATGAGAATATATTTCACCTGAGTTTATTTATGTTCAGTTTCTTATTTTGTTGTCATTATTTGTTTTTCTGCTACTCTGTTGCTGTGATTCAAGCAGCACATTTTGCTCTTCAGTAGCTCTGGTGACTGCAGTGACTGGAACTGGAATGTATAAAACCTTCCTGGGCTTCAGTTTGTGCTGGGTAGAAGAGCTGGAGCACTGTAAGCCTCCTCTGACTTCATGGTCATGTTCTGTTCTTCAACCTAGCAGGCTGGGTTGAAATTCAGCTCTTGAATGAATTTCACAGCCTGTTTGCAAAGCCTTTGTGCTGCTGTGACAGTGCTGGACTCTCTGACAGTGCGTCACACAGCTGTAATGTAGGACCACACCTTTCTTTAACCAAGGCTGTCATTGTCAATCCACTGAGTCACATGTGGATTTTTCTACCCTAACGAGCCCTCAGTTTACAGGTCAAGTTTTAAAAATAGTATTTCCAAACAGGGATATGTCTAAACATGTCCCCAGAGGCAGAAAAAAGCCAACCCCAAACTCCAGCTGACTTGCTGTTTTCCCCACTAGGCCAGAGACTTTCCCTTCACTAAACTCCAGGGTAAGTGGACCTCCTGTGTGCTTGACACTTGAGTTCCATCCCTGATGGATTGTGTCGTGTGCCACAGGATGTTTGTCCTGCTGGGAAGGGAGTGAGTCTTCTCTGTGCTCAGAAAACAATTCCAGGGCAGGTGCTGGCTCCAGGCTCCATGCAAGGCAGCTCTGCTGTGCAGGGAAACCAGTTACCCCTTAGAAAAAGAGCCTGTTGTTTTATTTAGAGTTGTAAATAGCTTCAGCTAAACCAGTGGGATCTGCATAATGTGCTGGTAATCATCCTCATTGTTCATTTTTCAAAACAAGCAGCTGAATAATTACGTTTCCAATTCACTCACCCCTGCTAATCTCTCCCTGACAAGGTAATCCTTGAGCTCAGGATTTACTTGCTTGTGTCACTCGCCAGGAAGCTTTAAGGCAGTGGTTCCACTGAAGCATCTCCTGAATTAGGATCACCTTTTCCTCTCTGCTGTTGTACTTACTGTGTCGTTTGTCATTGCAGTGAAATCCCTGTGTGGTTTGGAAGCTTCTTGTGTCCCTGCTGAGGAAATTCTCTCACAGGGAGAGTCCTGTGACAGCAGCGATGAGATGGATACCAAGGAGAGCATCAGTGGGAGGGCTGCCTCGAGGAAAAAGAAGAGCAAAAGGCACAAAGGTGTGGTCACCTGCTCTCCTGGGGCTCTGTGGGCCCCTGCTGCATGTCCTGCATGGGGGATGCTCGTGCTGGGGATTTACAGGATGGTCACAGAGCTCTTGGGGCATTTTGGAACTCGTGTGTGCACAAAGAAATGCCAAGGGCTCAGTCACTTGTAAATCTGCAGGCACTTGGTCACAGAAGCTGTATTTGCACGAAGGCAGAGCCTGGGGCATAAAATCAAAGCCTGAGAGCTCCTTGCTTTTAGCAAATATTCCTGAACCTTAGAAAACAAGCACTGCTATTCCAGAGAATTGTGAAATTTTGCCACTGGCCATGTTGCTTCACTGAACGCGGGGTGGTGGCAGCAGGTTTGCTTTGGCATTGAAGTGCTGCTGTCCCTGATGCTGGCAAAAGACAAGCTCTGTTTTCAGGGTGTTTCCAAGGCTGTGGTTTGTTACAAATGGGTTTAGAGGGCTCTTTTCCCAGCAAGGAAGCGCATTTGATCCTAGTGGCATCATAATACCTTAATTCCAGGGAGATGTATCCTTCAGCATTTACATTTTGTGCAACTCCATAGGAATCCATTGGCAATGCAATATAAGCAGCAAACGGCTCTGCTTGCACTGTGGAACCCTGCAGAAGTTTCTAGTAATAGGTTTTTTCAGGTTGGGAAACAAATTTTAACCAGTTTTCTTGAACTTAATACCAATTTATGTAGCACGTGATCATCCACCACAGACTGAAGGTGCACAACACTCCTCTGGGAAGGGAGTTAAAAGAGTTTAACCTCTTTTATGAAGGCATCCTTCAGAATCCAGGCAAAATAATATCTGAGTGACTGGAGTTGCAAGTCTGGAAAGACAATTTTCTGTTCTACCACAGCCTTGTCTTATTTCTGCTATATGTTTAGGGGGCAAAAATTGGTGATAGAACAGTGATGTTTCTGTCTGCCCTCTGAATTCAGCAGTGGGGAATTTATGGCTTCTTGAGCCAGAGCTGACCCAGCAGAGAGGGTGTAGCAGCCCGCTGTGGGTGTGCCGGCCATAAATCTGAAGAGCTCTGGGGAAGTGATTATATCCAGAGCTTTCTTTGGCAATTATCACATAAGGGTGAAGAACAGCCCTTTTTATTCACCTGCTGTCTCAGCATTAAATCTGGCACCCTCAAGTTCCCAAACACCTCTTCTATGCCACAGACCTCACAGCAGCTTTTCCTGTTAGCACTATGCACAAGTTGTGTTTTCCTTCTCTTTTCTTAACCTTCCAAATGCTCTAGTTTTTGTTCACCTATTGATAGTCTTTAAAAGTATTTTTTACTCCTAAAGTTGGAGCAGTGTCTGTGAAAAAATGTAGTGTAAACTACAAAACACTGCAGGAATGAAAGGAGTGTCTTGTGCCCTCAGTTCTTGCTGAGCAGTTCTGACACCTCTGACAGGAAGAACATGCCATTCTCTCCATCTGACTTGCATTAAAAGTTCCCATCCAAGAAGCTTTAATGAAATGAGAGATTTAAGAAAAGCAGCTGATTGCCAGTTGCAGAACAGAATTGCTTTCCCTCCCTGACAGAGCTCCTACAAAAATATTGTGATCACTGGAACAAAGAATTGACAAGCCTGGCAGTGTCAATGCTCAGGGACTTCCAGTATGAAGCAATTTTAGTGACCTGTTAAATGTGCACTTTTGATTAAAAATGCAGGAGCTTAGCCCTCTTTACATAAAGTTGCCTCTTTATTGCCATCCAATTTTTATTTCTCAAGTGTCATATGTCAGCTGTGAAAGGATCAGGCATTGAAATGGGGTCCAGAAAGGCTTTGTGGTTTCCATCCTTGGACACAGAACTCCCTTGGACAAGATGCTGAAAAAAATTACCTAATTCTGCCTGCTGTGAGCTGGGCTGCTGGATTAGAAACCTCCAGAGAGCCCTTTCAGCCTGAATTCCTTTGTGAATCTGCCACTTTGCCCACTTGTGCAGCAGGGATAACAGTGGCAGGTGTCCATCAACACCAACCAGGGCGGGGTGTTGTGGCTTTGTGGACACTGATGGGAATGGGGAGCAGGGACACTGAGATTGTGCAAACTGGGGCTTGGGTTGACTCTGTGTGTGTAATTCAGCTGCCCATCAGTGCTGCCAGGAGAGCAGCACATGTCGTGAGGTGGGACTTGGTGCAGGTGTGATGTCCTGCACTAACACACCCTCATTGCCTTTAGAAGACACTGAAGGGGGAGGAGGAGAGGAATATCCTATCGATATCTGGCTGCTCCTGGCTTCATACATACGCCCTGAGGACATAGTCCGGTTCTCTCTGATCTGCAAGAAAGCCTGGACTGTCACTTGCACTGCTGCCTTTTGGACCAGGCTCTACAGAAGGTGAGACTCTAGAGGGTTTTCAAACTGGTTGTAGGAGGTTTCAGTAGTGAGCAGTTCTCTGCAGAGCTGGAAATAAGGCAGTAATTCCCTGTAGGCCCGGTCCTTGTGTTTGCACATTGATGTGGTGATGTGGGCCTCCGTCAGCAAGGGGTTGTGGAATATTCTTCTCTCACAAAGACAAACTAGGAGAGATGGGGTTGTTTAGCCTGGAGAAGAGAAGGTTTGGGGAAGACCTCCCTGTGGCCTTCCAGTACCTTAAAGGGGCTTATAAAAGGGAGACAGAGGGACTTCTTATATGGGTAGGTGGTCACAGGACAAGGGGCAAAGGTTTTAAACTGACAGAGGGCAGGTTTAGATTGGATGAGGTTGGCTGTGAAGGTAGTGAAGTCCTGGCACAGGTTGCCCAGAGAAGCTAGGGCTGCCCCATCCCTGGAAGTGTCCAAGGCCAGGTTGGACGGGGCTTGGAGCAGTCTGGGATAGCGGGAGGTGTCTGTGCACATGGCAGGGGTTGGAATGAGATGAGCCTTAAGGTCCCTTCCAAACCAAACCATTCAGTGATTCTAGTATCACGTCTGCATTGGTTCTGGAAATGGATCTTTGTGGTGTATTCCTGTATGTTCCCTATAAAATTGCAGAGCATTGTGTCCTTTTCTGCTTGGCATGGTCCAACACTTGTGTGTGCCAACCTCTCCAAGTACTTATGGCATGGTCAGTGCTGTTACCTTGCTGAAAGACAAACATCACTGATTGACAACTTGCCCTGCGTTGAGCTCTGATGATGGCCACCTCCCTGTAATTGGAGCATTTTGGAGCTGTACACTGGCAGGAGTAAGTGAAAGCAAGGAGGGCAGAGTCAACACTTGATACAAATCCTTCTGACCTGGTGCGTGTCACTGAGATATTCCTTCAGGACAGAACATTTTCTTTACACAGTTCCACATATTGCCCCAGAGGGACAAGCAGAAGGGACACAGAGCAGAGAGCAGCCATTGTCATCCTCGCCCCTGGTTTTTAGCGTGACCTTCCCTAGCAAAGGCTCCTCAGGGATGTGATCAAGGAATGGCTCTCAAGCGCAGGCATTCAGGCTGCTCAGGCAGTGCTGACAGCTGCAGTCAGCTCAGCTGGGAGTCCCTGGGAACCTGCAGCAACCTGCAGCCCATTGTGCAGCCTACAGCTACAGGCTGGTCTCTGGGCAAACTAGGAATTACTGGGAATTGTAGCAGGATGTGCGTGCTGGAAGCCTGCCTGAAGCAGGTCAGGCCTTTGAGGCTGCCATGTCAGCAGCACAAGCCCCTTGCAGCCCTCAGGGCTGACCAGGGTCCTTTGGTCAGTCAGAGGTTGGGTTTTCCCCCGACATGAATCTGTCCCTTGCTGTCTGGCTGTGCCCTGGAGCTGACTCCGTTCCTGTTGGTTTTCCAGGCACTACAGCCTGGACACGTACCTGCCCCTGCGCCTGCGCCCAGAATCCATGGAGAAGCTGCACTGCCTGCGCGCCTGTGTCATCCGCTCCCTGTTCCACATGTACGAGCCCTTTGCTGCCCGCCTCTCCAGGAACCCCGCCATCCCAGACAGTACTCCCAGCACTTTAAAAAATTCCAGAGTAAGTGGCATCACTCAGAAACTGGGATTTGTCTGAGGTGTTGCTGTTCTGTTGGGTTTGTTTTTTTCGTTCTAGAAGAATAACATGTGATGTAGTGAAGCTGAGGTGTGGGATGGTCACTAACCAGGTATTCCCAATGGGACTTGTAAAAGTGTGCTGTTTGCTTGTATCTGTAGAGTTACTCTTTGGAGTAACTTCTACCTAAGTCCTGCACAACACCTTTGTAACCAGCAAAAGGGCCCTGGTTTCACTGGGTGTTGGCTCTCTCCTCCTCTGAATGAGGCCTTAGGATAGGTCATAGGATCAGCTTTTATATCTTTTCTATCTTCTACTTTATTCTGACACTGTCTGCCAGAGTACATCTCTCTGTAACAGGCCTCTGGAGAGCTCAGGAGTGTCACTGATGTCAGGAGTTGTGTCACCCTGCTTTCCTGCAGGTCATCCGTGGTCTGGTGTCTGGGTGAGGGGGAGGTGGTGAGGGGGTGAGCATGGCAAATGTGCGGAGCCAGTGTCTGCTTAAGGACTGGGATGTACTTCTGTTGGGCTGTGAAGGGTTTGTCTGTGGTGTGGGCAGGCAGTTCTCTGTGCTATCCCAGCTTGGAGCACTTGCATATCATTCCTCTTTCCTGTTGACCATTAACTCTGAAATGCCTCTGTGTCTCGTTTGGTTTTAACCTGCAACTGGCCGATACTCTGTGAGCAGCTTAAGCAACAATGTGAATTCTCCACCCTCCAAATCCAAGGTCAAAAACCTGATGAATGAGGTTTTTTGGAGCCAAACTGAAGTGGGTTTGGTTCAGGAGTTGTACTTTCTTTTTTCTTCAAAATAGAGGAACCTCATCTCTCTGTATATGACATTCCCCCTTTCTTCCTTCCTCTTCCTGTCATAGCCTGTCACAGGCTGGGGAGCATCCAGCAGCACACAGGAGGTGGTGCTGCAGCACAGGGAAAAGCACATGGCTCTGCGTGCAGTCTTATCTCTGCATCCAGAGCTCCTCGTTCTCTTCCTAAATCCTCAGGCTGGGGATCTTCTTACCAACTGAAGAAGCAACACATTTTGAGGAAATTCCAGCTTAACTGTAGTCCTGAGCCCAAGGTCCCCCTGCTCATGGCTGTAGGAGCCAGAGCCCTGCGGCGGTGCTGGCAGGGTCGGCATTTCGGGAGGATTCCTGGTGACATCATAACGGCTTTGGTGCCCACTGCTAGTGCTTCTCCTGTACTAACAGTTGGAGGAGGATCCTTTAAGTCTTTCATTTTTCAGCTTTTAAAAAAGGAAATTAAATGGGGATGAGGCTTTGTCAGAGCATTAAAAGTTTGACCTAACCCCTTGCAGCATGAAAGAGCCACCCTGAGTCTGGTCTTGTTGTACTACTGCACTGCAGGACTCTGAACCCCACCTGTGTGACTGTGCACAGAAATTCCTCGGCACAGAGGGTTTAGAGGAGGACCTGGCACTGCCTCCCCATGTTTTGGCTTTCCTGGGCTTTGGTTGTACCTTTGTGGGTTGCTGACACTAACGGCAGCGCCTATCTAAACTGCATGTGGCTAGAGGAGAGCCCAGCCCTGGGTGTGATCCAACCTAGCTTTTCCTCTTTAATTTCCTTTTTTCTTTCCCTAGCCTAGCTTGTGTGGGACACTGGAACCGTTATGGTGTCAGCAGAGGTGTTTGCCCTTTAAAGACACCCCATTATTTTGGGCGGAGCGGCAGCCGCACGGCGCGTCTGAAGGGCAGGACGGCTGACCCGAGGACGACATCCTCTGCCCCTTAGGAGGTACTGACCTTTTGTGCTTCACTACTTGCCATGACCAAACAGGTTGCTAGACCAGGCTATCTCTGCAGGTGAACTACAAATGCCACTGCTGGTGGAGTTAAATTCAGCAGCATCCACTGCTCACCTGAGTTTAAAAAGATCTGGAGAATTTTTTTATTGGAAAAATCCTGAGGGCTACTTCCTCCAGGTGGAGATTACTCCATGCATGTTTCTGAGCTTGACTCCATAGGGCTTTGTTGTTCACCTCATGAAGATTGTGGAGATAAAGGTGCTTTAAGGACTCTTGTTTATGGACATGACTCAGAGTTGAAGTAGAGGGTCTTGTATCCTCTTTTTCAAAGCCCCTGTGGTGGAGGCTGGCTCTGGCTTTGTTTTGTTGGGATCACTTGATCCTGGAGTGAAGTTGAATGTGCTTTGCCCTGCAACCCAGTCAGGCCTTCTCTCTTCAGGAGAGACTGTTTTTGGATCACAGGGAGTTCTCTTTACCCACATTATTCCTCCTTTTCCTGCTGACACTGGTGAAAGACAAGACCAGCTGTGGTGGGCTGGCATCTGTGGTGTGGAAATGCTTTGAGGGATGACTGGACTGACTTGCCAGGTTCTTTCCTTGGCTGTTGAAGGCTGCTTGCTTGTACTGACTGGTAGGCAGGGATTTCCCTCCTACAGGAGTTTTGCTGAGCCTCGTGCTCTAGAATGAGCTGTTGGGCTGGAGCCTGTGGCCCACACAGTGATAAGCAAGTGAAATTGGAGCAGTCCCGGTGTATGTCTGCGTGGGAGGGCCATGCTGGTGACCTCTCAGTCTGTTTGAGGCTGGTCTCTCATTTTCTTTTGAAAAGAGACAGAAGGTTGGTCAGACTGTGAATTCAGGACGCTGAATGATGATAGTGCTGCTGATGGCAACGTCATGGTCTCCATTTGACACCACAGTGGCTTAGGAACTGCCTCATCCATCACCTCATAGCTCATGTACTGGTCTTTCCATTTCCCTCTGAATCCTTTCTTTCTTGATCCTTATTCTGTTCTCTGTTGTTCCTTGCTTTAACCTGGTTTGGAGCCCAGCTTAATGGGAGTTGCTGGTGGGTAGAGGGAATGGGTGAATCTGCACCACTCATCCCTGCCCTAGAAAAGGGACAAATGGCACAACAGGATTTTTCTGTTTGGCACATCAGCGGCTACGTGTTGTATTTGCCAGTTGCATGAGGAGTTGGCCAACTTGAAACTGGGAGATCTACACTGCTGAGAGGGTTCTTTGAACATAATTAGAATAAATGGCTCCTAATTTCTCCAGTGTAATTGTGTTTGCAATTGAAAGCCTTTATGATCTGTTAAAACTTATTTAAAGTGGTGCTTCTAAGGGTTCCATAATTTTGTGTTTCTTTTCCTATCTCAGTGTCTGCTTTTCTGGTGCAAAAAGATTGTAGGGAACAGACAAGACGCAATGTGGGAATTCAACTTCAAGTTCAAAAAGCAGGTATGAAAGAAGAACCAGATCAGCTGTGACTTTCGTTTGAAGCAGAAATTATTTTTCTGGGGGGTAGAAGGGAAGTCAGAAACACTTTTTGCATTCAGACAATAAATGCAAACTGATTCCCATGCTAAACTAAAGCACGTTCTGGATTACACTCAGTTTTTAGTCTGTGTTACCAAGATATTTAGAATCCCACATTTTTATTTCCTCCTTTGGTATCCTTTCTCTGCTGTAAGATGTGGATAATTTGTTATCCCAACTAATCTCACCTTTGGATCATCACTACTGATTGCTACCAAAACCCAGACTGTCTTGACTGCAGTGGTCAAAATGTTGACCAAAATCTCGAACTTCTTGTTTTGCCATTGCCAAGATTTCTCAGAGAAGTGAAGATGGTCAGCATGGCCAGCACAGCCAGGGAAAGCCTCCAGTAGTGGGTCTTGGGAGAAAGCCAGTAATTTCAGGCAACCTTGGGAATTGTGCAGCTTTCCCTTCTAAAGAAATGGTCCTGCAAATTGCCCATCTGTAGTGATGAGTTCTGTTGTTTATGTGACACTTTGCCCAGACACCTGGGGAGGAGGAGAGACCCTGCCAGGTGACACTGGGGAGGAGCAGCCAAACCCAACAGGGGTTCCTGCTTTGCTAAATTAGCCTCTCTTTCTTTCAAGTCCCCCAGATTTAAGAGCAAGTGTTGCAAAGGTCTCCAGCCCCCAATCCAGTACGAGGAAGTGCACACAAACCCGGATCAGGATTGCTGCCTGCTGCAGATCACCACCTTCAACTTCATCTTCGTGCCAATTGTCATGGGCATGACCTTCACCTTGGTGAGTGGGGGAAAGCTGCCAGGCTTTGCAGGTGTGGTTCCTGTAAGGATGTGAGGAGGGCACCTGGAATCATGGAATCTCCTGGGTTGGAAGGGACCCACAGGGATCATTGAGGCAACTCCTGGCCCTGCACAGGACAACCACAAGAATCCCACCCAGTGCCTCTTTGTGGCTGTGTAAATCCCACTGTTCTATCAGCAAACCAGTTCTGGGATTCTTACGGTTAATGAAGAGAGGAAATGCTCAGGATCTCAGTTCAACTTCTCCATTTCTGTCGTCTCTTCCCTGTTTGTTGCAGTAAATGGAGAGGATGTAGAGAATCTGCCAGGAGCTGTGGTGGTGCAGTGTCTGGGGGCGGGTCAGTTACCAGAACTGTAGCAGGTACAGGAGACAGGGAGCAACACAAGTGGAAGTCTGCATCTCTTTGGAAAATATCTCCTTATGGCAATTAATTCTGAGAGGAAAATCCGACATGAGCAAACTCTTCGAATGTGTGTTTGCTCCCTGACTGGGAGGAAGAGCAGCTTTGTAACAAGCTCCCCCAGACTGGGCTCAGACAGCAACAGATAAGCAGTACTTGGGCAGCTCTGTGGTGAGCAAGGGGCAGCACAGGGGCTATGCTTGAGAGTCAGGGTATCAGAAGTAGCCAGTGCTCAGGAGAGGTTCAGTCTGGCCTCACTAAGAAGTTGGGCAGTGAATTCCAGACTTCTCACAGCCACTTGCCTCCAGGTTCACTTAGAATAAGACTCATAAAATTACTTAGATTGGAAAAGACCTTTAAGATCATCCAGTCCCAGCACTGCCATGTTCACCTGTAATTTATGTCCCAAGTGCCACATTTGCACGCCTTCTGAACACTGCAAGGGATGGTGACTCCACCACTGCCCCAGGCGGTTCCAATGTTTTACAGCCCTCTTACAACCTTTACAACTTCCTGCATGATTATTTGGGGCTGCCAGCCAGAGAGAGACAGTTTGGTTCCAGTGCTGTAGCCTGAGTGTGACTGTGTGAAACACCTTAGACTTGTACAATTCAGAAGAATTTATAAAGACTGTGTTGTGTTGAGGGCTTTCTTGGTCACTGTGACCGTCTGAAGCAGCTCTGGTCTCCTCTCTTGCAGTTCTCCATCTCGGTGAGCACGGACATGCGGCACCACCGCGTGCGCCTGGTGTTCCAGGACACACCTGTGCGCAATGGGAAGAAGCCACGCCTGGAGCAGGGGGTGCAGGTGGTTCTGGACCCTGTGCACAGCGTCAGGCTCCTGGATTGGTGGCACCCACAGTACCCCTTCTCCCCAAAGGCTTAGTGTTCTCCTAAGGCTGCAGGAGCGCACAGGGGACTGAATCTGGCAGGCTGAAGAGAATTTCTAGGAACCAGGAAATCCTATTTTTATTTCTGAAATAAATTCTACAGTCTCCTTGCAAGTGGTTGAAGCTGCTGAGCTAGTTTGTATGTATATAACTTCTGGTCAGTAATGAGCAGAGCTGAGTGTAAAGCAGAAACTATTTGTAAACACACTTTTATGTAAAATTGACATTTTATGATTTGAAAGAAGCTCCCTGGAACTGTTCATTTAAAATCCTTTTGGTGCTAATCAAAGTGGTCCTGTGTTCTCTTGTTTGGCAAGAAGCAAGATGTTTTGCTTTCCAAGAACTTTCCCTTTTGCTTTCCAGAAACAATTTACAAACAAAATCCATGTTTGTTTTACTGCAGCAAGATTGTGTTCATGCACAGTGTGATATTTCAGTGTCTGAGAAGCAGTGAGCAAGGCAGCAGTGATCAACCATAATCTTAATTCCCAGCCCAGCAGATCCAAGTTTAAGGAAACAAAAAGGCATAAAAGATCAAACAAAGGAGTTACTTCAAAGAGGAATCATAAGGCAGAAGTCTCAGTTGAATACAAAGGTACTCAGTTCTCATACTGGAGTTTTTCTTGGAAAAGAAGATCTAAACTTTTAAAACCAGAAGGTGCTTTTCAGAGAAGATAAACAAGGAAGGGAGAGGAGCTGGAGGAGATAAACTAAAATAACTGAAGCAGTAGTGAAGGACTCTACTGTATCTTTTCTAAGAGCAGTGTGGAAATCTTTCCTGTTAAAAGCCCCCAAGCAGCCACTGATCTGGCTTTTGACTAAACAAATTGATTTCTCTGAGGAAGAAGCAACCCTGAAACTTCCTGTGCCTCTGGGCTGACTGAGAAGTGAGGGGTGCTGGGGGTGGGCCTGTCAGGAGTGTGGTCTGACCAGAATGAATCTGGCTGGAGGTTTAATTGAACACGTGGTTGTGTGGGGAGGTGCAGAGGAGGTGCTGCTGGGCAGGGGAGCAGCCGTGCAGATACAGCCCCTGGACTGAGCTTTGCTGCCTATCAGATATCAGCTCCTCAGTCCTACTGCACATTGCATCTGGTCCCAAGCAGGAGGAACAGCATTTGTCCATGAAGAATGTCCAGGATGCTCCTGGAAGGAGAGGGAGTTCAGTCATCTTGGTTTGGGCTTGGTGATCCTTGTGGGTCCCTTCCAGATCAGAATATCCAGTGGTTCTGTGACCCCCACATGACCCTGGTGTAGCTGCCCATGAGGATTTTGTTGCACATGCCTCTTCCCCTCTGTAAATCACCAGCCAAGGACATCTGCCCCTGCCTTGAATCTGTGTTGGAGGTTCTTCATGTTGACTTCAAACACATTTGGGACAGCTCCTGCCTCACAGTTCCTCTTTCCACCACTGCTGATGCCAGCAGGTAAGTTTTGAAGTTAAATTGGTTTAATAGAGATACAGGGCAAGGAAAACGTGCTGTCTGTGTGATCCTGAGGCTGCCATGATAGCAGAGCCTGGCCTGTGTTGTGGTTATGGTGCAGGAGAGGCAGGGGGGTTGGGGCTGGAACTGCATGTGAGTGCTGCAGGGGCTCCATCTCCAAGGAAGCTGCTCTTGGGCAGTGGGGGACAACAATCTTCCTTTTGCTCTCAGGTTAAACACCACTGAACTCAGGGACAAGTGCTCAGTGCTCAGGTGGGGGAGGTCAGGCAGTGATACATGGTCAGGCTGCGGTTTCCTGTTGTATCTGGGTTCTCACTGAGAGCTTGGTTCTGACTGTGCTTCAGGTTGTTTTCTGCTACATTCTCTGAAAACTCCTTCTTGCAGGATGATGCCAGGGCCATGTGCCTGGTGGTTGCTGCTTGTGCAGGGTCTGGATGGTGGGAGCAGGGGGCTTAGGTTCCTGGCTCAGACTGATGGCAGGAGCCTGGAGCAGACTGTCTGTATGAGGAGAGAGTCTGTATGGAGAGAGTCTGTATGAGGCTCTGCCCTCACCTGTGGGGTCTGCTCTGTCTGGGAACGGCAGCCTGGGCCCTGCTCTGGCTCCTGTGCAGAACTACAGGACTGCTCCTAGGGCTGGGTATTCCTGCCATCTGGCAAAGAGGGAATACTTTCTGATCAGGCATATGGCATGTTCAGGGGCAGAGGTTGCTCAGCAGCTCCCAGAATTCCCTGGTTGATCCTGGGCAGTGCAGCCAGGGCAGGCAGCACAGGCTGTGACAGCAGGAAACAGGTGGATGGGATGTTTCCTGCTACCAACAGACTTGCTGGATTCAAATATGAGTATTTAGATACAGACAGATGACCCTAAGCCAGAGCTACCCCTCCCAGGCCATGCCTTTTCCAGGCTGAAATGTGTAAAATGTACAAGAACAATTTTCAGTCTTTTCCTTTACAAAGCTCCCAGTGATCCTGGTGCTGGAGCTGTGCTGATCAGCAGTGCTGGCAGGGACTGGGGACCTGTTCTGATCCATGCGGGGAGGCTGGGGAGTGGCAGGGATGTTGTGGAGGGGGGACTCTGCCTGTGTGTAGAGCTGCAGCCGCAGGTGTGCCTCTTCACCCTTACCCAGAGCACAGACCCAACCCTGTGCTGAGGTTTGCTCAGTGAGGGACTGACATCAGATCTCAGCCCTGAGAAGGGGATTTCCACCCTGGCCCCCAAGCCCAGCCTCTCTTGAAGCCTAATTGCCAAAAAAGTCTTCTTCGGTGTCCTCCAGGGTGGGATGCAGTGAGTGCACAGGCAGGAAGTGGCTGTAGTTTGGTGTCACCCGTTTCTGTAGGACACGGCTCAGAGGGGTCCTTGCTGGTGTGGAAATGGAGCCCCAGATCAGCATCACTGTGGCTCTCCCTGCTATGCAGAGCCCTGTTCTACCTCTGCTTTGTCCAGCTTCTGAATAATGGAAGGGCTGTAAAAAGATCCTGCTTGGCTCTCTGGTTTCCTAGGGGAGATAGGAAAGCTTGGCCACCACCTCACTTTGCTCCTGTCCTTGTCAGGGATCCGATGTCCAACAGGAGCTGAACTGGGTAAGGTGAGGCCTAGGGGCTTGGGGAAGGGGGCTGGGCCCTGCTGTGGGTCCCCTTGCCCAAGTCATCAGCTCTGGCCACAACCAGGGGAACTGGTCCTTCCCTGAGCTGGGTCTGCTTGTGTAGCCATGGGCCCCTCTCAGAGCAGCCTTCACACATGGGTTTTCTCTTTCTTCTCCATCTTATTCCAAAATCAAGTAAAAATGTGCCTTTTAGCCTCATTTTAGCCACCTCCCTGTTTGCCCTGGTCAAATTATTTTGGTGAGCAGAGCATGTTTGGGTTTGGGCCAGAGGGAGGTTTGAGAGCAGCTCTGGATGCCAGGCCCTGGTTAGTTCCTGGGCACTGGGGCTGTGCTGTGGCCCTCACAGAAGAGCAAGTGGAGAGGCCCTTTTCTAGCACCATTTGGGACTTGCTCCATAGCACAAGTAGTGGCTGGATGAAGATTCCTTTCGTGCTCCAGGCAGGCTCACGGATGTGTCAGGAGAGGCTCAGATCCTGTCCCAGCACTGAACCCTGAGGCAGCCTATGAGGACCAGTAGGGCATCTGGTGGCTCTACTGCTCCCCTTGCCAGTGCTGCCTGTTCTTATGGCAGGCCTGTTGCACCCTGAGCATTGGGGATCCAGAACTGTGCCGGGGACCCCAGGGCTGTGCTGGGTTTCACAGCCCTCCCCCTCTTCCTTTCTGCAGGGGCAGGAAGGACCAGGTTTCCTTCCTGTGCAGGGGTGGGGGTCAGAGGCAGCTGTGAAGAGAAAAGCCCTCCCCCTCCTGCAGCTTCTGCTGAGCCCCACAGCCCTTTCCACCCTGGGTCACTGAGCAGAAAAGCTCTGCTGGGCTGCACCATCCCAGCTCCCTTTCCCTTGGCCCTCTTGGTATCCTCCATTCCCTGCCTGGGTGGGAATCCTGGACTGCCCCTGCTCCAGTGCAGGTGGGGTGTCCCCACTGAGCCCCTGGGACCCTACTGGGACAGAGCCACTGCCATCCCACCGTGGGAATGTAAGGATTTAAAACCAAATCGCACGGGAAAAGTGAAAGCCAGCAGATACAGGAGCCTGGGGACATCTCTTCCTCCTTCCCAGCACCATCACCTGCTTCCTGCCCTGCCTTATCTCTCCGCAACCACCTTTGACCTCACAGAGCTATGCCAGGCTCCATGTGCTCCCAGAGGGAGTAGCAGGGGCTGGAAGTCGTTCTGGGGGATTTGTAGAAGACGGAGCCTGGCAAGAGACGTGGGGGCTTCCTGAAGGTAGGAGAGGTCTGAGCCTGGAAGGAGAGAAGTGGGATCCATGCTTCTGTGTGAAGAGATAGGGTGAGTGGGATGGAGGGGAACGGAAGGGACTTGCTGTTCACTGGGTGCTGTGGGTGAGTTCCTGTGTGGGAAGGAGCTGAGCTGGTTGGGAGCTGGGGACAAACGATGCCACTGTGATTTGGCTCTGGAGCAGGGAAGCAGTGGCAGAAAAGCAAGGCTTATAGGGTGGAGGAGCTCAGAACAAACCAGGCTGCGGAAGGGCTCTATGTGGCCCACGTTGGCTCATTGGGATTAGAAGGGGCTTCCTTTCCAGCCCAGCTGTGATGCCCAACACTCCAGTGAGGAGCTGGGGTCTGCAGGGAAGCCATGGTGTTCTGGGGGGGCATCCCAAGTGGGATCCAGGCTCTGCCCTGGCCCGGGGTGCCATTCTGGCTCTCTGCAGCCCCAGCGGTTTTTGCCACCCCAGCACAAGAGCTGGAAAAGAAACGGGCAAAAAGCTGTGCCAGCTCCGTGTCACCAGCTCCTGGCTCGGTGAAGTGGCAGGTTCGTGCCAGAGTTTGGGATGCTGGGGCTTGGCAAGAGCCCCCGAGGTGGGGGGTTGGTGCTGCCCTGGGAACTGGAGATTCCAGTGGAGACAGGGTGGGTGGGACACAGTCGGTGCCATCCTGGGATGCCCGTCTGTGAGGCTGCTGCAGTTCGCACGGTGGGCTGGGGGCCTTCGGCCCATCCCACGGGGGTCCCCGCCGGCGTGGCTGGTTCTCCGAGGCTCCTGGGGCCGAGGCTGCCAGAGGACGCTCCTCCTCTGCGGGAGGCAGGCAAGGACTCGGGGTGGGGCTTTGCCGAGCGAGAAGCCAGAGTCCGGCTAGCCCGGGGAAGTTTCCAGGGCCGAACACCCTGCAGAGGCGAGGCTGCCGCCCATCCGTGAGTCTCTGCCCTCGGCAGGTGCGTCCAGAGTAGGGCTGGGGTAGGAGCCATCTCCTGATGCCGTGGGAAGGGGTGCCTGGGGACCCGAGGGTTGAGGGCAGGGGGCTGGGCTGGGCGTCCCCCAGCTGCCAGCGGTGGGGACAGGATTGGTATAAGTGTCACCTTGCCAACTGCCTGCAGGGACATCCCGGTGCTGTGGGACACCTGGGCTAACTGAAAGCTTTGGCTCTGGACCTGTGTGCTACTGGAACAGGGCATTTCCCCTCCTTCCTGCCTATGGGACAACCCCTGGAGCAGAGACACCCACGGATAGCGGGGCCGGACCCTGGGCTGACTCCCAGGAGCCCCCATCCCACACAGTGCTGAATGGCCACAATTTGCCTGTGGGGGATGTTGTGCTGCCAGAATTCACAGTGACCCCTACCCATTCCTGGTGCTGGATTCCATCCCAACCCTCTCCTTCCTGGGCACCCTCAGGGCAGGGCACTGAACTGTGCTGCAGGAGAGCTGGTGTTTACCGTGCTGGGTGGCACAGCCTTTTTCCGTGCCTCAGTTTCCCCCAGCATGGAAAGACACTCCTGGCAGTGGGAAGGGAGCCCTGGCTGTTCCCTCCTCCTTGTGCAGCCAGCCCTGCTCTCCTCAGTGCTGGCGGAAGCAGCCAGAGCCGCCTGCACGCCGGGAGCTTCCTCGAAGCCTCATGGGACCGAGGCTGCGGATGGACTGTTCTTCCCTTCTGCCCTGGGCCAAGGCTGGGGAGCAGAGTAGAGTTTGGCTCCAAGCAAGTGGCTCTGAGCTCTTCCTGGCCAATATCCCCACAGTGGGGTGGCTTTTGCGGACATCTGTAGTGAGGTGCTGAGCTGTGGGGAAGGTGTGTGAGGTGCTGGAGCAGAGTGTGGGAACAGGGATGCTGCATGGAGGCACCTGGAACTGGAGTGGGAAGATGCTGCACCCCTGGTTATGTTCACCTGCCTGGGCTGCTTTGTTTCTCCATGGAGGTGGAAATCCAAAGCCCAATTAGGGGACTAATTATGGGGCAGCACTCATTACCTTCTGTTCTGTTCTGTGCCTGTGACTCCTGATCCCCATGGGCTCCCAGCTTCTTGGGTGAAGCTGCTGCCTGGGAGAGCTACGGGTGCTGAGCAGCACCTTGTTTCGCATGCAGGATGGGCTGCTGGCAGCCAGACACTCCCCAGCAGCCAAAACAACCTTTGGCCACCCAGAGTGGCCAAAGGCTCAGCCTGGCATGTGGCTAAGCCTCACCCTTCCCAGCTCACCCCCTGGCCATGGCTGCAGATCTCAGAGGTCCAGGCTTGGAAATCCACCTCCAGAATGGCATCAGGGTGTGATGTCTCCATGGCTCAGATGGATCCCTAATGCTGCACTCTGCTGAGCTGGTGAGGTCCCCATGTTTCTAGAGCTTTAAGGGATGGAGAGGCCCTGCTGTCTGCTGGGACCTGGACAGATTTTGAGGAGCTCCAGGAGCTTGTTGTCCCTGCCGGGCCTCAGCCCTGCCCCTGCTCTCCAGCTCCAAGTGTTTTATCTCCAAGGAATGAGCCATGTCCCTGGGCGGGGTCAGTGCTCCAAGGACGGAGTGGCTGTGGATCGGGGCACCTCTCAGCACTAGGCTCTTGAGGTGCTGAACTTGAGGTGCAGGACTCCATGCAAAGGAGTCCTGGGTGCAAAATCTGGAGAGTTCTCCTTAAAATAAGCCCAGCACATGCTCCAGGGCAGCAGCCCCAGAGGTGCTGTGCTCCCATGTGTGTCTGGGGCCTGTGGGTGGGCTTGCAGCATCCCCTGCACAGCGGTGGTTGGGGCAGGAGACTGTTTAGGGAGCAGTCTTGGGAAGCCCAGCCTTGGTTTGGGAAGGCTTAGGAGGGTTTTTGTCCATGTTTGCATTCAAAGCTGCTTTGACCAAGCCAAGGCAAGGCACTGTGAGCAGTTTGGATGTTTGCCCTGGGTGTTTGGTGTTTGCCCTGCCAGGCTGAGCACTCGCCCAGGCTCAGCTGCTCCTCTTCCATGACAGCACTCGCCCTGGCTCAGCTGGTCTTCCAGGGCAGCACGATCATATTTATGGAAAAAACCCAGGCAAACACAGGAGCCTTTTAGCCTCCTGCCACGCCTCTGCTACAAGGTAAAATATCTCAAGAGTGCTGTGACTTCCTTGAAGGTGACACTGTCCCCTCAGGGACGCCTTTCTTGTCCTACCCAGCAGGGGATGTGGCTGGGACAAGGCTGGGACAGAGCAAGCTGGTGCCTGCCTGGGGGAAAGTGGGGAGCTGCTTCTTCCTCACAGTGCTGGAAGAGCAGCCTGGGTCCATTTGAGACCTGAGTGTTTTCCAGGGCTTGGTGCCGAGTCCTGGGGTGTTGGTGACTGGTCCTGGGGTCTTTCCCAAGACACTGTCACCTGCATTTCTTCTGCCTCCAGCTTTGGGGTGCTGCTTCGGGTGTCCCAGGGCAGCCACAGTGTCCTGGGACTGGTTGGGGGGGGGATTTTGAACCTGGCTGATTTTGTCCTGGTCAGATTGGGGTGTCCCTGCCCTGCCTGTCCAAAGGGGACGGTGCACAAATGTGCCCTGATGCCCCATGGCTGTCCCTGGGTGTGCATTCCTGGCTGCTCTGGGCAGCAGGGGCAGTCCCAGGGGTGCATCCAGGTGCTGTCCCAACTGTCCCATCAAGGGGGTGTAGCTTTCCCCAGCTGTGTCCTGACATGTCCCCTCTCCCCAGGCCTCAGTTGGTGGGGGCCATGCGATGCTCACTGAAACGTTCTCTCACGGCTGTGCTCACTGCTTCCTTCCTCCTCCTCCTCCTCCTCCTCCATGGGGGCAGCCGGCAGGAACAGGATCTCCTTGAGGTGAGTCCCCAGCTAGTGATGCTCCCACTGGAGAGGCCACTGGAGCATCCTCCATCCTTTCCTGCCCCACATGGACCCCGACCTCAGCTCTGCCTTCTCCTCTCCCTGGGCAGCTGGACCCCCCTGAATTCAGGAGTTGGGAGGGCAGAACAGGGGCTCCCCTTCACTTCACTTCTGGGTCCCCCTGTTGTCATCTCCCATTGCTCACGTGCCACGTGGTGCTCTGGGGTGTGACCTGGCTACCTGTGGCTCCCATGCAGGTGGAGCTCAGAGGCCTGGCCCCCAACACGATCTTGCCGCTGCTGCAACCGGAGGGAGTCCAGCGCATCCTAAGGGATATGGCCAAGTTCTCTGCACTTCACAATGTCTCCTATCAGCTCCTCGCTGGCTCCCCAGCACCCCAAAAAAGTGAGTGGTCCTGGACCCCTGAGCAGGGCTCTGGGTGTGCACATCTGTCCCATCACAGCTGCACGTCCCAGCACAGACCTGCCCCCTCACTGCTGCTGGGACTGGGAGGGGCTATATTCAGTCTTTTGGAGGGGGGGGAGCTGCCCAGAACCTCCTCCAAAGCCTCCAGAGCCTTTGCTGCTTGCTCTGGGGATGGAGGAGTCAGAGAAGCTCCACATGCTCCAAGCGGGGTCCAAGTTTCTGCACCTTGGCACTGGGGTGACCACATGTGTTTTGGGCTTCCCAGGCCTCTGTGGGGAGGGTGGCTGAGATCCTGTCTCCCTGGGGTCAAGGTTCCAGTGGAGATGGGGTGCTGGACCATTGGGATAACCCCATGGTGTGGGAGAAGTGGGCCAAGCTCTTGGTCAGGTGCATAAGAAGCAATTCCCATGGCAAGGAGCCCAGGACAACCCCACATGAGGCCATGCTGGAACCAGCATGTGGATGGTGCTGCCCAGACCAGCAGCAAGAGAAGCTGAACCAAGGCAGCCACTGCTGGGCCATGGGGAGGGCAGAAGGTGCCCAATCCCAGTTCGAGTCCATCTCCATAAGGTGTGGACTAGGGAATGCTTCCGCAATGTGCAGCAATGCCAATAAGTCCTTCCTGCCCTGTAGACTCTCTGCACTATTACTTGCCTGCATTTGGCTTTTTTAAGGTGTTTTTCAGGAATATTTCTTCTTCAGAGAAGCCTCTGTGTGCTCATCCTCTCTCACCACCATTTGGGTCAATTTTGGTCCTTCCTGAGATGCTGGAGGCTTCAGCTTCAGGAAGGATCTGCTGGCCTTGGACACAGGGTTATGAAATGCACTGACCATGTGGGCTGGCCATGGGAAGAGCTTTTTGGAGCCCTCTCCTTATATCTTGCAGGGAAGAACATCATCATGGTGATCCCAGATCACCCCTCTGCCTGCTCACGCCTTTCCCTTGCCTTGCAGAATTCCTGACTGTGGGATTGTCATCCGTGCAGAGGCCACGTGGTTTCTATCTCCTGGCCACGCTCCAGTCCCTCTTCAGCCAGTCCACTGAGGAGGAGCTGCAGGAGATGGTGGTGGTGGTGCACCTGGCTGACACTGATCCCAGCTGGAACATGCGTGTCGCTGCCACCATCGCCCAGAAGTTTGCTCACCACATCCTCCAGGGCCGGCTCCTGCTCATCCACGCTCCCCCTGAGTTCTACCCCACCCTGGAAGGCCTCAAGAGGAACTTCAACGACGCAGAGGAGCGGGTGAGATTCCGCTCCAAACAGAACGTGGACTATGCCTTCCTGCTCGCCTTCGCCGCCAACCTCTCCTCTTACTACCTGATGATCGAGGACGATGTGTGGAGTGCCAGGTCCTTCCTGACCGCCATCCGCAGGGCGCTGGCTTCCCAGGAGGGCTCCAACTGGGCCACCCTCGAGTTCTCCAAGCTGGGCTACATTGGGAAGCTCTACCGCTCCAGTGATCTTCCTCGCCTGGCTTGCTTCCTCCTTCTCTTCTACCAGGAAATGCCCTGTGACTGGCTTCTGACCCACTTCCGCCAACTGCTCGTCCAGAAGGATGTGATCCGCTTCAAGCCATCCCTCTTCCAGCACATGGGCCTCTACTCCTCCTTCCAGGGCACCGTCAACCGGCTGGAAGACGAGGATTTCCAGGCCGATGCCTTGGACCTCCCAGACAACCCACCAGCATCCCTGTACACCAGCATGTCTGTCTTTGAGAACTATGAGCCCCAGAAGGCCTACAGCTTGGCAAAGGGGTACTTTTGGGGCAAAGACCCAGCAGCTGGCAGTACCTTTTCCATCATGTTCCAGCAGCCAGCCTGGGTCAGCCGTGTGCGGGTGCGCACGGGCTCTGCGGAGCGCCCAGGCGATTTTCTGCATGCAGGGCTGCTGGAGCTGGGCCAGCACCGGAACCATGGCCGGGATTGCTCCTCCTACGTCCCTGTGGGTTCCTTCGAGAAGGGGACCATGGAGCAGCGGGGCCTGGAGAAGGTCCTGCCTGGGCCAGTGGAATGTGTGAGGATCCGGGTGACCCAGGACCAGAGTGAGTGGCTCATCATCCAGAGCATTGACATCTGGACCACAGCAGGCACCTGACCTTGAGTGTAGCAGGATGTCAAAGCAGCTGGATTTGGTTCTGAGGCCCTTTATTTTTCTCATTCCCTTTTTGGATAAGAAATTAAGTTAATGACTCCCACTGCCCCATGCCTGCAGGGATGGAAACCGCTGCCGTGGGCTGTGGATGGGTCCAGGAACAGGGTCTATCAGGATGTACCTGCCGGGGGATGCCCCACTGAACAATGGAGGGAGTACAGGAAGAGACTTGGGAATTTCAGGCTGGGCAGTAGAAAACATTTCCTCCCGGGGAGGATGATGTACAGGACAAAGCTGATCAGCTAATTAACAAACCAAGTAATTAATCAGGCAGTGGCATTTCTTTGCAGCCTCTCCACACTTTCGCTCCTGTAAGTTTTTCCAAAACTCCTGATTTCTAACTGCATTTTTTCCCTCCTATCCCATTTCCTAGCTGTTCCTGCAGGGGTCAGGGCAAGGTCTGGGAGTGCTGTTCACCAAACCACTCACCCTGCAGGATCGTGGCAGCAGAAAGCCCTAGCTGGTGCCCGCCCATATCCCGGTGCTGATCAGGGGCGGCGGCCAGCAGATGGACCCATCGGCCCGGCCCAGCAGCGCCTCCCACCAGCGCTGCTTGTTCCCGCTCTCGAGATGAAAAACTAGTTCCCAGGGACCACACCCGGTGTCCACGCGGGACTCACACCGAGAGAGAGAAGGGCAGGCAAGATGGGGCTTCTACAATGGGGAGAAAGGTCCAGAACTGAGCACCGGGGAACACAGATGGGTAAAGGAAAATGTGACCTCATTATAATGTGAAGCTCTGAGTCCCTTTTAGCCCAGTAAGGTGCTGAAGGGTAACTGAGGTACACACAGGGCCCAAAAGCTGCTGCTTGGGTTTGCCTGAAGGGGTCAGCTTTGGAGGGCCAGATGCTCCACCAGCAGCTGTTGGCCCCAGCACACAGGGCAGTGACGGGCACCTCTCCCAGTCAGGCTTCTAGCAACAATTTCTCAGCGAAGGAAGACTTCCAGTCTGGAGAAGTTAAGTCAGTAACCTATGCCAGGCAGGACTCTGGTCTGCCCATGTTCCAAACCTGGCCCTCCTGGAGCAGGAGGGAGCAGTGCCAAGGACACTCCTGCAGTGCCATAACTACAGCTCTGGCTTGAGGTGGCATCAGCTCACCTGCTGGGCACTGGGAGGCAGTTGGAGAGCCCCAGACCTGGCACAATGGGATTTTTCCCTGAAAAAAAGCCACCCAGATAGTAGATCTTTCTCTGCATTTAATACAGAGGTGCTAAACCATAAACTCCAGCACCTCCCTGACATTCCAGATGTTCTCAGTGGGATCAATGTACACACGGCAGAACCACTCCAGCTTCCTCCACACGGCCCAAGTGTGGTCAGAGCTCTTGGAATGTTCTGAGTAGCACAGGGGTCCACTTCCCAGGGCCCAGATGTTTCCAGTGCTCCAGGAGAGCCTTTGCCCCAGTTCTCTTGGACACAAACACTGCTGCTTGCCCTGGGAGAGCACCAAGGGTCACCAGTGTGGGTACAAATGGAAAGGCTTCTCCCCAGGAGGTTTTTATCCACTGCTAAAGCATGAAAATACAGACATGTAAATCAGCCTTTCACCTGTTGGACTTTTGCTGGTGCAGGTACCAACAGGTTTTGTGATATTCACCTGCACAGAAACAAACTGCAGTCTCAGTTATGCTGGTGTAAACCTGGATAGATTGCAGAGGTGTGGAAATCCATTTACACCAGGGTAAGTGGAAGCAGCAGTACCCACTGGCAGGAACCCCCTCCCCTTTGCTCCTGTGCTGAACACGTGGCTCAGCACTACAATGCCCAAGGAACATTGGTGCACATTGGAGGAGGAGGTGGCTGCTGCATCCTGGAGGAACATCACATAATTTAGCCCACATCAAAATGCTCCCACTAATTTTATGCCACGAAGACTCACCCAGCTCCCAGTGCTCTGTTCCCAGCCCCTGTCCCTGCTGGGGGTGGGCTGATGGAGCCCCGTGTCCAGCCGAGCTCCACGTGCAGCTACAGCCCAGGGGTGGGGAAGGGAAGGGTGGGGGAACAGGACCAGGAGACTTTGGGGTTGCTGCTTCGTCTGGAGACAGTGAATCAGGGAGGATGGAGGTTCCATTCCAACACTGGCGTGTCCTGGAGCGGCAGAGCCCAGCGGGGCCTAGCTCAGCATCTTGTGCCGGTCGAACACTGTCTTCCTCTGCTCCTGCACCTGCCGCTTCCAGCGCTGCTGCGCCCCCTCCACCCGCTCCAGCACTGTGTTGGCCCTGGCGCCTGCTGGAGTAGGCACTGCAGCCAGGGAGCGAGTGTCCTGCAAGGAAAGGAATGGGGCTGGAGACTAGGCAATGCCCGGCCCCAGCACAGAGGGAGACAGTTGACCTGGGGAGAAACTGCACCTGAAAGAGCAGTTCAAGGTTTGAGTTGTCCTGATGAAGAATCTCCTTTTCAGAGCTCCAGGCCCCAACTGCTTGCTCTTGGGGATCACCCACAGATCCACATAAAAGTCCCCAGAAAACAAACTACACTAAATGTATAGCTCTGCTGGAAATCCACTCTTGGAGTTTGCAGGGAGCCACAGTGCTGAAGTGAACCACATCCCTCCACTAAAACCAGACTGACAATGGATGGGGATCCATCATGGCATGGGAACTAAACCTATCCCAGAGGATTTACAGTCCAGCACACTGGATTGAGGTAAACCTCACCTAACACATTTACCATGTGCACCTGGATCTGGATCTGAATTATTGCTGCAGAGCAGGGAGCAAACCCACGATTTTGGGATACAATTCAACTCCTCTTGCAGGATCTCCTTTCTCAGCAGGGGGAGGCAAACACTGGAGCAGCTGCTCCTCACTTAACATGAGTGTGTAAGTATTCCTTACATATACAGTGAGTGTATGTATTCCTTCATACTTCATGGAATATGAAGGAATTGGGCCAAATAGTTTATACTCACAATAAAGTACCAATAGGACAGTCCAAGCCAGTGCTGAAATTGCATGAATTTCATGCAACAAGAAATTTGTGCTCCCCCAGGATTGGTGTGTGACAGAGAGAGCAAGCGAGCAAGAGAGAGAGAGAGGCCCTTTCTTTGCTCCTAGGTCCTAATCTTTTTGCCAATGATTTGTATGCCAGTGTCCCACATAAAGATGGGGTTTGAATGAAACTCTGCTCTGGGGAGAAGCACAAGGAGCAACGAGCTGGATACAACAGGGCCTGGGCCCAGCCCCAGAGCAGGATCAACAGCAGCTCAGAGGCTGATGTTTTAAGCATCTAGAAGTTTTTTCACACAACACTTAAGCTCATCCTTCCCTGGAAGCTCAGCACCTGGGACATTGCACAAACAGGACTGTTTGACTTTCAGTTCCCTCTAGATGGGCAAACCAAATTCAGGCCAATTGGTACAAAGCCCCCTCTGCCCCTGAGGGCAGGGCTTGCCTTGGTCTCATTACAGAGAACTTTGAATATTGCTTGTGCTTCTGCATGACCTGCAGAGATTTGAGTCTAAATGTTCACCTGTGTACATTCAGACGCCCAAGGCAGCAGTGCTAGTCCCTCACTGGGTCAGAGGAGACAAGCAGGAAGTCACTGTTTCCCTGTCCTCGTCTGCACCCTGTGTCCCCTCACCTCACTGTCCTCCTCGTTGTGCAGGGGCTGGGTGTAGGGATCTGGCTTGCGGATCAGGGGGTCCACGAGCATCAGGAACGCCATGTACAGCAGCAGTGCCCCCACCACTGACAGGTAGATGATGATGATCACCTGCAGTCGAGGACAGCACAGGGGGAAAGGATCAGCAGTGCAGATAAGAAGCACCACAGAGGTCAGGAAGGTACTTTGCAGGGGCCTCTGATGCGTGATCTCTCGTTCTCATTTTGCTCACAAGAGTCTCTTGCTCTTGCCAGGTTGTGCCATCTCTGTGCAAACTGTGCTGATCCTCTCACTGTGCTAGCTGAGGCACATTCTGCACGTAAGGGACAATGAGATGGGGCCCTGGTTAGAGGTGCTTGACACTGTCACGTCCCCAGCAAGAAGGCTGGGCTCCCACACACCTCCTCACTGCCAGGAGCACCTCTGGCTCAGACACAGAACCACAGAAATCACAGAATCACCAAAGTCACTGAGTCCCCAAATCACTGAGGTTGGAGAACATGTCTGAGATCATGGAGTCCAACCTGTGACCAATCCTCACCCTGTCCCCCCACCCAGAGCACTCAGTGCCACATACAGTTGTTCCTTGAACACCTCCAGGGATAGTGACGCCTCCATCTTCTTGGGCAGCCCCTTCCAGTATCCAACACCCTTTCTGTGAAGAAATTCTTCCTAACATCCAACCTAAATCTCCCTTAGTGCAGCTTAAGACTATGTCCTCTTGTTCTGTCCCTTGTTCTCTGGGGGCAGAGCCTGACCCCCACCTGGCTACAGCATCTTTTCAGACAGTCGTAGAGAGTGAGCCCCTGGCACTGCTGCCGTGTACTCACTGGGACAGTTTTCTTGTTCAGGGCTCTTCCCCAGGAACCCAGCAGTGTGGCAGTGCCTGGGCTGGCATGGCATGGCAGGGAGCAGGGCACAGGCAGTGCCTGCAGTCACCCTAGGCTGGTGTGGCACAGCAGGGAGCCGGGCACAGGCAGGATGCTGTGCTCAGGTACCTTGATGGTGGTGGTGCTGCGCTCCTCGTACTTGCACTCGCAGAGCAGGCAATAGGCCTCCACGTCATTCCCAGGCACTGGCATGGGCTCCACCACGTGCAGGCAGTTGCTGTGGCACAAACAAACCACAATCAGCAGCAGCACCAGGTGAAACCAGAGCTCTGTGCAAGGACACTGGGGTGACCTCTGTGTCCCAGCTTTCCTGTCAGGCTGATAACACTGATCCAGTGTTCAGAGCTCCCCTCACAGCCCAGCTGGCACAAAGTCCTTGGGATAGACTGTCCCAGCACCTTTTGCAGGGATCCAGTCCAAGTGGAAGGGATTGGAGTGCACACCCTACATCTGCCGAGAGCTGTGGGTTAAGATATCATCCTAGATTCCTCAATTTCTCTTTAAAAATTGCCCCTGGTCTGGGTTGAAGATCACCCACCAAAGCAGCTCCCTCTGCAAACACACAAGGCAGGGAATCCCTTCCTCAGCACCAGCTGGGAACTCCAGAGCTTGGCTGTCATGGACTGACCCCTGAGGCTGCCCCCACTCACTCACCAGTCCTTCTGGGACACATTCTTGTTATAGATGTGCCCACTGATGTTGCGGTACGGGGGGCAGATGCACTTGCAGCGAATGTCCTCAGAGCTCTGTGGGGCACAGGAGCTGTGTGAGGGAGAGGACACAGCTCTGTCCCCTCACACCCCACC
The DNA here is from genome assembly GCF_008360975.1 of Lichenostomus cassidix. Classification (NCBI taxonomy): domain Eukaryota; kingdom Metazoa; phylum Chordata; class Aves; order Passeriformes; family Meliphagidae; genus Lichenostomus; species Lichenostomus cassidix. Next base: position 469,176 of record NC_139506.1, read on the forward strand.
TCTGCTGTGCCCTGTGCACAGCTCGGTGTCACCTACCTTGCTGGCCTGTGCTAGGGGACACAGGACACAGCCCAGCAGCACCAGCAGCAGCACAGCGCTCATAGAATTCCGGGAGTTCTGAGCAAACATCCTGGGAACCTGAGGGAACAAAAACTTATATCCAGGATAGAGCATCTCAGCTGAAAGCAGCCACAATGAGGAAGCCAGAGATTTTTTTTTTACCCACTTGCCTCTGTTTTGCCCAGGAAGAAGCTGATGCCAGCCAGAAACTCTTGGAAACACTTAACACAGATCCCAAGAACACTCCTGTCAGAAGAGCTTCCACCACATAAAACCACACATCCAAACTCCCCCAGTCCTGCAAAAATATTGCTTTTTTCCATACAATTGGACTTGCACAAAACCTGTTCTTCTGGTACTACCCTAGAGCCCTACTGCAGATATTTTGTTGCTGACAGTTTTTCTCAGTAAAAGACACAGAACCAGGAAAACCATGGAGCAAGAGTGACCTAAAACAGCACCTGCGTCCTCCCTGCGGCACTGTCATGAATGGTAAGTCAGTCCTCTTCTGACACTCAAAGTGTTGCTGCTGAAGGGAATGATGTATTTTACTGTCACAAGCTATGGGAAAGGGATGAAATATTCCTAAGTATTCTAAACCAATTCCTAAAGCTCCTTTATCCCAAGATACCTGTTCAGTAAGTCCTGATTTTGCAATTACCGTAAGCTGGTAGATTGGTGAATTCATTCATGCCTTCTGCTACATATCACAGAATCACAGAATAGTTTGGGCTGGAAGGGATCCTAAAGATCATCTCCTTGCAACCCCCATGTGTGTGGATAAAATTGTTCCAGAGACACGTGCTTCCACAAATCCGTAAGAATATGAATTCATTCCCTGTGCCATGAAAGTTGGCCTTGGCCAGGCTGGACTTCACCCTCAGAAAGGTGGAGCAGGTGTTGGGGACCTTGGGACAGCACAGAAGAGCTGCTTCAGCAGAGGAAGAGGAAGGGAATTTACATTACATTACATCATTAATCAGCTTCCAGGTAATCCCACAGCTCACTCCAGGTACTTGTACTCCATCACCTGACTTGATTCCATTGGGATTTAAATCACTACAATATTCCCTTGGCTTTATCTTATGTCAACACCTTAAATTCACATAATGGATTACAAACACCAAGTTCCTTTCTTCTTTTTCTAAACAAAACACCAGCCACTTCTAACAAGCTGCTAGACCCCAAAATGCATCCCAGTCCTATCACCTTACCCCAGGATTTATTAAGCTTTTGCACCAGTTTCAAAAATCTCATCAAACAATGATGAGATGAGTCTCCCTTTCCTGGGAGACTCCCCTGCACATCAGGGGTTCAGATCTTCATCACAGATTTGGGAACAGGACTGATCTGAGCTGCCCAGTGCACGTTTCCCATTGTAAGTGGGTCTGGACTTTTGTTTGAATGTTAAACTCAACAATGGGGCACATACTGGGAATTCAGTTTTAGCCTCTCAGCAGAGTTCAGAACATCTGAACAACTCATAAATGTCACTTTTAATAATAGCAGGGGAAAACACGTGATGTATTATACTATAAATAAAAACTTGGAACCTGGGCAGAGTTCACGCACTACGAACTGCAGAACACCCTCGGCCACACAAAGGATAATTAAGGTGTATTTATCACCAAGTCTGACAGCAAAGGGACACATGCATCCATTGCCTTAAAGCTATTTTTTTCAGACCATGAGCCCAGCCCACAGCAGCCATGTGGCCAAAAGCAGTTGCATCTGGACCAGAACCGGTCAATGCAGTGAACACAGCAGAGGTTAAGGTGAAGTCCTTGGGGGCTGTGAGTGTGGCAGCTCCCAGAATGAACCCCCAAAAGGCTGCCCAGAGCACAGTTGCACACACCCACCCCCTGCTCCTTCTCCCTGGAAGCACCCAATAACCCCCTCACTTTTAACATCCCCATCCCTGAAGTGTCCAAGGCCAGGCTGGATGGGGCTTGGAGCTGGTCTCGTGGAAAGTGTACCTGCCCGTGGCAGGGGGTGAGTCTGTCTGGGCTTTGTGTTTCCTTTTCACCCAAACCATTCTAGGATGATTCTGTGAACATCACCTGGATCCCTTCTAAAGACTACGATGGCTCTGGCCCGTTTCCCATCCCGGATCTGTGCGCGAACCACCCCCGACACCGACCCGGCCCCAGGCCAGGGCCGGACCCCTCAATTCCCGCCGAAGGCCCGGATGTTCCCCCAGCCCTCCAGGGGCTTCCACAGCCCGCTAGCCCCCAGCCTCCCGGGATGCTTCCGGCAGTGCAGGCCGCCGCCGACCCTCGAGACCCGGGTCCCGCACAGCCCCACCCCGGTGCGGGGAGCGGAGCAGGGCCGAATCCGGCCTCCCTCAGACCCCCGGCCATACCTGCCCTATAACTACCCCTTACCTGCTCCTCGCTGCGGCCAAGCGCGGCCCCACCCTACAAGTCCCGCCCCTGCCCTCTCCGCAGGTCCCGCCCTTGCCCTTCCCGCGCGCCCATTGGCTGCGGGGCGTGACGCTAAGTGACAGCACCGCTGGCCAATCGAAGGGCAGGCAGCCCATCTGGTCCTGAGAGCGGGTCCGCCCTCCGCAGAGCTGAGGGGATACGGTGGCGACGGCGCGTGCGATAGGAGCCGCGGCTCCGGGAGTGGGCGGGCGTGTTCGGCGGACGTGGCCCGGGCAGGTCCCGCCTGGCTCCCTGTCCGGGGCAGCGCCGCCCCGTCCTGGGGCTGAGCTGCGTGATAGCCGCGCTCGTTCTCAGCCCCTTCTCCTCTCACAGCCCGCTCTCCCGTCACGGTCCCGCTTTCCCCTCATTGCGCCTCTCTTCCCTCACAAACTCCCTTCCCGCCACACACCTCGCTCTCCTCTCATGGCTTTGTTCTCCCCTCACACCAGCGGCACTGCTGTATCTATCAGAGGGAAAAGCCTGGGCCACGGTGGTGCCCTTGCTTCTGTTTTTGGCTGATTTATGATTATAGATGGTATCAGTGATCCTTCAGGTTCAAAGGCTTCGGTCCTGCCATGAACCTCTTGCATTTGAGATCGGTGATTCATTTTAAAAACCTCCTTGTGCCAAGAGAAACGTTGTGCCTTTCTGAGGCCACGGGGTCTCACATTTGCTCAGAAAACATTAATGAGATGCGGCTCTTGAAGTACCTTGGGTTTGCCCCCCTTTCTGTGTCTGCACCCTTCAGGTGTGCAATGCCCCCAGCCTTGCCTCTGCTCTGGAGGCAGCTCCTGGGAAGCTCTGATCACAGCTGGAGGGATTGAGGGGCTACTCCTCTGGCATTTTGCTGCTTTACCTAGTGCAGATTTGCCTGGTCTGTGCTGCTGGATAAAGTCAGGACCTAACTTATTTTCAGGTAAGAAAAAATCCCTTGATAAAAAAAAAAAAAAATACCCGAACCCCTGGTTTAACTTGTAGAAACAGAATCACAGAATCAAACAGGTTGGAAAAGATCTCTGGGATCATGAAGTCTACCCTGTGCCTGACCATGTTATGATCCAAATATTAAGGTTCTTTGGAAATACCTCTGTCTGAATTAAGGTGCAAATGAGACCATATGCCAGTCAATAGTATGGGTTTTATTTGATAGTAAATAAGAGAGAGAGAGAGAGAGAGAAGAGAGAATAGGGGGAGTAGGGAGAAAGGTGGGGGGACAGAGAGGGACAAAGAAGTATCACCACTCCGTGGGTCCCACTGGTGTCCTGATGTCCTCTTCAGCTGGTCTCGGTGGTGGAGGTCCCCCCAAAAGCACAGAGTGCCATGGGTTAATATACACTCGTGCCAGGTGGAAATGTCCAGGCATGTCCCCTCTGGGGGAGGGGGCAGTCTCTAGCAGCAGACTCTGCTTGCATCACGGGCACTCCTGTGGTGCAAAGGCTAGCATTTGGGGGATCTTTGATGGATTGTGACTCCCCCTCAGCTGCCTCTCACCTGAAAGTTCCATGGATGTGGCCTGTGAGGTTGGGGGTCCCACAGCGGGGCCAGTTTGTGTAACGGAGGATAAGTGTTTATTGCCTCCGACCAGCGGTTACACCATCCTCCTCCCCCCCTCAGCTGGGGAGTAAGACTGTGCAAATGTGGCTTCTGTGAGCTGTGCTCTGCCCCCACCCCAAACTCAGCCAGAAATGGTTCTCAGTTCAGCTGGTGGCTTCTGGCCTCTGTGGATGCATTCCTTCCCCTCAGCCTGAGATGACTGAACAATAGGCTTTTCCCTTTATCTAATCTCAGCAGTTTGGCTCTCAGTCCAAAGTCCCAGCCAGGTATCCTCAGGGAGGCTTCTTTGATCAAAACTTTATATCAATGTTTGAGGCATGAACTATTTTCAGTCTCTGACAGACCGCCACCTTGTCAACCAGCCCAGAGCATTCAGTGCCACATCTAGTTGTTCCTTGGACACCTCCAAGGAGGGAGACTCCACCACTGCCCTGGGCAGCCCCTTCCAAGGCCTGACCACCCTTCCCATGAGGAAATTCCTCCTGATGTCCATCCTGAACCTCCCCTGGCACAGCTTAAGGCTGTTTCCTCTTGTCCTCTTCTATGTTCCCTGGGAGCATAGCCTGACCCCTGCTGGTTGCCCCCTCCTGTCAGGGAGTTGAGGAGAGCCAGAAGTCCTCCCTGAGCCTTCTTTTCTCCAGGCTGAGCCCCCTCAGCTGCTCCTGGGGCTCTAAACTCTTCCCTAGCACCGTTCCCAGCTCTGGACTCTCTCCAGCCTCTCAATGTCCTTTCTGAACCAACCTGCCATGGACCCCATGTGGGAGAGTGTTTCCAGTCCTGCCAGAGTTTGCTTCTTTGATGAAAATAAAAATGAAAATAATACGGTGAGATACATTCAGCCAGAAATAGGTGTACATCAGAGAAATGTCTGTTTGGCAGATAGTACTGTCTCTCTGAAAGTTTTAACTTTTTGCAAGTGAGTAAGTGAGACTGCTTGTTACAGGGTTTGTGGAATGTATAGGCTGTGGAGACAGCTAGACTAAAATGTTGCACGCTGCTCCATGACCCTGGTATGGGAATTACTGATGTAAATATGTTTTCATAGAGTCATAAAGTGAGGGAGTGGTCTTGGTCAGGATGGACCTCAAAGTTCATCCCATTTACCTTGGTTTGAAAGACAGGTGTCTGCTAAGGAAGGTGGAAACCTCAGAATAGAGAATGTGACCCCTCTTCCCTCTGAATTATTATAACTTTGGAATCAAGGGCTTTTCAGGCAAAGATATGGGAAAAGGAATATCAGTTCTTTACTAGAATCTATAACGAGGCAAACAAGCAACAAGAATAGTAACAACAAACAAAACCAGAAACCCGGTGGCAGCTTTCTCTGGGCTGCCAGACACCCTTCCCTTTGGTGCAATCACGGTCACAACCAGCAGGGGCACTGTTGAGCTCCCAGCCGGGCAGGGCAGGTGCGATGACTCCCGAGCAGCTGCAGGTGGCGCTGTGGCGCAAGGTCAGGTCTGTCTCACGGGGTTTGTAATGGCGGGAGGGCTGGACGGCTGGACGGCTGGACGGGGTGCAGCAGGGAGCTCAGAGCAGTGAGCTGGAGCGGCAGGAATGGCTCACTCGGGCTAGCCAGCAAGGTGGCAGAAACTCCGCAGTTGTGGCACAAGCTGCAGTCCGTTCCGATAGGCGGGGACACGGGCAGCGACAGCCGGGCTTCTCCGCAGTAGCTGCAAGCGCAGCCGGGGAGACGCGCACCCGGGACGGGGAAAAGGGTCGGAATCTCGTGCCCTTTCCCAAACGAAAGCTCACTCAGCAAGGAGGAGAAGGCAGTGCAGAGCTGGACTTTCTGCGGTCGCAGTGAAAGGAAGGCAGCAGCTTCCCTCTTCCCCCTTCGATGCCCAGTGAGCAAGTGTAGTTTCAACGGCCAGATGCCTCCTCCCCTCATCACACCCGGCCACATCCTTTGTCTCTTACAAAAGAGTTAATAGTCCTTGTGTACCTGGTCGAAGTGGTTTCCTAGTAACAGAGCTGGAGAAAATTCCTGCCCTCCAACCTTCAACACCATTCCACCCCCTGCTATGGGCAGGGACACCTTCCACTATCCCAGGTTGCTCCGAGCCCTGTCCAACCTGGCCTTGGACACGTCCCAGGGATAGGGCAGCCACAGCTTCTCTGGGCAACCTGTGCCAGGGCCTCTCCACCCTCACAGGGAAGAATTTTTTCACAATACTTAACCTACTCTCTTTTAGTTTGAAGTCATTCACCCTTGTCCTGTGTGAAAAACGAGGTTTACTCTCCTGTTAGGATTAAAAAGGTTTAATAGAAGACAATAGGGGACAGAAAAAAGCAAAAGGTCAGCGCTGGGTGCTTTGGCATTCAGCCGAAAAAGCACACCTGGTATGAACAGAGACAGCCTTTACATACCCTTCACTCTTCATAAACAGTTATACATATTCATATTTTTTCCAAACTATTTTGCATGTTCTGGGAACTGATCCGCCTCCTTGGAGCATGCGCAGTCATCTTTCATTGACAACCACTCCCAGATTGTGGCTCCTGCAGGCGACAGGTGCTGATAGTTGGAGTGTCAGAGGCAGGATCTGTTCGTGGGATGTTATCCAGTTCAAGCAGACAGTTCAAGCATTCTAATAAAACTATAACAGCTATTTTACTACTATTAAACTCAACTAGTACTAGAAAGAAAGACCTTAGTCATCATTACACAGCAATTTTTCACAACCAGGCTACCTCTATAAGAAAATAATTAAAACAATACACATAGTATCCATTGTGATATTTGCAAAAAGCTAACATTATGACATGTATTTATCACATCTTGCCATTGCATGCTTGTACATCATCTTGTAAATAATATTCTAAAGAGTTTTCTCACCCCATTGCTGTAATGTGTAAAATGCTGGCCCTGCCACAACTGCATTCCTGACCACCCCTCTCCCCCCCCCCCCCCCCCCCGAGTCTGTACCGGATAGTGGTCTAAGTCAGCTGGACTGATCCAAGGAAATTGATTCTGTGAGACTAATCCTGGGCATTAGATGCACAAAGGACTTCTAATTCCTTCCTCCTACTCCAGTGTTGCTGAGCGGAAGAAGCTCTTGGGTGCTAAATCAGGGCTTTCCCTTCAGAGCAGAACCCTGGGCCTACCCATGGGACAGTCAGTGCTGTGACATGGCTGAGTTTGTTCAGGTTTTAAAGCCCATGGCCACAGGGATTTTCTGTCACTGACATTCCCCAGGCTGATGAGGAGGTACTTTTATCTCCTCTGACACACCTGTTGTCACCGCAATCTGAGTTTTTTTGCAGCCCAAAGGTCCATAGCACTGCTGCTTGTGGTGCTGCAGAAGGCTGCATTGACACCTGGAGGAAGCAGCCCGGACTGGTGACAAGACACTGAAAATGACCTTGGAGGAAGTAAAGGAATGGCCCAGGCAGTTGAGAGACCACGTCTAGGGATCAGGGTGAGTACCTCAAAAACAGACTCACCCAATATAGGATGAGCTTGAAAGTTGCATTTCAGTTCAAGTCCCTTATCCAAGAGGCTGGTTTCAGAATCCTTGGATGGGAGAGTGGGTTGTGTGTACAATTCCTGCAGTGATGAGTGGGAGATCTCACACACACCTCCAGGAAACAATTTCCTGTTCCCTTCCTTGCTGACTTTTCCCCTTTTGACAAAAAGACAAAGCAGCATTTTTGTCTTTCCCAGATAACTGGAATGCAGCAGGCTCAGTTATCTCCTGGATGTCATCCCTGTTGCTGTGTTTAAAGTCCAGCAGCAGTGGGAAGTTTGCCTGGAGGGAGCAGGATTTGCTGATTTATTTCCCCCTACCCGTTGCTCAGCCTTGTCCTTATTTTTAAGTGCACCACTGCGCACACCCAACAGATGTGGTCATGTTTCATGAATTTCTGTGTGTGCCAAATGCAGGTCCCTTCAAAAATCTCTCCAGCAGTAGGTCCTGAACCCCTAAAGATCTTGCCCTGAATTTCCAGTAATTTGGGTTGATTTTAACCACTGACACTACCCTGCAGGGATTTGTGACTCACACAGGGGTCTGGAAAGAGGCTTTGGAGACCTCGGGATTAACAGTGATACCGTGGGGCTGTTCATTCCTGATTTCTGCTTCTCACGTTGCTGGCAGCAAAAAGGTGAGAGGTGCCTCAGAGGAGGCTTCCATGGGCAGTGCCCTGGGAATAGAGGCCAAACACAGTTCACGTGGCACAGAGGGAGAAGGAATGGAGATGGGAAACAAAGAAACACAAATGTGTGAAAGAGAGGAAATGCCTCAGCTGCCCTGTCCCTGTCCCCTTGCCCATGTAAATTAGGCCTTGCTGCCACTAGTGGTGTCAATCTGAAGGACAGGTCGAATTTTTGTTGACAAGAACAGTGGCTGAGGGCACACAGGAACAGCTTGTCCTTGGTCTCTCTGGACATCAGTGTTGGTGACACCACTGCAAACCTCCTTCCGGCCCAGCGCTGGGGTCACAGCAGCTGGCACATATTTAAAGGGCAGTTTATTTTAAATTGTGAACAGACACATTGACTTGTAAATATTCTAGAAATACATCCTGCCTTTATAAAAAGCATCCTGTAATTCAGGGAGAAGACATTTTATTCTTCACCTGCAACAAGATGATCTGGTCTTTCTATTGCATATGAAATTAAATGCTTTGGGAATTGTGAGCGGACAAGAGAAGACTCCAGCATACCTGGGCATTGGGCCAACCTCCACGGCTCTCTTCCTTGTGCAGGGTAGTTGGTTAGATGAAATAATGGCAATTCTCTTTCTCCTTTTGCTGTTGGCTCCCTTCCAACTCAAGGAAGTGGTTTGTGTTGCCATGCCTCAGTTTCCTCAGTCAAATGGTACCACAGCACTGGGAGGGGTTCTGTGAGGGTGGCTGAGAGCTGCTTGTGAGGGTCAGTTCTTGAGGGCTCCTCTCACCCTAAGAGACCTGATGGTCTTAAAAAGCCTCATGGAGATTTGTGAGCACACATGAACAAACGGTGTCAGTCCCAGGCAGGAGCAGCTGCTGTGTGCGTGGGAGGTGACAGAAGATGTGGCTACCCAGCAGGCTGGGCTCCGATAACCCAGGAGATATGGTGTCAGTGTGTGCCCTTGGGCCATGCACACACAGGCTGCGGTTGTGCAGGGCCCTCTGTCCAGCATGACCTTCCATGGCATGGATGGGCAGAGAACAGCTATTAATGTCCAGCCATGAAGAATCACTCTGGACTATGGAATTTGGAGTTGGTTCTCACTGCTCACAGCTGTGCAGCCATGGAGGTGTGATGGGATGGCTCTGGGGCAGTGAGGGGGAACCAACCCACACATGGCTGATCCCCAGAGGGGGGACTCCTGCTTCTCCACCTGTGCTGTGTTTAACCATTAGACAGGAGACCACTGCCAGTCACAAACCATGTGCTAGGGAAGGCTCCAGTTGGACATTAGGAAGCATTTCTTCACAGAAAGGGTGATTAGATATTGGAATGGGGTTCCCAGGGAGGTGGTGGAGTCACTTCTGGAGGTATTCCAGGAAAGCCTGGAGTGACACTCAGTGCCATGGTCTGTTTGACAAGGTAGGGGTCAGTCACAGGTCGGACTCGATGATCCTCAGGGGTCTTCTCCAGCCTCAGTGATTCTGTGGTTCTGTGATTCTGCTAAACAGGATGGCTGAGGAGCAGGGCCTTCTCTGGGTTCAGCCAAGCTTCTTGCAGTGCTGAGACTAAAGGAGAGAGTAGCTGCATCCCAGGGCAGTGCTCTGGCCACACTGCTTCCCTCTATCTGATTTCACTGTGCTTTCCCAAGGAAATGGAGGGAGAAGGGAATTCTCTGTGGCCAGAGGTATTTTTTCAAGAGCTGATGCTCTGTTCTGGAGCCTGGGATCCTGTGTGGTGGTGCAGCCCTGCCATGAACCAAACAAGAGCTGGAGCCTCCTGGGAGGGAGCTGCTCTGGGAAGGAGCAGGGAATTGTGCTCTGATGGAGATGAGACAGGTGCAGACTTGGCAAAGCCAGACTCAAAATGTTTTCATCTTCCAAGCCAGGGGTGGAGACCACTTCCCACAGTGGGCGCACCTCCAGCTCCTTGGAGCTCCTTCACTGTCTGTGAAGCTCCAATGCCACCTTTTCTGCTGTCTTCCCCCCACCATGTGTGATGTGAGGGAAGAGGGGAAGGAACAGAATCAAGAGGGCTGTGATGGATGATGTCCAGGAGGAGGGGAAGGAATAAAATCAGGATGGCTGTGATGGATCCTGGTTGGGAGGCTGACAGGCTGCAGTTTCTGGGGAATCCTCCGCTCTGCACCCATCCCAGCTCTGTGTGGGTGTCCCAGGAAGTCTGGATCCTCCTGACTTGGCAGAGAATCACTGCTGTTGGCACCCTAATCTCTAACACCTGATTCAGCCAAAAATAAGCTTCTCTGAGACTTTTCATGGAATTGCATGAACAATTATGCCTAAGTGTATTTTTGGCATCAGGCCTGCTGGGGCTTGGTTATTGCTTTCTAAGGTCATGCCGGAGGGCTGCAGTCACCCCAGTACACCTCACACTCTGACTGCTCCTTTAACCTGGCCAGCTTGGAGCTGTTGGGCTGGGCTGATGGTCAGGTATCCCTCCTGCTTCCCAGTGGGTGTCCTGGTTTAACCAAGCTGCCAAGTCAGCCCACACTTGCTCACTCCTCCACGATGTGATGGGCAGGGAGTCGGAGGAGTGAAAGTGAGACATCTTGTGGGTTGAGCTAAATCAGTTTGATAAGAAAAGCAAAAGCCATGCACGCAAACAAGGTAAAACAAGGGATTCATTCACATTTCCCAACAGCAGGAACAGTGTTAGAAAATTCTCCATGTGAGACCAAGGAAGTCTTTGCTAACAGAGAACACTGCCTTGGGGGCAGTTTCTAGCCAAATCCCCATGGTTTGGAAGGGTTGCTCAATGCAGCATTGGACCATGTGTCTCAGCCTTCTTCCAATTTGCACAGCTGGGGTTTTGTTTCCCTAAAAATTCCCAAGCAGATACAGAATTCATCTTCTTCTGACCTGCCATGCTGAACTGCTGCTAAACAGCTGCTCTGTTTTGGGAAGGATGAAGGAATTTCTGGGGAGACCCCTGGGCAGGTTGAATTTCTCTGCATGGTGGGACTGGGAGGGTACTGTGGTTATAGGACACCTCCTGTATTTGCCTGCATTGGAGCAGGATGCTTTCCAGAAACCATAGCAGAGACTTGGAGAAGTGACTCAGTTGTGCTTGGACGAGGTGATTTCAGTGCAAGGGAAGTATGTGCTCATTTCCTCTGGCAAAGAAGAGAACACAAAATGTTCATTGGTGGGCAGGTTCCCTCAGTACAACCAAATGTGTTCTCAGCTCTGCCATCAGCCTTTAATCTGGGGACTCCAGATGGGCCATCCCTGTGGATCCAGCAGTATGGGTGGGAGTTTTCCCTCTCCCTGCAGGGCTGACCTTGGGGAAGAGGAGAGCCAGGGAAGCTCCAGCCAGCTACAGTAACTGGCTGTGCGGCTCAGTCCTAGAGAGGGCTAGGGGTTTGTCAGGGCTTTTTGCAGCCCTTGGAAAAGGAACGGGGAATGAGCAGAATCCTTTTATTTCTGTATTGCATGGAGGAACTAAAATGTAAACCAGAAAAGCAAACACAGATGTGCAGGTGGGAAGTTGCCAAAGGCTCCCAGTAATAGACTGGTCACTCCACACCTTATCTCCACACCTTTTGTTGTCAGCTGCAGTGACAAACATATACAATAAAGTGACATATTTCACTCGTTTGCCATCATCATCAGTCACCCACCTGTGCTGAACTAACCCAAACTGTGGTGTTTCCAGCTGTGGGACTCCTATCCCTGAGGGATTGCCTGTGGTGTGGGGTTTCCCTGGACGTGATCTTTTTGGGTCAGACGTGCTTCCCAGAAGGCAGTGACAGTTTTGTTAAAAATTATTCCCTCCTGTCTAAATTAATCTTTTTGCTGCTAATCTGGGAAGTAACAAGATAGCGGTGTGGCAGGCAGTGCTCTCAGGACATGTGTAGGTTGTATTAAAAATAGACATTAAAATAGAATTTCTTGGGCCCTTTTAAAATGACCTGGACTTTTGTCAAGAGAGGTCCATGCTTTTCTCCACCAGCATTCCCCCCTCCTTGGAATGCTGCCTCCCTCCTGACTCCCTGACCATGAGTCAGGGAATGCTGCCTCCCTCACGATTTTTTGATTAGCATTGCTTGCTGCCATAGGTTTTATTTCTTATATCATATTTCACCTTCCCCTTCTCTGTGTCCCACCACAGCCACTGACCAGGACAATCCCTCAGCCAGTCTGGGCAAGGCAGGAGGGGATAATGTTGCTGACAGAAGACTACAAGAGGCAATTAACAGCTTCTCCAGCATGTAGGCCCAGATAGGATACAGGTTATGCCGTACTTGGCAAAGAGCCTTCTTCTTGAAGGGAAGACAAAGGAGGGCCTAGACACAGAACCTGCCCTGCCTTTCTGTAGTGCTGGCTTTCTCATTGGACAGGATTATTTCAAGAGTAGGGTCCAAGTGGTGTTTTTTGTCAGGAATGACCTGTTCAAATGTGACACATCACCAGTGAGTGCTTCCTCATCACTGAGGCTGTGCTGGATGGTTCTGGCCCTGTGGAACAAATGAGCTCAGGACCAGTGGGAGTGAGCCAAAGTCCCGTTTCCCTCCATTGCTGTTCTGGGCTCAGTGACAGAGGGCTGGGAGGGGTGTGTAATGCAGACTGAGATTCAGCCCATGGCTGCAGGAGTGAAGAACATCTCTGGAGGGCTGTGCTTGCCCTTTCTGTGGAAATATGGGGGACTTGTAGTGCTGGGAATCACAAACCTCTGAGAGCAGCCTTTGTGCTGGGAGACAGAGTGGGGGCTGCTGTGCCAGCAGGTGTCTGGTGCAGCACTGGAAGGTGCTGGTAGGTTATAGGAAGGTGCTGGTAGGAGGGGAGGGTGTCCTGCTTCGGAATGCACTGGCAGGGGTGGAAAGATTGACACCAATGTCAGCAAGCACTACTGCACTGGTTGTCCTGAGCATGTCCTGAACCTCAGTCTGCTGCAGGGATGTGGAGTCTCCACTGGAGCCTTGCTGCAGGTGTTGGAGCAATGCAGAGGTGCTGGGGGAGCAGAGAAATGCCCAGAGCCAGCCTGCTCCAGAGGGAGCTCTGGATTGCTCAGTGATCCACCAGGCTGCCCCAGCCTTGGGGCCCAGGCCTCTCCTGCCTGGTGCTGTGCTCTTGACTTACCCTGAGCTCCCTCCAAGCATCTGCCCTGGCCTCGCAGGTATCTCGTGGGTGGCAGTGCACATCCCAGCTCCCCTCCCAGTTGGCCCTATTTATGGAGTTCCAATGTTGGCAGGTAGGGAGGTGAGACATTTGAAGCATGAGGGTCTGTCTTGGCGAGGCAGGGATATTTATTTGAGCTGATGAAACTTCTTGTCATTGCCCAGAGTTAGGAACTCTGCACATGTGTTCTGAACCATCATTTCCAGGGCACGAGTGGGCTTGTTATTCAGGACAAAGCAAACAAAACGTTGTTAGAGTGGGAAGAGGGATTTCTACCCAAATAAATTATACCCCATTATCACCACATGGAGGGCAGTCACACATCAGGACATTTCTCCTAAGGGCTAAGATGACTTCACTCCCTTTTTGCTTCACCAGTCTGATCTCCCAGAGCTGTATCATTTGTCTTTTTCATGCACACAGGGCAAGCTGAGGGGGAGCCACTCAGCCATAGGTCAGATGGGCAGAAATGTCTCCTGTGAAGAGATTTAAAGACAATGGAGTGTCTCTGTTATTGCCCCCATTCCTTCCTTTGTCTTATCTACAGAATGCTGCTGCTGCTGCTGACCTGCAGTTGCCCAGCAGGGACCTTTGCTGCTTACTCTTCAGTGGCTGGTTACCCCAAACTCTTGGATGAGAGCCCCGGGTGTGCTGGGATTCCCCCAAGATCTCTACAGTTTCCTCACTCCAGTACAATAGAAATAAGGGAAATTCTCCTGAAAATTGATCTTGCTGCAATAGGCAGATTTCACAGCTCACTCCCAGGCTTGATGATTCTTTCCTTGTTCGGGAATGCTCGCGATGGGTAATACAGGGATGACCAGATAGTCCCTAGGAGTGGTCCCAGCTCTGCAGGGTCTCCCAGGAGCACGTATCACCACTGTGTTCACAATATCCAGCTCTTTCTTGTGCAGAGAGCTGTGATCCTACAAACCACTGCCATTTTTAATGTTTGCTCCCACAAGAATCAAAAATACCTGAGCTGGTAGAGCTCTAAAAGAGTTTGGGCTTTGTACGGAAAATCACTCTATGAAAAACCAGTGTCTATAAAGGAGAGAAGTCCTGCAACTTTATTTGAATAAAGGGAGCGAGTCCACGCCCAGTCAAGCGCGTTTTCGCTCTTGAGGTTTTGGAGGGTGCAACCTCCTTTTATCCTAACCTCCCAGCCACATGTTGCCCTCTTTCTTTCCCCATTGGCTGAGGTACTAGGAAGGTAAAGCCTTCCTGAACTGCCTATTGCATATTCCCCCGTCAACGTGTATCTTGGATTAGAGACAAGTCTAGGAGAGAAGCACTCTGAATAAACGCCTCCCCCAAAGCAAAGGGCTTCTGGCAACCCCTCCCCCCACCACAACAGAATATCTTGGATGAAAGTGAAAAATACCGGTTTGTTTAACAGAGCACGCAGAGTGCCCTGCAAGGCACGAGGGAAAGGGGAAAAGGACTTATTAAACCTGAGTAAATAGCAGATGAACGTTAGTGTCCTTCTCCTCAGATGTAGCTTCCCCTTCCAGGAGGATTCTCGTCTACTGTCCTCCCGGGGCTCCTCTGATTCTCGAGTGAGAAAGCAAGTTGAAAAAAAAGTCCAAAAAGGAGACGACAAAGAAACAGTCGCTGGGGAAAAAAAAAACCTATCAGCAGCAGCCAGACGAAAGGACTGTCTCTTCCTCCTCCTTGCTCCCAGGCTGAGAAGCCTGGAGGGGAGAGTTTCAAAATGAACCGCGCCGACGGAGCTTCCTCCCGGCTGCTGAGCACAGTTAAAGCTACAGGACCACGTTTCTGAGCATAGAAGCAGACTATAGGGAATACAGGATTATCATAACATCACCCTAAAACAACGTGTCATTTTCCTCCCAAAATTCAGAAACTCAGGCTTGTGTAGACCTATTTGTCTGTTTCAGGAGTCAAACTGTCTGGGTTCTGTAACAAATCTGTGGCTTGAAGTTGGTAGAGACATTAAGACCCATTTCAAAGACATTAACACCCATACCCTCAGCCGTGGAATTGTTTGTAAAGACATTAACACACATCTTTCCCATCAGCTTGGATTAGGGACTTCAGAAGTCCTTTCCCTTCTGTGATTCTGTTTTATGACACAGACATGATTCAAGGCATTGCACAGAGATTAGTGATGATCAGAACCCCCCTCTGTAGATGTCTGGTCCAGAAGGGATTTATTTCAAACCCAAGGCAGGTAATACTAAAGTGTCTCTGCAGACTCACTTCCTGTTTGTCCCGAAGCAATCTTAGCAGGTCAGACAGACAGGGACAAGGCAGGTGTGCACACCTTGAGCACTCCTCACCCAGGTAACCCGCAGCCCAAATGGTGCTGCCACTGTCACCATTCATTGCACCTGCTGAAAACACCCCAGATACTTCTGCTGGCTGGAAGTTCTCTTACTCCCTGAGATCCAGGAGGCCTCTGACAGTTCAGAGAGCCAGGGCTGGAGCACGAGAGCTGCTGGAAAAGAAAGGGACTTCATTTGATTGCTTTTTCTTATCCTTTTGGTGCAGATGCAGATGCTTTCAATTCACTAAAATTTGCCCATGTGTGCTATTTCTTCCAAAGTCAGTCTCTTTTTTTAGGATGTCAGGAAAATTAATCCACAGAGGTTTATGTCCCACAAAAGGAGACAGTGGAATCCCATAGCTTTATTAATGAATAAAGGGAGAGGTCATGGGGCAATTTACCATGGGGTGTCTCAAATTACTAGAGGATGCAGCCTCCGTTTTATCCTAATTTCCCAGCCGCATTTCCCTCTCTCTTTCCCCATTGGCTGAGGTACTTGAGAGGTACAGACTCCCCGAATCACCTATCCCCCGAATCCCCTCTAAGGTACATTGCCCCCTCTCCATCCCCCGCCTCCTTCTCTTTGTGTCTCTTTTCTTTTTCTCTAAGTCCAGGAATTTAGGATGGCCTTGGGTGAACAACAGTCTGTGTTGATTAGTGGAATTCCTATGGAATCTGTGGTTGCTCTCATTGCTTCTTTCACCTATCTGTATCTGGCTTTATCTACCAGCAGGCCTCACCGTTTGTTTGTAAAGACATGTATTGTGATACTGGCTACAAGTTCCCCACACCCCTTTTCTTAACGACTGTACTTGTCACCTATTGTCCTGCCTTCCCTACTCCAGGTAGTCCTAGCCACGCCCCCAGTTTTCCCTATTGGTTCCTGTACCCTAATGCCACGTGGCCCGGGCCACTCCCTCGGGTTTCCCCTATTGGTTCCTGTACTCCTAACTCCGCCCCTGTACCTCCCCTGTACCCAGAGGTCACTGGGCCTGTGTGCTGTCCCTGCCTCTCTCTGTTTCCCTATAAAACCCCTTACCCTCCACCATCTTGCCGTCTATGCTCCACGTGTGTCTATGCTCCACATGTGCTAAGCATGTGAGGCCTTCGCCCTCGAGGCATCTCTGCCTTGGGGAGGTCGTTGGCCTCTGCTGCACCATGCGAATAAACATCTTCCATGGACACAACGCATAGACCCTCCTCGCCTCCTTTATCACCGCCGGTTGTGGAAGCAGACGAACCAGAGTTAGCCTTATGGCTCCCCGGCCGGTGAGAGCGCAGTGTCCAGCCCTGGGACAGAGGGTTTGGAGCACTGAGGCGCTGAACCGGGCTGGGTAGAGAAGCTCTAGGGTAAAGTCTGCTGCAACATCCTCTAAACCACAACAGACATGTCCCTCTCATTCCTTTCAGGGGTCTCTCCTCAGAGCTGATGAGCCACATTCTGTGTGTGTTCAGTCCTCTTCTGGGGTAGGGGAATTAATTTATTCACCATCCTCAAAGGGCTGACAAAATACCTTGGTGCTCGTCCCTCCTGTGAGTGTGATGAGGAGCTGGAAGGGGCCAGCCAGCAGGACATTATTGGCAGCTTGTTTGTACTCTGAGCAGGCTGCCCTAGCCCTCAAGCTCTTCCTTTGGGCAAGTCCTGCAGGGCAGTAGTGACCACCCAGCCCCCCATTTATGCTAGCCCCTTGGAGATCCTGCTCAGGTCACTCTCTGTGTGCCATCCAAACAGCCAAGCCACACCTGTGAAGGCTAAGGGCAGTGCCAAGGAGCATTTCAACAGGGAAGGTAGGTTTATGCTTCCCCTGAGACTGAATTACAGAATCATTTAGGTTTGAAAAGACCTCTGAGATCGAGTCCAAGCTGTGCCTCATCCCCACCTTGTCAACCAGCCCAGAGCACTGAGTGTCTGGGCACATCCAGGGTAGTTGTTCCTTGGGCACCTCCAGGGATGGGGACTGCAAACCTCCCTGGGCAGCCCCTTCCAACGTTTAATCACCCTTTCTATGAAGAAATTCCTCCTGATGTCTAAGCTTCCCCGGCACATCTTGAGCCCTTTTTCCTGAGCATGCTAAAGCTGCAGAGGGCTCAGCCCTGACTGGACAGGGGTGGCTGCAGCAGGACTTGTCCCCATCAAAGCTAGTTGAGCTCAGGTGATTTGCAAGGCTGAAGGGACAGTGCACACCTGGTGGTGTGTCCTGAATCCCTCTCTTGCAGGGTAATGTTTAACTGATCCATGCAGCCCCTCTGCATTTGCTTGTTCAGGCCCTGGCAGCGGAGGCAGAGGCAGAGGCAGGGCAGTGCTGCAGCCAGGCCCAGCTTTCCTGCTCCAAACCAGAAGCTGTGACAGTGGTGATGGACAGACAGGAAAGGGACGTGAGAGAGCAGAGGGGAGGGGGTGTGTGGCCCTTCCCCGCAGCTTCTCCCACTCCAAAGGTGTTTATCCTAGTGACAAGTGCTGTGGGCCTTTCATAACTGCTGCATTAGCAGAGGATCAAGTGGCACTTAATGGCAGCAGTCTGCCTCATAAAGTGTGATGGAAAAGGTCACCGAGGTCAAAGGGGAAACATTTTCAGGAGGCTGACACAAGCTTTGGCTTCTGTCTGACAACAGGTGCCAGTTTGCTGGGCTGCCCTCCCCTCCAGCATTGCTGCTGCCCTGTCCCCTCCTGTGTGCTGGCTCCAGGGAGCATCTGAGAGCTCCGTGGGTGGCACATGGGGAATGAACCTGCTGCAGGATGCAGGGAAAAGGGAATCTGAGGCCATGGGTTGGCTTCTGAGCTAGGGAAAAAAGGGAGTCAGGGGCATGACAACACTTCTTTGGGAAACTGCTCCAAGGCAAGTGGGTAGGTTGAGTATGGCTGGGCCCTTCACTTCAATGCCACAATAAACAGCTTCACTCCTCAAGGACACTGGTTTTGTTGGGGTTTGTCTCTCCCTGTGCTGGAATTACGTGGGGTTTGCTGAAATGAGCTTGCTGGGTCTCAGCCAATCTGCAGTTTGAACACCCCCAGTTTTTCCAAGCCAGATGAAATCTTTCTGCTGCCCCTGGCAAGCCTGTCCCTGCAGTCAGACATGTATTGATGGCTTTGCAAGTCTTCTTGCCCTCCTCTCTTGCTGCTTTGGTGTCCCATCTGTCTTACACAGTTTCACTTGGGATAATGCAGCATATTCAGCCCAGGCCAAGTTGCTGATGACAAGCTAATTAAAGACCAAGCAAAGGAGGAGCAGCCTAATGAGGGAGAAGTGGGAGGAAGGGCAATTTGCCAGGACTGTGCTGGAAGACTCTGGCTCACTGGAACTAATTGTGTGCTGTAATTGATGGTTCAGGGGAGCCCCTCCCCACACAGACTGTAGGGTGGAGGAACAGAGACCTGTTTCAATGGCTTGTTCTGGGAGGCTGGGATGGGATCACAACTTCCCAGCTCCAGGATTTCCTCTTCAGGGGCAATCCTTAGCTTTAACATGGAGTTCCACTGTCCTACACCATTGGAAATAGGAGACCTGGAGAGCACAGTATGGCCATGTCAGTGCAGACAAAAAAACACGAGCAGGAGTGGCATCTTCTCGGGACCAGCAGTGCTCAGGCTGAAGGTCCTGTGCCCCCAGCAGCCCTGACCATGAGCCACAGAAACATTTATGCTGGAAAGACCTCCATGATCATCCAGTTCAACTATTAACCCAGCAATGCACAAGCCATCACTAGCCCATGTCCCTGAGCACCACATCCACATGGTTTTTGGATACTTCCAGGGATAGTGACTCCACCACAGCAGTTGTGCCAGGGCTTGATCACCCTCTCAGTGAAGAAATTTTTCCTAATATTCAGTTTAAGCAGGACCTGGTTAGCTCTGCTCCTGCAGCCCTGTGTGAGGAATGGGGTGTGAAAGGGAGGTGGATTCCAGCACTGGCGGCAGTAGAGGCTCTGCTGGATAATTTCGTTTGGAGTGTGTGTGCTGGGAACTCAGGGGTTACCCCAAGTACTCACAGGGAGTCAGCACAAACAGCCAAGTGTTGCAGGTGATGATGGGGCTGTGCCAGAGCTGCATTAGCACAGAACTGGTCTTTGCCCCTCACCTTGGGTCCCCTTCACCCACTTCAGCCAGAATAATCAAAGTAAGGCAATTCTTCACCCCTGGGGAATGATGGAGTGTGAAAAAACATAATTTATGAGTATGAAGAGACTTTTAATTGGCTTTGCTTCCTGCCTGCTGTTTTCATGCTGAATTTCCTTTCTGAATGGTGGCACTGAGATGTCTGATTCACAACCAAATTACTCAGTGCATCTCACCAAACATGGGGAAATGACTGAGAGCCTTTGCATGCTCTCTGTAGCTCCAAAAGGGACTGTGGACTGTAGAATGGTTATGTCTTGCGTGTTTTGTTCTGAAATCTAGAGAAAGATTTTTCTAGCCATTGCCTCAGGAATGCTCATTCCTCAAGTTAAGCCATGCAAGAGCTCTGCGTTTCCCACCTCCTCAGAAAATTCTGGGGATTCCTGGTCCAGCAGAATGTTCTCAACCAAAAGGCACGGCCCAAGGGCTGTTGTAGCAGTTGTGTTTGGCACAGGCTCTGGCAGGGATCTGTTTGCAGGGAGAGCTCTGTCCTTGAGGCCAAGTGCCCGGGGCAGTCAGTGGGTGCAGCCGCCTGCACTGCCCTTGCCTGCACCGTCGACCTCCTCACAGCTTCTAAAATTCCTCTCACCACAGGGGGGCATTTCCTTATTATCAACACCTGCTTGGACAGGCAGAGGCACTGACCATTTCCAGGGCCACTGGGACTGAAAGCTTTGGGGCATAACTCTGCTGAGGTGTTAAAGCTAGCTGTGGGTAATTTATGGTCTGCAGCAGGGACATGGCCCCTGGGCACAGAGTCCTGGGGCAGGAGCTCTGCTCTTATCTCTGCTGTCAGCTGGTTGTACAGGGGGAGGAAGGGACACCCCTTGGGTCACAGCTTCCCACATTCTCTATCACAAGTCGACAGAGTCATGAACTCCAGGTGATTCTGAGGCCCTGGAGCCCTCAGCAGGTCCCATGAAATGCTGTCAGAGGCACCCGCACACTAACGATGGAAGAACCATCACAGCAGAGAACAGACACACACAAAAGGGTTATTTCTGTTAGGATGAAATACTCACCTGGGACTTCTGTCTAAAGGATGTAGAGGTCTTGCAGTGGGTAAGAACTGGGACCTCCTGTTCCAAGGACTTCTCTGGCAGGGTGTTGGCAGCACATAAAGCTACTGACACTGCCTTGTTCACCCAAATTAATGCACTGGGGTACCCAGAGCTCTCTCCATGGCTCTGATGCTGGGCTGGGACATGGGGGCCATTGTGCTATGCACAAAGTTCACTGGAGGCTGGCAATTTGAAAGAGAATGTCCAAGGGTCAGACAATAAATTGCCAAAATAGCTGTATAGCAAGTCATTCCCAACTGGCATTTACTGCAGCCAAGAGTTTCTGAGCTCAGTGTCTCCTGGCCATTTGTGCTCCCATATCTCCTGACCTTGGAAGTCTCCTGGCCATTTGTCCTCCCATATCTCCTGACCTTAGAAAATGCTTCTGAATTTGAGTGTCGGAAAGCTGTGACACCAAGTTCCCATTATAAAATGAATCTCTGGTAACTCTGTCAGACACTCCACCTTGTTATTGCAACCAGGAAGATGGGCTAACCATATTTGATGGTTAAAAGTCTCCTGATACTCCTCTTTATGGACAGTTATTTTCTTTGATCTTCTCTCACCTTGTCTATCCTTTTGATATTTACCTTTGTAAGTTATTTAATTTTTTTTTGTCACCCATCTCTCCTTTGTTGGGCTAAACAAAGTAGCCTTCCTCACTCTATTTTAACACAACTTGCCTTCTGCTAGCTGAGCAGCCCATGGTGTCACCTCCACACATTCTCCTGCTTGAACATACTGGTTTTGAACATGGACAAACAGCCGTGTTCTCTGGATTCTGGTGAAGGCCTCAAACATTGGGATCAAAAGCTGGAACTGATATTTCCCTAACAGCAATACTTACCAGCTTGTGCTGGAATTGCATATAGAGTTTTCTTTCCACACTCTTGGGGTAATTTCCATTCCTATGTCCTCTTCTCCAGTCACTCTGTCATCACCATTTTTGCCATCATTATTATTTAGAATGGAGGCTTCACACATTCTCACCCTCTCAGCACTGCAGAGTCAACCCATTTAATCTTCTTTTCTTGGTCTAGATTTTTTCACCACTTGTCTTAATGAATTTGTACTGTTCTGCCTAGGCTCGAATTTGTCAGCTCTTACCTAATCACCTAACCAGGCTTTGCAAACAGACCAGGTTGGAAAAGGCATAAAAGCTGGTAAAACATCCCTTCTCAAACTTGTCAGGACAAGAAATCTGACAGAATCTGTAGGTGTGAGGAAGGGGTGAAGGGAGTACACTGGGGAATGAAGGTCATAGCAGGAAAAAAACCCCAATTTTTTTTTCCATCTGTGTTTGGTGTGGAGGTCCCTATGCTTGGGTCTCTCATTTGTGAGTATTTCCATTGGAGTCAGTCTCAGACTCAAGCCTCAGTAAGCTAGGGAACACAGACATAAAAGGAAACCAGTGGGTTTCTGGGACCTGCCCCAGTGCAGGGATGAAACACCTGAACTGTTTCACACTTCTAAGGTTTCACACTTTTAAGTGTTTCACACTTTTAAGGTTTCACACTTAAAATTGACTTGGTACTGTGACAAAAGCCTGAGGAACAGAGTCAGGCCCCTGATTGTAGCAACAGACCCAATTCCCTGTCAGGAATGGTAGTTTCATAGCACCCATACAAGGTCAGAGGACCCTGATCACTCACAGTCTCTTCCTCACTGAAAGCAGATAAAACAATTTGGATCCTCTCTGAGCACACCCAAATGTACTCCTTTCATAAGCCAGGACTCCCCAGTTATTAATAATAGCTGATATCAGACTGCAGCATGGCAGCAATTCCTCACAGAGCCTTAACGACAGACTTTCCGGTAAGCAAAACCTTTAGAAGAGAAATGTTGCCAGGAATCCTAAATCCCTGACTCTGGCATGCTGAGGTTTGGAAGCTTTCACCTCCAAACTGCCTTATGGGAGATGATTTGTCAAGATGGTTTTCAGCTCAGGAGTTCACCTTTCTGCAGTATTTGCCCTTCTTCATGTCATGCCTTTGCTGACAGGCACTGTCACTCCACCCTTACCTTGAGCTCTCAAGTGTTAATTTTTGCTGCCTCCTTTTAGCCCTTTATCCATTTCCACATCGTTCAACAAAGCAAGTTCCTGCAGTTTTGTCCTGGTACTTGTACACAGAAACTTCACTATTATCTCATGTTCACTGTTCAAAGTTAGCACAACCATTCCACCTCGAAAGGAGATGTTTTTGGGTGGGTGCCAGCTTGAAGATGAACCAGCTCTGTGTATCCATCATACAGCTCTGCAACCTGGGCTAAATCCAGAGACGTGTGGCTAGCAGAGCAAGGGTGGTCACAGAGGGGACAGAGGGACAAACGCTTCTTGGTGCTGCCAAATTACAACAGGCAATGGCCACAAGTTCCATCTCAGGAGGTTGAGGTTGGGCACTAGGAAAAGGCTCTCCAGGAAGCTGGTGCAGGCCTGGGACAGATCATCAGAGAGGGGGGAACCTTGATCCTTGGGAGAGTTCCGGGTGTTTGCTGAGACTCAGTGGAAAAGCCTTGGCTGCTCCAATCTGGTGTTTCAGATAGTCCTGCCCTGAGTGGGAGGATGGACTGGGGACCTCCAGAGCCCCCCTTCACTGCCACCTCTGTGGTTCGGTGACCATCAATGACACAGCTGCAGATCTCTGTCACCTGCCAGGCCAGGTGTCTTTCAGGTTCACCAGGCCTGAACAGGCTGTCCAGGGCAGTGGTGGAGTCACCATCCCTGGAAGTGTTCAAAAAATGTGTGGACACTTGGGAACAGGGCCTAATGGTGAACATGGCCGTTCTGGGGGAATATTGGACTCAATAATCTTTGAGGGCTTTTCCAACCTAAGTGACTTCATGATTCTGTGACTTTGTGACTTTGCTTGACCCTGAGCCTTGTAGGAGTGCTGTGCCCTTGCATTTCTGGAAACAATGCTTAGGACAATGTGAAGTGGCAAAATTTAACCCTTTTCAAAAATTACAGCAGATAAGTAAATCCTACAGGTCTCAGCTGCTCTGTGGAGACTTCCAGCTTTCCTGCCACTTTCTGACCAGCCCAGGGATGTCTGGATGGTTTGCCTGATGCACCACAGAGCTGAGGGTTAAAGGACCTTTCCTGGGTGAAACACTGAAGGAACTGCTAAAACCACTTGTGTTTGAAAGGGGCCTCAATTCATTGAGACTTACAAAGTTAAACTGGGGGCACCCTTCTCCTTTCCCCCTCTGGTTGAGCTCAGCAGTCAGCTGACATAGTTAAGCTGACAGTCATTAGATTTATGTGTCCTTTGCTTCTGGCATTCTATCTGCTGGGGCAGTTTGGGGCTGGTGACCTTTGTGGCATGTGGCAAGGCCAGTGAGTCTTGGCTTCTGCCGCAGACGGCTGTGGCTTGTTGTTTAAGGAAGTTTATTTCTCAAGGCTGTGGTCAGCAGTGAGCGATGCACTTGGGCTATTTTTGCAGGCATACCTAGAGAGTCAGGAATGAAGCCAGAACCCTTCCAGAGAAGACAAACTGCAGATCTCAATGCCCTTATCAATGAGGTGTATGTTCATAAGCTACAAAGGGGACACCAATTGTCCAGCAGGATAAATAAAGAGGGAGAACAGAGACAAGAAAGGCACCTTGAGTATCAAATACCCTCTTAGAAGATGATGGATAGATAGGAAAATACTACACCAGGAAGAGAAAGCTGGATTTTTAGTGTAGATATATGGGACAGAGAACTAAAATTGTGCTTTGAAAGACAAACATGCACAAAGCCCAAAAATTTTGTCCTCACATACTTGCAGAAGATGAGCAGCAGCAGTTAGTGGTTTATGGGATCGCTTTTTAGAGCTCTTCAGAGATTTCCTCTGGGTTGCTGAGAGTCTTGATTGTGGTGCTGAATTGACCCTCCTGCATCAGCAGCTCCCTCTCTGCTGCCAGTTTGGAGTGGGAGCCAAGTCCCTCAATATTGCCATGAAAGGGTAGGAAGGATGGCCAGGAGAGCATCTCACCAGCACATTCCTGCTCCCAGCAAGGATTGGGAAACTTTCAGTGTGACCCAGGTGGCATGAGGAACCAGAGGGTGTCCAGACTGGAACTGAGGAGTACGGGTCAGCTGGTTTGGGTGATAAACATGTGAGGGTTCTCCCTTTTTCTCCACTGAGGGCTGCCCAGACAGCTCAGCCCCTCTGTGGTCACTGTGGGGGAAGAAACTTTGCTCTGGGTACAACCCCTTGAAACTGGAACTCGCTGAGTGCAAAGAGAGGAGCGAGTGGTGAGTGTAAAATGAGAGATGCGTGAAAAATAAACTGAATGAAGCTGAAGAGCACATGAATCAGAGCTTGACCCATTCACTGTCCTGATCACAGATCACCTGGGACACTCAGTCTGTCAGTCCATGAGATTGACATGGACATGCTGGATTTGGAAATGTCCAAACTACGAGCAATTTGCTTGCCCTTCAGTTTGCCCTGGAGCAGCAGCCCAGGCCTGTCTCAATGCAGGGTTAATCAGGGCCTTTGCATGGGTCTGGTTTCCTCCTGCTCAGCTCCTGGCACTGGCATTGTCTGCCCCAGCAACTCTTCCCAGAACACGGATCTCCCTCATCCATCACAGGATCTGACACAGGATCCCTCTCTGACACCTCCCCGCACCTTTCCTCCCTTCTCCCAGTCTAACCATGATGGATCAGCACCCCTGAAATTATCCTGCTCCTTTCAGTGATCCATCCATCCATCCACCCATCCATCCATCCATCCGTCCATCCATCTCCCTGAAAAGTGATCTGCTCCCTGTGTCCCTCCCCAGCCTGGAGCCTGCCTGTCTGCCCAGGCAGGAGCAGCAGGATGTGCTCAGGGGTGGAGAACATGGAGTGTGTGTGACTCCAGGTCACCAAAACAATCCAGCAAAACTAGCTCCTGGAAACTGCCAGTGACAGTTCATAAACTGGGCTGCAGACATGGGATCATCAGCCTGTTCCTATTCAGAGGCTCTGCTTTTCCCAGGCAGTTGCAAACTCAGCTGTGCTGAAGGGAATAATGTTGCAATGAGGTGACATAAGTCTATGTGAGATATTAAAGCAGGGGAAAGTGATTTATTTTAACACAAAATATTTTCATTCACTCAGGATCAAATACAGGTACCCATTAGCACCAAGATTTGTCCCAGTGGTCTTCCCAGCATGTGGGCACCAAGAGATGTGCATCCAGGTGATCTCCGTGATGTCAGGGAAGGCTCCAGGTACTCAGTCACTCTTAGGTCTGGATGCTTCAAACTGAGGTGACATGAAAAATGAAGTTTTGCATATTCATGAGCATTGAAGTGGCTTTATCTTCTCCCACAGCCTGGGCCAGGCCATGTGGCCATCTGACCATGATCTTCCTGGGCATCTCCAGTTCTGGGCTTGGCTCATCTGTGGTGCAGAGAAATAACTGGCAAAAGGAGACTCCCATGGTTGGGTTCACAGCTGGTTCAGATTCACAGAACAGCCCTAGATAGGAACTACTTCAGCAGTGACTTCTGAGATCTTCTTTGGTGCAGCTTTGATCCTAAACAGAAGGATCGCTGTCTGTCACACTTTAGAAAGTCAGCATTAGTGTGAAAGCAGGGCAGTAGCTGCATCTGCAGGGATGAACCTGGATGAGGACTTCTGTGCTGGAAAGTACGGATTGGTCCACTGCATATGAACATGAATCAAATTAAATTCCTTGGGGAAAGTCTTGCAGTGGTTTTGAAAGTTAAGACCATGGGGTTGCATAGATTCTTTCTAGAGACTGAGAGAACGTGGAAGGGAGCAGCGTCTCAGTTTGGATCTCAGAACAACAGAAACTCCCAACAAAAATGGACTTTCCACTTCCAAAGTAGTGAATGGCACATTCATGAAATGGTACATTTTTTCCTGTCACATGCTGGGGAATGAAAGAAGAGGGAGGTAAATCCCTCTGAGCTTGGTGGTCTGTCCATTGCTGGGTGCCTGCCCTGCCTGCTCCCTACCCCTTCCCACACCTCTGCTTCCGCCCTTCCCTGCAGCCATGAACAGGGAGGGCAGTGGACACTTCAGTGTTCCTGAGGGCACAGACTGGCAGAGGGGATAGAGAGACCATCCAGGCCTGGAAACCAGCAGGAGAGCAGAACCACCACAGGGGCAGGGGGGTTTAGGGAAGGCAGAGTGGGAGGGAAGGGAGCTGAATTTGAAGCATGGTGTTGAGAGCTCCTGCTGTGCAAGACATGGGTGAGCTTGTGTGTCACAAAAATGTTCTCCTGGAATCCGGGGATAGGGCTGTGAGGACAGTAATTAGGGCCTAATTGCCGTGAGCAGCCTCACTTGGGATCTCTTCCTACATTAGGCACATGGCCAAGGGGATCTGCTTAAACTCAGGCCAGAGCCTTCCTCCTCTTCCTGGGCTTTGCTGCAGTTGCACCAGTTTTCAGGTTTTGCTGAATTGTTGTTTGGATTTCCCAGGTTGACCTTGGACTTGACTCCTTCTTTAGCCTTTGACGATCATGGGACTGTTGACGAGGACAGTTGATGGAGCCTGTCACCATCCCATCTGCTCAGCCACTTCAAGTGCTGGGCTGAATTTACCTGGTCAGTAAGGTCCCCCTCCTGCCTCTGCTGGGGCTGCCCCTTCTACCAGGGAATAGCCCCCCAGCCCTCAGCTCTTACAGGCTTTTTCCTCCTGAGGTTCCTGGCCTGGCCCTGTAGCTGGCAGTGAGCAGTAACTGCTCCCATGGGGTCTCTGTCACACAGCAAAACAGGTCACACCTGGCTGCCATGGGCTGTCTGGGGACAAAACACTCAGCTGCCTTCATGACGTGGCCTTCACAAGACCACCAGGGACCCTGTGAGTGCCAGCCAGAGTGACAGGGTGTTGCCAGACCTGCTCTGGGCCAGGGGCCAAGGTAACACTTGTAGGCTGAGCTCTGCTGGCTGTCAGCTGGGCTGGCTTGAGCTGGGGTGGGAGGTCAGGTTACCCCAAGAGCAGTCAGGGCTCACAAAGGCAGGCTCCTTTCTGACTCTGGGACTGGCTCAGGTGAGCTTAGGACATCTCCTTTGGCATGGACTAATTCCACCTGAAGGAGCCTGGAAGAGGGGAATCAGAAACCCAGTTTGGCTATCCCAGTTTGGTTATCCCTGCTGCTTAGGTATTGGCTCATCTTTAAGTGAGTGAATTCTTGGAGCATTCCCATGTGCCCCTGCTACTATTGAGAAGGTGTAATTATTGATCCAGTGGGAGCGATGGCTGAGGGGTTGGGGAAAGGGACAATAGTTGGCAGAGAAACTCTGGTCACAGTGACCCAGTTTGTTGTGCAGCTGAACCCCGTGGAAGGCTCTGAGTGCTTTTGGATGCCACACTAACTTCTCTGTCTCACAGGTACTCCCAGCTCTTTAGTCCAAGGCTGTAGGACAGCAGGGAGGGGAGTTTGGCTTTAGTCCTGGGAGTGGGGAGTGGAGAGGATGGATTCCATGCACTTTCCCTGGTAGAGTTTCTGTATTTCAGTATCTTTCACTTCACGTCCAGGTGTGTGCTGAGCTTCTGGCTGTGGGCCGGTCCTTCAGCTGATGGGTTGGTTCTCCACAGGATCAGCCTCTCCACAGCCAAGACTTTCAGTGCTCCCTGCTGGAGTGTGGCCTTTAAAGGCAACAGTGAATTGTACAGGCTCAGGTGTCAAAATGGACTGTGATGTGTCACACTGGGTGGCTGCTTCAGGGGTGGCAAATGTCATCAAAATAGATCTTTGTCCCCTCAGAGAGGTGCTTTGCCACCAGCTGCATCCTGGGTCGGTGTGGAGCTTGTGCTTAGATCTCAAACAGTGCTGTAGTGCCTGAGTGTAGGACAGTCTATTCAACACAATATGCTGGCGGTCTGAAGGCTGGCTGGGATGTGACAATTGTGACAATGTATACAACTGCCTCTGGTGTCCATGGCCACTTCCTTGGGACTCCATACTGAGCACAAAGGTTGAGAAGAGCACAGAGGGGATTTGTGGTCAGTCTGTTGCAGCAAAGGCTCAGAGTTCTCAGACTTAATGCACTAGTGGGTGATTTTTGTGTTTTATGCTCATTTGATGGAGAAGTGAGTGGGTTTTGTGCCCTCAGTACAACTCCTAACAGACAATTTAATGGTTGGGTTCAGACATAAAAGGGGAGAGGGCCAGAGCTGAGTGAGCCAACAGTGTTTGAGGATAGTACCCTGTGGGAGAGTAACAGGATCTGTCTATGTTGTAAATAACTGAATGGCTTATTTTGGCAAAGAATTTTCATTCCTGACAAATGCAATTTTGAGACAACCAATAACCACCTGCTAATTTGGGATGAAATTAGAATTGGAATCTGACATGCTCAGGTCAGCTCAGACGCAGTGTTTGGTGGGCTTCCAGTGTAGTCTCTCACATGTCTGATAGGAAATAATCTTTACGAGGCTGTCAGAGGGAAGGGAATACCCAGGGCTTACAAATCCTTGCACTAGTTTATTGGGAAGGCCCATGTCAGAGGATTGCTAAGTAAAGCACATTACATAAGGCTGCCCTTTGGGGTGCTAAGGTCTGGTAACTGGGACATATTTTCAAGTCTATTAGAATGATTTCAGCATCTCCTGAGCTATCAGTACTTTTCCGCTTTTTGAGGCAGAAGATGTTTTTGCTCTTCTGCCACATTGAATGGGACCTTCTGTGTTTTGCTGTAAAGATGCATAAAGGTGTGTAAATGTGATCCTTTAGGATGGGTCATCTGCGCTGTCTGGCTTAAATCTCTTACAATACAAGCTCAGTAGTTTGTGCCCCAGCTCTCTCCTCCACAGAAGGATGTTCAACTATCAAGGGGCAAGTTAGGAAACCCTCAGCAGATTTCAGTTGGCTTCTGTGAGGACTGAGAATCTGAACTCAAAAATCTAGTTAATCTAAAGTAAAATTTATGGAATTATATTCCCATTTGGAAAGTACGTTAAAGTAAAGGCACACCTTCTGTCCTCTGGCTGGTTCATCTTCCTGCCTTTGCTGTGCCTTTGTACAATGAATGCTTTCCGAGGCATAATTCACCTGAGGTACAGTTTTATTCAGGGGACAACAGGCCTATTGCCTGGTGTGTGGGAATTGCTTTCACTGGATAGAAGCAACACCTTTGGAAATTATGTTTGCTTTAGGTTCTTGCCTCTCGTGTGGGCTGAGGCTGGAGCATGTGGTGTGGTTCCAGGCAGGTCTCATCCTGGGGCTAGGGGTTTGCTCACCTTCCAGGGTGGGAGAGCTCCAGGCACAGCCCCTCCCACAGGCACATTGCCTTCCTTGAAGAGGACAAGACAGAGAAAGCGGAACGTTATCCTAAGCTGCTTTTTAGAAGCACTGATGTGCCCATGTCTACCCTGAAAGTATCGGCCTCTGAAATTACTGTGACTGGCAGTTCCCCAACGTGTGACTGTCCCTGAGATGGGCAACGTGGGCAAGAAAACGCCTGAAATGTCTGCAACCTGCAGCCCTTTGGGTGGCCCCTGGGTGCCCACTGCCCTCTGCAAGCTGAGGAAACTGTAACCTTTTCATCCCCTGCCTGGGGTCTTTTACTTTGAGCCTTTGTCTTTTCTCATCTCCATCGCTCCAGGTGACTCTGGATAAATTCTCACAGCAGAGGAACCCCTTATAGATACAAGTCTGCTGAGGTGTCTGATCTCCATTTCCACCCTGATCTTTTTGTTCCTAATTCCCTATGCAAGCCATTTTATTCCGGAGGTATACAAAGGATTGTAGATAACAGCAGCTGCTCTTGGCTGTGTAACAGGAGTGCAGGCTCAGACTGCTCACTGCATGCTATAAATTCACATAAAAACTGTGAGATAAATTCACATTAACACTGTGGGCTGCTGCTGTGAAGGGCTCTGTCCATGCCTTAAAAATCTGACTCTTCAAGGAGTTATTTAAAAAAAGGAGTGTATATGAAGAAGCCTCATCTTTAACCATGCTTGGCCACTCACTTTTATCTCAAGTTCAATTTATCTGCTCTGTTAGGGACCCTACTTATTCCTGGAAAGGGTTTCAAACCAGTTGAACTCCAGTTTCTTTCAAAACATCGAGAGCCCTTCCATTGTGTCAAAGTTTGTAACGAGTCGCTGTGAAGAGGAAACACAACCCACAGAAAAAGCACCATCCCACTGACTTGTGAAATGCTGGAGAATTATGTTCATCTCAAATGTGCCCAGCACCATTACTGGAATGGACTGAAATAATAACGAATAGAAGGCAGGTGCCCGGGTGCCCATAAAAATCCCAATCCTCTGGATGTCTCGCAGGCTAACAGCCCTGTGACAGGCAGCCCCGCCCGCGGGCGACACCGCGCCGGGACAGCGCCGGGAGGGAGGCAACACGGAGCGAGCGGCCGGGGAGGCTGTAGCCTAGCTCAGCCCAGCCCGGAGGGAGCAGCACCGACCCCCTGCTGAGGTTGCTACAGAGGGGACACCCAGGTTGACACCCGCAGGTGAGTGCTGGGTACCTGCTCCGGACCTGGAACCGTGTTTGCTGCGAGCTCGGCTGTGCTTGAGCTCTGTGTGATCACCTTCACAAGGCAGGAGAGGTGGGGGAACAGACCCCGCGGAGGGACAGCTCCTGTGGGGGAGCAGACCTCGTGAGGGGACAGACCCCGTGAGGGGACAGACCCTGTAGGGGGGACAGACCTCGTGAGGGGACAGACCCTGTAGGGGGGACAGACCTCGTGAGGGGACAGACCCTGTGGGGGACAGACCCCGCGGAGGGACGGGCCCTGGGAGCTTCTTTCCTGCAGAAAGGGGAGCTAAGCGACACTTCTGTGAAACCACAGGATTCATGGAACAAGTGAGGGTGAAAGGAGAGGGATGCCCTCTCTTTTTATGTTTTTATTTATTCCCTTTTTTCCCCTATATTTCATTTTTTCCTGTATTTCCATTTTCTGGAGGGGGTCTAAGCAACCTGATGTGTCGTCGTCCCCTCCCCCCCACCCCCTTCCCCATGGTGGGGAATGGAACGAGCTGAGCTTTAAGGTCCCTTCCAACCCAAACTATTCTATGATTCTATCATTCTGTGATTTTGGTTATTTCTCCATTGGATGCTGGCATAGTTGTCTGGCTCAAGATGACACTTACTTTATTCTGACATTTTAGTGCTGGATAAAGAGAGAGTGTGACAGTGAACAAACTTCAGAAGGGATGGGGCAGCATCCCCAGAAATGGGAGTCCTCTGGAACCTCTGTGGGTGCCAGACATTCACTGGTGCTGGCACAGCTCAGGCTCTGTCAGAAGAGTGTTGAGGTTAGTTCCAGTGTTCCACACAGACAGTGGGAAGATGGCACATGCTGTGGCCTCTTAGGGTTCCAGAAAGGATTTCTCACCATTTATTTCAGTGTCAAACTTCTCAGCACATCAGGGAATGAAACATTAAAACAGCTCATCAGGCCAGGATGGTGCTTGTTTCATCGGCTGCCCCTGGCAGGTTGGGGCACATTAAATCCTGTAACAACATAAAGAACTCAGAACTGGGGGGTTTGCTGTGCCTCTGGTTTGAGGCAGGGAGAGGAACTGAGATAAAGCCTTCAAACTCTGATTGCACATAGTTGTTTAATTTGCTGCATGCAGTGAGCCTTGTTAACCCTCTGCATGCCTGAGGGGTGGTGTCTGTGAAGTGCTCCCAACACACAGAGTTAATTTTAGTTGGATAGGGACATTTGGCAAAGCCTGATGGCCAGGTAGGGTCAAATAGAAGTGGGACAGGCACCCCTTGTTCCCTGCATTCATTAAAGCCTAGAGGCGCTTAAACCCTTGTTCTCTTCAGTGTCTCAAGGGGGATGGAAAGTCCTGGTGGAGGGATATGCCTGGTAATAAGTTGATGTTTAATTACATCTTTTGTGATTCTTTATTAAACGTCTGTTGCTCACTATTTTGTTTTTCTGGATGGTAAGTAAATCCCAGCCCTGGGATTGGAGCATGCAAGAAAGGTAGTCATGGGAGCAGCCACCTCTGGGAAAAGTGGGAATATTGGATTTATAGACAGCCAGGCTCCAGCTAAATCTTAGACTGCTAGGATTGTGGATTCAAATACTAAAGCAGTCCTGAACAAGGGAATAGAAGGAATTTTCTACACTGTGGGAACGAGGAAGCTGATCTGCAACGTGGAAACAGAGCACTGGTGCTTCTTTCATTCATTCCCCTGCTTCTGATCTTATGTTGTGTGGAAGTCCAGTGAACTGCAGTGGGTCTGGCCCTGGTTCTGTGTGCACAGTGACAGCAGCCCTCAGCTTACAGGTGACAGAAGGGCACACTGGAACTTTGGATGGGAAGGGAAAATAACCATGGCTTCGAGCCTGAAACGAGTCCCTTCAATTTCTTCTCGACTCTGCAATGTGGATGAGTTGATGTTGAGGGACTGGAGTGGGAATGGGCATCTCCCACTGGAGGGAGCAGGAAGTACTCAGTACTTGGAACATCACAGTTACTTCAGTTCAAATGTTGTGGGTATGGAAGACTCACTGGGGCACTCACATGCATGGTGTGACTGCTCCTCATCCTGGTGCAGGGCATTCTCCTGGGAAAACCAAAATGCTCTCCTGTCAGCCAGCTGGCCCCTGGCCTGATCTGAAGAGACAATGTCCCTGTACTCACACATGACCAGCATGACCAGCACTGCCAGACTTACCTGATTCGGTGTAGTGTGTTGAGTGGCTGGAGGGCTGCAGGTTCCTGTAATCTTCACTGAATTTGGGCCTTTATTCCATATTCCATGCCCATTTTCTTGTATAGTGTTTATGGGATTCTCATTGCTGTTATGTCAAGGTGGACCTGGAACACGACCACTGAGCTTTGCACATCTTCACCCATTTAATATGTGAATATGTGAATATATTTTTGCCCCAAAGAAGCCTCCCTGCCACCACCTCCACCCTCAGCACAGTGCCTGACTGTCCACCAGACTGCAGGGAAATAGGGTGTCTTGGCCTGGTTTTTGACCTTGGTAATTTATTTATGGACTGAAAATCCAGATAGTTTTTTGAACCTATCAGGTCATGGTTTCTTGAGTTCTTGCCCTTTCTGAGCCATGTGGGTGCCAAAGTCTGTAGGAAGAGCTATGCCAGTTGTCACTGGTTGGAGCAGGAAGACTTCACACCAATATTCCAAGAAGGGAATTAGAGGGAAAACAGAATATTTGAAGGGTCTTGTTTCCAGTTAAAACAGACTTTTAAATTCAATCTAAAATAACTGTCCTGCAGCAGTTGGCTCTTGATTTTTCTTCACTGCCCTTCCTTAGGCGAATGGACTTTCTTCCAGGGAAATATGTGTCCCTTCTGCAGGGAAAACAGCGCCCAGTGAGCGTCTCAGCCTTGCTGTGACATTCGGCAGGTTCCCAGTGGCACGTGGTGGCTCAGCCCTGGCACACAGGGGTTAAGAGGGCCTTAGGTGGGCGGGTGGAAAACAAGTTGTGAAATGGAAGAAGGTCAAGCTCTTGGAGGAGGTCTCTCTGTTGCAGATGGTTTTAAGTTATCAGTCCCTCTGGAGGAGAGCCCCGAGAAAACTGTAAAACCAGGGCTAGAAATCAGGCAAAGCATGATCATGTTTGTGGGGTCAGTGGAACAGGAGCAATTGTGGCTCTCTTGGGACTTGCTAGACCCTACTGTCTGTCTAATTAGGAATTCCTCAGTTATTCAGCTCAAACAGCTAAATGTGATTGGAGACTAAATACCGTTGGCACTTTTCTGTGGGGAGCAAATGCCTGGAAAGGGAGAGCACATGGGAAAAGGAACAGCAGAAATCCCTGTGGCTCTGGAGAGCTCAGGCCCTCTGGGGTAACTCTTCTCCTGCTGCAGCTGAGGAGAGCTGAATTTAGGTTTCAGCAGAGGCAGGTAAATGGTTCCTGTGGGAGCATTCCCAGGGCTTACACAAAGTGTTGCTGTCTTTAGAGACTTGTCTGTCAATGGGGTTTATTAAAGGTGTGGCTTCCAGTCAGCAAAGTCACAAACTGCTGTCCTGGACCAGCGGAACTGATGTGTGAGGGAGCATCCTTAGGATGATCATTGTCCAAAGCAGGTGAAAGTGCTTTGGGAATCCAACACTGCTAGAAAACAGTGGCTGCTACTGAGAGGATTTTCCAGCAGCAGTCCAGATTTCCCAGATCCTTGTTATCTTATTTTCTTGGCTTGTCAACTTTCAAATGGTTTATATTTGACTTTGTAAATGCTTCTAATTTTATATCACTGCAAAGGTAACAGGGGATGTAGAACTGAAGGATCTTAGCCTGGGCATCAGTCTGATTTCCCTCTGTTGGCTTGGTTTCATCATGAACTGGGAAGGTTCAAGCACTCTCACCAGCAACAATGGTCGAAAAGAATGAAGGAATGCAGAAAATTACTCCCAAATTTCATATTCACATTTATCTTTTAAATTGTTGAGTGAAATGGTGATTCCCAGCCCTGCAAGGGAGAAGTTTTTGATACATGGATGATAATCTTCTTTCTCAAACCAGTGGAAATGGTGCTCTTTGTGGTTCTTCTGTCTTGATATGATCTAACACGAGTCTGAGTTGTGGCACCAAGAGGTTTCTATGTGTTCCCTTCCCATTACCCTCATATTTTGAAAAATACCATCTCCTCATAGGAAACCAGAGGAAAGCCTTGTTCTGGTTCTGCCAGCCCAGACAGCCTGTGAACCATAGTCATCACAGTAAAAACACTTCTCTTGCTACCCTATGGAGCCAGCCCTTCCTCTCCAATTGAACATGAGATTTAATATGAATTTATTCACACAATGCGAAGGAAAGCAATGCCTGTGGGCTCTCAGGCAGAAGTGAGTGAAAGCACCCTTCAGATCGAGCAGGTTTTGTTGCCTGCAGGCCAAGCTGCTGGGAGAAGGGAACCTGCAAGTCCCAGACTGGCCATCTCTGGGAACATCAGGAACTAAGCAAAGGTCCCTCTGCTTTAGGGGAGCTTTCTGAGCAGAGGAAAGAAGGTTTACAAGTTGCAAGGGCAGACTGGAAGCAAAAGATTTGGGATCACAATGCATGCATTTGCACTTCTGGGGTAAACCTGTCCATGGAAATCACAGATCCCAGAGTGCTTTGGGCTGGAAGAGAATTTTATGGTCATCTAATTCCAACTCCCTGCCGTGGAGCACTAGTGGAGTAAGTGGAGTAAGTGGTCTTGCTGCTTGTGGGAAAGGGATCAGCCTGTAGCTGCGTTGGAGCGAAAGGAGCAAACTGATGTGTGTCTTTTGACTGTAGCAGCGAAGCTCTTCTAGGAACAACTGGATTTCTTTCAGGCCTCTTGGAATAGCACAGACTGAGGGACTCTTCTGCTGAGGGCCAAGCCCAGGGCTTGGTTGGCCTATACGCAGATGTAATAATTCACTGGTTTTACTTCTCTGCTAAGAAATTGTGAGATCTCCTAAGGGCTCGTGGCCTCAGAGAACCCATCTGCTGGTGTGTCCCACACAACTTGGTGTACAGCCTGTCCTTCACTTGGGTCTGCACAAATGTTTGTCCTTCTTTGAGGCACAAGGTCTTGCACTGGAGATGCAGTGTGGCCTTGACTGATGGTCGCATCTGGCCAGGCTGGCCCCGGCTGTGGCCAGCCTTGCCAAGGACTCCAGGGCACCTCCCCTGGGCTGGGGGAGTGTGGGGCTATAATGAGCCCCCAGGGCTGCTCCAGCTCGGTGTGGAGACACTTGGCAGCTCCTGAACACAGCTTCACCTTCTGTGAGAGTGGAGAGGTGTGAGTGGGACAACAGTTTGTTGTTTCTTTTGCCATTTAGTGACATTTACACCAGACTAATAAGGGGTTTATCTCCCTTCCCACAGGTGACTGATATCTGGGCCCAGGAGACTTGCTGATCAGTGATGAAGAGCTCTGTGCTCTGACTGAACAAAGCCACTGTGGGCCTAGAGACGCAGCAGTGACTTCCAGAGGATCATCTCAGAAGCTCAGTCTGCAGGGTGGTGAGTTTGGCCATATCACCACCGATTTGTGTGGGGGTGATACAGATCTGGGAGTGGGAAATGTCCCCTTTGCTATCACACTGGATGTGGCTTTGTGTTGCAGTAGGTCAGAAATGGCTGTAAACGTTCTGGAAGTAGTGAGCTTCTGTAGCGTTTGGCTTCTGTAGGGTACACTGATTTCCCTGGATTTACCTGGGAAGATGCCAGGCTGTTGAAGATCTGCTGTCACTGTCCCTTGGAGGTGGCAGGGGACTCGTGACACAGGTACGCTGGAGTTCTTAAGGGTTTTTATCCTGGACTCATCCTTTCTTGGGACAGTGAGTAGGATTTTGTTTTCTTTCCTTCTTGGCAGTGAGACTCTGTTGTGTTTGCTCTGTGATACTTGCTGTAAATCTATTGCCTGTATCAAAGTCTGTTTCTGTTATGAAAAATCCATGGGAGTGTTGTGGCCATGGAAAAGCACAGACTAACCTGTTCTCATGCTGCCATCCCATTCCTGCTGCTCCAAAGGGACATAGATTCACTGTCCTGCTCACTGGTGGGGCTTTTGCTCCTTTAGAAAATAGGGATGGTGTGTGTCTTCTCTTGGCCTTTGGTATCAGCACCACTTTCATACATAAATGGGTACAGGGTATCTGGTTTGTCTGTCTGTGGATCCCGAGCAAGCACTTAGGTCGCGTTCATAATCCCTGGGGAAGAGGAGAAGATCAGGTCAGGTATAGATTTACCAAAGGGATAAGTCACACAAAACCTGATCCTTGGGCATTCCTCCCCACTCTGCACAAGACCTCCATTCATCACTGGAGAGCTTGTGACGTTCCCCCTCTGTGACCTGCTCAGAAGTTTTCATAAAGTTTCCCTTTTGCAGTTCGTTTGGCTTCACTTCTGTGGTTCTAACCAAAGTATTTGAGATTTTCCTTTAAAATTCATCTGAAATGGGATGAATTTTAGACTCAACCTCAAAAGATTACTTCAAGTTAACAAGAAAACACAGAAAGCCAACCCAAAGCTAAAAGAGAAATTTTAGGTGAAAGATACCCACTGAATATCTGGATCTCTGGGGTAAAGCACAGATAGAATTTGAATGAGTGCACAAGACTTTGGTATTTTGTTTGAACATTTTCTGTGTCAGGACTGCCCTGATTTTCAGGAGTTACAAAGAGAAATTGAGAGAGAATTACAAAGAGAAAAGCTTTGTCAGGGGAAGGTTAGGCTGGATCTCTAGGAAAGGTTCTTCCCCCGGAGGGTGCTGGGCACTGAACAGACTGCCCAGGAAATGGGCACAGCCCCAAGGCTCCCAGAGCTCCAGGAGTGTTTGGACAATGCGCTGAGGCCCAGGGTGGGATTGTTGGGGTGTCTGCCAGGCCAGGGGTTGGACTGGACGATCCTGTGAGTCCTTTCCAGCTCAGCATAATCCATGATTTTATTCTCCTATCAAACAGACTGCTGCCTGTGTTGCTGATTACTTTATTATTAATGGTTTAAGACTGTGCTAATGGCTTGGTCCCCCCTGTGTCTGTGCTTGTGCAATGCCTGT
This sequence comes from Lichenostomus cassidix, assembly GCF_008360975.1. Taxonomy (NCBI): domain Eukaryota; kingdom Metazoa; phylum Chordata; class Aves; order Passeriformes; family Meliphagidae; genus Lichenostomus; species Lichenostomus cassidix. The sequence goes on from NC_139506.1 coordinate 507,369, forward strand.
GGCACATCCTGAGCCCCTGCACCCATCCCCTCCCCATGAACCACTCACTGCCTGTCGCTTCCCTGCACGTTTGGCTAATTTTGCTCACCAGTCTGCCAGCAATTATGTCACATCTTGTCTGTGTATTGCACTGTCTGATGCCCATAAATAACTCCTTATGACACCCCTGGTACCTACAAATCCTGTGACTTCCAAATGTTTTGCTTCTTCACTCAGCTGATTTATGGCCCCCGCACTGATGTCCAGTCAGGCTCACAGGGAATGGGCTCTTGCTCTGTCTCGTCCAGACAGATTGATGGACACACAGGATGAAGGGCACCCTCCCACCCTGCCAGGCTTGCTGCTTTATTTTGGGACATTAAAAATATTGTCAGTAGCCAAGGGCTTGCTCCAGCTCTGCGCTCAAAGCCGTAGAAACTTTGCCCCTGTCTCCAGTGGGGATGTCCCTGCAGCTGCAAAGCAGACAGACTTCTGCCTGGAATGAGGAATGGCCAGTTGGATACCTGAACAAGGCTAATGCATGACAGGGATGTGTTTTACAAAGGAGCGAGAGTGTTGAGCTGCTTCCAGCGTCACCCTGTTGTGCTGGGGGTATTGGTCAGCAGCATTCACCTGAGGTGACTCCCTCCCCTGGAAGCATTTATTCCATTGAGTAAGTCATCCTCATATGGACACCAGTGTTTCAAGCATCTGTGAGTGAAGATAGGAATTAAATATGACAATTTTTAGAAGGCTTTTGCTGTATCATTTAGAAAATTCTGTTACTTCTTTTTCTAGATTGAACTGGAGTCAGAACAAAACCATGGTCATTTATATAACAAGGGAGTAGAAATTTTATGAGTAGGCAGGGGTAGGGTTTAATGACTCTGTGCCAACCAGGCTGTTATTTTCTGGTCCTTATTTAATACACAAGACACTGGAAAATGCAATGTGGTTGGATTCATTACACTGAAGGAATGTTCCCTTCATACCCAGCACTGTTATTTTAACCCTGCAATCAATGTGTGGCATTAACATGCTTCCTTCTCATTCTCCAGAAGTCAGGAATTCACAGGAGTTTAAGGACTCACAGCAGCTTATCTTTAATCCAAGTGAATTTCTGAAATCTTTAAGACTCTGTAAACTCAGCAGTTTATACATAGTGCACATAGTGCATGTTGTTCACTGAGAGATGGGCCTTGTTACTGCCTGTGCAAATACTGTCAGTATTTGGGGCTTTTACCAAACTAGGTTTGAATGTAGCCCTCGCTCAGCATGTAACATGTCTAATGTCATACCAGGCTGAGAATGAAACATTCTGATGTGAAACATTTGGTAATGTAAGGAAAAGCTTTGGAGTTGAGTTTGGACCATGTTCCTGTTTTAGGGTAGCTGCTCCTCACCACTGCCCAGTGTGGAGAAAAGGAGTCAGGAGTAGCAAAGAATAAATGCAAGTGTAACATAAACAGAGCTTAGGGGAAAGCTGCTGCAAGATGGTGTCAGGTCATGCTGTTTGGTGAGTGTTGTAAACATCAGGCATTCCAGCTCCAGGAGTGGTGACATGTTTAGAAAGATACAAGAGGCAATAGGGGATTATGTTTGTTGTTAATATGGTTCAGTACTTTGGAGGACAAATTAAATCCTCCATAAGAGGGTAATCAAGAGCCTCTCAAAATCTCAGCCATTCACTGTGCAATGCCCTGCCCAGGGCAGGACAGGGAGCCCTGGAATCAGCTTCTTTTTGGTTCAGTTTTGTGTCTTTTCCCTCCCACAAGCTCTTCATTCTCTTCATTCCCAAGTTTTAAGACATCTCCCAAGGGTTTGCAGAAGTAACTGTGTGATGTGCCAGAACAGCAGCACACAGATGAAATGCAAACCCCTTGTTGGGGTGGGAGCAGCAGGCTGGGAGGGGACAGGAGAGGGGGCTTGGCTGGTGTTCACACAGCCCGTGTTCCGTTTCCCAGTGCTGTTGTCTCAGTGCATTTCCACGGAGGCCAGGGAGGCTCACAGAGATGTCAATTATTGCTGACATTTGTAGAGCGTGCAGAGCCCCAAAACAAGATCTGTGTTAAGAACAGAGTGGAGCCAGGGATTTGTTGTAGGGAGGTGTCTGTTGCTCTTTGCAGCTGCTGAGTAATGGCAGAACAAATACTGGTTCAAAAGCTGACCCAGACGTACTGTGAGTGACACTCTCTTTGGCCTGTCTATGGGACATCCAATACAAATTACTTTCGTTCACTTTGGCCCATCTATGGGCCAAACAGCACAAATTATTTTTATTCGCTAAGTTGTCTCTTACCTTTAGCTAAAACCACTTCTCACCCAGCCACCACAGCTCAGAGCTGAATGTGTAACAAGGAGCTGTTGGGGTCATCCCCTCTGTTCTCATCAGGTGCCAGGTGCCAGAGCTCAGCTAGACGAATGCCTGGTGTACGTGTGCTCCCAAAGCGCCTGTAACTTTCAAAACTGATGGAGGTTGCATGTTCCTGTGTCCCTGTGTTGACTGAAGGAGTGCAGAGGGTAAACAGAGACCCGGCACTAATGCCACAGGGAATCCAATCTAACTGCTCTTTCAGAGCTGCAGTAACTCTATAGTTCCCGAGCATCTCTCATATGACAGGGAATCAGCCTTCCCAGCTTGTTGCAAGGCAGGGATGTGTTACATTATGCATTGTCCAATTTAAAATACAGGGAAAGAGACTCCTTTGGCAGAAGGTCCCCTTAGTGATCCATAACAATAACTCCTTAATGCCAAGCTCACACTTCACCATTCCCTTCTAAAGCCTTCTCGTCAGCTCTCAGGTCTGTTCTAATTTAACCAAGCTAATTGAGATCAGGATGTACCTCTGCTCCATGCCCCAGTTTAGACATCCATCTCTGTGGTTTCCTTCTCAGCAACTGCTCTTGCCATCCATCAGAACCCACCACGTGAGTGCCATGTGATGAATGTTTGCCTGAAACACGAGAGGAGGTCTTTAGAGGAAAGCCAGGTGACACAGAGGGATGCTGCTGGATGTGTACATTTTCCATCCAGCCCTGCTAATCATCCTCAAACCCAGGTTGTGTTGGGCATGACAGGCTGGTTGGCAGGTCTGTCTCAGCTTGGCTGCAAGGATGTGGCTAGTGAGGAACGGCAAACTGTGTCACTAAAGGGAGCAGTGTTGAAGTCTGTTCTTTCCCTTGTGACCTGTTAATAATGAAATTTTTTGTCTTTTTCAGGGGAGAGCTTGTAATCTCTTTTGCTGACCCCAGAAAGCTGAGCAAAGCATCATGAGCAGCCGTCAGACAGGTGAGAGAACACACACAGCTCTGAGCACCCCCTGGGGAACCCCTGGGAATTACCCCAGCTTGGTTCTTTGGTTTGGGGGTGGCAGGGACTGACTCACCATCTTCTGACTTGGCAGTGGGGCCTTTCTCCTGCTAGATTTGGTATTTGGAACAAGAACTGATGCAAAGTTTTCCCTGTCCAAACCATCACTGGAGCTGTGAGCTGAGGTGATCCTGGATTAGGACTTTGATTGCAGCATTTCCCACTTGAACACAACTTTGACAAAGCCACCACAAAATTGCAGACCTTAATGCCCAGACCTTGGGCCACATTTACAGCCTGTGGCACTGGAGTGGGTGGGGCGTTTGTGGCCCAATAAGAGCTGAGCAGGAACAGTTACTGCTCTGTAGGAGGCAATGCAGACTGGGAGGTTCTTTCTGAAGGACAAACATGTTATGTTCATTGAATGTATTTTTTGTCACCTTTCTAGTAAAAATCTTCAAGAAATCTTCTATCCCAGGAGTTGTTATCACCCAGTTTGTAAATGATGTTCCACAAGGATGCAGTATACCTGATTTTGAGAAGAAACCACTCACTCTGACACTGCAGGAAGGTGAGACTCTTGACAAGCAGGCAAAGCCACAGACCTGGAGGTTTGGCTCCATGTCCCACCCACATGAAAAAATTCTCATAATTAAAATAAAGCGAGTTTCTAAAGTGATTTGACATGATCACAAGAAAAGTGTTATGCGGCCAAAGTCTTTGTTATATTGATGAAAATTCCACCACTATTGACAGAGGTCTTCTGAGTTCTCACTGTGTATGCAAGACCAAAATCTGGCTCTTATGTGTACAGCAAACCCTGTGAATTCTGCAGGAAGATCTCCCAGTTAGGATTTTGCAGCAAAAGATTAGGCACATCAAAAAACTTCTTTGGTTTTGTTTTTTTTTTTTTGTTTTCCTGTTGAACTAACTTGTGTTCAGCACTAAAATCAGCTGTTTTTAAAACTAGGATGCACTGACTGCAGGTGCTATTTAGGCTTAGCAGACTCCCAGTGCCTAAAGGGGCTCCAGGAGAGCTGGACAAGGGCCTGGAGTGACAGGACAAGGGGCAAGGGCTTCCCGTTGCCAGAGGGCAGGGATAGATGGGACATTGGGAAGGAATTGTTCCCTGTGAGGATGCCCAGAGAACCTGTGGTTGTCCCATGCCGGGAAGTGTCCAAGGCCAGGCTGGACAGAGCTTGGAGCAATCTGGGATAGTGGAAGGTGTGGAAGGTCCATGGCAGGGGTTGGAACTGGATGGACTTTAGGACTCTCCCAATCCAGGCCATTCCATGGTTCTGTGGTGATTCTATAGGAAACAACATAAGGATCTTGTACAGAGCACAGAGCAGGCAGCTAATAAGCCAAGAACTGGAATCAGTGAAGAGCCTTGCAGGGGTCTCTCTGCACCTGCAGAGAGTCCTTTTGGTTTTTCTTTTTTATGGTGTGGAGTAGCCTGAGGATATCGTGTAGCTTCTTTCCCCTGCCAGGACTGAACTAGCAGCCTAGATCTCGGTGTTCCACACCCACCTGTGGATTTCCAGGAGGCACTGAGGTTTTATGAAGGAGCACAGTGGCCTCTAGTGGAACCTGTCCCTCCTTCTCCTCCACCTGCACAGTCAGACATGAACCAAGGCTCCTGGCTAAGCTTTCACCTGTCTAAATTTTCACTTGTGGAAATTTTCCAAGTTAATTCATTTGCAGCAGGTTCTTCGCAGTTTCCATACAATTCAGGTTGGTCACTGTAATTCTGTGCTTGTGCAGAGACACCATAACAGCCTTTGATTCTGTCATCATCACCTCATGATGGCTGAGCTGATTCTCCTGGCTGGGTGGCCTGTGACAGATGGCAAGTGTGGGATAGGGTGGCCAAAATGGCTAAAATGTAACACAGGGATAATAACTTGGAATTAGCATATAATAAAAGCTAATATTGCGACCTCCAAGGTTAGAAAAGTTCTTTTGATAAGGGTGTGTTAGCAGGAGCTTGTTCCATCAAATATATTTGTTGGTGGTGACTGCAGAAAGGTGTGGGAAATACTGCCAGAGTTTCCAGGGAGAGTCTTGACAGTCTTGGTCACTTGAAGACCAAAAGTATTAAAACAAAAAGAGATAGTGATCATTTCCATCTTGGGCTGTGTCCATGGACAACTCACCTCCATTTCTGTTCCTGCTCACCCACACAATTCACTCCTCTGGCTTGTCTCCCAGTGTTCCCTGTGGTTTTGGAGCCTTTTGGAGACGATGTTTGTAGTGGGCAGTGGGAAAGCTGTTGGAGATTTCTGTGGTGGGCTGCAGGGTACTCAGGTTCCTGGGGAGCAGGGATGAAGGAGATGAACCCCCTCCTCCCTCGCTTGTCTCTTCAAAAAGCAGAGCCTGGTGGGTTTGGAGTGCAAGGTTATGCCAGTTAAAGATTGGAAAAGCAGTGGGATTTTATGGAGGATATGTGTAATGAGAAGGGATTTGGACATTTCATTGGTCAAAAGCAAGTCTAGGTTGAACTTGCTGTAGGGCTGCTGATTTCAGAGATAGTCAGAGATGTCAGCCACATCTGGCAGGTTAACTCCATGTTTTAAAGGCCTTCTATGATTGAATACAGAAAAAAACCTCAACTATTGATGTGCAAAACAAAAAGCTACTGTTATTTTTGAAGAATGTTTCTGCCTAAAATAACAGAAATTACTCTGGGAATCAGTCTTGATAAAATAAGGGGCCAGACCTGAGAGTCCTCATGTTCAAGCCTGTCTTAAATAACAAAATTCTTGCCTCTTTTCAAAGGTAAAAATGCCATTTTCAGAGCTGTGGTCAAAGGTGTCCCAGCCCCTGAAGTGAAATGGTCGCGTACACGGAAAGGAATGGATGATCCTGCCAAATATGAAATGTCCTTCAATAGTGCTACAAATGAATTCATTCTGCAGGTAAAGACCAAATATTTCAGAAAGGACTTAGGAACTGAGAGAAATGGACAAGAAAAACGTGCAGTGGGATGAGGGGAAGCAGAGGGGCAGGCACTGATCTCTGATCTCTGTGAGCAGGGACAGGAGCTGAGGGAAGGGCTGGAGCTGTGTCAGAGGAGGGTTAGGTTGGATATCAGGGAAAGGTTCTTCCCCCAGAGGGTGCTGGGCATTGAACAGGCTCCCGAGGGAATGATCATGGCCCCAAGGCTGCCAGAGCTCCAGGAGTGTTTGGACAATGCACTGAGGCACAGGATGGGATGGTTGAGGTGTCCTGTCCAGGAGCTGGACTGGATGATCCTGTGGGTCCCTTTCCAACTCAGGATATTCCATGATTCTACACATCCCCCTGCTCTGAGATAACACAAATATAAGCAAACAAAGCTTTTTAGATCCTGTCTGGGAGCAGAAGAAGGCTCTGAGGTGCCATTGGGTAGCTGCTTTATGAGAAGCTAGCTGAAGGTGTGTGAACCCTAGCCCTTTCTGTGAGCAGTTTCTGTGCTCTCCCTTTGAAGATCAAGAGCCTGGTTCTGGATGACAGTGATTTGTATCGCTGCTGTGCTGTCAATGCCTATGGCGAGGCCTCGTGCTCTGTTGGCCTCAGGATCATCCAAGGTAGGACTGGCAGCTCTGGGCTCCACAGGCCCCGTGGTCCCAGGCAGTGGCTTTGCTGTCCCCTGGGGTGGGTCCAGGACTTTGTCTGGGTATCCTTGGAGTGAAGGTTTGGTATTCCCCTCGCTTTAGGACTGGAGATCTTTTGGTGGCTCCCTGACATTGTGAGCTTTAAGGCAAGGGAGAAGAAAGTGGAATTGTGCTCACTGCACTGAGCCATAATCAGACACCCTGGATTTAGTGCTGAACTGCCTCAATTTTTTCTTTATGTTGTTGAACGAATCAGTCCTTTGGATCCCTCGATCCACCCCTCTGCAGCTGTCTCTGGACCTTGATCCTGCTTCCCTTTACAGTCAATGCAGAGAAATGGGCATTTTGTGGGTCAGATATAACTGATACTCTTGGAATCCACTCAACCAGAAGGTGGATTATATTGGAAACATCCATGTCATGTGTGTGCCTTTCAAGTAAGTTGAGAAGGCTCCTACCTGCAGTTGCCATTTCCACCTTGGCTCCCCATCTCTAAAACAAGATGTTGATATTTCCTTCCATTGCTTAAGTCATAAAATTGGTAGTGCAAAAATGTCCTCCTCTGTGTGGAGTCTCCAGCAAGCACAGAGTCAATGGCAATAGAAGTATCATTTTTATAGATGAAGATCGCTGGGTCCAAATGTCAGATTGACAAGGAAATCCAAACTGGGATTACCTCTTGCACTGCTAATTCATGACTCATTGGTTCACTGCTGTTAAACTCATCTTGTTCATCCTATGGCTTGTTTTCCTTCTGTTTTCTCTTATAAATGATCAGTTGGCTTTAAGAGGAAGGCGAAATATGTTCCTGTTCATGCTGCTGATGGTAAGTTAAAGATCTATATGTGTATTCTATTATTGGGGGGAGCAGAGTTAATAATACTGTCTGCCATGCTATTACTATCCCAGACTTTTAGAGACTGGAGTAAGAAATTATTAATGAACCTCTAATGTTCTGTCATCTCTGTCTGCTTGCTCTTTACCTTTGGGTAAAGTGCGGATTTTAGACACAGCTTTGAGCTGTTCTAATTAATGATTGTGGAATCATTAGTGCTAGAAATGGATTTGGGGATGTCAAGCACAGCTGGATCAAACATTAACATGGCTGAAAATAGTGGGTCTCTAGAGGAAAGCCCCTTAGGGAGAGATGAACTTCACTGGCATTCAAAGGATGAGCATTGGAAGGGAGAACTAACTGAATTGCATTACAGTTTTTTGGTAAAGTGTGAAAAAAACACCAGAGGTAAAGAGCCCAGCAGAATGACCTGTTGTCAGTGGCTGTTCTACCTTATCTTCTTTTGGGGATGTATTTCACAATGTTGGGTATGTGACTTGTTTCCCCCACTCCTGTAACAGAACTCAAGAAGACACTCCAGGACTCCAAGAAGATGCTGAGGAAGCGGTAAGGCTCCGGAGTGAGGGCCATGCTCCCACTTCTGGATGAGTCTTGGTATGAGGGGACAGCTCCAGAGAACTTTAGGGCAACACTTCTTGTGTCCAGAGTTTTGGTGAGACTCCCTGTGGAGAGACAGGCCAGAACAGCTTGTCACTGCCTGTGGGGCTGATATAATGAGGTTCCAGCCTTATTTTGAGGGGTATTTTCTCTGCACCACAAGGTTCTGACTGGGAAGCTGTGTTTCTCTGCTTCCCTTTGTTTAGCTCATGAGTAGCTTCCTGGCTAAGGGATGGCTCTTCATGCACTAATGGCTCTGGTTGCCCAGGGGCTGAGCCTGGCTCCCAGCCCGGCTGCACTGCGAGGTGCACATGGCAGAATCCTTTCCTTCCCAGGTGGCAAACTCTAAGGATTGCCTGCTGATAATGATCTCTATGCAGAATTCTGAACTGTGCTAGGCAATTACCTGGCTTGGGCCAAACTGTGCCAGAGCCTCTGGTGATGATTCAGCAGTGTGGAAGCTCTTCCCTGGCCCTATTCGTAGTATAGATGCAGAAAACCTGCTCTGGAAGAGTCCCAGTCTTTCCCACCTGCACCTACAGGGCCAAGTGAGCTACAGGAATGATGGAGAGAGATGAAAGAGAATTAGGGATAGAAAAGCAGGACATCTTGTTGTCTGTCAAAATGTTTGGATGTTTTCCCTCCCTGGTTTTCAGGGTCATAGCACCAAAACCCAAACCCCTGGACAAAGAAGCTGTGTGGCAGCTGTTGCTGCATGCAGATAAGAGAGATTATGAGAAAATCTGTTTGAAATATGGAATTGTTGACTTCCGTGGGATGCTGAGGAAGCTGCAGGAGATGAGGGAGGACGCACAGAGTGAACAAGACAAGGTAAAATAAACTGAAACCACTCATTTTTAACGAACTGCAGCTTCTGAAAACAGGCTAAAGCTTCCTAAATTGCCTTGGAGGTGAAGGTTTTGTATGACAGTATTTTAAAGAAGTCCCACTTCTTTACTTGTGCAGGTGAAATGATGACGAATTTTTTGAAGCTCAGTACACAGATTTTAGGAAATACCTCCCACAGGGGTATTCAGATGTCTCTGATAAGAATTTGGACCCCAAAATAAAAATTTGGGGTCCAAAGTGTGGACCACTTTGGATTTCAATCCAAGAGTGAAAATTTGCCTTCACATGCAGGGGCATGTAGAGATCTGGGTAGGCAGTGTGAGAATGACCAGGAGGCAATGCATAAAAAATAATTTATATACAGAAGGAAACTGGCACCTTACAGAAACTGCAACTTACTGTACCAGGACTGTGACTTGCAGATACTTCTACTACATAGTGTTAGCAGTAGCTCTTTAAAGTAGATTTCAGATTAATTCAACAGCTTAAGAACTTCTGTAATGGCAGCTTTATAATTTACTAGGTTCTTTAATATTTCTTTGCAGCTAATTCACAGTCTCAAAAATTGTGAACACATTAAAGTCAACAAGGAGGGAAATGCTACATTCAGCCTGGAGATGGAACTGAAAAACAGCAAAAGCAATGTTTACCTGCTCAAGGTGAGAGGGATGAGATGGGCAGCAGCAGCTCAGAGCAGCCCCTCAGGTGTTCTAACAGAAAAGGCTTCATCTGCTGGGCAGTGGCTGAGAGCATACAAATGCCTTAAAGTTGTCTGTCCTTTGCAGATCCTTGCTTGCTTAGGGAGCAGTGTGGGTGTGGGGTGATCTTGGGTGCTCAAAATCCTTGGGGATTTGTAGATCCAAGCAGAGGAGATGCAGTCAATAACTGACATCCTTGTGACTTCAGGAAATTCATAGAACAGTTTGAGTTGGAAGGGACCTTTTAAAGGTCAAGGGATCTTAAAACTCATCTCATTCCAACCTCCTGCCATGGGCAGGGAGACATTGCACTATCCCAGGTTGCTTCAAGCCCCAGTGTCCAACCTGGCCTTGGTCACTTCCAGGGATGGGGCAGCCACAGCTGCTCTGGGCAGCCTGTGCAAGGGCCTCCCCACCCTCATGGGGAGGGTTTCTTTCTTATACGGAACTTGACGCTCCTTCAGTTTAAGCTCCTTCAGTTAAGACCATCCTCCCAACAGTGTCTTTCAAACTGCAGAAATCCTGCAGTTTTGTATAAATTTTTTAAACTTTCTCAAGTGTGTTATTGCACAACTCCCTCTGTAAAAGAAGATCTCAGATGTAAAACATCCCCTATAGATCCATAGTCTCACTGATGAGATCCCCAGGTGCTCAGTGCTGGGGTTGTTTTTCTGGAAGATACCTTTCAGTCAAACTGTGGTTAGAGGCTTTAATCCAGGGAAAATCAGAATTCACTGAATGGGAGGACAGACTAACTATGAACTTCTGAATCAAATGTATAACATGAAGTCTATGAGCCACAATTTGGAGAATGTAATCCAAATGTGCTACAGAAAGTGGTAAACTCTCCTGCTTATTCATCTATGAGGATGCTGAAATCTAAGCAAGAAAGTGCTTTGTCTTAGGAGCTGTGGTAAGTGTTTATTAGTTAAGCTTCAGACTCTTATTTGTGTAGCCAAGAGCTGCTGTTTTGCTGAGTTTCAGAGCCTGGTGCTGTGTTCTGTGCAGGACTCACTGTCCAGACAGTGCCTTTGTGCTGCCAAGAGCCCTGGGCACTGTGAGGTTACTCATTTATATCAACCAGATAAAAATGGAAAACCAACCTGTCCTGATTTGTCTGAAATGCCTGGCACTGGCTGAGCCTTTGTGAGGACACTCCTTCTGTCCCCCTCCCCTTCCCAGGATGGTGAGCGGCTCCGGTATGGGACAGGAGATGAGTACAGGAAGCACTGCCTGAGGAGAGTTGGGAGAAGGTACTACTTCACTGTCAATGATGTGCAGCCAGAGGATGCCGGCGTCTACCAGGTCAGGGTGGAGGATGTCCCTGTCTTCTCAACTGAACTGGATGCTCAAGGTAAGGTGTTCAGTTTGATGGATGTGATGTGCAACTGTGACAGTTTTTTTTTTTGCTGGAAAATTGTATCTAGGAGCAAGTGCAAAGCTCAACAGTAACTCCTGACCACCACAGAGGACTGGTTTTGTGTTGCCCAGTAAGGACTCCTTGTCTGGCACAGGTGAAAAGGAGCAGGAGGGGGATGATGTGCTTTGGGTGTTGCCTTTGCAGTCCAAAGGAGCAGGTCTGGGCTCAAGTACCAATCTGGCTATGAGTGACAGTGGGCGCTCAACCTACCCCATAATAGAGTTTGCTTCTGTAAACTCAGAATAATAACAGCAAACTCAATCTAAGTATTGTGCTGCAGGAACACATCAATGACTACAAACTGCCAGCACATCAGTGCTGTGTGGTACAAATGTCTCAGGAGATAATAAAAACAAAAATCTGTTTTTCTGCTTCTCTGCAGAATTGGGCATAGAAGCAAATCTCAGTTTTTCCTTTTTCTCATTAACCCAATTCTCAGAGGCACCACAAGTTCTTGTTCTTCCCTCCCTCAGCTGTAACAATTTTCTTTGGAGCATAGAACCAGCTGTTTCCTTCCCAGCTCTTGGTTTCCCCTGCAGCCATTCCAGTGCGGTTCCGGCAGCCGCTCTCTGACGTGCGCTGTGCTGAGGCTGGGGATGCCGAGTTCCAGTGTGTGCTGTGCACACCCTGCCACGAGCCTGTGTGGCTGCACAAAAGCCACCCCCTCCAGGCCAGTGACAAGCACCAGATTTCTGTGACACCTGATGGCCTGACCCACAAGCTGATTGTCAGGAACGTGGTGCCCTCGGACAGCGGCCTGTACACGCTCGACGCGGGACAGGGCTCCTCCAGCGCCTGGCTCCTCGTGGAGTGTGAGTGGTTGGCAGCAGGTTGTTCCCATGGTGTGTTGGCAAAAAACATTCCTCTCACTGCCTGATGGCTCAGAGAGATGTTGCTCTGCTGGAAAATGAATTGCTGAGTCTCTATTTCCTAATTTATGGCTGGGAGAACTAGGGATGTTCAGCCTGGAGAAGATGAGACCCCAGGGAGACCTTGGAACTCTTTCCAGTTTCTAAAGGTGCTCCAAAAGATCTGGAGAGGGACTTGGGAGAAGGGACTGGAGGGACAGGACAAGGGGCAATGGCTTCCAACTGCCAGAGGGTTAGATGGGTTATTGGGAAGGAGTTATTCCCTGTGAGGGTGGGGAGGCCCTGGCACAGGCTTCCCAGAGAAGCTGGGGCTGCCCCATGCTTGGAAGTGTCCAAGGCCAGGTTGGACAGGGCTTGGAGCAACCTGGGATAGTGGAAGGTGTCCCTGCCTATGGCAGGGGTTGGAATGAGATGAGTCTTAAGGTCCCTTCCAATCCAAATAATTTTGTGATTCCATGATTCTAAATTCTGTTTGGAATAATGAAGGTCTAGTTAGACCCTCTTTCCTCTTCAAATCAGACCAACTTTTCCCCTCTTAATTATTCCTGATAAATCCTATTGGCTTGTTTGCTCTACAGGTACGATGAAGTAGCCCATTCTCCATCAGTTATCAAGAAATGCTCCTTATCTCCCCATGTGTTTTTGAGGAAGGTGTCTCAGTGATCACAGGGCAGCAGGCAGGGCCTCAGGGAGCTTTTGATACTCTCAGTTCTGCACTCTCTTTGCCATTCTTCTTGCTAGATAATATTTTTCATTCCCAATTAGAGGTTAAACATATTGGAAGGAGCTCAGAGGAAGCTGGGAAGGTGGGAACACTCCTTTCAGTGCAGGCACATTGACAGTCACCTGGCTCATATTTGTTTGCTTCTGAAAGGTGATTCCTTTGGTTCCCTTTAACTTTGGTTTCCTTTGGGATCCTCCTGCAGCAGCAGGGAGGGTCTCTCTCACAAAGGCTGTCCAAAGCAGTGTGAGTTTCTGAAACAGAGAAACTGCCCATGGGTTTCAGTGAGCTGTTAATACTCTAATAAAATATATCCAGTCTGGAAGCCAAAGCAGTGAGTGACTTGCTCTCAGAACAGCCTGAAATTGGGATTCATCCAAACTTATTCACAGGTCTGGAAGCTTTAAGTCCTCAAGTTGGCCATCCCTAAACCAGCCATTAGACAGATGTGCAAGCCGCCTCTGGAATAGCAAAATCCCAGTTTCAGGGTGGGAACTGATGCCTCCTCTGTGCATGGAATATTCTGTAACTCCTCCATAGTTGGAGGAAGAAGGCAGATGGAATTAATGAATCCCAGATAGAATCTAAGCCCCTCTAAATCACATCTATCATACTAGAAGTTTCTTTTTCTGTTATTTTTGGTTTGTTTGTTATAATGAGCATGTTTCCACTAAAAAACAATGTGTTTTAACTAAAAATAATTTGTCTTCAATTAACATTTCATTGTCTGAATGTGATATTGAAAAATTCACTATTTGAAATTATTTTAAATTTATTAAAATGTATTAGGTGTGTGCGTCCTAAAATGAAATTCAAGAAGTGCTAACACATTTTCTTCGGTTGTTGATGCAGTGTATGACCTATTGATTTTCTGTTATTTTGTTCCCCTCTTTTTCTGTAAATTGTAAATCTGCTCCCATCAAACAATGCAACTTCAGATGCCAAAGGAAAGAGGAGACAGGATGAAGGAGAAAAGATTGAAAGGGAGACATCTGAGTGGCTGAAAGAAACAATGGCAGACAACGAAAGGACAAGGAAGCTTCGGCGCCAAGAACAAACTGGTGATGAAGATCATCCTTCCTTTTCCACATCCTCTGGTGTGGAGAAAACTGGCTGGTACAGAACAGGCCAAGGCAGCAGCCAAGGCAGGGGCCAAGGCCACTCCATTGATCCTGATGATGCAAGCCAAAGATTTCTGGGAAAAGAGGGGCTTCGCAAAACCCACATAAATGGAGAGACGTGGTCTGGGCAGTTTTCTGGAGCAGGTGTAGATGGAGACTCAGTGGCAAATGATGGCAGCATCTTTGGACTGAAAGGCTTAGGGGGCAAAAGCGGGTTAAGGGCTGTCCATGGCACGGACTCTGTGTCAGGCAGAGCAGGTCCTGGTGGTGCCATAGGAGCGGCAGGTAAATGGAATGTTGTGGATGGCAGAGGTGAGGGTGTGCTGGATGCTGTTAACATTGACATGGATGACAGAAAAGGTTTGGGCTCTCAGTATGACAAGGATGGGAATTTAGGTGATGCCAGATACACAGCTGGTTTTGGGGGTGCTGGGAGATTGGGTGGTGGAAGTTCTGTGCCAGATGGTCTTGAGTCTGATTCAGCTGGAGTGGGAGCCAGTGTAGGTGATCTGTTCAACAGGACTGGTCCAGGAACTGGAGCTGGGGGAAATGCTGCAGGTGCTGGAATGGCAGGAGGAACAAGGTCCCACCATGGCAAGGATGGGTATCCCACTGTGGGTCATATGAACGGAGCAGGCATAAACAGGGAGGGACCAACAGGGACCCCCTATGGCAAGGATGCCCTGACAACTCATGCCAGGGATCAGTTAGGGCAGGCAGGAAAGTCTGGATCACTGTATGGGCCAGGAGGCCTTTCAGGTGGAGATGGGGCTGTACCTGGTACAGGTGGCAATTCCACAGGAGAAATGGAGGCTTTATATGGTCCAGATGGTTGGCCACTGGGAGCAGGTGGTGGTGCTGCTGCTGGGGCTGGTGTAAGGGGATTTGGATCTTCCTACGGAAAGGATGGTCTCTCAACTGGGGCTGGTGGTATTGGTACAGGGGGACTTGGGCCTCCCTATGGAAAGGATGGTCTCCCAGCTGGAGCTGGTGGCACTGGTGCAGGAGGATTTGGAGAGGCTTTGTATGGTCCAGATGGTCGGCCACTGGGAGCTGGTGTTGGTGGGACTGGTGGGGCTGGTGCAGGGGGAGTTTGGTCTCCCTATGGAAAGGATGGTCTCCCAGCTGGAGCTGGTGGTGGTGCTGCAGGTGCAGGGGGACTTGGCTCCTATGGAAAGGATGGTCTCCCGCTGGGCAGCTGGTGCTGGTGCGGGCTGGTGCGGGCTGGTGCAGGACACACCACAAAACCCCCACACACCCAGGGGTTTGGAGCTCCCTATGGAAAGGACAGTCTCCAGCTGGGGCTGTGGTGTTGCAGGGTATTTGGAGAGGCTTTGTATGGTCCAGATGGTCGGCCACTGGGAGCTGGTGTTGGTGGGACTGGTGGGGCTGGTGCAGGGGGAGTTTGGTCTCCCTATGGAAAGGATGGTCTCCCAGCTGGAGCAGGTGTTGGTGCTGCAGGTGCAGGGGGACTTGGAGCTCCCTATGGAAAGGATGGTCTCCCTGCTGGGGCAGGTGGTGCTGGTGCTGGTGCTGGTGCTGGTGCTGGTGCTGGTGCTGGTGCTGGTGCTGGTGCTGGTGCTGGTGCAGGAGCACTTGGGTATCCATGTGGCAAAGATGGCATCCCAGCTGGAGCAGGTGCTGGTGGAGCTGCAGGTGCAGAGGGGTTTGGAGCTCCCTATGGAAAGGACAGTCTCCCAGCTGGGGCTGGTTTTGGTGTTGCAGGGGTATTCGGACAGGCTTTGTATGGTCCAGATGGTCGGCCACTGGGAGCTGGTGTTTGTGGTGCTGGTGGGGCTGGTGCAGGGGGAGTTTGGTCTCCCTATGGAAAGGATGGTCTCCCAGCTGGAGCAGGTGTTGGTGCTGCAGGTGCAGGGGGACTTGGAGCTCCCTATGGAAAGGATGGTCTCCCTGCTGGGGCTGGTGGTGGTGGTGGTGCTGGTGCAGGAGCACTTGGGTATCCATGTAGAAAAGATGGCCTCCCAGCTGGGACAGGAGTTGGTGGAGCTGCAGGTGGTGGTTTTGCAGGTGCTGGATCTCCTTATGGAATGGGTGGTTTCCCAGCTGGAGCAGGTGCTGGTGGGACTGGTGCAGGGGGAGTTGGAGCTCCCTATGGAAAGGATGGTCTCCCAGTTGGAGCAGGTGTTGGTGCTGGAGGTGCAGGGGCAGTTGGGGTTCCCTATGGAAAGGATGGTCTCCCAGCTGGTGCAGGTGTTGGTGCTGGAGGTGCAGGGGCAGTTGGGGTTCCCTATGGAAAGGATGGTCTCCCAGCTGGTGCAGCGGCAGTTGGGGTTCCCTATGGAAAGGATGGTCTCCCAGCTGGTGCAGGGGCGGTTGGGGTTCCCTATGGAAAGGATGGGCTCCCAGCTGGGGCTGGTGTTGGTGGTGCAGGGGGAGTTGGAGCTCCCTATGGAAAGGATGGTCTCCCAGCTGGAGCTGGTGGTGCTGGTGCAGGAAGATTTGGAGAGGCTTTGTATGGTCCAGATGGCCGGCCACTGGGAGCAGGTGCTGGTGGGGCTGGTGCAGGGGGAGTTTGGTCTCCCTATGGAAAGGATGGTCTCCCAGTTGGAGCAGGTGTTGGTGCTGGAGGTGCAGGGGCAGTTGGATCTCCCTTTGGAAAGGATGGTCTCCCAGCTGGTGCAGGTGTTGGTGCTGGAGGTGCAGGGGCAGTTGGGGTTCCCTATGGAAAGGATGGTCTCCCAGCTGGAGCAGGTGTTGGTGCTGGAGGTGCAGGGGCAGTTGGGGTTCCCTATGGAAAGGATGGTCTCCCAGCTGGGGCTGGTGTTGGTGGTGCAGGAAGATTTGGAGAGGCTTTGTATGGTCCAGATGGTCAGCCACTGGGAGCAGGTGCTGGTGGAGCTGGTGGTGCTGGGGAACTTGGGGCTCCCTATGGAAAGGATGATCTCCCAATTGGAGCAGGTGCTGGTGGAGCTGGTGCAGCTGGTGTAGGAGGATTTGGGTCTCCCTATGGAAAGGATGGTCTTCCAGCTGGAGCAGGTGCTGGTGGTGATGTTGGTGCAGGGGGAGTTGGAGTTCCCTATGGACAGGATGGACTCCCAGCTGGGGCTGGTGTTGGTGGAGCTGGTGCAGGGGGAGTTGGGTCTCCTTATGGAAAGGATGGTCTCCCAGTTGGAGCAGGTGCTGGTGGTGGTGGTGCAGGGGGAGTAGGGTCTCCCTGTGGAAAGGATGGTCTCCCAGCTGGAGTTGGTGGTGCTGGTGGAGGAGGATTTGGAGAGGCTTTGTATGGTCCAGATGGACGGCCACTGGGAGCAGGTGCTGGTAGGACTGGTGCAGGGGGAGTTTGGTCTCCCTATGGAAAGGATGGTCTCCCAGTTGGAGCAGGTGTTGGTGCTGGAGATGCAGGGGCAGTTGGGGCTCCCTATGGAAAGGATTGTCTCCCAGCTGGAGCAGGTGTTGGTGCTGGAGGTGCAGGGGCAGTTGGTGTTGGTGGTGCTGGGGGACTTGGGTCTCCCTATGGAAAGGATGGTCTCCCAGCTGGAGCTCGTGGTGCTGGTGCAGGAGGAGTTGGGGGTACCTATGGAAAGGATGGTCTCCCAGCTGGAGCTGGTGGTGCTGGTGCAGGAGGAGTTGGAGGTACCTATGGAAAGGATGGTCTCCCAGCTGGAGCAGGTGTTGGTGGTGCAGGGGGAGTTGGGGGTCCCTATGGAAAGGATGGTCTCCCAGCTGGGGCTGTGGCAGGAGCTGCTCATTCTCGTCTTGGAGGTGAGGAAATGATGGGTTCTGGCCATGGCAGGGATGCCATGCTGAGCAGAGCAGGAGGATATGCAGATGGAGCAGGAGGAGAGGGCTTTTCCGGGGAAGCATCTGGACTGTGGGGTGCAGGGTCTCCCTATGGCAGGGATAGTGCATCAGCTGGAGCCAGGGCTGGTGCAGATGGGGTTGGGAGGTTGGGAGGGGATGAACAGGATTCAGTCCATGGTAAAGGAGGTGTGGGAGGTGCTGTTGGGCCAGGTGGTGAATATGGGCTGGATGTACATCCTGGCAGATCTTTGGGAGGTGAAACTGGAAAGGGCACTGCTAGTGATGTCAGAGGACCAGGGAACAAAGCTGGTGACAGAGGGTCACTGTCAGGTCCAGGAGGAGCCAGGGGAGAAGGCAGAGATTTCGGACAGTTAGGCTCCCATTATGGCAGAGATTCTGCCTTTGGAGGGGCAGGGAGCAAATCCCATGACAGATCTGTTGACAGGAGTAGATCAGGTGGGTTTGGTCAAGGTCCACTGAGTTATGCCCAGATGTCAGGTCCTTTTGGTGGGCCTCCTCCAGCAAACCAGAGAAACCAGGAACCTGACCTTGATCTTAAAGCAAATTATGCCCTGAACAACATGGAAAGCACAGGCCAAAAGAGACGGAGTGTCCTGGATGATCTCAAAGGTACGTGGTTAACTGGTGACTCCTGTTCTTTGCATTTTGATATTCACTTTCTTAATCCTGCAAAGAAATGGGATGTTATGGTTTAGATAAGCACAGCTCTGTGTAGAAATTTGGTTGTCCCACGATCTGTTCCTAATTCTCCCACTGACTGGCTGTTTGATCTTAGACAATTTGCTCTGATCAAACTGCCTTAAAGGTCTAAAAGATTTTGTTTGTTTAAATTACCTAAATCGGGTCTCATCTGTTAATTCATGTTTCACATGCTTGTGGTAGAGACCAGTTCACAAACATACCAGTTCCCGTGAAGTTTAAAGTAATATCGCCATATTTGATTCTGTTCCAATTCAGATCGGAAGGCTTCACTTTATTTTTCTAACACCTACTGCAAAGAGCTGTGTTTTTCCAAATTCTGGAAACAATTCTGTGTCTGCTTATATGGGATTACGTAATGCAAAGAGCTCTTTTGTCTTGTAACATCAGGAATGATGTGTTGCATAGAGTAAGAGGGGAGTAATGTGTTTGCAGCCATTTGAGTAAGACCTGTGGCATCTTGTGGCTCCACCAGCAAGATGATGATGTGCAAATGGTAGGAATGAGAAATTTCAGATGTATAATCAGAGGGGAATATTTGCCTAATGGGGTTGCTCACAAGTTAGGATTTATCATTTCTAAACCAGAAATATAAATAAGGAAGTAAAATCATAAAAGTTGGAGTTCAAGGGGAAGGAGTGGGGTGTTTATTAGAGAGGGGATGAGGATGTTAATGAAGAAGAACTTGGGAAGGGAAAGACAAATACGGGGGTGGAGAACAGTATGGCTGGAGCTGTTTAGAGGGACATGTTGGGCAGCCCTGTGTGTGGTCAGTGCAGAGGAAGAGGAGGATGAAGCAGTGTGTCCACACCCTGGAACAATCTGGGTTTTCCCACTGGCTGTAGAGAGAGCCAAGACAATTAGCATAGACATAAACAAGGCAATCTGCAGCTAAATAATGTGATCTGTGATGAATCCATTGCCCATGAGGTGGATGCTGGGATACAGTCGATTTTGGGATGGCTGCATGTCCCTCAGTGCACTGAATGTGCCCAGCTGGCCCACAGTGAGGTGGCACAAAAGCATGTCATGACCGCAGGACATATTTTTCTAAAGGCCTTTTCCCCTCAAATGCACGTACATTTCCAGCTCTAGATGTTCCTCCGTAACACAGATTTGACTTCTTTCCCTTCTTCTGTGCCTGTTCAGTCCCACGCTGTTATCTCAACAAGCAGCTGGCGACCGTGCGAGTGCTGAAGGGGGATCCAGCTGAGCTGTCCTGCACTGTCAGCAAGGACAATGTGACAGGAACCTGGTTTAAGGATGGCCTAAAGGTGGGTTCCTTGAGCTGGCTGCTGTCGTTGGGTAGCAATGCTCTGCTTTCTGGCTCTGCTTCCTTAAGAGTGGTGTCAAGGTGTCCTTCTCCCTGATAATCTCCTACAATCTGAGTGGGACCCTGGAAGGGTTCAGGGAATCCCAGAATCCCAGAGTAGTTTGGGTTGGAAGGGACCTTAAAGATCATCCAGTCCCACCCCCTGCCCTGGGCAGGGACACTTCCAGGGATGGGGCAGCCACAGCTTCTCTGGACAACAGAATACCGTAATACCAGAATACTGTCATTATACATGCATGATATTCATAAGTCTTTTCAATTGCATTTCAAATTGTTGGCTATCCAGTTTCCATTTGGATTGCATTTTTTCCCTTTTCTTTAAAAGAATGGGTCCTCTGTCCTTTACTTTGTAGTTAACAAGCATGGACGGAGTTGTCTTTGAAAAGAAAGGTCTCGTCCACAAACTAATCATTAACAAAGTTGAAGATATTCATGCTGGGAAATACAGGTTTGAAGGTGGAGATGTGAAAACTGAAGCTTCAATTTTTGTTGAAGGTGAGTCTATTCAAACCACCAATGCAGCATGAGAGCCTTGATGGGCTTTAAATGTAATATATTTACTCAGAGATGTGTCATTGGTTATTGAAATAACCTTACAATAAAGTTATAAGGTTTAATGGGATAAGTGGAAATTTATCCCACAGGATAAATGGGAGATGTTTTTGTACACATGTTTTTTGCATTTGCAAGTTTAACTAGGAAGGCTTCCCCAAAAGCTTCTGTTAGCAACTCAAAGATTTTGGGGTGCACAAAACACTTTATCAGAGCAGATTCTCCATTCTTGTGTTTAGTGTATTGCCTAGGAGAAATTTTCTCCAGTGAAGGGACAGTGTGATACCACAAAACCTGGTGATAATTATCCTGTAGCAAAGTACAACTAAAGGTGAAGGTCCAAGAGTTGTGAGCTTCTAAGCATTGCTGGCAGCATCATAAGGAGATCCCTTCCCTCCAAGGTGAGCATTATCCTCATGGAATGGTGGTTTTCAGTGACCTTGTATCACCTGCTTAGATCCTCCCCAGGTGGACAAACTCCTCCTCAAGAACTTGACCAGTGTTCCCACAGTGGCCAAGGCTGGGGAGGGGGTGAAGATACGGATCCCATTTGAGGGCCGGGGGCCCATCAGGACTGCATGGCTGAAGGACAGGATGGAGCTGGGGGATGACTCCAGGATCCGTGTGGACAAGACAGAGACCTGCACCACGCTCTCCATCTCCAGTTGCGACAGGAGGGACTGTGGGGATTACAAAGTCAGGCTCAAGAATGACAGTGGTGTCCTGGAGATCAACCTAAAGCTCGTGGTCATAGGTAAGATCCTGTAACATCCACTGTGGGCTTCACTGTAAGGCTTAGGCAGGGAATCCATTGACACTGGTGACAACCTTATTTGCAGTGACTGGGTATTCCAAGAAGAGACTGTATTTTGCCCAAAATCAGGGTACAAGGAAAGATTGTTGACATGCTTCTTGCCCTTTAGTACAAGGGGACACTAACCTAGTTTGGTTTTTCATGGCCTCAGCAGCTGAGTTTTGAATGTACAGACACTGTGGGAGATGGAACTTTTCCCAACATGCAGATCTGAAATAGGACCAAGGTCCAATTCAGCCCTCCTATAAATGGGCTCTTTGGGGAGACCAAAAATTATGTTTTGCCTGTGTTAACAAGCTGAACTGGTGCAGTGCATATGAGAACAGTTGACTCAGTTAGAGCAAGGGCCTGGCTTTCCATCTTCCCTATCAAAAGTTAGAAGAGTAGAAGTTTGGAAGAGGCAATTCACATGCCCAGCCCTCATCCTGCAACTGTGCCTGTATTTCATCAGGAACATTCTCCTAGCTGGTGAGCAAGGGACAGTGTCTGCTCCAAATCCAGGAGCAGGTCTGGGTCTGGAGCCAACTCATGTCTCTGTTCATCTTCCCAGACAAGCCACAGCCCCCAGCAGGACCCATCAAAATTTTAGAAAGCTCTGCCAGCAACATCACGATCCAGTGGAAGCCCCCAAAGGATGATGGGGGCAAACCAGTGCAAAGGTACCTCGTGGAGAGGCAGCAGGTGGGCAGGAACAACTGGGAGACTTTGGGAGAAACCCCCAGGAGTTGCACCAGCTTCACGACAAGCAAAGTGGAGGAAGAGATGAGCTACTACTTCAGGGTGAGGGCCGTGAATGCTGAGGGAATGAGTGACACACTGGAGTCGGGGGAAGTGAAGGCAGCTGGTAAAGGTGAGGAGAACTTCTCATAATTCATAATTCAAGTTGGAAAATTCATTGTCAAAGCTGACATAAATGGAAATTCACTGTTTTGTGGATGTTGCTGCAGATCTCAACTTCAGTCTTCACACAAAGCTGTGGAGGTTGCCCAGCAAGAGCAGCAGTTTGGTATAGGCTCTGGTGATGCTGAGTGAGATGCAGTAATTCCTTGGTCATGCTCCATTCTGGATTGGAAAGGAAGTTTCATGCAAAATGCATCAAGGTTGAAGGAAGTTTTTTCCTGGTGTGGCTGCAAAGGGAACATGTGAGGCCTTAACTCCACAGCCAAGGGAGTTTCTCTGTTTGTGCAGCACTTCTCAGCATGATCGCTTCATTTCCCTGATCTCCAAACAACTGAACATTGTCTTTGTCCTTCAAGGAGTTTAAATGCTAGAATGGGTTTGCCATGAGCACAAATACAGTATTAGAGAGAGCAATGTTCAGTTCTAATTATCTTCTTTATTCTCATTCCCATGATTTTAACAGACCACTTTAACAGAGGGCAAAGAAAATCCATTTTTTTACCAGTTTCTGTCGTGGAAAGTATGAATGATGATCACTGTTCATCTCATGTAGGAATGACACACCTCACTGACAGAGGAATTGTCAGTCCTGATGACAGCAGGTCTTTTGGGAAGTCCAAACTTAGGAACAGAGTCCACATTGGATCCAGTTTGTGTGGGGAACAGGATCTACAGCTTCAGGTCTCAGCCAGGTTTTCAAAGTACATCCGTAGGAATACCTTGGGAAATCTGGAAGAAGAAATTACACACAATACTGTTTTATCTTGCAATAAAAACATACCTACTAGTAATGAAACCCTCATCTCTTTCCAGCTACCCCTGGTGCCCCAGATCCCCCTGAGATTGTCAGTGCCAGCAGGGACACCATCACCGTATCCTGGAAAGCTCCCCGTAAAAGCGGCGCCTCCCAAATTATGGGATACGTTGTTCAGAAACGCAAGAAGGGCACTGTGACCTGGCTGCCAGTCACCAACGTGCTTGTCAAAGGTGGGTATCCTGAATCCTGGCACAGTCTGGTGGATTTGAAAAGGCAAAAATGTCAGCTGGCCTCAGGAGCTGCTTAGTATCTAACACCTTTCACATCAAGTTGGTAATGGGTCACAGGTTGGACTGGATAACCTTGGAGGTCTTTTCCAACAAAATGATTCTGGATTTTTGTGATTGATGTGCTTGTGATTGTGATGAGAATACAATGAACACATCCCAGAAGTTCACATGCACTTGGATAGGGAATGGCAGGGGAATCAGTGAGGACATTTATGGCTCCTGAGAATTTTTTCAGTCCACAATTATACCTGGAAAAAGGCACAGCATTGCTCTCTCATCTTTCCTGCTGGGGAACAGCTCCCCTGAGCCAACATGCTCCTCTCTGCAGACAAGAAGCTGAAGGTGACCAGCCTCAAGAAGGGTGTGCAGTATGAGTTCCGGGTGGCAGCTGTCAATGCTGCTGGCACAGGACAGCCCAGTGACCCCTCAGAGCCCGCCTTTGCCCGGGACCCCACCAGTAAGTGCTGTGCTCTGCTTTGGGGGTGTTTGTGGGGAGATGTTCTTAAATGCCCTGTAAAAGTGTGTGGAGACAAGGATCACTAATGGGGGAGTGTTTCATGGCCGAGAATCAGCTGGAGGAAGTAATGGAAGGATTTCCTGTGGGATGTCCAAGCCAAGATGTGGCAGATCCCTGTGTGGGGTAATGTGCAGTGTTGAGAAACACTCAGGATGGGCTGCAGAGTGTTGGAATGTTGTGGAATGTTGTGGACTTACTGCAGGGCTGAGAGGAGCAGGGACCTGGATCCAGCTCTGAAGAGCTGGGACATGGTGGGGCAAGACAAGCAGGGTGGAAATCCAGTGCACTGCAAGAATGTTGGAGAATCTCAGGCAGTGACTGAAAAGAGGAGAAATCCTAGAAAAATAATTTAAATTAAAATTTCTCCTTTCAGAATCTCCAGGCCAAGTGCAGGACCTGAAAGTGAGCAGCAGTGATAGCACCAGTGTCACCTTGACATGGAACAGACCTGAAGTCCAAGATGGGATTGATGTGAAAGGTTATGAGGTGGAGATGAGGCCTTGTAACAGCCCCAGCTGGACCAAATGCTTCACCCTCCCTGCAGAGAGCACCTCGTGCAGGGTCCAGGGCCTCCAGGCCAGGGAGAAGCTGTTCCTGCGTGTGAGGGCCCTCAGTGACAGCGGTCCTGGGGAGGCAATGGAGATCGAGGCTTGTACTGGAGCTGCTGCTGCTGTGGGTGAGTCAGGAGCTCTGGGACTCTGGGCTCTGTCCCAGGAACAGGGCACTCTCAGGGGCAGGGGCTCTGTCCCAGGAATGGGGCACTTTCAGGGGGCAGGGGATGGGTCAGGGGCTCTGTCCCAGGAACAGGGCACTCTCAGGGGCAGGGGCTCTGTCCCAGGAATGGGGCACTTTCAGGGGGCAGGGGATGGGTCAGGGGCTCTGTCCCAGGAACAGGGCACTCTCAGGGGGCAGGAGCAGCCAGGGCTGTAGGACACTGGGATGAGCTGCTCCCAGGCCAGACTAACACTGGGACAGCACTGCTCCTCCTCACCTTGGGGTTATCTGCTCACCTCAGCAAGACAGTCTCAATATCTCATTTGATACTAGATATGCAATGCACAGTGCTCAGCTCATTTAGAGACTCATTTTGATAAAACAACCGTCAGAACTCCATTTTCTCCTTGGACTTACATTTTACCCCCAATGCAGAGCCACACCACTGTCACCAGACAGACCCTGCATGTACCTTACCCCTGCCCACATTCTTCCAAGGGAAAAATAGAGTTTTCAGTCAATTTTCATACAATCTTCTGGAACTAAACATGTTATTTCATTCTCTTAAATCAGAATTTTTAATGTTGTTTTTTAGATACTTTATTTTACTTTTTATTTGTCTAGTTTGAAAGTTTCCACCATTTTCACTTTTACATCTTTATTTACAATCTGCAATTCTGGCTTTTTCCTGCTCTTTGGGAACACTGCATAATTACAGAAGTAAGAGATAATTCTGTGAGGGGTTCATCTTCCTTAAGTTGGGTCCTAGGTGAAAATGTCTACTTTGGCCTGTACCTGGAGGTATATGAACAGATAAAATAAATCCATCTGGAAAGCAGGTTTTCAGTTCTATACTGCAAACACTAAATACAATTTAGCACTACTGTATTTGGTATTCTTAGAAAATACTAAATGCTATAGTATATGGATGAAGAGAGAAGAGAAAATACTTTAAATGCTGAAAAACGTCATTTTAGATAAATTCTGGCAGGTTTCCTGTGGATGTTTTGTGCTCTGTATAGCATATATGTTTTATAAGTTTCCATTGGAATTTCCTTTTCCCAGATACCATTTAAACACAAAAGATGATCCCTATGATAGGATAAAGTGTGGCAAAGAGCATTTTCTCTGTGACTGAGACATCACATGAACACAGATGTTGTGAAAGTATTTTTACATCACTTCCTCTTGTTTAGTCATAGTGATAATATTTATATTATAGTAATGAAATGTGAAAGGTGTGAAGTCTGGGACTGTATCAGGGAGATTGTTCCCACTGCAAATTCCTCATCAGCCTTACCCAGCTGGGGAAGGCACCAGGGGATGAATGCATGCGATTGTCACCAGTGACTGCACCATCATCTACCTTTTTGGAGTAATCCTTGTCTTTTCCAGTCTCTCCCAGGTTGCTGATTGATGACACAGTGAAAAGCTTCCTGGTTATAAAAGCAGGGAATCCCGTCCGGGTGAAGATTCCCTTTGAGGTGGGTATTAAGGGCTTTGGAGGAATTCGCTGCCTGGCTTTATGCTACACTCAATAGCAGACTGGAAAACTGAGCCACTGTTTTTATGTCATGGGAATTTGTCTGCAAGTCACTGGGCAAATCCTTTGGCCTGCCTGTGCTCTGTAAACTCTCAGGGTGAAGAAAACATGAGCCAGAACTGAGCTGTCAGTCTTGGCACTGGTGTTTTATGAGATTGTGGTCATTCCTGAATCTTTGCAAACATGGCTCAGTGCTGTCCACCCAACCTTATCAATGTTATCATCATCTGGTACTGCTCTGCTTGACTTTCCAAATCAGTGAATTCCCTGTGACTCCCTCAGAAGGCCTTGGGGCACCATTTTCAGCAACACCTTGACTGTGTTTGTCTCACCAAGCAGCAGCACTTGAGCTCTGTGACTTGAGAACTTGGCAGGCACTGACAGAAACCTTAGGTGCTTTGGTGTAATCTTGGAACAACACAGACTTTTCTTCCTGGAAAGGGTGGTCAGGCTTTGGAAGGGGCTGCCCAGGGATGTTTGGAATCCCCTTCCCTGGAGGTGTCCAGAGAATGCCTGGATGTGGCACTTAGTGCTTTCAAGGTGGGGATTGGGCACAGGTTGAACTCTATAGCCATGGAGGGCTTTTCCAACCTTAACAATTCCATGACTCTGTGAAGTCTGGGATATCAGAGGAGGGTGATGAAGATGAACTGTGTGTAGTTGCTGGCCTTTCTCCTAATCTCTGGGAGAACAGAGACCAAAGATGGCACAGTGAAAATAAAGATTTGGAGGATTTTTTTCTTTCCAAAACCAACAGATCTTTTTTAGAAAGCAGAAAATACTAACTCCTGATGTCATGTGTCCTTGATCTGGCATACCTTGGTTGACACAGTTCTGAACACTTTACTACAATAACACCCATAAAGGACATAGAGAAAGCAAGCAGTTGTAAAGAAACTATAGAGCAGATCAGAGCTCTCAGATCCATCATGGATCCATATTTCTAAACATCACTGTGTTGTGGAGGTGCATATTTGGGGTAAAATGATGAAACCAATGACAATAAGGCAGAATCTGGAGGTGACACAATGGGTTGTGACTTCTTGTTGTTTCAAGGGATCTCCAGAGCCAGTGGTAACCTGGTTAAAGGATGGGCTCCCCCTTCCCAGCCGAGCTACTGTGAGCACTGAGGATGGAACCACCCAGCTGCTGCTCAGGGCAGCTGAGTTCAGTGACAGTGGCACCTACACTGTGGAGCTCGGAAATGAGCTGGGGAAAAGGGAAACCTTCAGCTTCCAGGTGCAAATTACAGGTAACTCTCTGCCACCTATGCAAGTGTTCCAGCAACTCCCAGTCAATCCAGGCTGGGGCATGAAGGGACTGAGAGCAATCCTGGGAGAAGGACTTTGGGGTGCTGGTGGGTGAGAGCTGGAAATGCTCTGGGCTGATCCCCCAGCATGGGCAGCAGGAGAGGGGGGAATTCTGTCCCTCTGCCCCACTCAGGTGAGACCGCACCTGCAGAACTGCCTCCAGCCCTGGGGACCCAACAGAAGAAGGATGTGGAGCTGCTGGAGAGAGTCCAGAGGAGGTCACAGAGATGCTCTGAGGGCTCTGGAGCCAGGCTGGGAGAGCTGGGGATGTTCAACCTGGAGAAAAGAAGGCTCCAGAGAGAACCTCAGAACCCCTTCCAGTACCTAAGTGGGCTCCAAGAGAGCTGGAGAGGGACTTTGGACAAGGGCTAGAGAGACAGGACAAGGGGGAATGGCTTCCAACTGCCAGAGTGCAGGGATAGATGGGATATTGGGAAGAAATTCTTCCCTGGGAGGGTGGGGAGGCCCTGGCACAGGGTGCCCAGAGAAGCTGTGGCTGCGCCTGGATCCCTGGAAGTGTCCAGGGCCAGGCTGGATGGAGCTTGGAGCAACTTGGTCCAGTGGAATGTGTCCCTGCCCATGGCAGGGGGTGGAACTGGATGGGCTTTACAGTCGCTTCCAACCCAAACCAGTCTGGGATTCCATGATTTACTGTGAGTAGGCAGAAGGCAAAAAACTGAGTTTGGCAGGGTGATCTCTGATGCAGTTTGGCTATGCAGGCACAGGGAGAACCAGAGTACAATTTTCTATGAGATTAAGTCCAGGCACTTCGTGATCTCATTAGCCTGCAGGACAGAACACCCCACTGATTGAAACTGTCCTTCCAGAGTGACTGATGGGGGTCAGCACAGCCTGTGGTCGCTGAGCACAGCTGACCACTGAGCACAGCTCTCCCAGCTGTGTCCCCAGGAGGGGAAGCAGCTCAGCTGTATTGCCCTCCTCTCCCCTCTCAGCAATGCAGATGTGCAGCAGCAGCTCAGTTCATAACAAATGCTTTTGTTAGCCTGGAGAAGGAGTGAAATTTTGTTCCTTCCAGTGACCAGGATGTTCACTGAGCCCCAGACATGCTACAGACTCCAGGTTTTTAGGGTTCTGTGCCACTGTCCCTGCAGCTGTGACATTGTGCGCCCTCCCCTGGCAGATATCCCACAACCCCCTGGCGCCATCCGGCTGGAGGAGAATGTGCACAATACAGTGACAGTGACCTGGGAGCCCTCGGTGTCCGAGAAGTGGGAGAAGAACCTGTATTACACTGTCCTGAAACGGGAATCCCAGAAGGGGCCGTGGCACGTGGTGGGGGACCTGATCTACAACAACAAGTTCACCTTCACCAGGGTGGTTCCAGGCAGGGATTATTACTTCAGGGTTGTGGCAAAAAACGACCTGGGAGCCAGTGATCCAGCAGAGACTGTGCAGCCCTGGAGGATTCAGAAAACAAAGGGTAAAACATTTACAAGTATTTCTCTGTGTTATGTTTTGTTTCTGTTATTGCTTCTAACACCCTATCCTCAAATGAGTTTCTCCTCCTGGGAATATTCAGTTGCCCAGAAAAGGAATGCAGAGATGCCCTGAGGAATTCCAGCTGGGCAGGGAAGGTTTGTCCTTATTGCAGGGACATCGTGCAGACAGTCCTTTCATTCCCAGCCATTATAGCATGCAATTTGCCCCAAAATGAATTCCCAGCAAAATCTAAGGCTTAAATCTTGTGGAAACCAAAGCTTCTGACTTCAAAGTTAAATTTGGGGTAATTTGAGGAGCAGCAGAGGTTACAATCCATAGGTGCATGGGATCTCTGGCAATTTGCAGAATTCCAGACACTGCACAGTTCCAGACCCCTGCAAACCCTGCAGTGCTGGAAGCAGTATCTGACTGTGGGTTTGGTGCTGTTTATTTTTCACAGCTGAATTTCGAGTGAAAACACAGAAATACAGGGGAGTTAACCAGAACCAGCCCCCGAGGTTCCTGGTGCCACTGAAGCCGCACGTGGTGGTGACGGGCAGTGAGTGTCGCATGAGCTGCGCCATTGGAGGCCACCCTGCCCCAAAAATCACATGGTACAAGGACAACAGAGACCTCTCCAGAGATCCCAACTACTTCTGCACGAATGACTTTGGAGTCTGTTCCCTGGTGGTGCTGGGGGCCACCAAGCAGGATGCGGGGGAGTACATGGTGGAAGCCAGCAATGAACTTGGTCGTGTCTTCAGCAAAGCCTTCCTCGCCATCAGAGGTAACTCTGCAGTGCTGCTTCCGTGGGGGACCCACAGGGTGTCACTGCTGCCCAGTGCCTCAAAAATGGTCCCCAGCCAGCTCTACCTGCTGACAAAGCAATGGCACATTTGGGCTGCTTTATTGAATTCCTAATTAGAGTACTCGTGATTAAGTACCAAACAGAACCAGAAATGAAAAAGCAGATGGGGAAAAAAAACACTTGATTTCTACATGAGCCAGAGGTTTTGGCTGACCTCAACCAAATTTTTTAGAAAGAACAATCCCATCTTCATTAGGTAGGATAATATCAAGCTTAGATTTTTGTCCAGTGCAAGAGCTGCAGAGTAAAGACCTTGGCAAATGTGCCAGGTCAGGGGAGCAGTGAGAGAACAGCTGGTGTGTGGTGGCCAAAGCCAACACAAAGGGAGGAAAGAAAGGGACATGGTCAGAGGCATTGGGATCCTGATGTGGATGGAAAGGCAGTGGGATTGGCTGGGGATAGATTCGTGGATATACTTACGGATAAATATTGTTGGTGACTGTACCCAGTGAAATATCCTTTACTTGGAGTCAAATATTTTCCTTCTAATGCAAAATACCTTGCTGGGACTACAGGAGTGGGGAAATGGGCCAGTCAAACTCCTGTCATCCTCTTGCAGACTTTAGGGCCTGTAACATTTCAACTCCCCGGGGAGCTTTTCATCTCGCTCACTACAACCCTGAGCTGCTTCTCTCTTGCTCTCATTTCCAGACTCCTCACTGTAGCTTGACCCTGCTGAGAACATCCCTGCATGGCTCTGAGGATGAGAAGGTTTTGGTGAGGACAGGTCCATATGAAGGCTGTGCATTTATTGTCAGATGTTCATTACAGTCTGAGAGGGTTATTTTTCAGATCCAGTAATTGCACTTTGAACATGATGCTGCATTGACATCAAAACTGGGGAAAAAAGGCTTTCAGAGAATTGTATTTTTTTTTTAATGATCAGGTTTTCCATAAGAACTTTAAAACACAGCTTAGAAGCTTCAGGAACACAGAAGTTGAGTTGAAAAAATAATTGGCCAAAAGGAAACTTTCCATGGAGAGCACAGGTGGGAGAGACCATCCTGCCACACCATTCACCTGCAACAAGGACATTTCTGGACACCAGGGATCTCTGATCCTTTCACATGTGCTTTTTTAAGCCAAAACAATGACTTCAGATTCCATGTGATTCTCAACAGATTTCCCAAATCTGGCAGAAGCAGTTCTGCATGTGTTCTACTACCAGTAGCAGCTAAGTAGATTATCTACCCTAACCCCTAAGTTAAAAAGAGCATCTGCCTGCTCATTTTATCTGGGCAGATGAATTCTCAGACCAGCCTGGCATGGGTTAGGTGAAACTGCCAGTGAAAAAGCATTGGTGGGAAGGACTGGAAGTCCAACCAGTTGTGTTGTGTGAGCAGAGTAACTCCCAAAGCCCACAGCACGCACTGCACAAAGGTGGTGCCAGTCCTGAACCACCCCCAGCATCACCTGTGCATCCCAGCTGCCCCTGGTCAAGGCACTGCTGGGAGGCTTTTGCCTTGTGCAGAAGGAGGTGAAAAATTCTTCCTGTCTGACCAGAAATACGAGGGACCCCCCAGGGCCCTCCTGCCATGGCCAAGGGATCCCAGCACTGGGCCTGGACAGCAAGATGTTTTGGTGGCTGTAGGAAGGTGTCATAGCCAGAGCACCGAGGGTACTTTGTGACAGGAGAGAGCAGAGCCAAACATGGCTGTGGGGCTGGAATGTTCCTTTGGGTTACATTTTGTACAATGTTGTACAGATGTAGCAGCAGTAGATCATTAAATTAAACCACAATTCAGCAAAATCTACCCAAAGTCCGTGTTTTTTCTGGAGAAGGAAACCCGGTCAGTTCCTGAATCCCCATCTGCTCCAGTTTCACATCTGACGGCTGCACACGGTCATCCCTCCTGGAATTGCTCCAGCAGCTCCTCCTCCTCCTCGTGCTGGGCTGGAGGCAGGGGTGTCTCACCTGCAGGGCGGATTTGCTTCTTGACTGATAAAGACCAAGATTGATGGAAATTGGAATTGGAGCTGAGGGACCGCGGGAAGCCCCGGCACAGCAGGAGCAGGACGTTCCTGCAAGTCCTGATGAGATGTCAGCACTAATTCCAGCAAATCTGCTGCTGCTGCTTTACCCTGTGAGCTTCGATCCCAGCCAAGGGGGGATGCCCTGCTGGGAACCACCTCCACAGGGCGGAAGGGCCGATGTTTGTGGCTCCCCATGGCTGGGAGGGTCCCAGGCTGGGCTGGGCGGGTCTATGGACGTTGTACTGGGATGTACTGGGAGTGCACTGAGATGGGATCTTGGGTCCTTCCCCACCCAGAGCAGGCTGTGGCTCTGAGGCAGCGGCAGAGGCCCGAGGCTGGAGCCGCTGCTGGAGACTCCCGCGTGCAGCGCAGCGCAACGGCCTGTTCCGGGCCCGGGGCGGGGTTTCCCCCCGCCCCACCTGCAGATGGTCTCTCCCGCCGCCAGCGCCGCGCGCCCCGCCCCCACACGTCCATCACGCCAGTGGCCGCCTCTGATTGGCCGATCCGCAGGGCCCTCCTCGAGCTAGCCAATGGCTGCGCCCTGCTCGTCGGGATCGTGCCGGCGCTGCTCTGGGCCCGGGGATGGCTGGGGCACCGGCTAGTCTGTGAGGGAGCGGCGGCAGCGCGGGACGAGACGGGCTCGCGGAAGCCCGGGCGCTGCCGGGGCGCGGTGAGAGGGCGGGACAGTAACAGTAAAGAGAAGGAGAAGCGCGCAAAGGTGGCGGTTCGGGCGTTGGGCGGCAGCGAGAGGAGCTCCGTGACCGCGCGGGGTCGCCGGGGACGGGAGCGTTCCGGGCCGGGAATGCCCAGCACGGCTGGGAGTGCCCAGCACGGCCGGGGCCGGGCACGGGTCACCGGGGATCCCCTGGGCGGGGTACCGCCCTCGCCGTTCCCCCACCGGCCCCGAGTGGCCCCGGGGCTGGTGCCGTTCCTCCGGGCGTTCTCCTGGGGCTGCTCGGGCCTCTCCCAGCTCCGTGAGCGCTCCGAGCTCCCCGAGAATTCCGCGCTGCTGCGGGAGCGGCAGGAGCCCCCTCCGGATCTCCTGGATTTCCTCGTGGAGCGGGGGTTCCTGCCGGGGGTGAACAGCGAGGGCTGTTCCGCGGTGGCTGCACCGGGGCAGGGCGAGGGACAACATCCCCCGGGCCGGGGCTCCGGCGCAGCTCCTTGGCTTCTGTTCCAGCGCACTTGTCCAGGACGTTCTGCACATCCCGTTTGTGGATAAATCTTGGGGATGCTCTGGTCCCGGACATTGGGTGCAGCCTGGCAGGGCAGCGGAGATTCCCCCTTTGCTGGGGGGAAGGGGTTGATGTTTTTTGCCAGTGCAGAGGGGACAAAGGCAGGATTTTCCCCACCCGCGGATGGGTTCATTCTTCAGCCAGAGTAGTCAGGCCTTTCCCAGGGTCCCACTGTCCTGCTCCAGCACCGGCAGCTTCATTTTCCATCCTGGATTTTGTAAACTGGAGTCAGGTGTGGGGACAAGGCAGCAGGGTCGCAGCAGGGCAGCTACCACACCCCCGGGGTCATGGGATGAGGGCCTGGGAGCATCCACGTGCATCCCACTGGAGAGGATCCACTTCCAGTGCTGCCTTGGCCAGGCAGAAACAGCCTGGGTGTCCTCTGCACACCACGGCCTGTGGGGAACCCCACTTTGAGCAGGACTGGGATATGGCTGGGACCAGCTCCTCTTCCAGCAGCACATCCCAGGCAGTGGTGCCTGGACTCATGGCAGGGGTCAGATAACGGGTTTGGGGTGGGCACAGGAACAGCCTATCCTGGCAGCTGCTGAGAGGTTTCATCTGCCATGCTTGGCTGGAGGAGGTGGCACTTGTCCTGCCATCCTGCTCTCCCAGAGAAGGGACTGGGAGGTGTGGGCACAGCTTGGAGCACACCCAACATGGCCTGGACACTGCCAAGGGTGGGACAGGGTAGACAGGAGCCTTTTCCCACTGACTGCCACGTTCTGGTTTCTCTCCCTGAGTGCCAACATCTCCTCAGATGCTCTTTGTCCATCCGTTTGATTCACAGTCAAAACAACCAAAAAACCTTCGCAGTGTGCTGGGTCCAATTCAGCAGCTCCAGGTTTTAGTTCAGTTTAGCATTTATTAATAATAAATGAATACATAAAATAAATAGAAATTAATTTTGTTTGTAATTGGAATGTTTCTTTCATTCTTTTCCACCTTGTCTAGTGGAAGGTGTCTCTTTGTGGCGGGGGGTGCAACTGGTTGGGCTTTAAGATCATTTCTAGTCCAAATCCTTTTAGGATTCTGTGGGTCTGGTAACTGGGAGGCTGCTCTTCCTTCCAGGAACTATTTGTAGCAGCCAAGGATGTCCTAGAGGGACCCTGATCTGTGGTTCTGTGCCACCAAGGTCCCAGTGGTGCTGCTGGGGTCTGGCACTGCTGCAGCCTCTGCTGGCACTCGGGAGTCCCTCGGAGCCACTCCCCAAAATTCCCATCGCATGAGGGAGCAGCAGTGCCCAGATACCGGAGTTTGTGAGCACCGAGGACAGAAATGCTCCCGAGCTGGGAGGGAGGGGTGAGCTGTTCCTGAGCTGGGAGGGATGGGCTGTGCTGGGAGCTCCTACCCCGTGCAGGACAGGGTGTGCTGTGATATGCTGAGCTGTGCCTCTGCCTGCACTGGGATTTTTCCCCTTGTTCCTGGGCTGGGCTGGGTTTGGTGTCGCTGCTGAGGTGGGTGGCTGTGCCAGCCTGGGATGAACAAGCTGGGGAACAGGTTCCAGCAGCGTTAGAGCAAAATCCCCTCTCAGCCCCTGAGGAGTGAGGGTGGATCCTGCTGGGGCAGGAAGCAGCTCCTCACAGGAGCCTCCTGGCCAGGAGTTTGCTTGGGAGATTTGGCTGATTTGCACCAACAGCCCCCCACCCCCAAATTCTTTCGTTTGGACTCCATCTGATCTTTGGTGACTTTGAGAGCAAGATCAAGTCTGCCCATGAATCAGCAGGGTTATCCAGCCTGTTTTCTGAGTGCTGATGTGTCACTCAGGAACTCACTGGGCCTTCTTTGCTTGTTGATTTTCCCTTCCTAGGCCCTGCTTAGGGAAGGCTTTTCTCCCTCCAGCACAGTGACCAAGGCTCTAAGGAGCAGAAGGCTCCTGCCTCGTCTTCCTCTGCAGGTTCCTGGTCTCTGTGTCTTGGGAATGTCCGTGTCCATATGTTTGCCCTGTGCAGTTATGTGTCCCAGTCCCTTCCCTCCAGGAGAGAGCTGCTCAGGGATGTGGGAATCAGCTCTTGGCAGAGCTCCTCTGGTGGAGTTGCATCCAGGAGCAGAGCAGTTTGGATGCTGCTCTGGCTCTGCTGGAGGCAGGAGTAGGGGGTGGGAGTTGTGCTCGTGTCCTCAGGGACCCTTTTGTCCCAGAGAGCTCCAGTGCATCCATCAGTGTGGAGTCATTCCCTGGCAGGGTCTGGCTGTGCTGGTGTCAGTCCCTGAGCAGCCCCTGAGGGTGAATGTGGATCCTTTTCCCTTTGGGAAGGGTAACTCCTCTGTGGCAGAAGTCCACAGAGACTTCTGGCTCTGTGGCAGAAGTCCACAGCCCAAGCTCCTGGCAGGGTAAGATGGGGCTGGATTGACGCTGGGCAGTGTTTGAAGCAATGACAGCCGAGTTTCACACCCATCTCCTGGATCCAGGAGCTGCAGGAGGGGCCCTGGGTGCCTCTGGAGCTCGCAGAGCTCAGCAGGGAGCTCAGCCTTTGGAGCAGCTCCTCCCTGGCTGCACAGCCCGTCCCATCCCTTCCTCTCCAAGGAGTGGTGCTGGAGGACTGCGGAGCTCCCCGGGTCTCCCTGAGAGGGTGTTCCGTGCGAGAGGCTCTGCAATTCGAGCTCCTTCAGCGCCTGGAGACATTTGAAACTCCGTGAACCTCGTTTAAGAGCTGCCATTGGCATCACCCACCTGGAGCTGGGGGAAGGAGCTCTTCTTTCCTGGCTGAGGAGATTTGGGCTGGAACAGCTGTAAACTCGAGGTACCCTGACAGCTGCAAACCTGCTGAGGGTGCCCTCGGATCCCTGTGGCATTGGTGAAGACATTAAATACCACTGGTCCCAGCAGGGACCCTGAGTGGTCCTGGGGCAGCTGCTTAGGCCACACGAGAGGGACTAACTTGGCACTGATTGTACAGTGCTGTCTGTTCCTGAGGGAGGTGATCCCAGCTCTAGAGTGTCCTGTAGCATCCACACTGGGAATGGCTGGCCAGGGAGGGATGCTTTGTGCTGGAGGAGGCTGGTTTGGGATGTGGCCCTCCTGGGGAGGGGGAATGTGGGGTCCTGGGTTACTCCATGGCTTGCTGGGGGCAGGGTTTGGAGCACCCCCTCTGCATGGTCAACTTTGCTTGGTTTGTTCATGGGAAGTGACAGGAACTGGATGTCCTTCTCCATCGCACCTGGGACAGGATGGACTGGGGACAAGATGCGGACATGACGGAGCCACTTTCTGACCCTTGGTCCTGGATCTGCACTGGCTGCCATTCCCTCCTTGGAGCCCTGGGATACTCCATGTGCAGGGTTGATGCTGCCAAGAGGAGAAGCTCTACTGTGACCTGATTCCAAGTCGCTGTCCTCTGTCCCTGTGGGTTTGGATGCCATGGAGGTGTGGGTGCCTACCCTGTGCCCCGCTGACTGTGGGGCCTTGGTGAGCTCCCTCAGAGCTGGGACCTCTTTCCAGTACAGGACAGGGGATCTGTGGGGGACACTGACACCTCGCCTGAATCACCCCAAAGGCTCCGGCTGGAAGTGCTGCCATGGGCACTGCAGGGAAGGTGACCTGGACAAGTGTGAGATGTTCCCAAACCCTCTGCAGTGTCCCAGCAGGGCTCAGCTGAACCTCTGGAGATCTGGGCAGTGGGTGCAGAGCTGCAGCTGCCAGGGCAATTCCCACCCAAGGCACTTTTCCTGCAGGAGCTTCTCCAGCCCTGTCTCAGCCCAAGTGCACCTGTCAGTCCCAGGCAGAGCTGGATGGAGGCATCCACCAGATCCTGATTTCCTGCCTAATCTTAATTCTGGAGCTGGTGACATGAAAGGCAAGCCAATGCCATGCAGCAGGATGGTGTCAGCCCTGCCCTGCACTTCTGAGGGCACACTGCAGGAATGCAGTGGGGGTTGGATCCCTCCTGTGTGGATTCCCAGAGAACATGGCCTGGGGGCCACAGTGTGGGATTAAACCAGACCTTGCTGTGCCTGATGGAGTTCCCTGGTGTCCAAGGAGTTCTCTTTGAAGCCAGAATGGAGCAGGGCAGCACCAGTTCAGTGAAAGATGATGCTGTGTATGCTGTTCTGA
The DNA here is from genome assembly GCF_008360975.1 of Lichenostomus cassidix. Taxonomy (NCBI): domain Eukaryota; kingdom Metazoa; phylum Chordata; class Aves; order Passeriformes; family Meliphagidae; genus Lichenostomus; species Lichenostomus cassidix. The sequence goes on from NC_139506.1 coordinate 544,165, forward strand.
CAGCAGCCTTGGGAGGCACATTGATCCATGGAAAAGATCCTGTTACACCACGAGGAGCTGTTTGATAAGGAAACCATCTCCACGTCTGGGCAGCTCTGCTGCTGTTCTTGCTGTATATAGGGACTTCTGAGGTTTCTCCTTGGTCTGTGCCCAGCTCTGGTACTGACAGAGGAGGGAGGGTCTGTCCAGGGGGCCAGAGGTATCCAAAAGCTCAGTGAGAAAGGAGCATGCTGAAATTGGAGCTGTCCAGTTTAGAGAAAAGAAGGCTCCAGGGAGATCCTTAGAGCCCCTTCCACTGCCTAAAGGAGCTCCAGGAGAGGGACTTAGGACAAGGGCCTAGAGGGACAGGACAAGGGGGAATGGCTTCCCACTACCAGAGGGCAGGGATAGATGGGATATTGGGAACGAATTGTTCCCCGTGAGGGTGGTCAGGCCCTGGCACAGGGTGCCCAGAGAAGCTGTGGCTGCCCCATCCCTGAAGTATCCATGGCCAGGTTGGATGGGGCTCAGAACATCCTGGGATAGTGGAAGGTGTCCCTGCCCATGAGAGGGGTGGAATAGGATGAGCTTTAAGGACTCTCCCAAATCATTCTGGGATTCTGTGAAATGAAACATTAATAAAATCACTGTGAGCAGCAAACTGCCATTGCTTGCAGTGCCTCACACTGGTTTCCCTCAGCCTCCCAATGACTTGGGCTCCTCCTCGCCCTGGGCAGTCTCAGCCTCAGCAACAGATGCAGATTTGCATGACAGACCCAGAGGCTCTGACCTGGGAAGTTCTGTTACCCTGCACATGACATTTCCTCTCATTTCCTCACTCCTGGGCAGTGAAGCCTCTCTCTGACCTGGCCCAAAGCTCCAGTCTGGGCAATTCTATTCCCTCCAGGGTGCCCTTGGAGAGGTTGGAGCTTCCAGACATGATGGCTTGTGCAGCTTTTTGTTTTCTGTGCCCACAGCTCTACCTTTCTCCCCTCTTTGTCTGTGTAAAGCCACCTGCCCTCTGTGTAGTCTTTTTGATGGGATGGTGCTGTGATTCAGGGAATCACAGAATCTCGTGAGGTGGAAGTGACCCACAAAAACCATCCAGTCCAACTCCTGGTGCTGCTCAGACACCCCAACAATCCCACCCTGGGCCTCAGAGCATTGTCCAAACACTCCTGGAGCTCTGGCAGCCTTGGGGCCGTGACCATTCCCTGGGGAGCCTGTTCTGTGCCCCAGCACCCTCTGGGGGAAGAACCTTTCCCCAAGATCCAATCTAACCCTCCCTTCACGCAGCTACAGCCCTTCCCACGGCTCCTATCCCTGCTCACAGAGAGCAGAGATCAGAGCTGCAGCCCCTGGAGAGGTCTGATCTCAACTCTTTTTCTTCAGCTGAACATACCAAGTGCCCTCAGCTGCTCCTCACACAATTTCCCCTCCAGACCCTTCCCCATCTTCACCTCCCCCTTTACTTGAGTCTGGTGCTGCTCCTGCTGCTGTCACTACTCAGGGAACCCCAGCCTTCTCTGCTGTCTTTGTCCCCCAGAGCTCAGCTCCTGCGCTGGCTGCAGCAGCTAATTCCCCCCGTCTGCTGCAAGGCTGGCAGGGGCTGAGGGCGTCCTTCTCCCCAGCCTGGTCCTGCCCTGCCCTGCCCACGCCCAGCTCCTCTGCCCTGGCTGGCCTCTGCCCCCGCCCGCTGCTCGGGGAGCAGATGAAAGCCGAGCGTGGTGCCTAATTTATAACCAGCTTGGAAGTCAGCTTTGGCAGGGCAGAGCACGCCAGAAGATGTGGCAATGCCCAGGGAGCTGCGCTCACACTGCTTATCAAAGGATGCTTGAAAGGCTCGGCAATGCAAGGGGAGAGTTGAGTTGCTTCATTCCAGCAGAGGATAAACTCCTCTATTACAGGGACACGTGTTTGGGAGAAGGAGCTGAGAGCTGGATTTTAGAACTCGTCCAGCCAGGAACTCACAGCTCCTGAGAGAACCTTGTCCAAAGGGAGCCAGGCTGAGGAAAGGGCACTTGGCTCAGCAGGGCTGAACCACCTCCCTGTGCCACCTTCTGGAAAAGTGCCCCAGAGAGAAGCTTATTGCCTTTAGCACAATCCCAAATGTGAGTCACCTCCATGCCGATGGCCCTGGGATCTGTGGGCAGCAGGAATTGTGGCCAGCACTGACCTGGTGCTGCCCAGGCAGCTTGGCCAGTGCCTCGCAGCGCCTGACCTGACCATTCCTCCCTGCCCCGAGAGCTGAACCTGGCCTGGGCCAGCCCAGAGCCCTGGGCACATGTGAGGAGCCAGCAGGGAGCACCCAGGGTATGGCTGGTCACATCCAAACTGGTCACAGGGCAGCTGTCACCCCCATCTCTGCTGTGAGGTGCCATTGTCCTGGCTGTTGGCTCTTTGTGCTGGAGGGAATCTCATGGTGCTTGAGGAAGGGCAGGATTTGAACATTGCAGGGTGGGAGGGAAGCACAAAAAGTCTCCAGGTCATTTCCCTGCTCTGGTGCAGGACACTGTGACCCCTCAAAAGGGGGGGGAGGTCTGTCTTCTCCTTGAGGGCTCCCAGAGCAGTGGCTCCATGGGGTAGAAGACACTCTCATCAAATCATGAACAGCTCCTTTTTTCCCTTCAACCCCCCTTTTTCAGGGATAGGAAGAGTCCAGGAACTGTTCTTCCCATGAACCATCCCCAGCAGCCATGACAGGTGAGAGTTCAGGTGCAGTCTCCTGCCCACGGGGTAACATTGGCAGTGAAACCCCAGGAGCACATGGAGCCTTTGGGACATTCCTGTTCCCTGTAGGAAGGGCCAGGCACTGAGGGAAGGTGCTGTGGTGCTGCCAAGGCCATTCCAGCAGCTGTCTTGGGTTTTTTGGGTTTCTGAGGGCCTTGGAGAAAACTCCCACACTGGATCCTCTGCGGGTGCCTCGTGTGTGTGACGTCCCTGTCCTGCTGTCCCCTGTGCTGCAAGGAGGGCTCAGGGAGCAGCTCCAGCCCAGCCCAGACTCCCTCTCCAGCCTCTTGTGAGCTGTTCCACCCAGCTCTCTCCAGGACAAAGCTGGGGGGTTGTGCTATAAAAACCCCACCTCACCTTCCCTCCAGTAATTTCTGACACAGGAAAAACCCCTCTGAGAACAATGATTATGTCACAGGCCACCATGAGAGTCTGAGAGCAAGATCCATAGACACAACCAGCTCTGGGGAAGGATGTCCCAAAGCAGGACAGCTGGGACCCCATCCATGGATGGATGATGGATTACCCAAGGACCCCAGATCAGTCTCTGTCCCTCCTGCTGTGTTGACCCTTCCACTGTTGCTGAGCAGGGCATACCCTCAGGACACCCACCTGAGGGGGTGGGGGTCCCCTTGGCCAGTGTTTCCTTCTCCCAGCCCCTGGGACAAGATTTCTTGTCCTGGCCAATGTTGAAAAAGTGTCCCAGTTGCAAATTTGTCCTCTTTGCCTTCCCACAGCCGTGGCAAATGCTTTGGATGCCATGTACTGTGCCAAGGACAAAAAGTTTCTCTTCCCGAGAGCTTCCCTCCTCCCAAAGCTGCTGCTGGGCTGCAGCAAGGGGCTCTTCCCTCTGCTGTTCTGTTCCCTACAAGGGCAGGAAATTCCCAGGACATGAGGCCTCAAGTGAAATATGGAGTAGAAGTGTCTGGAAAACTTGTGTTAAACTCCATTTCTGCCCAGAAAGCTCTAAATTTTATCGTGTTTTGTCAAATCAACTCAAATGAGAAATTAAAACCCATTCAGGACAGCTGCTACTCAGTCGCTCCTGAAACCTCCTCCCTGGTTCCCCAGAGCAAACATTGGCCAAATGTCAGCCTGGTTTGATTCCTGGAGGAGCATGAGGCACATTGATCTATAGAAGCAATATGAGATTTCCTTTTTGGCCATCCCTAAACAGCAGAACAGTCCCTAATGATGTCATTTTAATGGCCCATGTATTCCAGCCTGCCCAGCAGAAGCCTTGAGTTTGCAGAAGTGGCAAAAGCCCCTGAATCAGCCATGTTTTGCTGTCAGACCCCTCAATCCCCCTCTCTCACAGTGGGGTTTGTAGTCCCCTGGCTGTTGTGAGTTTGGATTTAAAATTACTCTACCTGGGCACTTTAGTTGCACAGTGTTCGCTCCTGCTCTGTGCATGGAAACTCTCTGTAAGTTTGTGGAGTTGTTGTTCAATTTGCTTAAAACCCCATTTTTACCTTCTCAGGGAAGACCTTTGGTGCCAGAGGACACCAAACCTAGGGCTGGAGGAGGAGGTGCCTTCAGCCTGGAGAAGCAGAGGTTCCTCAGAGGTTTCCTCGACCACAGGGAAGGTCCAGAGCCCTGCAGGATGCTCTGGAAAAGGACAAGTGACACTGTGCAGCAGCTGCAACAGGGACAATTCCAACTGTACGTAAGGAAAAAGCTTTTCCCATGAGAGCCGTGTAGCCTTGGGTGAGTTCTCTGAGAACTCACCAGGGCAACAGCTGGAGTCACCTGAGCTGGCCTTGCTCTGAGCCCTGCTTTGAACATGACCTTGGGCTCAGGACCTCCTGGAGTCCTTCCAACCTGGACCTTGCCTGATTTCCCTGTCCTGAAGGGCATGGACAGTTCCCACACGTGGAGCTCCTTGCATCCTGCAGGAGACTCAAGAGAGGGAGATGTCCCCTGGCATCACTGGCATCTCTTGCTTGGGCTTTGGCAGCCTGCAAGCTGAGTGCAGCCCAAGCACTGCCTGCCTTCCCTGCCCCAGGACAAGGCTGTGTGGGACATTCCTGCACGGATGACTTGATAAGTCGTCTCCATTCCAAACAGGGATGTGTGATAGGAGGGGAGGGATGTTCTCTGGAGCATGAGCTTCCCTGCTTCTTCTTGTCCTCCTTGGTTTTGTGCCATGGTCAAACATCAGACCCTGCCTGAAGATCAAATGCCTTTTCTGCTTCTGACTCCACTTTGGATTTGCCAATGTCCCCAGGTCCCTCTGCAGTGCCTGGGGCTGCTGGAATGTGGAGCAGGAGCACAGTCAAGGGCCTGGGAGGTGGAATAAATCCCTAAAGCGAGGCTGAGGGGAGGTCACAGCTGCCCTGCCCCGAGCTCCTCCGGCCAGGGGTTGGATCCAGGTCAGGCTGTCCTGGCCTGGGGTGTCCATGCTCCCTCCCTGGAATGTGGAGCCACAGGGAGAGGGGCTGCACTGGCAATGCTCAACTTCCCAGAGCAGCCCAACAAACCCTCACACACAGAGACAGGACTGCAGAAGTTCAGCCTGGTGCTTCAACACATTCCCAGTCCAGAGGGGATTTTGCAAGGACAGACTGGGCAAAAGGGACTTGGAGAATCAGCACCAACTGTGCAGGAATGACTTGGATGCTAAGATATGGATGTCAGGGAAGCTCCTTGCTCGTCTCTAGCACTGTTCCCTAATGATGGTTCAGGAGTCAGGTCATACATAAATGCTCTTTGAAAATCTGTTTCCCTGTTCAGTCTGAAGGTTAACATGTGGATACTTGTCCATTGTGCAAAGCCGATCCAGGATGGACTGTTCCTGGAAAGCAGGAATGAAACAGAGAGCCTCTGCAGGCCATGCTGATTGGCCTCAAATGTGATCTCTAATCCCTGGTGTTTGGCTTCAGTGTGAAAATAAAAGATACCCTTCATAAAACATGTCAGTAGCATGACTTGCATAAACCTATGGAGTGGTTCAGTGTAGTTTTTATTTAACAGGGTTTCAATGGTTATTTAGAAAACAGAATGAGTTTCCAGGTTATCCTGTTCATTCTTTCTTGCTGGGATTATTATCACCAAAGTCCTTCCCAAGGGAGTAAATAAAACCTGGGAGAAGCAGCTCTGCCCCACGCTTGGCACCCAGTGCCCTCTTCATCCCCGCTATTTGGGTCTGCTGCAGTACCACAGGACCCCTGGGCTTCTGGAGTGTGGTGGGATAGAGAAGATGGTCAGCCCTGCTCTGTGTGTCCCACCTGGTGAGTGTCCCCAGGGTGGTGCTGCCACAGCCCTTGGCATCCAGAGCCTTCCTTCATGGACGTCTGATGCTGTTCACTTGGTCCTGGCAGTAACTTGGGAATCTGACTGTGCTCTTTTCTCAACCATCTTCTCCTTCTCATGCAGGCTCTTCAGGGATTGCAGTGGGATGCCACAGAGTGCACAGAGGAGGAGGAAGGTCTCCATCAGCGTGGCCTGGTGCATCCCACCCCAGGGAGGAATCAGGTGCTGTGCAGGAATCAGAGCCTTCCCAGTGCAGACAGCAAGGAGAGTGGTGGGACAAAGTCCTGGAACATTTGCTTTTCCAGAGGAGGGGATGACCATGGATTCAGTGTGACTTTTCCCTCACGGCAGATCCTGCTGGGCAGCATTGCTGGGCAGTGCGGGCACAGGGTCAGCCCAGCATCTTCATTGGGAAAGGATTCACCTGTGTTGGCAGCGGCAGAAAAATCCTCCTGGAATTCGGGAGGGCAGGAGGCCAGGCCTGGAGATGGCCTCACTGCAAAGCTGTGATCTCGATGCTCTGCTCCTCCCTGTGACAGGACAGCCATGGCAGTGTCACTTGGCAGCCTGATGTGGGGACACAACCCTGCTGAGGGGCTGGCATGGGCAGCCCAGGGGGCACCAGCACAGGGCACATGTCTGATATTCAGAGCAGCCTCCCACGCTGCCCTCTCAGCAGGACCCACCTTCAAGGGAAGGTTCTTGCAGCAATCTGGGGTAATTGGGCCCCAAGAACAGGCTGCATCCCTGACTGTGCCACGAGCACAAGGAGTTCCTCCTTGCACCCATCCCCTCCCACATGTCCTCTCTGAGGATGTCACACCCTACCACAAAGGTGTCACTGGCTCCAGGGATGTCCTTGGGACAGTGCCAGCTCCAGGGATCCTGAGCTGGGCTCTCTGTGCAGTGTCCTGGGGCTTGATCTGGGTCTTTATTCCTGAACTCAAACTCCTCATCAGGTTTTACCCTTGGCCAAGTCTGTAGCAAGGAGGGGCTTTGCCAGCAGCGTCCCCAGATGAGTCTGAATGTGCAGCATCTCCCCCCAGTGCAGTTCCTTCCTAGAGCTGGACAAGAGACAAAGCAGGGGGAGCTCCCCCTAAGCTGGGCACAGCCCGAGCAGAGTGGACTGGGAAGAGATGGGACAGAGCAGCAGCTCCTTGGCCTGTTCTGGACAGGCTCCTCAAGTGAGATGGGGACACAAAGAAAGGAAAACTGGGTGGGTTGGCCTTGTCCTGGAGGGAAGGCAGAGATCTTTCCTGCTCCATCACCATCCTCCCCTCCCAGGGCTACTCCCTGGGGCCTGCCCTTCCCTGGCAGCTGCATGGCCACTCCTGGTGCCTGTTTCCAGACTGACCTGCTGGCCACATCCCTTTTTCCATGCTGACCATGTCCCTTTTTCTGTGCTGACCACATCCCTTTTTTTTCATGATGACCACATACCTGTTTCCCTGCTGTCAGGCCTGCACAACCCTCAGAGCATTCAGCAGTTCATAGTTGTGATGCTGTTGCTCATCAGAGGTGGGACCTGTTTGTCAGGGGATGTCCAAGGGTAGGGAGGGGCAGAGCGGACAATCTGCGTCCTCAGCTTTGATGCTGCTGAGTTTGGAGCTCCTGTCAGGCCCCTGCACTGAGATCTAAGTGTGTTCTCCAACCCAGAGCCACCCTGTCCTGCCTGGTGTCCCCCTGTCCCCTACACGTGCCAATTGCCACAAACAGGGGCAGCAAAGGCAGGGAACTAGGAACGTGAGCCCATGGAGGTCCAGCTGACAAGGACAAGGGCTTGGTCTGCCTGTCAGCCCCAAGGTGGTCAGGAGTGGAGAACAGAAAGCATAGGAAAGGCTGGGAGAGCTGGGTTTGTCCAGATTGGAAAAGGGAACGTTTGGAGGGATCTTACAGCTCTCTGCAGCCAATTAACAGGACTTGGCAGAGAGGATGGAGCGAGTCCAGAGGCCAAGGAGCTGCTCCGAGGGCTGGAGCCCTTCTGCTCTGGAGCCAGGCTGGGAGAGCTGAGGGTGTTCAGCCTGGAGAAGAGAAGGCTCCAGAGAGACCTTAGAGCCTAAAGGGGCTCCATGAGAGCTGGAGAGGGACTTGGGACAAGGGCCTAGAGAGACAGGACAAGGGGGAATGGCTTCCCACTGCCAGAGGGGAGGGTTAGATGGGATATTGGGAAGGAATTGTTCCCTGTGAGGGTGGGGAGGCCCTGGCACAGGGTGCCCAGAGAAGCTGCCCCTGGATCCCTGGAAGTGTCCAAGGCTAGGCTGGGCAGAGCTTGGAGCAATCTGGGATAGTGGAAGGTGTCCCTGCATGTGGCAGGGGTGGGGTGAGCTTTGAGGTCCCTTTCAAGTCAATCAATCCATTCTGGGATTCTGTAAAGATGGAGCCACACCTTCTAAGTTGCATGGGGAGAGGAAAGGCAACTGGAACAAGCTGGAACATGGAAAATTTCTTTTAGATACCTGAAAAACAATTCACCATGGGGACAGTTCAAATACTGGGAGAGGCCTGAGAGGCTGTGGAATCTCCATCAAACCTCCACTGGACTAGATCTGGAGCTGACTCAGTTCAGCCCTGCTTTGGGCAGAGGGGCAGCCTCTTCGTAACTCACTCATTCCGTGTTTCTGTCAGGGAACACCTCAGTGATGTTCCCAGGTCCTTTGTCTCCCTTAAACCCCCCAGGCTTTCAACTGGCTGGATGCAGCAGCTCTGCCTGAGTCATCCTTCTGTTTTGGGGAGAAATCAGGGATTTCCTTGCTTTCCAAGCTCCCATGGACTCGGGGAGATATCTGGGGCTGCAGAAGTGTCCCTGCTTTGGCAAGGGCCAGCCCATGGCCTGCTTGGCATTATTGTCTTCTTGTCCTCCCACAGCACCACACCAAAAACCTCAGTGCCACACGTGTGCAAGGAGTGGAGGTTTTGCTCAAGAACAGCCTGGCCACAAGTCTCAGCAGGCTTCTCCCTGGCTTTCCTCACCATGGCAGCTCCATGTCCCCTTCCAGCTGGATCCTGGTTATCCTGTTGGATCTGAGATCTCCACCTGCCCTCCTCCTGTGGCACTTTCTGGTCCCACAAAAGAGACACTTTCAAGGCAGGCAGAGTGAAAACAAGGTGTGCAAATCTGAAGAGCAGGTTTCCCCCCTGAAGAAACCTTGCCAGGCTCTGGAAAGTCTCAGTCTTGGCTGAGTTACTGCTCAGAAAATGGCATTATCCTGGGAAATACAAAAAATTCCCAGCACCCGCACCCGCCCCTCCTGTTGACCACCTGCCCTGAGGAAGAATGAATCCCCGGTGCTGAAATAACCCCCAACAGCTGGACTTCTTGACACCAGAGCTGGGGGCAATTATTCCCCCCAGCAGAATTCGAGCGCTCCACAGACACTTCCAGCTCAGGAGAGCCCGACAAGTTTGAACAGGGAACCTGCGCCGCTCTGGGAGCAGCATTGGGCCAGCGAGCGCTTTGATTGCGATCAGGCAGCTGGCAGGAATCCCAGGAACTCGCACAAAAATGCTTTGAAGAGCCCAGATGCACAGGGCGTGTCCCGGAGTGGGTGCGGAGCGTGAGTCACAGCCTCGCCATGCCCTGCTCGCCGCGCTCGGGCAGCGCCGAGACCCCCGAGCTCCCAAACCTCCGCCTCCTAACTGACATTGATCCCATTAACCCTCCGGTCTCTGCCCATGGCACCCTGAAGTCGGCACAGCGTTTGCCTCCCTTTCGGCCTTGCCCGCTCTGCCCTTTGAGCTCCAGACACAAAGGCAGACAGGGAAAACGCTCCGGGCGCTGCTGGATGAAAGCTCTGCTGCTGCTGCTGCTGCTGCGCTGGGCTGGCTGGGCTGATGCTCCCCGTGAGCCGCTCAGGGACACCCCCAGCCCGATACCAGAACCGCAGTTTGCACAGAGCTGCAATAAATTACCTTGTTTAAGCATCTTTTGCTCTTCCAGATACGGGTTTGGAATCTGTTGCAGAACCCCGGGAGATTCCCTCCCTTGGGCTAAACTCGCCCCAAGAAGCTATTGTTTCCTGAAAACCTCCCTAAGCTCCCTGTCCGCAGCTCCGCAGCCCAGGTCAGCATTTCGGGCGAGTTATGAAAGAAGGAGATGCCAGAGCGCAGTGACGGGATGCGATAAACACGCGGCTCTCCCGCGCGGGGACGGGGGAGGGCTGTTCCTCGCCCGGGGCCAAGTGACATTACAGGTTTGCGAGAGCTGGCACTTTGTTGTGCAGGAGCCACCTGACGCTGACAGCCTGTCATTGATTTGCAAAAACACCGCTTGGCATCGATATCGAGCTTTCAGGAGAAACAAGTGGGGCAGAGGAAAGCAACAGCCGGGCATTGCTGCTCCAGCCTGCACTGGGATGGCACGGCCTGATCCCTACTCCGTGAAACGCTCGGGAGCAGCAGGAAAAGGAGAGCACCCACTCACTCTATCCACTCCATCCACTGCATCTCTTCCATGCACTCCATCCCACTGGGCATCACCCAGCCGGCCCTGGGCAGCACCCCCCCTCCTCCAGGTTGGCCTTGCCTGGGCATGGTCCAGAAGTCCTGGCTGGTTGGGTGCTGGAACAGAGTGAAGCCTCTCTGTCCTTTGGGTGAGGTGTCAAGACAGCTGGGGAGAGGGGATCAAAGGCAAATGAACACGTTCCAGTTGCTCTGCTCCTGTGTCTTATTGACAAAACCTGGCTTTCTGCTCCTGGGTTTCATGGGAGGAGCATCCTGGAGCATGGAAAAGGACAGTGCACAAAGCTCATCTTTCCCAGGAGCCTGCCCTATGCTTTCTGATGCTGCTCTTATTCCTACAAAACATGAAATACGGACACAAACCAGCAGGGAAACACAAAACCTGATGGATGGGAGTGAAATAAAGCACCAAGCCTGCAGGCAGAGAGACCTTGGGCACTACTGATTCCCACTGAAGAGGTGGGTTTGGGGTTTCCAAACGTCTTTTCTCCCACCGTTGATCCATCTGGCAGCACGAAGAGCTTTGCTCCTCTGGCTGAGTGTTGGCACAAACAACCAGGTCCTGGTCCTAGGGCACCTAGGAAGTCTCTGCCCTGGGCATCTTCCCTTTGGCCTCCCTCCTGGTGGGGATTGTGCCTCTTCTGTATCAGCCTCCTGTGGCTTGGCAGGAGCCTTGTCAGCACTTGCTGTGACCTGAAACTGGTCACACCAGCAGCAAGGTACTCGGTTCTCTGCAGACGGGTTGCTGCAGTGTGGCTTGGCAGAGGGAGAACTCTCTGCTCCTATTCAGAACCTGACATGTCATTTCTTGCACAGCCATTTTATCTCCTATTCTTGCTAAATGTCCTTTTTTCCTCCCTGCTCCCCCAGGCTGCTTGCAAAGATTGTCCCAGCTGTGCCCTGATTTCCCCATAGGCCTGTCCCTCGGACAAGTGAGACACCCTCTGGGGAGAGGTCCCTGACTCTGCAGGGGACCTCGTCAGGACCCTCCCTGACCCCTACAGTTGGTGTTCCACAGGGATCCTGCATTCCTGGGTTTAGAGGGGTGGATTTGCAACCTGTGCTGGCAGAGTGGGGATCTGGAATGGGCACTGTGGGCAGTGTTGCTCCTCTGACCCAAGCCTGTGCAGTGCTGCTCCTACAGGCAGGGCCATCTCTTGGTGCTGAGACACAGGGTTGATGCAGTTTGGACTGAGGGAACGCTGGAACCCAAGAAGAGCCGTGTGGGAGATGCTCCAGCCTCCTGGCAGCTGGGGAGCGCCATTTCCTATGGAGAGCCACAGAGCTTCACCCTGGCCCTTCTCAGCGACCATGTCCATGCCCAGCCCTCGAGCCCCCACATCGCGCACTCCCCACTGGCACCCCAGGTGCCCCTGGCCCCGCGGGGCTGGGCAGGGGCTGGGGGAGGTTTGGTGCTGGGAGCTGCCCCGCAGCAGCGCGGGGGTGCTGGGGCTGGCGGAGAGTGCGTGGGTGTGTGCGGGCAGGGCTGTATATCCAGTCTGGCAGAGGGTGTGACTGCTCACACGCCGGGGAGCCGAGCTGCGAGCAGCAGCCCTGAGACACCCTGGGCCAGGGGACGTATGGCAAGAAGGGGTTTGGGGGACTAAACCCAGCACAGACGGTGGTTGGTGGCCTTGTGTTGTGCGTGTGACTGAAGTGCAGCCCCTGTGCCCGCAGTCTCCAGCCATGCTCCACTCCCCGCTGAAAACGGCGCTGGCCTACGAATGCTTCCAGGACCAGGCCAGCTCCACGCTGGCCCTGCCCTCGGACCACAAGCTGAAAACCAAGGGCACGGGGAAGCAGCGGGTCCAGGAGCAGGTGATGATGACGGTCAAGAGGCAGAAGCAAAAGTCGTCGGTGTCGTCAAGCGTGGGCCACTCCAACCGAGGTAAACTCCCACAGCGAGGGGCCCCCTCTGGGGACTGGGCTGGTGCTCTGGGGTGCTGTGGTGGGCTGTTTGTGTGGGGGATAGACCACTTTGCTTCTCTCCTGGGTCACCTCAGGCAGGCGGTGCCGAGAGCTCTTGCACTGGATGGAAGGGTTTAGGACAGAACATGGAGCTGGATCTATCCATCCCTCCTGGCTTGGGCCGATCCCTGGGAGTGCTGCTCTGCTGCACATCCCTGGAGCACTGGGACATTTCAGTGTGGTGCTATAACCAGTTTTTCCCTGGCTCTAAAGCTGGAGTAGCTGCCTGGTTTTGCAAATCCTTCCTCTGCAAGTGCCCCCATGGCTGGAATTCCCCACCACCCTCTCCTGTGGATGGGCAAAGTGCTGCTTCTCCACCCTGCCATGGGCTGGAGCCAGGGCTTTGCTGCCTCCTGAGCGCTGGGCAGGTGCAGAGCAGCAGCTGTGCCCACACACAGGGCACAAACCTCAGCTCAGGAACTCCCAACACAGCTCCCATTTGCAGGCTGGGAAGTGTGGACTCTCTGGGACCCCCCAGCCAGAGTGGTGGGAAGGAGATGAGCTGGGAGAAGAGTCCCTGGTGTTGGTTGGTGGGGGTGTTTCACAGCCCCCTCCACTTCAACCATGTTGGGGTCCAGGTGGCCATTCCACCTCTGTGCACTGAGTCTGTGCCACAGAAAACAAGCAGTCAGCTGAGTCCTGGAGCCAGGTTTCTTGCTGGAGCTCCTTCCTCTTTGTATCAAGGCTTGGCAAATGGTTCTCTCTGCCATCCTTGTGTCTGGAGAGGGCTGATGTGGGGTAAAGCCCAGCTTTCTCCAGCTGGAAGCTGCGAACCCAGAGGGTTGTGACAACCTCTGTGCAAAACCTGGCTCTCAGAGGTGCTTTTTCCAGCAGTGACAGAGAGCTCGGACCTGGGTGAGTCTTCCAGGGAGAGGAAATCCTGAGGCTTTGGGGGCCATGAGTGTGCTGGAGCTGGGACTGAGCATTCAGCAGAGTCTGGAGTGAGTAGAGTGGAGTACTGGGTGAGCTGGGCCAGGCTCTGACGCCTCCTTCAGGGGCTTGCCTTGTCCAGCAGCTTTTCCAAGCTGGATTGTGAGGCTGAATCCTGTGCTGCTGAGGTGCCATGGTCCAGAGATATGTTCGGGGCTGGATTACCAAGAGAGGCTGGGTGGCTTTAGGCTGCTGAGGGAAGAGTGGAGGTGGTGCTTCCATGGGAGTCACCCTGGATCTGCGAATTGCAGTTGCTGGAACAGAGGGAATGTAGCAGCTCCAGAGCGAGGGCAGGTAGGTTCTGCCAGGAACAAATCCCTGCTTCCTCTTTTTTTGTGGACACAGACTCCAAGGGCTGAGGCGGGGCCGGGGCATGGAGAGCTTTTCACTGCCCCCAAAGTGGAAGACGGGAATCTCCTCCCATCTCCGGAGGGTTTCTTGCTGAAGGTGTTACAGTTACAGAGCCGACAAAATAAAATACACAGCAGGATGAGCTGAGGGGCTCTGGATGGAGAGGGAAGCAGGCAGAGGGATCCATAAGAAGGAATGGAGGCAGAGGGGGATTATCTTACTTGGAGAGGAGTCCAGGTGAAACCTCTGGGAAAGGAAAAAATAAAAGCACATTCCCAAACTCCCTGTTTCTGCTCAACGAGATAAACCCCTCCTCCAGACACTTTGGGGAATGTCTGGGAATGTGAATTGCGTGGATATGTGCAGCTCTGGTTTCTGTGTCCCAGGGAAGCTGAGTCATATCCCGCTCCCAGGAGCTGCCTCCAAGCACAGGGCTGAGGCCCTCCTGTTCCCTCCAGAGGAGATTGGCCATCGAAGGTCCTGGGGGCTGATTCATCCCAGTGCATTCCTGGATGGAATCCCAGAAGGGCAAGAAGTTGTTGGTTTTTTCCCAGGGTTTTCTCCTGGTTGGTGCTGGACAGGGTCAGGCTCAGCTTTCAGGTGTTGCTTTTACTGCTCTTGCCCAAAGATCAGCCGGGTAGCTCTGATGAGAAAAATTAATTCTTCTTGCAAAAAAACTGAGTCTGTTGGACATAGATTCTGCCCATCCAAACTCTGCTCCAACTCCAGCTCCCTGCATCCCCTGGGATTCCTTAGAGATGCTCTTCAGAGGCAGCACAAGCTGGGGAATTCCCAAAGCCCCCTGACAAGTGCCTGAGTGCTTTGTTCCCTCTGCTCCCAGACAGTCGCAGAGTGGGGCTGGACCAGGTCCAGGTGTTTGTTGCTGTGTTTGGAGCTGTGGTTTGAGCCAGAGCTGAAGCAGGGGACAGAGCTTCCCCCAGCTCTAGGAACCACATCCTGGTGTGTATAGGATGGGAAACATGGACATGGAACCTTCATGCACACAGCAGGGTGGGGGTGTTGTATCCCAGAACTGGAGTTCTTTGGGGGGGTCAGCACATGCCCCCTCAGTGTCCCAGTGATTGATGGAGTCAGAAATGAATTGGTGATTTGGAGTCCAGCAGGTGGAGGTGTTGTGGCCACTCTGGAGATCCCCCAGGGCAAGGTGGCCAATCTGGGCCCAAACTGGTGTGCATTGGGGTAGGACAGTGAGCAGAAACCTGCTGCCAGCAGAATAATCCTGCACCCAGTGGGGCCTTGGCTCAGCACAGCAGCTACTGCTGTTCCCAAGGGTGACTGTGGAGTCTGGGATCTGTGGGATCTGTGGGGTTCTGTGGGGTTCTGTGGGGTCTGTGAGGTCTGTGCTCCTTGGAGGTTGACTCGATGGGCTCTGCCCTAGGGCTTATCTGTCGTTCTCCCCATGGGATTACCAAACTGCATGGCTCCCCCTGAATTAGTGAGTAATACAAATTTCCAGGGAAAATGAATTTCAGTGGCATGGCAGGAGAAAAGGCCAGGCCAAGCTGAACCAGCTCCTTGTAGCCAACAGCTCTGCTCTGCAAAGTCCTTTGGCTAAAGGAAAGTTTTGCCAGTGATGTGTCACTGAGGAGACACATCCAAGGAGTGTCAGATCCAGCTGTCCCATGGCGGAGCTGGGATTGAGAGGTTTCTGTGCTGGCTGTTGCTGACAGGGGAGAAATCCCACCAAGCTCTGATGGGATCCCACCTGGCTTTGGTGGGGATCAGGACTCTGATGTGAAGAGAAGAGGAGATTTGGGGGATTTAAAGTCTTTTGAAGACTTCTGTAACTTCCCCCAGCATTAGATGATTCAATGAAAGGTTCCACTCTTCCACAAACCTCAGATTATTGGGATATAAAAACCCCCAAAGCTATTAGCTCATAGGTCAGAAGGAAGTTTGGTCATTCCTGCAGGAATCTCACTGTCTGGGATTTCACTGACACTTCTCTCCTAGAAGGCACCCAGGCTTTGTTTTGTGCCTCCCACAGGCCTCTGCTCTCCCTGTGTTTTTCCTATGTTTAATCATCCTTATTGTTTAAAGCTGTGCATAGTTTATGATTTAACTTGCCAAGCCTGCACTGCCAGTGACGGGTTCTTCTCTTGCCTTTCCCTGCCACAGATTAATATTTATTAACAGGCATCCTTTTTCACAATCCTCACGTTGGCTCTGTGTGTCCGGCTGGCTTTGGGAAAATGGCACTTTGAACACAGCTCTCCTCCTGCCATCAGTGCCAGCTGCAAGGGGGGAGAGTTGCCTTTGAGGAAAGGAAATAACTCATCAAGAACAGCTACATTGGGTTCGATAGCCTCAATTTGCTCTGCAGTGATGAATAACAGGGATGAGGGAGGGGATGAGGGCAGTGAGAACAGTGTAGGGGGGCTCAGGGAGATGCACTGCAAGGTCTTTCACTTCTTATATGCTGTAGTTGGATTTTACCCTCATGACTTGTCCCACTGAAGATAAAAGAGATTTTAAAGTGTCTAAGTTTTAAAGGAAATGCCATGGGGGAATGATAATTTGGGAAGGGGGGAATCTGAGCAGCCTTCAGGGGTATTTTCTGCCCATATGGTCACTGAGAGGTTGCACCTCATCTGGGTGGTTCTGCCACATCTTTCTGGCTCTGTCCCAGCTGTTGAGGGTCCTCTGTCACGAGAAGCAGCTGAGGGAGCTGGTGGGGCTCAGCCTGGAGAAAAAGAGGCTCAGGGGAAACCTTCTGGCTCTGCGCAACTCCCTGACAGGGTGGGTCAGGCTCTTGGCTCACAGGGAACAAGGGACAGGACAAGAGGAAATAGCCTCAGGTTGTGCCAGGTGAGGTTTGCGTTGGATATTGGGGAAAATTTCTTCCTGGAAAGGGTGGTCAGGCCCTGGCACAGCTGCCTAGGGCAGTGGTGGTATCACCATCCCTGGAAGTGTTCAAAAAATGTGTAGATGTGGCACCTGGGACATGGGTTAGTGGTAAACATGGCAGTGCTGGGGGAATGGTTGGACTCAATGATCTTAGAGGACTTTTCCAACCTCAGTGATTCTGTGAGTCCATGGTTCTGTGTTATTTACACTGAATACAGAGATTTGAATTGGCTCTGTGTTTGTTCAAGTGCACGTGGGCCCTTCAGGGACCTAAACAGCTGCTTGGATGACAGCAACTGTGATACAGACGCATGGACATAGTCAGAAAAAAGCACCGGGTGGGGGGAGGGGGGGGGGAACTCCCATTAAGAGCATTTCCATCCTGGCCCAAATAGTTTTTTGAGATTGTCTGGGTTTATCCCAAATTCCGAGGATCTGTGACCAGGTTGTGAGGTCTTTACTCCTGAGGTGTTTGAAAAGAGGGATCTCCTTCCTGTCCCTGAGGGCTGGGGATACAGCTCTCAGCTGGCTCTTGGGGTGAACCAATCAGAGAAGTGTCCAAACCTGCACAAACAAAGATCAGGTTTTCTTCAGCCACCTCCACCAGAAAATCCCCAGGTTCTTCCTGGCCTCAAGACTGAGCTCTCCAAGCAATAAATCCCAGTTGTGTGGTGGCAGGAGAAACATCTTCTCCAACCAGCAGGGTGACTTCAAAATGCCTTGAACATTTGAGGTTCTGTGTAATTATGTGTTTATAAGCTCTTAATGTATGAGTTCTGGGAGGTGAAGGCAACCCTTCCACAGCTGGAGAACATAAACTTGCATCAACTGCTTGATCTGAATTTGGCCACGATGTAGTGAATTTATCCAAGAAAATTACAGATGTGCCTAAACTAGCTTATTTTGGGTGTCCCCTTGCTCAACCCCAAAGTCTGGAGTGCATGGCAGGAACAGATCCTGAAAGGAAAAGTGTGGTCCCCAAGGAGGACTCATCAGAGGGACCTGTGAGTCAGGCCCAGAACCCCTTTTTACAGCTGCTCACCCAGGAAAATGCTCCAGGTGCTCCCACCTGCAGTTACGGGATGTTTACAAAGAACAAGAGGCTGATTTGAAGAAGGACTTCCCAGGAAATTATAATGGAATGGCTTTACCTTCATGCTCAGAATTATGGTTATCAGACACTTTGTGACCTGGGGAATCACCTGGCCCAGGTGGGACCCATTTCCAGCACTGCCTTGCTGTTGCTGCCCAACACTGCTGTCCTGATGTGGAGTTGAAGGGAAATCCCAGGTGGGGAGGGAGCACAAGGTGAATGACACAGCTGAATCTCCCATTGCATTTCCATGGCCACTTCCTTGCCCTCTCAGAAAGTTCTGTACAACTTTATGTGCATGAGACACTCAGGGCTGGGGAGATCTGGATGAGGAACAGTGCCCACCACATCTCCAGACCATGGAAAAGGAGCTCCTGTGGTTTCCTGCACAGGTGGAGGGCTGAGAGCCGACCTGGCTGTGGCCTGTTCTGCATCCAGGGATTTTCTCCAGGTGCATTCCTGCTCCTCTCCCACTGACAATAGAAAGCAAATCTCATTATTTACACCACATCTACAGGAATCATCTTCCTGAGAAAATGCAAGAATTTTTAGCCACAAACCAAATCATCATAACAGGTTCTGGGTGCCTCAGGCAGGGCAATAAATTAGGTTTATTCCAAGGATCAGTGGCTGGAAGAGACCTGGGTGGCTCCGGGGCCTTTGTGGTCGAGCTTATCCAGTTTATCTCAGAGATGAGTCTTATCAAACAATCACAGAGATTAGGATATTTCTGACATTACCCACCAGTTTAGGTGCATAAGTTAGGACAGGTAAGTCCTGACTTTGTAATTTGTTAGACATTCAGAGCTTCCCCTGGAAGTTAATTGGGGTGTAGGGTTTGCACTTCCTCATAACGGGATCTGGGATGACACAATTATTGAGCACTTCTGAAAATGAAACTGAAATCACCCTGAACTCTTTTGGACCATCCAAAGGGGGTTAAGGGCATTCCACTGTGGAAAGATAATGATTCACTTCATTTGTCTCATAGTGATGAACATGGCATTGACTAAAATACTTTTAGGAGGGATCCAAAGGTTGCAGTGCCAGAGGCTGTGGAAGAGCTCTTAGAAGGGCTGGGATAGGTAAATCCAAACTCTGGTTAAACACTGAGAAATAGGAGAAATGGCTGATGCGTTCCTCCTGATCCAAGATATTTGCATCTTTAAAAAATATATCTGAGATCCAGTGTCACTTATCCCTCCAGCATCCCAAAAATAATGATGGAGCTCTATACATTTTCAGGAAAAGAAAGTATAGACATACAAAGTGATCTTCGAGAGACATGATTGAAATTTGGAGTGAAATGAGGTTGTGTACGTTTGACTGTTTTAGATCCCCAGGTGTTATATAGACTGAATCATCTTTTATCCATGGTGTTTGTTAGTGACTGTTGATTGATTTTAGCAAGCCTTGCTCAGGCTGCTCAAGCTGATGGGATTGGTGGGATTCAGACATGGAGTGGACTGGTGAAAGGGTCAGGGGTGGGTTCTGCCTTCAGAGAGGGAAATTGTATTTTCTCTAAGTCAGAATGTGGGATGTGTCTTCCATGATGAGACACTCCAGGGCACGTAGCACAACGTATCATCAGGTTCCTCTCATACAGCAAAGAGGAGGCCACCAAGTTGATCAGAGGAAGGGAACCCCTCTCCTGTGAAGAGAGGCTGAGAGAACTGGGATTGCTCAGCCTAGAGAAGAGAAGCTTCAAGGTGACCTAATTGTGGCCTTCCAGTACCTGAAGGAGCTGACAGGAAACATGGAGAGAGATTATTTACAAGGGCCTGGAGTGCCAGGACAAGGGGGAATGGCTTCCAACTGCCAGAGGGCAGGGTTAAATGGGATATTGGGAGGAAATTCCTCCCTGAGAGGGTGGGGAGGCCCTGGCACAGGTGGGCCCGAGAAGCTGTGGCTGCCTCTGGATCGCTGGGAGTGTCCAAGGCCAGGATGGATGGGACATGGAGCAGCCTGGGATAGTGGAAGGTGTCCCTGAACATGGCAGAGGGTGGCACTGGATGAGCTTTAAGGTCCCTTCCAACCCAAACCCATCTGTGATTCTGTGGTTTCCATGACCTCAGACACTGGCCCCGTCTCTGACCCTTTCTGCTCCTCTGCTTTGGGTTTTATGGCACTTGGTCTTTTGTACTGCAAACCTTAGGGTGGTTTGGGGGGTCTGTGGTCTGAGGGCTGGAGTTCCCAGCAGTGACAAGGGCTGTCTGTATTCCCCGTGTTCCTGTTGAAATTTAGAACTCTGTAATTTTTCTGTAACTAAACTTGTGGCTAGCACAGGTCTTTCCCATGAGAAATCCTTTTGTGTTTTATAAATAAAGATAAGGTTTGGATGTTATTAAAAACAGTGTCCCAAGACTTGGATGGTGCAGACCTGGCCAATCAGGCCTAGGGGGAGGTTTTTGACTGACCAATCTGGGTGACTTTTGAAAACTCTATATATATGATGAAATCAAAACAATAAAGGCCTTTTCCTTCTTGCCACTGAGAACTGGGTTCTTCTCTCTGCTAGCAGCTCAACAGTGACATAAACTTGCTGTTAAAAAAGAGCTCTGTGCTCTGAAAGGGGCCTGCTGGGAATCCTTTCTCCAGGGAATGCTTTCTCATGCTCACCATGCCTTTTCCATTTGCAGGTTCCATGTACGATGGTTTAGCTGATGGTTACGGCTATGGGACATCCCGGGGCAGCTACTACACCAAAACCCAGACAGGGAACAGCAACTGGGGATACCCGGTAAGACACTCCTTTATCTGGGAACTGTGGCATGGTCTGAGGTGACCTGGACAGGAAGAACCTCTCACAGTCATGTAGGGAGGTAACAGTGCTTCAGAAACTCACCCGAGAGGGATCCTGGCTCTCTTGGAAAGGGATTCAGTGCACTGGAGGAGGAGGATTGATGGCCCCACAGCTGTTTCATGTGGGGATTTTAGAGTGGACAAGATTTAGTTTGGATATGTGGGCTGATATCCAATGGCACAAGAGTTTGGAAGCTGCCTGAAGGATCAGGGTTGAGTTCAGACTATCACAACTCCATTCACGTCTGGAGCACATCTAGTGCTCAGCTGGGGCAGTTTCCATCTTTGTTCCTGTGCACCAAAACGTGGCTGTGAATGACACGAATGTGGCTGGGGAATGAGGATCAGGGGATTTGCATTAGAACTGTTCCCAGCATCAGTGATACTGAGTGATATTCTTCCCAGATATTTTCCATGCTTGCAGAAAAGGGGGTCCTGTTCTTCCACAGTGATTTCCAAATAAATTATTGCACATTTCTAGAAAAAGCACAGGTGAGATGTTACCTGTCTTTGTTCAGTGTTGGTCTGGACATCCCACAGAGCTTCTGGTCCTTGGTGACAAACTCCTGGTTCACAGGGAATCACTCCAAACAATTCCAGAGTCCACTGGGACAACTTGTGCTCTCTCAGACCTGTGTTCTGTTCTTCCCTGCTTTTCATCAGCTCTAAAGTAGAAAGGAGCAATTCACAGATCTGGGGTTTGAATATGAGAAAAGCAAAGGGCTCCTTTCAACAACCCTGGGACTGCAAAACAACTCCAGGTCAGCCATCAAAGACTTGAACCAGGAAAGGTTTTGGTGTCTCCAAACACAGACAGACCTGTAGCTTTTCCTGGTGGTTGACAGACCCTCTGCCTGTTTAGAGCACTAGCATTCCTCAGCTTCAGAAGGATTTATCTGGATCTTTCCTAATGACCTTGGTGTAGCACGAGGGCTTCAAGGCAGCGGTGTAACTTGCTGGGTTTGCATCACTGAGTGTTCAGTAGGAAACCTGGGAGCACTGGAGTGTATTTGAAGTGTTTATTTCCAGCCTATCTGTTGACCCATTTCAGTGTCCTTTTCTGTGCTGGTTAAATCCTAGCCAGGGGGGCTTCTGTCATCAAAATGGAGAAGTGAGTCCAAAGGAGGCATCAAGTTGATCAGGGGCATGCAGAGTTCTGCTGTGAGAACAGATTGGGAGAGTTGGGATTGTTCAACCTGGAGAAGAGAAGCTTTGGGGTGACCTAATTGTGGACTTGCAGTGCCTAAAGGAGCTACAGGAAAGATGGAGAGAGATTATTTACAAGGGATGGAGTGCCAGGACAGGAGGGAATGGCTTCCCACTGCCAGAGGACAGGGTTAGATGGGATATTCTTCCCTGTGAGGGATGGAAGAAATTCTTCCCTGTGAGGGTGGTCAGGCCCTGGCACAGGGTGCCCAGAGAAGCTGTGGTTGCCCCTGGATCCCTGGAAGTGTCCAAGGCCAGGCTGGATGGAGCTTGAAGCAACCTTGTCTAGTGGAAGGTGTCCCTGCCCATGGCAGGGAGTGGAACAGGATGGGTTTTGAAGTCCCTTCCAACCCAAACCATTCTGGGATTCTGTGATGGGTCAGAGCACAGGTCCATCCATCTAGGTGTCCTGTGTCTGTCCCTAAGGCAGTGGTGGAGCCCTGCAGAGGGTCCAGCCATGGTAACCAGGCAGGGTTTTTGTGGCCACCAGAAAAGTGCAACTGAGGCAGCTCCTGAGGTGGAGCCTTTGAGCTTCAGAAGTCAAATGATTGGGATGTTTTGTTTCAGCGATACATTACTGTTTGCCTGTTGTGATTCCTAAACGCAGTTTGTTGTGCTTTGTCCCAGCAAAGTTGCTCTGTTTCAGCCATCCCCAGGGTTTGTAGATTTTTTTTTTGTTAAAGAGAGAGGAAGCCAAGGCCCAGCTCTGCTGATGCTGGCAAGGTGCTACTGCAGCTCCTATTGTTGGTGTGAGGGTTATTGTTTCCTCTTGTTAATTCCTGATCTTGTTCCCAATCGTTGTGGCAGCTGGACAAATACTGTGTAGGTCTGAATGCCACTGGCTGCTGGGGGTTTCAGTCGGTAGTGTCAGTGTTCTGGGGAGCAGCTGGAAGGTGGTGATGAAGGTCATGAAGGTGATGAAGGTCAGGAACTCCATTAGACACCAGAGTCCTGTGGACACATCAGTTCAGTTCCTTCTGGCTCACCGGGGATTTAGGCAGCTCTGGCTGTTCTCTGAGAGACTCCTCTGTGCTTACTGAGGAGGGAGGGTCTTTCTCCAAATTTAAGTGTCATGCAACCCTTTAATTCTAAATATTTTTGGTAAAGGTCTTCAGGCCCTGAGTTACTTTAGCAAAAAGGACTGGGACCTGTGAAGGATTCACAGTAAAATTTGTCTTACCTAACTGAGTCTATCTGAGAATCAGCCATTTAGTTTTGACAAGTTGTCTGACTCCTCCCTTGGCCAACAAAGGCAGAGGTAGGGGAGGTGATTAATCTCCCCTATCTGGGAGATCTGTCAGGTCAGGATGAATCAGCCCCCCTGGATCCCTATCTCCTGCCACTGGAGCTGAATGTAGCAGGGACATGAGTGCACAGGGAGATGACTGCACTCAGGGATGAGCAGTCCCAGGTGCCAGTGGCACTTTGGAACACATAACCTCAAGACTAAATGTGCTTAACAAGCTCAACACACACCAGACTCCCCAACCACACCAAGCAGCCTCCTCCATTTTGCTTCTTCAAGACAGTATTAAAGGTTCCACACATCCACCACCAGCCTCCAGCTTGGGACAACTTCAGCTTTTGCCTACAGACTGAGTTCTGTGTAGGTTCTAGGCTTTATAAAAAATGTTTCCTTGTTCATAATTCCTGGATTGTAAGACATGAAACCAAAGATAAAGCAAATCTGCTTTTGAAGGCAAAATTGCTGGACTTATTTCCAGCTGGAGCTGGAGCTGTAAAAGTGTCTGAGAAGTGGCAAAGTCCTTTGAGGAGCACAGGCAAACTCAGATACTTCAGGGAAGTGAGCCAGTGTAATATTGAGGGGAATGACTGACTCCCAATCCCCCTTGAGTTTAAAAGGTGCATCCATGTCCATGGTGTTGCTCCACAGCACCTGCACCTGAGACACTGCTCTTGAAGTGCCCTAATCTAAGGCACTGCCTCAGATGGTGACACTAAAGGTGTTCTGTCCCACCCATGGCTCTTAAAAGCTGCTATCTCTGGCTTCCTCCTGCTTTGTGTCTTCCTGGAAATGTCAAACTTTTCACTTCTGCATTTTTTTCCTAACCTTGTAAGACTAATGTTCACATATTAGAGCAAGAGAAATTATATGTCTGGAGGAAGAGCTCTCTCTGGATCAGTCAGTTTGGAACAGGCTGCCCAGGGAAGTGGTAGAGTTCCCCTGGAAGTGTTCAAAAACTTGTGGGTTTGACTCTTGACAACATGGTTTAAGGTGAATGTGGCAGTGTTGGATTAATGGCTGCACTCTTTCATCTTAGAGGGGTTCTCCAGTTTAATGATTCCATGATTCTGTGTTTCTAACACCTCGCATTAAACCCTTTGATTCACCCATTATTACAGATTATTTTCTGTTAATTCCCCTTGTTGGGTGCCTCGTTTGCTGTATCGCTCTCCCCAGTGAGCACCTTCTCACAGCCAGTGCAGGGAACACTGAGCCAGTGGGGCCACTCCAGAAACTTGGTGGCTCTTGGAAGGCAGTGGGTTTGCTCTTGGCTGCAGCATTCCTTGGCTCACGTGTCAGGGATTGGCTCAGCCCTCAGGGATGTTCAGCCTTTGGGGATTCCTTTGCTCAGGGACCATGCTGGGATGCAGTAATGGGAGCATCAGTGACTGCAAACCCCTCTGTGCCAGGTGATATGTCAACCCAGGTGCTGTGGAGCCTTAGAGACATTTGTCACCCTACTGCCACTGTGCGCTGTGAGTGGCCATCAGTTCCCAAAGCCCTCCAGCTACTGGAGCCATGTCCTGGTGTGAGCAATGCCTCAGATTCAGGAGGGTCAGTGGTGACCATGATTAACACAGACAAACCTGGGGGAGGGCTAAGGAAGCTGGACTGGGTACCCAGAGCAGTGCAGTCATGGCAGAAGCCTCAGCATGAGCTGCACCCTTGTCTCTGACACCCCAAAAGTGGGTTCTGTTCTGCCACAGTCAAAGCCGGGTGGTCCATGGTTTCCAGGGACTGTGGTGCTCACCCCAACTGCGGGTACAGCTTTGGAGAGGCATAACAAAATCCCAAACACACAGCAGGCAGCACTTGGAGTGCCTCCAGCAAAGACCTCTGAGGTTCAGTTCCCACCCTGCTCTTGCCTGGGTCTGCTGGGTTAGCGGGTCCATCCCTGGCAGGGACATTCCCAGCTCCCACAGCATGACCAAGATGAGGCAGTGCCAGGACAAGGTGTAGAACCCACCTGGATCTCCATGCTACTGCTTCCACATGAAGGAAATCCCCCACATGATGTATGTCCACAGCGTGTCTCCCCAGCACTGCCCGCAGTGAGGGCAAACAAACGCTGTGTGTGCTGCAGAGGGAATCTCAGATGTTAAAGTGTCCTGTCTCCAGCAGATCCTCATCCCCACAAAGATGAGCTGGGGCTTTCACATCACAGGATCATTGAGTTTGGAAGAGGCCTCTAAGATCCTTGAGTCCAACCTTTGACCCATCACTACCAACTGCCCGGTCCAGTCATTTCTTCAACACCTCCAGGGACAGTGACTCCACTACTGCCTTGGGCAGCCCATTCCAATGTTTAACGATGCCTTCCATGAAGAAATTACTCCTCATGTCCAGTCTGAACCTCCCCTGGCACAGCTTGAGGCTGTTTCCTCTTGTCCTGTTCCATGTTCCCTGGCAGCAGAGCCTGACCCCTGCCTGGCTGCCTCTTCCGGCCAGGGACTTGTGCAGAGCCAGAAGGTCCCACCTGAGCCTCCTTTTCTCCAGGCTGAGCCCCCCCAGCTCCATCAGCCTCTCCTGGTGCTCCAGACCCTTCCCCAACTCCCTTCTCTTCCCTGGACATGCTCTAGCCCCTCAAGTGTCTCCCTTGTGGTGGGCCAGGTGTTACTTTAACAACATCTTCTGGGAGCAGTGATGCTCCCAGACCAAGGAATAATTGGCTGGCCTGGTGGTGCTCTGATTAAGGCAGTTACCTGTAGGGATTACAGCCGTTATGACACTAATGAAAAACACACACCAGTGATCCCTCTGCACCAGAGACTGCAGGAAAATTCTTACCCAAAAATCCTCTGTGGGAGAAAGTGTCAGAGCTTTCTCTCCCTAGAGTGCTACCTACACAGGAGGTGATTGCTGCTGACCCTGCCTGCCTTTGCCTCTTTGGACAAAACCTCTCATTGTCAGTGGGAGCTTTGTTCCATAAGGATTTCAGGTCAAAATTTGTCATTTGTTGTGATGACACATCCAAACTTGAAAGAACCCCAACAGAGAGTGTTTTGGGCAATCTTGCCAAAGAAAACAAAGGTTTAGAGTCATTGCACATCATTGCTTGGTCAGAGCCTGGTGTCCTTGGGCGGTTTAGCATGAAGCTTTAGGTTTTGGAACAGCAAGTTGGATGTTGCCATCCCTGGCCAGAACAAACAGAACCAGCAAGACCTAAATCTCAGCTGAATGAAAAAAAAACCAGAAAAAAAATCATAGGGAAAGGCAGCTCCTGGGAGAGGTGGGAAGGAGCATTTCAGAAATAGATAAACAATGTATTTGCTGGTTTTGCAATTTTTCTCCCTGCCACGGAGGGAGCAGCAGCCGGAGTGTTTCGCAAGGAGCGTGAGGAGCTCTCCCCACCCAGCACTCAGGGTGGGACCTGCCCAGGTTGCATCTCCTGTGCTTTGCCCTCCAGCCTGGGAGAAACTTGCTCCTGACATGTTTATACGGAGCACTCACTTCTCTGTCTGCTGCTCTAGAAACAAACAAATTGCAAGGGAAAAAAATCCAGGCAGGTAATGAATTGATGGCGTCCTCAGATGCAGAATTGGAACCACCCAGTTCTTTGGGAGGGCTCTGACGTGGGAAGGCAGAGCTGGATCCAGGCGCCATTCGTGGGCTGGTGCACCTTGCTCTGTGCTTCTGCTTCTCTGAAGAGCAGTGGGAGGACAGCGACTTTTCCTGCCAAGCAAAAGGGCTTATGGAAGAAAAAACCAGAAAAGGACTCATGGCTGATGGTTGAGAAAATGCCATTTTGACTTTCCCTCTAGAACCAGTTTAATTCCAGCTGAAATAAGAGGTTAAAGATGTTTGTTTACCTGCCTTGTGTGTTGGATATTCCACTTGGTGTTCCTAGAACAAACATATTGTAGGCTGAGGAGTGGAGATCCATAAATGCTCATTAATTTAAAGGCAGGTCTGTGCTGCTGCCAGGGAGGGAGGCACTTCCTCCCTGGGCCTGACAGGAGCATCAGTGCCACCAGTGCTCATTTTTGACAGGAGCACCAGTGCCATCAGTGCTCATCTCCAGTGCCTTTCTTCCCCCCCTGGCTTCCCTGTCTGACTATGAATGAATGACTCCCAAGGCCTGGTCTCACTGACAGACTCATTTCACAGTGGGGAGGACAAGTTCAAGTTAAAATTCAGGGTAACAGGTGGCCTGGCTGCACCTGAGTCTCCTCCTGCATCCTACAGGCACAGGGGACTGCCAGGGTGTGGTGGAATGGCTAGAATCAGAACCATAGGATCACAGGATCCCAGAAAGGTTTGGGTTGGAAGTGACCTTAAAGATCCTCTCATTCTACCCCCTGCCATGGGCAGGAACACATTCCATTAGACCAAGTTGCTCCAAGTCCCATCCAGCCTGGCCTTGGACACTTCCAGCGGTCCAGGGGCAGCCACAGCTTCTCTGGGCACCCTGTGCCAGGGCGTCCCCACCCTCACAGGGAACAATTTCTTCCCAATATCCCATCTATCCCTGCCCTCTGGCAGTAGAAAGCCATTCCCCTTGTCCTTGCACTGCAGTTCCTGATGAAGGGTCCCTCTTTATCTTCCCCACAGCCCCTTCAGACCCTGGAAGGTGCTGTGAGGTCTCTATCCAACCTTCTCTTCTCCGGGCTGAACATTGCTAGCTCTCCCAGCCTGTCTCCACTGGGGAGGTGCTCCAGTCCCCTTATCAGCTTGGTGGCTTCCTCTGGACTCACTCCAACAGTTCGATGTCCTCCTTATGGTTTGGAGCATCAGAGCTATGCACAGTATTCCAGGTGGGGTCTCACGAGAGCAGACAAGAGGGGAGAATCCCACACTGTGGGATGAGCCCAGGACACAGATGATTTTCTGGGCTGCCAGTGCACGTTGCCAATGAATTGTGTGCTGGAAGGAGAGACATTCCAATCTTTCCTGACTTCGCAGCTCCCATGGAGAGGAGTCTTGGTGACAGCCTGAGTCCTTCAAAACACTTCCCAGATCCTGCAGTGTAGGATCCTGTGCAGTGTAGGATCACTGCCTCCTGTCTCCACCTCGCTTTGAGGGACTTCCTGGTCTTTCCCAGCATTTCCCCACACTCCTAAAGGGCAGAGGTGTGGATGGCACACTATGCACACACCCATGGGCAGTGGGCAGATGTCATTCGGGGCATTAGGAAATCTGGGCACTGATGAAGTCTGGAGGCCAGAGATTGATTCTTTCCTTTCACTGCTGCTCTTCTGCCCAGGGAGAGCTCCCTGCACACAGAGCAGCATCAGCAGAAGTTGGGAGATGTTGTCAGGTGGCTCTTTAAACCACAGACTGTGTGACAACATCACCTTCACCCTCAGAGATGGCATCTCTCCAGACACACAGTGCTTCCCTTCTTCCTTGCTGGGCATCCTATCTCACTGCTAGCTGCAGGGAATTGCATTCCTTTGGCCACATTTGCTCCAGCTCAGGAAGTGACGGTGTCTGACTTAGCTGGGGATATATTCCCAAAACAGGGATTTGGGTTTTAGTGTCAGGAAGCAACTCTAAGGCACATAGAGGGCACTTTGCTGGGATCAAGAAGGGATCAGACCAGCCTCGGCTGTGCAGAGATCTACAGAGACTTCGGCAACCTCTGAAATCTGCCAGAGCTGGCAGGAGAATCCTCATCGATCTGGAGCCTTTGGATCAGGCTCCTGCTGCAAAGAGGGATTCTGAGATACCAATTAGGTCCGTGCCACTTGAAAGAGATTAAAATGGGCTCAGCCAAGCATCTGGTAGAATCAGCAATAAAAGTCGTGGACTGCCTTTGGTAATGAGCTTCACATCACACGGGAACGATTTTCCCATGAGTTTGCAAAAGGCTCCCCCGCCCTGCCGAGACCTGCTTGGACTTGCAGCCCAGGGCTCCTGTGTTGCAGAAAGGTGTCTTTGCACACAGCTTCACCCATCTCAGGCTGCCAAGGAGGAGGACAATGCTGCAGCTACTCAAAAACCCAGCAGGAAATCTAGAATCAATGTTTCTATCTCAGTAAACTGAGACACACTCCCCCCTCCCCTTGGTGAGCGCACTGCAGAGCAAACCCCAGCTTTAGATAAACAACAAGTTCCTCTTCCAGGCTTCCCTGAATTGGTTTCAGCAGATGCCCAGGGGCTCCACAGCTCTGCCAAGCTTTTGACAGCTGTACAGAATAATCCCAGTTTAAACTGACTCATAAAGAAAACCAGCAGGGCTCACATCTAACAAGCTGCTGTCTGTCCTGCAGCCACTGCCAGCGGCTCCACTGAGCACAAAGTCCACCCTGTACCTCTTCACAGCAGTCCTGTCCATACCACATTGTCCCCAGGGTCTCTGAACCCAGGAAAATGAATTGGAATGAGGAGGATATCACCTCAGGAGGACATACATGGTAGATCATGACTTCATGGAATGTTCCTCTCCTGTTGCTACATGTGCTACATCCCAAGCAAACCCGGCATGGAGAGAGCCTGTGTGTGTGGCCATCCTGGATTTCATCCTGGGCAGCAGAGGGCTTGTCCCACTGCCAGGGAGCTCCCAAAACTCATCACATTCCTCTCTGATGTGCCTCATCCTGGCTCTTATCACCTGCAACCTGTCCTTCCAAAGCCAGGGAGCTCTGCAGGAGGCTCCAACTCTTCCCCTGCCCCACTGCAGCACCAGGTTCATTCTGTGTCCTCTGGAGGAGACACAGAGAGAATTTACTCCCCTTTTGTCCCGTTGCAGCAATTCACCTGTTTAGATGCACACCTGAAAGCATGAGAACTACTCAAATAACAGTGAGCTGGGCATCAGCAGAGCTGGACTAAAGGGTTTGGTCCCGCCCAGGTGCTGCCAGGGAGCCCCTTGGGGAAGGGTTTCAGCCATTAGCTGTGCAACTATTTGGGACACAGCTGAGAGGACTCCCTGCATTCCTGAAGATCAGTTTGTTAATAGAAATATTTGGCTTAATTAATTAACATAATGACAATTCCGCAGAGTGTTGGAGGCAGGAATGATGCTGAGTGTGCCAGGGCTGGGAGGGAGTTAGGACAGAGCCGAGGGACTCAGGGTGAGCCAGCAGAGGATTCCCCTTTCTTTCTCATGGAGTGCTTCTAGTTTAGGAAATATGGACTTTTTCAGTGACGTGAACTATTACAGCAGGCACAGACTTTTCACACACACATGGAAATGATTAGGAGCCAGTATGGACTTTTCTCTCCCAGCCAAAGGGACCCTTGGGTGGCCTATGTAGAAAGGGCCACCTGAAGTGCCACTGCTTAGAGCTGGATGAGAAAAAACGCTTTGATCCAACAGGAGACCATGGATGAGCTTTCCCAGGATAAACCAAAGGGGAATGGGGCAGGCAGTTCTGTTTCTTAGTTCATTTTATCCCTGTTTGCTGTATGCCTTGGAGATCTCCTTTCCAGAGTGCTGAGAGGGTGCAGGACACAAACCCAGCATCATGGGGCAAGAAGTACTAAAACAGCTTAATTTATTTTCCTTTCTGGAGTACACACCTGAGTGAGTTGTCTCTCATTTGGACATAACCCTGCAGGCTCCCAGGAGCCAGCACTGACATCCAAAAGGGTTTGGATTAACATTGCAGAAGAAGATTGTATTCAATCCTGGTGTGGCAAACTTGATGCAAATCTGGAGGACTTCTGGTGAAGTGGTGAAGGCATTTTGAACTGACAGCAGGACAGCTAAAGCCATCTTTTTGTTTTGTTAATTGTAGATGGTTTATTCTACCATCTTTTATCTTTTCTCTTTTATTTCCTGTCTTAGTCATCTCAGTTTTTATTGCACATTCCCCATTGTTCCCAGAGCATCCCATTATGTGAGCAGATACTACACACCTTGTAACTCATAAGCAGATACTCAATGTCTCCACTTGTTTGTTGGCACAGTTTGATTCAAGAATCCCTTCTTACTCATTTTTCACTCCCTTTACTCCCTTCCTAAGGAACTAATAAATGGGAGGGGAAGAAAATAGCATAAGGAAATTAAAAATAAATGCAGGCACTGCTGGAAGGTCAGAATGGGGCCTCAAGCTCCGTGCTGGTGAGACATGTGCAGTGAGCTCCTGGAGTTACAGGGTGGTTAGACCCTGTGTGCTGGGAATGAAGCACTTTCTCTATTGCCAGGGTCATGTGTGAGTTTTCAGTTCTGCTTTAAAGCTCCCAGATCCCACATCCTGATCCCTCAGTGTTCCTGATATCTAGGTGGGGTTTGGCTCCTTTGTAAGGGCTGCAGGAGGGATAATCTCCCATAAATTTTGGGCATGAAAATGCCTCAGAGGGCCCGGAAAGTGGTTAACAACCCCAGGGTGGGCCCGGCAATGCCGAGCTGCAGCTCAGCTCTGCCCTAACCCGCTGTGTTTGGTGTTCGCAGCTGTACAACGGGACTCTGAAGCGGGATGTGGAGAGCCGGCGCTACAGCTCCTACAGCCAGATGGAGGGCTGGGCCAGCCGGGCCCACGGCAAGGCGCTGTGCAGCCCCCGGGCCGGCAGCGATTACTGCTTCGTGCAGAACATCAAGAGCAGCCGCAGTGAGCCCGACCTCTACTGCGAGCCTCCCCGCGGCACCCTGCGTAAGGCTCACGGTGGCGGCCGCGCCGAGCACAAGGCCACCCTCAACCGCCAGAGCATCTACAGCAGCTGCAGCACCCAGCAGGGAGCCTCCAGGACCAGTAAAAAAATGCCAGCGCGGGCCCTGTCCTGCCCCTCCAGCAACAAGCCCGACGTGGTCTATGCCCAGCCCATGATGAGCTGCAAGCAGGACGGGGTCTATGGACAGGCCCAGTCCAGCTCCAAGTAAGTGCTCTGACCCTCAGGGAGTGTGGACACTGCTGGGGAGCTCTGTCCACCAGAGCCAGGCACCTGAGCTGCCTTACATCCACTGGAGAGCCCTCACCGGGGCATCCTGCAGCAAAGTGGGTCAGATGAGTCACTCTCAAGGGCTTTATTGTGTTTCCTGGGCTGTGGAGGGAAACTGATAGGACTGGCTCAGTGCAGATATCTCTGCTGTAGCTCTGTGATGTTGGGCAACACAATCCCGCAGTGTCTGTGGCGGCATTAACCCACAGTGAGATAAGGCTGGGGAGGTGAAGAGCAGGGGGCCTGGTGTGCAGTCAGGGTGTCTATATTGGCTGTGTTGCTGCTTCAATCGGGCAGAAAACATACCCAAAAAAACTGTCTTGGAAAGAGTCAGTTCCTGAGGGTCTGGCTCAGAGCAGAGCTCAGAGCCTACTGAGCAGCAGTGTTTCCCTCTTCTCTCCACTGAGCTGCTGCTTCAGGTCTGGTTTGGGTTCCAGAAAAAAACTGAGTCATAAATTTAAGTAAATATTGTAATTGGAATAATCAGCCTAATAAGGAAAGAGGAGACAGTGGAAGCTGTTCAATTCCTTCCTGTGCAGAGCATCCAGTCCCATTTGGGGTAGGATATGTGTAAGAGTGGAGCATGGTCCATCATGTTGGAGCATCAGATCCCTTCTTGTAGATGTTGCCTACAAGCACAGGGCATGTAAAACACAGCAGTGAGATCAGACCCTCCCTAGGATGTACATGTGAGCGCAGCCGAGCTCCCACTGACAATCACCTGGTTTGGGTGGCATTACAGAGGTGGTGACTGAAAGCTGCCCAATGCCCTGTTCTACCTCCAGCTCTGGAGCACCAACCAGGTTCCACTGCAGTCTTGGGAAAGACTTGGTCTGTGCAAACCATAGTCTTGGAAGTCTTAGAAGACCATGTTTTGTATGTTTTGAACTGCAAAACGTTGCAGTGGAAGCTGGAGAATGAGGGGCTGCAGTTTCCACAAGAATCCCCAGGGATGATGCACTTCCCATGCTGCATCAGCATCACACAGGACTTGTTTTGCACCAGCCTAGGAGCTCTCACAATGTGCGGACAGCAGTGGAGTTTTGTCGCACCCTGAAGGTTCCCAGACTGATTCCTGGGGGTCCCTGCTCCCAAGGAAAATTTGCACACTGCAGGATAAGTGTGAGACTTCTTGCCAGGGCTCACAGACTTTGTCACAACTCCCACCAAAGGCCTGAAACTGTTGAGCTATTGCCCCAAGGAATGAGGGAGATATTGAGAAAATCCCCCTCCCTGTCAGCAGTGTGAGCCAAACCATGCCCTTTTCCACATCGGAATGTCCCAGGTTACTCTGGCTAAACCTCCCTCTTTTGGGATTGAATAGGAGGGTGTGTCCCAGAGCGTGGATGCCAAGAAACGTCACTGCTCCATTAGAATGTTATCAGGGACCCTTGGCTGCCTGTGTGCCCAGTTACTCCATGTTTGACACATGCCAAATTAGCCCTGGCCAGCCCAGAGCACTGGTGGCCTTGGCTTGCTGCTGTCAGCAGCTCTGTAAATCCTCTGGGACAGGAACCAGAGATGTTACACAAACTGGAACTTACTTGTTCTAGTGAATTTCTGACTGAAGAGCAGAAAAGTGTAGTGGATGGGATGGCAAAATGCCTGAACCTGGGGCTGCAGCTGCCTTCTCCTAGGGAGGACACAGCTTTGGAGCAGTTAGTCCTGACACGCTCTGGTCAAAGCCACAGTCAGGAGCCTGGGTATGGCTTTGGAGAAATCACTTGGAGAATGATGGCATTTTCTGAGAGGAGAACTGCTGTTGTGAGAGGGATCCTCTCCAGCTCTAGCTGCCCTTGGTTAGGGAGTGGCTCCATTTACACACTCCTGGCTTGGGGCACGGCTCATCTGGCAGAACTGGTTCTGGTGGGGAAACGTTGGGCGCCAAGTCAGGTTTCAAGTCGTGGGCTCAGCTGGGGCTGTGTCCCCTCAGTGAATCTGATGTGGCTGTGACACAGCCCCTGCTCTGCCTGAAGCTCTGCAGAGCTGGACTGGTGCAGGGGACACCTGGTACAGGAGTTCTGCTCAAAGGGGAGGAGGTTGGCAGCAAAATCCTTAATGCTTGAGAAATGTACAAAGGAGTTGTCCTCTTTGGAAAAATCACTTTTTTTGGAAGACTTTTGGGTGTTATAAAGTATCTTGCAGGGCACTGTTGGCCTTGCTCTCAGTGTGCTTTGGTTGGGGAGGGGCTTCAGATCCAGGTCAGGACCATGTCTGGGCTCTCCTTGCTGTGTAGGGCTCCTGTGTCTGGAGGATTCTCTGCCTGGAGATCTCAATCTTCGCTTGGCTCATCTGGTGTTGAGTAGGGAGAGCTTTCCTTGTAGGTACCTCATTATTGACCTGCACATGCAGAGATAGGGCCTGGCTGGGCCACAGCTGCTGCCAGTTCCCGGTTTGGGGCTCTGTCCTTCCATTCTGAGCATTCTCCAGGTGGCGTTTGTGCCTTTGTCGCATGGAGAGTTCTGTGTTCACTTTTTGTACTGCAGATTTTCTATGTAGGGATGTGTTGGATTTCTTGTCTGCAGGTTTGCAAACAGCCTGCAAGAGCCAGGGGAGGGCTGGGTGCTTTCCATGCTTTCTGAGGTGATCCATGGGGTGATCTGAGATGATCCATGATTTCCATTGCTGCAAGAGGGATTGCAGTGGGATCTGTGATCCACTGGGTCTGTCTGTGATACAAAACTCCTCTGTAATGCACATGGACAGTGTCAGTACTGGCTCAAGAGTGGTGCTACTCTGGCATCCTCTGCTGTGGATCTGATCTCCCTGGGTGGTGTGAGAGAAAAAATGGGTCACTGAGTGTTTTCAGGTGGTGAGAGTGCTGTGCAGATACTGAAATTCTGAACTGAAGAATTTGTGTGTGTTGAATTTGACAGTGCAAGAACTGTGAAACTGTCTGTGCTGAGAAGTCCCTCTGCATTGGGTGACAAAGTTATTTAACTTCTGCGACTCTTCTTGATCATGTGATTGCTGCCATTTATTGAACTGGCTCTGGCTGTGTGAGACAGGAAAGAGCTGTCTCTGACAACTGGTATCTCTCTTACAGAGTCCTCTCTCTTAAAGCAGCAACTCTGACAGAAGCCCCTTTCCTCCAGCTGCCTGATGAGTAGTTTAACATTGAAATGTTTTTCAGAAAAAGCCATTCTGTGATTCCCTGATAAACTAAATCATGACAGAGGGGTTTACTCACCCGATGGTATTGGTTCTGGTGATGAAATCTGAATTCTGCACTGTTTGCCAGATCAGGAGGTTGAACTCTATTGAAAACTCGTCATGTAGTTTATTGTCTTCCACCAGCCCTGTTGTCATCATCGTCATCACCTTGCCTCAGAGCAGAGAGGGACCTTCTAATGTTCCTTCCATTTCCTCCATGAAGAATTTCTTCACAGAAAAGGTTGTTAAACATTGGAAGAGGCTGCCCAGGGACGTGGTGGAGTGCCCATCCTTGGAGGGGTCCAAGGAGCACCTGGACATGGCACTCAGTGCTCTGAGCTGGTGACAAGATGGGGATCAGTCACAGGTTGGACCCGATGGTCTCAGTGGTCTTTTCCAACCTCTGCGATTCTGAGATTCCAGACATACTTCTCTATAACCACTCAGGGACTTGAGCCTTGGTAATCATTATGTCATATCTGGATCAACATTTCCAAGCTCAGCAGCTCTGGCCTGGGCTCAGACGTTCAGGGTTGTTGCAGTGGCTCCTGCCCAAAGGCTGCTCTCGGTGAGCAGCACTCACATTTTGCCAAAATGCAGCTCTCTGGAGTCTGATAGAGCTGGAGGAATCTTCTTCTCCCTAGTTACTCCCTCTTCTCCCCAGAACCCTTCTTCTTTCTGATCTCTTGTGATGTCCTTTAGAGCTGCAGCCTTTCACCCTGGAAGCTGCAGCACCAGTGATTTCAGCAGCTGGTAGAGACCACCCATATTCACCCATTTTCCATTTCCTCTGCTGGGTGGCACAGCTCTGCTGCAGCATGCTCTAGGTGACAGGGTGGCATTCTGAGCAGGCAGCTTTTGCCTAAATTACCTGTTGGAATGTTATCAATGTTATTGATGGTTTTTATGCCCACTCAGGATAAAAGTTTCTCCATCCTGCTTGGTCATCAAGGAACAATAATAAGGAGCAATAACAAACAATGGTATGTTTAATCCTCATAGGAAATTTAGAATCTTTGTGCCCCTCCAGCTGGAACCTGAGATACATGAAAACTGTATACATCAAGGACTCACATTTATTAGTTCTGCTTGGAGCTGTTGCATTTTGTGCTTCTGGTGCCGCATGGGACAGACAGGGCCAGGCAAGGTGGTGGCTGTGGCCCTGCAGTGGCCTGAGCTGGTCACACCACTTCAGGAGATGCCTCTCTCTGAGCTGAGGTGCCCAGTGGCCAACGGGGCTGAATTCAGAGACAGGTCCCTGAGTTACCCCCTAACAGAGCCAACACCTCTTGCTGACCTCAGGGAGCCCCAGATGTCTGAGATGGAGACA
Source organism: Lichenostomus cassidix (assembly GCF_008360975.1). NCBI lineage: Eukaryota > Metazoa > Chordata > Aves > Passeriformes > Meliphagidae > Lichenostomus > Lichenostomus cassidix. The sequence continues at coordinate 580,354 of NC_139506.1, forward strand.
TGATTGAGAGACCAGACTCATCCCACCCCTGGAGAAGGATTCGGGGTGTTCTCCTTTGGGAGCATGGAATGGGGAGCTGGGTGTCTGCAGACATTCCCTGGCTGAGGGTTTGCTGATCTGGATCAGGAGATTTTAATGGCCGCCTGCAAACCCACACTCACCTTTGGCCCCATTGGTAGATGTGGATGTTCTTCCCTTTGGAGTTCTCTGTGTGTGGAGAAAGAAACACCTCATTAGAGACCATGTGGAAACGAGTGTGTCGCCAGGCACCTGGGAACCTGTAATATCTCAGAGTTGCTCTGTTAAATGTCTTGGATGCCTCAGTAGGCAGCTATGGAGCAGGCAGTAAAGGCTGGGACAACCCTTTGGGGTTCCTTAGTGTCACATTTGGCTGTGATGACACCAAACTGGCCCCAGCTGAGCTGCAGCAGCCTCTGTGCTGTGATTGAAGTTCAGGGACAGTGACTGTGTCCCCTACAACCATTCCCTCCTGAGCTCAGCTTCCCTGGAAGTACTGCAAACAGAGAGAACACAGGAATTATTGAAATAGTTAGGAAAGGTACTGAGGGTGTCTTCTGATCTATTTCCTGTCTTTTGGGATAATTAAAGGTGATCAATACCAAAACATTAATTCTTCAGGGCTAAGCAATGCCCTGGAAGTAGAGTTGAGTATGATGAAAGGTACCTTCCAATTTGGTTTGTTTTTACTTGGGATAAAATGCTGAGTCTGTTTTGAGTGACTCCAATCTGATTTTATTAATGAACAATGGAATTTATTAAGAGTTTTCTGACTTCCTCCTCTCTTGGGACGTGTACCCCTAACAAGCAGGATGGAAACTTAGATTTGATTAAGACAAAACAATCTGCTCATGCAATGGGAGGGAATTTGCCTTTCTCTGATACTGGTCCTCTTCAGTATTTGTTTCCCTTCCATTCCAGAACCTGATCTTCTTTGTCTCCATTGAATAATTTCTAACTAAGGTCTCTTCCTACTCTGTTTGCTTCTTTCTTGTGGAAGAACAGCCCTTGGAGCTCCTTCTACCAGGCACATTGCCCAGGCTGGAAATGGCTCAGTCCAAGAGTTGTCTTGGAGCTCGTTGTTGTTCCCATAATGTGGATCTGCTCAAGAATATCTCTGACTGGCTGGAGAACAATCTCCTCTTAGCTGGGCTTTTCCAGGATGATTTTATTCTCAGCCAGGAGAAGTCCCTGCTGCTTCCTGGGCAGTGTGACTGAGCCTGGCTGCTGACCTGCCATGAACTGCTGCTGAGGAGCCAGCAAGGAAAGGGAACCTTCCCCATCTTTTCCCACAGAACTGCACCTGCATCCCCAGTTTTTCCCAGCTGAAGGAGGGTTTGGGCCTCTATGGAGTGGATGTGAAGAAAATTGCCTTCCCTGAGTAGCTGGACCAAGTGAATATCTCAGAAAAAGTGCATCTGATTAAAAACTATAAAGAAAACAATATCACCATGATTACATGGCAACTGACCTGGTTTTTTTACCAATCTGCCTTTCTCTCCACACTGCCAGTCCAGGTCCCAGTTCCCAAAGGAGAAGCCCCTCCCTGGTGCAGGACCCATCAGGTCTCAGCTCAGTCATGTCTCAGGAGCATGAAAAAAACCTGACAGAAAATCACAACATCCTGGATCCAACCCAAGGATTTCTGGGGCTTCATAATTTCTGCATTCAACTTTGTCTTTCCACTTTTGTGTGTCCTTGTTGCAAGTTTAATGGAAGTTCCTTGGTGCCACATTTTGGTAGAGGTTCAAACTGAGGAAAAGTGTTATGAGGAAGTGATGTTTTATTGCAGTGTAGAAATAAAAGTGGAATGAGGTTCATCCAGCCTTAGACATGGAATGCTTGAGGTCCAACCCCAGACTGTTGTCTCTCATTCCTGCATACCAAGAGAGGCAGAGGTGTCTCCAGAGGGCAGGGCTTCCTGTGCTAGGAAAAATGTCCAAGAGACAAAGGTAAGGTGGTTTTTGGAAGCACTGATTTCTCTCCACTGACTCCACTGGTGCTTGAATGAATTATGCAGACTGGATGTAACTTTCTGCCAGTGAAGACAGTGGAGACCAGAGTCCTTCATGCTGCCTTTTGATATTTGGTATGAAATTCCCATGGGAACTGTGTGTCTTATTCGCTGTTCTGTGCTGTGTGGAGGGGAATCCTTGGATTCATAAAGATAAATGTTTTACCTCACTGTAGGTGCTGCTGGTGGTGACCAAGTGTCCCTTCCAGACCTTTATTCTTTACATTTCTTTGGCTCAGTCAAAGCAGCTCTGTCCATTCTGTGCCTGGACGTGCTACTGTCTTGTTGTGATATTTAACATTTCAAATGTAATGGGTTCAAAAATAATGGGTTCATTATTCAAGGTCACTGTTTTGTTGGTCTGTGGGATTGTCTGAAGATGAGCAGCCCTTCTACAGAGTTAGTCACGGTGACATGTAGCAAAAATGTGTATAAATAAATGGGATTCAAATGGGGTCCAGGGGATTTCCTGATCTCCAGGTAGAACACCCCATCAGTCCCAGGGAATAACATCAGCCAGGCACAGCCACGACCTCGCTGGCCTGGCAAAGTCTGCACACTTTTGGATTCCATCCGCTGTTAATGAGGCCTTTCCCATTTGTATCGCATCACTGCTTACAGTAGTTTGGGGTTTGACTCTCCTCAGTCCTGGACTTTGCAAATTAATGCAGCCACCACTGTTTTGAGTTGAGATCCCTGTGCAGCCTCTGCAGAATTCAGCTGCAAGGGTGCTGAGAGGAGACAGGAACTTTAAATTACATTCATTTCTATAACTGGAAACACAGACAAGCTTTGTAGTTCAGACCTTCATCAGTCCGAAAGTCTGGACCCTTTTCTAATTTAATGTGGTTAAAACATCACAGATGGTGCTGAGTAAGAACAAGCCAAAAAGAGCAGGACCTTCACATTTCTAAACAAGTGGAAAAATCTTCAGGTGTTTGTATTTTTCCCAAGGTTCCAGTCCTGCCCCAAGCCAGAGGAATTCATATCCTTCCTCTGGAGTTGCGGGCACATTCTTTACCTCTAACAGCAATGATGACAGTGGTCAGCTTTTATAAGAGCTTGGAGACAGCTAGTGTGAACATCCCCTGGGAGCAGGATGTCTCAGAGCTATTATTAGCATTTCATAAACTGCCTATTTGACCATCCCATCACTCCAGACAGGCCTTTTCCTTGCTCAAGCCTCCCAAGACCATCAACTGCTTTCACATTTCTGTTTCCACCCCCTCTCACATCAAAGGATTCCATGCTATGGAAAAATCACCTGCCTCATGACCTGGTAGATGGTCCTGTCCACTCAGTCCTTTATTTGGGGAACAGTGAACTGGGTCTCTGTTCATTAAACTTACACTTTAGACATGATCAGACATCCAGTAACTCAAGCCAGCTTTCATTTTCTGTCTCCTTTGCTTGTGGATAGACTGGACTCAGAATTCATTATCCTCAGTGCCCTCCACTGTGTCTTTTCCATCTTTTACCATCCCCTTTTTTGAGACAGAGAAATGCACTAGGGATGCACTGTGTGCTCTATGTGGCAATGTGATAATATTTTAGATTTTAATGAATTTCTTCCCAATCCCTTTCAGTGCTGACATAGTTGTTTCATCTGAGCACTCACCCAGCTCTGTATTTCTCTTTGACACAGGATCTGTGGTGATGAGATCGATGCTGGCACCATGACCATCCAGAAGGCCATCCAGCTCTTGTGCTCCTCTGATGACAAGTACCAGGCCATGGGGGCTTACTACCTGCAGCACACCTGCTTCCAGGATGAGTCTGCCAAGCAGGAGGTGAGCAGACTCCTCCAAAGCTCTGCTGCCACACTGGGGGTGATGGCACAAGAGAGGGATGGGACTGGTTTTCCTCAGTACTAAGGATCCACAGATTCCCTGGTTTTCACGAGGTGCTTTAAACCTCATTAGTCAGACTCAGGTATTGATTAAGTGGATTTTTCAGCGATTAATGGCCACTTTCTCCCAAAAGCAGTTGGTCAGGATTTAACGCCTGGAATAGTTTCCGGGTAGCAGAGGAGACTGTTGCCATTGTCACCAGGAGCTGCTCTAGCACAGGGTAATGAGGTTTGGCAGTGTGGAAGCTGCCATCCAACATCCTCTCCTGGGGGCAACTGCACCAATTCCACATAAATCTTTTGCTGTCTCAGAGCTGTGGAGTCAGAGCCAGACAAAGCTGCCTTAAGTCCCACTGTGACATTTGCTGGGCATTGATCAGTGACTCTGCAGCCCTTTGCAAGCCTTTTTCACAGCCCTTTGTCAGCCTTATTCACAGCCCTTTTCCAGACTATTTCAGCCACCTGAGCCAATGGGTTAATTAGTGATTGTGTACAAATATTCTTTATACATCCATAGTGGGGGCTGCCCCATCCCTGAAAGTGTCCAAGGTCAGGTTGGGCAGTGCTTGGAGCAACCTGGGGTAGTGGAAGGTGTCCTTGCCCATGGCAGGGGGTGGGACTGGTTGAACTTTAAGTTCTCTTCCAGCCCAAACCCCTCTGTAATTCTGTGATATTTGATCATAGAGAAGCCCTTCTTATAACACAGGTTATTCTTCTGATGCCTGAAGGATCGATCTGATGCAGCAAGGATGTCGCCGAAGTTTATCCCCACCCTGGGTTTATCAAGATGCCAAGCCTTTAGAAGTGGCTTTCCCTGTCTTGGCATCACAGTGGAGCTGGAAGTGCTGGTGTGGGGCTGTGCCTCTGTGCCCTGGCTGTGCCTGGCTGAGTGCAGGTGCCCATCCCATGTTCATGGGGCTGATTGTGGGGTGGCCACACCCTTTGTTACCGTTGCAAACCCTCTCTGAGCACTGGGCTGTCCCATCCTTCCCAGAAAAATACGCCAGAGCACATCGGTGACTCATCCCAGCATACGCTTGTTTTCCTTCCCTCCTGAAAGGTGCTCATTCACTGTCCATTGTCAGCAAACCTCCGCCGACAGGGTGTTTGTGCCAGGATGGGCTCCGGGCGGGATCACGCCTGGTGCAGAGCACATCCCACAGCAGGAACACAGCATTTGGAGGGCTCAGCTGCAGGGATTTGCCTTCAAAGCTCTATGCCCTGTGTATGGTGTCCTGAGGTCTGGGCTCCCTCTACTGCCTCTGGCTGACCTCAAGGGTGGTGACACTGGTCATGACCATCCCTCTGAGCTCAGCCTGTGATCTCAGGATGCAGATAAATGACCACAGCATGTCATTAGATAGCTATTAATGGCTCTGCATATAGGCAGGGCAACATTTCCACCTGGTGCAGACTGTGGAGGTGGGTGAAAGTTTGCAGGAGCACATTTCCAGAGGCAAAGGCCTCTGTCCATGGCCATTACTCGTAGACAGCCACTCTTGAACCTCCAGGCCAGGACCTTTGTGCTCATGACCTATGGCCTGAACCAGATTTGCCATCTCTGGCCCTTGTTCCCTGCCAGCTCTGCTTCTCGTTCCCTGCCAGCTCCCCCAGGATGGGCCATGTGATCCCTGGCACTGCCAGTGCAGTTCTGGGTGCCCCTGTCCCAGCAGTGTCCTGTGCTCTGTGCTGAAGGCACAGGTCTGTGCTGGTGCCATGATCATGGGAGGTGTCTGTCCTATGTCAGTCCCATGTCTGTCCTTGTGTCTGCCCCGTGTCTGTCACATGTTCATCCCCTGTTTCTTGTGACACTCCATGCTCATGTCCTGTGTCTGTCCTGTGTCTGTCCCGTATCTGCTCCAGTGCTCCATGCTCATGTCCCATGTCTGTCCCATGTCTCTCCTTGCCAGGTCTACCGGCTGGGGGGCATTGCTAAGCTGGTGGAGCTGCTCCGCAGCCAGAACCAGAACGTGCAGCGGGCGGCAGCTGGAGCCCTCCGGAACCTGGTGTTCAAGAATCCCACCAACAAGATCGAAACCCGGCGGCAGAACGGGATCAGGGAGTGCGTGAGCCTCCTCCGCAGGACAGGCAACACTGAAATTCAGAAACAGCTCACAGGTACCAGGAGCTGCTTAGCCCCAGCAGGGCCCAGGCTCTCCCTGCCTGTGGTCCATAGCTCTGGTGATGCCCCAGCACAGAGAGGTGTTATATGCTCCTCTTGCACCAAAGGGTGACCTAAATCAGAAGGCAGAGGAGGTCCAGGCCCTTCCATGTTCTATTAAGGTTCCTCACTTCCTAAGTGTCCGTTGGGGAAGCACCTGCCCCAGGTCCTCCCCCAGTTATGGTCGCCCTGCCATTCCCATGGCTCCCTGCACCCCTGGCCCCTGTGCTGTTCCCAGGAAGGGCCAAGGGAGCTGCCAACCTCAATAGCGTTGGCTGAGTTCTCTCATTGGTGCCTCACCTTTTCCTGAGGAATTGACAGGAGTTTTTTGGTCCAGGTCACCCTCAGCTGTGTCCCAGGTTTTATGTGCAAGCCTTTCTAAGATCCCTGGAGAGATGCTCTCCCCTGCAACCTGATGGCAAAAAAAGCAATTTTGAGAGGAGGGAGGATGCTTAAATGCCCACCTCCACATGGGCCCATCATGCCTGTCTCCCAAAGGAGTGGACAGGGACTAGGGTATTGGGCAGCCTCTGAACCTTCAGCTAGGAGGGATGAAGGGAAGAAGGATTTTGGTGCTGGAATCACTCTGACCTAAACAAAGTTTATAATGCACAGGACCCTGTGCTTGAGCTTGTGTCCCACCTCCTTCCTAGGACTGCTCTGGAACCTCTCTTCCACTGATGAACTAAAAGAAGAGTTGATACAGGAGGCCCTCCCTGTGCTGACAGACTGTGTTATCATCCCTTTCTCGGGCTGGTCTGATGGCAGCTGCAACAGGACACGAGAAATTATTGACCCAGAAGTGTTCTTCAATGCCACAGGGTGTTTGAGGTGAGTCACCAGGCAGGGACTGACTGCATCTTGTGTCTGTGGGCAAATGCGGAAGCTGTCTAAATCCTCTTACAATGAGCTGAAATCATGCTCATTACAATTGTGTTAATGAAAAATTCTCCTTGAGAAAGCTTTCCTAAGAGAAGGTGCAGAAAAAAAATACATATAAAATACTTGTCTAGCGGCTTTTTATTTTTAATAAGTTTGTTCTTGCTAAGTCTCTTCTCAAAAAATACAGAAGTTGCTTTGTGAAATACTGAAACCCATCAGTGTTCAGCTCAGCCCAGGAAACTGGGCAGATTTTGCCTTTAAAGTTTTGAGACTTCCAGAGAAAACAAACTGGTTTGGGGTTTACGTGACAAAAGGACAGAATTCTCTGTGTGGGGAAATCAAGGATTTTCCCACTTCTTCTAATAACTGTTTTCGCACAGAGCAGTCCCATTGTCCTGGAGTTTTCCTGGCTCTTTTTATCAGGACGCTCAGCTACGAAACAGGAGGTGCAGACTGAGCCCAGAGTAGTTTATTTTGTTCACGGGAAACCAGAGCCCTTTTGCAGAGGTTCTTCGCCCTGACTTGCTGTTTCTCCTACCTCCCTCCTCCACTTGGATGTGAGCTCCTTGTCTCAATGGGAACAAGTGGGGCAAAAACCTGCCCTGTATAATGAGGTACTTTCATCAAGGGAAGCTCTCCCCGAGGGAGGCAGCGCTGGCCGCGCCCTTCCCAGACATGCAGCTCGCAGGAGCTAGAGGTGCTTATGAAACGAGAGGCTGAGCAGGGCAGTGCCTTTGGAGACCTGATACCATCGGCTTCTGTGGCTGGGAACCATGTCTGGGAGATAGGGAGTGCTGCTCCCTCCTTCCCTGTCCTGGAAGGCAGCTCCCCTGAGCAGCTGCGGCTTGGGATGCGTGGGGTACGGAGCGTATGAGATGCTCTGCTTTAAGGCCATCCCAACTCACCAACACCATAAAATCTCCCATTAAAATGAGAGAAAGAGAATGGCAACAGCTTGTAAAAACTCTGTGGAGTTTAACTCAAAGCAGGCTCTGCCTCCTGAGACTGATCCCAGTCTTTGGCAGCAGTGCCCAACACCCCAAAGGAGACTGCCAGGTGCAGGTCAGCAAGGGAGCTCCAGAGGCCTGAGGGAGCAGGACTGGGGAGCAGGGAGAGTGAGGGAAGCTGGGAGCTGGATCTGGAGCCCCTGCTCCGAGGGCTGAGCCAGGACTGCTCTGAGTCATTGCTCTGCCACATCAGAACACAGGGATGAGAACAGCCCTGGGTTTGCCCTGGGCCCGAGCCATTGCTGCTCAAGCATTTCTGGATTGCAGATGAATCCATGTTAATGAGGAGGCTGCAAATCACAGTGAACATCAGATCCAGTTCTGGAATGCCTGCAGTGAATATCTCGCAACCACTGCCAACCTCTCTTTGTTTTTCGTTGGCAAACTACAAGGCAACGAAACAGGGAAGAAAAACAGAACAAAACAACAAAACCCATATCCTGTTACTGGAAAAGCTTTTCTGTCCTGGCAGCCACCGCTGTCCAGGAACCCATTTCAGCCTCACAGATGGGTCAGTCCCTCTGGTCAGAGCCGTTGCTGCTCTCCAGTATCTCCACCCTGTTCCCCACACAGACATTTCTGCTGACCTTGGGCAGGTCTGTGCTTACAACCCTATGCAGCTTCTTGATGATCACAGCAACCCCAGATGGTCTTTAGCCAGTCTTCCCTTTGGAAGCTCCTCACAGGAGACAGTGTTTGTAGTGGCACATGCAGAGCCTGTGAGGCAACGTTCTGCTGGTGACTGTCCTTGGGAGTGTGTCCTCTATGCAGGGCTCCTTACAGGACATGTTCCAGGTGAAATCAGGCCTAAAGAGCAACAAGGGAGCTGTGCATTAGTGCAGTCCCACCAAAGGCCTCCAAAACGAGAGCAATTCATTAGCCTTGCTGAACCAGCCAAAAATCCCTGAATTCAGTGACAGCCATAGCCAGAACAGAGCCTAACTCACCCTCTCTCCTCCTTGTCCCCTGCCATGCTCCTCAATGGCTCCTCAGGAACCTGAGCTCTGCAGACATGGGGCGCCAGACCATGAGGAATTACCCCGGCCTGATTGACTCGGTCATGACTTATGCCCAGAACTGTGTGGCCTCCAACCGCCCTGATGACAAGGTACCAGCTGCTGCCCCAGCCTGTCTAGCCCCACAGTTAATAATTAGAACCTTGGGAATGCCTCAAAATCATATTCCAACAAACACAAGGTGGGGAGGGGGCTAGGCTCTCTAGTTTCTCTTGTCCTTTCAAGCCCCAGTGGGATCTCTTGGAGCATTGCAAGTCCTTGGGGCTCTGGGCCTGAAGTAGAGCTGGGCTTTACAATTTTCCTTTACCAAACACAGAGCAGCAGTAAAATACCTGGGCTTCTGAGTCCCCAGTATGCTCCCTTCCCTTCCCTTCCCTTCCCTTCCCTTCCCTTCCCTTCCCGTCCCTTCCCTTCCCTTCCCTTCCCCAGAACCTTCCAGCATCTAAACCTCCATCTCTTGCTCTTCCCCCCCCACAACATCTCCTCATCCAGCAGGACTCAAGTGTTTAATCCCCAGACTGGAACCATATTCAGGAGGAAGTCAGGAGTTGGCATCTCTTTGTCAGTACCCTGACTGTGACTGATGGCTGTGTGTGAACAGCACTTGCCTTGGACAAAATAGTGTTTGTAGACAACTTTTTGGAAGTTCATCACCCTCAAATTCTCAATACCTGGGAAAGTACCAAAATTATTTTGAATTCTCTCCAGATTGAGCAAATCCTCTTTTGTGGGAAGTGGCTTTTGCAGGAAGCTCCTTTCCAGCAGCACCCACAGAATGTAGCTCTTTGGAAATGTAACCATGGGTTCTGGTGTTGGTTATGGGTATCCAGCCAAAATTCTCCCTTGCTCTTCCCAGTGGGCACTGTGACATCCAGGGAAAGGAGGCTTAAGGCCTGTTCTTGGTAAAAAGTGTCACCTGATCTGTAGCTGTGACTCGGAGAGAATCATTGGAAGTTGACTGCGGTGAAAGGGGGACTTTGAAAAATTGGAATTTCATAGTTTGATCCAACCACTCTCACACTCTCTTTTCCTGTTTGCCAACTTGTCTGTGGCAGCGTGACCTCCCAAGGTTCTGTGGGTCAGCAGCTCCCTGAGATCCTCACTGCAGCATCTCTGTGACCTTCCTTCACTTCTGTTCCTGCTCCTTCTCTCCCATTCCTCACTCCTTGAACCCGGTCCAGGAGCATCTGTGGTGCTAAAAAAGCTGATTATGGCCCTCTGGTGTCTATGTCCTCTGTCCTCTCTATGTCTATGTCCTCTCTGGTGCTGCGCCATATTCTTCTGCCTAATGTAATGTTTGAATTTTTATTCATCTGGGGGTGATGCAGTCTGTGGAGAACTGCATCTGCATCCTGCACAACCTCTCCTACCGCTTGGATGCTGAAGTTCCCAACAAATACACCCAGCTCAACCACATGGCCCGAAGTGTTTACATGGATAAGACTCTCACAGGTTGCTTCAACAGCAGGAGTGGGAAAATGGAGGTAGGATGTGCCACTGAGGGTTTGGGAATATGATGTTCAGCCCCAGGCAGGGGCTGCAAGGGAAGAGCAGGATCTGAGCTCCCCATTTCTCATGTCTTTGCAGAATGATGAGTATGGGGTCCCCCTTCCCGAGGAGGATTTCAAACCTAAAGGCCCCAGCTGGCTCTACCACTCAGATGCCATCCGCACCTACCTGTCCCTGATGGATCAGAGCAAGAAGGATGCCACCCTGGAAGCTTGTGCTGGAGCTCTGCAGAACCTCACTGCGAGCCGAGGGCTGGTAAGAGCTTCCCTCTCCTCCACACGTGTGCACCCAAATGTGTCAGCACTTCCATGGAATCAGAGAATCAGTAAGGTTGAGAAGACCTCTAAGGTCACCAGTTATCATCACTTCACAGCCGTCAAAAAGAAAAATGTCCTCCTTAAACCTCAGGGCACCACAGCCAGTCTTTCTGCAGTGGATGATCCAGTGGGATGTTTATTAATTCCAAACCCGGGGTCTCATGAGGAGCTACAATTGGCATCCCAAGGATCTGTTCCAGATCCATACACTGGGTTTCCGAGTTTCCCCAGCCTGTTGGTCACACTACCAGCAGCTGATGGTGTTGGCACCCTCCCACAGGGCAGCACTGAGGGTAAGCCCAGATGTGCACCCATGGTCAGATGTGATGAGAGGTGGGAGAAGGGCTGTGCCACCACCTGTGCGTGTGTTCCAAGGGGAGGTGGCTCTAATGACAGGGTGGGTTGTGCTGTGGATTGCAGCTTGTCCACACCTCAGAGCTGCCTGTGTAATAGCTGTGACAGATGTCCTGACCCATGGGCACGGCAGCATGGTGGTGCCAGGGGCTGGGTGACGCTGTGGCACTGTGAGGGACACGTCACCACCACGGCTCCGCTGGTCCACGTTGCTGCCCTGGGCAGGTCCTCGCAGGCTGCCTCCACTGGGACAGCCCCTGACTTGTCTGTTTGTGCCCAGCTCCATCAATCCCAATTTAAATAAGATGGATGGGGAGATAAAGAGATAATGATTCCATAGGTAGGAGAGGCGTGTCACGTGTGGGGAGTGTCCCACCCAGAGACACGGGTGACTCACACAGAGCCTTGTCTGCTGGCATGGCATTAACCTGCCAGCTCTGATCTACTTTTGTCACAAGGATTTCAATGCTAAATAATTGGGAACTTTGATTTTTGGAAATTTAAGTAAGCAGTGCCATGAACCGGAAGGTAGAGAGAGGCTGTCATGGATGGGTAGAGCTGGTCAGAGAAATGGGGCTGGAGTTTGTGCTCCAGGGAAAAGAAAATTTCAGCAATCAACAACATTGCACAAGGAACAATCAACCAAACCCAGCTCTGACAGTGCTGGAGCAACTTAATTCCGCCTCCTGGAATGGAATGGCTGAAATTTGTCTGGATGTGCAAAGTGGCGCCTCCCCTCAAGGGTCCCTTTCCAGCTCAGAGCTGGAGCTGGAGTTGCTAGGTTTGCTTCACTTGATGGAAAGGGAATCTGGGGATGAGCTTACAGAGCATGCTGTGATCCTTTAGCCAATAGAGGAAGGCTTTGAATGGCCTTCAACTGCACTTTACACACCCCAGTCCTATTGGTGTGAGTGTGGAGCAGGACACATGTGACTCCCAGATCATGGGAGGGAAATTGGGTTTCAGCCCCCTGGAAGAGGGTTGTTTTCCAGCCCCTTCTCTCCATTCCCATGTCACTGTTAATGGACATGTGTCTCCAGCAGCCTTTCTGGCGGGGCAGTAGCTGAGAAGTTCGGTTTAAACTCTGTCAATAAGGGCAGTTTACTCAGGGGATGTGCTTGAACTCATCTGCCCTGGCTGCATCCTGAGACCTTCTACATTTACAAGCATGAGATCACATCTAAGATGTGTATTTTTGGTCCTTGGATTGCTTTCTAAAGGCATCTGTTATCTGTTTCTGCTGCCCCATAGCCCACTGTGGCATGGCAGGGAGCTGTGAAGGGCCAGGGCAGGGAGCTGCCAGGGGGTTTTGAAGGGTGGCGGCAACAGGGACATGAAGGCAAAACTTCTCAAGCTTTCAGAATGTCAGTTGAGTGATCAACTGCTCCACTGGGGCTCCAGAGAACATCAGAACCAGCTGCATCACAGCAGATGAGAGGCTGACTTTTCAAATGTCACGGCATCAAGGAATCATTAAGGTTGGAAAAGCCCTCTAAGATTGCCAAATCCAACTGTTTCCCCATGTTCACCACTAACCCATGTCCCCAAGTGCCCCATCCATGTATTTTTTGAACATTCCCAGGGATGGTGACTCCACCACTGCCCTGGATAGCTGTGCCACTGCTTGACAGCTGCTTTGGTGAAGAAATTTTCCCCAATATTCAATCTAAACCTCCCCTGGGGCAGCCTGAGACTATTTCCCCTTGTCCTATCACTTGTTCCCTGAGAGCCGAGCCCAAAGCCCCCCTGGCTGCAGCCTCCTGTCAGGGAGTTGTGGAAAGCCAGAAGTTTTCCCCTGAGCCTCCTTTTCTCCAGACTCCCGTAATTGTGGGGAAGAGAGGTAAAACTGACAGAGTAATTAGGATTATGGCAGCAGGAGAAGGAATTATACAGTGCTCATTTTATGGTATAGTAACATTCCTCCAGCTCTGACCATCATCCCAGCTGTGTCCCCCTGGCATTGAAAGTCATGGACATCTCTGCTCTCCCTCAGATGTCCAATGCCATGAGCCAGTTGATTGGGCTGAAGGAGAAGGGTTTGCCCCGCATCGCTCGGCTGCTCCAATCCAACAGCTCCGAGGTTATCCGGTCTGGGGCCTCTTTGCTGAGCAACATGTCCAGGCATCCTGTGCTCCACAAAACCATGGGTAAGTCCTTTCCCTATGCTGGATCCCAGCTTTCAGCCCTGTGGGATCTGCCCAGCTCCCTTTGTAAGCCACATAAGGAGACTTAGCCACGCTCCAGAACTGGGCAGAGCAGTGTCATTTCCTCTGGCCCCAAGGACGGTCACCAGTGCTGTGTGACACGTGCTGTGCTTTACGGACAGTGACAAACGTACAGGACCATAAGGGTGACAGTGTTTTGGGAGCTGAGTTGGACTTGAGTGCCCATGGCCAACAACACTGCTCTTTCAAAAGCCTGCAGCCCTCCTTTTGTCTTGACAAAATCCACTGATGACAATTGTACCATCACTGTCCAACACTGCCAGTGCCTCCCTGCAGAGATAACTCTGCTTGCTGTTAACACAAATAGAGTAATTCACTTGTGCCAGATTGTGTTTAATTGTTGATTGGAACATTCCTCCACCTCTTTAGCTCACCAGGTGCTCCCAGATGTGTCCCGTCTCCTGTCGTTCCAGTCTGGAAACACCAGCAGCTATGGGGAGATCATGACATCAGCTTGTTACACTCTGAGGAACCTCATCATGTCCAACCCCCACCTGGGAAAGTCTTACCTGTCCAGCAACTTACTAAATAATGTAGTGAGCCTGTGCCGGAACGGGTGAGTGTGGGGCATGAGGCAGGGGCAGAGACAGACTGACCCCGGAGCCTTCCCAACACCCTTCGGAGCCAGAGCAGAGCATTATTCCTTCCTAATAAAGGAATTGGGCATGTGGGTGGGCAGAAATCCTCAGCACTGGTTTAGTGGAAACAGGCAGGAGCCATCCCGGGTGGAATTTGCAGAGGGGCCTCTGGAAATTTTCTGGTTGAATTTTAGGAAATTCTAAAAAGAACTGAAGCATCAACATCTTAAAGTCTTTTAAAAATAGTACTTATAGAGCTTATTAAAAAGAATTTATTTTTTTATACAAGCAGATAGTGACAGGGCAAGGGGGAATGGTTTCAAACTAAACAAAGGGAGATTTATACTGGGTATTAGGAACAAATTCTTCCCTATGAAGGTGGGGAGGCCCAGGCACAGGGTACCCAGAGAAGCTGTGGCTGCCCCATGCCTGGAAGTGTCCAAGGCCAGGTTGGATGGGGCTTGGAGCAATCTGGTATAGTGGAAGGGGTCCCTGCTCATGGCAGGATGAGCTTTAAGGTCCGTTCCAACCCAAACCAGTCTGGGATTCTCTGATCTATAAAAATTCCAGCCCTCAGAACAGGGGATGTCAGTGACTTCCTGGCTCCTGGGCTTCCCTCAAACTTTGCCATGAAGGTCAGATCTGAGGTTCAGCATTGCAGGTACACAAGGATTGTGCTTAACTTTTATGTGCAAATCTGTTCATCTTTTTTATTGAATCATCCTCCTCAAGATGCAGCTCTGGGGGAGCACAGACAGGAATTATTTTAAGTACCTCCCTGGTCTACTCCTGTATTTTACATCAGTTGAGCAATCTCATAAAATTTTACCACTTTCTATTTTAGGATTCTGTTTGGGGTTTGGTGGTAGGAATTCTGTCCTGTTTGTTATCCATATTCCCTGAAGCACAAGCCTGTCAAGCCTTGCCAAGCTCTGTGTTCATTTCTGGCCAAACTGGTGTTAAACTTCCATTATCTTTGACCATGTTCTCTCCTTCCTAGGCTTTCATCTGTCCTGCCATCTGTCTTTGTTTAAAAATGCCTTAGACAAGGAACCCATTGTTTTCTGTTGTGAAAACCATTTGCATGCCTTCATCATCCTTTGATAAAGCTCTTCCAATCCACCTCTTATTCCATGGCAAAGACACTCTCAGTCATTATACAGGACCTCCTTGTTTAGTTTGGGCCTGGGCCAAGGAGCATCACTCTATTTGCTGCTTTTATTTGCTTCCACTCTTCAACGAGCCCAATTACCATGAAACCCAGCCCTCTTCTAAGCCCTCGTTGTTTTGAATGGAATTTACTGGTGCTGAAGGCCCGCTGTGGCTCCCTCAGACCAGTGCTCAGTAATTTGCTGCTCCAGCACAGCCTTGCTCAACCCGGGCTGGGAACACTTTAATTGCCTTGGCTGCTGGGGATGAGCTTGGTTGGCACTGACTCACTGAACTGTGAGGAGTTACCAAACTCTGGAGATGTCTCCAGTCCTGCCTGGATCACAAAGTCCTCCTGAGAAACTCCCAGTTCTTACAATATCCAAAACTTGAGTTATTCCTTCTCCATTACCCATTTTTGTCCCCAAAGATTTTTATGCTATTCAATTATTAGGGGAAAAAAGAGAATAATTTCTACACAGGACTAATCTTACTTGTTCAAGCTGTGTTATTTCAGGCTGTTCCAGCAGAGCAGATGTTGGAGTGACTTCGGACTCTTTCTAGGTCACAAGGTGAAATTTTCACATGTAGCCTGTGAACAAAAAACCATTAGAGTGGGATTTGTCCAGCCCTACATCAGAAAGAGCCTCCCCTCTCCCCAGTGGCAATAAATAAATACCCCACCTGTGCTGGGGGCTGGCTGAAGCCCCCAGATCCCCACAGTGGTTCTGAATGTGCTGAGTTCAACATCAGCAACCTCCCCCTTCCCAGCACTGCAGGCAGCAGAGAGAGGGGGGACAGAGGGGGCTCAGGGGGACCCACTTGCCAGGGAGGACACAGGGATACCCTATACCCTGTCAGGATTTTGCAGTATTCTCTGTTAATCTTCCTCAGCTGCCTTTGGACATTCTCTGACCCCAGGCTGAGGTCGATGTCTGGGTGTTCCTTCCCTGTGTCTCCTCTGCCACCCACAGATCTGCCCTGTGTTTCTGAGCTGGGCTCTCACTGCATTTCCAGCTGCAAACCGAGAGCTCAACCTGCTCAAACCACTTTAGAGTCATAGTTTAGAAAGAGACTCAAGGTTCCAGAGCAGTGAGTTACGGATCTTGCCCTTTCCCATGTTTCTTTCTCCTCATGTTTCTTGTAGCTGGATTCTGACTGAAAGGCAGAAAGGGTTCAGCAGTTTATCTGATGGATGTGGTTTTTTCTCCTTCCTGGAGGAGCATCCCAATTAAATAATTGTCTGTATCTCCTGCAGATGCTGTCATCTTTGACACGGGGTTAATGGTCATATGGGGTTCCTTTATTCTTCATTATTTTTAATCCAAATTGCCAAAGTATTTAATAGTTTCTTCAGTTTTTGGTGATGTTTCTGAAAATCAAGCTACTGGATCTGATTATTGGGGTGTTTGCTTTCCTTTTCATTTTTCATCTCCAACTGTCTGAAAAACATTTCTCTGCTCATTTTCAACATTATTTCATTAATTAAATTATAATCCTCATTAATTCTACTGGTTGCACTTGAAGCTTTTCCCAAAATCTGTCCCTGTACTTTAGAGCATCACATTTGCAGTTCATCCCTTTACCATGGATTTATTTCTGTTTCTCTTTGTTCCTTCCCTTTTCACACATTTTCTGTTGCAAAGTTTTATTTTGCAGTTCAATTCTACCACAGCATTTTACCAAAGTTAATCTTTCAAGAAACACAGTTCTTCCTTTGATGGTTCCCTGTGGAAGAGGGATCTTCTCATCCACACATTTCCAACTTCCCATTTCTCACAAAGATTGCACTTTGATATCAATTTTACAATCTTTTCACATCTTGAAGCAACTATTGTTCTGGGTATTCTTTGGCATTCTCAGTGACACACATAAAGTTCTTTGTACTTTTGTCCTTTGAGAAATAATTATTTCTCCCCATTATTTGATGTTTATGTACAAGATTCTTGTCTTTTTTGCCCCCATTCTCTTTCTCCCCATTCCCCACCATCTCCTTCTGATTGTGTCTTGCTGGTGTTTTGTTAAGCCCGTAGTTTTTCGGATGACTCCTGCCACTGCCACCAGAGGACATATCCCTCCTTGCCTTTCTACAACTTTTCATGAATAATTGTATTTGTGAAAAACAAACTGTCCTTAAAATCAACTTTGATTTTCAGGCAATTTGTTATTAAGGAACTTTTTTCCCATATCAGCTGTCCTTGATATTCTGCTCCATGTTGCTGTATTCACACTATTCCTAGCACTTTTGCTTGGAATATGCTGCTTTATCTACTGAAGTTGGCACTGAAGAGCTCCACCAGCTCATACTGATCTTTTTATACCTAAATAGCAGCAGTAGGTGGTGTATGAAACAGTCAGTGCCAATCCTTCAAGTGAAAAGTTTGGAAATACTTCCGCCTTAGTTCATAAATGACTCAGGTACCAATGCTGGTAATTTTGGTTTGAAAACACAAAACTTTTGAGATCTTCTCTGGAGACATAGTGGCAAAAAGTACATATTTAGCATCATTAGAAGTAGATTACTTCAAAAATAAGAGAAAACTACTCTGGCTTAGAAAGAGAGAAACAATTTGAAACTACAAATCCTTGAAAGAGAGAGTCCAGTTCATGCTCTGCCTATCTGATCATAGCTACCCTTGGGTTTGTAGGGCTTTAATAGCTTTTCAGCCACAGACAACATTTCAGCCAAAAAATGTTTTAAAACATTGTCATTCTGGTGTCAGAGCATAGGGTGGTCATAACCAGAGAAGTGATTTGGAAATAAAACCCAGTTTTTCTGTCTCAAAGCATTGCTCAGGGATTTGTGGCTGTCCCCCAGCTCTCCACACAACACCAGGAGCTGCACAACCCCTTTGAAGTTTATGACCAAGTTAAACTCGATCATTTCTTTGGTAACAGCGGCTGTGTATTTCAGAGAAATGCCCCAAAATTTACTGGATGTGGTTCCATCCCTGTCCTCCTACACTCTAAGTATGGAGTTGAGGTTCCTCATGACTTCTTGGTCCCATTTCTTGGAGCCTTTTGGGGTCTGTTTTGAGGAATGTTTTGAGGAGTGTTTTTGAGGACAAGTTTTTGTGGAGCTTTATCAGACAGGGAGGGTCCCAAGCCTGGTCCTGCTCCTCTCCATCACCCTGGGTGTGACAGGCTGGGGCTGCTGCCCTGAGCCCAGAGCAGGAGTCTCCCACAGCCAGAACGAGGCCCCGGAGATCGGGAGCAGTGATGGGAGTCAGCAGGGAGGGGATATCTGGGTATGAAATGTTCCAAAATTATCAGAGGTCTTGCGATGACTCACGGTTTCGAGCTGTTACGTGAGCAGGTATCTGTTCCCTCGTGCTGAGTCAGGGCTCTGAGCTGCTTGCAAATGTTGTTATTGCAAATGCTCCCATCCCTTGTCCTCTCCAGGCAGCTCTGAGCTCCTCTGCCCTCTCCCAGGAGATCCACCCACGCTGTCCCTGCAGACTCCAGCGAAGGGTTGGCACCATTTCCCTCCTCTTTCCTTCTCTCAAATCTCAGACTCAGCTAAGTTCAATGTTCATTTTCCTCGCCTCTCTCTCATTTGCCCTGTTCTGGTCACAGTTGTTGTCACACAACATTGCAGAGAGAGCAGGGAGGGTGTTACTGACAGTCCTGCTTGTGGCTAGCCAGGCTCCCAGCTAGAGCTGGGCTTGTCCCAGGCTGTCAGCAGTGTCTGTGGGGTGCTGCTCTGTGCCTGCCATAATCCTCCTGCTGCTTTCATCTTCCCAGCTCCTGTCCGAAAGCAGCCGAAGCTGCTCGACTCCTCCTGACAGACCTTTGGTCCAACAGGGAGCTCCAGAGTGTGCTCAAGCAGGTAAGGACAACCCAACCTGCTCCCGGGAGTCAGGAACGGCCCTTGGCTGTTCACTTGGTGAAGTGGGGAGCTGGCAAAGGCCCTGATCCAGCAGCAAGTGGGGCAGCACCCAGGAGGAGCCCCGGGCACCTGGGCGCTGACTCTGGGGACAAAGCAGATGGTGACGTGCCTGTGGCAGGCATCTTCCTCCCTGGGGATGGTGCTGGTAAAGGTGGGATCCTCCCCGGCACAGCCCCCTTGCTCTGGGCTGGAACTCACTGGGCATTTTGCCGTCATTTAGGGGATTCCCTCAATTACAGTCCATTGGGTCCCAACAATCCCTGGCAAGGTCCCTTTTCTCTTCCTGTCCATTTTCTTCTGAGTTCATAGCCCTGCCCTGTGGTTACATCCACCCTGATGTCAGGGTAAGCTTTCAAACCAAGAGGAGGAGTATTTGGGAGGTGTTTTTCTCCCTGCAACAGAAGCTGGGAAAGTGCAGAGCCAGATGAGCACTGAGCCAGCTCCAGCTCCCATCCATCTCCCATCTCCCATCTCCCATCTCCCATCCATCTCCCATCTCCCATCTCCCATCTCCCATCCCCCATCCCCCATCCCCCATCCCCCATCCCTCATCTCCAGCTTGCAACCCCAACTCCCAGCTCCTGCTCCCGGTCGCTTTCTTTGAACAAGCTGGGTTTTTCCAACTCAAGAGCAGCAGCACCTGCAGAGAGTTAAGGGCCAAATTAAAGAGAAGGAGGAATCCCTACAAAGGGGAGCACCTGGAGGCAGGAGCAGATCACCCAAACCCTGTTCCCGTATTAACAGTGAGGGACTCTCTGCACAGGAGCTGGGGTGGTTTTGTGCCAGGCTCTGCTCACAGCCTGTGCCAGCTCATTTTGGTGTGACTGAGTCACTCTGGTGTTCACACAGAGGTTCATTGCATAGGTAAACGTTAGGGGAGGGGGATGGGAGGCTGCAGGGGCACATGCATCATGCATAGACTTTTTCCAGGCTGAGGAACTAAATGAAATAATACTTAGTGAATGATTAAATAAAGGCTTCCTCCAAAGACTTGGAAGAGTCCAACTCTGGGCTGATGGAAAGCAATGCAAGGAAAAGCAACAGTGGAAGGTGTCCCTGCCCATGGCAGAGGGTGGAATGAGATGAGCTTTAAGGTCCCTTTAACCCAAACCATTCCATAGTTCTATGACTCTATGAAGATGAAGTTCATCAGTAAGAGTGACAAAGGCACCCAGAGGGCTGACAGAGGAGGCTGGCTGAGAATGAAGCACACCTTGTTGGGCAGAAGGCTCTCAATAACTGCTCTCAGTGTGGAAACCGATATGCACTCACTGCACTTCATATGTTTCTGCTTTTTCAGCAAGGGTTTGATAAGAACATGATGGGATCTTTAGCAGGAACGACCTTCAGGACCCTCTCCTCCAGATTTTAGAGCCTCTCCATGCACATTCAGGCTGCAGGTGAGAACATGGACCTCGTGGTGGATTTGGGGCACAGGAATCCTTTGAGTCTGTTGCTATTTTAATAACCTCCAAAGTGTGTTTGGGAGATTTTAATCCCAAATCTTCTCAGCCCAGTCTGCTCCTTTAAGAGGTCGGGGCTGTGCTGCCCCTGGGCCCAGGGCAGATGTTGCCCCCACTACCCAGCTGTGCATTTTGGAGAGCTCAGCACGTATGTCCCAGGACACACAAAGCTGCTTGGCTTGGCAGTGTCTCTCACTTCCTTTGCCAAGCAATCACTGATTCAGTGCATTTTCCCAAACCCTCCCAGGTGAGGCTCTTCCTGGGATTCTCCCTGGCAGTGCCCTCATTCCTAAACTTTAAGCAATGTTATCCAGACAGTGCCAGTAATGTGCAGTGAATTCCAGCACATCCATGGCTTCAGCCATCAGCCTTAGGGATTATTTGAGCCCTTAATCCACCTATCAGCCTCAGGTCAGAACTGAGAACTACATTCTGTGAACTAAAAATCCCAACAGAGAATCCAGGGAAGAGAAACTGTGGACAGAATTTCCAGGGCATCATTATGGGTTTATATTCAGTCTGAAATGAGGATTGAACCCATCAGGGACTTTTCACTCATGATTCCCACTGAAGGCAAAAGCTTTAAGCACTTTGCAAATACCAGAGGTCTCTTGGATAGTGTCTGAGGTTATCCAGAGGGAATTATTTTCTTCCTTCCCCAGCACAGTCCTTGTGATCAAACCAAGAGAAAACAATGCCAAAGCCCCTTTCTTCTGTCTACCTAGGAATGGATTTCACTTCCTGCTCTGTTGGGTTGTTTTCACTGAGACTCTGAGGAGCATGAAAGTCCAGGGGGTAGAAAAGCTATGGGCAGCCAAGAAACTGCAGCCAGGCTCAGAGAAAAGATTGAAAGTTGGGGTTTGCTGTAATGAAAAGATCTCTTGAGTGCTTTAATTATATGGGCTTTTGCTTTTTCTTTTATTTTTTTTTCCATTTCAGAATTTGGAGTTGGTTCATGTCCAGGAAGAACAACCCTTCCTCGATTCCTTAGGATGTTAAAGCTGTAGAGAGTCTCTGAGTTCAACTCAACTGTAAAGCAAACCAAACACATGGATTTCATGTGGATGACACTGATATTTTTAAGCATTTTCTTCTTTTTAGGGGGAAGAAGGGACTTTTATATACTTTCTCAATGTCAATAATTTTTTTTTTGCCAAGAGTGTGTCTGTGTAACTCTGGGTGTGGTGTGGAGGTGTGTGCAGGCAGCACACATAGAGCACACGTGGGGAGCAGGATCTTCCTCCAGCTTAGTCCCCTTTTCCACCCAAAGTCAGGGTGATTGTGCAGTTTAACCCCTTCCAGGGTTTTATTCCAATTCTATCTGATCCATGCATCAACTACTGCCATGCTAAAAATTTGTCACAACCTATTTTTATCCACAAACACAAAAAAAGTCAATTTTAGGTCGAGTTCCCCCTTTGCATCTGGTCATTATTAACAGATACACACAAGGATACTCTTCTTTCCAAGGCTGGTTATTCCTAACGGTTATGAACAAGGGCTTCTTCTCTGTTTAGGAATTTTCTCTGATAATTGTTAGCATTTTCTTTCCTGTCACATGAACTCTTTATCTCAAGAAGCAAATCGGCACCTGCAGATTCTCTCCCGGGTCTCAGTCACCCTTCCCTGAAGCTGCTTGTGAGGGGACAATGGGGACACAACTGCAAAGCTCGAACATTGCCGGGTCGTGATCCATTCTGAGCGCCAGAACAATTCCAGTTCCTGACTGTACCTGGACAAAGTGGCATTTGAGAAGCTGAGTGGGACAGGCAAAGTGTTTTTCCCCTGGGATCACTGACTACCACAGGAAGAAGGGAGGGATGTGACCTCTTTAATCACATTTTGTTTTTATTGGTCAATGTAAAGAAGTGGTTATTAATGTGCAAAGGAATGTGAGCACTTGTGTGATGTCAGGTTTGGAAATGTTTCATTTCTTGGGATCTTGAATTGCATAATCTGCCTGTGATGGTGAGGCTGTGATGAGGGACTGCTGAGCTCATTTCAGGGCAACCTGATTCTTACAACCTTCCTCTCTCCAAAAGAAAACTGTCTTCTCCCTGTCCCTGGAGGGGACACAGCTCAGACCCACAGGGAAGGAGCAGCTGAGGCTGTGTTTGCTGCCTGTCCCACACACAGGTTTATTGAGCTGGTCGTTATTCTTCAAAGGGTGCAGGGGCACGGGGCCCCATTTTTCAAACATCAGGAGTTCAGGAGGTGCTTGGTAAGGATGTATTATGAGCCTGGAAATGGAAAAACAGTCTCATTTTAAGTCAGACTCCTGGTGGGACTCAGGGTGCTCACTTCACATCCATGGGGTGATTTGTACCCCCAAATGTACTAAAGAACTCGCCTTGAAGCCAGGCTTGCTCTTCTGCAGCTCCAGGTGGCCCTTGTTGGTCCCGGTTTGGAGCACAGGGGGTTCCTGTCCACAGAGGAAGATAATTTCCAGCTGCTTTTCCTCTTGGGCTCAAAGGGAGGCTTCATCTTGTGCACTCTAATGGGCAGACACTCTTTGCCTGCCATTATCCATGTTCATTTGGGAGGTTTCTGTGCAGAGCTGCAGTCAAGGGAGAGAGGGAAAAAAGCCCCTTTGAAGTGGAGAGGCAGAACCAGGAGAATCCGGTAGGACAGAAGTGTTTCAGGAGGGTTTGAACACAGCAAAGAGCCGCAGCCTGTGGGCAAAGCCCTTCCAAGCCCCCAGCAGTTCCCTTGCTGAATGTGGTTTCCCAGATGTAAAATGTTCCAAATGCTTTGGGCAGGACCCATCTGTGGATGTCTCCAAGGGCTGCAGTATCCACAGGGTTGGTTCAGTTTGGGTGTAAAATGTTCTGTGCAATTTTGCATTCAGGTTTGTTCTGTAGTGACACGTCTGACACAAGTCCTGGGAGCGAATGTTTTTCTCTGGAAAATTAATTGGGGAAACCAAACTACAAAATTGAATGGATTAAAGAGGAAATTCTCTCTAATTGGCCATGATTTAACCTTTATTTTAAAACACTGCAGCTGCTTTCACCCCAATGCAGTTACTGAGCCACTGTACAAGGCACAAAGAGCTGTAGCTTTATGGCCACCAGCTCACAATTAAATTTACAGGTACTGGAGATTTCATTAGTAAATATTAGACTCCAGGAGACAGATTCATCATTCACATAAATTTCATTACAAAAACCATTGCTACAGTTGTTTTTACAAAGCTAACAAAATGATAAAAATAAAATCTGTGTACATGCTCAGAGCTCTTCCAAACGTGACTGGCACAGCCCTGAGCAATCTCACCTGGCTGGGACCTTTTCCCTGCCATGAGCTGGGCACACCAGAGAGGTTCCTCCCACTGAGCTGTTTTTAGGATGCTGTTTGTCACTGCTTTCACACCTCAGGGCAGAGCTCACTCAGGAGAGCTGTGGGCTGCAGGAATCACAACCATTCTGCTATCCCAGGGCTGGATCTTCCCCAGGAAATTCTCTGATACCCAACTCTGTTTTCCTCTAAGTCTCTCTTTAAAATCTGGACGCCAGACTCTACCCAAGTCAGTGAAGTGATTTTGGTAACCAGTTGTGAGAAGAAAAAGGGAAATCAGACTTCAGTTATGTTGCTCATAACCAGCAATTCTGGGAGCTCAGTGAGGTTCCCTCTGATATAAACTAATGGTGTTTTCACATCCAGTGTAATTTTTTTTTCATTCTGGGGAGGTATTTTTTTAAGGCATGTTTTTAACTGTGACATCTTCTCTGATGACCTGGTTTCCTGTTACTTGCTCCTTGAAGAGCCAGCATAGGGCACACCCCCAGGACAGGGACAGGGCAGGTCTGTGGCACAGGGAGGGAGAATTCCTGAGGAGGAGGAAGGAGCATGGCCAGCAGCAGCAGCAGAAACAGGAGCAGTTGGACACCCAGCCATGTAAATAAACACCATCCTCATTGTCCTGGGCGCAGCAGAGCTTTTTGGTCTATTTTCTTATAAATGCTTTGTTTATTTTGTGTGTGTACAATCCCACCCCAGCATTTCAGAAGCCTCATGGACGAGTCAAAGGCATTTTTATTCCTCTCTGAACACACAGCAGTGTGAGACCAACTCAGCCTTACCAGTCCATAGCTCTACAGTGTATTCTGTAAGATATAGGTATGTGAGAATAATGTCTCAGAGTTTTGTTTTGGCTGTACTGTATGTATTTGCTTCATTGGAAAAGCTGACATCAATAAAAATTGCTGGAATTTCTTCAAGCTTCTGGGTTTGGATGGTTTTATTTTGGTTGTTTTGCCAGTGTTAGGAAACAAGAAAGGTGTGAATTACTCTGTTACCCTGCAGGAGCTTGGACTGCTCTGCCTTATCCAAAAGGAGTAAGGAAGCTGTAAATCTCATTTCCACCAGCCTGGCACTGGACAGGCTCCCCAGGGAATGGTCACAGCCCAAGGCTGGCCGAGCTCCAGGAGCATTTGGACAATGCTCACAGGCACAGGGTGGGATTATTGGGGTGTCTGTGCAGGGCCAGGGGTTGGACTAGATGATGCCTGTGGGTCCCTTCCAGCCCAGGATCTTCTATAATTCCATGAGTTCATCCTCTGTGGGTTTCTCTCCCAGGAGTTTTCACAGCCATCAATTCAGTCCATTAAAAAGTTAATTATCATCAGTGTCATTTGTGTCACTGCTGAAAGGATCCAAAGGCTGTGGCAGGGAAAACCCCTCGGTAGTGCTGGGGAACAAAGGCATATGATCTCCATGGACAGTGTGCAGAAAATCTGTTTATTAGCAAGAGAACAAGCGTTCTTATACCCTCCATTTGGGTGGGGTAGGCACAGATTGGCTGTGTACCTGTCAATCACATGCCTTTCCATTCAATCACCATGTAATGTCCACACTGGTCGCAGATCAATCACTGCCTCGTGCAGGAGGTGTCCTTTCGTGAGCAAGAGTGTACAGAAACGAACAAGATCTTAATAGTAAGGCTTTTATCTGTTTCCCACACCCCTCAGTGTGTTCTGGACCTGCACCCCCTGTGCTGCAGTTGAAGCTCCCTGGTTCTGATATTTAAGGAGTGTGGTGAGGGCAAGGGGATCCTCCCCAGTTTCTCTTTAGGCCAGGCTGGGTACTTCCAGCTCAGAGCAGCTCCTTACTCAGATTCAGCAGCTCACGACACTCAGTAACCTCCTCTGGACCCTTCCCAATGGAATGATTTCCTTCCTGAGCTGAGGAGCCCAGAACAGCACAAGGCAGAGGGTGAGTGAGCTGGGGCTTGTGCAGGGACATCACAACCCTTCGTGACCTCTGCTCCTTCCCTACCCATACCTGAGATTCCCTTGGAGTCTTTCTCAAGCTGTCACTGGGATGGGCTGTCTGTGAATGGTCCATGGAGTCACATCCACGCCCATCTCACATGTAAAGATTATTTCACTCCATATGTATCACTTAATATTTCACTGTGCTGATGTTTGTAATTTTCCTCCCTTTCCTTACTGGTCTCCAGTTCCCCAAAATTCGACAGACATCCCTCCACTCTCAGTGTTGGAGGTTAGGATTTTTCCTTTTGTTTTTTTTTCTCTTATGGAATTTTGTCCCATCTGTTGCTAAGAGGCAATAACGGTTGGTACTTAAGGGAGACAAAATATGTACTCATGGGGGAGGGGGAGGAGTGCACCTGGCTGCACTCCTCTTATCTGAGGGATTTCTCTCGGAGGGGCAGAGATATCGAGGAGACTGGGGGGAAGAGGCTGGGTGCAGCTCCTAGCTCGTGCTCTTGCTCTCTGGGCATTGGAGGGGACAGTCGAGCTGCTGCTTCCTGAGAGTGTTCGCTATGACTGCCAGAGCCCAGCTCTGTATTGCTTCTTCCCTACTGCGGGTGAACCTTTGCTTGTAAAAGCAGCCGTTGAACTGGGACCTTATTAACACAGAATTTAACTGGGAAGGACCTTCATCATCCACTTGGGTGCCTCAGGGGAAAACCCGGGACCTTGACCCCGGAGTTTCTGCCACCTCTTGCTCGCTACCTCGGGCAAGCCAGCCCCTGCTGCCCCAGCCACTGGTCCGAGGTTCTTGCTGCAGGCCGCTCCACCATCCAGCCCACCCGCCATTCTTCCCTTGAGGGAGAGAGGCGACTGACCTCGCGTCACAGCGCCCCCTGCAGCCCCGGAGAAGTCATCGCACCTGCCCTGCCCGGAGCCAACAGCGCCCCTGCTGGTTGTGACCGTGATTGCACCAAAGGGAAGGGTGTCTGGCAGCCCAGAGAAAGCTGCCACCGGGTTTCTGGTTTTGTTTGTTGTTACTATTCTTGTTGCTTGTTTGCCTCGTTATAGATACTAGTAAAGAACTGTTATTCCTTTTCCCATATCTTTGCCTGAAAGCCCTTGATTTCAAATTCGGAGGTAAGGGGGGGTCATATTCTCTATTCCCAGGGAGGTTTCCACCTTCCTTGGCACACATCTGTCTTTTAAACCAAAACATTCAGGAATGTCATTGACGGATAAGGTATGGGAGCCTGTAGAAATCCTCCCCATTTCTCACAGGCATCACAAACTGGAAAAGGTAACTACCTGATCTTCTCTGCTTCCCTCCTTCCTGAATGCTCCTTCCCCCGACACCCACTGACCCCACAATCTCCTAGCAGGTCATTGCCCTCTACTGGGAGATGCTCTGACTTTTTGGCTCATTCTTCTGACTCCAGCTGGTTGTTCCTTCGACTGCTTTTGGCAGGTTTAATGTCATTTATGTTGAACTTGGCAGAGGTTGTGAAGTCTTCCCTATTTTTGTCTTCAGTTGTTTGACAAACACCTGCTGGTGCCTGGTGCTCCTGCTGCTTAACCAGGCCAGCTGCCTTCTGCCCTTCCTCAGGGAATTCCCCACTGCTGGGATGTGCTGGGACTGGACTTCAGGATAACGAATGAAGCCCACATTGCCTGGAAACTCTCCCTTTCCTTTTCTCTTTAAAAGCATCTCTCTCTAAGTTCCTGTTTTGGAGGATGAGCTTGTGGTGGCAGATATGAAGGCTTTTGTTGAGCCCAGATATTTTCTGCTAATCAGTAACAAATTGGAGGCTGCATCTGCACCCTTTGGGGACTCCCAGCTTGCTCCATGGAATTGCTGTTGACAACATCAAGGATTGTGTCTCTCCATCAGACCCTGCAGGAACATGAGCCCAATGCACATGGGGAGAGTTGAAGTGCAGGATGAACAAAGGACTTTGTATTCCCAGTGCTGGGGAACATTGGGCGGTGTAAGCACTGGAGCAGCCTCACAGAGAATAAGTAAGCAGCACCTCTTGATCTCCTTCAGAAGGCTCTTCAAAGCAGACACCTGGCAAAGGGGAATGAGGTCAGCTCTGAGGTTTGTTTGGTATTTACTCAAGGCAAGGCTAAGGGATAATCCTCTGGCACTGCCAGGATCTCATGGACAGAGGATCTGCAGCCCATCAGACAGGCTGGACGCAGTCTGTGAGCCCCTGCAAGGGACAAGGGAGAGGTGCCACCCCCAGCACATGGCTCAGAGCTGCCTTCCAGGAGCACCCTCTGCGGCTCTGCTCAGGCTGCTGAAGGGTGGGTAAGCACTGAAGGATTAAGCACAAAGGCAAAGCACCCAAACTCAAATGTCCAAACCAGCTTCAGGTGGACCCAACAGCCCTTCAAAACCTAATTGCATTTCAGCTGTGATCACTCCTTCCTCAGACTGCTCCCAGGCCCTGGCTCAGCAGGTGTGTTTGTAACTGGCTTTGAATGTGGTAATAACCAAGTAATTGTTTTATAAAAGCCCATTAGGGAGCAGCACATCCAGCACTCCTTGGGAGGATTAAATTTGGCACCACAAACACCACAAACTGGGGATGTCCAGTCTGCAGCTTCTTCAGGCATGAGTCCCACCTGAAGGCACAACTAAGAAAGGTCATATCCATGACAGGCTGGGAGAGCAAGTTGCCTTCTACCCAGTCTGGAGTGTCTAAAAGAAATGCAGTTGAGTCCTACCTGTCCATTCCTGAATAGCTCCCTGGACACTGGAGAAGGGCAGGACATGTCAGTGTAGCTCAGCACACACTTCCAGTTGGGAAATGAATTCTTGCTCAGCAGTGGAGCCAACCCATGGCCATGTGCTTGGATCTCTGCCCATGTGCAGCAGATGAAATGAATCCCAAGAAACCAGTGGGTCTTTTTGGGATCTAGACCCTGTGTATGAACTCATGACAAAAGCCCAGTTTTGGATAGGGAGCTCTGTGGGCACACAGAGACACACAGCAAGGTTGCAGGAAAAAGACAGCCAAGGTGCTCCTTATGTGATTCCACAGTGATGTAAAACAGGTCCCTTCAGAGCCCAGCTCCGACAGTCAGGGATGCACTGATTTAGCTCAGGCGTAATGGGACTTGCAGCAGGATTCAAGGGGAGAAAATGGATGCTACTGGGTGCAGAGCACCCACAGAGCACTTCTTGTCCCAAATAGAGCAGGCGCTAAATCTGTGGAAACAGAGGTCCTACAGCCCATGTGATCTCCAATAGTCCATGGGGCTCCACCAGCAAAGCCTCATCCCACCAGCACAACATGCCCCTGTCATGGCCCCTTCCCATCGTACAGCACAATTTCTGACAGCAATGCTTCAGGGCAGACCCCACTCATCATTTTCAGGTCCATGGGATTCCTTCCCACTGGTCCCAGGCACCAGAACTTCCCAACTTCCCTAAGCCACACCACTTCCCATCTCAGAGAATTCCATGGTCCAGATTCCACCCTGAACTATGCAGGGCACTGTAGGAAGCACTGAGCCCCAGCCACAGACCTCAACAACCCCAAGGACCCCACAGCACCAACACCTCCTGTAGGGCCACACAGAGCTCCTGCTGGGACAAACTGGCTCAGCAAAATCCCTCTGCCTCAGTTTCCCAGGTGATGGGTGGGATCACCCCAAGCACAGGCCCTGCTGTGGCCCCATGGCCAGACACAGTGGCAGTGCCACAGCCCCACAGGACACACTGGGGGGCACATGTGGCCTCCATAGCAGGAGGCCCTGCCACACACAGGTGCCTGTGCACAAGAGTTTGGGATTTGCACCCAGACCCCTCCCAGCACCCACCTCCAGGGCACCTCCTTTGGGAGCTGGGCTGGCTCAGGAGAGGGGAGGAATCCCACAGGGACTCATTCCCTGCTTGCCTGCCTTGGGACAGGCAGGACTTTGTGCTCCTCTGTACAACCCTCATTTGTACCTCTCCCACATTTACCTGGCCTTGCAGATTGCATCTTGCACAGAAGTTGTGACAAACCCCAGATTGTTCTTAGCCCCTTTCTTGGTGCTTCCTAAGCTTGTTTTTGTCTCAGGAGAACTTTTAGAGGGATCCCCAGAAGGCATTCCAAGCACAGGGCTGTGTCCCTTTCATCCAGTACCAGCAGGCCTCTTCTCTGCACTGCTGGGATGCAAAAAATGCTGCAGCTCGGCCTGAGCCTTCACAGGACCTTCTCCATCAGGGTGGGGGAGCAGTGATATCCAGAGCAACCCTTCCCAGATAAAGAAAACAGTTTGCCAGGATGTGGCATCCACTCCCGAGCCCCAGGAATGCTTCTTCAACTCCATTACAGCCCTCTGCAACTTGATCAGCTCAAGCAGAAAAGGCTTTGATGAAAGGTTTTGGTAATTACCTCCCTCTTTGCTCCTCCTGGATATGGTGGCAGAAAGGAGATCCCTGGTGTGGAAATGAGATCCCTGGTGCAGAAATGAGATCCTTGGTGCTCCCCTGCCTATGGAGACCAAGAAAGTGTTTCAGTACAAGAAGAGCACTATAGGAATCTTTGCAGGATACCAGGGAATGTCACTGGGAAGGTGGAACTGCTGACAGACATTTTTAGGAAGCAGATCTGGTCTTGATCAATGCTTTGGTCAATATTTCAGGTCCTGGATGAGATCTCAGGTACTCCAAAGGCGGGAGGTGGCCAGAGCTGAGCATAGCTCCTGCAGCAGCCCCAGAGCTCAGCACTGCTGTGGGTGCAGAGCCTGCAGGGGCCCTGCCTTGGCTGCATTTCTGCAGATGAGGAGAAAAGCAGCCAAGCCCCACCAGGCTGGGCAGCAGGAAAGAACTCCCTTGTGTCCAAGGTGGGTCTGGCTTCCCAAGGGAATGGCATGGGAAAAAAATAGCAGGTGGAAATTTTTGAAGGTCATAAATCTATTGGAGGTTCCTGGCACTGCAAAAACCAAATACTTTCCCAGAGAAGGAGAGTTCCTCCTGCCTTTCCCTGGCACTTCTCTCCACAAAGAGCCTCACAAGGTAAGGAACTCACCAAGAGAGCTGAGGTCAGGCAGTCCCTGTCACTGCTTTTGGGTGCCCAGGCCAAGTTTCAGTGTGGGAGATGCCCCAGCCTGTGCTGTACCATGAAGGGCAGCAGAGGTTTGCTTTGTGCATGTTAGTGCTTTCTTCCCAATGTTTTGTACTCTTTCTCTCCCAGTACAGGTAACTCCTGCTTCAATCAATGAAGATCTCTCCCAAGAGAGCAGAAAAATCAGTCCCTTATCAGCAGGGCTGAAAGAAATGCTCAAAAAATGTAAAGGGGAAAAGTGGAGATTATCTGTGAGCCTTTGAGTTCCATCCCCAGCTTTTCTTTAGCGTGTTTTACCCACTGTGAAAACTGATTCCTGCTTCCTTCCAGAGGAGAAGACACAGCCAGGAGGGGGAAAGACACTGGAAAGAATCACTGGGGCAGGGTCATTGACAGGATTTCAGTGGGACCCTGGATTTCCCAGGCAACAGCACATCTCCCAGATGGCTTCTGTCATTCTTGGCTGTGCAATGAGAAACTGGCTGTGCCTATCCCAAATATTTTTAATTTTTTCCCAAGGGTAAACCAGAAGCAACACAGAAATTATTTCCTGCAGGATGCACCGAAGCAGGAGGAGCCAGGAGAGAGGGAGAGATGGCTCAGGGAGTGTTTGTGGTATTTGCAGTGATGACTCCCTGGTACACAGAGCAAACCCCACACCCAGCACCCTTCTGCCCCTGGAGCTCCCCAAGCTCCTGGGAGCAGCAGCAGCACCTCTACAGGCTCAGGCAGCGTGGGAAAGGAGCAGAGCCACAGCGAGCCCAGCTGGGGCTGAGTCACTGCCCTGCCCCGAAGGGAACAGCAGCAGGCAGAGCCTGGGAGAGGCTCCCAAACACAGCAGAGCACGAGAGGGTGGTTCAGACCTATGGGACCCCAATCCCATCCCCACTGCCAGGAGCTGCAACTAAAGCAGGGATGGAGCTGTGTGCTGAGTCAGCGAGGGCAGAGGGATGGATGGACGGATGGATGGATGGATGGATGGAGAGAGAGGAGTTTCTCCTACAGAGACTGAGACAGGCTGATGATGACTGTCAGGTCTCCAGGAATGGGGGTGGGATGGGACGGGACAGGACGGGATGGGATGGGACAGGACAGGATGGGACAGGACGGGATGGGATGGCATGGCATGGCATGGCATGGCATGGCATGGCATGGCATGGCATGGAAGGGGATGGGACTCAAGGGCAGGACTGCTCAGCTTTGCCCTGGGCTGGGTCAGAGCTCAGCGCTGACAGAGCCAAGAGCATGGGATGCGGGAGTATCTTCCCAATGAGTGTGCCCTGTCACCACCCTCCTACCATGGAGCATCTCTGCAGGGGGAAGTTCCAGCACATTTCTGGGGCTGTGCAATTGCCAGAAACCAGGGCTGGGGCTTTGTTCCACACATCTCCTGGGGTTTGGTAGAGGGAGGGACACTCTTCCTCTCCACCTGAGCTGGGGGACAGGAGCAGGTTGTGGCAGGGAACACTTGCAGTGTCCTGCAGCCCCATGGCTGTGCCAAGGACAGGGTGGTGACCATGATCCGGTAGCAGCAGAGCCACAGGCCCCTTCCATGGACCATCCAAAGGGAAATACAGTCTGCCCAGAAGTGGCCCAAGGGCAGCCCTTCCATGCTCTCCAGGGCAGAGCTCGGCTGCTTACCACAGGAGCATCAGTGGGGCACAGCCCACAGCCAGGCCCTGAGGAGCAGCCAGGCAAAAATTGTTGGTGTGTCCAAGTTTCCTTAGGGAAGATGCTGCAGGGCCAAGCCCCAGTGAGAGCACTGGGGCTCTTTCTGCCCGTGTTTATGGATGTGCTGCTGGCCTGAACCTCCTTTCCAGGGGGACCAGAAACATGAAGTTCCCGTGCTCAGGCTGTTGCTACCACCCTGTCATCCTCCCCTGGGACCACAGCTGGCAGAGGAGCTGAGTACAAGCAGAGACACCAATGCTGACACCGGAATGGTCTTTCCTTCAACATTCAAGGTCCAGCCAGGATTGAGTTTCCCTCCTTTCCAGGTGCCTATTTGAGCCCCTGGGTGTCTGTTCTGCTGGGTTTGGGAGGGTCCCAGGCCATTAACATGGGGGACCTGCTTTGGTCCTGAGCTGGCTCCACATCCCCTTGCTGGAAAGACAGCTCAGGCATCCTGGGGAGCTCCCTGTGCCTCTTCGTTCCCATAAATTCTGGCAGAAAACTGCTCACATAACCTCAGGTGCTCTGTGATACCCCCAGACACCTGTTTGGAGCAACCTGGTCTTGTGGAATGTGCCCCTGCTCATGACAGGGGGTTGGAAGTGAGTGATCTTTGAGGTCCTTTCTAACCTAAATCATTCTATGTTTTTTTGATTCTGTGTTTTTGAACTTGAGGGTCTCCAAGCATAATTTTTCAGGACAAATGTGCCAGCAGTGCTGATGCAGGACAGGGCAGCTGTGCCTGCTGTGGAAGCAGATGATGCCCACAGCACCTGCCCTCCCATCTCTGTGGATGGATTTGCAGGATTGGCAGCTTCCTTGGTTGTTTTTTTTTAAGCTGCCACCACAACCTGTCCATAAACTAAGCTCAACAACCACATCTAAGAAGGCCACCTTCCTGGCCTTTATTGCTCCTTCCCTGTTAGGAGGGATCTCCAAGGATCAATCCAACCTCACTTGGACAGCTTAGAAGTAAACACTAATATCTGAGATAGTTGCTCTGGGTTCCCCTCATAGCCAGTGGAGAGAATTAAACTGCCCAGAATGTGGTTCACCCCATGGCCAGGCAGAGGTGGATGGAGGGACAAATGAATAGTTTTCTATTCCCACTGCTGGTTGAGGAAGTGCAGATTAAGACAAGCAATGCTCAGGCACAGGAGAGTGGCCTGAACCTCAGCCTTTATCTTCTGTGAGAGCACAGACACAGAACCCCCACTCTAAAACTTCACTGCAAGGGAACAATCTTCTTTCCAGGAAGCCAGACCAGCTCTGGCCTGGCAGGATGGGATGGCAAACAACACATTCCTTGTGTCTCTGACAGAAGCCGCCAGCCCAACAAAGCAGGTGAAACCACAGCAGCTCTGCAGTGCTCCTGCAGCTTCTGCTGTGCCTGAGGGGCTCCCAGCACTGCCGTGTTGCCAACTCCTGTCTTGCCACCTCCATTCCTCTGAAATTCCCTCCTCCTGCAGTCATTACCCTACCCAGGACATTTGGTTTCCTTTATTTGCAAGCAGAAGTCTTCGGAGAAAAGCTTGGCACACTCAGCACCACCCTTGTGCTGCAGGGTAATCCATCTTTATGGCCAGGATTAAGAGACTTCTCTGTAAATCCTGAGTGCTGTGACTCATATTCCTTGTGCTCATCCTCCATGGAAACTCTTCTAACTGCATTTCCTTGGCTATCTGTAGCTGCTTTCCCTGTCTCTGGTCAGACACAGCAGTGCAAAGAGGGGCTGGGTGGCAAAGGAAACTTCACCTGATTGTCCCACCCTGCCTCTCATGGGGCCCTGAGCCAGCACTGAAATGAGAGCTGGAAATTGGGAACTGGTTCCAGCAGCCACAAAAAGCAATGAAAAGGAGACATCTTGTTCCCCAAACAAGGAATACCATGAATTCTTCCTGCTATCAAGGGATAATAGGAACTCATCTTTTGTGTCCAGCAATGCCAGGAAACTCCTAACAGACTCCGGCAAGGTGAGCGCTCAGGTCTGGCTGGCACAGGGAGATGGTATCAGTGAAACGCGCAGTGAGGAGACAGCTCTGGGAGCAGTTGGGTATTTAATTCGCATTTGTGTGCAGGCCCTTGCACGTGCCCAGGACTGAGGCTCACACTCAGCAGGGCCTTTTCCCACAGACAGGGCTTATGGTGTTCCTGGAGCACATCCAGGCCCAGCTGCAGCCTCAGGCTGGAGCTCTGCAGGGTGACCAGGACAGCCCACGTGCCATCTCTCCTTAAGGAGTAGATGGATATTTCTGCTCAGGGATGGTCTAGAACTCAACAAGAGGCTCATTTTGCATGTGAGCCCGTTGCAACAGGGCCAGCAGAGGTGAAGCACCAATTCTGACTCACAATTCCTTGGAGCAGCCCAATTCCCTACACACACTGGCTTTTGAAGTGCCTCTGGTGAGATCTCAAATTGTCAGGGGCAGCCCCAGTGCCCTGCTATGGAGACAGAGCTGTTGGAGCTGCTGCAGTGCCCAGGGCAGTGACTGGCCAGTTCTGCTTTGCAGACACACAAATACTGCCAATATTAATTCTTCCCTTAGAGCCAGACACACAAGAGCTGCCTTATGTGGACAGAGCTAATTCAGAGCTCTCCAGTCATAGCCATTCTCGGCTGCTCATTCATGACTTTCTGGGCTGCTTCATTTTACTCCTCTCTATAAAGGTTTCAGGTTCTCAGATGCTGAACTTGATCCTGAACACACCCACATCAGGGTAGAAATTGTAAAAACCCCACACTGGCTTTAATCTCCCCTTTTACATCCAAGAGGAAACAAGTAGAAAGAAGATTGGAATTAACGGCCCAAACTCAGAATTTCCAGGTATTCTGTTAGGGTAAGGCTAATCCTGGAGCTATTGCTGATTACCTGGGCAGGGATGCTGAGCCCTCCTGTTCTGCCTGGCTGGTGTTAAAGAGCTTGAGACTGAAGAGTCACTGAACCTTAAATAGAGAGAGAAAGAAATCAGAGAGCTGGGTGTGAGGACAATTCAGATTTTAGCACTGTTCAGCATCTCAGGCTTAGCCTGAACTTCACTGCTCTGTCACAAAAAAAGGATTGCAGATAATGAGCTAATAACACTTCGCTCTCCCAGCCTGCTTTGCATCTTCAAAGCCTCCATAAGAACAAATAATTAACTGTCCAGGGCACAAGCTCATGACTAAGAGCTGAGAAACCAAGTGAGTCAATGTGCTTGCGACAGCTCTTTGCAGTTTTCAGTAAAAACTCATTTTGCAGGAAGGGCTTTACTGGCCCAACTGGTTGCCCCAATTCACATTCCAGGGACAGACCCAGCCCAGCAGAAGCCCCACCAACTTCAAAAGAGCAACAGCTCGACAGGAATGCCCCAGACCCAACTGTATGGCTTCCTCCTTTTAATTTGCAGGCGTGGGGTGAAACTGGAGCTCACATCCCTGTGCTCAGCTTGGCTCCAGGGAGGGAGCTGGGCACATCCCGCTGCACACAGCGAGGCTCTGGCTGCAAACAGCCTCTTCCAAGGACCATTAATGCCAAATGAACTCTGTTCCACTGTCAGTGCAGAATTAGCTTTCCTTAACATAACTGTGGGTAATTCAAACCTGGCCTTGGATCTGCACCTCCAGCTCGATGAGCTGCATTAAGTCCCAGCTCTTATTCCTTGCTTTGGGCAAATTCTTAAATTCCACAAGAAAATGTGACTTCTCTTGCAGGTCCTCAGCTTTTGGGGAACATGGGTCACATTTACCTGGGCAAAACAGATGAGAACATTGTTTTTTCACATGGGTAAATGAAGTTAGAGTCTCAGCCCTACAGAATAATTTAGAGATTTCTTTCCAAGAATTTTGTCTTGGAGATTCCTGCCTAGCTGTGTGTATTTCCATCAGGAAACATCCCTGCTCTGTCTCTGAGTTAGAACCTTGACATATCAGTCCAAATCAAAACCAGCTTCCCCAGATCCCCAGCGAATTCCAGCCCAGATCACAGGGGATTGCTGGGGTAGGGAGGAAACACCACTGTGGGGCTTGTTCAAGGGCAGGGCCCTTTCCAAGGGAGATGCCCAGTTCCAGGTCACCTTTCAGGGATGCCAGATCCCATCTCACAACCCTGCAGTCCCAGGGGTGCTGGATTTCCATGTACAACTTCTGTCTGGAGCATGGGCACCCATCCCACCCAGCTGCAGGATGCTGAGGATGCTGCCATAAGGCTCCTCTGCTGTCTGAGGCATTGGAAAGCCCCATTCAGAGCTGGAGCTTCCTCTGGAAGAGTCAGGTGCCTCAGAGGAACTTTTCTGCACCTGCAACCCTCACACCCTGTGGCAGAACTTATGGGCCAAGTGCTTTTCCGTAGAGCACAGGGCCAAAATATCTGTCTCAGGACATTGGAGTCTGGAACCTGCAGAGGAGTTTTGTGCCCGTGAGAACTTGATTCTTCAGGAACCTTCCAGGGATGGGTTTTTTGCTGTACCCACCTGCCTGAAGCCACCCTGATTCCTTGCCTGGTTTGTAAGCAGAAGCCTTGGGGACATTTGCATCAGTTTTCCTTCTTCCCAAAAGAGAAGCTCTTCCTTCCTTCTAAGCTGTTTGTGGGTTTGTGTCCCAAGGGCCTTCAGGACACAACTGGGTTTCAAGAAATGCCAACAATCTCCAGAATCCTTTAGTTGCTCTTCTCAGTGATGCTATTTGGAGGCTGCAGTTAATCACAGACTCAGGAACATCCAGGACTGATTGCTCCATCCAACAAAGACTCAGGAGCTGGTTCCAGTCCTACCCCTGCCAGCCAGGACCCTGTGCTGGCTCTGCCCTGCCAGTCACACAGCACTGAATCACCCTCTGGAGATGTTTATCTTCACCCACTGCCAGGAGAGACCTGGAACTGAAATCAGTCCATGAGTGGATCTGCTCAGAGAGCTGAGGGCTGTGATGAACCTGAACCTCCTGTGGCTGATCCACTGTGTGCGGCTGGAGAAGTGGTGGGTTGAGCCCTGCAGGGAACTGATGGTATCCAGGGATCCTGTGGGGAGATCTGGAGCCCAGGAATGCTCACAGCTCCTCCACACTGAGTCTGCTCCACCTTGGTGCAGCCAACCCACCATGGCCACCTTGGAGATGTGCTCTGGGCAATGAGGAGGAACATGGGGAGATCCCTGAGGGACCTGACCTGTCTTCCTCCAGCACCCAGAAATGCTTCTGAGTCTTTTCCAGGATGATTCTGGTTGTAATTATATCAAATACCTTGAAACAAAACTAAAATCCAGAGGGGAAAAACCTCTCAAAGCCAAATGTTCCTTTTTCAGAATATGCTGGTCCCAAAATATTGAGAATTTGAGAATGACAGAATTTAGTTAATTTTAATATTCAGTTAATTTTTATATTCAGTCGAAGCTGATATTCTCTTGAATTCTGTGTCCTGTCAGTTTTCTTTGAGGTGTGGCAGGCATGCCTGGGACAGGGAGAGCCCGTGTGGCACAGCCGCTGCCACACCACGTGAAAAGTGCCGATAATTGCTCTATTTTTACAGCTAATCAGCAGCATCTGATTCACAGGAGAGCTCAAAGCATTTCTCTGGATCAAAGTGTTCCCTCTTTGTCATAATATCAGAGTCAGATCTATTGCTCTGCCAAGGCACAGCCGTGTTTGTTGACAGGGGCAGATAAAAGGTGTGAGAGGCTCACAGCACTTTCCAAACCTGGAGCAGCCAGGAGAGCACGGGATGGAGCCTTTTCAATCCTATGGGTGCCACAATCCTATGGGTGCCACAGCCCAAAGCACTGGATTTACCCACTGGGGTTCTCAGGGGACACCTCATTGTGGCCCTTTGATACCAACAGGGGGCTTATAAAAAAGAGGCAGAGCAGCTTTTACCTAGGCAGACAGTGACATGACAAGGGAAACAGTTTCAAACTAAAAGAGGAGAAATTTAGATTGGATATTAGGAACAAATTCTTCCCTGCGAGGGTGGGGAGGCCCTGGCACAGATTGCCCAGAGAAGCTGTGGCTGCCCCATGCCTGAAGTGTCCAAGGCCAGGTTGGACAGGGCATGGAGCAACCTGGAATATGGGAAGGTGTCCCTGCCCATGGCAGGGGGTGGAATGAGATGGGCTTTAAGGTCCCCTCCAACCCAAACCAGTGTGGGATTCTGTGATAAACCAGATTCTGTGATAAACCACACAAAGACAGGACTGAGTGCTGCAGTTTTTAAACCCACCTCAGCTGAGTTAAAATCCAGAGGTTAAAACCATGTTTGTATCAGTCAAGGGCAGGAACTTGAATCCTCCACCTCACCAGCAAGTGCTGCACCCTCTAAGCTGTCAGATAAGAGATGCTGTCCCTTCCTCAGCTGCTCTTCCCTCCTCCCCTTTGTTTATGGTTTAAGGCTCAGCCTGGGAGGCAAACTGGCGAAAATCCCCTCTGCTCTGTGCAGGTGCTGAGGCTGAGAGAGCAGGCAGGGGTGAGGGTGGGATGGTGGCACCTCGGGACACTTCAATCACCTGCAGCAGAGCAGCCTCTTGCATATTCATTTCTCACAGCAGGACATCCAAAGAGAATATCTATGTAATGAGGATTTTCCCAGGCTCGGGTCATTCCAGGTCTGAAGGCAAAACCTGTGAGTTCACACCTGGGCATTTCCATCTCATTCAGCTTCCAACAGATCCCAGTTATTGTGCAGGGCACAGTTCCTGTGGTGAGAACCCAGGGTGCAGGACTTTGCTCTTTGCTACTGAAATCCAATCCTTCACTAAACATGCTCATGGAGGGGTCTTTGGCCATTGACAGACCGGGGACCTAAGAGCTTCCACCAAGAAGACCCACACTAAAACTGAGCATTGCACCCACATCCCTCCAGAGCAGCCCACCCACACCTCTGATGTGTCTTGTGCAGTTGCCCTGTGTGCCTGCTGTGGCCCCAGTGCCCTGCTGCCAGCACAGCCCCAACCCTCGGCTTCAGCTCCTGGTGTCTGTGAGTAGGTGACACCTCAAACCGCATCCCCAGGCACTGGGACAGCCCAGCCATCAGCAGTGCCTCGGGAATGCCATGGGGAGAGCCCCCCTGTGCCCCCTGTGTACCCTGTGCCCCTTGTACCCAGTGCTGTCCCCCTCCCTCTGGAGGGGTTCCACAGGGACTGGAACCAGGAGTTCTGTGTGTGTGTAGGTTCCTGTGTGTATCTGTGTGTTTGTGCACATCTGGGGCTCTGCACACGTGTGTGTGCATGTGCGTGTGTGTCTGTGCCTGTGTGTGCACATCTGGGGCTCTGCACATGTGTGTGTGCGTGTGTGCATGTGTCTGTGTGTCTGTGTCTGTGCCTGTGTGTGCACATCTGGGGCTCTGCACACACGTGTGTGTGTGTGTCTGTGTGTGCAGGGCAGTCCAGAGCAGGAGGTGTCAGCAGAGAGCAGAAGCAATGCCCTGAAGATCCGTGGCCTCTGAGACCTGTCACAGGCGGTCGCCAGAGGTGACACCCTGGGGACACTGCTAAAGGCTCCTGACACCTTGAGGACACTGCTAAAGGCTCTTGTCTCACACTCACTGCTCCTGCTCTCCTCGTGAGTAGCTGAGCCGGACTGAGTCCCATGTGCATGGGGTGAGTCCCATCTTCATGTGCCTTTGGGAGGGGAGGTGACTTGGGATCTGGGGCTGAGCAATTCCCTGCAGTGCCCCAAACCTCCCTGTGCCATGCCCTGGCTTGCGACTGCCAGAGCCACCACTGCAGGAATCACTTTGGGGCTCAGCGCCAGGTCAGGCCCACGGGGCAGCACTACCTTCAGCAGTCAGGGTCCTCAGGGATCCTGTGCTGGGCAAAGCATGGGTCAAAGCTCCAGGCAGGACTCAACCCCTCTGTGCTCCTGCCAGGGGCTGCTGCCCTGCACTGAGGAGCAGAGTTCACACCCAGGCCCCGCACTGAAACCAGGGCATGAGAGCACATGCAAGGGCAGTGATTCACACATCACCAGGAAGCTCATTTTCCTTCCACTAAGTGCCAATAAAATGCTGCTTCCAGACAGCAGCCAAAGCCTCTTCCTTCCATCCTGGAGCATTGCTGCCTGCTGTGTCAGCGGGGTTGGTCTCATGGACACGGGGCATTGTGTAGGTGCCAAACCCAAACTGTGCTTGGGGTGCATTAAAGACTTCATTGGTGACTTAACACATCTGTGGAATCAGCAGAAACCATGGGTGACTTTAACCAATTAAAGGCTATTAATTGAGACCTGTGAATTAGCTGCTACAGGCAGTGACTTACAGGGCTAAGACACTCAATGAAACTGGGAGTTTTATAAGGCATTTAAAAACAATCCTGAGAAACTTGCAAACATCAGATGTTTGCAGGAACAAAAGGAGTTGCCCCGCAGGGGCTGTGTGAGGAGGCTGGCACAACAACACCAGGGCTTGGGACTCTGAGGGTAAGGGCTCCACATCTGGAAGGTGTTGCAAAATTCAGCATTTACATCCTTTTTTTGTTGGTGGACCTGACCTGCAAGAAATCCAAGGCTGTACTGCTCCATTTTCTGCAGTTTTTGGTTGTCATTTGGCTTTGGCTTGAGCTGGAGGCTGGGCACCCACTGCTTTATGTGGGGACAGTGGCACTGTGGATGAATGCCACACAGCCACCCTGTACATGAATTCATGGGTGCTGGAAGCTGTGAATGCCACAGGACATCCTGAAGGATGGGCAATGCTGGCGGCCCACAGTGATGGGCAGTGC
Source organism: Lichenostomus cassidix (assembly GCF_008360975.1). Classification (NCBI taxonomy): domain Eukaryota; kingdom Metazoa; phylum Chordata; class Aves; order Passeriformes; family Meliphagidae; genus Lichenostomus; species Lichenostomus cassidix. The sequence goes on from NC_139506.1 coordinate 621,411, forward strand.
CAGCTGCTCTGTGCTGCCCTGCACACTCTGGATGGCACCAAACCCCAGACCTGGGCAGTGGGGACTGGGCCAGCCCCGATCCACCATGGGCACAGGAGTCAGGGGTGCTATCCTGCAGTACTGCTCCCCCTCTCCAGCCCCACTGGACCCAGGTCCTCCATCCTGCACCATGAATGGGGGTGATGAGTTCCCCAGGGAGACAGGCAGGAAGAGCAGAGCAGCCCCCCTCCCTGGGATGTGCCTGAGGGGGGAAACAATGCCCCAACCTCTCCCTGCTTGAGCAGGGAGGTGGATCTGGATCACAGAATCACAGAATCACAGAATCTCCTAAATTGGAAGGGATGCACAAGGATCATCCAGTCCAATCTCTGGCACAGGACACCCCAACAATGCCACCCTGGGCCTGAGAGCATTATCCAAATGCTACTGGAGCTCTGGCAGCCTTGGGGCCATGACCATTCCCTGGGGAGCCTGTTCAGTGCTTGACCACTCTGGGGGAAAAGCCTTTTCCTGATATCCAGCCTGATCCTCCCCTGACACAGCTTCATCCTAGCAAACCTTCCTTGTTCCCTCCCAACCTTCACCATTCCATGGTCTGCCATCTCTGAGTTGGGGGTGAGGGGATCCCTCACTCTGTGCCCCAACTGACTGCCCCAGTGAGAGGGCCCACATCCCCACCAGGTGAGATCCCAGGGCCCTGGCAGCATTCCATCTTCAAGAGCTCCTGCTCCATTGTCCCACAGGGTCTGTGGGCCACTGCAGCCCCATCCTGGCCCATACTGCTGGAAGTGGGGGCACGTGCATTACCCTGGTTCCCTGGGACATGCATTGGCCAGATGGCCCCTGGACAGCAATCTAAGCATCTCCTGTGCTGTCCAGAGCACCCCTGGATAACAGGAGCTGGCCAAAGCCATGAGCAGTTCCTGTGTGTGGATGCAGTGGCAGCACCAGGCTCTGCAATATCTCTATTTCACCATGGCTTTGCCCTGAGTCTCAAGCAGGCAGAGAAGAGGACGAGGCTGCCTCACTCCCAGTGCTGCATTAGCACAAGCCCAACCTGAAACATCATCCCAGGATTTTCAGCACCTTCTCAGTACCAAATGCATCCTCCCTCAAATCCATTCCACCCCGTGGGGACAGTGGGACCCTAGGGAGGGCCCCGGCATGGGAATGCATTGACAGACACGAGCTGCAGGTTTGTGAGCCCTGGCACAGGTCTGCTGCAGGCTGGCCTCCCCAGCAGTGCTGGGACACCTGTGCTGGACACTGTGGGAGGAGAAGGATCTGTACCTTCAGCTGGCAGCCATCTCTGGAGCTTGGACTCTGCCAGGACACTGGCACCACCCTGGGGAGGGCACAGCCCTCCTGTGCCACATGAGCTCAGCCCCACTGCAGCTCCTGCTAGTGTCTCCCTCGAGGAGCCAAGGGTTCCTGGCATCCTGCACAGCACAGACTCTGTGGGACACAGCCTTATCCTGGTGCTCAGGCTGAGACTGCAGAACTCCTTGTGCAGATGCTGTTCCCATGAGCTGTGCTCCAGAGAGGTGCTGCAGAAGGGCTGCTCCTCTCAAAGGACCACAGGATGGAGCTGGACTTCATGATCCTTGTGGGTCCCTTCCAATGCAGGGAATTCCACGACTCTGTGTCCACATGCTGTGGCAGAGATGCTGCTCCTCTGCAGCCTGTCAGGGGATGTTTCACCTCACAGCTCCTGGGAAGGTGCTCTGCTAGGGAAGGGCAGAGCTCCCTGCCCCTCATACCCCTCAGGCCTTGACCTGGCAGCCAAAGATGCTGCTGCCCATGGGGACAGTGAGACCATACAGCAGAACAGGAGGACACCAGAGCACTGCAAGCATGAAATCATTGAATCATGGAATGGGTTGGGCTGGAAGGGAGCTTAAAACTCATCCCATTCCACCCCCTACCCTTGGTAGGGACACCTTCCCCAGACCAGGTTGCTCAGATCTCCACAATGAAGCACTTCAAGGCTGTGAACACCCTGCACGACCTTCCCCAAGCTGTTCCTGGGGTCCCTCACCCTGGGCTCAGCAGTGGGAACGGTCCCTGCTCTGTTGTGCTACCCCAGACTCACCCATTTGCACCACTTGCTCCATTGGCAGGTGTGGACAGCTGCACACCACAGAATCTTGAAATGTCCTGAGCAGGAAGGGACCCACAAGGATCATCCAGTGCAACCCCTGGCCCTGCACAGACACCCCAACAATCCCACTCTGTGCACCCCTGTGGGAGCATTTTCCAAACACTTCTGGAGCTCTGGCAGCCTTGGGGCCATGACCATTCCTTGGGGAGCCTGGGCAGTGCCCCAGCACCCTCTGGGGGAAGAACCTTTCCCTGGTAACCAACCTAACCCTCCCCTGACACCGCTCCAGCCCTTCCCTGGGTCTTGTCCCTGCTCAGACAGATCAGAGGTCAGAGCCGCCCCTCGGGAGGAGCTGCAGCCCTCGGAGAGGAGTCCAGGGCAGAGCTGCTCCCAGCACCAGCACAGACCCCGCGCCACGCTCCAGCAAACCTCGGCACAACCTGCTGAGCCACTGCAACCATCCCGCAGCCCGTGCAACACTTGGGATGTTTCCAGCACCCAGGAGACCCCAGCGAAGACCCCAGGCTGCTCTGCCGTGTCCCAGAGGGCTGCAGCGTCCTGCTCTCAACTCTGCCATTCCCGCGCACAGCAGCAGCTCACTGCAAGTGGGAATGCCCGGGCTGGGGTGGGCGAGGGCCAGGGGAGGGTCGGGCCGGCTGCTGGTTCGGTTTCTCGACGGTGCCAGCGCGCAGCGGCGCACGGAGGGAGGTGCCGGGCGGGACGGAGAGCGCAGGTTTCGGGCCCGGCGCAGGGATTCGGGCTGGAGCGGGGCGGGGTGCTGCCGGGACAGGCAGCGCTGTGGGAAGCAGGAAGTGCCCGGGTACCACCGCCCTGAGCGCTGCCAGCCCCCGGGACGGGCAGGGAGGCTGCGGGGCTGCTCTGCGGCACCGGGCACTGGCGCGGCCCTGCCTCCGCCTGCCGGAAGAGTTGGGAGAATGGACCTTCAGAGCCTGGGAAAAGGGATTTTTTTTCCCGAGGTAGACACAGCTGACTGCCCCGAACGCTCCTGTCTCCTGTTGCCGTGCGTCAGGCAGGGTGGCAATGTCACTGGACCATCACTCAGCCACCCTCTGGAATTTCATGTCTCGGCGCTGCCACCCTCCCCAGCTCTGCCCTCTGCTCTCCACACCTCGGTTTTGAGGATGGGGGTGGTGGAGAGCTGGTTGTCCTCCATTTGTGCCTCACTGAGCCTGAGACTTCCCAGAGTCCTATTCCCCAAAACCTTGTGGTGTGTGTTGAAGCAGGGAAAATAAATCCTCTTCTGACAGGAGGCCAAGGCAGAATCCTGCAGGACACGCCCACATCACTGGGCAGGGACTGGGGAGGACAGGCAGCCCCAGCAAGGGGGGACACAAAACATCTCACCAAGGGAGAAGATCCACTACCCTATCCATCCTCCCTTCCCCACTGCTCTGGGAAAGGCTTCATGAATGCTGTTAATCAACAGCATGGGACAGCTTGCCCGGGAAACGGGCATAAAAGCCCTCCAGGACCTCCAGTGCCTGAGGCTGGCTGCCAGTCCAGATCCAGACCCAGACCCAGACCCAGATCCAGACCCAGACCCAGACCCAGTCCCACCAGGAACACTGGGGGCTCTGCAGCTGATGTGTCCCCAGGGACAGCACAGGTGTGAGGTGCTGCAGACACTCCCAGCCCTAAAACACAGAGAAATGGCCTCTCCACAGCTTTATCTCAAGGCTTCCTTGCATGTTGTCAGTAACATGCAGAGAAGGCAAACACAGTTTGTCTGAGCTTTTAGCAAGAGCTGGAAAAAGGAAGGAAGATGGCCTCGAAGGTGAGTTAGTGACTATTCCATGGGCCAAGAGACCTGGAAGCAGTGCCCCTGTCCATGCTGTCCCACCGGGCCAGCTCTGCCCAGAGAGAAGTGAGGGGGTCTCCAGTACAGCAAAAGCAGAACTAAAGTGGCCATAATGAGGATTGCCCCAAAGTGCAGCAGGAAAAGCAGCTCAGACCCCTGAGTCTGTCACCAAACCTGCCAAGGACTGCAACTGAGATGATGCTAGAGGGCACAGGGACAGTTACTTGGGGAGTCCTGGGTGGTTGCTGTGTCTTCTCACAGCCCAGGGAGCAGGTGGGCAACTCGTCGAGCTGTGCTGAGCCTGAGCTGTGTCCTCTGGGATCAGAGCCTCAGCATGGAGACCACACCTGCACCCCCTCACTACCTCTTTATTTACAGACACAACACCAGTGGGGGGTGGAGATGTGCACCTCCTGAAGCCTCTGACCCCAAAGCTTCCCGTTCCTGCAGCCAGGGCTCTGTGCAGCTGCTGCAGCTCTCAGGGCTCAGCCTCTTCTCCCTCTGAGCCTCTACTTCCACCGGCCACCCACCATGGTCTTCCCACGGGCACCCTTGGACCTGCAAGGGAAGAGGAAAAGCACATGCTAAAAGGCATCAGTGACCATGAAAGGAGGATGAGGTGGGTGCTGTCAGCAGTCCTGCAGCCTTTTCCCATGGGATGTGCACTGCCCTGAGAGGGTGAAGGCCTTCAGTGGCCCCAGGCAAAACCTTGGGACCTGAGTTAAAGTGTCTTGGGACTTTGGGGAGAAGCTCATGCAGTTGCCAGGTGATTCTAAGGACCTGCCATTCCCTGCCTGTGTTTCTCCACCTCAAGAATCGTTCAGAGAAGAATTGACAAGTTGGATCCGTGGCTGCAGAGGGGCAAAAGCAGCTGCAGGATCCTTCAGGAACAGGGGGAGCAGACACTGCTTGGGCAAAACACAGCACAGAGGAGGAGGGGGAGCTGGAGGTTTGGGTGGGCAGCGAAGGGCATTTCTGGCTTTGGCTGCCAGTCCTTGGCATTGCCTCGTCCCTGAGCCCTGCTGTTGCCCTGGGGTCAGTGTCCCTGCAGCACACATGCAGGGGACGCACACAGCACACATGCAGGGGAACACACACAGCACACATGCAGGGGGACACACAGCACCTGTGCAGGGACACACAGAGCACATGTACAGGGAGACACACACAACCCTCGGAAATGCTTGTACTCACCCTTTGCTGCAGGATCAGGCCATGGTCAGGCAGGAGAGAAGAGAGACTTGGTGTGAGTGGGTGGGAGATGCTGGCCCTGACACACAGGGTGGGCTGAGCACCTCCCACGTGAGGGTGGAGTGGGGTGGAGATGTGAGAGCACCAGGCTGCTCCTGAGAGCAGGGATTAAACACCCTCCTCCACCCTCCTACGAAGGGTCCCCCAGCTGTGTGCAGGGAACATGGGCACAGGGACAGGCTCCCCTGGCCTTGTGGGGCTGAACAAATCCCACAGCCCATAGGATTGTCTCTGATAGACAAGCTGGGATCTCCAGCACCTTCCTGAGATGCTGGGCAGAGCCCCTGCAGGGATGTGGTGGCAGGAGACTGGGACACCCCCACAGAGGTGGGATCTCCCCAGGGTCCATCCCCAGCGGGGATCTCGGGCCAGGGGGAAGCTGGGGACAGTGGGAGGACATGGAGGTCTGTCAGGAGCAGAAGGACAAGGACTGAGGTCCTTGGGACAGATCTGCAGGTCCAGGAATGCCAGGCACCAGTGGGACCAGTAGCAGGAGTGGGAGGGGGAGGAGGCGGCTTAGCAAGGGAGATCCGTAGGGAGGGAACTGGGGAGCAGGGAGCTGGAAGGACAGGAGATGTCACAGAGGGATGTGCAGCCACTTACACTTTCTGGTGGTCACTGATGCGGTTTCGGAGGACATTGATCTGCAAGAAAAAATGGTGGGTGGTGAGGCCTGGCAAGAAAAACTGCAGGAGGATGGTGAGGTCTGACAAGGTGCCCCAGGCTAGGGATGAGGGTCAGGTAAAGATACATCACTGCTGTCTTTTCCCCAGTGGTTTCTCTGGGGTTTAGATTCCCAGAATCCCAGGATGGTTGGGGTTGGAAGGGACCTTCAAGCTCATCTCATTCCAAGGGGTCCCAATGGGCAGGAACACCTTCCACTGCCCCAGGTTGCTCAGGGCTCCATCCAACCTGGCCTGTGATGTGTGTGCCCTGTGGTGGTGCCAGGCACACATCCCCAGGAGCTGAGAGATCACTTGGACACCCCAGCTCATCTCATGGATGGGAAGCAGAAGGAGCAGCCAGGAACACAGAGGGTGGACAAGTCACAGAGGCCCTGGGGGCTCACCTCGTATTTCTGCCGCTTGAACTTCTCCTGTAGGTCAAATTTCTCAGCCTCCAGGTCATGGACATTTTGCCACAGCTCCCTGGCCTTGTCCCTGTGGGAAGAGCCAGCTGGGGACAGCGCAGGGAAGGGCTGTGGCTCCCAGGGAGCTCAGTGCAGGGATGGGGCACTGATACCAACCCAGACAGGGATGTGTTATCCAGGCTGTGCATCCAGGGCCCAGAGCAACGGGGAAGGTCAGTACATATGGTCAGTACCCGTGTGAGCCTGGCTCCCTCAGGACACTCATATCCCATGTGTGAGTGTGGCACCCTCAGGACACAACAGTCCCACGTGTGAGACCCTGGCTCCCTCTCATGGCTGGTGCCATCAGCCGCAGCCTGGCTGTGGTGGCGCTGCATAGCCTCGCTGTCCGTGTCCCCGTGGCGTGTCACAGCCCATCTCCAGCTGTGCCTTCCCCCTTGGTTGGAAGCCCCAGGGAGCTGTCCCCAGCCCAGGATTGTGCCCAGGAGCTGGGACCCAGCACAGAGCTCCTGCCCTGGCTGTCCCTACTGCCGCCTGTGCTCACCTCAGCTTGTCCTCGCTGAGGTGGTCGATATTCAGGGGCTTCCGTCGTTCACTGAGGATCTTCTTCTTTTTTTCCCGCTCCGTTTGCTTCTTCCCACCCTTTTTCTCTGACTGAGGAAACCATCAATCCACTGGAGAGAAGGAAATCTGCCCAACCTTTGCTCTCCACCATCCCCAGTTCTGTGCCAAACACCCTCAGCTTTTGGGACTTCAGAAGCACATGAGGTCCTCGAGGACATTTTGGCAATAGTGGACATTGCACCTTGACCTTGTCCCCACACCCATCCCTGCCCCTGAGGCAAGGCTGGAGCTGCACATCTGCAGAGCGGAGCTGAGCTCAGGGCAGCTCTGAGCTCACCTTGGCCCTGTAAGCCCTGACCCAAGAGCAGTTCACTGCCCCATCCTGCCTGTAAACCCCCAGTGTCCCCTGGGTGAGGTCAGGCCTTCCCAGGAGCAGCAGTGGCTCCATCGCAGCCCCCCAGGGTGGGGTCTCACCTTCTGCATGTAACCCCCAAAGTGCAGCATGTTGGAGAACGCCTTCTTTTTCCGTGCCTCCTCCTCCGCCCTCTTCCGTGCCTCCTCTTCCTCCTTGCGAGCTCTTTCTTCCTGCCAGGGTCAGAATTCCATCAGGAGTGAGTGGATGGACACACAGCTTGTGTCCCCAGGCTCTCCAAGCCCATGCCAAGCCTTATTCCCAGGGATACTCACAGCCATGCGGGCCTGGCGCTCCTTCTCCCGCTCGCTGCGGATTCGCTGCTGCTCTGCCCGCTCCGCTCGCCGCTTCTCCTGCACAGGGAGGGACCTTGGCTTGGACACTGCAGGGAATCTACATCCTTTGTTCTGAGGGATGGATCCCTGACCCCAACAGCTCTGAGGGCCCCAAGGGAGCCTGGGGACAGTGACCCCGGGGAGACCTGCATCCGCATCAGGCACTGCAGCATTGCAGCAGCCAGAGCAGGGGCATCCCAGTGACCAGGGACAGGCAGGGAACCACAGCAGCTGTGTCCCTGGGCAGGGCCAGGCTGGATATCAGGGAAAGGTTCTTCCTCCAGAGGGTGCTGGGCATTGAACAGGCTCCCCAGAAAATGGTCATGGCCCCAAGGCTGCCAGAACTTCAGGACCATTTGGAAAATGCTCTGAGGCCCAGGGTGGGATTGTTGGGGTGTCTATGCAGTGCCAGGGGTTGGACTGGATGATCCTTGTGAGTCTCTTTCTGCTCAGGGAATTCTATGGTTCCCAGGCTGTACTGGGACACAAAATCTGGCTCAGCCCTCAGGCTCTGTCCTGCAGGGACAGGGATGTCCCAGGTCTGCCAGGATTGTGGGGAAGGGATGGTGGCTCTGTGCCCACAGGGACAGGGTGGCAATAGCCAGAGAGGGGAAGGCTGAACACGTACAATCCTGTCCTTGAGGGACAGAAGCTCCTCTTCCTCCTTCTTCCTGCTCTCAAAGTGGGCTTCGATGAGAGCCTGCAGCTCATTCAGGTCCTTCTCCATGCGCTTGCGATGAATGTCCTGCACAGGACACAGAGAGCAGGAGCCTTCAGGAGCTGCTGGACACTGAGGAGGAGCAGGAGGGCATCACCCCCAGGGGTGGGAATTGGGGGCACAACTTACATCAAAATCCAATCTCTCACCATCTGGGATTTTGGGAGGCACCAGGTTGGGCATGAAGACCCTGCAATGGAAGGGGACCGGAGAATGATGGGGCTGCAGCACATCTGGGACAGGACGTGCCTTTCACCCACCCAACCCTCCCCTCTGAGCCCTGCAGTCTCCAGGGATGCAGAGTGGGCACAGCTGGAGGGTGGGGAGTGCAATGCATCCTGCTGGAGGTGCCAGCTAGGCAGCCCCAGAGGAAGACCTGTGGCATTCCTGGGAAACACTCCAAGGCGCCCGCGTGGCTGGAATAACTCTGCAAGCTGCAGTCAATGTGGCCAGGGCCCTTTGCCAGGCCCCCCGAGCTGGCAGTCACCCCACTGCTCCCCCCAAAGGGCACAGAGGAACCAAGTGCTGCAGTGTGACCTGGCACAGAGAGCTGCATCCTCCCATCCTCTGGGGCTTGAGGGAGGGCACGAGATGCTCAGCAGGGACACAAAGGGATAAAGGGACGATGGCTGAGGGCAGATCTGCCTCCCACACTGCAGCGTTCCGGGGACCTAAGAGAACCCCCAGGTTGCTGTCAATAGTTCACAGCCCTGCTCCCTCAAGCTCTGTCCCTGGAGTGCTGGGACTGCTGGAAATGTGTGCCTCATCCAAGCCATGGCCAGGAGCACCCTGCAGAGCCAGGATCCTGCCTGTGCCATGGACTGTATCCCAGGCTGGGATGAACACACACACACACACACACACACACACACACACACACAGACAGAGATTTGCCAGCTGCAGACTTCACAGGGCAGCTGAGCTTCTCCCATGAAACACATGAAATGCTTCAGAACTGCCTAAAGACCTCATTCTCAGGGTGCTGTTCATGCTGCATGTCTCCCTGTCCATTTCTCTCCCTTTTTCTCTCCATGTCCTAGTCCCACCCTGCTTCCATGCTCTGTAGGCTCCCAGTGCCCTGCCCTTTATGGATCAGCCTCTGCCCTGGCACAGCTCAGACCTTGCCCCAGACAAAACCCTGCCACACTTACTTGGGTTTTGGCTTCGAGTCACCTGCAGGTCCCAGGAGCAGGGCAAAAAGACAAGGTCAGTGTCAGCAGGGGTTTCCTGTCACACCTTGACCCAACCCCCACCCTGAGCTGAACCCTCCCTCTCTTCCAGCAGCAGGGGCTTCACAGGGATCATCCCCAGCAGTGAGGTGCCATCCCTGTGCTAGAGGAGAAGTTGTGCCCGAGGTACAGCTGGTGCTCCTGGCTGGGCAGAGCAGCCTCTGGTACCTCTTAACCAGACAGAAGGAACGAGGGTGATACTTCACCTTCCCCAGGCTCCTGCTCTCGGTCTCCCTCTCCACCTGTGGAAAACATGATGCTTTGTGTTCCCGTGGCCAGTCCTGCCCAAGGACACTGTGGAGTGGCTGTCCCCCTTGGTCCCATGCTTGCCCCCACTGCAAACCCCAGCTGCATCCCTGCAGGATGAACTAGGGGAGAGCAGGTCCCTGAGGGACATCCTTCACTCATAGATGGGCCAGGAGAGCCCAAGGTCCTCTCCAGGAGAATCCAGACAAGTTTTTTAGGAGCTCAGGCTGGAGAAGCAGCAGTGCTACTCTCTCCTGCTATATTGTGGATGAATTTCTGCCCGAGGCAGCACAAATCCATCCCTCCTGCTGCTCCTGTCCTGCTGGAGGATGGGACAGTTCTGCCCCATTTATCACAGATGCTCCCTTCAGCAGCAAATGAATTCAGCTCCAAAACCCCATTACAAGGGCCCAGTGTCTTGGGGGACTGGGATCAGGACTGGAATAGCCAAAGCCATCTCTCCTCTGCTCCTGCTTTACCTTCTCCCGCTGCTTTCGTTTCATCTTCTTGTTCTGTTTCAAAGCAATGGGAGAATATGAGCACCCCTGGGTAAGGGCAGCCACATCCCCCAGCACAGTGGGGTCCCAGCACCCTGACTCGGGGTCACAGCTGGGATCTGAGCCTGCCTGAGCAGCTGTGACAGTACAGAGCGACCCCCTATGCCCCTAAGCCACCTCGTAAAATCCAGTGTTCTTTTGATGGTGAGACACATCAGAGCTCAATCCCAGCTCTGGAACCTCCCTCTAAGGCTGTGGGACCCCATGGTGGAACAGGCTTGGCCCATTTTTGGCATTATTTCAGAGGGCTGGACACAGCCACCTTTGTCCTCATCCTTGTAGGGCCCAGGCAGAGCAGGGAAGGGCATCTCGGTTTGACAGCCCCCTTACTGGACACCAGATCTGGGGGACAGCTGCCCCTCTGTGCTGATGTCCCCCTGTCGCAACTATGCTGGGACACCCCAGCCCCCACCTGGCACCCCCTGGAGCAGAGTGTGGCCCAGCCAAGCCACAGGAGCTCCCTGGCACAGCCCCACTCACCTTCTGCCTTGGTTTCTTTGGTCTCCTCCTCTGCCTCCTCTACCTGCTCTTCCTGACCTGTGGGATAACAGGCAGGCTGAGTCCAGCTATGCTGTCCCCTGGCTCCCTGCAGCTCCTGGTTTGGGATAACTGGCACGGAGCTGAGAGAGCCCCAGGGAGCTACAGCCACAGGAGAGAAACAGCAGCTTGGAAAGCAAAGGGCTCCTCTCTAACTTCTACCCAAGGGCTGCTCTGTGCCAGGTCAGGGCAAAACACCCTAAAATCAATGAAAGTAAAGGATTTATTGCCACTTCCTGGCTTGTCCCTCATTCCCTCCCATGCTGTGGTTCCCTCATACCCCAGGAATGGAGGAGGGATTTCCATTGATGTGCTCTAGCACTGAACTCCAGGAGGAGCTGAGGATGTGCCTTCAGCACCTTCCCAAGCTCATTTGTGACACTGCTGGAGCCTTTTTCCACTGGAGGGAGCAATGTTCCCACAGGATTCCTCCACTGGAACCGAGCGGTGCTGAGCCCTGGGGATACTTGTGGTGCCATGGCCAGACAGAAGGGAAGAAAAAGAAGACAGGAAAGACAGCAAACCATGGCTGGCAGATATTAGAGACAGGATGGATACACAGCACAGCAGAGCAGGGGTGGAGTGCAAGAAGAAGAGACAGAAGTGGAAGAATGAAAGAAAACCATTCCCCAGCCAGGGAGAGGCAGAACACATCGACCCATGACTTATCCCAGCAGTAGAGACAGGAAATAATGAAAGGCGCAGTAACTACCGTCATCTTCCTCTATCCATTCTTCCTCTTCTGAGCCAGGCAGGAGGGAAGGAATAAGCACAGGGATTAGTTGGGTGCCACAGAGCTTTGGCGTGCGTGAGGTGAGGATGGAGCAATGCAGAGGCTTCCCTCTGCACCTCTCTTTGCTTTTACACTCAAGGTGTTTTGCCTGGCAGTGCTCTGGAGCAGCCAGAGGCTCAGCCCAGCTCCCCAGCCCAGCCCAGCTGCCCAGCCCAGCTCCCAGCTCCCATGGCAGGGTTGTGTCTCCATCAGGCTGAGGCAGGTGGCGGTTTGAGTTTGAGCATCACTGTCACATTCAGCAGAGGCTCCAGTTCCATTGGGATATTGGGATCACAACTCTGCCAACAGCCATGTCCAGCATTGCCAGCCCTGGTTTGAGTCAGGGGATCATTCTGACAAAAGAGATCCTGAGAACATTCAAACTGGTTTTGATGCTACTGATGTTTCAGTTGCAGGAATCCCAAACATGATCCCATCTGCCTTTCCTGGATATAATTTGCCCATTGCAGCCCAAGAGCCAACCCCCACAACCATCCCAGCAAAACACTGAACCCCCCAGCTCTTGGCTCTTGGTCCTTGCAGGTGCAACTCCTACCTTCCTCCACGCACTCCTCTTCACAGAGCACACAGGGCATGGACAGAGAGAAGGGAAAGAAGCCTCAGGTTATTGGAGTGGCTCTGATCACTTTTTAGCCTCAGGGCAGCTCCAGGTGCTCCATGTCCTCTTACCTTCCTGCTCCCTGCAAAGCACAGCAGGAATTTACAGAGTCACATCAAGCTGCTGGGATGGGGCCCATGTGTCCATCAGTGAGACTGAGAGAAATTTGGGATTTCCGCAAGGCTGCCTCCCCTTTCTGGTAGCACAGGGCCAGGGCTGCTGGGCAGCTGCTGTGTGGGTGGCTGTCAGGTGGCAGTGGGGACAGGGACAAGGCCCAGGTCACCCTGCAGGCTGTGGAGAGCAGTGGCTGAAGCTCTGGATTGACACTTTGGCAGCAGTCAGGGCACCCACCAGTTTGCAGCATGAGAAAATGAGTGACCATGGCCTTTAATCCCAGAAATGGGCACCTCACATGCCACCTTTCCCCCAAGTCTTCCCTGACCATGCGGGAGATGCACAGCCTGTCCCAGGTGTGTCCAGGGCACAGATTGGTGACACATGTGAGTCTGGAGTGGCACTGAAATACCAGAGGATTCAGGTCCCCTTTCTCTGCTGGTGGATGAGAAGTGGGAGCTGTGTTTTGGCTCATCCCTACAATCCCACCTCTCCAGGAAGTGCCTCCGGGCCCAGCAGTCCCCACCAGCAGAAGGTGCTATCAAATCTGGGCCTTGGGGAGTGATGCTCTGGATGAGGCAGCAAGGCCCCATCTGCAACAGATTGGTGGCCTCAGGTTTTCCCATCCATGTCTCATTGATTTAGACTGCAGCATTTTTAATTCAGGAACCACCCCTTGCCCCATCCACGGGTGTGGGTAGAGCTCCCAACACAAATTCCCACTGCTGGGGTCGGACAGTGCCAAGGCAGAGGGACTTGGGCTGGGGGTGCACGGTGGGTGCTGGGCTAACAACCAGAGCACCTCCAAGCAGTGCTGCACCTCTGTGAGGAAATGGGAATAGGGAGAAAGGAGGAGGGTTAAAACCACCCCACTTACTGCTCATATTCCTCGGTGACCTCCTCCGTGTCCGACATCCCTGGGTATCTGGCAGAGTTCGAGGCAGATTGGAAAAAGTGAAGGTTAGGAGTGAGATAAAGAGCAGCACAGCCTGTCCCGCAGCACCAGGACAGGGGCACAGAGATGCTGCCCCTCTCCAAAGCACTTAGAGCTTGCAGCTGTCCCCAGGCAGGCTGTGACAGTGTTATCTCAGCAGAGATAAGGCTCTCGCTCCCCTCCTGTCCCAGGATCACAGCTTGCCCCAAAGAGGAGGCAGATTGGACACAGCCTCCTGTCACAGCGATAACTCTGTCAGGAGCTGTGTCCAGGGCACTCAGCCCCCCTGGCCCCAGCCCTCTCAGGGGCTCTGTTTGCTCAGGGGGCAGGAAAATCATTGCAGCATTCAGCTTTTGCTTCCTGACTATTCTTAGCTTACGGATGACCCCTTCTCTCAGATTCACAGCCCTGCACCAGGCGTAGCACCAGACCCTCAGCAAAGGCTCCCAGCCCAGCCCTCCAAGTGCAGAACTGCTCAGGAAAGGGGCAGCCTGGGCTCAGCAGGAGCATTTCTCCCCTGTTAGCTAAAAGGAATAATTCACAGCCTGGTTTAGTAATAGAGCTAAACGCTCTGCAGAAACAGCTTTCATCTTCCCAGCACATCTCTTTCCCTCCCAGCTGTGCTCAGGAGGACTTGGCTCATCATCTCCCCTCGTGTAACCTTCACCCAATGCTGCACCATGAGATCTGTACCCACTAGCCCCATTCCTGGAGCAGCCCAGAGCCCTCTATCCATCCCCATCCCCATCCCCATCCCCATCCCCATCCCCATCCCCATCCCCATCCCCATCCCCATCCCCATCCCCATCCCCTCCTCATGCTTGTGCCAGCCCTCGGCAGGGCTGAGATGCCACAGGATGATGCAAGGCAACTCTGGAAATAACTTCCATGTGCTGAACCACCTGTTCCCAGAGCAGCAAGGCTTCCCTGCTCCTGCTGGCTGGAGTCTGGGAACAACTGCTCCTGGCTACATCTGTCAAGCATTTATTACCCATGATGGGTAGGACAGGGCTCAGGAGTACTTATTCAAGATGCGGGATCCAGGGTTGGAATGCTCAGGCATGGGAAAAGGGCATTCCAGGAGGGGAACCTCAGCTTAGCCACAGCTCCAGTGGGTCTCTAATCTCACTGTGACTCACAAGGTGTTTTTTGGAGACAAATGAAGTCAGAATTTGGCCCCCTCTGCCTGCTCCTGCTGTCTCTGGTTTTTTTTTTTCCTGCAATGGATCCAGGGCTTGGCTCTAAGCACCCCTTCCAGCACCATCCCCGGGATCTCTGCTTCCTCACGAACATCAATTCCTGCTTTTCTCCCAGGCTCAGCACAGTCCTGATGCCCCAAGTTTGGCCAAATCATTTGTGTGGCCTCTGAGCACCCAAGGATTCACATCATCATGTCACAACATGGGAGAAGAGGGTTCCCACTCCCAGCAATGTGAGAGCTTCTTCCCACATTCCCATTGCCCTCTTCCCTCAGACATCCTTAGACCCCACAGAGCTGAGGGAACAGCAACAAACCCAGGAGTATTAAGAGGGTAAATAAGAGAAAAAGTGGCTCTAGGAAATATTTATGTATCCTCTGCACAGACACACAAAATCCTGTCCATTACAGCTTGGACATCTTGATTTGGTAGGATTATGAGAACCCAGCACACATACAGAGCTCAAGAGGAAACTGCTCTGACTACAAAAATCTCCCAGAATTTGCTGTATATTAAACAATCGAGATATTCCTCACACTCCTTGAAATTGCCCTCTTCTTTAGCTCAGGGCTGGCTGCTCACAGCTCTGGGGCTGAGTGAATCCTCCACAGTTCTCAGTCTCTGCTTTCCTCCAGGCTACCCAGACATGGAGCTCTCCTTTCCCACCGTTTGCTCCAGGCATGGGTCCTGTCCCTGCTCCAGTCTTGCTTAGCAGGGTCAGACCAGGCACAGGAGCATCCCAGCCCTAACCCACCCCCTGGGCTGCCAGACGGCCAGGACCAGGCTGGCCGTGGGCATCGCATCCCTGCTGTCCCCTCCAGAGACCCAGGGAATGGAGATCTGTGAGATACCCCCAGAACCAGGGCAGCCAAAATGCACCTCAGCCACCTGGACACTCATCAAGGTGATTCAAAAGGCAAGTTGCAAATACAACCCGCTGGAGAGGGTCCTGTCCTTTATCCAAGGGAATGCATCCATGGCATAAAACACCTCAGAGAGAGCGGCCGGGGAACACCCTGAACCCTGAGGCGAATGCCTCCTGGGTCTGGATCCAGCGCATCGCTCCGGCCTTACCTGTGCGCCGGTGATCCCGGGGAGCCGCGGGGAGCCGGCGGGGTCTGGGAAAGGCTCTTTGGGGCAGGACGCTTTAAGGGGGCTCCAGCGCCCACCCCGGGGCGGGCAGCGCCGCAGGAATGTGCCCGGCGCCCAGCGAGGAATGCAACACTTGTGAGCTGCTATTTCGGCAGCCGCGGCCCCGGCCCCCTCCGCCGCTCCCCCTTCCCCCCCAGGAGCCCATATAAGCCCAAGCTATTGTGTGGCCTCAGAGATTTGCTATTTTAAACCCTCCGGACCGAGATACGTGAGTGCCCGAGGGGCTGACACAAGCCAGCCCAGCTGTCACCAAGGCCGGGACGCTGATAAGGCAGCGCTGCCACCAGTGCAGGAGCAGACCCTGCCCAGTAGCCCCGACCCGGTTGCCTCAGCCACTGCTCCGAGCTCGGGATGCTGCAATGAGAAGCGAAGAGTCTGGTTTTAACCCCCTAGGACACATTTGGTTCAGGTTTTTCCCTATTTTCCCCTTGCAGGGAGAAGGGAACAGTTTCCAGTCCCAGCCCAGCAGTAGGTGACCAGGAGTGTCTTAGAAAGAGCAACTTTTATTAGAAAAAAAAAAAAAGCACAGAGAAACCCAAGTCCTTTCCCAAGCCTAACAAGCAGGATCAGCTCCAGGGGCAGCAGCGTATTCCTACACCGAATTTGTCACTGCAGTGGTTGCTCAAGGCACAGCCCAAACCCAAAGAACAGCCCCAAGAGGATGCTTTGAGCCCTTTGCCCATGGCACCCTAAAGGCCCCAAGAGAGCACCCCCCATCCCTGCTGGGTGGGCTCAGCAGCCCAGGGAATGCAGGATCAGGGGCTGCACAGCAAAAGGCTCAGGAGGAAGGGCAAGAGGGAAATGGGGCCCAGCACAGGGCACTCAGCCCCATGAAATCCCCCAAACACGGCTGTGGCCATGGCCAGTGCCAGCCCACCCTCCCTGGATCACTGAATGAAGGGGTCACTGCTTGCAGGGGCAGAGGATGGCAGGGACAAGGACAAGTCTCTGGTTCAGCTGCGTGTGGAGGGAAACATCAGGGCCAAGTCCCCTTTTTACCATGAGGCATCTCCAAGCACTTGTGTGACTTCACAAACATTAGCCTTTGGTTGATCACTGTGGCAGTGACAGCTTGGCAGGAGTGACACCTGCCTGCCCCAGCTCTCCCCAGGCAGCAGGGACGGATGAAGGCAGTGGATGTGCAGCTGAAACTCCCTTGGCCAGGCAGGTTCTCACCCCACTGACACCTTCCAGCTGCCAGGGTGCCATGTGGATGATCCCCTCTGCCAGGGCAGTTCTGGGGCACAGGCAGAGATCAGGAGCAGAACTACAAAATGTGGTGGGCAAACAAGGCTGGAGTTTGCCTTCAGCACCTGCAGGAAGCCTCCAGCCCTGGACACCCCCAGACAGGCAGTAAGTGGGGACTGGGGGTACAGGGAGACTCTTCCAGATTTCTTCCTTCCCATCCCACAAGCAGAGGGGACCCCGTGACCTGGGTTGCACCCACATGTGGCGTGGGGGGCTCATGGCAGTGGCTACTGGATGGTTGGGTCGGGCTGGGCTTTGATCTTCGGAGAAAACTAGTTTTTCCCAGATGGTCTGATATCACAGCTGGTATTATTGCAACTGGAAAAGAAAGTGGGAACCACTGAAGCTGTGCCTCAGGCTGCAACAGCTCCCCAGAGGCAGCTGCGTTAACCAGGACCGTGACTTGTCCCCAGCAGGGGATGAGGCAGGCATCCCCTAAATCCCATCACAGGCCACTTCCCTTCTCCTCCCAGACCAGAGTCCTTCTCTCCCTTACAGATGCCTCCAGTTGTCCCCTCCTGCTGACTTCCCCAAGATCATGTGGTCCTGATGACCCCCATGTCCCCTCTCCCCCCATATCCTGGGGGGATATCCCCCCATATCCCCACCTCAGCATGCAGCAGGTTTTGGAGCAGCTCCATAACTACCTTGGTGTCTCCAGAGGTGTCTCCAGGCTGCTTTATCCAGACATCTCGCTTTGCCAGGCTGTTGATTCTCCTGATTTCCTGCAAACAGAAGAGTCAGAAGTGACAGGAGAAGGTTTACTCCATGCATTGTGTGTTCCCCTTGGTCTCACTTTATCAAAACCTTGAAGCACACATTGTCCAGGTACAACCAGCCAGCTTTGAGATCCTGCACCTGGGAGACCCTGAAAGCCAAGTGCAGCTCCAGCCACAGGGGTGGTGCAGGTGTTATTAAAGGAAAACTGATGAAGAAGCTTCATGTTTTCCCCAGGAGTGACCCCAGGAGCAAACCCTTAGCTGGCAGGCTGCCTGGCACAGACATGTCTGGGCAGTGCTGATCGCCCAGCCCAGCCTGGACTTGCCTTCCCCAGCTGTAGGGCTGGGCTGGAGCTCCCTGCCTGCTCCAGGTGGCTGCAGGAGACTCTGCCATGAGCAGTGGCCCTGCTGTGAGCAGTGACCTGCCCAGGACCTGCTCAGCCCCTCCTTTCCAAGAACACCAAACCACCCTGGGGCCAAAGGCTCTCCTGTTCCTCTCCTGCACATCCATGTCCAGGGAGTAGTCATGGTGGCCAAGCGATGACCTGTGAGTGCCCTCAGCTGGGCACTTTGAACCCACAGCCAGACCTTCTGGTATAGGGTGTTGGTTTCATGTGGGGGTGCAGATGAATCCAGACCCCTCATGCACCAGGACCTCTCTGAGCACACCCAACTGTTCAAGCCCCTCAGAGCAGAAGGACTAAGCCTGTGGCTTCTCTCCCACTGACCTCTGGGAAGAGCTGCTCGTCCAGATGGGGGAGATGAGACGGCAGAGATGGGATCATGCTGGGGTGGCAGGGTCAGGTACCCCTACATGTCCTGGGACATGCACCCAGCTGGCTCCTGCTCCCTCCTCACCCCACCAAGGGCTGGAATCAGCTGACTCAGGAACTTTGGGCTCAGGATTGGGACACAGCAACAAATAGAGCCTTGATATCTCATAATGGTGGCCCTGCAGCACTGAGACCTCCATGCCTGGTTAAAGTGCTCTCAAACCCTTTAATGGGTTCAGCCAAGGGTTCATCCACCCTTCAACTCCACCCCCAGGTGCAGCACCCTGTCCTGTGAGACTGCCAGATCTCAGGGCTCTCACTTGACACAAGCTGGTACCTTGCTGTTTTCCTCCTTGGCAGGCTCCTGAGCTCGGCTGATCCACAGATTAATGCGGGATGTCACTGATCCTGGGATCTTCAGGTTGTCCTGTGGCACACAGAGGGACACCAGGGTTACAGTGCAGCTCTCTCCCTGCACGAATGTAACCCAGGCCAGTCCCCAGGGCATGGAGAGACTGAGCAGAGCTGCAACAGGCACAGCCCAGCCCACATGCTGGCTCCATCCCAGCTCCTCAAATTCCAGCACTCCACACGAATCCACACAGTGCTGAGGCAGTTCCTATGCCCAAACGTAGCCCGGGCACCCAACTCCCACCAACACCAGCAGCAGCCTGCCAGGCTGAGCCTCGTATCCCAAGAGGGGAAGATTTTCCTCAAAGCCAGATCCTGCCCCAGCATAGGAGCCACTGGAGGGCCCCTGCTCAGCCCAGCTCCTGCCTTACCTTCCTGAGAGCTGCTGGCTCCGCCTTGCTGGGAGTGCTTCCCTCGAAGAAGTTGCGCTTGCTCGCCACGCCGTCCGAGGAGAGCAGGCGGCTCTTCTGGACAGGGGCAGAGGATTTGACCCCCTCTGAGCGCTGGGAGAGAGAGGGGCGTCAGCAGGGCTGTGCTGCACCCCGAGGGGTGAAAAGCAAAGTCCAGTTTCTGGGTCACACCCCGAGCCCCTCGGGGTCTGGTGCCCCCCTGCTCATCACCAGCTCACAGCCTTGCCCCCAGCTTCCCCTGCAGGACCACGCAGCATCCCCAGACCCTCTCCAAAGGATATCCCCTCCCTGTTCCTAAAACCCTGAGGCCGATCCCTGTTTCTGCCTGGGAGCATCTCCTTCATCCCCATCAGCTCTGGTACTTGGTGCAACTCAATCCCTACTTGGCCCCAGGCCACCCCTCTCCCTCTCCCCACAAATCCCTCTCACCCCAGCCTGGCTCTGCCAAGGGCCTTTGGTACCTGCACAGCCGAGTTGTACTTTTCCAGCTTCTCCCCAATGGTGCTGTTGCTGCTGGGGATCCTCAGACTTGCACTGGTGAAGGAGAGGGAAGAGTTGAAACCACCCCCTCAGGATCTCCTGGGGCTCAGTCCACGGTCCTGGGGGGCTACACTTGGCAGAAGGCCCTGTCCCACCCAGGCACTCCTGCATCCATCTGCCAGGTGAATCAAACAGTTCATTCCCTGCTGGTGACCAAGACCTCTGGGTGTCACCACCTTTCTAGGGCCACACTGAACACTGAAATATCTTGGAGCTCCTCAGCCTGCCCTGGGTGCAGCTCTGCCAGCTCTGAACTACATTGTCCCTGATTTTAGTGTGGCTCTGCCTACAGCATGCACTGTGCATGGGTCAGACATGCCCAGGGAGATGTGGGGGATCCCTGGATGTGGCCACCAAAGCCAGGTCAGGTGGTCATGATATTTTTGATGTTCCCATGCATGGGACCCTCTTGTGGTGCTGCATCTGTGCAGCCATGAGCACCAACATGGAACTACATGACCTAGGAGATGGTGGGGGCTTGCTGGGGAATATTGTAGCAGCCTGGGAGAGTGGAGGATGTTCCTGCCCATGGCAGGGGTTGTAATGAGATCTTTAGGGTCCCTTGGAACCCAAGCTGTTCTGTGATTCCAGGATCTCACTCAGGTGCAAACTGCACGTTGGACATTGGCCTGCCAAGTGTTGCTGCCTGCCCAGCCTGGCACCCCAGGGAACAATGTCCAACAGATCTGTGCCAGGCTACTCAATGCTCCCCAGGCCCCATCACCTCCTCCTCCCTTGGAAAACAAAGGATGGCAATTCCTGCCCAGCAGGACCAAAGCAACATGATGAGAGGTGCTGACCTCCTTGTGAGAGGGCTTTGGCTCTCTTCTTTCTGCTTCCTGGAGATGATCTGAAAGACACAAGCAGAGGAGATCCTGCAGTGAACTTTGGTTATACAAGATAAGCATGGGAGACACTGTCTCACTGATCTCCCCAGGAAAGCTCCATTTGCACCCACACCAGAGCTTATCTCACATCTTAAAGTTCCCTAGACTAAAGATGCTTTGCAGTGATAATAGTTTTATTCCCAATAAAGCCTCATGGAAGTCAATCAAGCATAGCCAGTCAGCCCTGACTCACAGCAGGGAGGATCTCAACAGTTCTTGGTTTTCCCAGCCTCTCCAACTACCTTACTCCAGAGATCTGGCTTGAAATTGAATATTTTCTCAGACTGTAACAAGGGATGAGAGGGAGGATGGATGTTATTTTTATCCTGGGCTTTCAGATAAGACTGGAAATGCTGGAAGGTGGATGGTAATTCCTGTGGCTTTGGAAACTCTCATTTGGAGGACAATCAGCTCCCTGTTTTCTCATCATTTCCCATGAGTCTCCTGGCCAGCACAAGGTGTACGAACTGGACATGTTCATCCTCATACACCTTTGGTCAACATGGAGAGGGAAAACGGCGGGAAGAGGGAAGCAGAGCTGCAATGCCCAGACTAAAGGTGGATTTTGAACACACTTCTGGGAACAGGCTCTGCCACATAATCCAGAGGCCAAAGCAGTCCGTCCTTCCCCCCATCCTCCACTGCCTCAATGGAATTCTTTCCCCACCTGCTTTAGCTCTTACCCGAAAGGAGACGGTTCTTGGGCTGGTCCGTCGGATGGAGCTGCTGAAGGTGACGTGAGTTGGAGAAGGGTCTGGCTTTTCTACAGGTTCATCTTGTGGGGGGCACAGCTGGATCGCCTGCTTTGAGGGTTTTCTGGACGGCTGCTGAGGAAAAAGGAGACATCAGATTCATCCCTGCAGAGCCTGCAGGGAAGGCTGAGGTGCAGGAGCTGAATAGTCAGGGTGGGAACTGGGTTGGAGGCAGGAGTTTGAGATCAAAATCCTCCAAACTTCTCCTGTCCCAGTTGGACATACAGAGCCCCAAACAGCACTTTAGCAATCAGAGGGGCTTGATGGAGAAGGCAATCAGGAGAGTGCAGGCCAGGGAGGGGAAGAAAGTGGTGGGACCTTGTAGTTTGCAGCTCTCAGAAAAACCTTCCCCAAAATCTTTCAGGTCCCATTTCCCTCCTGGTAGCTTTGGGCTATCCCTCTCTCTGGTCCTCCCAGCACTCAGGACCTCTCCCCCCAGCGCTAGATGCCCTGTCCATTCCTGCTCACCTGCTGCTCCAGAGATGAGGTCACCACAGAGGTTTTCTCCTCCACGCTGCGGTTTCCCACCCTGGTGAGGATCTTCACCTCCCGCAGCCGGCAGCTCCCCACCTCCAGTGGCTCCTTCACCTCCTTCCTCTGCTCCCCCTGAGGAGTCCACACTCCTTGCTCTTTGTCCTGCAGCCGTGCCCTCACCACCACCTTCCTCTCGGAGGCTGGCTCTGGGTTCTTGTCTCTGGGTGGGTCCCCTCTGCCCTTGGCTGCCTCCTGACCCCTCTCTGCAGCCCGGCTGCTCTCCTGCCTCCCGTGGAGCTGTGGTGCTGCCTCCGGGCAGCTTTCTCCCACCCCTGGCTCCTTCTGCTCCTTCTCCTGCCTCAGCTTGTCAGACGCAGGCGGGAGGCACCTTGTCCGTCTCCCTTCTTGTGTCTTCAGCACCTCTGAGAGCTTTCGCTCCTCCCCATCCTCCGGAGACTGCGGCTTTACCAGGGATGGAGGTCTAGGGACATAGGGACAGTGACAACATGGGATGAAAATGTCAGCATCTGGGGCTAGAGGGCTGCCTTTCATGCTGTGAGGCAAAAGGCTCTGGGGAGAGACATAAAAATCCCACCAACATCCTGGAGTCATCCCTGACAACCAGGACTTGCAGCCACCCTCATCCCCATCACCCCAGCTTGGCTGTTTGAGAACAAGTTTGGATTAAGTCTTTTCTTTTTCCTTTTTGTGGTAGAGATGAAGCATTTCTGCAGCCCCATCCCAGGACACCAGCGTCCTGTGACACACCAAGTCCTGTGTCAAGGAGATTCAGGCTCAGGGCAGCATGCTGGGGCTGCTGCTGGATAAGAAGGGTGGCTGTGGCTCTTCACTGGACTAGGAAAAATCCCACCATCTTTAACTGGGAAGTGTTGGTGGGAAGTCAGTCTGCTGTGACAGGTCTACCCATAGTCTCAACAGGACCTGTGAAAAGCTGTTTCCCCTCGTTCCCCCAGGCAAACAGGCACAGGGTCTGGGAAGGAGCAGGAGGACACCTGGCAGGCTGTGTCTGCACATTCCCAGGACTGGGAAGGAGATGGGATAACATTTGCCCTCCTCCTGGATTGCGATCACCATGTGGCCAGCCTGTGCCAGCACCAGGGAAGGGTGTCTTGTCCTTTCCACCTGGTTCATTTTAGGCATGTCCAGCCTCCACTCACCCCATATCCAACCCAAGCATCCTAACTCCATCCTGTCTGAAACACAGAAACATCTTTGGAGTGGAAGTCTCACTGTGGACACAAACCATCAAAATATTGGACACTTCCAGGTTCAGTTTAGAGAGTGAGTCAGGTTGTGTAAGGGCAGCCTGATCCCAGAGCATCTCCAAACCCCAGCTCCCTGAAGCCAGGGACTCTGGAAGCACCACTGGAAAGCCCTTGGGTCACAAGCCCACTCCAGCAAAGGTCCCACAGCTTTGCTGTGAGGTTGAGAGGAGCCAGCCAGGCTCTGCCTGTTCTGCTCTCCTGCCTTGCAGAGCTGGGCACCCCTCACCTGCTGCAGATCCCACCTGGGCACGGCCAGCACCCACTTGAGTTCAGCCCTGGCACAGCCTTCCCCCAGCACTCCAGCTCCTGTGCCATGGAGAGCCCACCAGAGACATCCCCACTGTGTGCTTCTCCTGGGGAGCTCTTCCCTCCTCCCAAAGGCCCTTGGAGCCCACAGCTGAGCTCTCCCTCAGCTGGGAGGGATTCCCACAGCAGCAGCTGCCAGGGCTGTGCCAGGAGTACCCCACAGACCTGCTGGAAGCTGGGCTGGTGTCTTTGGCAGGGCTGGCAGGCTCCTCATCCGTGGATGTGGAGGACAGCAGGTTCCGGTGCCTTCGCCGGCGCTCTCTTTGCTGCTCTTCCTCATCCTCCAGGGTCCTCTGCCTGGCCAGGCTGTTTGGGAGGAAACACAAGGGCACATGGGGACCCTGCAGTCCAGGTGCCAGACAAGAAAGGAACTGGAACACCCTGGGCAAGGCCAAGGGGCTGATGGAAGTCACCTTGCTGGAGGAGAGCAGTGCCAGCACAAGCCAAGTGTCCCAAAGTGCTCTCACTCCACCCAGCTGATGCAGGCTCTTCCCAAAGCGAGCACTTGACTTCCCAAATCCTAATTTCTCCTGCTGGAAGGAGCACTCATTTCAAAGGAATCCTTATATTAAGCAAACCTTCCAGGGGAAGGATATTGAACCTATAACTCAGTCAGACCAGGACCCCTGAGCTACCACACAGACCTCAACCACACAAACTGGAAAGGTAACCACTGTGGCAAAAGATTTTAGCCCAAAACCAAGTTGTGGTAATAATGGCAATTTAATTTTTATAGAGTAAAAAGCCTCAGATGCAAAAGCATCAGAGGCTGAATGCAACTGCTGAGAGGCTCTGCCTGGAGATGGGGCTGTCTGGGCTCCTGTTTCTCCCTGCATGTGCCTGGACTGCAAATTGTTTATAATCACAGAATGAGCAAAAAAGACGAGGTTTGGAATTATCTTTGAACATTTTACTTTGTACAAACCAAATGTGTTCTGGTTTTTGTTTTGTTTGTTTTTTGTTTGTTTGTTTTAAATAAAATGCCACTCTGAATAAAAAATTGTCCGGAAAACACCTTTCTCTGTGCCAAACCTGCCCACCCTCTGTGCCGGTGCATGAAGTGTGCTGGAAAATATTTTTATTGGCTGGATGGAGCTTTTCAAAGCCGGGCTCCTCTCCCCCAGTACACAAACACTGCAGGGAACCCTACGGAGCTCCCGGCACGCCGCAGAGCCTCCCCGCGCAGGGCTCATCCCAGCACCTCATCCCATCACCTCATCCCAGCTCTGTCCAGAGTTACCCGGCCTCAAGCTTGGCCATGAACTTGACTTTTAGGAACATGAAAGTCAGAGGAGTCGGGCCGAGTTACGGCGAGCACGGCCGTGGGGACTCGCGGGAGGTTCCGAGTTACTGAGTAATCACAGCCAGTCATAAATTAAACAGCTTTACCCCCCGCGAGTGTTTGCAGCTTCTGTTCTTCCTGCTCGGGGCAGGCGGAGCGCGGCGGGGGCAGCGGAGCGCGACCGGAGCGGAGGGGGGACATGAGGGCTGAGAGCTCAGAGCTGGGGACAGAGCTGGGGACAGTGCTGGGGGCAGGGCTGGGATGGGGACAGCGCAATGCCGGGCTGGGGACAGGGCAGTGCTGGGCTGTGCTGCCCTTCCCTCCCGCTGCCCCCACAGCCGAACAGCCCCAAAAGCAGTCGGACCCACTGCTGGGAGCTCCAGGCGATCTCCAATGCCAGTGCCACGCTTGGCACCGGGACAGACAGGGCTGGCGAAGGCTGGGATGTGCCCGGGGAGCATCCCCAGGTGGGGACAGCCCCGCTCTGTCTCCGGTCGATGTCGTTTCGCTGGGCTCAGCCCGTGTCCGTGTGCAGCCCAGAGGAGCTGGGGCGGCAGCACGGCCGGGTTTGCACAGCACCGGCGCTTTGCCGGGACAGCATCCCTGCACGCACATTCCCCCCCAGCAGGTTCCCGGGGACACACAGGACGCACACATCCCGGTGCCGCTGTTCGGCACTCCTGTCCCTCCAGCAGTGACAGCACAGAACACTATCTTCGGGTTAAATCCTCATGACAACCAGGTACTTCTTTGTTTTTACACGCACAGGTTTCTTTGAAATGAAAATGGGATTTTCCTGCCTTGAATTCCCTTGGCTCTTTCTGAGGCAGCACAAAACCTGGCACTATCCACAAGCAGCTCCTTGTTATTTGTGATTAAGCGATCCACCCATCAGGCTATGGATGTGCTCTGCCAATTTTTCCCTCCTCTTTTCAAAGAGGGATTTATTTTTCACTGTCTTACTTTTTTTAACCTCAAGGAGATGAGTAAAAAACTTTGGCGAGTGTCCCTGCCTTGTCCTCTCCTGCCCTGTTAATGATTACTGCAGAGATTTCTGACATTTCTGCTGTTTCAGTGCTGCCTCATCTCAGGAGAGCTCAGGAAATGCCTTCTGGGGTTGTGAGGCATACAGGGTTCAGGACCCAGCTGGGCTTTTGCTGGGGTAGGTCCATGGCTCAGAGGAGATGGATCTGGATGGGGCTGGAATGGCCTCTGGATCTGTCCTATCCATGGCAGAGGCAGCTGAGAGCTGGTGGCCTCTGAGAAGTGGTATCTCAATTAAAATGGGGAAATTTTTAACAGTGAGGGTGGGGAGGCCCTGGCACAGGGTGCCCAGAGAAGCTGTGGCTGCCCCTGGATCCCTGGAAGTGTCCAGGGCCAGGTTGGACAGGGCTTGGAGCAACCTGGGATAGTAGAAGATGTCTCTGCCCATGGCAGGGGGTGGAACAGGACAAGCTTTAAGGCCCCTTCCAACCTGAACCAGTCCGGGATTCTATGAACCTCCCTTTCTTACATCAAGTACTGAGGTTTGCAATGAAGTCTCAGACCCATCACATGCACTTGGATGAGGATTCCTGCTCTGATTTGTGGGACAGCGTGGCTGTGTTTGAGTATGTATCACTGCTGCTGCACAGCTGAGGCTGGCGGGGCTGTCCTGGGGTCTGCAGTGGGTCAGGACTGATCCCACCTCGCTCCAGCCTCCTGCGAGCCCCTGACTCACCCCAGGATGCCCTGGAGCCTCCCCCACCCATTCTCCCATCGGAGCCAAGGATCACTTTTTGGGAAAGCTGAGGGAGCTGGCAGTACTGCGGGGATTGCTCAGGGATTGCTCAGTCGCTGCCGCTGAATCAGGGCTTGCTCAGCACAGGATGGGCTGCAGCCTCCACAGGGCAGAGCAGGACACACACCCAGGAGCTGCACGGGCATGGGGGGAGTGGAACCCCTCCCAGCCAGCTCCAGAGCAAGTCTGGAGGCACAGCTCAGACAGCCTGTACCCCAAAGAAAGGCAAAACAGACCCAACATGTATCCAGCATGAGGCAAGAATGCTTATCCAGATAATTCTCCTGGGCAGTGCTCAGCTTCCCCCAGGCAGCAGAAACAAAAATGCCTATGATCTTGCCCACCCACAAGAAACTTCAGCAGCGCCGAGCTCTCCGTGGGGCTGGCATTCACCTCTGCAAACAATAAACAACACCCCCAGGGCAGCTGCCCCCTCTTCCCATTCTTCCCAAGCCCCCTCGGCCACCAGCAGCCCAACCTCACCCCTCCCTGCCGCCGGTGGAAAGGGTTAAGCTTTAATCCACAGCACCTACCTGGAGAGATCCGACCAGTTCCTTCTGCTGAAGGACATTTCTGCTTCCCGGGAGTTTCAGAGAGCCCCCAGAACCTGAGCAGGCATCCAGGCCAAGGTGCCGTGAGAGCCACGGGGATCAGCGCTGCCCGAAGACTCTGCTGCCCGGGGAGCGAGGGAGGGAGCAAGGGAGGAACTCCCTGCAAGGTTATTTCCCTGTGCACCTTTACCCTGCCTGCCACCCGCTCTCCACCAGCTGCATCACATGGTTCCTTATCTACCTGACACAGGCAGGGCTGTGATTTGTGTGCCAGCGGCGCGGGGCGAGAGCCGCCCTGCCCAGCAGTGCCACGCAAAACCAGAGCCCTCCTCGCTGCCAGGCTCCGAGCAGGGACCCGCGGCTCGAGCCATCCACGTCTCCCAGGGTTTCGGAGACAACTCCCTGCGAAGAACCTGTTCTACCAGCCACAATCCACCAGTCAACAACTCCTGCAGCCCGGCGGAGGAGGTGAATTACCCCGGGCTGAGTGGGAGGAGGTTGGCTCCCGGGGATCCAAAACAGTCATTAAAACACCTCCGGCTGGGTGCAGTCCCGTCCTTTCCACAGAGTATGGGAGGGTCCTCTGCTCCTTCCAGTCCTTTCTAGATATCTTGGATGGAGCTCTCAAGGCCTCTGTATCCTTAGGAGCTTTGCTGCAGCAGTGAGCACTCACAAAGTCTTGGGGGAGGGGGCTGGGGTACGGGCGGATCCAATTTTTGGGTGCTGAAGCCCTGTGCCAGAGAGGAGCTGTGTGCCCAGGCTCATCCCACACCTGGACCCAGCCCATCAAACCCATCCCCCCCTCTGGAGGTGCTCCAAGACCCCCACCTTACACAGGGCAGCCCCTCCTGCCGAGGGCAGGTGTGAAGCCACCGGGGCACTGCCTTTAGTGGGGGAAAGGGAGTTGTCTTACAGGGGAATGGGGGCCCAGACAGCACAGAGCCTGGTCTCAGCCTGGATTTTCCCACAGCATGGCCAGGACCCCAGTGCTCCCACTGTGCAGGCAGCCAGGCACTGTTCCTTGCAGGAAATGTCATCCAGGACCCCTTGAGTACACCCTTTGCTCTCAGTGAGATCCATCCCTGCACAAGCCCGAGGAACTGGTTGTGAGGCTGGGCTGGCCCTGCACGCCTCCAGCCCACAGGGGTGTGGGCCATGACCTGAGCAACGATTTTCATCAAAGGTTCCTGATTAAAATCCCATTTTAAAGAGATAGCCCTCTCAAATGAGCCACCCGCTCTGAGCAGGGCTCACTCTCTGCTCTTCTTTCTTCTTGCAGTAATCGCACATCTTTCAAGTGTTTTCATACATACAGAGAACCCAGTGAATTGTGGCATAAAGAAAAAAATTACTTAAATAACCTTGCAAGCATCCTGCTAATTGCTGACAGACTATATATAGCAGTCCAGCATCAGCAGCTCCTCTAGAGCAATAAAAGCTCTGTGATTAATGCACAGTGAGCACGGCGCTCACAAAACTCATTGCCAAAGGATAGCACTGGAGCACAGGACTTAGCAGGGTTTTCCAAAGGATTAGGCTGAACGTGGCAGTGAAAGAACACCCCCAGCTAGGATCTACACAGCAAAGGAATATAAAACCTCCCAGACTGTGATTCCTCTTGTTATTAAGTTGAAGAAATTCTAGATGGGCATTTAGTGCCTGGGGATTAGGCAGAGGATAAGCCTGGCTGACACTCACCCCCTCGCTAACACTCGCCCCTTCCCGGGGCTTTATTTGCAGCTCAGGAACCTTTGGAGCTTGAAGACAGTTTCCTCTTTATTCAAGATCCCTCAGAGTGTTTCTCCTCCATGAGTTTGCCCCATTTCCCTCAAACCCGGGAAAATGGTCATTACAAAAAGTATCCTTCAGCAGGAAGTTCCCAAATCTGGAAATCTCCTTTAACATGGATGGGTCCTGCTAAGCCATTCGGCAGCACAAAGCATTGACCTCTCATGGCTGGAGCTCTTTGCTGCCATGGAGCTCCTGTTTTCCCTGATGTTCCTCACATCTTTTCATGTCCACCATAATCCCCAGATTTTGCTTCCAAGGAGGCAAAGCCAGCCCAGGGCCCTCATCTCATAGACAAAGTCATGTTGGGCTTTTCCATCTGTGTGTCACTTTATGTCCCTCAGGGCAGGCCCAGCCCTGGGAAGTGTCTGTCTTGTTTCAAACTTCCTTTGCCATTTTATCCCCAAACTCCAAGTGCTGCCAGATATTTCTGAATGTCTGCATCATCAGTCTTTCCCTCTGCTGTGCTGAAACAGGAATTATTAGCAGTTTTTTATCTCACTACTGTTTCCTCTCTGCTGGTTGATTATTTAGCTCTGCTTTGGCTTTCCCTCTTTGCTGTGCTTGACCTAAAGGTCTTTGCTTCTGGAAACCCAGGAAGATGCTTGTCTCCCAGGTCACCCTTATCCACAGGCTCATTGATGCCTTCAGCAAATAACAGTCACTTTGTCAGACCGGATTTCCCTTCACAAAGTTATTTAGGCCACCCTGAGCTCATTACCAAAGCCCAGCCCAAGCTGCAGGTCCCCAGAGCTGAGGGTGATGAAATCAGGCAGAGGGATGAGTCTGTGGGGACAGGGATGCTCAGGGCACCATTCTGATGTTTATCCAGACCCACTCCCTGTTTCAGGTTGTCCCACCTGCTGCTGCAGAATCAATCCCTACTCCAAGCTGTCCCATCTGCTGTTCCAGACCCACAGCCCCGAGGGGAAAGCTCTGTGCTCATGGCTGAGAGAGCAGAGCTGCAGGATGTGCCCTGAGCAGGGAAGCTCCAGGGCCAAACCCTTCCCCGCTGCTCTGCCCAGGGGAACTGCACCTGCCCAAGGAGGAGCCCAGGGCTTCCCCTAGTGTGATCAGCAGAACTCATTAATACCCTCTAAGGAGCTGGACCAGTTTCAACAGGGCTGGTTTTTCCCTTGGGAACAGTGTCCTGTGTCTCATACCAGTTCAGAGCCTGTTTCTTTGGCTACAGGGCAGTGGAGAGCTCCCAGTTTCCACAACTCTGCTGTAATTAGGGCATTTCTCAGCTTCCCAGAGCCCAGCCATGAACCCTCTACCCTTGTGCTGTGCTGGTCCTTCAGCCATGGCTCAGCTCCTCCCTGTCTCCCAAGGCTCATCCCTGCTATTCTGCCATGATGGAGCAGCACTTTCTTCCCAGGTTTCCTGCCTGGGCTGGGACATGGGGCTTCATGGCCAGGAAAAAGGGTTTTCACTCTTGCTTGACTTCATCCTAGCACTGCAGTGGTGCCACAGCTCCCAGTGGTCCCATCAGTGTTTAAAAGCTCTGGGAGGAGCTGGAGGTCTCCCTGCATCCCTGGGATGGTGCTCTGCAGGCCCTGGGATGCTCCAGGACTCTCCTTCCCCCTAAATATATTCAGCTTTTGGGGCGATGTGCACGATGGTACAAAGAGAACTCTGCTGTGAGAGAAAGCCAGGAAGGGTCTGGAATTGGTGTTTGCTCAGAAACTGAACTAAGCCAAATCATGGCCTTTTCTGCAGGAAAGGAATATCCATTGTCTGAACTGCCCGGCACCAGCTACCAGCGGGTTCGTGTTCCTTTAGAATTTAGAGTTTTATTTTTTAAAAAGGACTAATCTTGCTTTGGAAATTCCACCATGGTGCCTCATTCCATTCCCTGCATATTGGCCCTCATCAGATGCCATTCCTGCGATAGTCCAGGTCTAATGATGACAAATGAGGGACATCCCCTGAAAGTGACATCAGCATAAACTTCCTAGGTGATGGACAGAACAGGCCTGGCTCACTGCCAGTAGCTCTGTGACAACTGCACCCTCACAGCACAGGGAGGGACAGAATGCCAGGGTGGTCAGGGCTGGAAGGGACTCTAGGGATCAGCCAGTCCAACCCCCTGCCCAGGCAGGGTCACCTGAAGCAGCTGACGCAGGGACATCCTGGTGGGTTTGGAATGTCTCCAGACAGGGAGACTCCAGGCCATCCTTGGGCAGCTGTTCCAGGGCTTTGCCTTCCTCCATGGAAAGAAGTTCTTCCTCATGTGGAGGTTGAACTTCTTGTTTGAGTTTGTGGCCATTGCTCCTTGTCCTGTCCCTGGGCACCCCTGACTTGGTTGTGATTCCTGAGGAATCCGTGAGCAGTGAGGGACAGGGCTCAGGCCCAGCAAGGGAAGCTGGACAAGAGGGATGTGCCCTGCTCACCCTGAGCCCTGCTCCTTCCTGGGGCTGCAGCACCTGAGCCTGGGAGGCCACGAGGGGAAAATTCCTTCCCAGTTTTTACCACAGGGGACACACAGGACCAGCTGTGATGAGTCAGGGGTGCCAGAGGTTGTGTCATGGCCCTGCCATGGGGCCTGATCCTGCCCCACAGAAGCAAAGGAGTCTCAGGAGATGTTTCACTTTCACCTTGGCGACTGCAGCCTGTGCCACCCCTGTGCAGGGCAAGATGCTGCAGTCACCTTCAGAAGCTGTGGAATAAACTTTACCCCCTCCCAACCCGAGGCTGCCCATCACCACTGACCTTCCTTCCCATCCACCCTTTGCAGCTCCAGCCTCCAGCTGAGCTGCAAACACCCAGCAAATATTTGGGCACAGTTCAGGTGTCTCTGGGCATAACTGGTCAGCAAGGGGGTCACACAACCCCTATAACTTGGAAGGGACAACATTACAAACAACTAGGAAGGATATTTGTGGAAGTCCATACTGTCTTGTTGATTTTTTTCTTCTACTGCCCTATTTAATTTGAAATTTGTGTAATTTAAGATTCTAGTGCTTAGCTTTGCTTTCTTTTGGGGGTCTAGGCTGCAGTGGAGCAAACTGGGGACTGGGCTCTGCTCAGCTCGAGGAGACAGGGCTGACTTCAAGTTCCTTTGGAAAGATACACCGGCTCATTAGTGCCTTCTCCAGCATCAGTCTCTCTCCCTGAGAAGAGCCTTGTGAGTTCCGTATTTGGGCTAAATTTTCAGTTAAAATGTACTGGAGGGTTCCTTTCTAATTCAGTGAGCAGAAACTGAGATTGTTGTCACTTGGGAGGGAAACAACCATGGGACTGCAGAGCTGTGGGGTGGGGGAAGGCAGGTGCATCCCTGGATGAAAGGCTCAGCCTTTCCCTGTGCCAAGGGGAGAGCTGGGATCCCAGCTGGTCCAGGGCCATAGAGGCAGCTCCAGAGCAGTGATGGAGATGAAGATTTGGATCCCAGTCCTCTGATCTGACCAGGAGAGCTCAGAGAAGGCCATTGCATCTTCCCCTGGAAATTCAGTCTCACTAAAGAGCTTTTTCCCCTACATTTTTTCTGTGTTCCTAATAAAACTGAAATCCGTAAAACTTTGTTTTTCCATGACAATGAGTGTGGTTTTCCACCAGAGAGGGATGAAAATGGTGATTGGGGAGCATCATACCTTGAAAACGTAGGGGACCTTGCAAAGGGAAAAGTTTTGCAGGTGGGTTTTTCTCTCTGCACTCAATCTAAAACACAAGGTGGCCCCACAAAGCCACCTGTAGGCTATGACAAGGGCACTGAGACCTTGCTGAGCATACCTGGCTGCCTTTGCTGGGGCTGCAGACCCACCCTGGGGAGCCCTGATGTTTGGCTCTGCAGCAGTTTCGGGTGAACAGGATCTGAGGGCAGGCTGGGCACAGGGACAGCCTGAGTGCCCAGCATTGACCAGGGCCTGGTTCACCCTCTTGCCTTCCATGTCCCTCCCATCCCTCCCCACTCCACAAACTCCACCCCTCTCTTAAAATTACTAAATTAGCATAATTGCACTAAGCTCAGAGCAACTGTTCTCAACCCCTGCTGTGCCATTTTCTGCTTCTGTTCCAGACCTAAAGAAGGCTTTGTTTCCATGAAACCTCTTGCATTTTCCAGCTCTACCAGTCAGTCAGGTCACAGTTATTAAATCTCCCTGCACATCTTTCTTCCTCTGCCAGGATCTGTGTGAGTTCCCTCTGGGGATACACAGAGAGATCCCGGAACGCAGCCTCGGCACCAGAGCTTGGGCCCAGAGCTTGGAGGGGTGAGCTGGTAACCAAAACCTTTTGCCTCCAGTGTGGGGCAGGCTGGCCCATGGCAGATCCTGGGATCTCACCATGCACCATCTCTGGTCACCTCCAGGAGCAGAGACAGCAGTGTTGGCAAAGACAGACACTTCCCAGGGCTGGGCTTGCCTGGAGCCTATCCTGGGGTGCCTGGAATAAGGACAAGGGAGGTCTGGCACCCTGCTAGGCTGCAGCTGCTTGGCCAAATTAAGCTTGAAAAAATAAAAAATGGGTGGAAAAGGCTCTGTGTGCCATGCAACTGCTCCAGTTCTGCAGGAGGTTGCTGAGGGGATGGAGGATCAGGTGGAAGGACAAGGACTGAGCATCCCAAAGACTGAGCCAAGGGAGCAAATGTGCATTTTCCAGCTGGCAGCCTCCGCTGATCTACCCCTGATTTGGGGAAGAGTTTGCATATGAGTTTTGAATCCTCCATGACAGAGCTGCAGGGTGCTGTGGCAGCCTGAGTGCTGGTGGCCAAGCTAGAGAAGTGTCCCCAGCAGTCTACTCCCTCACCTTCTGTGCCCAGGGACAGAGAGCAGCTCCACTCAGTATCCCTGAATTGGCCAAAGGAAGGGATGTGATGCCAGTGGAATTCAGCTGTCTTGGAGCCAAACCCAAACCCACCTCCTGAGGCTTTTCCTTCCCTCCCACTGCCAGCATGAGTCTGCTGTGGGAAGTCCTGCAGGAGCTGTCTGCATGGGGCCACCCTTTCCCATCCCTTCTTTAGGGAATGCAGTGTTTTCCTGGGAAGGTTGGTCTCTCTTGGAGCCTGCATACCTTCTGATGCCGTTTCCTTCCAGCCCTGTCTGGGACCTGCGTTTTGCTCCCAGTTTGTTGCATTTTCTGCACTTTACAGGCTCACTCCAAAGGGATGGAGGGTTCTGCAACACAGCTGGGTGTGGTGTGGGTTTGAATCCGTGGATGCTGCAATTCCTGTGGACATCCTGGGAACATGGACAAGGCACTGCTGCAGCCACCAGGAGCAGCACTCTGCGTATGTGGGCTGAGCTTCTCCTGCAGTGCAGCCAGCCAGGAGACACAATATGCTTTGAATTCTCACTAATTCATCCCTGAGCCCTGTTTGGGAATGAGCTGACACATTCCCAGCTCCTTTCACTGACCAGCTGCAGTTTGAGGGGCTGTGACACAGGAAATGGTTGGGCTGGGAGGAAGCATGGGATGTTTGGCCTGAAATATGGAATCACACCTTGATCTGGGGTAGCCCCAGTTCCCACAGCTCCAACGC
Organism: Lichenostomus cassidix; assembly: GCF_008360975.1. Classification (NCBI taxonomy): domain Eukaryota; kingdom Metazoa; phylum Chordata; class Aves; order Passeriformes; family Meliphagidae; genus Lichenostomus; species Lichenostomus cassidix. Next base: position 655,743 of record NC_139506.1, read on the forward strand.
CTGTGGTGGGGCAGCTGGTGAAGGAGTTGGTGTCTGGAGCTCTCAGGGTTTTTCCAAAACCAGAGAAGTGGGGCTTGGAGAACAGGCAGCTCTATTCACCAAGCCTGGTGGCTGGGAAGCTGCTGCACCCCTGAGGCCCAGCGAGGATGGCCCTGCATGGGGCCTGGGGGCTCAGCAGAGCTGGTGGGACACAAGGAGCAGCCTGGGGCTGGAAGGGATGAGCCCGAAGCCTGTGTGACCCCAGGGTGTGGTGTCTGAGTGGCAAGCACGAGGATATTGCAGGGTGACCTGTCCCTGCCCCTGGGCAGAGCTCCCCCAGTGATGAGCCCACGCGACCTCGGGCCCGGACACATCCTTTAATACGCGTATGGCTGCACAGGGACATCTCAGAGTGACACATCTCGGGCTGGGCCACGGGGCATGGGGCACAGGGAGGAGCAGCAGCCACCTCCGGGGTCTCTCTGCAGGGTTGGGACTGGAGTGACAGCCCTTGGGGACAGCATGGCCTGTGCAGCTGATGAGGAGGATGCTGTGCAGGAGTGGGGCTGAGGGCAGTGCTGGAAGGAAGAAGCTCAGGCCTCCTTCCCACACCGTTGTCCTCATGTTTCAGCTCGGTGGGAATTCAGGGAAGGGCACAAAGGGACAGAGGAGCAGTGAGGAAAGCCTGGAAGCAGGGATGGGGACGCTCTTCTTCCCGATGCTCCTGTGGGAAAGAAACAGCAGAGGGGCAGAGGAGGTGGCTTTGGCTGCTGCCAGCAGCCTGACGGTGGTGCCAGCGATGGCCACAGGATGAGGGTGGCATGGGCAGCACACCCGAAGGGGACTACCCAGGACAGAAGGACAGGGGTTGGCAGGGATGCCATGGCTGGGAGGTGTGGGACAGACCCACTGTGGGACAGCCAAGTGTGGGGTGGGACATGGGGATGGATGCCTCTTTCTGTCAGCAGTGGGGGCATTCCTGCATCTCCCCAAGCACAGCCCAGGAGGCTGAGGGAGCACGGGGGCAGCAGGACCCAGCCCTACCTCTCACTGGCCCGTAGGGGACTTGGCAGCGTCGAACATCTTCTTCCTCCCCTCCATGCCCGACATGGCCTCCACGTTCTTGCGCCAGTCGCCCACTTCCACAGGGCGTTCCTGCGGGAGGGACAGGGATGGGGGATGAGGGTCCCCTTGGCTGGGGGACACAGCTGCACCCTCACAAAGTTCCTGTCCCTCTGCCATGTGTCCCTAGACAAGGAGCTGGCTGGAGATGTGGCAAACAGCAGCCTGATCTCCACAGGGAGATCTGGATCCATGTGGATCCTCCCCTACCCACAAAGCCTGGCTAAGTTGCATTCATGCACCAGAAGGCACAAAAATCCCAGAAAAATTTATTTAGGAGGAAGAAACCACTTGGGACTTTGGGTGGGGCAAATGTCAGTAAAAACACTTCCTGCATCGCCCTCCCAGCCCACATAAACCCCATAAACCCCACCTCCACCTTCTCTGAGCTTTTGGGAGGCAACTGGGGCTGCTGGCGTGACAGTGATAGCCTGGCAGACACTTCCAGAGCAGACAGGGGAGGTGACAGCAGCTCTGGGTGCATGCCCAGGTGTCTGCTCTGCCAACCCCCAGCATTCATAGATTACAAGCTGTGCCCCAGCAACATCTCATGACATGTAAAACAAGCCCAGATCTATTCTCCACCTGGTGCCCAGGATTGTAAGCACAGTTTTCTGTCCAAAGGGCTGGAAAACAGCTGAACCATCAATGGGGGAACAAAGGAAAAACAGCTGAAAATTGAGATTCTCATCCAATCTACTGAGCTGGGACCAAAGGGTGAAACCCCTCGGTGGGGAGGCCCTGGGGATGAGGCACAGCTCCTGCTGCTGGGGCACCCAGGTAGGTTTGTGCATTGCTGGCACTGAGACTTTCCCCTCTCACACCTCTGCCAAGCTGGTGGGAACTGGGCCATTTATCTCAGGCCAAGGGTGCTTGCTGGGCTGCTCTGTCTTATCTAACCTGGGTCTGGGAGTTCCCTGGGAGTTTTCTGGGTGTGATTGTGCCCAACAGGGGCTCTCCTGGTTCCCTACAAGTTCAAAGACCAAACTCTGCTTGTGCAGCTCAGCAGTGGTGCCAAGGGGCTCAGATGAGAGACCCCCACATGCTCTGGGAGGGCAGAGCACCACGGGTACCTCCCTAAATCTCATGTGTTGCTGTCCACCAGTTGCCTGGCCCAGTCAAACTGGTCCTTTGTGGTCCCATAACATTGTACAAAGGGAATATCCTCACAAGGCTCTTTCCAAGGCTGACAGGGGGTGAAAACAGAGCACCCTGGAGAAGGGCAAGGGAACCCCTAGGAAGTGTGTTCATGTCCAGCCTCCAGAGGAGTCACCCACCTTCTCCGTGTCCTCCTTCTTGACAGACTTCAGGTTGGCCCTGAGATCCATGGACACCTTGTGCTTGGAGCCCAGCAGAGCCCTGAGCATGGCATCAGCTGAGACTCGGACCCTGCGCAGGGGGGGGCGCTTGAACTTCCCTCGGAGATCGAGAACTTTGATTTTCAGATCTTTAATCTGCAGGGGGAGGGGAGAAGGAGGAGTGGGAGGTCACTGCTTGACTTCCTTGCACAAAGAGCCTCTGTGGGAAGCAGGAGGCTTTGCCAGCACTGAGCCCCAGAGGGGTTTGTGCCTCTCTTGCAGGATCACCCCCAGCAAGGCTCTGCCCACCCAGGCTCAGAGCTCAGCCTGCTCAGGTGACAGCTGTACCACAGGAAGCTCTCAGACCCACAAGGGTGACCAGAAGAGCGAGGAACCTCTCTGTGGACCCCAAGGACAGTTTGAGTTCCTTTAGAGTGGGCAGGAATGAACCTTGCTCTGAGTGGTGCCTTCCAAGGCAAACACCAGCCCTGAGATAACCCTTGTGTCTGTCCCACATCCCAGCTCAGCCTGGTCCATGATACATCCCCACCGAGGCCACAGCTGCCACGGGGAGGGAGTTTCCAGAAGGAACCAGCCCGTTCTCCCTCCTACCTCCCGGGTGTTATGGTTGCATTTTGCTTCGATGTCGTATCTCTCCTCATCCACAATTTCCACCTTCTCATGCAGCTCCCTGCACAGGTCCTGTGGGCCAAGGAAAACAGGAGAGTGGTGAGTGAGGCCCCTCCGTGCTCCCAAGGAGCTCCCTCCACCCTCAGGCCTGGGGAATACCTGGAGCTGGCTTAAGGAGAGCCCACTGGTGTGCAGTGGAGTGACCCGCTCAGACAGGTACCGCTCCTTCTCTGCCTGCTTGTCCACAATCTCCTGATCCCACTCCTCCTTGGCTTTGGCCAGCATCAAACTCTGTGAGCACAAGGAAATGGCAGAAGTGTGAATTGAACAGGCTGCTGATTCCCCCCAAGCCACCCACACAACGTCTGTAGGATGGGACAGTCCTGTGTGCCACCCCCTTCCTGATGTCCCCAAACACACTTCAAAGCCTCCTCACAGCTTTGATGTGGGGCCCTGAGGGCAAGCAGGGCTGTGGCACCGGGGGCTGTGGGGGCAGTGGTCCCGCTGGGTGCTGATGTTGGGCAGGGAATGTTTATCCCAAGCCAGAGCCCAGGGAGCTCCCAGGCTTGTTCTGGAGCACAAACAGGGCTGAGGCTTCAGAGCTGAAGGTGTGGGGGTCTCTCCCCTCCTTAGGGAAGGGGAGGTTTGTTTGGACCACAGATCCCACATAAGTGAGAAGAGCGAGGCGGGGTTGGTGCTGCTCCCCGTGGCCCATCCTCGTGCTGTTCACCATCCCTGTCCCGCCGACCATGCACTCAAACGCAGCTCCTTTCCCCCAGCGAGACAAGCCCCAGGGAGTTTCCAGCCCTCAGGACTCACCTTCAACAAGAGTTTGCGTGAGGCTGTGATCTTGGATTTTCTCTAGGGGAAAGGGGAGGGAAAAGAAAACACCCTTTGAAAACAAACTCACTGCAAATGCAGAACAGCACCGAGATCTCTCCCTAACGGAAAGGCACTTACCTCCCTGCAGGCAGGTGAGCAGCCAGGGAGGAGCAGAAAAAAACAAGAGAAGAGAAAAAGGCATCAGGGAACAAGAGTGAAAAAGAGGGGCCAGTCAAGGAAAGCATCTTGTGTGGTTGGAGTTGGTTCTTATTTCTGTATTTTACAGTTGCCACCAGCATGTGAGCCATGTCTGCAGTGATGGTGTCCTCTGGACATGCAGTGGGAGCTCAGGGCCACAGCTCAGAAAGCCAAAATGTCACTCAGGTGTGACAGGTGAGCTGCCACTGAGCCCATTGTGCCACCCCTGCAGTTCAGACACTCTCATTCCTCCACTGCCAGTGCCACTGGGGCATGGTGCTTGGATCCTGCTCAGGTTCACAGTGATGAGACATCCCCATGTCATTGCTCCAGGGAAGATTTGCAGGGAGCTTCTCCCCTCTCTGCTTCCCAGGGAATGTGTTGTATTTGTACAACATGCTACAAAAGAGCCTCACAGCAAATCCAGAGGTGCTGCCCACCCTCAGAGCCACATTTGGGGATCTAGTAAAGCTCCAAGGTTTGAATTGGGACATTGAAAGGGTGAACAATTTGTTTTTAAAGGCAGTTTTTGCAAGGGGAATGGCACAGAGGTCTGGGGCAGGGCAGTTGATTGTCCCTAAAGGGACAAGTGCAGCCGGGCGAGGGTTTATGGGATCCGAAGGGACTCGAGCTACTCACGGCTCTGGCATCGCGGCGTGTGCTGTTCCCTGCCAAAGAAAGGGAATGAAGCTGAAACAAAGGTGCAAATCCCAACTGCACACAAGCCCAGAGGGCAGCGAGGGAGCGATGCCGAGGTGCTGTGCTGCCCCGTGCTGTCGGCAGAGGGAAGCAGCTCCGCAGCCTCCATCCCGCCATGGAACACAGGATGAGCCTTCTGGCTCCGGGGAAACTTGACTGCATTTCGGGCAAGCTGCAGCGTGCCACCAGCCAGCCCTGCAGGACTCTGGCTCCTGCTCCTCGGGGCTTTTCCCAGGCTCCCAGCTGCTCCTCCACCGGCTGCATCGCCCGCCCCAGCTCGAGGCATGGGATGGAGGCTGGAAATCTCAGGAGAAATGGGGGTGCCTCGGGGGTCCCTGCGCTGTGTCGGCTCGGGGAGTCCTGTCCTGCAGCTCCCATGGGTAACAGCGGGGATGGGAGAGCCAAAACCCATCTGGGGAGTGCTGGAGCAAAGGGCAGCACTCTGCTCTGGAGCCAGGCTGGGAGAACTAGGAATGTCCAGCCTGGAGAAGGATCCAGGGAGACCTGAGAGCCCTTTCCAGTGCCTAAAGGGGCTCCAGGAGAGCTGGAGAGGGACTTAGGAGGAGGATCAGAAGTGCCAGGACAACGGGGAATGGCTTCCCACTGCCAGAGGGCAGAGTTAGATGGGATGTTGGGAAGGAATTCCTCCCTGTGAGGGTGGGGAGGCCCTGGCACAGATTGCCCAGAGAAGCTGTGGTTATCCCTGGATGCCTGGAAGTGTTCGAGGCCAGGCTGAGTGGGACTTGGAGCAACCTGGGATAGTGGAAGGTGTCCCTGCCCATGGCAGGAGGTGGAACAGCAGCCACATTCCGGCTGAAACTCTCGGGGTTTCCTATTTTACATTTGCCTGGTGATCCCAAGCCCTGGCAGCTGCTCTGACCCTGCTGACCTCTCCCGTGCTGAACAGCTGGGGCACCCTGTGAGCCTGAGCAGCAAAAAATGTAGGGGGAAATACCAGTCCTTTTAAACTGGTTTTCTTCAAGTAGTGTTTCCCAGGCATGGGTTTAGTCCTTTTCCTTAGGAAATGGCCAAGCTGGGATTTTTTTTACTTGATCCACTTGCATCCCCAAAATTTGGAAACAGCTTTAGACCCCAAAGATTCCTGCTGGGGGAAATGAAAAAGAGCAATTCTGGTTTCAAACAGCTGCTCCCAGATTTGCATGGAGCCTGCGCCAAGCAAATCTTAGGGCACCTCCTGGCTCTGTCCCCTTGTCCCAGTTCCCTCTTTGTGCCCCTGCAGCCCAGCCAGAGCCATTTCCTGAACAAATGGAGTTGGGGGGGAGGGGCAGGGAGGGAGGGAGGGAGGGAGGGAGGGAATGCCATAGAATCCCAGAAGCAATCATCTCACCCAGAGCCTCCCAGATCCCTGGATTTACAAGGAAAAATCCCAAGGACAAGAATTTCTTTGTCCTCAAAGCCACATCAGACAGATCCTGTTTCCTGCCTTTGTGGAGGTTTCTGGTGCTGTGACAAACATCCCAGAGAACACCAGGCAGCACTGGTGCCTTGAGCAGGTCAGGACCCAGCTGTTGCCCCCCAGTTCATTTTGAAGGTGGCAGAGGAGCCTTGTCAGCCCTGGAGCTGACAAGGGCTGGGCGCAGCCTCAGCGTCTCCATTGTTCCCTGCTGGAGCAGAGCTCGGCGTTCCTCGGGGTGGGATCCACACACACCTCGAGTTCACGACCTCTACCAAGGTCAGTCAACTTTTAAGGCCAAATAGTTCTAAATTGGCTTCCCAGATGGCAGCTGGGACTTGGCTCTGCCAGTGAGACTCCCCAGCAATCCCCAGTGCCAAGACTTTTGAACTCCAGCTGGATCTGGAGCATCCACAAGAGACTTGACTCACTGATGGGGAAGAGAGGATCTGGATAAGCTAGATCTGCACTATTTGTACTGTCCCAGCTGTGAAAAGCTTAAAAAGCTTATTGAACCACTGGATCATGAAAATCCTTGAAAGAAATAAACCCATAAACCCAAACACAGTCAATCCTGACATCCTCCCCCATCCCAGGAGGCTGGAGAGAAACCATGAGTGCTCTCCCAGCTACCATGACTCCACAAACTGCTCCTGCCCTGAACCTCACACCAGTGAGCCAGGCTGGGACACTCAGGCAAGTGCTGCCCAAACAGTCCTGCTTGCCAGTTTTTGGGGAAAAACAGGCAAATATCAGCTCCAAAGTCTTTGTCCCCATTGCAGCCTCACCAATCCTCTCTCCAAGAGCAGAGGAATGTCTGATCCAACTCAGAGAGGGGGAAAAATTCAGGCAAATTCACCGTGCTCTGTCACGGGTGGGTGCCGGGGATCTCATGCCTGTGTCACCACCAGCACACCCGGGGGGGACATGGGGCAGTGGCAGTGCCTTACCTGGCTGTGCAGGAGGGAGGTGACGCCTGGCCTCGGGACAGCCGCGCTCTGCCGGGGCTGTGGCTGAGGGGGGGTATTGAATCCCAGCCCTGCCTGCAAGTGGTCAGTAAAAATAGCACAAATCCCCTCCTCTGCAGGCATCTGCTGCAAGCCCTGGGAGTGCTGGGACTGCTGCTCACACCTGGGGCACTGCCTGGAACACAGGGACACACACAGGTGTGCATGTGTCACTGCACTCATGTTCCAGTGCACCCACAAACCCCCTTTGGTTCCAAGAATTCCAGAGCTATTTGCATGGGAATCATCCAGAGTGGTTTGGATGGGAAGGGACCTTAAAGATCACCCAGTGCCATCCCCTGCCATGGGCAGGGAGACCTACCACTATCCCAGGTTGCTCCAAGCCCTGTCCAACCTGGCCCTGGACACTTCTAGAGATCCAGGGGCAGCCACAGCTTCTCTGGGCACCCTGTGCCAGGGCCTCCCCACCCTCACAGCCAAGAAGTTCTTCCCAATATCCCAATATCTAACCCTACCCTCTGGCAGCTGAAGCCATTCCCCCTTGTTCTGTCACTCCAGATCCTTGTCCCAAGTCCCTCTCCAGCTCTCCTGGAGCCTCTTTGGGCACTGGACTCCCCTAGCTCTGGCAGTACCTGCTGACATGAGGGTTGTTGGCTCAGGCTGACCAGTGCTGGTGATGCCATTGGGATACAGTGAATCCTCCTGGCACCTCTGCCTTGCTCCTCTCCAGTGTGCTGTGCTCTGTGCTCCAGAGATGCTGGAAAAGGCAGGGCAGGGGAGCTGCTGCCGCGCTGACCCCTGCACGATGGGGCACACACAGGGCAGTGCTGGCCAAGGGGCCTCCTGAGAGCCACCAGAGCCATCAGCGCAGGAGAATGAACCCCACCAGGCCAGGCCATGTCATGTCACTGAAGGGTGATGGAGTAAACCAGCAAAGGTGGAGTCACACTTCAGGCCAGGTGGGGTTGGGACCAAGGAGGGCGTGGTCCCCTCTTTAAGGAGAAGGACCAGCCCCACTCACCCAGCACAGCCTGGGATGCCTAAGCAGCTTCCAGCCTCTCACAAGCCCTGAGGTTTTCCCCATGAAATTCCTGAAAAACGGTGAAAAGGCTGCTGTTTGTCCTCACTGCTCCCCACAAAGCCCCTGCCCAGTGTCCCTTTGCGTGGCAAGGACTGCAGGACAGGCAACACCTGTTCCCTGGGATATTTTTAGGGACAAATTTAGGAGCAAACAATTCCCAGCATGGGGTCCAGCAGGGACAATGCCTGGCATGTTAATCCTGGGGCTTTCATGGTCGGGAGGGACACGCAGCTGCAGGAGTGGGACAGCTCCCATGGTGGGGAGCACAGAAACCCCCATCCTGCAGAGCTTTCCTGGCTCCTTCCCCCTGCCTGGACACCAACAGGAGATGTGGGGATCTCCACAAGCTGGTAGAAGATTGGTGACAGTGGCAATGGCTGTGGCGGTGCCATCCTTGTGTGAATTGCACCAAGCAAGTCCCGTGGGTAGGGGAGAAACCCCCTGCACCCACCCCTCAGCAGGGACCCCTGCAAGGACTCTTGCCTGGCTCCAAACAGCAGCACAGGGATCTGCTCTCTCCCGAGGAGGAGGAGGCTTTAAGCAGCCCCATTAGACCTTTATAAGGAAAAGCCCCCGCGGGGCCAGGCCTGCAGCATCTTTCCTCCCGGATGCCTTGGGATTGTTTTCGGTGCACAGAGGAGCCAAAATTAGCCCGTGACAAAGGCGCTGCATTCCCGCAGCTCCGGGGACGGGGCGGGGGCTGCTTCGGATGCCATTAGCTCCAGACTCAGGTTTCACCCTCTGCTGGGACCCGGTGTGAGGAGGAGGAAAGGGCAGCAGAGGGATGGGGCAACGGGACCTCTCGGTCTGGGGCTTTCCCATTGGTTTTAAAACCCCGGCTCTGCCACGGGGGCTGCACAGAGAGACTGGCAGTGGACTGCGATCTCCCATCCCTTCTCCCCAGCGGACATGGAGGGGATGTTCTGAGTCCCCATCTCCATCCCTGGCTCACAAACCATGGGGAGCTGCCTCCAGGTGAGAAGTTGTTTGATCAGGTGCCACCTGGGCTTTGCACACCATTCTAGGCTGCTGCGAGTCGGAAGGATCAAGCTGGAAATCTATGGGGGAGAGCAGTGCTGAGGGCAAATTCAGAGTAAAACAATAAAAGTATGTCTGGGGCTTGCTCGGTTGGTCAGAGCTGGGTGCTGATAGCACCCAGGTCATGGTTTTGATTCCCTTCACTTAAGAGTTGGGCTCGATGATCCTTGTGGATCCCTTTCAACTCAGACTATTCTGTGATTCGTCCATGAGCTGCTGCTGCTGCTACAAATCAAATATCCCCCTGCTTCTGGAAGCCACTGGTTGAAGGGAAGGGTTCCTCATGGGCTGCCCCCAAGAGGATGGATGCCGACAGAAAATTCCCAGAGAGCTGTATGGGGGGGTCAGACCCAGCCAGAACCAGGTCGCCAGGGACAGCTGTTTGTCCCTAAATGTCCCTGTGACCCACAGGTCACCTGTGTTTGGTCTCTTACGAGTGGACCCCCTGGCATGTGTTTGGATGGATGGGGCAATTTCTCCTTCTGGACATTCCAAGGCCCTGGAGGGTGTTGGTTCTTCCTCACTGTTGGTGCCTCAGCCCCACACCATGGCAGGGGCTGCCAGAGCTGCCCTATGCTCCCTGGCTCCTCAAGGTCTTGAGACTCCAAAGTGACCCATGGGAGCAGTTCAGCTGCCCCACATGAAGCCAATCTCCCTGAAGAAATGGACTTGCAGCAATCCTGGAGGGATCTCTTCCCCCCTCTGGAGCCTTCCCACCCATCCTGTCCTCACCCCTCCCATGCACTGTCCTCATCCCGTCAACCCCGAAGAATTAACAAAGACAAAGGCTCCCAGGACATCCAGGACAGACTTAGAAACAACAGCTGAGCCTCTGGTGTCCTTTGGGACTCACCCTCACATCCATCCCCCCGTCACTGCCATGCTCAGAGCCAGCCCCGGCGCTGGGGGGTGGCAGGACACACCCAGCTGCCCCAGCTTTGTCACTGGACTGGGACAGACGATGTCCCACAGATCCACCATGGTGTGGGAGAAGGTTTTTCTTCTGCAGCACAGCTCAGAGACCAGGGGACAGCAACGTCACTCCCCAAGCCAGGTGACTGCAAGGCTGCAGGGTCAGGTGGCAATGAAGTTGTGAAGGGCCACATGACTTGTCCTGAGGAATGGTCCCACCTGGGTGTTTTTCCTGCAGATCATCCAGCAGCTCCCACCCCTCCTGAGCTGCCAGAGGGATCCAGCCAGTCCCACCTGCTCCGTGGATTGGTGACAGTGCAAGTGGAAACTCCCAGGATGCTTCTCCAAGAGTCAATGCCTTCTGCAGCCCTGGGGGGAATTTCCTCACCCTGCTGCATCTCTGAGCAAGTACCACCAAACCTGAGGGATGCCGCAAGATGGAAAGTGGGCCTGAATTTGAATGATCGTAACAGCCTGGTCTGAGAAGCAGCACAGCCCCAGGCCAGACCCCAAATATTCTCCATGGGGCTGAGAGACCTCTCCCAGCTCATCTGCCCCACTGATCTTCACCCCATTCTATCAGCCCCAGCAGGACATCCCCATCTCCCACTGTCTGGCAGGGCAGAGGCTTCTCATCCCTTTAGGATGTGCTGTTCCATGTCCTGCTCCTGCAGCCACAGCCCCCTGTTCTGGGAGCCCTGAACTCTGGACACCCCCTTGGGCCTGGTGCAGCTCAGGACTGTGCCTGTGCCAGCTCCTCCATCCGTGGGCATGGGACTCACCCTTCCCACTTGGCTACACAGAGCAAATCCATGTGGAGGCAACTCTAGGGCTGGACCCCAAAGCAGGACAATTATCCTAAAATGCAAGAAACACCTTCCAGTTCTAGAAATATCACGGACAGTTTGTTTTTCTCTGCTTGAATGCTTTGGGGAGGCTTGAAATGTTTGTAGAAGGTGCCAAAGCTCAGGAGGGCTCCCCAAAAGCCAAGGGGCCCTTTAGGAAGAGCATAAGCTCCTACCTCACGCCACTGGCACATGGAAAACACTTTGTTAAATAAGGAGGAATTACCTACTTTGGGATAATGGAAAGACATTATTGAAATGGAGCTGAGCCACTCACTGAAGACTTTAAGCTTTCCATAGCTTTGACAGTGACACATGAAACCTTCTCAGTGCTAATCCTGAGGGCTCTTCTCACCAGGAGGAGGATTTGGGCTCTTCTGTGCCAAAGGCGGCCACGGATGTCAGTTTGAGTATCACAAAGTCAGGGCTAGTTTCCAGCCTAATGCAAAACAAAAAAACAACAAAAAAAACCCCCCAAAACCAAAACAAAAACAAAAAACCAAACAAACAAAAAAAAACCCCAAACAAACAACAAAACCCCACAACCACAACTATTCCAAATAATCCAAAATTTCTGGCCCAGGTGGGGACCATGACACAGATTTTGGACTTTTTCAGGGTATTTACAGGCATTTCTATCACCTCTGAGGCACATCTCAGTATCCCCTTTTGGCTGGACTGGGTGACCCCCACCCCCAGAGCAGCCCAGTGGCTCCTGCTTGGGATGTGCTGGTTGTTCCCTCTGCAGCTCCAGCAATGTCTGGGGCCTGGTTTTGTTTCTTCCTGGTGAGTCTCTGCTCCCACAGCCTCAGCTCCACTGCTGGGGGATGTCACAGACACACTCTTCAACCCCTTGGAACACGCAGTCCGAGACACTCCAGAAAAACCCTGAGGATGGGGAATTAATGTGCAATCCCTGCAGTCCCTGCCTGGACCCCCCCAGCATCCCAAGCTCTGTGGTACAAGGACAGTTATTCCTTCCTACACCCAAATGCAAGAGGATTCACTGGAGATGGCCAAGCTCCCCACAGCAGTGCTGGGGACATCCCAGCCTCTGTTCCCCTGGATCATGGGCACACCAACATAGCAGAGCTGTGGGCAGGTGTGGGGTCCCAGACCAAAATCCAGTGATTTAGGAATTACAATTAGGGATGATCAATGAAATCATTTTAGGAGCATCTAGAGGAAGTTGGACAGTTGACCTTAAGCTAAAAAGCAGAAAACTACTTCCTACAGCTGGGATTTTTTTTTCCCTTTTTATCTAAAGAGGATCCACCCACGAGCTCAGGGATGATCCCAGGAGAAGCAGGGCAGTGCCAGGCTTTCTGCAGGGCACTCGGTGATGGAGAAGGTCCCACACATGGTCCCACCTGACAAAAGCATTGGCACCATCAGGCTGTGCTGTGACCCCACTGCCCTCCCCGGCACTCAGCTTGTGGGATCAGCCCCAAACTGATCCCAAAGCTAGGCCTGGTATTTTATCAGGTGAAAAAACTCCTCTCCCCTGCACCCACTGCACCCTCATGGTGCTGCAGGGAGGCCACCAGTCCCTGTGGGTGCTGGCAGAGCCCCTGCCCAGGATGGGGGGCACAGGGCAGCCCTCAAAGCAGCCTCAGCACTGGGATATCCTTGGAGTAGTGCAAGGAGGGCTGATGGAGCAGGGGCACCATGGGCTGGGAGCAGCAGAGCCGGATTTTCAGGCTCCTGCCTTTGAACTCCGGGTACTCTGGGGCACCTCTCTCCTCTCTGGGCTCTCCCTAGGGGCCCCAGGGGGGTCTGCCCAGTCCCTCCTCACCACTGGAGCCCTTGTGCTGGAAGAGCTGAGGGGCCACAAACCCAGCCCCACCTTCCTGTTGTGCATCAATTTCCCATTAGAAATGCTTCCCATGGGTCCTCTCCTGCTCTTCAGGCCGCCTGGCAGTGTGCTGGCACCACGTCCCTGGTGCTGGGGGATGCTGCAGTCTCTGGTTGTAGTCCTGCTCTGCTCCCTGGCTGGGTCTCTTGGCTGTTTATTTGTTTTTCAGTCTCAGGGTGACTTTTCCTCTGCATGAGACATTCAGGCCTCCCAGGGGCAGATTAAGCTCCGCCACCTCTCACCCTGCTGGCTCAGCTCTGACCCCCAGCCCCTGCTCCAGGGTCAGGCTGCAAATCCACCAACCAAGAGTAGGTCAGGTAGGTTTGGGTATCTGCACAGAAGAAAATCCCAAACCTTGGGGCCTGGGGAGTTCTGCAGACCCTGGGGAATACGGGGTCCAGGAGAGGACCCTGACTGTGTGTTGGTCTGGATGAGGGGCTCAGCATGAGGATGGAAAAGCTTGGCTTTCCCTGTGCCTAGACCTGAAATGCTGACACAGGGATTTGTGCTCTCTTATTGTCCTTTTCCCTCCATTGAATGCCTGAATTTCTCAGGTACTGTGACCTCTCTGCTGCCTCATCATCAGTGCCTGGGGATGTGCCGTGGCCAAGGCTGGTGCTTACACACCACGCTGGATCATCTTCTCTGTCAGTTCCTTGCTGGCAGTTGGAAAACAGAAAATATCTATTTACAGGGACCAAGATAGCAGAAAAACTGAAGGAGTCACACTGCCCAAAACTGGTGACTTTGGGAACCCTCTTGCACTGGGTGCTCCTCACCCTGGCACCCACCATAGCACAGGCTTGGGATGGTCACAGTGCTTTGATTTGGCTTCACTGAATCCCCTGACTCAGGGAGGTGGGGTTTAGGGGAAACCCCAGGACAATGATCCTTGCCCTGGAAATGCTGTGTAAGCAACAGCATCTTCCTGACAACCCCATTCCCTGAAACATGTGCAGGGACCTGGTCTGGGATTTGTCCATGTGGAGCTCCACACCTGGAGCGTGTCCTGTGGAGGGGAGCAGGTCCCACCATCCCTGGAGCCCCCCATGTCCCTGTCACGGCATCAGGATGGTGCAGAGCTCCATCTGTGTAGGGTTTGGGTCTGGCTTCATCTGCAGCCCCCAGCCTGCCCCCCACCACTCCTCTCCACTCACAGCTGGGGAGTCTCAGTAAATGCAGCTCTGAGGACCACCTGGCCAAGGAGGCTTCCCTGGGTGGAAAACGCCCCAGTGCCTATTCCAGCAGAGCCAGCACGAGCCTGGCCTTGCATGGTGAGCAAGCTCCAGCCATGCCACCGTCCCCAAAGCCACCCAGTGCTGCCCTAGCATGGGGATGGGACCCTGTGGGGTCTGGCTGGGGTGCAGGCCAGGGCCAGCTGTCCCAGTCCAGGGCACCAGGGCACCGTGCTCCGTGATTCCCACGCGGCCGGGAATCTCCGGGAGGATCCGCAGCGCCTCCGGCCCCGAGCTGGGCTCAGGCTCTGGCTCCGGCTTGCGGAGCGTGCTGGTGGCTCCAGGCACTGCTGTCTGCGCTGCCTGTCGGGGCAGGGCCATCCTTTCCCCTGCAAAGCCACAGCGCTGCTCCCGCATCACCGGCGCACAAACCACCGTGAGAATCCCTGGGACACGGACGCGGTGGGATTCGTGACCAGGGAGTCTCGGGGTGGCAGTGGGGGACTTTGGAGCTCGACTGGGGAGTGCTGGTTTAGGGTTATGCCCATGACTGGCAAAGCTCTGTGCAGGATTTGTGCTCTCCCGTACTCTGTGGGGTCCCACAAATCAAAGCAACACCAGGGTAAGAAGCAGAAAGTCCTGTTTGGGGACACTTTTGGTACAGGGTCCCCAGCATTCCCCAACAGCCCGAGGACACCTCAGGGTGAGGCAATGTCCAGCAGCATGGCTATGTCACCACGCCCTGGGTTCAGTGCCCTGCTGAGGGGTCCCTGCTGCAGCCCCTCCAGCCCCTCCAGCCCCTTCTCAAAATGAGGACCCAGGGGGAGCCGTGTCCCCAGCAAAACCCATCTGTCCCAGTGTCACTGTCTCACAGGCACAGCTCCCTGTCACACGGATCCTTCAGGCACAGCCTCATCCATCCCCTGTCCCACAGAAGAGGCCTGGGGCTCCCCACCAGTGCACCAAGGTCCTGCACATGTCCGGTGGATGAAAGGTGATGGGGCCCCAGGCAGAGATGTCACCTCCTTCCTTGTCTGAAGCCCCAGGTGGTGGCCCGGCCTGTCCTTTGCCCCGTTGTACCGAGGGGAGGTGGCTGTGCCAGCCCAGCTCCTGCAGTGCCTCTGTCCTGCCCCGGCACGGGGCGAGCCAGTGCCAGCACCAGCCTCCCCGGGGCTACTGTCCTCGTCCCCAGGCTGCACAGCGGTGACCTCACTTGCCCGCAGGGATCCCGTTCTCCCCAGCACCTGCTGAGCCGAGGGCCATCTCCATCCGACTCCTGGGAAGCTGCGATTCCCTGGGCTGCCCCACCGGGGCTGCGTCCAAGTGCACCACTGCGGAGAGAAAGCACCTGTCACACACCCAATGCTGGGACATGGGGCATCCTGAGGGGACTGGGGAGTGGGGCCAGCCACCATCCCCACCCCATCCCACGTGCAGGATGTCAAAGGGCCCGTATCCCTCAGGCCACCCCAGACAGAGGGAGGATGTTTAGAAAGTCCCTCTCCAGGGATACAGAGAGGTGAAACCCCTGTGGGTGTCCCAGCCAGCGCAAGGGGACACTGGAACATCACCCCGCAGGCCCACCCCGATCTATGGGACCCTCTTTGTGATTACCCAAACCACTCAGGGATGGGAATCTGCGGCCAGAGCCCTCATCCTCTAGTGGGTTGTGCTCCCTGACCCGCGGCGGTGGCTCCGGTACCTGCTCGGCAGCTGTGCCGGGCGCGCACCTCCTGCATCGCCTGCTGGTTTTTGAAGCGCACGAGCCCCATGGTGATCTCGGCGTTCCAGCCCGGGTCCTCCTGGGCGCAGCGGAAGTCGATTTCGAGGCTGTCGTCCATCACCACCGTGAAGTAAATATGCCTCTCCTTCCACTCCACGCACTCCACGGCCTTCATGCGGGCAAAGCTCAGCTCCTTGCGCCGCGAGCCCTTGGGTTCAAAGAGCTGCAGCCCCTTCTCCGTCAGCAGGCACCGCTTCTTCTTCCAGAGCTGCAGCAGCCCCCCGCTCCGCTTCTCCAGCACCCCCTCCCTCAGCACCTTCTCGGGGGTCATCACGGCTCCTCGGTGCCCCGGGATTCTCAGCACCTCGTGCCTGCCCAGCCGGGCATCACTCGCCGGGGGAATTCCAGCTGCTCCACGCCAGAGCCGAGCTCCCCGGGGCCGGGACCTCCGCGGTGGCCGTGCTGCCCCCAAGGACTCGCCGCCCTCCGCCCCAGCTCTCAGAGGGGGTGAGCCGTGGGGTGCTCCATTCCGGTCGCCAGCCCCGAGCCGGGGCTCTGCTCCCTGCCCGAGCCGCGTGTGGGATCCGCGCTCCCAGGAGCTGTCGCTACTTGCCCGGCCGCTCTCCCACTCGCATTCCTGCCGCCTCGCCTGGCCCCTCCTGCGCTCAGGCTCCCTTCACGCCCAGGCGAAGCCCGGCCAGGCCCGGCGCAGCCCCGCTTCACCCGGGAGGAGCTTCTGGGGTGCCCCAGGGCAGGCGCTGCCTCGGGGTCTTCGTGTGAACAGGCAGGGTGTGGGATAGGGCTGCACGGCAGCGGTGCCGGGGCAGGGCTTGGGGACTCCTCTGCACGACAGCCCGGGGTGCAGCGACGGATGCTGGAGGTGCAAGAGCAGCTCTTGGGGGGTGCAGCACCAGCTTTTGGGGGTGCAGCCCCACGGGCTCCACGGGCACAGGGTGCAGTGCCGGTGGGGACAGTGGGCTGTGGGGGACAGGGCCGACTGGGCAGGGGGCTCTGTGCAAAATGCCAGCCAGGCAGCGGGTACAGAGTGCACTGCCACTGGGGTTGGGGGACTGGGGGTTGCAGTGCCAGCCAAGAAGGCACAATGGGTTGCAGTGCCAGGGCAAGGGGTTCTGGGGTGCAGTGCCAGTTGGGACAGGGGGCTGTGGGCACAGCACCAGTCAGGCAGGGGCCGTGGGGACCCCTGAGTACAGCCCAGGAGGGGAGACAACGGCAGAGAACAGACAGCAGCAATGGTGACAACCCCTGACAGCCACCCACCCCCCCCCCGGCCACGCTCCCAAGGATGCTGAGCCACCCCTCAGCACACAGAGCTCCCATCCCTCAAATCCCCTGGGGATTTGAAGCCCCCAGGCTATCCCACAGCGAGGAGCAGCATCCCCCAGCCTCGTGTGACGTGTGCAGGGGGAAGGAGCCGTGGAGCGGGGCTGCGGCAGCGGAGCCTGGTCTGCCTGATCCTCCCTCCCCTGCAGCCAAACACCGTCTCCTTTCCAGCCCGTCTCGTTCCCGGCCACCACAGCTCTGTCTGTTCCTATGCCAGCGCCTGGCACCGAGGGGTTCTCCGGGCCCGGCCCGGCTGCCGGGGACACATCTAGGGACTTGTGCTGGCCGTGGGCTGCCAGGGTGGGTGATGATCACAGGTGGCTGGGCAGCTGGATATGCCCCTGCAAATGCTGAGGGTGTGGGTCCTTCACCCAGGTGAGGTCTGGACTGGGAAAAAATCCCCCCCGGCATGCGCGGGAGTCACTGATGGGGGCTGAATCAGCCACTGGCTCCCACTGCTCCAGCGCCCACCTCCCGGACCACCCTGCTCATGCCCCCCCCGCAGACCCCAACCCCGCAGAGCCCCCGGCTGGAGCTCCTCCTGCCCCAGCCCCTCCATCACTCCCGGTCCCTGCCGGGGGCTTTGCCGGCAGCCGCCGTGGCCAGGGGGCAAGTCTGCAGCGCTGATGAGATGCACCTCATTATCCCTCATTAAGAGGGCAGGGCGGCTGGCGGAGCCAGGAACTGGTTCGTGCTCCCTGGGGCCAACCTCGCTAAGCTGGCAGAGATCCCGGGTGTCCCAGGAGACCCTGACGTCAGGCGGCCCCGGAGGTCACCCCGAGCACCCCCAGCACTTCAGGAGGAGCAGAGATGTGTGGATTCCCCCGCAAAGGCTTTTTTCCCACGCACAGGTAATGATCAGCTCCAGGGATGCTGAGCCCTGGGAGCTCGGCGGGAGCAGTTTCGGGACTGTCACTGCTCTGGTAAGATACGATGTCCGCAGGCAGTTCTGGCTCACCATCCAGCTCCAGCTCCATCCTCACAGCCCGGAGGAGAGCCAAGGGCTGCCAAGACCTGCCCGAGACCCTGCTCCTCTGCTCACTGCAGTCACTGCTTCTCCAGGCACCAGCCACCAAGGGAAGGTGATGGTGCCGCAGCCCTGGCGGTGAAGGAGCTTTGACAATGTCCTTCTCCACTCCTGTCTCCACAGCTGTCCATTCCCCGACCCACCAGGCCGGAGTCTCATCCTGCCGGGCTGCCCAGGGGAGACATGGCAGCTCCCGCCCTGCAGCTAACCCAGCAGGACTCGCTGTGCCAGGCTGTGGGCGAGCCAAGGGCTCTGCTTTGTGGGCTGCCCATGGCTCATCCCATCCACACAGAGCCCTCAGGGCAGGTCACAGGGCCACCGGGCTCAGCCCTGCACCAAGGTGACATCCCCACAGAGCGTGGTGGCAGGGTGATATCCCCTGTCGCATCCCCACTGGCCACGCAGTCTGACCCCTCAAGTTGTGCCTCCAGGCTCGAGGGTGCTTGGCTACAAGGCACCTCCGGTTTGTCCCTTCGGGGGAACGTTCAGGTGCCACAGCCCCTTTCCCAGGCTGCAGCCCCCGAGGGGTGGGAGCTGCTGGGCACAGCGCAGCTCTGCTGCCTCGCGGGAGAGCTGGACAACACCTGGGCACAGGGGAGCAGGCACGTCCGGCTGCCTGGCCGGGCCCTGCCGTGCTCGCTGACCAGCAGAGGGTAGCAGATGGTCAGAACTGTCCCACTGCAGCTTGGGCAGGAGATGCAGTGGGACATCTAGAGGGACAAAAAGCCCCTCTAGTCCCACCCTGCTTCTCCTGGGCTGTGTTCCACCATCTCCTCCAGTCCCCCTCATGCCTCTGTCGGGATGTGCAGCCCCTGTGATCTCGTCCTGGTGTCCCCATGGTGGTCTCTATCACTCTCTAAGCCACTCTGAGTGACCAGTGCAGGTTCAGCAGGTGTGTGGCACCCAGGGCAAACCCTCAGGGCAGGGATTGGTAAAAGATATCCTGGGACATCCTTTACCTGGGACCTTTGGGGCTTTTTACCAGAGACAGACCAGGATGAAGAAAAGATTACATGGGGAGACCAAACTTCAGTTTTCCACTGTCTAGAGAAGAGAGACACAGCCCTGCCTGGCAAAAGGACACAAGACACCAGGCACAGGGACACATCAGGAAAATCAAGGAATCACAGAACTACTGATGTTGGAAAAGCCCCCTAAGATCAGAGTCCAACCATTCCCCCAGCACTGTCATGTTCACCACTAACCCATGTCCCCAAGTGTCACATCCACGCATTTTTTTAACACTTCCAGGGATGGTGACCTCCACCCCTGCCCTGGGCAACCTGTGTCAGTGCCTGACCATCTCTCCAGGGAAGGACTAACCCTTTCAAGGGTTGTGTGGCAAAACACTGCGACAAGACCCACAGTGGTGGGACCACCATCCTCAGAGGGTTCCCAAACCTGAATGGACACCAAATGCTCTGATCAACCTGACCTTTGGAGCTCAGCTTTAAGCAGGAAGTTGGACTCAAGACTTCTGTTGGTCCCTTCTACCCTACATCTTTCTGTGACCCTCTAAAACCCCAGTCCAGCTTTTCTCCTGGCTTTGATCAGGCCTCTCTGGAGTCCATCACATGGGATATGTCAGTACCTCATAGAACCACAGACTGGTTTGGGTTGAAAGGTTAAAAATAATCTCCTTTCACCCTTGCCATGGGCAGGGACACCTTCCACTATTCCAGGTTGCTCCATGCCCCATCCAGCCTGGCCTTTGACACTTCCAGGGATGGGGCAGCCACAGCTTCTCTGGGCACCCTGTGCCAGGGCCTCCCCACCCTCACAGGGAACAATTCCTTCCCAATATCCCATCTATCCCTGCCCTCTGTCAGTAGGAAGCCATTTACCCTTGTCCTGTCACTCCAGATCCTTGTCCAAAGTCCCCCTCCAGCTCTCTTGGAGCCTCTTTAGGGACTGGAAGAGGCTCTAAAGTCTCCCTGGATCCTTCTCTTCTCCAGGTGAACAGCCCCCAGCTCTCCCAGCTTGACTCCAGAGGAGAGGGGCTCCCACTCCTCTGACAGAACCTCTACAACTGGGTAAGGAAGGGACTAAATAAGGACTCCTTGTAGCTTTATTGAACAACCAGCATTGCCTGGGCACAATCCCATCTGGGGCACATCCAGCAGAGGTGCCACAGCAGCAGCACAGCATCCCCCACACGCTCACAGAGAAGGCAGTTGCTTCCTGACCCCTCCATCCCAGCAGGAGTTCCCTCACACACCTCTGCAGCAGCTTCCTGACTCCCCATCTCCACAGTAGTTTCTTGAGCTCCGTGGGGGAGCAGCAGGGCCTCTGCCAGGCAAGGGAGGCAAGGTTGTGCTCTCCACACCAGGGTGGTACCTGACCCCTTGGTGCTACAGCTCCTGATCCCACCCAAGCCTGGGCTGTCTGCCTCCCACCCCCAATGCCACCAGACCCCTCACCACAGCCACCACACTGCCCAGAGCAGTGGGACCTGCTAGAATATGTAGGGAGGGGAGTTTTTGGAGATGGTAAAGTCTTTACTCCCCATCTCAGCTTCAAAAACACCACGTAAAACTGGGGGTGTGACGAACAGGAGAAAGCATTTAAGTTGATAAAGGAACCCAAGTCCTGCCCCAAAAAGGGATTTCTGCCTTTGTTGTGCCTCTCAGAGCACTCCCCATCTCATTTACTCAACCACAATGTTTATAACTTAAAAAACCCCAGAACTCAATTCCCTGTGGAGTCCCTAATTCCGAGCTGCAGTGAGGCTGATCTGAGTCTGTCCCACCGGTCCAACAGGAGAATCACAGAAAGGGAGTGAGGAGTTTAGATGGAAACCAATTAAACCTGGGCAGCTGCCAAACTGGAGGCTTAATGATCCACAAGCTGCTAAAAAAGCAGGGAGTAGGTGAAAAGCTGTTAATTACTTGGCACTGCTGGGCATGCCTGTTCGGAGAGGTGCCACCTAAAAACACTGATAGGGGTTTTGACTGGGTGAGCTCACGTGGTGCTACCAACACACCCCAGCAGGGCTGTCCTGGGCCTCCCAGCATCAACCACTGCTTTTGGGATCGTTATCCCCATCCCTGCAAGCGTTCAAGGACAGGGCTTGGAGCAACCTGGGCTAGTAGAAGGTGGAACAAGATGAGCTTTAAGGTCTGCTTCAATCCAAACCATTCCATGCTGATTCTTGGTGGGAGCAAGTGGGGGGAGCCCATCCCGGCCAAGCTGCAGAGCTCAGCTAGCCACAGCTGGCCCATGTCAAACTGCACCAACACATTCCTGCCATTGTGCCCTAACTGCAAGTTAGGACTGCAAACACCTCCTGTCACCTCCTGGCTCCAGCTCTGGGCACCCAGTGCCCCTCCTCAGCCCCAGACAGCAAATAAACTGTGGCAGGGCCAGGCCTGGGTAAGCTTTGATGTCTCTGATGTTTTATTGCTTGCTCAGTGTCACGGCTGAGCACACGGCTAGTGAGACGGGCAGCACAGAGCAGGACTTGGCACTGGAGCCTCACTGCAGTGTGCCACCCGCCCCAGCAGGACCCCACGGGGACAGTGCTGGGACCCCCCGGCTCCAGGGAGCACTGGGGCAGGGGAGGAGGGGCTGGTGCTGCAAAGCAGTGGTAGCTGGGTGACAGTGGGGCACTCGCTGCGGCGTGGGGCAGGCGGGAGGCACAGGACAGCCTGGCCTGGAGCTCACTGCGAGTGGACCAGTGCCCCGGCGCCCTGGCCAAAGCCAAAGCCCTTGGGACCGAAGTTCTTGGCGTAACAACCTGCAGAGGACGGAAGGGAGACACAGGTGAGGCTGGCACACGAGCGGGTCCTCCCCAAGGGGCACACCCTGCCTGGCCAGGACAGGGTTTGCCAGATTTGTTGGGCAAACAGGGAGGCCTTGGCATTGCAGGAAATTCCCCAGCTCCGTGGCTGCCACAGCCACTCCTGAACACAGCTGCTGGGCCACCCCCCTCCCCAACCTCCCACCCTGGGTCCCTGCACAGGGGTCTTCACCCCCACCCACAGCCCCTCAGAGCCCAGGACAAGCCAGCAGGGAAGGTGGGACTCACCTTTGCAGTAGATCTCCCCGTCTTTGTCTGCCAGGGTGGTGGACTCCAGGCTTTTGCCGCACTTAGCACAGCGGAAGCAGGACTTGTGCCAGGACTGTGGGACAGAAGCAGAGCAGTCAGACCCCAGGGACAGGGCAGCCAGGCTCTGGTACCAACCAGGTTCCCATTTCTGTTTCTGATCCAAAGGGGCTGGCAAAGAGCTCTGAATGGCATAAAAGCTTTGCCCTGGGAAGCACTGACCACAGGGAAGATACAGAGAGGAAACACCAGGCGTGGTCACTGCTCCTGTGTTAATCTGGTTTTGGAGACCCTTTGCCCTCACTCATGGAAGTAATTTGTGCAGTAATTTCTACAATAATTTGTAAGGAGAAATCTCCTCCTCTTTAGGGACTGTCCTCTCTCAACCAGTGAAATAAATCCCCCCCACTGTCCAGCTGAGACCCACAGCTGCCAGATGTTAGGCTGGGGTGGCAGCAGGGTTGTGACAACTACCCCACACAGCCACAGCTCCAAGGAAGGCAGCAGCGAGGAAGAATGCCAAAACCAGCCAGTGTTTAAAAATAACCCCCCATGGTTCCAGCAGTCCCCTGGAGATAAATAAGCTCACAGCCTTCAGGCAGACCTTGAGTAGCCAGAGATGCTCACAGAGGAATTTAAATAAACACTTTGGAAAACATGAAACCTTTTTTGGAAGAAAATGTGAAATTCGGGGGCTGGAGGAGAAGGTTTTGGATGGAGTCATCCAGCAAACATTAGCACATGAAATACATGCTCTGGAATCCTCTCTGGGTCTGCTTCAATGTAATTGCTTTACCAACTTTGGTTCCCTGTAAACACTGCAGCCAGAAGCTGACCAGGAAGCCCAGATGATGGTTTTAAGGGTAAATTCAGCTTCTGGCCCTGGGCTGACCCTCAACATGTCCATCACATGTCCCTGCAGTGCCAGCTGGGGGGGTGAAGATGCTGAGGGGCCCTTTCTGCTGACTTCTCTCCTTGCTCTGGGGAGGCAGGACAAGCACAAAGCCCCAGGAGGACAGAGCCCAGCCAGGTCAGGGAGTGACCCCACATCACCGCTGAGGCTGTCCCAGCACAGCCACCCTGTCCCCATGGTACAAAGCCAAGAGGCACCTGACAACCTCTGCATTTGCCTGACCTCAAGGGGAGGGCAGCTCCAGGTAGGGACCTCACCCAGGGTCCCAGGGCTGCCAGGGCAGAAGGTGTTCCCAGGCCTTGCAGAGGAGCTGGGCTGTTACCAGGCCACAGCTTGGGGTACAAAGGACCCTGGTGAAGGGATAACCTTGGCACAGGAATTGCCAGTGCTGTTACAGTGACCTTCCCACCCAACCCTGAGCTGACCCAGCCATTGCCAGACCAGCCCCAGGGACAATCACCAAAGCCATGCCCACAGCTCCAACACCCTGCTTGGTCTGTGGGCACTGCTGACCACTGGAACTCACTGCCTGCCCTGAATCCAGGCTGCAGCATCCTGACTTGTGGCACAGGGGGGAGAAGGATGTACTTTTCAGTTAACAGTGACACTGGATATGGCCCATATCACTGCTCACCCTCCCAGCATATCCACAGCAGGATGTCCACTGGGGCCTCTGCTGAGCAGCGCTGTGAATATTTAATACAAAATGTATTTCTCCCCCATCTACAAGTCTGTGAGAGCACTGCAGCCTGGCTTCCAGACATGCCAAGATCTCTTTTTGGTGCTAGGCTTCCAGGTGAATGCGGCCATCAGACCCAAGCCTAGCCCTGGCTGGAGGCTCTGGCAGCCCAGCCTGAGGGGCAGGTCCAGACCTGAAGGTGTCTGAAGGTGTCCCTGAAGGTGTCCCTGTCATGCAGCATCCTGTGCCATCCCTGCCATCCCCTCTTACCTTGCCAGCTCCGATGACTTTCTCAGCTGCATACACAGCCTGGCCACAGCGGGGACACCCGTCAGCTCCTCCCACCTTCTGGGCCATCCTGGCTGCGTTGGGATTGGGGGGTCGGTGGGGTTGGCCCCTGTGGGTGGCAGGGAGCTCATGATCAGAGATGCACAGGCAAGATGGAGGAGGAAAGAACTATGGGATCCCAAATCCCAGCCCAGTTTAGAATGGAGCTTTAGGAACATTGTGTTGAGCCCTACAGAAAATTCAGCTTGAGGGCTTTGTGCTGGGAGGGGGTGGGCAGCGTGCTCAGGCAATGGGGACATGTCCCATCCCATCCCATCCCATCCCACCTGGCAAACAGGGTTCAGTGGGATTCTTTGGAGGGGCAGAGAGGCCAGGCAGCCCATGGACACTGCTGGGAGCTCAGCACGGGCTGCACAGCCGAGCGCCCCAGCACAGGTATGGGGAGAAGGTGCCCACAACAGCCCCAGTGTCGAAAACAAGACTCAAACTCACTCTTCATATTTGATTCCCAGGGACTCGCCCTTGTCAGTGCTCAGGGTCCCTGCACCCATCCCATAGCCGTAGCCCTTGGGGCCATACTTCTTTCCGTAGCAGGACTTGCAGTAGATCTCCTCGCCATGCACGGCCACAGTGGTGCTGTCCAAATTCTTCTTACAGACCACTAGAACAGAGGGCAAGGTGTGGCATCAGCCTGCTCTGCCAGAGCTCACTAATTAGGTGGGGAAAACAAGTCCTCACAGGGACAGCTCAGCTTTCAAGGAGCAGGGAAACCCTCGACAGGATCCAGCTGCAGGGAGCACATGCAAACCAGGGCAGATAAGGATCGCAACAAGAGCGGTGTCTGGCTTTAAAAGGAAGCAACCACCAAAGCCAAGAGGGTGATACCAAGGGAAGGAAAGCTCTGTTAACCCTCTGGGTGCTGCTCTCCTGGAGCTACATTTAAACCATGTGGGACAATTTTCCCTACGAATCACTGCAGGATTCCCAAGCCCAGGGATGGATGTCCTGGGCCCATGCCTTGTCCCACTGCAAATCCACAGCGGGAAGCATTTGGGGCAAAGAAATGTGAGCAAATGTGGTTTTCCTAGTGTTTGGATGGATCAAGAGTAGCCCTGTGGCCATCACCACACCCAAGGTACTGCATGGACTTCACACATCGGGCACAGTCACCTCTCCAGAGCCCAAAGGGCCCATGTGACACCTCTGCCCTGCTCCTGCCCTGGTTTGGGGACATGCATAGAGGGGTCTCAGGTGAGGAACACTGACTCAGCTGGGTGTTTGAGCCCTGGGGGTCAATGTGGGTTGTAAGATGGGACAGGAGATGGCAACCACGCTCAGGGGCCCTGCTGAGCCCACGAGAGCTTGAGTGTGGTGCTGGGCTCAGGCTTCCTCCTGATTTTTACCTTTCCACATAATCACAGACTGATTTGGGTTGGAAGGAACCTTCAGCTCAGATTATCCAATTCCAACCCTCACCCATCTTCCACTATCCCAAGTTGCTCCAAGCACTGTCCAACCTGGTCTTGAATATTTCCAAGGATGGAGCAGCCACAGCTTCTCTGGGATGCAATGCCTCACCATCTCCTGAGTAAAGAATTACCTCCTTATATCTAATCTTTCTCCCTTATATCTAATCTACATTGCTCCTCTTTCCATCTAGTACCATCCCCCCCTTGCCCTGTCATTATCTGCCTGTGTAAAAAGTCACTCTCCCTCTCTTTCATAAACCCCCTTAAGGTCCTGGAAGCACCAGCTCCTGTCCCAGCTCTGCTCACAGCTGCCATGTCTCTTCCCAGCCCTTCCTGGGACACTCTGCCCAGCCAGCAGGAGCTGGAGGCCACCAGCACCCAAACTCCAGGTGATAGCCAGTGTTCACCTGGCCCATGCAGGATCCCAGCTCCTGGGGCAGAGTCTGCAGCGCTGGCAGTCAGCCCCAAACAGATCCGGCTGCAGCTGCCACACAGCTTCCCTCATCCTGCTTTCCACGCCTTAAATGTCGAGGCTTCCAGCAGCTTCTTGGCCAGCAGAGCAGTTTCTTGGCCTTTCCCAGTATCACAGGAATGCAAACAGAGCAGAGCTCTCCCCTTGGAGCAGCACAAACTGAGCAGCAGCAGAGGCAGCCCTTCCATGACTAAGTATGGATGGGAGAGCCCTGTGTGCCTCTGCTGGGACAAGGAGGAGACAAGGGAAGCATCTCCTGCCATCTAAGGAGGATCTGGCAAGGTCTTCTCCTGGCTACACACTCCCAAAACTGCAGGAGCTGGGGATGGAGAATGGATCCCAGCTAAGAGAGACCAGAGCTGGTAACTGGGCTGGTGTTGAGGTCTCTGCATTGCCCCGGAGTGACACTGTTCATGCAGACCCTCAGGAGGGGAATTTGGGCACTTTCACTGGGCATTTCAAAGGGCTTTGTTGTGAGCTTTGTCCCGGGGTGGCAGTTAATGATCTCAGTGGCATGTGGATGGATTTGGAGCTCCAGCCCAAGCTTTCACAGTCCCTCATCTGTACTCACAGAGCTTTGAGAGGCAGCAGAAAAATTCTTCACCCAGCCCCCGGGTTTGTGCATTGCAGAAATTCCAGTGCACTGCACTCATGGAGTTAAGGACTTTTTGTTTTCCTAAGAGCAGCTGAGCTGCTCCACAAAACAATTAGACAAGAGCTGCCTCTGCTTTCAAAGGCCAAGGGGCTCACTCCAGCTCATTTCTGTCTAACTATCCAGGCAGCTCGATCAGGGCCAGGAGTCAATCATCAAGTTGCTCCCTGAGCTCTAATGCACTGTGGTAGGTTTGGCTCCTTTTGGATGATGTTTTTGGCAGATCAGGTCGAAGTATTTGTTATCCTCCCCCAAAGATAATGGTTTCACGTTCCTTGATGGGGCCCAAATGCAGCACTGGGGAACAGGCTGGGAATGCAGGAGCTCAGAAGCACCACCCACAGCCTGTGGCATGGACTGGGAACAGTGGGGGCAGCAGGGTGGGCTGGCACATGAGCCACAGCCTGAGCTGGGGAGCCACAGCCAAGACAGGCAGAGCTGCTGAGTACATGTGGAGTGGGATTATGAATGTCTGCAAAACACAGGGACAGGAGCTCTGAGCCCAGGACCACTCCCTTGGCACTTGCTTCCATGAGCACACACAGGGTGACCTTCTTCCCCATTCTGGCCATGTATTCCCACCTGAAAACAATGCCTTTAGTCTCATTTCGTGGCTCCTGGAGGCCTGCCCTACTCTCTGGGTGCCAGCATCCCATGGCAGCAGCTTTCCTTGGCAAACCAGCTGTGTACACAGGGGGTGAGCGCAACATTCCCCACCCTCCTTATCTGAGGCCACAGAACGAACAGGATTTCCTTCTGCAGAGCAGCTGCCATAAGAACCCAGCCTGCCACCCCCTTCCTGCCCAGGAAAAGCCTCTTTACAGCTTCCCTGCTCAGCCCTGCCAGCCAAACCACGTTTCCAGCCTGGAAACTCCCATGTATGGGAGCTCCTGTCCAAGCTGGCTGCCCTCCACACTGCAGGGAGCACAGACACAGCAGCAGCCTCCCTCTCCCTCGCTACTGGATCCAGCTGTGTGTGCTGTGTAGCCCAGGCAGGCTGGACACAAAGTACCCAGGCCAGGTGGACACAGGAGCATGGTAGGGATCATCCTGTGAGGACACTGGTGTTTCTCTGCTGGAAAAGATCCATTCCAGAGTGTGCCTATTTCCAGACCTCAGCTCTGCCTGCTGCCCACATGGAAAACATCCCAACTGTGCTCCCTGCTGTGATAGGATGGTGAGACTGGGACCAGGGCACAGGGACCAGCTGAGGGGACATTAAACCTCAGGAGGGTCCTGCTGCAAGGGCCACTCTGGAGATGCACTTTAGCTGCTCTGTGTAGATGCAACGTCTCAAGGAGCAATCAGCAGACACAGGCAACATGTGTGCTCCTGTCCACAGAACTCCAGAGAGGTATGGGAGGGAAGGGACCTTGAAACTCATCTGTCCCATAGGCAGGGACACCTTCCACCAGACCAGGTTCCTCCAAATCCCATCTGCTGTGAGCACAGGAGAATCACTGGTTCTGATATGTGATAGTCTCCAGGCACAGGGGACAGAAATCTGGTACCATACAGGCTGAGGACACTGCTCTTCTCTTGACTCAAAGGTCCTGCAGCCCCTCTGGATGCCCCAGGTTTAAGGAGCTGCTCTCAGCACTGTAACAGCACTGGCCCTGGGATCCCCAGAGGCAGGGAAGGATGTCTGGGAACTTGCAGCAGGATCCCAGCAGTATTTGTAGGATCCCACAGAGGGGGTAGAGGAAGGGAGCTCAGCACTGGATCATCCCCAGCCAGATCCTGTTCTGCTGCCCCTCCCTGGAGCTGACACTTGGATCCAAACATACACCAAAGACACCCTCAGCAATAGTGGATCTACAGGCAGGCTGGGGGTGATGCTTCAGCACTTCTCAGGAGGCTTTCCATCAGCACAAGGACCAGGACAGGACCACGTCTCCTTCCTATTATCCCCTCAGACATGAAGAGATTCTATGCCAGTTCCCAAGGCTCAACCACCTTTTAGTGTGGCAAAACCACTTAGGAGGCTAAATCCAGCACCTCCTCTGAGCACTGCATGGGACGTGTCACCTCCTGCCACCAGTGCTGGGAGTGGCCCTGTCACATGCTGCAATCCTTAACATCTGGACACAGAGCAGAGGACCCAGCCTGACCTTTCCCTGGAGTAGGGATGGACTAAGTCTTTGCGTGGGTGGTGGCTGAGGTCAGTCCTGACAGCTTGGACAGCCCCTGTGTCCTGGGATGATCCGTGTTGCTGCCATGCTGGGGGGTTTGCAGAGATCCTGAGGAGCCCTTGTCCAGGAAGTGGAGAGGGGGTTGGGGAATGGGTGATACTCACTGCACAAGAAGCAGGACTTGTGGAAGCTGTTGCCTTCACACTGCACCTCCTCGGCGAAGTACACAGCCTTCTGGCACACCCCACACTTCTTCCCTCCTCCCCAGTTTGGCATCCTGCAGGGAAAGCACAGTCAGGAAGAGGGGCAGGGATGGGGCAGCCAGAGCAGGCACTGTAGCTCCAGCAGTTTTCCCAGACCTGCAGGCACAGAGAGCACCCACAATGTTTGCAGGGTGCACAGACTGCAGGGCTGGCAGCGAGCAGAATCAGTAGAACTCAGGGACACAGCCCCCAGCAGTGCCATCTGCCTCCCATGGAGCACTGGCCCTGTCTGCCAGGAGCAGTAGAAATCCCTCTGTCCTGGAGCTGTGGGACCTCACTGCTCCTGTCAGTGCCAGGAAAAGGGAGGAAGCAGGACAATGCTGGGAGATGGAGCTCACGGAGTTACTCAGGCACCTCGGCAGGTCTCACCCCATGCCATGGCCAGGGTGACTGCCTGAGCCTTGGTGCTGGAATGACCCCTGACACCCTCAACCTCCAGGCTCTGGCACTGTGTCTCACAGCACCATCAGCTCCTGCCTTGCCTGGCCAACCCCTGCCAGGCTGCCCTGCACTTGGGGATCTCAGTCTGCTCCAGGACTGCAGGCAGAGTCACGCAGCCTGGAGAATGCAAAATGAAAAACACAGTGCAGAACAAAGACCTGAGCACCAGCACCAGCCTAAGCCACCATCCAGCTCCTCACCAGGCTATAAGTGCTCCTATTTCTCTGCTGTTTCCTGAACAGTGTCTGATGAGACACCATCAAGAGGCCCCTTGATTTGCAAATAACCCCAAAATACTGTGAGCTGCTCACACGAGTAGCAGAGCTCCAGCCCAGAGGGGCCTTGATACTTGTGAAGACCAGGTCAACATAAACCTACAGACAGTCACACAACAGTCCTATAAAGAGATTCTGAGGGAGTCAGGCTGGTTGAGTGTGGCCAAGAGGAGGCTAAGGAGGATCAAACAGCAACCTGGGGTTGCTACAAGGACAATAAAACACTTTTAGGAGGGGCCCAATGATACAGGAAAGGTCAATGGGCACAAGGCTGCAGCTTGAGAGGTTTCCAGCTCTTTCCATCAATACCTCTGTAATTCCCCATCCTGCTCCCACCTGGGGACAGACAGCACAAGTCACCATGTGCTTCCTGACTCCTGAGCAGCTAAAGCAGCAGGACAAGGTCCCCAAAACCAATCCCCAATTTCAGAGTGCAAGATTTGCCAGCCCACCACATGTGCAGGATCTCAGTACATCCCTCAGCTCAGCTGCGTGGAGATGAGGAAGAGGCCTAGGTCTGACAGGGCACACCAGGAGCCCTAGAGCCCCACTCGGCAGCAGATCCAAGCCCCTGGGTCACCTTAGGCAGCTGAAGCCCCATCCCTGGGCCTCCAATCCCAGTGGCTCTCCCAGCTGGGGAGGTGGGTGCTAAACACAGCAGGACTGGGAGTTGTACAAACATTAAACAGAGATGGGGGAGCAGGAAGGGTTCAGCAAGATCCCTGCATCTCCCAGGTCATGGGGAAGTCAAGATCTTCCGTGTGTGAGAGTATTTTATCAGGAAAAGAGAAATTAACCCTGCCTGGTTACCAGGGCAGGGGTCAAGACAGGCATCAGGGCTGACTTGCTGACCCCACTTTACCCTGGCCACAGCTCCCAAATGCCCAGAGGGTCTCAGTGCAGGACAGACACACAGAGCAGTGGAGGGTGCCAGGAGCAGGGGCTGGAGAGGCTCTGCTGGCTCCAGGGATGCTGGGAGCTGTGTTTGGGGTGTGATCACAGCAGCTGGGAAGTCTCTTTCCCAAAGGCCCTGCAGGCTGGGCTTCCCACTGTGCCAAATCCCTCCCTTCCAGCCTGGTCCTTCCAGTCCCAGCCTTTGGATTGCCTTAAAAGGACACAGACTGTTTCTCTCCAGAGCCTGTTTTTTTCCCCTCTATCAGGAGGAGGGCTTGACCTGGTTCAGGAGTTTCCTTGGAGGGCAGAAACATCCAGCAGCAGCCCCTGCCAGCCCCTGAGCCCTGCAGGCTGTGGAGCCCACCAGCCCCTTTTGCCCCTGCAATCAGATCCCACATCGGGAATGACACAACACTGACTACAATTCTTCTGGGTCCCCCATCCCTTTCCAGCCACCACAGCTGGCAGACCCAATCTCTGGGATTCCACAGCCTTGGCTTTGGGGGGCAGCCTCTTGCCAGCACCCCCAGCTCCAGAGCCAGGGCATCCATAAGTGCACACCATGGATTGGGACCAGCTGCTCCCCTTCATCTCCCACAGCACATTTTGTTCCCTTCACAGCAGCAGCAGTGAAGGAAGAGGCTTTATTTGTCCTGAACATCAGGGCTCCCCTGTCCAAACCAAGCCATCAGCAGTGGGGACACCTTCCCCTGAGCTGCCTGGAAGCCTACAGGAGGAGAAAAATTGCTTCTGGGTGAAACTCATCTGACATTTGCCACAAGAGGAGTCCAAGACCTTTTGCTGGTGATTTTCCTCCATCCACTATGGGAAGGCTGCAACTGCCTCCACTTAGTTTAAATGTCAGGATTCATTTAATTTTATTTCATTCATTCAATCATTTCAGCAGGTGACTCTCACCATGAAGCACAAAGGCAGCCCCAGCAAAGCCACATCCCAGTAAAACCTCCTGGCACACACCAGGATGGGTTTTCTGAAGAGAGAGACCATGGAAATTAGTTTGTGCTGGGGATCCATGTGAGGGCTCACAGCTGGACACAGAGAAAGCCTGAGATAAGACTTAAGTTGTCAAGAATTCCCTGTTAGTCCACAACACACCCTGCACATGTTGAGAGCCCCACAGGCCACCCAGAGACTGAAGAACAGTTTGTGCCATAGGCTGGTATCAACAACAAAAAAAGGAACAGGAGAACCCTGCTTCTGGGAATCTGGACCTGACCAACAAAGTACTCACAACTACCATCCAGACAGACCCATCCTCCCAATCCCCTAAGTAGTGGCCACTTTAAGATATGTCAGAGTGTTTGCAATACTATCAGCACTGTTTTCAGAATACTTTGAATATTTTGCCCAATTGCAACACTTGGTGACCACAGTCGCCCTTCTCCAAGTCACTCCGGGCCCTGTGCAGAATGAGGAACAGGACGTGACAGTTGTGCAGCCAATGACCTCATCGAGCACAGGCAAGGGGGACACCCAGGGCTGCCAAAGAAACAAGACTCCACAGGGGACTCTGCCCCAGGCAAACAGGATCTGTCACAGCGTATCCTTCCCATCACCTGGGCACAGGTGGGAAGAGCCTTACAAGGGGCAAGCTAGAACTGTCCCCCTGTCCTCTGCTGTGTCATCAGCTGGGAGAAGCAATGACATCAGGAGACTCTGGGCTACCAACAGTGCAAACAAGCCTAAGTGAAGGGCATGTGTGACCAGTGATGTTGAACTGGTGAGCAAGAGAACGGGGACCTGAGGTTGGTGAGCGTGGAGATATGCAAAAACACTGGGAATTACCACACAAAAATCACAGAACAGCCCCAGAAGATGCAGCTGGATCACATCAGATGCCTTTGAGGGCATTGCTGGGACAGGAGGGGATGAAGTCTGGAGGCTCTGAGCTGCAGAGGAATGTTCATATGTGGCTCATCTACTCTATGGCTCCCAAAGCAATCAGGCTTGACTCCATCAGCAATCAGGAATGATTCTGCTGCAAGGCAGCCTCAGGTTGGCTGTGCAGGGAAGGGACCAGAGCGAGGCCAGCACAGCACCGAGACATCCAGACACAGCTCTCATAGCTATGGGCCCCTGCCTGTGCACACACTGCTCCCAAGCTTCAGAGGCTCCTTGGAAATGGCTTTCTCCGTGAAAATCCCAACTTGATCCAGAACAAAAGCAGCAGCATTTGCAGGGGTGCTAAGAAAAGCTCCTGACTCCTGCAGGGATCAAGATACATCACCTGACTGAGCTCTCCTGAGCTTCCCCAAAGCCCTGAAATGCCCCAGCTGGTCACATCCTCCCCACTTGGTGCTGCCTCCCAGCAGCAGCGAGTCGAGCTCAGCTGCTTGCAGTTAGCGCTCAGGCACTGCCATCCCGGCTGGAGAGGTCCTGATGCAGGGGACAGCAGAGGTTGGCAGAGAGCCCATGACCCACGGGAGCAGCACAGCCTGGAGCTGTCTGTGCCGCAGCAGCACTGAGCTCCTTGGGAAGGGTTGAATCTTCCCCAGAGCCCAGTGCTCACCCACAGCACTGCCCCTCACCAAACTCACCCCAGCAGAATAATGGAATATCCTGAGCTGGAAGGGATCCACAAGCATCACATCCAACCCCTGGCCCTGCACAGGACACCCCAACAATCCCACACTCTGCATCCCTGAGAGCATTGTCCAAACACTCCTGGAGCTCAGGCAGCCCGGGGGCTGTGCCCATTCCCTGGGGAGCCTGGGCAGTGCCCCAGCACCCTCTGGCTGGAAAGGAAGAACCTCTCCCCAATATCCAACCTAACCCTCCCTGACACAGCTCCAGCCCTTCCCTAAGATCCTGTCCCTGCTCACAGAAAGCAGAGGTTGAAGCTGTCCCTCTGCTGTCCCTCAGGAGGAAGCTGCAGACCCTGGGGAGCTCTGACCTCAGACTCCTCTGCTCCAGCAGGAACAGACCAAATGACCACAGTGGCTCCTTGCAGGGTTTCTCCTCCCACCCTTTGCCAAGCTCTTGAGCCAGGAGGAGCAGCACCCAAAGCCAGCCTCACCCTCACACCGTTTTAGCACCGGCCCCTTCGCACACAGGGAGATACAGAAGATCTGATTGATACACGGACTTGGCAGCACCCGGGGCATTTGTCCAGTGCTCCTGAACCCCCTCCCACGGGCTGGGGGCTCTGAGGGTTGGAAAGCAGCACCTGGAGCTGTGCTCGAGCGTGTGCCCAGCCTGATACCCAGCTGTGCAAATCTCCTCTGGCAAGTGACCTGAGCCCACAGCTGAGCTGCCTCAGACTCCTTGCGAATGAGCTTTCCTGAGTTCAGCCGATCTGATGCAAGAGCTTTGGCTTCCGCATCCCGCCATGTGCGCAGCGCTCCGGCAACGGGAGCAGCGTCAGGGGGTCCCACCGCCTCAGTGCCCACCCCAGGGACACACGGTGGGGCTGTGCCCCTCTCCAGCCCCGCAATTCCCCCGCCGGGGCTCGCCGGGCTGGGGGGCGGCGGGAATGGGGCAGCCCGGGGGGATGGAGGGATGGATGGAGAGAGGCATGAAGAGCCGGGCTGGGGGAGCGGCAGCCCCGGGCACGGGCGGAGAAGCGGCTCCGCTGCCCTCGGCGGGACTCACAGCCATCCCCGCTCCGCACCCACCTGCGGCAGGGCCAGGGACGGTGCCGGTATCGTTGTCGGTGTCAAATCTGGTGCCGGCGTCAGTGCTGGTGTAGGCGCCGGTGTCGGTGCTGGTTTCGGTGTCGGTACGGCTGTCGGGAGCCGCGCTGGTGCCGATGGCCGCTCGGCGCTTTTGTCGCTGGCGGGGCAGGGCGGGTCGCGGGGCGGCGGCGCTCGGCTCGGCCAGGACTGATGTCACGGGGCTGGCGGAGGAGGGCACGGCCGGGCCAGCCCCGGCACCGCCCGGGACCCCCATCCCACCCCCAGGGAAAGAGCTTTCGGCACCCTAAAAGCCGCGGGCTGGTTCCCAAGCGGCGGGAGTCCTCACAGATGTTTCGGTCGGTATTTTGTTCTGCTGAACGTTTTCCTCTATATTAAAAGAGGAGTTGCAAGATTGGAGAAGGGACTGAGAGCAGCCCCGGGGAGTAGGACTTGGGGGTATTGGTGGATGAGAAGCTCAACATGCCCTGGCCACATGCTCTGGCAGCCCAGAAACCCCCCATGTGCTGGGCTGATCCACCAGCATGGGCAGCAGGGCAGGGGGGATTGTGCCCCTCTGCCCCGTTCAGGTGGGACCCCACCTGCAGAGTTGCCTCCAGCCTTGGGGTTCCAGGAAGGGCATGGAGCTGCTGGAGAGTCCAGAAGAGGCCACGGAGCTGCTTTGAGGGCTGGAGCCCTTCTGCTCTGGAACCAGGCTGGGAGAGCTGGGGGTGTTCATCTGGAGAAAAGGAGGCTCCAAGAAGACCTTACTGCAGTTTTTCCACAGAGAAAAAGGAGCTTATAAGACATAAGCAAGAAATGTTGTACAATGAGGGTGGGGAGGCCCTGGCACAGGTTGCCCAGAAAAGCTGTGGCTGCCCCTGGATCCCTGGAAGTGTTCAAGGCCAGGCTGGATGGCGCTGGGAGCAATTTGGGATAGTGGAAGGTGTCCCTGCCCATGGCAGAGGGTGGGACAACATGGGCTTTAAGGTCCCTTCCAAGCCAGGGCAGGCTGGGATTATGACTCTGTCATGACAAATTGCAGGGCAGGGGAGTGAAGAGAGACTCTCTGGCAATGGCTCCCATGGGAATCCACCACAACAATGCTGCTGTTGGTGCAGACACAGGGCGGTGAAATATGCACAGTCCCAAACTGCATGGGAAAGGCTGCAGAGATGTTGGGAAAACACTCCCAGCACACCTGGAGGAGAGGTGGGGTCTGGCTCCCTGTGAATGAGAACTCTGAGAAGTGAAGAGGCCAAAGCACTGCAGGAGCGGAGGCACTGCTGCCTGTCCCTGATGTCCCACAGACTCTCTGTACTCTCATATGTGTCCCTCTGAGCCCAAACATTCCCAGAGCAACCTACTGAAAGTGTGGCTGCAGGGCTGTAAAGCTGCCTTTGCCTTTTTCCTCTGTGTTTCTATGCCCGGGCAGTACAGGAGCCCAGGAGGGCCCAGGAACTTGTCACAAGCAATTCCAAGGCTCCAGGGGATGCTGTTTACACCCTGAAAGGCCAAAGGTGGTCCATGTGTAGGCCCTGCAGCCTGACCCAGCACTGAATGCTCTGTCTGACCGTGGTCGCTGCTCCATGTTCAGATGCCCAGCAGGACCACACATCCCAGCTGGAATTTGGGTGGTCCTCATGTGCTCATCACTTTCTGATTTGCAGCTTGCTGAGTGTCCTAGGTTGCAATATAGATGTAGTTTTCTATTACCACCAGCTGTGGGCCGTTAGCTGCTGTCACCTGCTAATGACCCACTCCGGATGACAGGCAATGGACCATCAGGGACCCACCGTGTGACTCATGGACTTACCCCATCCCATTGTGGGATGCTCTGCCCAGGAGGGAGGAGCCAGGTGTTCCCACCTGGATATAACCTGGCCTTGGAACTGCCTGAGCTAGCCCTGTCTACTGGGTTCCCAGAGGACAAGAGCTACCACTGGACCTTCAGCTGGAGACCAGACCTTCACAGGATCACCGCTTCAACTGGACTACTTCAGTTGGACTGCTACTACCACCCTAACAGGGTGTTAGGTTGTATCTGACTTTGTCAGTGCTTTTCCTTGTATTATTTCACTTATTTTTAATTTCAATCTTGACTTGTGATCTCCCACTGGTTTGTTTTCAAACCAATACACTGAGGTACAAACTCCAGCTCTCCTTCTGCTTGGGAAACACTCCCCTGGATCTGTCCCGCTCTGGCACTCCCACTCTGGCCGGGGAGGGGGGCAGGGAGGGGAGTGGGACACCATCCCTGCTCCCTGCAAACCTCACACAGGACAGGAACCAGGTGGCACCAGACAGGGAAAAGATCTTCCCTTTCTTAGGCATTTCTGGTGCCCTGAAAGGCATTGGAGGATTCCAAGAAGATTCTATCCATCACTGTTCTGTCCCTGGACCTGGCAACCAGCAAAAGGCAGCCACTTCCAGGAGCAGCTCTACAGGAAGCTCCTGGAGGGAGTCAGGAGAACGGAACAGTTTTGCTGGTGGCTAAGCAGCTTCCCACCCTGAGCTGCTCACCTGGGAGCTTCTGGGGCATCTGTGCTCCATGAGAATCTGCCAGCCCTTGAAGTAGATGATGCTGGAGAAAAGCTGGATGCTTCAGTGCTCCTGATGGCTGTGGCCACGGACAGGATTGTCAAGTGAGGCCAGGACGCCATTGGCACAAGCTTCCATCGAATTTCTCTAGCCTGGGCTGGCCTTTTTCTCCTCAACAAAAGGAAGTGGGCACTGAAGAACAGGCAGCTGGCATGAGGAGCCTGATGGCTGCTCTTTGGGGCTCAGGGACCCTTCCCACTCCTCTCCTGAGGCACCGTGGCTTGCCGAGGGCAGGCACTCTGCTGGCAGGAGCTGGGGAGCCCAGGCTGCTCCAGCTGCTAGGATTGTGCAGCTGAAACTGGCAGGAAGGGAGGAGGACTGGGAGGGCAGCAAGGAGCTGCTTCCTTTGGACCTGGAAAGATTTGGCATCAGATTCCACAGTAATTTTGCCCTAAACTCTCTGTTAAGAAATTCCTGGCATAATTTGAGGCCATTTCCTCTTGTCCTGTTGCCTCCTACTTGGGAGAAGAGCAAGATCCCCACCTGGTTCCAACCTCCTGTCAGGGAGGTGTAGAAAATGAGAACGTACCCCCCCCGAGCCTCCTTCTATCCAGGCTGAGCTCCTCCAGCTCCCTCAGCCACTCCTAGTGCTCCAGACCCTTCCCCAGCTCCATTCCCTTCCCTGGACATGCTCCAGCCCCTCCATGTCTCTCTTGCCATAAGGGCTCCCAAACTGCCCCCAGGACTGCAGGTGCCTCAGCCCTGCCAGCACAAAGGGATGGGCACTGGTCCTGCTGGCTACACCATGGCTGGTACAAGCCAGGATGCCACTGGGCTCCTTGCCCATTTGGACACACTGACCATTCATGTTAAGCAGCTGTTGACCAAAACATCATCTGCAGCTGCTCTTGGTGGCCACGGATCTCCCACAGGGTCCCCTGAAGCCTTGTAGAGTGTTAGAGACACATCCCAGGGCTGATGTCACCGCAGCATTTGGGGAGGAGCATCGTTTCCCAGGAGGCTGGGAAACCTCTGCCAGATGGCTCAGAGGCTGTGTCTAACCCAGTGTGCAGGAGATGGTGCTGCAGATGCCAACCTGCAGCAGGCTTGGGCAGACCTGCCCTCTCCAGCCTCTGTGCCACAGGAGCAAGGCCGGGACTGCTAGGTTTCAGAGGCTCTCATACCCCTATTTCTTTTCTCCAGAGGAGGCAGAACAGGTGGATTAAAAGCTGCCTGTCAGCTTCAGAAAGCTGAATCCCCCGATCCTACTGCTGCAAACTCCATCTCTGGTCTTTGCTCTGAAGGGGGCTGAAGGGGACCAGGCTTGTGAAGGACCCCATTGCAGAGGGAGTGGGGCCCAGGCCTGGCCCTTCCAGCACTGGCACAGGACACCTTGTGCGACAGAGGGATGCTCTATGCCCCTTCTGAGAGTGCAGAGAGTCCAAAGCCCATCTCAGCTCACCTCCCAGTGTCTACCCAGCAGCAGAGTGGTGTTTCTTGGGTTGTATAATCTGGGGCTGGGTGGGGCTGTCCCTCTGCCTCTCACCTGCTGCAGCCTTCCCATCTCCCCAGCAGAGCCCAGGGATGCAGGAGAGCAGGAATTTTCCCTTTAGGGACTTTTAGCCAGGGGAGGGTCAGTCCCTTCTCCAAGGGAATAAGGGACAGGACAAGAGGAATGGCCTCAAGTTGCCCCAAGGGAGATTCAGGTTGGATATTAGGGAAACCTCAGTGGTGCTTTGCAGCTGAGAAACTGCCCAGCACCTGCCAGCTAGGGCAGGGAGTAGTAGATGTCCTGCTGCCAAGCCCACAGCTGGGGTGAAATTACTCTCCTTTGATGAACGTAGTTCATTAAAACCTAATTTTATCATTAACACACCCCTCCATCCCAAAGGTGTCCCCCCCCAAAGTTTGACCACCCCTAACTGGGGTGGTCTTTGTGACTTTTATCTTTAAAAACTAAAGAATTTTACACCTTTTACACAAACGCCTTCATGACTTGAGTCACTCAAGTCTCACCTAAACATTAAAAAAACATATAAAAAGTAAGTTGAAAATGGGGGAAAAGTCAGGGAAGACTCTGTGGTAACTGCTGGGCTCAGTCCCTGGGCTGAACCTGCCTTCTTCTGTCAGGGCCTATTGGGTAAGAACTGCACTCTGTGCACACTGAATGCTGTAACTGGGGATTAGGGCTTGTCTGGGGATTGCTTTGAACACATTTATGCAGTCAGATAGCATCACTGACAGATCCTATCATTGACAGATCCTATCACAGACAATCCTCGAACTGTAACCTGTCACAGTATTATATGAAAAAAGAGAGTCTGTAAACTCAGGGTGAGTCCTTCCCTGGCACTGGCAGTCACCAGCAGCAGGGAACATACCTGGATAAAGAGGAAGAGCCACAAAGGGGTCATAAAGTGGCAAGAGCTGCTGAGGGCTTTCCGCTATGCTGGTGTAGGTTAGTGGAACCACACCCTGAGCCAGCAGCATGGCTTAGGGAAGGCTCCCCCTAACGGGACACTGACACACTGCTCAGGCACAAGGATCTCCACTTTGCTGGGGCACTGAGAGACAAATTAAACACTGAGGGTCAAGTAAACCTCCCAACAGTAACAGTAAAGAAAATCCCCTTTCATATGACAACTGTGGATGTGGCACTCGGGACATGGGTTAGCGTTTTGGTTCAGGCCAAGGAATCCATTCCTTGGCACAGGAAACTCGGAAGCTTTCTGAACTTCGGCCTGTGACCTCTGGAGACTGAGACGCTGTTTTGTTCCTCTGCAGGAAGATTGTAAGTCCCTGATTGCCCATGTCATTCAGAACTTCTATCCTGCACTGCAATCCATCGCCTATGTGCAGACATTCCGGGGACTGAAGAGGAAATACGAGAGAGACAAGCAGCGACAGCAGCAGAGTGTGCACTGGTAGGCCCCAGCCTCTGTGCTGGGAGCCTGGCAGGGACTGCTGTCTGGCAGGGCTGCTCCTTGGCTTTCTCTTGGCCAGAGGGTAGCAGGAGCAGGCGGCCTGCACTGGCCTTGGCTTTCCTTCTGGAGGAAAACTGCCTGGATGAGAGGAAAGCCCCCTCTGCCTTTCCTTGTGGCCCCCTGGAGTAGAGCTGCTCTTGCTCAAGGCATTCAATGCTCCTCTCAGAAAGCCCTGAGCTTCTCCAGAGCAGAATCTCGCTGTGTCCCTGCGAGGGAGGATTCAGCCTGCCTGGGCCTCAGGTGGGGGCTGCTGAGTCTTACGGGGAGGGCACAAGTGCCCATGGAGCTGCATGGCCTTCCCAGATGGGCCACGCTCCCTGCAGAGCTTTGCAGGCCATTGCTGATCCTGATCAGGCATTGCTGATCCTGCTGATCCCTGAGTGGGAAGCAGCAGCTAAGCTGGGATCACTTGTCCTGTCTCTCTGCAGGGTGCCATCACTCTGGGCCACAGGTGTAAGACCCTCAGAGCAGCAAGAACAAATGACCATGGCTGCAGGCCAAGGAGGGGCAGCTCAGGCAGCGCCAAGGAGCTCCAAGGGCTCCTCTTCAAAGAAAGTGACCCCGTGCCCGGCGCTGAGAGCCCCCAAGGTGGGACAGCTGGGCTGAGTGCTGTCCTAGCCAGGGACAGCAGAGCCTTTGCGCCAGGCTTGCCCGGGGACAATGCAGCATGGGCAGCAATGGCCTGGGGGCTGGCAGGGGGCTTAGATAGGGCTCCATTCACACCAGCCCTGCCCAGGGACACCCTGACTGCTGGGGGGGAAGCCTGAAGAAAGGATGGGCTGGGCCTGGAGTCTGCTGCTGACCTGGCGGCACAGTCTGATCTCACATCCTCTGCATGCCTCTGCTGGGGCCACTCCTCAGCTCTTGCCCTGCCCACTGCCTGCTCTGCCTTGGGCATGGACAGAGGAGATGGGAATTTGGGCGTACAAAAATTGCACTTTTCTGAGTATTCTTTCAATGTGAGAGTTTCCATTTTTTTGTTTGGCAGAGGCGTCACCCAAGGGCTTGTGCCAATGATGAAGAGCAAGACATCATTCCCAGGAAAAGACCACATCTTACTCAAGGAAGGAAACCCCCATTTTGAAAACCAGTCATTTTGGGGTTTCCAGGCCAGGGACAGTTGAATGTTATATTGTTATATTTAGTATTAGGTATAGTTCAAGTTTGTTAAGGGGTTTGAAGTTAGTATTAGGTTTAGATCCTGTTTTTTAAGGAATTTGCTGTTTTCTGTAGATAGACAAGGTAGTAGAGCTTGTTCAAGAAGGAGAAGTTTGCCTTCTCTTCAAGTTCCAAATAAAATTTTTGAGCTCATTCAAAAAGAGGTGTTGATATTAATTGATTAGGTCTTAGCTTTACAATTCAAGCTCTGACATTGGAGTTTGTAATTGGATAAGACGTATCATTGATAAATGGTATTTGGATAAAATATTCTATGAAACTGGAATGGGTATATTGCCTCTTTTCCTGGGAGTTCGTGGCAGTCAGCCATGGAATACCATGAGCAAAGGGGTATCCCTACTGGCCTAGTTTCCAGTCTCTACAAAAGTCCAGGAGAGGACTCCAAAAGATTTCTATGAATCTGCATGTGAATTTCTGGGGACAACTCCATCTTTGCATCTAAAGCAATTCCTTTTGCTTCAAGTGATATTGTCTTGGATTGATGTTATGATAATCCTTTATCCCCTATCGTTGGCTTATATGCCCAAGAGAGAAAAATGTGTGGTCCTGTCTCTTTAACTACACCCAGCCGAAGAGAGAAACGCGGGTTGTTTTGAAAACATTTTCCCCAAGCCTCGCTCCGGGGGAGGATTCGTCGCCCGGCAGAGACTGCGTGCTGGACGGGGGTCGGAGTGAGCTCTGTTCCCGTTTTTTTTTTCCATTTTTTTCTTTTTTCCTCGTTTGGACCCCTTCTCTTCGATCTGCTTTGCCACCCGGAGACCCAGGAGGGCCAGAGGACAGCAGAGCTCTCCAGGGAGCTCCACCCGGCCCCGGGGGGGGCGAGGAGGAGAGGGGCTGCGTCTGAGAGAAGGACTTTTTAATCAGGTTGAATAACTCCTTTTCACCTTGGTTTCCCCTTCCCCTGTGCCTTGCAGGGCACTCTGCGTGGTTTTGTCAAATAAATAGTTTTTTCTTCACTTCCATCTAAGAGGTTCTGTTGTGGGTGGGGGAGGGGGTGTCGGGGCCCTTCGCTCTCGGAGGAGAGAGAGTCTTATCATTAACCCGGGACAGATATTTATCACAAACTTGGACTTACAGACTGGGAAACTGCCCCAAAAGTCTGTCAAATGATGTAATCTGATCTTCCTATGGACATGACAGCTTGACTCCAATGTGCTGTATCTTTCACAGAAAGCAGAAGCAATGGCACAGATTGCAGGCATTTGGGGATGGCTGATCGTTTGGGTCACAGCCACTTCTTCAGCGATGTGGCTGTGCAGGACTGCTCGGCATCTGCCAGCTCAGTCCAATGTCCAGGAGTGCTGGGCAGAGGCAGAAATCTCTCCAAATACATCAATTTC
The DNA here is from genome assembly GCF_008360975.1 of Lichenostomus cassidix. Lineage (NCBI taxonomy): Eukaryota > Metazoa > Chordata > Aves > Passeriformes > Meliphagidae > Lichenostomus > Lichenostomus cassidix. Next base: position 698,069 of record NC_139506.1, read on the forward strand.
CAGTCAGGACAAGAAAAAGCCTGGTTTCAAGTGGCTGATAGGTTCAACCAGGAAGTTTTCACAGGAGCAGGAGCTGCTCTTGTCAGCTGTGGGGCAAACAGGGTGGGCTCTGTCCTGTTCCCATGGCTCAGGCTGGGAAAAGGCTCCCGGAGCCCAGAGCTGAACCAATAACATGGCCTTGCCCACGGCTCTGGGCCAGAGGTACAGCTCACACCAGCCTGGCCTGCTGCCCCAAAGAATTCCATTCTGGAAGCCAGAGGGGCAAAGCTCAGCAGCTGCAGGACTCCTCCAGCCCATCCTCAAGAAGAACCGATCCCGCTAGGAAGGGACAGGCTGAGGGATGAAGGCATCGAGAGCAGCCCTGATGGGAAGGACTTGTTGGTGCTGGTGGGTCAGAGATGGACATGGCTCATCCACATGTGCTGGCACCCAGAAACCCCCATGGGTGTTGGGCTGATCCTGCAGTGTGAGCAGCAGTGGGAAGGGGGGATTGTGCCCCTCTGCCCCTCTCAGGTGAGACCCCCTCCTGCAGAACTGCCTCCAGCCATTGGGTTCCAGCACAGGAAGGACATGGAGCTGTTGCAGCAAGTCCAGAGAGTGCACAGAAATGATTTAGGGGGTTATGGAAAGGCTGGGAGAATTGGTATTGTTCAGACTGGAAGAGAGAAGGCCTTGTGGTGACCTAATTGTGACCTTCCAGTGCCTGAACAGAGTTGAAAAGGAAGAGAGACTATTTGGAACCTCCTGGAGTGACAGGTCAAGGGGAACAATTTTAAACTGAAAGGGGAGAGACGTAGTTTTGATATTGGAAATAAATTCCCTGTGATGGTGCTGTGGCCCTGGCCCACATTGCCCAGAGGATTTGTGGCTGCCCCATTCCTGGAAATGTTCAAGGCCAGGCTGGATGTGGCTTGGAGCCACCTGGTCTAGTAGACGGTGTCCCTGCCCATGGCAGGAATGAGATGAGCTTTGAAGTTCCTTCCAACTCAAACCATTCTGGGATTCTCTAATTCTATGATATGAAGTATGGCAAGGTGATTGCCCACCCCATATCCCATCTCCTGCTCCCCAGGAGTCTGTGCTGAGGGATCCCAGCCTGCAGCAACTGAAAGCTGAAAACCTTTTTCAGCCAAGTAGAATAATAAATGTAATTATTGTGTCCTGTTGCTTCTACACCCACTTCAACAGCCACTGTCCTCACCGCCCACTGTCAGGAGCTCCACACTGAACTCTGTCACATGAAGCCCTTGTTCTTGTTGCTCTTCTCAGAACTAGTTCTAGTAATTCCAGACTCCAGTTTTGCGATTTTATACTGTCATGTAAACCACAATCGGACCTTCCTACAAATATTGAACAGCCCTTAATGTGGCTCCTAATTCTGTTCATTAGAGTGGGTCATGATATTTTGCACACTGGGGAGATCAGATACATGGCTCCACAGTTCCTGGGGGTTTCCTTGAAACTTTGCTGAAAACTGCTGGAGTTGTTTCAAGGCTAACGAGCAAATGCCATCTGCTCTGGGGGATTTGTCACTGATCATTCAGCAGCACGGCTGTCCTGGGGTTCCTCTAATGAACAATTTGAGGCAAATGCTCCATTTGGCAGCTGGGTACCACAGAATAACCTGACGGTGAGGGGCAGCCCCTTCACTGAGAACACTGAACTGCTGTGGTGATGCTCAGCAGGACGGGGCAGACGTGCAGCCACGAGAGGGGGCTCGGGGAAGGCTCAACGAAGCCAACCGGAAGGTCTTATCCCAAACCTTCAGCGCTGCAGCAGGTCCGGCTGGAAAGGACCAGCCAGGGGGTCTGTGCCAGAGGGAGCCCGGCTGGTCCTCACTCTGCCCGGGCTCAGAGTTAACCAGGGGAAACCAGAAAATGAAATACTAAATTCATGCAAGCATGCATGTTTGTCCACTGCCATTTCCCCCAGGAATTCTTTAAATACATCTTTTAATGCCCCGTGAATCAAAGAATCAAAAAATCTTGCAATATTTCTTCTCTAATGTCTGTAACCTTGCGCAAATCCTGTATTAGTGTGGTGGAAGAGCTGCACAAAGTTCTGAGAAAACTTCTTGCCTTCTAAGCTTTTCAAGGAGGATGAATTTGGTTTCATGAAGGTTTCAGAACTCTGGGTTTTTTTCCTATGTTCCTTGTGCTAGGGTTAGAGAGTTTTCACAGACCTACTGACGATGCTTAGTTCTTGCTTTCAAATCTGTAAGTTCCAGCAGCTCCTCAATAAAATCAGCTGCTGTCTGACTGGCAGCTGCAGGACTGAGCCACTCTGGGAGCTTGGCACCTCTCTGTCCATCCCGATGGCAGCAGAACATTTATCCCCAGAGTCCAGAGAAGGGAACAGAGCTGTGGAAGGGCCTGGAGCACCAGGGGTGGCTGAGGGAGCTGGGGGGACTCAGCCTCGAGAAAAGGAGGCTCAGGGGGACCTTCTGGCTCTCCTCAACTCCCTGACAGGATGGGGCAGCCAGGTGGAGTTTGGGCTCTGCTCCCAGTAAACAAGAGACAGGACAAGAGGAAACGGTATCAAGCCAAGCTATGCCAGGGGAGGTTCTGGTTAGATATAAGTAAGAATTTCTCTCTGGAAAGCACGGTCTACCACTGGAAGGGCCCAGTGAGGTGGTGGGGTCCCCATCCCTGGAGGTGTCCAAGGAAGGCCTGGACGTGGCACTCAGTGCTCTGGGCTGCGTGACCAGGTGGCGATCTGGCACAGGTTGGACTCGATGACGCCAGAGGTGCTTCCCACGCTCAGAGACTCCGGGATTCTGTGACTCTGAGGAGGGTGGGACCCGGGGAAACCGCGGCGACGGCACCCAACCCCTCCTGCGCGCGGGGGCTGCCGGGAGTTGTAGTCCCGGTCGCGCCTAGGTGCGGCGCCGCGCGGGGGCCGCCGGGAGCAGCGGCCGCCCCAGGGCAGGTGCGGCGCCGCCCCCGCCCGAACTACATGTCCCGGGGTGCCGCGGGGCGCGCGCGGCGCGGGCGCGGCGGCGGGGGCGTAGCGAAGATGGCGGCGGGGGCGCTGCGCCCCGCTCCGGGCTGAGCGCGGGGCGGCCCCGCGCGTCCCTCTGAGCGGCGGCGGCGATGTCCGAGCCGGAGCACCTGGGCGGGAAGCGGGCCGAGTCGGCACGGCTGCGGCGGGCCGAGCAGCTGCGGCGCTGGAAGGGCTCCCTGACCGAGCAGGAGCCGGTGGCGGCGGGGGGTGGCCGCGGCCGGCACCGCGGCGCGGGGGGATCCCGCGTCCGCTTCGAGGAGGGCGCCGTGTTCCTGGCCGCCTGCTCCAGCGGCGACACCGAGGAGGTGAAGCGGCTGCTGGGCCGCGGCGCCCGCATCAACACCACCAACGTGGACGGGCTGACAGCCCTGCACCAGGTACCGAGGAGGGGTGGCCCGGCTGTGAGTGCCCTCGGTTAGCACCGGGCCGGGGGGCACAGCGGTACCTGCAGCCCCGGCCTGGGGTGTTGGTAAACAAAGGGTTCGGTACGCTGTGATCCGAGCCCCGTCCGGCGCGTTCAGCCTGTGTCAGAGCACAGACCGAGGTGGTTCCAGTCAGGTAGCGGGATGTACTAACTTCTCACAGGGTTATCAAGTAGCTTAATTAGCAAAATAAGGGCTGCGGGCCTGCCCAGAAGGCCAATTTATTAAATACTTGAAAACTTACGCCGTTGTGATTGGGGTCTCCTGAAGTGGCAGCAGTGCCGGGTAAATTTCCCGGGAGGAGTGAGGGTTTTGCAAGGTCAGGAGTGTGTGGTCAGCTCGTGTTGTGTTTTATCGGAGTTGCCTTGAAACTCCCCAAACTGCTCCTTGGCAGGGAGCAGAGTGTGCCCACATGGCCGATAAGCAACGTAGATTCTATTAATATTCATCCAAATGTGAAGATGGTACAAAGTGGTCGCAGGAATTGGCTGCGGAGCGGTAAAGCCTTGACTGTCAAGAAACATGTGCTGTGTTCCATCCGTAGCTTTTGCTGCTCTTGTATAAATGAGCAGGAATGCGAGGGAACATGCAAAATTGCCACCCTGGAATATTGGGAAACCTGTTGCTGTCCAAGACTGATTGAGAATTTAGCAGGGCGTGTGAAATCAGTGTCCCAGATTGGTGCATCTGGTCAGTGAAATGAATCTGATTTGGGTCTGGGCCAGCTTCAGGCAGAAAATTTTCTTAACTCAAGATCGTGTAGATTAAACATGTAGTGTAGTGACAGGACTGGGGGAAAAAGCACAGTTTAGGAATAACATCTGGAGGTAATGTGTTTGTAAAGAACAATGTGTTAATAGCACAAATAGCAGGACAGCTCTTGAGTTAATCAGGATTTCTTCTTTGCTGGGCTGATGTTACTGAAACATTTTTTGACGTGCACAGGGCGGTTGAGGAGCTCTCTGGCTCCTGGCTGTCAGGGAACAAGGGGCAGGGAGATTTTCATTTTAGTTTGGACTTCCAAAAATAAGTTGTGAAGCAAAGAGCGAGCAAGCTTACAGACTGTCAGGTTGAATAATACTTCAGCCGGCGAAGCAGTGAACTTTGTAATGGTTGGGCCTTTTTCGTGGTTATTTGTGGCATTTGGTATAGCAACAGCAAATAAATTGCACTGTGTTAGTAACCTCCAGTACAGCATATGTATATTTATTATGAGATAAATAAGTGGTCCTGTAGACACGAGTAAGAGCCAGCTACTGAAGGGCTGGTTGTTCAAAGCATTTTGACAGCCAAGAGGGCTGAATTTAAGGTGGTTACAAGTATGGTTGAGTTGGGATGACTTCGTGAGGGCTTTCCAGCCAGGATCGATTGTGATCCCCTGAGAAGGGTCCTGGTCTCTTGCTGATGTGGGTAATGTGAGGTGTCTGGTGAAGTGCACTGGACTCAGATGACAGCTGATGAGCTCAGCAAGGTCAGTGCTGGAGACCATGGTGAACCATGTATTGACAGGCAGACTGCAAAGTGAATTCTTTATATGTAAAGGATACAGAATTGTATCATATGTTTTTTAGAGCACAGTATCGGGTGACACTGACCGATAACACCTAGGGCTTGATACTTGGAAGAGCACCGGGATAAGTCAGCAGTGGAGCAGATGCTGGCAGTACCAGCCAGCTGCTTATGTGAAGGGTTTCTTCACAAACTTGACAGGAAGGGAGGGTGACCTTAATGTGATTGGAATAAAAACTTTGTTCCGATGTCCCATGGATGTAATAACATTTTTACTGAAGAGTGATAAGATGTTCTTGCACACCCAAATGGAACAAATGCTGTTTTCTTAAAGGTTTTGTTGTGCATGTGTATCCTGAGTCTGTAAATCTCTATCAGATGAAAATGTTTATTGGCATGGCTGGGGAGGTTGTTATGAGTTCCTTTCACTGAACCTGTCCAAAACAGGTTTGTTTTCATGTTGCTTGGAGAATAATGCTGCCTATGGTAAAGAGTCAGGCGAGGCCAGTTAGGTTGGGGGTCCCCAGAGCACTGGAATGATGTAGTGCATGTGAGGATGTTTAAATAACTTAGTATTAGAAACACAACATTATATTACAGGGCAGATGGTCATGACTGTCTGCTCTTGTTTAATACCTCTGCAACCAAATGGCCACTCAGTGAGGAAGGAAATCCTACACACTGAAAAGAGCTGGCTTTGTTGAAAGAAAGATCAGGTAGAATTTTTTCCTTTGGTTAAAGAATTTAATATGTGAGACTTAAAATGAGACTTACTCTGGATGAGCAAATAGGTCTTTTTAGGTAATGGAAGGGTTAACCAAGTCAATTGATTTAATTTGTCAGAGTCGGCAGCTGCTCCCACAAAACCTAAGACCAATCTTACAAATCAGGTTAGTTTGTTTGAAGTGCAGGGTGGCCCCAAATGTTGTGTGTGTTCACAAAGTTAAAATTACATTTTCTCTGGTATCTGGGCCACTGTGACTAAGACCCATTTTGTACTTGCTGTGTGAGAAGCTAGCTTGGCTATTTATAGCCACAAAGCTGCATTTTGAAAATAACCTTTTAAATTACAAGTGGTGTTTCTGAGCCTCCAGGCTGTGTCATTGCCCTCTTTGGAGGCATCAGGTGCAGCACAGATCTGCACTACAGCCTCTGTCTGGTACCTGTAGGGTGGCTTCGGCTGTATTTTATCTACCTCAGTGCCTGGAGAATGCTGCTGGATGAACATCAGTCCCTCATTTTCAGTGATTAGCTTAGACTGTATTCACTGAACTGTTTTTGACAATGTGAGTAAACATTTGGAAATCAAGAACACTGCTAGCAGTTGGTGAAATGAACTGTTGGTGGCAGCTGAACTTCTCTAGCGTTTGCAAGTGGTGGGAAATGGGCATGAGCTGCTCCTCTGTCTCCTGGGCGACAGATAAAACCAAAGAGTAAACTTGTATGAAAATTGAGTCTTAAGGGAAAAACATTCTGCTGCTTCTAGTTGGGAAAGCATCTCCCAATGTAATAATAGCAATGCTTGTTTGTCTTCAAGGACTGGTTCACAAAGGATGACAACAAAGATTGTTTATCCTCTGTCTGCCCTTTGATGATTTACTCTCTGTTTCCCTTTGGCCTGTTCCAAGGAGAAGTGAGTTGCTCATGAAATAACTCCTGTGTTATTTCACAGTACAGTACTCTGCAGTACCTTGGTGCTTGCTGTTGACTTTGTTTTCAGGTGCTGAGTGCCTGTGCTAATTCAGGAGCTGCTTCCTGAACAGTCAGGTACTTTGTGTGGTGACTCCAAGAGATCCCAGTTTGTTATTCCGTCTTCTGAGCCAGAGTGTAAAACTGCAGGCATGTCTGGTTGCTCCTCAGAGCTTTATAGAGTGGCATTCATGTCGAAAGGGTTGGGCAATTTTCAGTTGCTGCTCAGCAAATTTGCCCTTTCCTCATACAGGCTATGTGCAGTCATAACAAAGTGGGAAGCAGTAGAATTTTTGGATAGTCCAGAAACCAGAGGTAATAGAGAGGACTGCCTGATCACAGCAGTCTGTTGGAAGAGTCATTGAGGTGCTAACACTGGAACAAAATCTGGGACTGCGGGAAAGGAAGAGAGGATTCCTCTGTGCTTTTTCTGCTTAGGCTATCAGAGCTGGAAAGCATGGAGCAAACAGTTGGAACTGCAGTACTGGCTGAAGCATCCAGGGTTTGTTTTAGAAGATAACCAGTAGAGATCCGACAGTCATTATGCCTCCAGAGTGCTCCTGTGGCCACAGCTTCTAGGAGAATCACAGAATCACTGAAATTGGAAAAGTCCTCTAAGATCATTGAGTCCAATGCACTGCCATGTTCACCACTAAGCCATGTCCCTGGGTGCCACAGCTATACACTTTCTGAACACTTTCAGGGATGGTGACTCCACCACCTCACTGACAAAGGTGTGCCAGGTCCTGACCACTCTTTCGGGAAGAAATTTTCCATAATATTCAATCTAAACCTCCCCTGGCACAGCTTGAGGCTGTTTCCACTTGTCCTGTCCCTGGTTCCCTGGGAGCAGACCCTGACCCCACCATAGCTGTCCCCTCCTGTCAGGGAGTTTTGGAGAGCCAGAACGTCTCCCCTGAACCTCCTTTTCTCCAGGCTGAGCTCCCCCAGCTCCCTCAGCTACTCCTGATTCTCCAAACCCTCCCAGCTCTGTTCCCTTCTCTGGACGTGAAATTTCTTAATCACCGAAAGGTAATTAGTGTGTGCCTTGAAAGGTGAGGGGATAACACAACTTACAGTGGCATCAAAACTCTGGAATGAATGTTCAGGTACCCCATCTTTGGGGCATTGCAGCTGTGCTTCAAAGTAGTTCAGCTTCTGATCTTTAAATTGGTGACGATAGCATCATAAATCAGGCTGCATTTTTTAAGATTGGGTGGCTGCATGGCCTAAAAATACATTCATTCCTGGAATAGAATGTTATCCAGGGAGAGTCATACCTTTTATACCACCCTGTGCAGAGTTCCTTTCTGAAGGTGTTCTGCCAGGAAAAATAGAAGTTGCAAGCTTCTTGTGCTGCATGTAATGCTGCTCGTCAAAGTGAAATACAGCACTGTCAAAAATAGGGTTTATCACTAGGGTGAGTGAAACGGGGTTTTTGGGTTTCAGTTATAAATGGGAATACAGTAGCACATACCATCCCACAGTGCTCTGAATAAAGTGAGAAAGCTTGGAAGATGCCTACAACATACCAGGAATTCATTAGACAAAATAGTTAAAATCTGAAGTACTGTTTTATCAACCTCATGCTTTTATTTTCTTCATTTTGGCTTACTCAGTCCCTGTTTTGGCTTGATGTTTTGTCCCTGTGGGTTCAATTGTCTGTCCTTTGCATCTCTATTTCCAAGCAATCTCCTGAGTGGGCAGAATTAACTCTAGACTACACAAACTAACCTCTCCGAGTTAGAGCCTCGGAGAGCTGCTACTCCTGGCAGCAGGGCAGGAAACCTTCTCCTGGTTTGGTTAGGGGCACTTTCAGCTGGTTGGTTTGGCTTCTAGAAACCGAAGATGGCCACATCATTCACTCAGTGCTGGGTGCTGGGAGGAAACCCTGTGTTTTAGTAAGTAGATGGGTATTTGGGAGGGGAAATGTGCATCTTCATTGCTTCCTTCTTCAGCCTCTGTTTATCCTACACAATGATTCCACGCATCAGGCTTCACTGCTCCCCATAAACACTGAGCAAGGGAGCTGGTGGGATTTTCAGCAACAATTTCCTTCATGGCAGCAGCTAGAAGTGCTGACCCTTGTCCCTTAGTGCTACCTGTGGAGAGGTTCTCATCTCCACTAGAGCTGCAGTCTGGAGTTCTGGCCTCACATGGAAAGCTCATTTGGAAAGCAAAGGTAATTTAGGGAAAGGTTGTTGTTCCTAATGTGTGCTGAGAGCTTTCTGACTTGAGCATATGAAATTCTTGAGTCTGCATCTGCTGCAGTGTGCTAGCAGGATTTAGGGTGAGGTGGAGACAAGTCTTCCACGCTGCATACTTGTCTGAATCAACATTGTCTGATAAGATTGAAAGCTAGCTCAGCAAAAATGCAGGAATGAGCAACGAATGCAGCGCCTGGACAGTCCCTGCTCCGGCAGCCCAGGGTCCTGAAGCTCCGGATGGCATGGCTGGAAGCATTCAGTGTTTGTACTGAATGTTTATTCAGTACATTTATGTGCAGAGCTCTCAGCTGTAACCTAGATGAAACTCCCATGAGTTTCATGACATGATAATGTCATCCTGGCATTATTTTTTTCAATTTAAAATGCCTCTTGCTTATTTTAACGGGAAGTGTTGGGGCTGGGATCTGTTTCTATTTCAAACAGTTTTAGAGATTTAGAATTCAGACTGTGTACTGTGGGGCTTGTGAGACATCTCAAGTGCTGTGTTTTGTAATATACTGAGATAATAACGGGCTAATATTAAAATATAGGACTTCTGAGTTGGCATGCTGGCTCCCAGTTGAGGATTATTATATACCGTAAGTCAAAAAGGCCTGTCATACTGTGCTTATTAGAGCAATCAGTTTTAAGAAGGTTGGGAGAGGGGAATATTGCATAAGTGGTTGTATAAATTGATATTTTATTCTTTCTAACTTTTGAATACAAATGAAGGCAGGTGGAGCATTAAATATTCTGAAACATGTTTTTTTTTTTTTAAATTGTGTTTGTGCAGAGGGCTGGGGTAAAAAATGAAGGAAAGAGAAACCCAGAGCCTTTCAGGGGAATGGCAGCCCCTGCTCTGCAGTGACAAGATCCCCAACTGAATGAACTGTTTGTCCTAGTGATAATGGTATGGCCCCAGCAGCGTGAGGGTGCCCAGTATAAATCCTGGGATCTGAGTCTGCAGTTTATTTTCAGCTGTCCTTCTGAAGGGAGGTGCCACAGCTGTCCCTGGAATATCCTTTCTTGGGCTGCAGCAAACTGATCTGCACAGGGAGGAAAGGTGCAGCTTGCGTGAGAAGCTGAGCCATGGGCCTTAGCAGAAAATCTTCACTTGCTAAAAATTTTGAGACCAGGTTGGACAGGGCTTTGAGCAACCTTGTCTAGTGGAAGGTGTTCCTGTCCATTGCAGGGACAGGAATCGTTCCTGACATTGCAGGGAATGAGATGAGCTTTAAGGTCCCTTCCAACCCAAACCAGATTGTGATTCTATGAAGGAATGATTTGGTGGGGATATAGGTGCCTGTTTTCATGAGGCTCACTTCAGCATGAATGGGCTTAAGGTCATGGTGAGAGTAGTCTGTCCAGGCCTGTGCAGAGATGTTTCAAGCTGCTGTGAACTCAGAATGGAGGCAGTGGGATCCTGAGTATGGCTGTGAGATGAAGCTCCAACCTGCACAGCTTCAGGGAGCCAAATTTGATTTACTTCCTCCATTCCAGAGATGTCCCACCTCTTACTATGGTGAAACATGACCTTTCTTAAATACTTAATGCTTTAAATGTTTTTCAGAGGAAATTTGCTTTTCTAGATTCCCAGGCTAGTAAGAATGATACTACACATTTCTAGCAGCCAGATGCCAGGAGTCAGGCCTCTCTTTTCACATCAAGCTGTTGATAATCAAGCACATCAAAATTCCTGAATTAGACACCTACGTAATTTCTCATGACAGTTTTCATTCATAATAATTACAATGTGCAGTACTTACAAGTGATTAGTATTTTACAAAATACATCCATGTGTTCTCTTGTTAAATATTTTCCTGTTAAACAAATTTTGGAAAAATCAGTCTCCTTCCAGCTTTAAACTGTAAGCTTAAGATAGGCTTTGCTGATCTGAAAACAACCAAAATAACTGAAAATTCACTCTTTAAGGGTAAACTGTGATTTTTTTTTTTTCTTTAATGCTGGGTTGTTTGGGGTTTTTGTAGCTTGTTTATTGTGGCTGGGAGAACTAGAACACTCTTAACTTGTAGGAGTCTCACTGGAAATGTTTCTATAATACAATAAGCTGACCTTGCAGAGGGACACAAGCAGCTTCAGCATTGCTTTTCCAACATTCAGCCTTGCTCATAAATCTTTGTGAGATGTGCAGAATGCAGAGTGACCACCTGCCATTAGCTTTTTATGTGTCACTGCCTTTTCAGGGTAAAACAAAACCTGGCCCCTCTCCGATCCCCTGAGCCGGAGCATTGATTTGCCACAGTGATTGCTCACCGTCCATTTCTGGAATCTCTCTGAAGCCACCTCCTATTTATAATTTGTTATTCCCTGCTGTATCAGTTAATGCAATTTAGTTTCAAAGCCTGATGTTTTTTTACATCTGAAATGGTGCGATAGCAGCAAGGCCTACTCCAGGCTCATCTAAACACTAGTGCTGGCTTAATGAGGGGACTCCAGCAGTGGTTTAGGGAACTGAGGTGACTCTGTGTTGGCTCTGCCCAAACCTGGCTTATTTCTCTTCAGTTTGGACCTGTAAATACAATACCATCACCCAGAGGGATGTAAACCAGCATGAATCTGGTAGGGCCCACACAGGGAACTGCTCCCAGTTCACCACACAGGCTTTGTGCTTGAACTGAAGCATCCAGAAGTGCTGCTGGTTTCATTCTGAAGTCAAAATATGAAGCATTTTCATCTTCCAGGATTTCAATTCATATGGATTGTCAGCCTTACTCAAAACAAGTAGCAATTATGGATTATCTTGAGTGACAGTTATAAAAAAGGGGGACTTTTATTTAAAAAGTGGCTTTTTGCACAGGCAGATAGCGACAGGACAAGGGAGAGCTGTTTTAAGCTAAAAGTGAAGAGGTTTAGATTGAATATTGGGAAGAAGTTCTTCCCTGTGAGAGTGGTGAGGCCCTGGCACAGGTTACCCAGAGAAGCTGTGGCTGCCCCATGCCTGCAGTGTACAAGGCCAGCTTGGACAGGGCTTGGAGCAACCTGGGATAGTGGAAGATGTCCCTGCCCATGGGCAGGGACTGGATGAGCTTTTTAAGTTCCCTTTCAAACCAAAGCAGCCTGGGATTTTGTGATCTGACAATTTGATACTTTATGTGAGACATATAAATAGGGATTTCTCTCTTGGAAGATTGCTGGGGCAGGGGAACTCTGACCCAACTGGCTGTGAGTGGTATGGCTTGCTTTAATTGTATTATTATATCCAAACATATATTTATATATTTATATTATAGCTCAATCAGTAGCAGAGATGCTGCCTGCGCCAACAGAAATCATCAGAATATTTACCTTAAATCTGTTGTGGTACTGGGGGATGAAATGCTCTAAATTTTTACCTAAAAAGCCATCGTTTCTACCCCATTTGCTTTGTGGTTTCTGTAAGTGAGGTGCCACACGCAGCATAGACAGGTTTGGTGTTTTTGTGGGTAACAATTGAGTAACTGGTTGCATTAGCAGAACCAACACCTGTCCAGGAAGAGGTGCACATCCTGAGCCTGGGCAGGAGTCTCTCTGCACCAGTGACAGCCACACAAACACTACACACTTTCTAAGTATCTGATTTAATTTTTTTTTTTTGAGTGCTGTGAACATGCCAGTAGTAGTTTCTGTGCTAGTGAACCCCAGGCCCTTACTTGACCCTTTTAATGAACATCACAGGTGATGGTGGTGTGACTGAAACGTGGCATTAATTTAACTATTGCTGTTACCAAAAAATATTATACTGGCCAAGATTCTTTCAAAGCAACTTGATGGCAGTGAAATGCTACATTCTAGCCTGTTACCAGATAGTCTTCCGTTTTTTATGCAAGATGTGGGTTTTAAGAGTCTGCAGCAAATATTTCAAGCAGAGTTGTGAATTCTGGGCTGAAATAGCTCTCTAGAACAGAGGCAGAAGGAGTTGCTGATTTGCTTCCAAACGAGACAGTGTCTGGGTTAAACCTTCAAAGCTGATTCCATCACTTGAGGCTGACTTTCAGTTCTTCCCTGGCTTCGTGCTCCTTCCCTGTGTTCTCAGGAAGCCAACTGATCTGCTCCATGCTTCAGCCAGCTCGACTTACTGCAGACTGATCTTCTCAACATGCCCTTTTAGGGGAATCTGTGTACCCTGCAAGGCTTTGAATGGTAGAAGTTGTGTTCAAAGGGACTGTTTCAAAGACTTTTGAGAGGCAGAAAGTCACTGTTGAGTTGCAGAGTCTCTTCTAGAGAGTTGTATGGTTAGTCTGTGTATAGAAGCAGTTTATTGTGGCTGTCTGGCCTCTGCCCCCTTGCTCTCCCTGAGAGCCTGGCAGGTTGGTTGCTGCAGAGCTGCTTTACAGCCAGCTGCCCCAGTCTGTGCTGGTGCAAGGGCTCATTCTGTACTAGGGGCAGGACAGTTTCCCTCTGTTGTCCTTCACAAACCCTTCATCAGGCCTCTTGTCCAGCCTGTGTAGGTCCCTCTGAGAAGGATCTCATGTGCCAGCCGTGCCAGCAGTTTGATATCATCTGCAGACTTGGTGAGAGTGTTCTCTGTCCCATAATTGGTGTTAATCAAGTTTGTTCATGAAGACATGGATTTATATTGGCCTCATATCAGCCCTGAGGGATACTGCTGGTAATAAGCTGCTGGCTGGACTTTGTACAGCTGATCACCTTTTGAGCCTGATGTTCTTGCCAACATCAGTTGTCTGCTTTTGTAGTCCAGCTCCTGCCTGTTGAAAACACTGCCAGAGACGGTGTCAAAGTGTACCACACTTGCTCTCCTCTACACAGGCAACTTGGAGAGCAATCAAGTTAGGCAAGATTTGCCACTGATAAATCCATGCTGGCTGTTCCAGTCACCACCACCTCCTACTGGAAATGCCTGTCAGTAAGATTTACTACACAGCCTTTCCAGGGACTATAGTGGGACAGACAGGCCCAAAGTTCCGTTGGTCCTTCTAACTTGGTGGGGTGGTGTTTGCTTGTCATCAGGCCTTCCTTTGTCACTGTGACCTTTGAAAGGTGGCAGTGATTTGCAGTGACCTCAACCCGCTCCCTCTTAAGTCATGTCTGCATCCCACCTGGTCTCAAAAGTGGTCCATGGTCATTCCTTCCCCCCTCATTCCCTGGGTCGAGGTTCTGGTGTTGCAGAGTGGAGCTAAAAGGATGAGTCTGTGCTTCCTGGAACTGCACTTAGTCCGTTCCCTTGAGCACGTGTCCATCTTGTTGGACGAGGGCTGTTGGTTGGAGCACTGCTGGAGTTGTGGGCCTGCAGGAAGCTTCAGCCATACTTGCCTCTGACTCTTTGGAGTGACTGTCAGACATTCCTAGAATCACAGAACTATGGAATGGTTTGGCTTGGAGGGGCCCTTAAAGATCATCTTGTTCCAGACGTGGCAGGGACATTTTCCACTACATCAGATTATTCAGAGCCCTGTCCAGCATGGCCTTGGATGCTTCCAGGGTTGGGACACTCCTGTGCACATAAACTACCCATTCCTAGGGCATTTTCCTGGTTTCCTTGTCTCTCTGATTTTTTTATTTTTTTTCCCTTCTGAAAAATGTAAGTTTTGTGATGAAGTCCCTGCCAGGAGGGAAATAGGAGATGCTCTTTCCACATGACTTATCTCTTAGTTCTTCAGTAGTCAGTCCTGCAGGAACACAGCCAGTGAGCAATTGTTCTTGTCTTATACCTGTGGTGCCTTCCCTACTTGTTGGTACAAACTTGGACAGCGACTTCAATTCCAAATAGTTTGTCTGTCAGCAGCAGTTCAGTTCTAAGGAATGTTGTGACCTCTTTTCTTCAGGAGCAGACATGCAATCAGAAGTGCCACCAGGTAATGTCTTCCTAGAGAGATGATGTCTGTGGATTTCTGTTTTCTTCTACTGCTTTGATCAATGCTTGTTCCCCATCCTGCAGCACAGACATCAGTGGCTCTTAAGGTTGGGTGTATTCTCTTATCGAACTTGGCTGCCTTAATTTTATTAATGGGCTTAGCAATTCCTTCCAGTTGCTGAGGAATTCCTTCTTGCTGCTTCCATGTGCTGACACTGTAGGAAATGCTGTAAAGCTGAACAGACACTTTCGGCTTGTGAGCCCACTTTAGTGGAGCCCTTTTTACTTTCAGTCCAGGTACCAATTTAATCACTGCTGCACTTCAGATATTAACTGCAGCTCAGTGCCATCTGAATATGGAAAGGGGGGCAGGAGGCACCAGGTAGGGACTGGGCTCTGTGGAGGATGCATAGCCTGTGAGTGATGGCTGCTCAGTCGTGTGGATGAGCTAGAAGACTGAACAGCCATAAGTCAGCAGGCTCAGCTTGGTCCTTGCAAAAAGAATGTCTTAGGGTCCCACTTTGCTTAACCTCAGCACTCCACAGGCTTGTGACAAGTCAGACGGGGCTGTCCAATACCATGTGCCCAGTGGATGGATGTGCCACCCCAGGGAGCTGTGTTTGAGGAGCTTTGAGTGCCAAAGCTTGGTGCAGGCACAGCCCTGTTCCTGCTAGTGAGTGAGGAAACTGGGTTGGTAGGTAAGAGTCAGCAGCTCCTGTGGTTTGGAGACCAGCAAGTGGGGCAGTGAGGGGGGAGAAGGGCTTGGCAGTTGCAGTCCCTCCCTTGGACCAAGTGGACTAGCCTCTGGCCAGGAGGGGAAGGAGCTAGTGAGGATAACAGCCCTGTTTGACAGCTTGTAGCTCTGTGTTCCTTTGGGTTGTCCTGGGTGGGACTGTTTGTTTGCTGTTCCTGGGCAGTTCCACCATGCGCTGGCTGCTCTGCATCCCCCGGGATGTGTGTGCTGCTCCAAGGCTGCCCAGATGCTTTCTGGACCAAAGTGCTATTCTGCGGGTTCAGACTGGCCTGGAGCTGTTGAGCTTGTTACCAGGCCCAATGTCACTTGCCTACCCACTGCCATTTGTCTCCCAGACCCTCTGTCACTTCTCTTAATCTAATTCATTCAGGGGAAAGCTGAAAGGCAGTAGAGTTCTCAGCAGGTCCTTAGGGGCTTCACTTTTCATCCGGGTGCCCTGGGGGCCAAGAAGGCCAGTGGTGTCCTGGGGTGCATTGGGAAGAGCATTGCCAGCAGGTCTGGGACTGATCCTGCTCCTCTGCTCAGCCCTGGTGAGGCACATCTGGAGTGCTGTGTCCAGGTCTTGGCTTCTTAGGACAGATGGGTTCTGGAGCAGGGCCAGTGGAGGTTGCAGAGATGAAGAAGGCACTGGAGCATCTCCCTGCTGAGGAAGCGCTGAGGGAGCTGGGACTGTTCAGCCTCGAGAGGAGACAGAGCTGAGATGGGATCTCATTCCTGTCTATCAGTGTCTGCAGGGAAGGCTCTGAGCA
Source organism: Lichenostomus cassidix (assembly GCF_008360975.1). Lineage (NCBI taxonomy): Eukaryota > Metazoa > Chordata > Aves > Passeriformes > Meliphagidae > Lichenostomus > Lichenostomus cassidix. The sequence goes on from NC_139506.1 coordinate 714,214, forward strand.
GGGATCAGGCACTGCTCCCTGCTGCTCAGCACTGGCATAAGAGGAATGGCCAAGAACTGATGCTCAGAAAGTTCCACCTGGACATGAAGCAGAGCTTCTTCCCTGTGCAGTGATCAAGCCCTGAGCAGGCTGCCTAGAGAGCGTGTGGAGTCCCCCTCACTGGGGATATCCCAGACCCATCAGGACATAATCCTGTGCCATGTGCTCTGGGATGGCCTGCCTGAGCAGGGAAGTGGGACCAGATGAGCCACTGGGATCCCTTCACACCTGACCCATCCTGGGATTCTGTGATCCCCAGTGTGAGCTGAGATACTGCTGTAGATAGAGGTTCTCAGGTACTGGTGTGTCAGTCCTCTGTGCAAAGTCTCTGGGCATGAGCCTTCCAAATCCCAGGTTACATCACCCACACAGTTCCTGGTGTTTGTACCTCTTCCCTATTCCCACCCACATGGATCTGGAAGGTGGGGTGTATGGGGAGAGGTGGGTGTATGAGGATGAGCATATTTGCTGCAGACAAATAGTGCTTCAGCAAACATCTACATACTGGATCTGTGAAATGGGACTTCCAATAAAGAAAATTGAAAAGTGATGATTTAGTAGAATGTAAATCCTAATTATTTCAAAATGGAAAGAATGATAAGTTGTTCCTTGTGACATATCTTTTGTATGTCATGGCCTATGTGCATTCTCCTCTCTGAGTCACTATAATAGGTATATGCTCTATTCAGGGGACACAGAGTGTCCATTTTTGGTTTTGGTGGGTTTTTTTGGAGTGTATTGGGAGAGTCTGAGTCTTGGATACAGCTCAACAAAATAATTTCAAATGACAAATCTGTCCCAGTTTTGTCATTGTGTGCTGAATAGTTTTGTAGTGTTTCTTAGTGATACCAGGGCTGCACGCCTTCAGTCTTTCCAGAAAAAAAAATAAAATTCAGCTTTCTGAGCTTTTCCAAGCTGCAGTATTGACAGAAGAGGTTCCAGAACTGCTCAGACGAATGAAATGTGTAGGGTCTTCAGCACCAGCTGGAACTGGCGCATGAAGTCACTGAGCTATTACCCATTGTGTATAATGTATCACTAAAACCAGCTACCAGGGGATGTCATCGGGAAGTAACAGTTTCCAAAAGGGACTCCGAAAAGCACTTGGGAAGTGATAAACCTAAAATAGATAGCAAGCATGTGGAGAGGAGAATTCTGGTGGAGATGGTATGTTTGGATTTCCAAAACACTTTTGACAACATCCCTCTATGGAAGCTCTAAAAAACAAAGCTGTTGTGGAATAAGACTTCTTACTGATGAATTACTGTCTGAAAGAGAGAAAACAAAAAGGCTGGCAATAAAGGATCAGTTTGCAGGAGGAAGGAGTGTTACCCTGTTCATCTCCCATGGAGTCTGTGCTGCTCTGCACACCTTTATGTGAGACAGGAAAGGGAATATAGAGTGAGATCACAGTGTGCAAAGGTTTCTGCACAGTCAGGATAATGAAGTGTGAGCTGGCCCTGAATGGTGTCAATATTGGCCAATTTGCTGATAAAATGGCTGGCAAAATTTGGTCTGTAAACGGGGAGTAACGTTTATGGGGAAACAATGGCTTCCAATCCAGCTGTCACAGGCTGGAAAAGCTTGTACTGTGCACACGTATAGATTAGTCTGTGCAGTTCTTTTCTACCATCTCAAAAAAAAATTAAGGGAAAGAGGTGGGAAATAACAGGGGGATCAAAGTCATGGAGTGGTTTCTATACCAGGAAAGAGCAAGACTTCTGTGATTCCTTCTGACTGACAGAAAGCCACAAGCACTGATATGATAAAGGTATCCAAAATTATATGCAAAATAGTATTGGGGATGTTCTTTTTTACCACAAGGGAGAATTTAAGGACATCAGAGTTTTAAAACAAATACTTTTTCTCATCCAGTGTAAAATTCAGCTGTGGAACTAATTGCTTTAGGACACAGCTCATGCCAAAAGCTTTGATGTGTTCAGAATCTTGCATGGTGGGTAAAAATTCTGTGTAAGTTAAGCTCCAGGTTGCCAGGGTCTAGGATGGGTGGCAGATCTAAAGAGCAATTAGAAAAAACATTATTATTCTCAAGAAGAGAAAATAAGACAGGGGAAAACTAATAAGGCCAAAAACCTTCTCAAATATTAAAACAATAGTTTTACAATTAAAACCCAGTGTTTTCTAGAAGGCTCAGTAATACTATCCTGCAGAAATGGTGGGCAATTCTACTTTGTGTATAGTGGGTAGTTTTATTGAATTTTTGGGTAACTTGCTGCTGGGGCATAAGAATTATGTTTTGTAATGTTCTCTAAACTAGAAAGAACATGTATGTATGTGGGATATCACCTTGCTAATCCACGAGGTTTTGAGCATTTTTCTATTCCTGGCGCTCAGTAGCCTGAACTGATACATCTGACTGAGCACAGCATTGAGGTGTTCATGCAGAGGATGGATTTCCTCTTTTCTTCATGATCTACACTGGCTTTTCTTTTCATTCTTGGATTACTGACAAACAGAATTTGACCTTCACAGCCGTAAATGGTTTGTCTTTTAAATAGATATCACTTGAGTCATTCTGAACAAGCATTCCTTCATGCTGAAAAAGATAAGTGGTAAATGTGTCTGCCCCTCAATGAGAGACTTCAGGGCTGTGCCAGTCTGTACAGCAGCAGAGCCAGGGTTTGAACCTCTGAGCATATTGCTTGAGTTATTTTTGATCCCTTATATTAATAGATGCTATAGAAGAAGCCCTGAGCTTATGCCCAAATCCTGTCTTGTAGTTATTCTGAGTATTGGCTTCTCTGCAGTCTACAACTCAGTCCTCAAAATCTATTCTTTTCCGTTTTAGTTTAGGTACTGTTAATCTGTAAGAAAATTGTTCAATGTTGCAGAAAGTGAACAAGAAACAAAGAATTGATTGTAGCCCTTGGGAGAGGATCCATGTGCTGACAGCATACACAGCTTCCTGCAAATTGTGCTTGGGATTTCAATTCAAGCCCTGGCCTAAACAAGAACTGCTGGATCTTTTAAATTAGTGTTGTGGTGATGAAACAAAACCTTCAGAGTCTTGGAGATTTGGGGAATACCTATTGCTGACAAAGCTACCAGCTTCTTTTTATAATTTATTTATTTTTAACACAGAATCATGGAACCATTAGGTACAGAAAGGACCTCTGAGATCATCAAGTCCAATCCTTGACCAGCCACCTTGTCAGCCAGACCAGAGCACTGAGTGCCTTGTCCAGTTGATCCTTAAACACCTCCAGGGATGGGGACTCCAAACCTCCCTGGGCAGCCCCTTCCAATGCCTGACCACCCTTTCTGTGAAAAAATTCTTCCTGGTGTCCAACCTGAACTTCCCATGGCACAGCTTCAGGCTGTTTTCTCTTGTCCTGTCCCTTGTTGCCTGGGAGAAGAGGCTGACCTTCTTCAAGGCCCGTCCTGCTAATGTGTTGCTCTGGCCTGGTCTTGGTCTCTAACCATTCAGCCCTCTCTTGTCAGTCTAAGCTGGCTTTCTAATGCTTTGGCTTCTTGGAGCAGTGTTTGGATAGTTCTCCTTCTGGGTTGGATGCTGAAAGCTGCATCTCTTCCGTTGTCATTTTTGCCATTTGCCCTCAGACCAGACAGGGCTGTCTTGGTTGTGAGGGCAGGTGGCTACTGTTGGAGAGTTCCAGAAGTGGCTGGAAGAGGTCACAGAAACTCTTATAGCTCAGTCCTCTGCCCTGAGACATGACCAGGTTTATTAGAACTTTTTTCAAAAGACAGTTAATTAATCCCTTCCTAAACATCATCACAAAGCGCTTGTCTGCACCTCCCCCAGAAGCTGAGCAGCAGTGTTTCCTGCTTCAGCAGCACCCCACTGAGTCATTCAGCCAGCCGTCAATTACACACTGGGGACAGAGAGGAGGGCATGGAAACAACAGCTCAGAAGTAATGGTATCAGTCATTGATGCTATAACAGCATATTAGTGAATGCTGTGTTGGAAGATGGAGACCCCAAGGAAGCAGCCGGTGTGGAGCTGCCGTGTGCTGCAGCACAGCAGTGCTAGGGCTGCTCTCACCTCATCAGTGCTTCCCCAGTGCTGTGTCCTTTTTGTCCATGTTTTGCCTTTAGATTCTCCCACCTAACTGTAGGAATATTCCTATTTTGCTTCATTGTAAGAATGTTTATGAGAGACACTTTGAGGCTGGGCTCTGCTCTCTGGAGCTTTCCAGCTTCTCCACTTTGGTTTTATCTCGTACCCATAAAATGTGATCTCTGATTCTCTTTTTGCTGAACAGGAAGGACAGAGCTGGGCCTCATCAGTCTGTGCTGATGGGACTTTTGAAGGAGTGTTCCTGCAGGCTCAGGGTATTGGAGGCTGTGGATTCCCTACTCAGCCCCATCCCTGCTGTGCAGCTGCAGTGGGTCAGGGTGGCAGTGGTGGTAGGTGCATGTGGAACAAATGTCCTGGTTTCCCCAAAACTCTTAGAGCTTGTTCTCTACTTATCTTTCTGAAATTTTCTTCAGCCAGTTTTTTTTCCCCAAGGAGTTTATTTCTGTTGTACAATTCAAATAGCATAAACCATATTTGTGATGCCACAAAAATCCATTAGAAATGCTGTTGGAAAATGGGGTAAGTTATTTGAGTTTTTTGGTTTGGGGATGGGTTTATTTCTTGTTTTGTTTTGGTTTTTGGGGTTTTCTTTTTATTTTTTAAGCTGAGCTTTTTCCCATTCATGTCCCATTCATGTCTACCACATCTTTTTCAGTTGTGGGGACTAGAATTTCTTATGATACTGAAAATCTGGTGCATTACATAGAGGCCTAATCATATTTTATGGTTTGTTTTGTTCCGCTCCAAGTAATTTCTAGAATTTGCTTTGATTTCTGAGCTTGGAGCTGATGTTTTCCTATAGCTATTTGTTATAATCCTAAGAGCTTTTCCCTGAACTCAGTAATAAGCTCAGAGCCTTTCATTTTGTTATGTGACGTTAGGTGTATTTTGTGCCTGTGATTCACTCTACAGTGATCTGCACTGCATTTCATCTGCTCTTTTATCAACAGTTGCTCAGTACTGTAAGATTCTTCAAGTTTGTCCTTTGCTTTACCCTCTTGAATAGTTTCATCAGCAAATTCACCTCACTGATCACATCCTCTTCCAGGTCCTTTATGTAGCACATAGGGTAGCACAGACCTTGGGGCAGAAATTTCTGCAGAGATCTCCAGAAAAAAGATCTATCACATGTTCTGGTCTCCCCATCATGAAAATACATCTAATTGTGCAAGGATTTTCCCTCTTATCGGGACAGCTCCCTGGCTTTAGGAGTGTCAGGAAGGGGCCTGGTGAGAATTCTTTAGAAAGTCTTTGTGTATAGACTCATAGAATCTCTGGAATTGGAAGGGACACACAAGGGTCATCAGGTCCATGCCCTGGCTCTGCACAGGACAACCCAAAAAATCACAGCATATATCTGAGGTGAATGTCATGTATCATCTGCATCTTCCTTGTCTTCATGCTTATTTACCCTTCAAAGGACTCCAGTGACTTTCTGTCACATGAGTTCCCTCTGTAAAAGCCTTGGTGGATCTTTTCCAAAATACCACGATTTCTTATACATCTGCTCTTCTGCATTGTACCATCCACTGATGTGATCCCAGCAGCTTGGTGGTTCTTGTGTTTGGTGAAATCTTTCCCTTTCTCCATTCCAGGAGTTTCCTCACGTCTCAGTGACTCCTTCTTTCCATATTGTGAGCCATATTGTGACACACTTGCCGTTTGTCTGATGCTGCAGAGGAGGGTCAGGCTGGATATCAGGGAAGGGCTCTTCCCCCAGAGGGTGCTGGGCACTGAACAGGCTCCCCAGGAAATGGGCACAGCCCCAAGGCTGCCAGAGCTCCAGGAATGTTTGGACAATGCTCTGAGGCCCAGGGTGGGATTGTTGGGGTGTCTGTGCAGGGCCAGGGGTTGGACTGGATGATTTCTGCGGGTCCCTTCCAGCTCAGCATATTCCATGATTCTGATACATGTATCCTTGACATGGTTTCCAGGAGTGCTGCCCAAGCAGTCCCTGGTGTCCAGCTCCTGTTCCAGGCTGTTGAGTTTCTGGAGCTTCCCCTGGCTGTGCACCTGCCATGCCTGCCATAGGGAATTCACCTGCATCCCATGGCTATCACCACCCACCCAGCCTTGTGCCTGAAATCCACCTGCTCATGACATTGCTCTTGCTTCAAGCTGGGGAATTCAGCCTGCAACCAGGGTTGCATCCATGGTTTTGGGGATCTGCAGTCATGTTCCAGTGAGACAAACCCAGGATTGCTCTCCCAGGGATCATCTCACTGCTTCCTCCTGTGAGCTCTTCCTTCACAGCTGGCACAGAGATAGAGCTGCATTGAAAGTCTTCCTGCATGATGATCTTTGTATCTCTTTACTCTTCAGCAGAAATCATAGAATCATAGAGTGGTTAGGGTTGGAAGGAGACCTTGAAGATCCATATAGTTCCAACCCCTCTGCCATGAGCAGGGCCATGTGGGACATAGATAAAAGCCTTACTGTAAAAAAATCCTGTACACTTCTGTTCACTCTTGCTCATGAAAGGATGCCTCCTGCGTGAGGCAGTAATTAGTTAGTGAGACACGTGGACACTGCATAATCTGAGAAGTAATTGGATGGGAAGGCATGTGATTGGCAATGTGTGCAGCCAATCTGCACCTAGCCTGCCTAAATGGAGAGTATAAAAAGGCTTAGTCTCTTGCAATAAATTTCTATAAATCATCCAAGAAAGACCATGTGCCTTGTTCCCCAATGCTACAGGGCCACCTTCAACTAGACCAGGTTGTACAGAGCCTCATGCAACCTGGCCTTGAGCACCCCCAGGGGTGCTGCATCCCCAGCTTCCCTGGGCAACCTGTTCCTGGGCCTCCCTCTCAGTAAAGAATTTTTTCTTAATATCTGATCTAGACCTGCTCTCTTTCAATTTGAACCCATTCAGTCTGTCCTGTCACTACATGCTCTTGTAAATAGTCTTGCCCCATCTTCCCTGTAAATTCCTGTAAGGTACCGGAAGGCAACAATTAGGTCACGCTGAAGCCTTCTCTTTTCCAGGCTGAAAAATTCCAATTCCCTCAGCATTTCCTTATAGAAGAGGTGCTCCATCCCTCTGATTAACTTGGTGGTTTTGTCTGGACTGGGGTGATCCACTTAGAGGAGAGTGTTCCATGCCTCTGGCAGCTGGGATTTGTTGACAAACCTTGCCCTCTCCTGAATTCCATGTTTACCATCCAGGATGGAGTATGCTGTTCCTGAGGATTGCCTGTGCCACCCACCTGCTGGGCAGACTCATGTGAGTCTTTGAAATAGAGACACACTGCAATAAACAGGGAATTCACCATCCTGCAGCTGGACTTCCACTTGCTTTTGATTGATTTCAGGGATGAGTAATTGCCATAGTTCACCTGTAAGCCCAGCTGCCTGGCTGCTGCTCCTGGTGGTTACAGAGGTCGGGAGTTTGCTCTCCCTGCCAGCCCTCCCTTTGCTGGGTGCATTCATTACTCTCACCATTTCTGGCTGCAGCCTTTTTTCAGCATCTGCTATGTGATGCTGTGGAAGTCCTGTCAGGGCACTCAGTCAGAGTTCACAGGGGGCTGCCAGGACCTCAGCCATATGCATGGCATTGATGCAGTAACTGGATTTATGTTACTCTGAGGAAAACATAAAAGTTTATATCAGGTCTGTATTTCTTTGATCACGGAGACCACAGTTCTTGATTAGTCTTGAAATGTCATTCATGCCAGTGGGGAAAGTTGACACCTTAGTTGTGTCCATCATTCAAACTACCAAGATATCTGGTGTCATGCTCTGACAAGGGCCAGTGACTGGCCACATCTTGGCACACTTAGTTGCTCTGTGAGGGTCTCACAGGGCAATCAAGCAGCTCCTGTCCCTCTGCAGTGACCTTATTCCATAAGTCATTGTCTTTAATAGCTCAGTGTTCTCTGTACCATATTGGCCACCACCTCTCTTGTCCACAGGCATCACCACAGAACAGAGTCCCTGCCCTTTCTTTGGACTGCTGATTGCAGCAGGAGGGGAATGTGCTCAGAAACCAGCAGTGAAGGATTTTGTTACTATGGCTGTGCTGAGATTTGCTTTAGTTTGTTTCCCACAGCAATTAAAAAACCCCAAAGACGCTTTGCTATGACTGAGCAGCCCTAATAGTGTCAATTGATTTCTCTTTCTTTTTTTTTTTCCTGTGAATAAAGGCAAGTGCAAATGAACTCTGCCTGAAACTGTGGTTGGCATTTGAAAACTCATACAAATTGGATCCTCAAACATATGTCTTTTTCCACTTGAAAAAGTTTTTACCTCTGCTCTGGAGCCAGGCTGGGAGAGCTGGGGGTGTTCAGCCTGGAAAAGAGAAGGCTAATAGACTTTAGAGCCCCTTCCAGAGCCTGAAGGGTCTCCAAGAGATCTGGAGAGAGACTTGGAACAGGGGCCTGGAATATCAGGACAAGGGGGAATGGCTTCCCACTGCCAAAAGGTAGGGATAGATGGGATATTGGGAAGGAATTGTTTCCTGTGAGGGTGGGCAGGCCCTGGCACAGGGTGCCCAGAGAAGCTGTGGTTGCCCCTGGATCCCTGGAAGTGTCCAAGGCCAGTCTGGACAGGGCTTGGAGCAGCCTGGGGTAGTAGAAGGTGTCCCTGCCCATGGGGCACCTTTAGGCAATGGAAGGGGCTTTAAGGTCTCCCTGGAGCTTTCTCCAGGCTGAACACTGCCCAGCCTGGCTCCAGAGCAGAGGGGCTCCAGCCCTCAGAGCTTTAAGTTCCCTTCAAACCCAAACCAGTCTGGGATTCTATGGGGAGATATGCAGACACTATCATAGGACCATGAACTCCTGTCTTCTCCTTTACCTGCTGCTGTAAAAATGCCAGCTGTAGTCCAGGCTTAAATTGCTATGTTTAGATAGGTTTATTTGCTATGTTTTGGAAAAATACCTAGCTTATAATTATATCAAGTTTTTTTATATTATATTATAATTAAATCAATGTTTCAGTAGAAACCTTTTAAAAGAAAACATTTCCTTAAAACTGCACTGTGGTAAGTGATGTTGCAAATCCCAGTGATGGCACTGGAAATGGAAATGCTGCGAAGTCATAGCTGTGGGCCTGTCAGGAATACTGTGGAATCACTATGTTTTTACAAAGGTTTCTTCATTTGTTATCCTTAAAAGAAAATTCTGTGTCCTTTGATTGATGTGGAGCCTTTTCCTGCTGGAAATGGTGAGTCTGCAGTGGTTGAACCATGGTGGATGCTGGGCTCTTGTTCAGGTGTGGGCAGGAGGAGGGGCAAAACTCAGAAAAACCCCTTGTTTGCTTGACTGAGAAGGCTCTGAGTGGCATCAGGCTGGAAAATGCCCAAGCAAGCTGCTCCATGTCTGTCTGGGGATGATTTTTTCCCCTAGGAGCCCATGGACTGATCTTTAGAGAGGTTTTAGCCACTGAATTTGCTACAAACTAGCAAATTTAAACTTTCCCATATGCTGCCAGACTGGAAAGGAAAATGAATAAATAGAATTACTAACTATATGTTTTTCTTTTTATATACCAACTTCTTTTTTCTGACCACAAAGGTGAGATCTTGAAACAAAACTTGATGTGGCTGCAAGACAGGGATGACAGAAATCAAGGGCCTGTGGATAAACTGACAATGAATTCCTCCAAGGAATCTCCTCTTGGTCTTCACCTGCAGTTGTGTTGAGGTTTCTGCTCACTAGTCACTTAGTGCTAATTGAGCATTTTTGGCATTTGCAGGAGCTCATGAAACTTCTCTCCTACATGAGCTTTGGTGTCTGTAAGGTAGAGCTGGTTTCTGTGAAAGCAGTGCCAGCCCTGGAGTGACTTGGATGCTTTCTGTGTTGAAAAATGCGTTTTTCCCTGGGCCCTAGGCAGTGTGAGCTGTCTGTCTTGACATTAGCAAGAGGTTATGTGGCAGCTTAAGACTATCTCAGTCCTGCCTTTCCTGCTGCTCCTGTCATGTGCCTTTCATACCAGTGCAAGTGTTTGTCTGGTCCTACTGTGAGCCAGTTCAGCTCTTGGATCTGTTCAGTGGGGTATCAAATGAGTGTCAGTGTCCTTGCTGAGGGAGAGGGTCTGCTGGCAGGGTGTAAGGCAGGGCAAAGGCAGCCCTGGCTTCAGCAGAGCCTGCTGCAAAATCCTGCTGTGCCAGAGACTAAAGAAAGCCTGGAGTGACCAGCAGAGATTTCTCTGTCTGCCTTTGAGTTCTATAGTTAGGCAACACAAATCTCACCTTTAGTTTGCCAAGTTGGAGCTAAAATAATTTGCAGCTGTTTTTCCATGTCTCTGACAGGGTGGGAGAAGACTGGGAGAGACTCTTCCTGCAGAGAATTCTCTGCCAGAGCACAGGGGCTCTGCCTTGCCTTCCCACCCCACCTTGCCCTTCCAACAGGTGTGGTGTGAGTGGAGCCACCTTTCCAAGTGGGCTGCAAAGTGATTTTTCTTTTTTTTTTTTTTTCCCTGTTATTGACAAGGAGAGTCCCCATTTGGCATGGGCCATACCATGCTGCTCGGCCACCACCAGTGACCCTTCAAAACAACAGGGCAAATGTCAGCCCTGGGCTGCAGGACACCACCTTGGTTTGGCTGAAGCTGATCTAAGGCTGCATCTTGGAAATTTAGAATATGTTTGTGTTATAGAGATGATGGCAGAAACCCTATCTATATTTGCTTGTGTTGTGAAAATGAAATCTCTAGGAACTGCATTAAGTAGTGCAGTGTAGCGCCTGATGGAGTACCTCTCAGGACAAAGGATTGTTAGCAGACCATTTCTTTGCTAAGCAAAACTGCAGTACGTAAATTTCCATTTTCCACATAGAAGTGAAATGCTTGTGAGCTTTCTAATTACGAAACAAAGTTATTTTGGGCAGGAACGAAAATTTCAGTAATTTAAGGGCAAGATTTTCTATAGACTGTCTTGATCAAGTGCCAGGGAGCGCTGGCTGAGGGGGAGAGAAATTACGTACTTAGTGGTCAGAATGACTAAACTGGTGAGACTTGAAGAGCCGGTGCTGCTCCACACCATTATAAAACTGGCAGTCCCTGCTTTTTAGTGACAGAAAGACTTTTAGTGTTGGCAGTTGATCACATACTGGACTCATTTCAAGCTCTTCTCAGATGTTACAAAGCATTGGCCTCCGACTGCTGTTGAAATAATGGGTATTAAAAATCATACTGGAACTAGTGGGATGATGATGATGGTAGGAAGGGAGTAAAATGATGACCTAGCTTGAATTTTGAAGTCAGTCTCACATGGCCTGGCACTGGTTTAGAGCTGTGTTGTGGGCTTGTGAACAAAAATGGCAAACCAGTGCATCGGCCACAGAGGAGGAGCATTGTGGAAGTATCTTGGAAAATCAGTGTCTTGGGCCCTGTTTGGATGAGAGGTGAATTCAGTGCAAGTTGCTGGACATATGGGAGCACAAATGATATGAGACCGAAGGAGTTCATACAACGATAAAGTGTCCTGAGTTGGAAGGGATCATGGAATCCAACTCCTGGCCCTGCACAGACTCCCCAACAATCTCACCCTGTGCCTGAGAGCATTGTCCAAATGATCCTTGAGCCCTGGCAGCCTTGAGGCTGTGCCCATTCCCTGGTCCCTGGGGTTCATTGCATAGTGAATCCATGTCTGTGTGGTCCATGCTGATCTTCCTAGGTTTGCCGAAATGCTTTTTGGTTAGAAACATTAAACGAGGGGCAAAGAGCTGGCAATCCTGTATGCCTGTGCCTGGCATCTTGGCAGGAGTAAAACCAGAGCAATTTAGCTTTTTTCCCATTTCCCCCCCCTTTCACAGAGTGTGTGTCCAGCCTGACCTTCTCTTTCCGTCCCCCAGTGGCTCCTGTTTCTTCACAGAAGCTGAGCTGGAAGCTTTGGCATTCTGAGGGCTGCCTTGGTGAGGGCAGGTCCTGTCCAGCGGGGGGGAAGCGAAGTGTGGTGCTTCAGCACTCACTGGTAGCACCATCGCTGCAGCTCACGCAGGAGTCCTGGCAATTCTAAAGAATTCCACAGATATTTAGCCAAGCCATCTCTGCTTTAGTGCAGCAGATATTTATATCTACCTCCTTCTAAATAAGCTGATGGCCCAGTGCATATATGAAGGCATGGGGAGTTTCAAAATGTGGCTTCTATTCAAAGCACTTCTCCACCTGACATTTCATGCTGCTATTTCATCTTGGAAATGCTACATTCGTGGCATAATTATGCCTTTGCACGTATTCCTCTCTTCCCATGTGCTCTGCTGGGGTTTTTGTTGTGCTAATCATTGTAAGAGATTTGTTGTTGGTTTCTTTTGATGGCTGACATGGATACAGCTAAGTACTTCTCGTTGTTGTGGGGTTTTTTCCAATGGAAAAATCTGACATAATCCATATCTCTCTTCCTGCTTACACGAGAAGTATGACTCAACTGCTGTTAAAAAAATGAACCTCCACAGCTAATTAATCAGACTAGAAAAGGAATTTTTTTATCATATTTCGCTCCCTTTCTCCCTGTTGTTTTTAAAACAGAATTTGCATCTTTCTGCTGGTTCTAATGCAGTTGTTTCAGAAATAAATTTGCCAAGGATTTTAAAGCATAGAGACTTTAAAGCTGGGTTGGTGGTACAGAAGTGCTCGTGCAGGGTGTTGAGGCATGAGGACGCGCAGAAGCTGGGGCTGAAGACAGAGAAGAGAAGGTGAAAAAGCTCTGTGGTTTTGCAGGAGCAGCAGTATGAGCTGTTTGTTGTTCCCCAAATCACTGATGAGTGTAATCTGTGCTGCCAGAGATGCAGGGATCACTTGGAGGTGGAATTTTTGGGTAGTGCCGGTTCTGACAGGAGCTCCTTAAGAGCAGAGCTGTGATCATGGGACACCATGGCAAGGTCATGCCTTGCAGTGCCGACAGTCTGAGTGCTGACAGTTGCCAGGCTATTTTGGGAGTGCTTTCCCCTTTGTTTTCTGTGAACTCCTCTCTCTGTGCTCCCAGATTTAACCCTGATGCTGTTCAGCTGTCATCGGCCCTCCCTTCATTTGTGGGTTTGAGGTGTACGTTGACATCACGTATTTACTCTTGCGTTGCATTTGCTGGCTCCCTCCATCTCCTGGCTAACCTTGTTCCATATATTTTAGACTTATGACAGCAGAACAGTAGAGAAGTGAGTCTTGTCATTTAATCCCTTTGGCTGTGCTGTGATAGCATGACTGAATTGCCCTGCCAGTGCTTCCAGCCCAGTGTGTAACAGCTAATGGTGCTGCTGGTGTCAGTGTTGGCCTCTGGTTTGCAGGAGCATTTTAACAATTTCCAAAACTCAAGGTGGTCTCATTGCACCAGTCCTGTAGGAAAAAGTTGTTGTAAAGAAAACCCTCTCAAAGCTCAGGTTAAGGAGTGACCTGGTAGATCTTGGCTCCAGGAGGGTTCTCCTGTGGCTGCTGGTTGATACTGGAGGGTGGGGTTCAGCTCACCCTGGTGTTGCTGGGTCTGTGCTGGTCTGCAGGCAGGGGGAAAGGACAGGCACATCCCACCCAGCTTGCACAGGCAACAACTCTCTGTGTCTTTACATTTTGAAAATGTGGATGAAACTGATCTTGTGCAAGGCAAGGTGTGGGAGCACATGGCTGGGCAGGAGGGACCCTGGCAAGCTGGCCTTAAACCTGCTGAAGCTCTTGTGGGGGTCTTGGGCTGGATTCAGACTGCACTTGCATGCACTCACAAACCATTCTGCTTTTAGACTACTGCATTTGATGGCCTGTATTCACTCTGAATCCTCACTTAGCACAAAGCAAATTAATTTAAATGTGCTGTTGCTGTTTCCCCTTGGTTTGTCTGAACAACACACACTTTTTTCACCCCATGTCTGTTGGTTTTGCTTGGCCTGGTTTTTGGTAGCAGGGGGACCACAAAGATGGCTTCTCTGAGATGCTACCAGAAGCTTCCACCATGTCCAGCAGAACCAATCCCTGATGGCTCTGAAGATGGCCATGCTGCTGGCCAAGCCTGGGCCAATTAGAGATGTTAGCAATGCCTTTGTGATAACAGATTTAAGAAGAAAATCAAAACAAAGACACACACTGGTTTTCCTAACCAGAGAAGAGGAGGAGGTGAGAGCATATGAGGCATACAACATGGAGACACCAAGGTCAGTGGAGAAGGAGGGGGAGGAGGTGCTCCAGGCACCGGAGCCGAATTTCCTCTGCTGGCCGTGGTGAAGACCATGGAGGAGCAGGTTGTCCCCCGGCAGCCCACGGAGTCCACAAGGGAAGCAGAGATCTACCCACAGCCCATAGGGAGGTGCCCACGCCAGAGCGGGTGGATGCCTGGAGGAGGCTGTGGTCCAGTGGGAGTCCCAGTGGAGAGAAAGGGGGCCCTGCTTCCAGGCTGGAGCAGCCTGTCCTTGGAGGTCTGCACCCCATGGAACAGTGACCCATGTGGCAGCAGTTTGGGGAGAACTGTCTGCCCGTGGGAGGAGCTCACATTGCAGCTGGTTTGGGACGATTGCTGCTGGTGAGATTTGGAACCACATTGGAGAAGTTCATGGAGAACTGTGACCTGTGGGAGGGACCCCACAGCACAGCAGGGGAAAGACTCCTCTCCATAAGCAGCAGAAGAGGATCTCAGTGATGAACTGAGCAAACCCCTCATTCCCTGTTCCCTGACCTGTCAGTGGGAAGGAGGGAACGGTTGTGGGAAGAAAGGGTGTCTTTAAAGCCTTATTTTACTTCTCATTATCACCCTCTCTCTCTGTTAGTAATAAATACACTTTGTAACTCTGAAGTTGAACCTGTTTTGTCCTTGGAGTGTTTCCTCCTGGTCCTTATCTCAACTCACGATCACTTTGTTAATTTTTTTTTTTTAATTTTTTCTCTCCTCTGCCCAGCTGTGGCAGGGGAGAGCGAGGGAGCGGCTGTTGTTTATGCCTGGTGTTTGGCCAGGGTCAAGCCATGACACCATGTCTGATGCAGAATCTCTTGTAGCTCCTGGGTGGTGCAACCTCTGTCACCCAAATGAGTCTACATTACGTTGTCAGCATGAGGACATCATTTAGGAGGAGAAAGCCAGAGGCTTGGGCACATAAAGCATTGAAGCCATGAAGGTGAGTCAGGTCTGGATCAGAATGACTGCAGACACAGGACACAAATCTGTGTCTTCTTGTCCTTCCCCACAACTGTAGAGTTCCCTGTATTTTCGAGGAATAAATGTCTGTGTATGTCTGTATGAGCATATATGCACACACATTTGATAATCCACACATAAATCCACAGCCTGGAAAGGTGAGGAGAATTCACTGCTGATAGTGGAGGCACCAGGTTAGGAGTCTCCTGAGGTACTTTCCAACGGCAGTGATTCCATGGTGTATCTGTTGCTGTTCTGTACCTGTCTGGTCCTGGGGTGTGTTGAGAGCTGAGTGCTTTTCAAACAATAGTAGATGGTCTCTGCTCTGAGGTCTCAACATCTAAATTGTGAGTGGTTTTACCATATGGAAGGATGGAGTGGCTTTCTGGGCACACTGATATATGGAGAAAGGTCCTGAAGATCAGTGCAAGAATAATGGATGTGGGGTTGCATGGAAAAATCTGAGGTGTTTGTTAATACTTTGAGTCAAGAGTTACAGAAATTTGGATCAGTGATGGAACAGAGGAAAGCAAAACAGTGTCAGGGAAGGGCTGCATATATAGAGAGCTTTGAACAGGGTTCAACACTTTATTTCTAGATTGGAGGAATGTCCAGTAGAAAAATTAATAATGGGGGTTTCATGAGCAATTTGATTTAGCAGCAGCAGCAGCATTTTGCACAGGGCAAGAGGTACCACAGTGCTAGGAGGCTCTGGAGATGGGTATTTCCTGGAGTAAAGAAGAGCTGATGCATGGCCTCTCCTGGCTTGGGGTCTCTCGTGTACCATTTAAAAAGCCAGCATGTGCCTGAGCAGCCAGTTTATGTATTGCATTTATGTGTGACAAGTAGAACTGCCAAGTATGATTTCCATGTGGGAACCATGGCGATTGCTACCTGAAGATCCGACATGGTAGGATTAGGAGATTTTCACTCGTGCACAGAGAAGTCACTGAGATTGGGTTCTGTCACAAGACTGGGGTATTCATAGTAGAATACCAGCACACAGCAGCCAAGCACACAGCCCTTTCTGCTTCCCCCTTTCTGCATCTTCCTTCTGCCTTGAGCAAATGCGTGGCTTCTCTCTCTCAAATCCCAACCAACCACATAGTGAACACCAGGGAATTAAACACAACCAAAGTTAGCCCACAGCAGTTATTACAGGTTTCCTGGCTGGCTGATTCCAAACTCCTGCATGCTGCTTTATCCCCTGATCATATGACACTGGTGGATATGACATACTATTTGTAAACTAGCTATTGGCTCACAGGGGCTGCAGGGAGCAGTGCCTTGTGCTCCCAACCAGGTTTCCCTTTGTTACAGGTGTTGCTATTGGCAGGACCAGCACCTTGTGCAGGCACAGGGCAGGACATGGCCCTGCTGCTGAGCAGCTCTCACTGATATCCTGGCCAGAGCTGTTCTGCCCGCAAACAGCTGCACTGAATGTTGTTTCTGTATTTATGTTAAACCACCAAGAATTTGGCAAGTTGTGGAGAAAACAACCACCTTCACGTGGGTGCCTGTGACAGCACTGAGGATGTGCAGTAACTGCCTGGCTTCTGTGTTCTTCTGGGTTTGTAGCCACTTTTCTCCTTGTGGAGGTGAAAAGTTACACTTTTTTTTTTTTTCCGTCTCAGCTGATCCCAAGCAATTTTTTAGGAATTTGTCAGGTGGTTTAGTTGCTCTCTTCGCTGCTATCCTGTGTGTATCTAATATGTAGTGGAATGTAACACCAGTCCTAGGCTGGGGCTTTGCTAAATGTGATGCACCCCTAGAAAGTGAGCAGTGTCACACTGTTCACACCTTCTTGGAGCTCAATTCCCAGGCTCTGAACCCTCAGTCTCATCCCATCTGTCTCCTTTTCCTCCCTGTTCTTCCAATCTCCCTCCCAGGGGATGCCCAGGAGATATGCAAACCAAATCCTTGGTAGGCAGCTAGAGCTGGTGCGTTGCTGATACTCATCAGGGCTCAGTGGTGCTTGTGTGTTCTGGGTGCTCCGAGGAAAGAGCAAACACAACACCATTGTAATAATGAGGTTTCATTCAAGATAAGATCAGATTTTGTCTGGTTGCTGGACAAGCCCTGCCAGACAAGCTGAGTTGTTCTGTCCCGTTTCCTGGTGTCCCCATTTCATTACTGTAATGTAAACTTCATGCTCGGAAGAAGAATGCCTTGGCAACAGCTCCTGGCAAAACTCAAATCTGCAGCGAGTGTCCCTGGCTGGAAAGGGCTCCACCTGTTAGCTGAGAGGGGGAAGCTAATACGCCATATCTGCAAATTTTAGAAACTGAGCACTTCCTCCCTATGGAAAAACTGCTAAATGCTGGTACCCTGCCAGGAGCTGGAGGAACACCATGAGCTGGGGATGGAGACTTGCCCAGCGATGCCTGGGATTTAAATCCTATGAGCCAACTTTCTTTGCGCTTTGAGTGGGTAATTCTGGGCACTGGATGCGGTTTGCATCAAGGACTGCTAAAACTGTAATACATTAGTGCCGTTCCAGAAGCCCTTGAAGCTTATCAACTGCCAAGAAAAATACAGGGATGGCAAGAGATTATCCTGCTGAGGATCCACGATGAGAGGGAAAGATACTCACCCTTTACCCTGTCACTTCACCCTGAAGGTTGTGTTAAGAGCTTGTGCAGAGGCAGAGGATAAAGAAGGAATTAAAAATTTAAAGACAAAATTGCTATGCTCTGTAGTTAACCTTGCTTTCAGCCTCTCCTACATGTGAACCAAGCAACTGAAGCTTAGTGGGGCCTGAAATGGAAAGAATTAAGCCTATGCCTCTATTTTTCTTCATGGCTGATTCCAAGGGCAGCTTAAGAGAGAGACTGTTTCCTCACATGAAGTAACTACCCACCAAAAAAGCAACATTGCTTCTCAACCAACTCCTTTTGACTGTCTCCCCTCCCTTTGGGGGCGGAGGGCAGGTGTCTGCTTTGTGACTCTGCTTCCCGAGGTCGTGGTCCTTACCATGTTCCCAAGGAATGCTGGATCAAATAAGAGAAGAGAACTCTGCATAGCAATAGATCCTCTCAGGTTACTGAACTTACCCACTCTCCTAAATTTAAGGTTGGAGGATTAGTAGTACTTAAAGGAGGACATATCTACCCCTTTACTTCCTCTTTGTCCTCTTCTCCTTCCTCCAGTAACCTCAGGTAACCCAGTTGGCTCAGCCTGATGTTAAGCTGTACCCCCTGAACCCCAGAACCCCAGGTGTTTTTCTTACAGGCTGGCTTGTTATGGTTAGTTTTGGCAGTTCTGCACAAGAAAACATGCAGCAGATATTTGCTGGAGGGGTATCAGCAGTCAGGGCTCTCAAAATTTTTAGGTGGGCAAATGTGTGCCCTAAGTACTTCTAAACAGAGAGAATTTTTTCTTTAGTGTTTATCTTGCTTAAATGATGTCATGTATGAAACTATTAATACCATTAACATATGTGCAAGTATGAATTCCCTGGTAATACATCACTGTTATCAGTTGATGCCTTAAAAGTACACACAGAAATACATTGCAACCCCTAAAAGCTGCCATTTAATCTGTCATAACATTTTTGGAGGCTTTCTAAAGTTCCTAAAATCTTTAGAAATTACCAATTTTACTCATTATCCAAGTTGTTTGCCTCATAATTCTTGCTTTGTGTTTAGGGTGTCTTACTAAAAAGTTATGTAAATAATCCCTTGCCTCATAGTTTCTTACATGAAAACATGTAAGAGCTGAGGAAGAGTTACTCAGTACATTTTTGTCAAATGCTGGTTTTGGAAACTTCTCTTCCACCTCACTTTTTCAAATCTCTGCCAATGTAATTAGTAGCATGTAATGATACAACAATGCAAGAAATTCTTGCATTTTGGTATTTGAGGTAGGCAAGGCCATACTTGTCACTTAAAAACTTTTCACGTTACTCCACTCTGTCTCAGTTCTATTCCTGTGTGTCAATAGCTCATACTAAAATCAGTATTTGCCAGGCAGTGTCCCATGGCTGGATCACATACCTGGAACAACAGCTTTTCCTTGATCACATACCTTGAACAGCAGCTTTTCATAAACTGCACGAGAGTGGAGGTGAGTTATTTCTCTTAGGTATTAAAGTATACTCTGCAGCTCCCTTAAGGATACTCCACCTTTGCTCTTGATTTTCTCTTGGTGATAAATGTAGACAGCAAGTATTAAATGGTCCTGGCTCCCTTGGGAGGTGAATCCCCCAGAACCCACAGAGCTCTGGCACCTCATCATTGTTTGCACTCTGCAGGAGCTGGGAGAGGCAAATCACTGCAGATTTCCGTGTGGAAACAGGTATGGATTGATCCCATTATCCTGCTGGTTCTAGCATGCATTCCATTAGAACCAGGCAGGATAGGGATCACAACAGCAAGGCCACTAACAGGGAGAAATTTAAAAGTGTGACAGGGACTCTTCTATGCATTTAAACAGGTATTTAACTTCAGAGTTCAGTTTATTCAGTGGCTTGAGCAAGAACCGTGCTTTTCCCTTGGCTGATTCGCAGGCTATGCAGATGTAGTGGGTGTATTTGATAAACAATGTAAATACAATTCTCTATCAAATACGTACAAAGCTCACACTCTAGAGACATTCTTCAGTCTAAATTTAAATTCACACTTGAGCTGCAGGTAACACTTGAACAAACCCAGTAGAGCTGTGAGTGTGCACAGGCAGGAGTCATCCGCCTCACTGCCTTGGCAGAGCCCCTCTGATAAAATTCCTCTGTGAGTCTCCAGTGCTGTGGGCAGCCAGAAGGGATTGTGCTCAAAAGAAAACCACTGTGTGGGCGAACCTTTCCTGGCTATTCTCGGAGCAATATGCTATTAGATGAAGTCAGCTTTATTTGAGACATGATTGGTACTGGTGGTGTTCTCAGGTCAAAGTGTAAGTAATTCATCAGAAAGATGTTTAGTGCAATTTATTTGAGGTGTATTGGGGGAAGGCTTCAAGTAAATCACAATAAATATGGGTGGCAGTAAAACAGAGATTAGCTGTGGGTTTGCAGGCTCAGACTTGAATTGTCAAAGAATTTCTCCTTGAACTGAAAAGGGATTATTATGGATCCTTGTGTATCCTTGCCTATCTCTACGTGCATCGCATCCTTTACCTTCCTGCTTCATTTCAGTGTGTTGGTAAAACAAAAGACATTTACAGATGTGTTTGTGTAGTTTGCTGTATTATGGAAATCAGGAGTCCGTCCTTTCTACAGTATGTTTTAAAATTAATCACATGCATATTGGGCACACAGTAGTTCCCCTGGACAGTAGGAATATTTGGCTTGTATTTCCTGCCCTCATCGCCTGCTGACGCTTGGCAGCTACATCTGTATAGCTGAAGCAGGAGGAGCAAGTTCCAAGGAAAATCCTGATTAGATTGTGAGAAGAATTACCCACGGAGAGGATGGTGAAGCACTGGGATAGGGAGTCTCCATCCCAGCACACTGAACTGTTGCAAGCCCTGAGCAGCATGGTCTAACAAGATTTAACCCTGCTTTGAGCAGGGGGTCAGACCAGATAATCTAAATAAAGGAAGACCAAACCCTTGCTCCTGAGGTTGGTGGTAGAACCTGGTTTGCATCCACATTGCTAAGATGTAACCTTGTCTTGCCCCATCATGCTTTGACCTGGGGCTCCTCCATGGCGATGCTCCTCAGTCCCCTAGATTTTTTGTTTGTGTTGGGTTTGTTTGGGTTTTTTTTCCCAATTCTGCTGCTTGAAAAAATCTAAGGGAAGCCCCTCAGAGGAAGGTTAACAGGACAGCTCTGTTTTGTGCCTGAGGGTGGGAGAGCATTGATGGACTGAGCAAAGGGGATGGGGCCAGTCCAGAATGGACTCAGTCATTCTGGGTTTGGAGCAGCCCCTAAAGAAAACAACTTCTAGACTTCTGCTTGTGCTCTTCTGGCCAAGGTTCAGGTAAACCATTCTAAGGCAGGGCCAGAAAACATGCTGACACTTCGGCAGAGGCTCAGCTGGGACTTGAGCCTGCTCCTGGGGCATCCTTTCCGAGTGCCATGGATGCTCCCTGTGTCGTCTCATGCTTACAGTAAAGTACCTGCACTAGGAGTTACTTATCTGGAATGTGCTTCCATGGAGATTTCAAAGCTGGGCTTGTTTCAAAGATTTCAAAGGCATGGCTGCTTGTGAACCAAGCAAATGGAGGAGTGACTTGTGATTGTCATAAGCGGACAGTTTGGGATTTGCACTGAGAATCATAGAGTGTCCTGAGTTGGAAAAGCCCCACAAGGATAACTGAGTCCAACTCTACTTGCAGTAGAAATAGCAAGAGCTGGTGCAGGACACGCCTGTCCTTTGACATGAGCAATGAGGCACAGATGAACGTGTTGATGAACCAGGATTGTTTCTTTTTGGTGTGTGTGGATGTTGGTTAGGGAGGATTTCCTCATTTTCTCATTTTCATTCCTTGCTGGGACAGGAATGGATGGATAGTCAGTGCTGCTCATTTTAGAAGGATCATCTGGGAGTCACCTGACTACTGTAAGAAATAGATGTGCCCACATGAAGCTATGCAAAAGGATCAAATATTGGAATTTTGGAGGAATTCTGGACAAGCTCTTTCCCTCTCTAGTAATGAGGAGCTGGGTTTCTGGCTGGGGATGGACATGCAATAAAAATCAGTCCTTGCACCTCCTGGTCATGCCGTGTGCTTCCCAGCAGAGGCACACGCATTTGGATGTGTGTATTAAGTTGCCAGCTCATCCTTAAATAGCAGCTTCTAGTGAACTGTAAATGCAACGCAGAACATGCTGGAGCCAGGAATCTGAGGAAGGAGGAATTCCACCCAACAGAACTGCTGAGACTTGAAAATCAAGCTAGGTTTTCTTCTGGCAACTTCAAAGCAGGGCGCTCTCTGTAAATGCGGGCTCAGGAATGACTACAGCAGCTAATCAAGGGCTGTCATTCTCTTCAGCAGCTCATGAGGCTGTAGAACAAACAGCGAAAGTTTACTGTGTTAGACTCAAGAAAACAAAGAAATACTGCTAAATAAAGAAGTTATTAAGTTCTCTAGAATTGCTTTTGCAGTGGTTACCTCTGTAACTGGGCTGCTTTAGTCTGGCTCCTGGAGCTGCTGCTTTCCCTTCTCATTCCTGCCCCTAGCGAGGCCTCGTTGTGTTCACTGTTACGGCATTTATTCATTGATGTTTGGAGGACCAGTATAATCCAAGTAAACACACAACTGGCCTTGCTTAGAGGGATCTGATGCTGTACCTAAAACTAATGGAGACCCGTCATTTCAATGTCCCTGCTGTGGGGAGGGAACTGTGTGAGAGAGAGGAAAGATACCAGTGGTGAAAAGTGAAGTCTGAGCAAATTCAGAAATTGTTCATCTGGGAACCCTTGCGTTACAATTAATTTTTGAAAGTTCTGAAATTAATTTCTTTTAGTTCACAAATTGAAGCTGTTCTAAGCTTGAAGGTGTGCTTGCTCACAGCATGGGAAGTTCAACCCAGGATTTGCCTGCTGCCAATTAACTGTCAACGACTGTATGCTTCATTTAACACTGACACAATTTTTTTCCTTTCTTCCTTTTCCCTTCAAACCTTTCCCACCCTGGACATCCTCTCCCCTCCTCCCTCAGGCCTGTATTGATGAGAACTTGGACATGGTGAAGTTCCTGGTAGAAAATGGAGCCAATGTGAACCAGCAAGACAACGAGGGCTGGACTCCTCTTCATGCAGTGGCATCCTGTGGCTACCTGAACATAGCAGAGTGAGTTTGGTGCTATTCTGAGTATTTATAACACTTCCCCATGCCTTTTTCTTTGGAGCAGTTAGACAGGTGGTGGATGCCCTGAGCCTTGTACAGTGCTTTGGAAAGCAATGCTGAAAATGGGTGCTTTTCTCTTGGTACTGAATTGTGAACTTCAGCAGATAAAGGTGGAGCTTTCAGCTCGTTGCCTTTTGCTGCTGCCATTATGATTGTCTTATGATTCCTTAGATACTTAAGCTAAAATGCCAAGCAAAAAGGAGATAGGTCAGCTGATACAGGGACATGTAGTGAAGGAACTCCTCCCTGTGAGGGTGGGGAGGCCCTGGCACAGGGTGCCCAGAGAAGCTGTGGCTGCCCCTGGATCCCTGGCAGTGTCCAAGGCCAGGTTGGACAGGGCTTGGAGCAACCTGGGGTGGTGGAAGGTGTCCTTGCCCATGGTGGGGTGTGAGACTGGATGAGCTTTAAGGTCTCTTCCAACTCAAACCAGGCTGGAATTCCATGACTACTACATTTCCTTACCACAGACAGACTGGTGTGAGCAGTGCTGTGGTTAAGTGAGGACTTTCAATTTCGGCTGTAAATCCAGCACCACCACCATGTTCACCACTAAACCTCAAGTGCCACATCCACTCATATATTGAATACTTCCAGGGATGGTGACTCCACCCCTGCCCTGGGCAGCTGTGCCAGGGCCTGACCACCCTTTCCAGGAAGAAATTTCCTCCAGTATCCAACCTAAACCTCCCCTGGCACAACTTGAGGCTGTTTCCTTTTGTCCTGGCCCTTGTTCCCTGGGAGCAGAGCCCGACCCCCAGCTGGCTGCCCCCTCCTGTCAGGGAGTTGTGGAGAGCCAGAGGGTCCCCCCAAGCCCCCTTTTCTCCAGACTGAGCACCAACCCATTATTCTTTACCAGCCCTACCATGCTTATATATGTAGTCCACCACAGCTACCAGAAAGTTTCCAAAATTTGAAGTAAGATAACTATTTCTTAAGTGAATGATTATAAAACCAAGCAACCTCACCTTCCTAGGTTTGTATGCTTAAACAGATACTTCTTCTACTTCTCAGAATTTTACTGATTAAAAGATGTACAAGCCAAAGAAGACATCTGTTGTTCTTGAATGAACTTCTGGTAAAGTTATAAAAGGCCAAATTTTAAAACTGATGATGCTTGATGATGCTTGTTCTTCTAATTATTATTACTTTCTTTAAAAAAGAAAAGGGGTAATCAACCAGATTAATGCAAGAATGGGGGTATTTAAGTAACTATGGAGAAAAAAAACCTGAGCCCCTGAGCAAGGACTTTGCAATTGCAATGAACGTTTTTAGTTTAGAAATTGGCTAAGAATAAGGTCCTCATTTGGTAATTAAACCTGCATGAGAAAGGTGAATACTTTGTGCTGCTGTTTGATTGCTTGTGTCATTGCTGTGAAGCCAAGCACACAAGGTAATGTGCTGCTCTGGGTGTCCCTGCTGCAGGTACCTGATCAGCCACGGGGCCAACGTGGCTGCTGTGAACAGTGAGGGTGAGGTGCCGTCTGACATCGCGGAGGAGGCAGCCATGAAGGACATGCTTCTGGAGCAAGTCAAGAAACAAGGTAAACGAAGGGCTTGAATATGTGAGAGTTGAGCCCCTAGGAGTTTCTGTAAGAGAGTCTTGCTGCCTTGCCGTCTGTAGGTGAAGAGATCTGAGATCTGAGATCTGGCCCAGGAAGCAGCAGACACATTTTGCTTTGCTGTCAGGACAGTGGAACAGATGCAGGAGGTTTGTGGTCTCTGTCCTTGGGATTCTCCAAAGCAAGACACAACAGCCATGAAATCTGATTCATCAGATCTAGTTCCTTTTAAAGTGAGATTGAATTCTGACGTCTGATATCAATGAAAGGTCTTGTTTCACTAAGGCTTGCTGTAATAGAGGTGAGATCTACAGGACTGCCAAAAGCAGGGACCAAGAAATGAGTATTCTGGGCCTGGAATGACATGCTTTATCCTTCTTTCACAAGATTTCTTCTGCCATGTCCCCATTCTCATCAGGTGTGCCTGGCTGAGGGGCTGCTCTCCAGGCTGCCCCTGCACAAACATCCCTGGTTGAAGAATAGTTTTGGACTGATGTTAAAATTAAGAAATGCTTTATCAGTCTAAAATTTTCTTCTTACTCATGGAATTAATTTGGGAGTGGTTGAATGTCTGCATGTGTGTGTGAGAAGTTTAAGTCGTGTCAATGAATTTCATCAAGAATGTTGGAAAAGGAACCCAAGGAATTCCTGGAACTTCCATCCTTGGATGTAGTCAAACCTCAGCTCAGCATTCACATCTGAGCTGGTTGATCTGGCTTTGAAGTTACCCTCCTCCAGCAGGGGTTTGGTCTACAGACCCCCGAAGACTCTTTCCAGTCTGGATTATTTTATTCCTGCAGGTTTGTGCAGGATTGCTTGCATGCTGGATTGAATCCAGTCCCCTCTATCAGATACATTCTGACACATGGTGGTTACTTTATTTTTTAAGGTTTTTTAGGTATAGTTATGAAGGGGTCAGTCTCTTGCTGCTTTGTTTCCTTTGTTAATGTTCCAGAGCCCCCAGATTTGTCAGGCACAACTTGCTCTCAGAGAAGCCAGGTTGGCTGTCACCAATCACCTCCTTACTTTCCATGTGCCTTAGCATAGCTTCCAGGAGGATCTGCTCCATGATCCTGCTTGGCACAGAGGAGAAGCC
Source organism: Lichenostomus cassidix (assembly GCF_008360975.1). Lineage (NCBI taxonomy): Eukaryota > Metazoa > Chordata > Aves > Passeriformes > Meliphagidae > Lichenostomus > Lichenostomus cassidix. Next base: position 739,800 of record NC_139506.1, read on the forward strand.
AATTGACCTGTAGTGCCTCAGGTCTTCCTCTTTTCCCTGTTTAAGAATGGGGGTTAAGTTTCCCATTTTCCAGTCTATAGGAACTTCACCAGAGTCCTTCAAATTCTCAAACAGGAGAGTGGCTCAGGCGCTTCCTCCACCAGCTCCCTTGGGACCCATGGATGTATCTCACCAGGTTCTGTGGGCTTGTGCACCTTCAGGCTTCTTAAATGCTGTCAAACCTGTCAATAATGTGGTTGAAACCTTACAGGACATCGAGGCAGTAATTCTGCCTCATCTGCAGGTATTTTGCCTGACACTTTTTGGGATTCTGCTTGTATTGCTTCACCACATTAGTGGCATCCTGCTAAGATGCCCTGAAACAACAATCTGTCTCCACCGACAAGACTCCCATCACACAGTTTAAAGGATCATAACTGCTGGAGGAAATTGAGTTGAACTTTAAATAAGCATCTGTCCAGCTCCGCAGCCTGTCCTCGGCAGGGGCTGTGAGCAGATGCCTGCTGCAGACTGGAACAACAGCTCAAGTGTGTACAATTCCCCTCCCAGCCTCAAGCCACCGTGCCTCCAGGAATTCCTGAGCCAAATGGGCTTTCTGTCTGCTCATGAATGCCCCGTGGCTTTCTATTTCCTGAGCTCATGCAGCCCTACCTTGGGAACTCCAGCATGTTCAGCATTGTGTGTAATAGCTACAAACTTGTCTAGTTCTTGGTATGAAGCCAGTTTATTTCTGATCTTTGCAACATCCTGCAGCAGCAGGTCTCACAGCTCAGACTCTCAGTTGTTTTCCTTGGTTCTGTTTTAAACCTAATGCCCCATAATTTAATTGGCAATCATGTCATTCTTATACTCAAAGTACTAATCCATAGGGACATTTGCTCTTTAGCACCCTTCTTGATTTTTGAGATTTGTCATCTTCTTGCTTTGATTTTTAAGTGAGTTAGAGAGTTCTACCCTGATTAACCTTGTTTGGATTGGTATCAATACTTGTGATTGATTTATTGCACTTCCATGATCTCATTACTGTGAAAACTCCTCTTAGAAAAACAAGTCAAAGTTGGTTTTGCCTCTCGTTGGTTTAATAGCAGTTAACACAGTCTGTCAACCAGACACACCTCCCCCTCCACCTCATCCCCCTCCCTCTCCACGTCTCCACCTGCCCGTAAGCAGTCACTTAAGCCATGAGAGTAGGTTTCTTCTGGCCTTCTCTTATCAAAATGATTTCAAATCGTATTTTGTCAGAATCTGGGGATTTGCTGCTCAGTGGAATAACTCAGCACTTCTCTCAGCATGCCTGTCAGGAACGCCTCTGGAGCAGTGCAGATCCCTGTGTGTCACATGCAGAGTATCCTGACTTTAGAGCACAGAGCTGGGGTCACCCTGCTCTTGCAGAAGACATCAGAGGATCAAGTCCTCAGACCTTTCCTGTAGATTATACCCTCACTACAGTCAATTCAGTCAGTTAAACTGATGTTCATGACTTTGTTGTTTCAGTCTGGGACACAGTCTGTGTAGAATTCAATCCTTCTACCCTTAATGCACAGCTGAGTTTGTAGTTAATTGGGCTGGGTTGCAACCACTGGCCCAGTTTTCAGATTTTTTAACTCAGTTTTTGAAGTCTCTGTCAATGACACAGGAGCTCTCCCAGATCGTAGAAGAGGCTTTTACTACTTGTTTTGTGGAAGATCAGAAATAGTTTTCTAATATTTTATAGCAAATGAAATATAGGGTAAATTTAACAAGTACTTAAGAGCTTTCATCTCTTGTTCATTTCTTCTTCTGTGCTTCATCCCCTTAGGAGTAGACCTAGACCTGTCAAGGAAAGAAGAGGAGCAGCAAATGCTCCAGGATGCCCGGCAGTGGCTGAACAGTGGGAGAATTGAGGATATAAAGCAGCCCCGGACAGGAGCCACAGCTCTTCATGTTGCTGCAGCCAAGGGCTATTCTGAAGTCATGAGGTAGGAGCTCCTCCCAAGGCTGATGTGTGGAATTAAGGCTGAAGAAGACATCTTGCTTTACATTGAGAGAAATTTGTTCCCTACTGAGATTTTCAGGCTGCTGTTTCTCAAAAGGCTCTGTGGTTTTAAGTGTCCAACCACAGTGGTTCACCCAGAAATACACAGGGACTGGAGGATTCCCTTTCATACCTCCAGGCCTTTTTGAAGTAATGAAGGCTTTTCAGAGTGAGGCATAAATTAGGAGATCTCTAATTTTTCTAATTACAAGGTCTAATTTTTACTCTTAAATAGTTTTAGGACTAGCAAGCTAAACAGTATTAGGGGATAAAAGTATAATTTTGGCATACAAAGTGACAACACACACTGCATGAGAGTCACAAACACCCACAAAGTTTACATGACCAGTCTGGTAGGAAAATGCAGTGTCCACCTTTGTCTCACTGTTCTCTGCCCCTTCATGCTACTGCTGCTGCAGTGACAGAGGGATTCCAGCACCTGACAGCTCTGCTGCCCTGCCACAACGAGAATATTATGAACATAAACTTGCCCAATGTAGGGTATCCTGGTAAAAAACATTAGTATTTTTACAGGTAATGTCAAATTAAGGTTTCCAACAGTAAAGCTTTCTTCTCTGCTCTTTATGTGTGGGTGAAGCTGTCCATAAACATAGAGATCATTGAATGCCAGGCTGGTTTGGGTTGGGAGGAACCTTAAAGCTGATCTTGTCCCACCTCCTCCCAGGGGCAGGGACACCTTCCACTATCCCAGGTTGCTCCAAGCCCCATCCATCCTGGCCTTGAACACTTCCAGAGATGGGGCAGCCACAGCATCTCTGGGCAACCTGTGCCAGGGCCTCCCTACCCTCATAGGGAAGAATTTTTACCTCATATCTAGTCTAAGCCCTCTGTCCATGTAATTCCATTCCCCCTTGTCTTGTTACTACATGGTCTTGTAAATAGTCTCTTTACAAGGTTACTCTATTGCCTACATTAAAATCCATTCTGGATTTCAGTGTTCATCTGTCTTAATCCCAGTTTTCATAATTTTAAGTGACATGACTTGATGTGTAAGAGCTGCTTCATATCGAGCTCAAGCAGTTTTATTGTACTCTGTGTTTCTGATTTGTATTCAGTCATTAGAGCTTATAATTGAGTGACGAGCTGCCTGTGCCTGTACCATGCCCAAGAACAGGAATCTAACACAGCTCATGTGAATAGAAATGTAATATCTCTCAATTTGAGGTGTTGGTCCCGTGGCCAGTCAGGGGAGGGTTATGTATCCAGTGCTCCTTGATGAAGTTCAGTGTTTGCAGGGTGACTGAGTTCTGGACAGCCTCTCCTTGGCATTAATTGTGGTAATGATAAACACATCTCAAAGCAGGCTGACATTGTTTCACTCTGCTGTATGTGATGGTCATGCTTAAGTTCAAATCCAGAGCTTTAGTGACTTAAACCAAAGGGGCTGACAGCCAGGAGCCAGCTAACTCTAAACGAGACATGGAATTTGTCTGTGACCTTGAGTCTCTTAGCAGCTTTGTTCCTCCCTTCTGCCAGCTGGAAAATCAACAGAAACTCAGCACCTAATTTACAATTTCTTTCACAGAGAAGCCCACAGCTGCTCTGCTGTGACTGTGTTTTATTTAGCACAGTAGCACATCGGTGTAAAGCTGCAGGAGTTTCCAAGCCGTGTTGGGGTCGTGCTGGATTTCCCTTACGCTGTGCAAAGGTGGCTCTGGATGGTGGAATTTCCCACAATGGCAGTTTTCAGGAGCAGTTTTACTAGACTCACAGAATTCCCCTGGGATGTTCCTCAGTATTTAAGCAACTTGGATAACAGTTTTGATACAGGAACTGCTCGGTGCTGTCACCTGATTGCAGCCACACCAGTGTGCACATGGCTCTGGAGCTCCAGACTGCCCCTGACTCTCTTGTGTTTGTTTTAGTGTTAAATATTCGAGCTCCAGGTGCCATGAAATACCACTGTTCTGCTCTGATGGAGAAGGGAGGGTGGAAGAGACACAGCAGTGAGAGTGAGGAAAGGAGTTCCCAGGCAGGTTCACTCATGGAAGATTTGCTTGAAAATGCATTTGGGGTTGTTTAATCCAAATGAGGGTTGTTTAGTGTAAAAATTTCACCTCTGTCAATCACAGTAGTGTCACTGGTGCTTCCCTGGCAGTCCTGCTGGTCTCCTTGTTGACCACCCCACTGTGGCCTTGTGCACTCGGAGAACCAAGCTCGAGCTCCAGGTCCCAAATACCTCTCCTGGCAGGTGCTGTGCTTGGCTCCCTGGCACAGGGATGGCACTTGCAGGGATGCTGTTTGTGTGCTCAGTGCCTGAGCAAGTCCAGGCTCTCTCCTCCACTGGAGTTCAGACTGGGTCACCAATGCCAGATGAGAAATCAAGGTGTTCTCCCAATTCAGGACATGCTGAAAGGGAACATTATCAGTTTGACAAGTTCCAGCAGGTTTTACAGGAAAGTCACTTTTCGTTCATTGCCCTTTCCAGTACAGTTTGGAGCACATCAAGTGGAATGTTGCTTGGGTTAATAAACAAATCCAGAAGTTCCTGGCTGATGGGGAGCTAGGCTGCCCACCTGTGTCTAACGGGGGAACTCTGCTCTGTCAGGAAGTCATTTCTGATGAGCAGAGATCAATCCTGCTGCTTTCCTCAGGCTCCTGATCCAGGCTGGCTTTAATTTGAACGTCCAGGACAATGATGGCTGGACTCCACTCCATGCTGCTGCTCACTGGGGAGTAAAGGAAGCATGTTCTATCCTGGCTGAGGCTCTGTGTGACATGGACATCAGGAACAAGCTGGTCAGTACACAACTAATACAGGGTATTCTATAGCCAGATTAATATTGACTATCGCCTGCTGCATGATCTTGGAATCATAGAATCCCAGACTCGTTTGGGTTTGGAGGAACCTTAAAGCTCATTTCATTCCACCCCCTGCCATGGACAGGTACACCTTCCACTGGAACTGTCCAGCCTGGCCTTGGGCACTTCCAGGGAGCCAGGGGCAACTACAGCTTCTCTGGGCACCCTGTGCCAGGGCCTCCCCACCCTCACAGGGAACAATTCCTTCCCAACTTCCCGTCTATCCCTGCCCTCTGGCAGTTGGAAGCCATTTCCCCTTGTCCTGTCCCTCCAGGCTCTTGTCCAAAGTCCCTCTTCAGCTCTCTTGAAACCACTTTGGGTACTGGAAGGGTCTTTAAGGTGTCCCTAGAGCCTTCTCTTCTCCAGACTGATCATCCCCAGCTCACTCAGCCTGGGTCCACAGCAGAGGGGCTCCAGCCCTGTGGTCAATTCAGTGGTCTCCTCTGGATTCTTTCCAGCAGGTCTGTCCTGAGTTGGGAGCTCCAGACCTGGACACAGAGCTCCAAGTGGGGTCTCCATAAGAGTTCCAACACTGTGATCCAACATCATGACAAAGTCGCAGCAATTCTCCTGGCCTGTGCACTGGAGCATTTAAAAACATGAGAAAATGAAGAATCTCGACTGGCAGAAGGCAGAAAAGATTTCAAATATTATGGGAAATATGACCTGAATAAACTTTAGGACTGAGGTTGTAAGAAAGAATAGGGGCTGATCTGTGCCATCCTGACTTAGTGTAATCCTGACAAATTAAACAGCAGCAAGCAGTCTTGGAGTGCAAAGTAATATACTAATATTAAGGTATAAGGCACTGAAAACAAGTGAACCCATGAGAAACTGGTAGCCTTAAATCCTCCCTGTTCTATGTATTGGTAATAAAAAGGGAAATGGAAGATTTGTGAGACATGGGTGAAGAAAAATAAAATGGAAGATAAGGAGAAGAACCATTCCTCTTCCATTCTAATAGTTGCAGGTTTTTCCTTGAAGAGCACTTGGATTTTCAAGAGCTTTTCTAGGGCTGTTCTTGGTGTTCCCATCCCTGCTGGGATGTCCATGCTGGTCTGTGAGCTGCTTCCCACTGGAGCAGGGTCAGGTGTGCTGTGGCAGCCTCTCAGGGAAGATTGGAGGTTGGATGTGCTTGGAGGAGAGCACCAGGGGATGAAGGCAGGAGGATGTGATAAGGGAGAGCCCTATGTGTTCGAGTGCATCTAGCTGTGCTGGAAATTGCCAGAACACAAATGTCTTCATGATGAGACCTTCCAGCCTGGTGAGCTCTTTGGCACCCAAAATATGGGGAATCTTTTATTTCTAAATGCCATCAGGTGCTTCTCCAAAGAGTTCAGGATGTGTGTGGGGTCTTGTCTCATGCCATACTTGAAACAGCCACAGTTGTATTTGCTGCATTGCCTGCTCCTTCTACTCCAGAATGGTGTCCTTGCTGGGTCAGATGGACAAGGTTGCCCTTTTTTTTTGATCTGTAGCCATTTGATTTCATGATGTGTTGTTAATAAAATGGCTTTTAGAGCTTTAGTTATGGTGAAAATGTAACCAATTTCTTGGTTTGTGCCCTAGAGTAGTTTTTCTGATTTGTTTTAGTTTGTAAATGCCCATGGATGTGGAAATGGATCCCAAAGTTTTTGGCTGGCTGGCAGCCTTTCAGAACATTTAAATACATGGTGATAAAGTAACACAGAATCAGGAATATCCTGAGGTGGAAAGGACCCACAAGGATCATCAGTCCAACCCCTGGCCCTGCACAGACACCCCAACAATCCCACCCTGGGTCTCAGAGCATTGTCCAAACACTCCTGAAGCTCTGGCAGCCTTGGGGCCATGACCATTCCCTGGGCAGTCTGTTCAGTGCCCAGCACCCTCTGGGGGAAGAACCTTTCCCTGGTATCCAACAAAAGAAGAGGTTGATCACATTCCCTCCAGTACAAGAGTGTTCTTTTTAAAAACCTGGAAACTCAAACATAATCTGGCTGTTGAATTTAAGCAGCAGCAGCCAGGGAACTGCACTGGCCTGGTAAGAGTTGCTCACTGAACATGAACATGATCTTTGAGGTCTTTTCCAGCCAAAGTGATTCTGTGATTCCATGATCACTGTCACATGGGTTTCCCTGCTCTGGAGTGAAACAGTGTCACGCATCATTTGGGGAGGGAGGATGTGGAGCATATTCACTGGTAAATAGAACGTTTTGGAATATTACCACTGTGCCATCTCAGACATCCTCTTGTGTTCTCTCATTGCACCAGGGCCAGACGCCCTTCGATGTGGCTGATGAAGGACTCGTGGAGCATTTAGAAATGCTGCAGAAGAAACAGACTGTGGTGAGTTTCTGGACATCATTTTCACCTCTCCAGTTACCTTTCACACATAGATGTTCTCCAAGACATATGGTGCCAACACATGCAAGAAGCTGAGGCCCTGCTATTTTCTTTCATTATTCATTTGCATTCTTTAATCACAGCAATATTTTTAATATCTAGAAATCTAGATAACTGGATGACTACAGCAAGGAGTTCAGTAGTGTGCTGGCATTCAGAATTATGGCAACTGATAAGGAATGTATGTTCATCTTTGGACTTGTTATTATCCTGCAGTTGCTTTGTTGGCTGGCAGGCTTTCTAGCATCAAACTGCTCTGTTCCTATTGAGTGATTAGCCTGTCGCTGTTGAGCAGCTAGCAGAGTAAGGAAGTCAGTTCTCAGTGGCAAGAAGGAAAAGGCCTTTATTGTTTTGATTTCATCATATATATAGTTTTCAAAAGTCACCCAGATTGGTCAATCAAAAACCTCCCCCTAGGCCTGATTGGCCAGGTCTGCACCGTCCAAGTCTTGGGACACTGTTTTTAATAACATCCAAACCTTATCTTTATTTATAAAACACAAAAGGATTTCTCATGGGAAAGACCTGTGCTAGCCACATTAGCCAAGTCAGCTTTGTGTTTGCATCCAAGGAAATACACTGTCAGTGTTGAGAAAGAGATCTGTTACCATGTCTGCCTTTCTTACAATAGGGAGGCTTTGGATTGATGAAGAAGAAATTACAAACTTCAGGGAATTGTAGACTGAAAAAATGGGTGGTGTCAAACCATACTAAGTTGCCATTTCATAGTGCAGTGGAGGTACTGAAAGGGATTATAAGCCAAAGGTTGTCATAAAAAAAGGAAAGCAAAAATATGTCTTGTTCAAAGTAAAGGCAGTTGTCAAGCCAGAAAGTTGGTTTTGGATTGACTTTTTCCTATTTCATCTGGTCTGCTCAATTGTCTCATTGGGGTGCTTCCAAAAAACAAGCTAACCTTCTTTCAAAAAGAATTAAAAATCTGTAAGTATCACTTAAAACATTGGGTTCAGAAACAGACAGAATGGGAACACTGCCGATAAACTCCAGGAAAGGATTTTCAGGAACTGACAATGTGGGTGGTTAGAACTCCAGCTCTGATCACAACACAGCTGCTGCCATCCTCAAATAGCAGCCTTAGCATTCACAGGAACTTCTTAAAAATTAATCAGCTTCTCCCTAAATGAGGTGTTGATAAATACTATCAGGGTTGTATTGTGGATTCCCCTTCTCTCTCACTACCCAGGATTTTGCAGATAACTGCACTTCTTAAAGGAAAATAAAAAGAAAAACAAGAATTTTTTGGGTGACTGCTCACCCATTTTTAGGGCTGGTTTGCAGGGGCTACAACCCCCCTGTTCTCTATATTGGAGCACTGTATAAAGGCCTTCTCCATTTATTCAGTCAGTGGTGGGCAAAAGAATCCAGATTTTATCACACTTCCTTTTTTTTTTTTGTGGATATGATTTTTTTAATGGAAATGCCAATTTATCATGTGTTTATCATGTGCCATTTTTATTACGTAAAAATAGAAAACTTATATTTGTTAAGGTTAAACAGGCAGTTCCATGACATTATTTCACTTTCAAAATGGCTCTCAAATCAGATATTTTTTTCAGTCTAAAGCTTGATGCAGAACACTGTGCCACCCTTGCTAGAAGATTTGCTACCATTATGAGAAAGCAGAGGGGATTTTTGTTTGCTGGAAGCAATTTTGGGTACTGTTTTGTCCACTGATGGTGGTAAAATTAATATTACTGCTCTCTGGACAAAATCTTTCCATTTCTGTGTGATCCCAGGTATTCCTGTGCGATGACTTCATGCATTTGAGAGATTGAAGAAGTGGCCCATCCTCACAGGAGTTCCCTGGTTGTCTGTACAGGGCAGACTTGAATGCTTTCCTCTGAGAGCAAGTAAATGATAGCTACAAAGGCAGCAATTTTTTAGGTGAATCTAGCCTGACTTCATGGGCACACACACAGACCTCCAGCAGAATCCCAGAATGGTCTGGGCTGGAAGGAACCTTAAAGCTCATCCTGTTCCACCCCCCGCCATGGGCAGGGACACCTTCCACTATTCCAGGTTGCTCCAAGCCCCATCCAGCCTGGCCTTGGACACTTCCAGAGATGGGAGAGCCCATGACCTCTCTGGGCAGCCTTCAGGGTTTGTCCCTGATCTCAGCAGGGGCAGATGAAGGTTTTATTAAGTGGCATTCCAAGGACATGCTGGATGCTGTGCCCTGTCAGAGCTGCAGTCCAATGCTCACAGTGCTGTTGCAGATGTGTTGCTGTTCAAGTGGCTTCTCACACAAATCCACAGTGGTTTGGTCTAACGAGGCTGGGCTGACCTTGTGCTGTGGTGCTGCCTGGGTTGTGCTGACAGGGCTCATTAACATCTCTTCTCATTCTGTCTTCCATCTTCCTGGACTTTTTGACAGCTGCGAAGTGAGAAGGAGACGAGGAATAAGCTGATTGAAGCTGACATGAATGGGAAGCCTCAAAACAGACTCTTCACCAAGTAAGTCTCTCCCTCTTACTTGAAAAGAAACTGCCCAGAGAGTAATGGGAGAGCAGCTTCATCTGTCACAGCCAGCTGGCCTCAGCTGAGTCAAAAACAATTCACTGCTGTTCATTACATGGGGTTCTTTTTTTAAAATCTCAGCACTCTCAAATACAAATTTAGTTGTTTCTTAACATACTCAGTGAGTGGTGGAACAAGGGGTTGGGCTGGTGTTTGGTTCTCCAGCTCCTGCTCTGGCTGAGGATCAGTCGGAGCTTTGGGCTGAGAACTGCACTTTTTCATTGCACAGAGCCATACAGCCAGCTGCTGAATTGTGTGGCACTAAGAAAGGAGAGATCACATTTTTGTGGATGGAAAAATGCTTGCAGGATTAGAAAATGTGAGACTGGCAGTGGAATCTGTGGCAAATGGGCCATGATGAAAGTGCTGGAGTGTTCAGACTGTAGATGGGTTTTGCCCTTTGCTTGTTCTGTATGTAGTAAATCATGTCTGTATGTTCCTGAGAAATACAACTCAGATAACTTGCTTGCCTAGTAGTCCTTAAAATTTCCTGTTTTGCAGCAAAGAGAAGATTCTCTATGAGGAAGACACATTGAAGTCCATGGAAATTGAGGAAGAGAACAAGGACTCAAGTAGTTCTAGTTCTGAAGAGGAAGAAGCTGAAGATGAAGTTTCAGAATCGGATGCTGAAAAGGAGTCAGGTAAGACTTAGTACAGTCTTGGGTTTAATAACTAACCTAGCTACTATTATTATTATTATTGTTATTACATAATTAGTTGTTAAGGATGTCCTGAAAGTTTTACTTCCAGTGTATATGTACAGTATTCAGAGAAACCTGGAGCTACTTTGCTAAAAACACTGATCCAAATGCTGACTCTCAGGTCAGCATAATTATTTAAAAAAAATTAAAAAATCAATCCTTCGGATCCTATTGTAATTCCTACTTCCGGTCACACATATTGAAGATAACACATTGTCCATAGCTTGTTCTTCAACAGAGGTTTCTTTCTTGTTGGCCCAGTTCAAGAAGAATCCTTCAGGTGCTGCAGGATGGTAGGAAAGGAAGTGAAGGTGTAGGAAGGCAATAGCCTGTTGTGTTTGGATCAGTCTAAAACGAAGGGCTGAAGCTGTTCACAGTGATTATAGCAGTGAGGAACTTCTATTTTCCAGGCTGTGATGAACAGTGATTGCAAAAGGTAGTGGAAATTAAGGGTTAAGTACACAGAGTCACAGTAGCATTTACCTTATAGTATATTTCTGGCATCTTACTCCAATTCCTTTTCCATAATTTCTGTGGCTTTCTTAATTAGTTTTAAAAGTGTTTATGTACAGCACAGAAAGTTTAAATACAGATACCTAATTTTATAGTAAGCCAAGACTTACTTGTACTTAATATTCTGCAAACACATATGAATCTTGGACTATGATGTGTTTTATGGTTAAACTACTTTTATTATCAACTTACTTGGTCTGTATCCAATATACTGAGAAATAGATCTTGAGGAGAGTTGTAGTTTAAAGTTTTGTTGTGCTTCTGTGCCAGTGAAATTGTCACCTGTGTTAGGGTTGTATCAGTTAGTGCTGATGAGATGGGTAAGAGGTGTAGGAGATCCTGGCTGGGCTCCACAGAGCTACTGCTGCACCAGCTGAATGGACGTGGCAGTAACGCCGGGAAATTATCTTGGGCATTTAAATCAAGCAAGACTAGTAGAGATGCCAGTGGTAGAGATATGCAGTACAAGTCAAATATATTTGCTCCATAAATCAAATCATTTTTCCTGATTATATACGTATTTATATAAATAGAAATTATACTGGTGTAGCTGGGTGCCAATCCTTGTAATCCTTGTAAACATGGTAGTAGTTTGACCAAAACAACTCAAATATTTGCATATCTGTAAGACCTGGAGCTGTGTGGGATTTAACTGAGTCGGGTACATCCTAAGATCTTTCAGCAAGGAAAGCTCTACAACACTCAGCCTTAAATTTTGTGTAATGCCAGAACAGGTCTTTTTATTGCGTTAATTCACTGAGCAAAGCACATTATAGGAGTCTATGTCAAACCACTAAAGCTAATAGAAATGGGAGACAACAAGCATTCAGGTAATGATTAAGCTTCAGGGTTTGTTAACTGTGCTCTCCTTTCCTGGAAAGATTATTGGATCCTTGAAGAAATTTCCATCACAATTGAACCCCCACCTTGTAAACTTCTGAAATCTCTGATAAAATGAGTGTGGACTTGCCCAGCTGGATGGAGACACAGCTGTCACTTATTGCATATGTGAGTGGGGGACACATCTTTGGAACTCTTTTAAAAACAAGATTCTATAAGGTAACAGCATCAGCCCACATTATAGGAGGACTCCAAAGAGAAGTAGGATTTTTCATTTTGGTAATGAAAATGATAAATGTCACTGATTTCAAAGATAGACAATGGTATTCCCGGGCCGATCCCCCAGCGTGGGCAGCAGGGATTGTGCCCCTATGTGCCGCTCAGGTGAGACCCCCACCTGCAGAACTGCCCCAGCCCTGGGGTTCCAGCACAGGAAGGATGTGGAGCTGCTGGAGAGAGTCCAGAGGAGGCACCAGGATGATCAGAGGGTTGGAGCAGCTCTGCTGTGAGGGAAGGCTGGGAGAGTTGGGATTTTTCAGCCTGGAGAAGAGAAGCTTCAGAGTGACCTCATTGTGGCCTTGCAGGGCCTGAAGGGAGCCTGCAAGGAAGATGAAGAGAGACTATTTACGAGGGCCTGGAGTGACAGGACAAGGGGGAATGGCTTCAAACTGATAGAGAGTAGGTTTAGATGGGATATTGGGAAAAAATTCCTCCCTGTGAGGGTGGGGAGGCCCTGGCACAGGTTGCCCAGAGACGCTGTGGCTGCCTCATGACTGGAAGTGTCCGAGGCCAGGTTGGATGAGGTTTGGAGGAACCTGGGATAGTGGAAGGTGTCCCTGCCCATGGGAGGAGGTGGAACAGGAGCTTTAAGGTCCCTTTGAACCCAAACCAGTCTGAGATTCTGTAGTTCTGTGTTTATCTGCTCAACATTTTATATGCTTGGATGGTACAGGAGGCATGGGTATGAAAACATGCAAATTATTCCCTTATTCCTCTTCATTTTCTTTATTATTCCTATACCTGTATCATTCTGAGCAGTGCTTCTGAGCAGATCATGACTGTTTTTCTAAAGTGTTCTAAGTCCAGATGGGGAAAAAAAAAGTTTTCTGAGTGATCTTTTTAAACCTAAAAATTCCAACCCCTTTGGCAGCTGAGCATAAAGCAGGATATGTAGAAGCTGGCAGTGTAACACGCAAGTTTATTTTGAGGTGTGTTTTGAAGAGTCTCAGGTTGCAATTTTTTGAATTTGCAGACTGTGGAAGGAAGAAAATGGATGAAGGAAGCAGGGTAGATTGATGGAAGGTTTCAGAGTAGTATGTTTCTTACAATCTGTAAGAAATTTGTGATCTTCAAACAGATCTTATCTGTGCTGGGAACTATTACAATATGTAATTATTGGGAATTAAAGCAGGCCAGGGAAGCTTTTAGTGTTGCTTTGTTTAAAAACCAATCAATCAAAAATCCTAATCCAAAAATCCTTACGAAAAAGGAATTAGAAACCTACATTTTTACTCTTACCAAATTTGTTTTGAGGAGATTGAACTAATTTTCACCAATTTCTCTTGTCTGGAATTCATAATGTTTATTGCTGAAATTTTGGTAAAATAAAATGTGGGATCCTGCCTGAAGCCAGTGCTGCCTGTGGCTGTGCCATCCCTCATGCTGCTGGCACAGAGTGCCTCAGCCTGTCCCTCTTCTGCCATCAACTGCTTCCAGTCACATTGCTCACAGTTAGTCCTTCCCAACCTGTCATTACCACTTTAAGCCTGTGCTCTTCTAATTAGGCTTGACCTTAAACACTGACCTGTGTGCTGTAAACTTCCAGATCAAGCTGGAGAGCTGCTGCAGCCTCCTCTTCCTGCAGTGCCCTGTGTTTTCCTGGCCTCAGTTGCAGCAATCAGCAAATGGCAGCACATCATTCCTTGTCCATGGGCATTTCCATGGCCTTGGATGCCAAATATGCCAGGCTAGGCCTGCAAGGAGAAATGGGGGATCTACTGCCCCTTCCCCTGGGTTGTGTGAAAGTGCACCCGAGGATTTGGCTACTGAACTGAAATCTGCTGCTTCACAGAGAGGGAAAAGTGGCTGAGAATCCATTTTCATGCAGACCCAAGGGAACACCTGGAGTTCTGTCAGGGGAGGTTTAGATTGGATGTCAGGAAAAGGTTCTTCCCCCAGAGGGTGTTGGGCGCTGAACAGGCTCCCCAGGGAATGGGCACAGCCCCAAGGCTGCCAGAGCTCCAGGAGTGTTTGGACAATGTTCTGAGACCCAGGGTGGGATTGTTGGGGTGTCTGTGCAGCACCAAGAGTTGAACTGGATGATCCCTGTGGGTCTCTTTCAACTCAGGAGATTCCATGATTCCGTCTTTGTCTCTTTAGTTCAGACTCTGTCAGTCCTGCTAACTTCCTATTATTTTTAAATGTTTCTCTTGGCTTGCTCTTTTCTGTTTTCTGTGTACTTTGAATCCTTTTTCTTGTAGGACTGAGAACATTTGTTACAGAAGGATTGATCTTCATGCGTCAAGGTGCCATCCTCCCAAATGCTCCATCTCAAACTGCTCCAGATATGTAACAGCAGATATTTATTCCCTGCGCATACATTATTTGCTAGGACTGTTTGGGTGCTTATGCTTAAAATTATTTTTTCCAAGCCATGACTGTGTGAGCACTCATAGCTATAAGGAAAACTTTGGCTGGTTGGTGAAGGTACATCATTTCTCAGGCATGTTCCATGCCCCTGGGTTTATGGTGAGTAGTCTGTCTCCAGCCTGTGGTCTCCTGTCAAGTGAGCCTATTACCTGAGTCACACTTTCTGCTTACTCTTCCCCTGGTAATGTCTGGATGTTCTTCTATCAAGCACATGCACAGATACAACAAATAAATGTGATACTGGACAGCTGCACTTGTCTAACAAGCAGGGAGCCAGCTGTGAGCTCGGACAAGAATTGCTTAGCTTGCTTGGAGCCCAAGTAAGGGCTTTTGTTGGGCAGCAGTCCTGGCTTCCTGTAGAAAAATGGATTTTACTGCAGAAGACCAGAAATTCTGCCCAGCAGCACAAGCAACTGCAGAGAACCATACAGTGACACCCAGCACTGGGCACTCAGGGCCGTGGGCTGTCACACTCGTGCTACAGGAACGTCACATGCTCCTTTCATCTCAAAATTTATCAGGGAAGAAATTCCCAGATAGGAAACAAAATTGTGAAAAACAAAAAACCTGTGTGTCCTCCTTACGGTGCTTTCTGCAAAGATTTTGCTTGTCTGTGAGGATGAAGTTCAAAAGCTTTGCCTGGCAAATGTATCCACCCAGTTCTTTAGGAACTTATAGTTTTTCCTTGCAGAAAGCCCAGCTCAGTCTTGGCACTGACATCTCTGTGATCCACAGCAACTGAGGTCACATAGCACTGAACTGGAGTGCAGAGCACACTCTGTGTAAAGAGGGGCCTTGGAAGTGCAATACTGAAACATTTGGTTTCTCTTCTTGTTTAAAATTGTAGAGAGAAAGGAAGAGCCCTTTGCCAACCACTCCAGCCGTGAATCCAGGCCCAGCATCACTGAGCAAATGCCACCACCCGAGCCCAACTCCTTCACTGCATCTGCCAGAAGAGTAAGTGAATTTGGAATCAGTGGGGACTCCAGCAGTGCTCAGAAGCAGGTGTTACTGGGAGATGGATGCTCTGAAACTAATTTTCAGAGGAGTTTAAAATTTGAATTTAGAAAAGCCTGGTAGTGTGAAATTCTGATAAAGATATGTGTCAACAGTAGTGTAGGGCTGCCCCCAAGGAAGGTGTTGGTAGAATATAGTTCCTCTTGAATCTCTGACCTTCCGAAGCAAGCTATGAAGAAATGCAGCCTACAGCACACACTCTGTGTGCTGTCAGTTCCGAGGGGAGCTGGTGCCATGTCTTCCCAGCAGATCTGTCACCTCAGCTGATTCCTGCTCGTGTATCAGTGGTGAGTTCAGCACCATCATCACCAAAGTGCCTCTGACTTGCCAAAGCCAGTTGAGTCAGTGGTGTGATGTTACAGCCCAGCAAGCACAGGGTAGTTTGCACATGGCTGGCCAGCTGGGCTGTAAAAGCTTTGAAATGTGACGTGATCACTGAAATCTTATGTGAATCCTCCAGCTCACAGGTCGCTCAGCTAGATGGCACCAGGGGACGCCACTCTGCCCAGGACTCATGTCCTGTGCTTCTGCTTTCTTTTTGCACCAGGCTATGGAGAAAACAGCACAGATGCCTGGCCCAGGGCTGAAGCACTCGGTGCATGTCAGAGGGAAATGTTGCTTGCTTAGTCACAATCTTTTATTTTTTGCATGCAACTGAGTTTAACCAAGATCAAATGGAACGAAGCTCCTCTGGGTGTTGTTCAGCTCAGGCTGGCTTAGCAGGGGTGCTGTTAGAGGTAGAGGAATACTGGGAAGTGTGAGCACTTCAGTTAAGCTTTTCCCAGCTGCAGAGGTTTGGGCTTGCTCCGTTGTGCTGTTTAACTCAGAATAAGGGTGTTAGGGGTGTAAAAGCTGGCCTGTGAGCAGAGCAGTTATTGATTTGACCTCAGTCACTTAAGATCAGCTTCTTTACCTTCTCTCACCTGTTTGATTTTTCTGTAATTCTCTTTGCCAGACTGGGCTTTAGATTGTGTTGCCCTCTATTAGGAAAGTTATAAGTATGTGGTGTTCCTGTGTTGTTCAGAATTTACAGATGGCAGCTCTTGCCATGGTTTTGAGCTTTCTCTGAGGAAAGTATCAAAACTACATGAAAATGTTAGAGCTGTGTAGCTCAGTAGACTGGAAGTGCTGGAAATGGTGGAGTGCAGATTAACTCTTTGCAACTGCATTGAAATTACCTGAGCTGAAAACATTGCTCAAATACTGCAGGGATAATTTTAGCCTGGCAGTCTTCAGACAGTGAGTCTGAGGGCAGAGCTCCCCAGTAGCTCCATTTATTCTGAATTGTGTCAGATGGTTTGTGTCAAGTAGAATATGATATAATAATGCTTAGATCAGCTTTGATCAAAAACCTTGTCGTCCCAGTGTCCTGCCCCTGACAGTGACTATCAGAAGATACTAGAGAACACAGAATCTTGCAGAAATTCTCTCCCACCTTCCAGCAGTTGGCATTTCAGAGACTTGCTAAACCTAGTGTATTTTTTGTCTTCAGTAGCCCCTGTTGCACATTTCCTCTGTGAATTTATGCAGTCACTTTTTGATTGGGATCCTCTAATGTCCAATAGCAAAGAGTCGTTCAGCTTAGTTAAAAACCCTACAAAAGTCCCTGTCCCATTAATCTACCACATGCTGGGTTTGTTTGCAGCTCCTCATTCCTTTATGGGAAGGTACAGGAATAATTGTTCCTTATTAACCCTTCTGTGTGCCACTGAGGGTTTCTTGTACCTTGGTCATATCTCAGCCTGCAGACTCCTAATATACTGAATATCTCCTCGTGCAAAATCTCTCTTGCTCTACTTGTCCTTGTTGCCTTTCTTGGAATCTCTTCCCTTGTCAACTGCTGCTGAGCCCTGGAGCTGAGCTGTGCATGGTACCAAAAGTGTGATTGTACTCTGCAGTAACACAGAGCTACAGTGGTGGTGTGTTTTGTATTCTGTACTTTTTCAATAATTCCTAATAATTTGTTTGCTTTATTTCCTGTACAACTTTGTGTTTAGCCCTGTACAAGTATCTCTTGTGATGCTCAGGTCCATTCTTGAATGACAGTGGGCAGCCTTTTGTAAGACTTGATAACTGTAGCTAAAGTCGTACATTGAAGCAGTTGTACGTCGAAGCAGTTGTGTATTTAAGGAGTAATATATGCAGGTCAGAAGTGCCTCATGTAACAAAAAGCACAAAGGCCTGTTCTGTAGTATGCACAGTTACCTGCCCATGGAAGGGGGCTCTGCAAGGCTGAAGTCCAACGTCCTGCTCGAAGCAGGATTAAGCTCATGTCATGTTGCTTGGATCTACCTGAGCTCAGCTGAGTATTAAAAGGTCTCTGAGAGTGGGGATGCTCCACTCCCTTACTCCCTGTCCCAGTGCAGCTTCGCTCCTTCCAGGAGTTATGTCCCCATGTCAGCTGGAATTTCCTGTGTGGAAACTTGTCTCCTTTCACTGTAGACTGTGGAGAAGTCTGGTTCCATGTTCTCTGTAAACCCACCCTCAAGTAACAGAGCAACTGAATCCTATCTTTGCCTTCTCTTTTCCACGCTAAACAATCCAGGTTTCCTCAGTCTCTCCCTTCACAGTGTTGTTGGCTACAGCTCCCCGATGATCTCAATGGCTGCTCCTGGACTGCACTGGTGTGAGGGGTTTATTTGCAGGTAGTTCCATAAGACCTGAGTACTTGTTTTTGGTTTTCTGCCTTTACTGAATAATTCTCCCTTCCTAAATGGGTGATAATAAAAGCTTAATTGTTCCTTATATTCTTTCCTCAAAGCTGGAGGAGGGCATTGTGTAGGCAAAGAGCTGCACAGTGACACAATATTCTTCTCATCCTCTGTCCTTGGGGATGAGGCACTACAGCAGTTTGCATCCCTGTGAGTTCACCTTGAGCTCTGTCCTGTAATTAAGGTGAAGCAGGAAATAAAAGTCACTCTATCTTACAAGTGTAGCCCAGCAAAAACTGGGGCTTTTTGAAACACTTTCTGAGCTTAGAGTGTGCCTTGCAGCGCTCTTCCTTTTCCCAGATGTCCCTGTTTCTCCTTTACAGTTCAGTTGGCTCAGCAAGTCAGATGAGCAGAAGGATGAATCACCTTCGTCGTGGCGGCTGGGGCTGAGGAAGACTGGCAGCCACAACATGTTGAGTGAAGTCGCTGCCACTCGTGAGGCACAGAGGGATAAAACTGCTTCTATCTATCGCTCCTCATCCAGCCCTCGGATATCTGCACTGTTAGACAACAAGGAAAAGGTTTGGCTTTCAGCAAGGATGTTTTAGTGCATCCCACTTTACCCTACAGGTGTAAAATCCTTTCTGTTTGAGTGAGTGCTGGGATTTATATCCATAGCAACTGTGGGTCTCTTTCATTCTTCCTTTCTTTTTCTTTTGAAAAATATTTCCCTCCTATCAGTTGTTTCTCCAGAACTGAAGTTTGGTGCCCCTTTGGCCACCAATTCCTGCTCAGTTTTGACTGGGCTGCCTCTGAACAGGGGCTTTCAGTCTGGCACAGCCTGTTCTTTCACAGAAATTGTCCAATCCAGACAGTAGCACATACCTGCAGTGGAGATTGTCCTTTCCCGTTGTTTGTGTGGATTCCTCCTGTATCCACCAGCTACAGACTGTGAATCCCACCACATGTATATGTGTAACTGTGACTTCTCTGCCCACGGGTAGATGTCTCATCCCTGGAGGTGTTCAAGGCCACATTGGGTGGAGCTCCGGTCTAGTGGACTAGGCAACCTCTAAAGGTGCCTTCCAACCCAAACCATTCTCTGATTCTGTGATTTACAAGTCATTCTCTGAGTTAGAACATGCTTTTATTCACTACCATGCTCTTCAGGAAATCCCTTTCAGAACTGATACTTTTATGCTGTGGTATGTGTTGCCCAAGCAAATGCCTTAAACCAGCTGATAGGAGAATGCTTTCTTGGTTGAAGAAAATTGAACATGAATTTAGTTGCTACTGAACATGTTGGAAGGGTAAGAGATGTGCAGCTGAAGTTCCTCTTTTGCTTCACCAGGACAGAGACAACAAGAGCTATCTTGCCACCATAGTCCCCAGAAGACTGAGCAGTACAAGTGATATAGAAGAAAAAGAAAACAGGTGAGACTGGCTGAAGTTAATGCTCAGCTTCCATCATGTCAATAGGACCTCTGGAATATAATTTTTCTGTAGTCATGCTTTGTATTTTTAGCAGTATCAAGTACATAGGAATTCACAAAATCAGGATCCAGCTCTGTTGATAAAAGTTCTGATACATTGGTTTTCGTTTAGGTGAACAGGGCAGCAGACTGGATCCTCCACCCGTGTACTCACACAGACACAGGCTCCATCCAAGCAACCAGATTTATGGATCCATGTTCCTTTTATACGCAAGTGCCTCATTTTGTAGCTGACACCTGCACTCGTCACTTGCTCAGCAGTCACCTTCAGTCCCTTTGTTCACACCTCTGTCACTTGCAACTCACTTGAGCTCATGAGCTCTCCCATGTAGGAACTGTTTCCTTGCAGGGCTGTTTTTACAGTCTGTGTGTGTAGGTGCCACTGGACCGAACCATGGTGCAAATGGGTTATATATCCGAGAGTTCCAGAGGTATTTGAGGAGCTGATCTCTGTACAAACAACTTCTTCAGGGGCCTTCCAGTGCCTAAAGGGACTCAAAGGAGTTGTGGAGGGACTTTGGGTAAGGACCTGAAGTGGCAGGACAAGGGGCAATGGCTTCCAACTGCCAGAGGACAGGGTTAGATGGGATATTGGAAAGAAATTCTTCCCTGTGAGGGTGGGGAGGCCCTGACACAGGTGCCCAGAGAAACTGTGGCTGCCCCTGGATCCCTGGAAATGTTCAAGGCCAGGCTGGACAGGGCTTGGAGCAACCTGGGATAATGGAAAGTGTCCCTGCCCATGGCAGGGTGTGGGACAAGATGAGTTTTAAGGACCCTTCCCATCCTGGCCATTCTGTGATTCAGTTTGTGCTAGGAGTAAAATTTGACCTTAGCCTCATTTCCAACTACTTCCCCAAGAGAGGAGGAAAGGCACATGCAAAGCAGTGGCTGTGAACTGTAATTGTTGGGCAGGAGGCATGGCAAATGACACCCTGAGAGAATTTCAGCACAGCTTGAGATTCTTTGCTGATATTTTGCTGGAACCTCCCTGCTGTGTTCTTGCTCACTCTCAGGCAGTCTCTGAGATCCAGAGTTTTGCAGACAATTTGTGTCTGTTGATCAGCTCGAGCAGGTTTGGCAGAGGCTGCTATTGAGTGGCACATCCAGCTGGGTGCTGACAATTGTCCTTTGCTGGGTGGAGTGGGGACTGACTGAGAACTGGCCTTCAGGAGCAGGTGGTGCCCAGGCATACTGTGTAGTACAGATTTTTTCCAATATTCTTTCCTTTCAAAACATCTGAATTTTCCTTCCCAGAACCCACAGGTGCCTGAGAGGGCATCAGTGTGGGCATGACAGCTGGAAATGAGAAATAATTGCAGGCTGATGGGGGAATGGATTAGTGCTGCATTATAAGCTGCAGGTCCTGTGCAGGGCCATAAATGAGTGGGATACACTGCCAGAGTGTGCATTAGCATTAGGGAAAGAGCCCTGATTTCAGATAACCAGGATAAATAGGACTAGGAATTTCTTGATAACTTGTCAAGTGGCTTTAGATACTGTAAATATTTTGTTTGTTGTTTCTACTTCATGATTTTGCGGTAGACCTAGCAGTGCTGGGTTAATTGTTGGACTACATGATCTTAGAGGGTTTTTCCAAGCTAATGATTCTATTAAAGGATTTGCTGTGCTGAATTGCTTTTGTCTTTGCCTGTATACCTCGAAGAATAAAAGCTTCCGTGCAGTTCTAGTATCTGCCCATTGATACATTGTTGCTTGATACAAGACAGGAGGAAGAATATTAAATGACACTATTTAATATATTGAATTATTTTTATGAACAATCTGAATTTCATTTGCAAGTTTTCTGCCTAAAAAAGATCTTCTTTATGCAAAACATTACATCATCTGTGTTCTGAAGTGAGCTGGCAAGAGCAGGAGCTGATGTTAAGGCCAGAGCAGGTGTTTCTCTGAGCTGTGTCACCTGAACAATGGAGCATGTAGGTGTAAGGGAAGGATTTGTTTATTGGAATTATAAAGGAGCCAAAAGCAGACTCCAGAGGTTTTTCTAAGCAAAGGCTGTGCTCTGTCCTGCTTTAGAGAATCTGCTGTGAACCTGGTCCGGAGTGGCTCCTACACCCGGCAGCCCTGGAGGGACGAGCCAAAGGGAAATGAAGCTCCCCACTCTGGGGCACCCACTACCTATGTCTCTACCTACTTGAAAAGGTATGTCCAGTTCTGTCTTACATGGGTTCCTGGGCAGTCAGAACTACTCTTTACATGCCTCCCAGACCTCAGCCTCCTGCTTGCTGCATCCTGCATCTTGTAACTGGCCTTGGAACCCTCTTCTGCTGAGAGCAGGAAAGAAAAGTTCAAATTTTCTGACATTTCTCATGCTAAATAGTGTTTTTAAAGGCTATCATTTTTATTAATTTGCAAATTGCTGGACTGAATTTAAATACTCTTGTTTCCATAACTCAGATGCAATCTTTTCTCTGTTTAATGCTGGTGTTATGGTTAGAGAATTAAACTAAAATTGATCATAAAAACAGATTATTGTAATAAGAGTCTGAAAGCATTGTTCAGATAGCTTTTGGTGAGTAAATTGTAGCTCATGTCTAATTTTGGTTTATATTAGTCCATGTTTATGGCCTTTTCAGAAAGTGGCAGTGATCTCATGCATGATGTACAGCACTTGCCAAGGAGTGAAACTGATGCTTCCACTGTTGTCTTGTGGCAGTAAGGAAACAGTTTGTGCACAGTGTGTGCGAAGTTGTAGAGGCTGTTTGTTGGTAAAGGAACCAGGCAAGGCAGGAAGGCAATTCCAGGCAGAACTCCTGTAACTGCATTCTCCTGGACCCCGTGGGAGGCAGAGCCTCAGTGTGCTTGAGGTAGCAGCTAACAGCTCTCTCTGAGCTGAAGGAATGCCCTGCTCTGGTGAGGCAAATAGTGCATTGCTGGTTTTTCATCTCAGCCGTGAGCAGAAGGATCAGCAGTGCCAGCACCTCACCTTTATTTCAGCTGATTCTAGAGACCATCAAAACAGCCTGTAATAACCATGTCAGACTGCAAAGTCATTGTGTTTCTGCTAAGAAAAACAGAAATAGTTCAAGGTTTTTTATTGAGTTTCATCAAGTTCTAGACCCTGGACTAAATAACTGTCCTGAAGATGGAACAATTTCCTGAGTTACTTGAGAAGAGGCAATTTGTTGCACTGCTTACACTGTAGAGGGAAGTGGTGCTCGAGGATGTGTGTGGCCAGTCGCTGAGTACGTACAGATCCATTGCCACAAAAGGTGAAGCAGCCCCTTCAAGCAGAAGCCTTCTGCTCTGCTGATCCATTCCAGTGACTTCACAGCTATCCTGGGACGTGATGACAGCCCAGCCTCCATAGCTTGTCTCTCTCCAAAGCCAGTCTGACAAGCTGCAGCTGATTACATTGGAAAACTTTTGCCCCTTGCAGCTGGCACATCTTTGCTGCTCTCTGCTCTGAGGGACAGCTCAGTCACCCCCAGGCAATCTTACAAAGATTGCTGGTTTATCCCAGCTAATCCTGCTCCAGATTTAGTGTTACACTCACACAATTGTACTGTATTTCCTTGGTTGAACTGCACAGAGAGTGGGGAAGGTTTGGGCTGCAGTGGGATGTCACTGGGTTCTTGTCACAAAGGCTGAATTCTGGCCTTTCATAAGAGAGTGGCTGGCTCACAAGTAGGTACAGAGAACAGCTTTGCCAGGTAGGAGTAAATGTGTTTTAAAGGAGAGATTAATGAGTTTGCATTTCATATACAAATAGTAAAGCCATGATCAATCAGACCTTTATCCCATATAGTTTTTTGTGGGAGAGCACAGAGAAATTGAATGCAGTTATACTGAACCTCTGATTTCTCCAGCCTTGTGCATCCCTATCCTAAGATGAGTAAGGAAACCTGGTTGCCTGTTAGACATAAGCATTTTTTCATTTCCAAGTATTAGCAAAACTCTGAACATAACTCCAAAAGGTAAAAGCTTCTTCTTAGAGAGGAAGAATTCAAGAGAATATGACATGTTTGGATGTCACTGAGGGGATGACTCTGTACGTCTGCAGCTCTCCTTGGCCTCAGCATTTGACTATAATCTCCATAAAGGTCACAGGCTGGTTTGGGTTGGATGGGACCTTAAATCTCATCTCATTCCACCCCCTGCCATGGGCAGGGACACCTTCCACTGTCCCAGGTTGCTCCAAACTTGGACCAGCCTGGCTTTGGACACTGCCAGGAATCCAGGGGCAGCCGCAGCTTCTCTGGGCACTCTGTGCCAGGGCCTAGCCACTCTCACAGCCGAGAATTCCTTCCCACTATCCCATCTAACCCTAGTTAAGTTCTTTTAATGTTTTATATGACCCCCCCCCCTCCAAACATAGAATGGACAACAGCAGCAGATCATCTTGAGATGTGGGAAAAGGCTGTGTTTCGTGTAGGCTTTTTTTAGGTGGTGTTTTTGTTTTTTCTTTTATTTTTGTTTGCTTGGGGGTTTTTTGTTTGTTGTTTTGATTTTGGTTTGTTTGGGGGTTTTTTGTAAAAGGAAACAAAATAACTTGCAGCAATGTTACAAGTGTTCTTCAGCTTCAGTTGAAGCAGATATTGAAGCTCACTCTGTCATGGTACTGGCACTTGTCTTGCTTTCTCTGTGTGTACCACTGGCCCAGAAATGCACAGAATGCTGCTCTGACATCCTGGTGTCCATTGTAGTGCATACTGGCCTTAATAAAGCCAGGTCACTTCACCTGTATATGAAAGGATATGGTGGAAAACTGACATAGCAGGTTAGATTAGTTCAACATCCTGCCTTTGACTTCAGCCAGAAGTGCTGCCTTCCAGGACGGGCTCACACACCAGAATTAAATCCTTCAGCCACGCAGTTTCTCCTTCATTTCACATTTATGCAAATTCCTCCTTGCTGGTTCTGGTCACATCAAAGCTATTGCAGTGAGCCAGGACAACAGTCCCTGCAGCCCAGACTCTGCTCCTGACAGCAGTTGGTTTGTGGAGGAGCAGTTGCAAAAGTCAGAATAACTTCAGAACAGTCTTCCACCTCCCACACTCTCCTTGCTTCCAGCAATCAGGAATTTAGGAGCCAGGAGTTATATTTAACCATTGTTCTTAATAGCCACCACTGTGGCCAACTTCCATACGCAAATCCTGGTTTGATTTCTGCAATACCCCAGGGCAGTGTGTTTAAAAAAAATAGTTATGTGCTTTGTGCAAACCTTTTTTATTAGCAAATGTGGAAGCTTTTTGAAAGTGTGAACGTTCTTAAGTTAAAGTTAATGCCTTTGCTGTTCTCAGATGTATTTCTTTTTATTGCTTTGAAATGTTGCTTTACATTTCATTGCTCATTCCCTGATGGCTCTGTTGTGGTGATAATGTTAGAGAATGAGGAGCAGTGTGTCAGTGCCTTTTTTTATTTCTAATGTTGAATTCTTCAGCATAAATTCATAATCCTCCCTTTCACAGACTCCTATGGACACAGCTGTTAATTAACGGGATTTCCTGGCTAACCTTTACATTGCAATTTTCTGGTCCTGTTCAGATCAAACATGAGCAATGGAATAAATCCTTGGAGTGCTCCTCACGCTGTGCAATGCCACCCATGCAGGGGAAGAGGCTGGGAGGTGGATTCCTGCAGAGGTGGCAGTGCCTTGGCCCCCTTGGGAGCAGGGATGTGTTCCTGGTGCCCCAGCACCGTGTTTCTGTGTGTGTCAGAGCTGGCACAACACCATTGTTGTGCCCTCTTCCTCCATTCCTCCTCCTCCTTCCCCCTCATCCCCCACATCACTGCTCTCCCAGGCACCTGGTGCTGCTTCCATCATCCTCACCCATTACCTTTCCCTTCTGGAAGACAATCCTTGTCAGGGCTTTCTTGATAACCCTCCTGCATCCTCCCTTCCTGACCAAGTTCCTTCTCTCTCTTGCAGCCACCCTCATGCCCCAGTCTCTCTGCCTTGGGCCCTGCTAGGATGGTGCCACATCAACTGTGGTCCCCCCAGGGCTGCCAGCACTTTTTCCCCTGCTGATCCTCTCATTCCTTCCCCTGGCACAGGCTCCACTGCCATCCGCTCCTCAGAGCACTCATTTATGCAACTCCACAGCCACTTGCTCCACACGCCCACCCCAGCCAGGCTCCACTCCCACCCTCCTCCCAGCCCATCTCCAGGGCTTAGCCTGTCCCTCTGGAGCAGAGAGCCAAGAAGGGAGGCACTTGATTCCAACAGGACTTCCTGCTCCCCCATGCTTCAGGCAGGGGCCAGCATTCCAGGGGAGGCTTTGTTTAGGGGCCATTGGAGGTTGCTACCTGGTGATAATGACTTGCTTGTTCCTGTGTGACGTGGATATGGCAGGCAGCCATCAACCGAGGAGCCCAAAAGGGAGGTTCCTCCCTGTGGAGGTCCTAAGAGATGCTCGCTTGTCCCCTTTGGCTCCCTAGGGACCAGCTGCTTGTGCTGGGCTGGCTGGGGGCCTTGGCATGTAAAACTGGCTTGTAAATTGGGTGCCTGGGTGAAGAGGACTGGATCTTTCCTCTGGCCTCCTGTCTTTTGCTGTAGTCCTGCCCCTTCCCAGTGTTATTTCAGTCTCAGACTTTTCTCCGGATTCTTACTTTAGAGTTGATTTCCGGTTTCAGTCCGTTGTCCCTGACTATTCCTAAAACCTGCAGCTCTGTCCCAGCCTGCTGCTTTCCTCTAGGTCAGCTTTTATTCCTGTGATCCGCTTTGATCCATGTGCCCTGCCATGGGAGCTATTAGGATGCAGGAGGTGAGAGCCAGCTTTCCAGCCTTCGTAGCCTTTGATTCTTCAGACAGTCCAGTCTGACCAGTAGCAGCCAGGCATACCAGCTGCTGGGAAAGGTGTGGCAAGGCCCTAGGTCCCACTGGATTGCTCTGTGCAGGCAGTGAGAAGCTTGTGTGCAGGGCTTGAGCATGTGCAAGAAGAAGATTGTGCCAGATTTCATCAAGTGTTTTCAGAGATACGCACTTTTCCCACTAGAGTGTATTTTCTCTCCCATTAGGGCGGATTTTCTTTTCCACTTAGGCTGGATTTTCTTTGAAAAAGTGAAAGGTTCCATCCTTGTATAAGAGCCCTTCTTTTCTCCTCCTTCTTCTCCAAAATATGAACATAAACACAGCTTTTCAGTAAGATTGGTTTTTAGTGTTTGCTTTAAACTGGTGAAATATGTATTTCCCTTGCTCATTCTTGAATATTTTTGGACAGCTGTGCCAGCTATTTTCCAGAAACAGTTTGTGCCAAATACCCCTTAAAGAGAATTAAAGTCTGAACTGATCATCTTTGCCAAAATTTTAGGCCGCTGGAAACAAGTTCTTAAAACTGGAAGTCCCGGACATTCTCAGGGGTGATGCAGCCAGACCCACTTATGTCACTCTCTCCTTTCCTGCTTCAAGCATCCTCATCCTTGCACCTACCTTTCCCCAGGGCACAGGGTGCTGCATGTGCCCTGCTTCCACTGCAGCAGGGTTTTTCCCTTCTCTGATCCTTCCCAACTCACCCCATGCTATTATTCTCTTGCTGGAACTGAGCTGAGCTTAGCTGAGAGGGGCTCTGCTGGCGCTGGCCTGCATGGGCGACCAGCAACAGCTCCGCTGCTCTCTGATTTCCTTGCACATGTTTTGCTGCCCTGTGGTACCTGCTCCCTTCCCAGCTGCCAGTCCAGCTGTGGGATGTGCTGTTGAATATTTACTGTGCTCTGAAGGACGTGATTTTGTGATGTTTTACAGTGCTTCATTTGGTAGAAGTAGTGACCTGAGCAGTCCCTACATTTCAGCCAGTCGCAGTCCATCTCTAGCTACCTCACCCACTGCCATTGGCTCATCTACCTCCCCGGGCACCCCGTGGCAACCTGTCTCTTGCTGTCCCACATCTCTCGGTGTGAACACTCCTGCATCAGCCCGCCACTACACCAGGTAACGGCCCCCAGTGGAGATAATGCTCCAAAAGTCAGCATTTGGGTTGGAAGTTCTGAGTTCCGGAGTAGATTAGGGATTGGAGTTGTGCTTCCACATGGGAAGCAGTGATAAGCAGTCCCAGAGTGATAAGCAATGCCAGGATGGTGGTGTTGGACAGTTCCAGCAGTGGGTGTGACTGGCAGACAGGTGACAGCTTGCAATGTGTCCCTTGTACCCTCTGTCCATGTGACGCAGCGCGTGCTCAGGCCACCCTTGGGCGCTCGGTGTACAATCTCTTGGAGTTCCTTCTTTCTGCTTATTCATCAGGTACATTTTTCTAATCATTTTTGCTACGAACAGGGATGTGAAGACTATTGATTCCTCCTGCTCATTCTTCTCCAAGTTGTGTAAAACTCATTTTACTGTGGCTGTTCTCTACAAACACATGAGTGTAAAGCGAGGAGGATGAACTGTCCATGCTCCCTCAAGGAGGTTGGGCTCAGTCAGCACTGGAGTTCACTTGCTTTGCTTTCCATATGTCTTCTCTATTTCAGAGCCCCTTTCAGGCAACAAACTGATTCTGCTGTAGAGAAAAACACAGAGGGCAGTTGTGCCAGCACCCCTCTAGGTGTAATCACAAACCGTGCTGTGCTCGGCGCTGCCAACGGCACCGCGAATGCCGGGGCTGCCTCCGCCCCGGGGAAGGACCTCTCGGCTGAGGAGGCCAGGGAGCGCAGAAGGTCAGTGAGCAGTGGGCTCTGGTGTTCCCCTCCATGGGCTGCTCTCACATGGTGGTGATGGTGGGGGTGTAAGAACTGCTTTTTAGGTGCTCCATGGAGTTCCCAGGCTGCTGTCCCTACTCTGTCTGAAGGTTTTGAACTGAGTAATTACTAGCTTGTAGGTTAAATTTAGTTCCATAATTTTCTACTTGTCTCTTCCACCTCTGAGCCTTTTTCTTTGGTACTAATCTCAGCTCCTAATCTCAGCCCCATCCCAGTGTGTATTCAGGGACGGGCGGCAGTGCAGCCCCTTGCAATGGGTTCTGTATAATGAAACCCATCCTAAAAAGACCATTGTACTGAGATACAGTCAGATAAAATCTGTCCCTCTGATTCTGCTCAGCTGTGTTTATTTGTGCCCTGATGGAGACATCTGTGCTGCGCAGGTCCCTCAGATTCCCTCTGCAGTTAGTGGGAGAAAACAAACATTCCTGGCGCACGTAGGTGTGTGACACAGGAGGAGATGGACTCCAGCAGCAGTGATTTGATTGACTGGAAAGGCCAGAAGTAGGAGTCTGCCATGTGCAACTGAGGCCATTCCAGCAGTAGCAGTGTTGGGAATGACTCTGACTCCAGCTGGTGGTATCTCTTTATGATCACATGGTGTTATTTTAAGACTGGGGAAGTAGAAACCTGGGGAGCCAGAGCTCTTTCAAAGGAACTTTACCCTGTGCGTTAATTACAGAATATGAAATGATCCATATATTCTTCTTGCAAACAGGTTAACTTTTCCATAATCTGTCTCTTCTAATGGCATCAATGAAAGCAAATAGTAATAAATAAAATGCAGCAATGAACTGAGTGTTTCTAACCAGCAACAAGTTCATGCAGAGTATATAGTGCTTGGATTCTTCCAAACTGTCATAGTGATTTATTGAAATACAGCCCTTCCTGAGTGCAAATAGTGCTCTGACACATCTTAAATGGCCTGAGGACAAGAGATGGCAAAAGCAATAATGGGAATGATCAGTCTACAAGGCTAAAGGTGGTGGGGCTGAGATGCTGCTTGGCTTCACCTCCAGCACATCCAAACAAGGTGGTCTGTGCTGTTGGAAAATACTCAAACTTGTAATGAAGTTTGGGGTTTTTTTCCCAAAGCTAGCACAGGAAGCGTGTGTAAGGTATTGGAAATGTTTGAAGGAGCCACTTTCATCAGCTTTGTGTTCAAGGACAGTTTGCACTGCTCACTGCAGGGTATCTTTGGTGTATCTTTGATGGGTTAGCCCTGGAAGTGCCTCTGTGTGCTCCTGTTGCTTTGCTGGAGGTCACTTGGCTTGGGGTCATTTGCAATTGAATCAAGATGAGCTGCCGGAAGATACTGCCAGTGCCTAGTGAGGCTGTGCAAGAGAACAGAGTGAGTATTATGCTCAGCTCTCACTTCAGACCTTTAACAATTGTCTCTTCATTTTGGCAAGCCCAAAATCAAGTTGCAGAAGCAGATTTTTCCCTGCCGAAGTGGGCTGCACAAAGTCCCCCCAGACTTCTGGCACTGTCTGCAGAGAACTGGACTGGGATAGTTACTTGTAGATGCCAAAAACCACATCCATTAATATTACTGCATTGGCATTTACTGCCAAATCTGTTTCTATAAATAATACAGAAGATCTGTTTGTCTCCTGCATTTTTATTAGAGAGCCATCTCCTGTGAATTATGGTAATGTAAAGAGAAAACACTAGAAAATTCCACCCACCTTTAACTGATGCTTTGAAACTACTGAGAGAAAAAATGCCCAGAAGTGATGCATTGTGCTCACAGGGGAGGAAACCATACTGATGAACTTAAATCCTCACAGTGGCACAAAGTGACTGGGAGCTGCCTGCACACTGGAACTAGGAGATGTGGACCCAGGGAGACAGGAGAAGTGACCTAAATGGGAAAAGCTTATTTGGGAAGGAGACCAATTCCAGTAAAATAAAATAAAAAGGCAAATGGCACGCAGTTGTCAGGGCAGTGCTGTATGGATTTCAGTTCCCAGTGGCAGCTGTTGCAGGAGTGTTTGGGTTGCTTTAGTGTTTCCAAAGTGCCAGCTTGCTCTTAGCAACAAAAACATAAACAGGCTGATCATCTAATATTAGATCATAGGGATCTCTCTGAACTTGTGGCCTTAAAATTATCTCTGTGAAGCCAAAAGGTTAAAACAGAAGAAGCTGCTTAGAGCTAGAAAGGAACGACTGGCAGAGTGCTCTGGAGTGCTGGTTTGCATACTGTGGTGGCCAACACGCCTTACCCTGCCCCACCACAGCATTTGACCCACGGTGGTTCACCTGCTCCTTCTTTTCCAGCTGAATTGTTCAGGAAATGCTCCAGTAGCTGGGAAATAGTGTAAATTACAAAGGGGAGGAAAGAACAAGGAGCAGAGGGACAGCAGAGCAGAGGTTGGTTTGAGGTGTGCGATGCCGTGTGGTGCCGGCCGGGCCATGCCAGGGCTGGGACTGCATGTCCTGGAGGTTCAGCCTGGCTGCTGCCACATGTGTTCCATGTGTCCTGCTGCACATCCAGCCTCCATAGCTCCACTGCAGTGTGCTGCTTCTGGCAGCTGGAAATGGGCCATCTCCCACAGCCAGGGCTCGTGCCAGGCAGTTTCTTTTGGGTTTTTCCTGGGAATTTCGGAGCTGCTGATGAATGGTGTTGTCTGGCCATTTGGATGATGTCCTGCCAAAAGCAAATTGTCTCCCATTGTAAATGTGTTTGTCCACTGAAGTCAAAAAGCTGTGGCTCTGCTCAGGGTGGATTTCAGCTGTGTGGATGTTGTGGCAAGGCAGAACTAGGCACCCTGTTCTTGGCAAGGCAGAACTAACAGCTTCTTCACAGCTGCTGGGTGCCTGCAGGTGGTGGGGAATGGAGAGTCCTGTTGGTTGGAGCCCAGTGCTAGGTTATCTGCCTTCATCCAGGGTGACAGCGGCCTCTAGTGCCACCAAAAGCTCCTTCCCCAAGTTCTTTGCACCCTTGTCTGTGCAGGTTCAATGCCAGGCTCTGGTCATGGCTTCTCCTGGGAGTCCTGCAGCACAGCCTCTGCCAGAGTACTCCTGGTGTCACAGGGCCAGGCTGCTCAGAGCTCTGTCCCCTGGACATGGCAAGGGGCTGCAGGACTGGCTGCTGCCATACTGGAATGTCATTTGTGCCGTGAGATATCTGTGCTGGAAGGAAAGTATGGGAGATCTGGCTGAAGCTATTCATACTCTATGGAAGTTTTAGTTCCCAGAACAGCTGGAAAGGCAACCATGCAGCCCATAGCTGGCACATGGGGTGAAACAGGCTTTGCCCGAGAACTTCTGAAAGGTAAGTCTGTGCTCTCAGTTATGTGGCCAGTTTAAAAGGACTCTTGAATTTGAAATATCTCCTGGTTTGGCAAGAATGAGGATTTTAATTTAATTTTAGTCTCCCCTCCCACCCCCCCGCACACACAGTGTGTTTATACAACTGAATTCTGCCATTGTGTGTTTTCTTCCTGTTCCTCAGGAAGGTTCCAGCAGGGTGCTTCCAGCACTTGCTATCAGGCACACTCTTACAGACAGGAAATTCATCTCTTGTCTCCTTACTTTTTAATTTATTCTGGCCAGTTTCTCACATAACTTGAAGTGTCCAAGGCCACGTTGGACCAGCCTTGGAGCAACCTGGGATAGTGGAAGGTGTCTCTGCCCATGGCAGGGGGAAAAAGAAATGAGCTTTAAAGTCCCTTCCAACCCAAACCATTCCATGACTCCATGATAAATCCAGAGTAGGAGTGAGGTGGGCTTGTTTTCTGGGCAGCTTTGGGGCTGGTGGCTCTGCTCAGCCCATGCCTTCTTGCCCTCCAAAATTTCTCCTAGAAATCTTTTTCAGCTGAAGGAAGTTCACTGACGTGCTGGGTAAATGTGTTTGGTAAACACTTTCGTTTCCTGCTTCATTCCCAAGAGGAATTTTTTTTTATTCTAAGGATCCAGCTACTAATTATAGTAGCATATATTATTAAGATATTAATACCTGAATCCTCCTCCACAGTACTGTTAGATGAACAATTTTTGGCAAGCCCTTTTACCTCGTGATTCTTGTCCTGTGGGCATTCCGAGTGTGTCTCCTCTAGGACAAGCACGGATGTGTCACCTGAAATGTCTGTTCACACTTACGAGCTGACAAATAGAATAAAAGCCCCTGATCTCTGTGCATCTCTATGAGATTTGTGTTCAAGGGGTATTAAAATGTCGCTTGAGAGGAACTGGTAGAAAAAGCTGTGAGCATTAGCTCTGCCACCTTTTTTTTAATAGCATTTGACTCTACAATCTTTATCTCTGACTGATGTAGAACTCAGTGGTCCAAATCTCCTGGGAAAGGTCCCTTGGGAAGCAGAGCAGTGGGATGCTCATGCGAGGAGCTGCTACAGGGCAAGGGAAGGATACCTGTCCACACTACACAGTGAACAACAAGAAGTTAAGAGGTTTCTCTCTCTTGTGAAGAGCTGAGCGATCATCTAGCACCTGCTGTGACAGCATTTCTCTGCCACTGCCTCTGCAGTTAATCGCTTTCAGATAAAGTTGTCCCTTTTTTCAAAGGCTGCTGGTGCAGATGACGTGGGAGGGCAGGAATTCTGCTGGCCATGGGATTGTCCATGTTGGGAAGAGGCGAGATTGCTCCTGGTGGATCAGAAATCAGGCTGCATTTTTATTTGGAGTAAGGTCGAGGTGTGGGCTGGGGTCAGTGCTGTTTCCTGTAAGGGCGGCGAGCAGGTGTGTGCTGCATGCTCAGCTGCCAGGGCTTTATCCACCCAGGGCTCAGGGGAGGGGGGGGTGGATATTTTGGCATTTGTTTTGGGCAGGAGAGCCCAGGCTGTAGGTTGGCCTGCTAACAAAAGCAGGAATCCATGCAGGATTCTTCAGGAATGGTCAAGGAAAGGAAGCAGGGACCACTTGAGCTAAGCACTGTAAAAGAACTGCAGCTTGGCAGCATGGAGCAAGCAGAAGGTAAAACTGCCTTTCCCCAGCCTCATCCATACCGAGTTTGTGTGCAGTTCCTCTTGGCTTACTAATGGGAACCACTGCCCTGCTGCATGCGCTTCACCCTCGGTCTAACAGCAGTGGTGGCACCTGCGGCTCTGGTGCCATCCCAGTGCCATTGCCTGGATGTTCAGGGTCTGGTCTTTACTAACTTGGACAGGTTCAGCTACTTCTCTGTGCCCAAAATGGCCATAAACCCAAGGATGTCCCTGAAATATTTGTAGAGATCCTGTGTGTCACTGCAGCTGAGAGCTAATTCAGCACTAAATCAGCTACTCTGTTAAATTCTGTGCTTCACAGTATCAACCTGGGGATGTGACAGGTGGAGGAGCCAAGGAATCCTGGTAACTTCCCTGGGTTTTCTATTTGAAAAGTTTTTGTTCAGACTTAATTGATCTTCTGTCCCTGAGAACAGTGGACACTGGAAATTAAACCAAAGCCACAGGCTACGAAATTGCAGTGGAGCTCAGTAGGAAATGAAAATTTTTGATACATTATTAATATTCAGTGATATTTTGTGTAATTCAGCTGAGGCTGATCCGTGATCTTGTTCCTTGGCACTTCTCAGGCGTCTCCTGCTCCCACGAGGTGGCAGTGGAAGGCTGCAGGGATGCACTTTGCAGGTGAACATCGCTCCTCAGGCTTTCTTAGTTCAGTAGCTGGACCTGCTTCATCACAAGCAAGTTTGGATTTTACTTTATTTTTTAGTTGCAAAAGACAATTTCCCAAATACTCAGATTTTTGCCAAGTTAATTTTTTCCCTGGAAATTTCCTGTTTCAGACTGTGTGAAACAGCTTTTGGGAAAGCTGTAACAGGTCTGTTTGAAGTTGTTTAAAATGTCAAATGGTGTTGGTTCCATTGAAAATGAGGGGGATGCTGGCAGAGGCAGGACATTCATTTCCTCCATCAGTGGCAGGAGGTGGAGTTCCATCCTGCTCCAGTTTTTGCAGCAGACTTTTAATGGAAGGATGCAGCTCCTGAAAACTGTAGACAGTGCATGTTTTTCCCTGTCACGGTGACAACCCACTCAGTGCTGTGTATTGACTCCTGAAGCCCTGTGCTGAGTGCAATTCCAAAATATTCCATCCTGTTAAGCTTTGCACTTGTGATGGTCCCAGCTGACACATTCAGTGTCTCGGGGAGAGGTAATGCTGTCAGTTCAGGTGTTGTTGGCTGCCTCTGCTTTGGGGTTGCCTCACTCCTTGCTTTTCTCTTACAGAAAGAATTCCTGGATTTTTTTGTTTTTTAAAACACATACATGTTCTCTTCTGGCAGAAGTCTAAAGGTCTGAGTTCACAGCAACAGCTGAGACAGCCAGTTTAGGGAATGTGATCACTGTGATGTTTGTTGCCTTTTTACTCTTTACTCATTTTACCATAATGCTGAGTGACATTAATTAATGGGAAGGGATTACATAGATCATTAAAAGCTTCTCATCTGTGTGCTGACTCCCCCAGCCCCAAACTTTGTGAGCTCTCTAGGAGTACCAATGCTGTATTTTACTCCTCTGCCAGAGGGATTGCAGGACTATGTTCCCAGCTGGATCTGCAACCCGAGCACTCCTCACCTCATATTGGAGCAGTCCAGGCTGCTGGGGAGGCACAAAGAGCTGCTGTGGGGACACAGTACAGAAGGAGCAGCTCTGCTCTCTGAGAGACACTCACAGAGCTGAACATGGAACCATGGAATAGTTTGGGTTGGGAAGTTGGTCAGGACCTTAAAGCTCATCTCATCCAACTCCTGTCATGGGCAGACCAGACCAGACCAGGTGGCTCCAAGCCCTGTCCAACCTGGCCTGGAACAGTTCCAGGGATGGGGCACAGGAAGGGACAGGCAAAGTCATCCAGAACTCCCTGGTGGGAAGAGTTCTTGTAGCCTCAGCTGTCATACGTGTAACCTCACCCCATTGTAAATGTCCCGCGGAAATGGGAGTTCTGCAGGGATAAAGGGAGCTGGTTGTTCTGATTAACAAGTGACAAAGATCACAAGTCTCTTAATCTCTCGGATCAGCACCTGAACATGTTGAGCAAAGCAGAGCTCTGGGAAATAATGAAGTTAATCTGCTGCTAGTGAACCTGCTAATCATGCTATAACCAAAGGGCTGAAATTCAGACACTGAAACTTGCACAAGCTGAGAATTCACAGTTCAGATTGAAACACAACGACAGCTCCCAGCAGCAAAGGCCTGAAAATGGGGGATTCTCAGCCAAGACTTTTTGAGCCAGCTGTGAAAGGCTTTAGGACTTTGATCTTGTTATCCCTTTGTCCTCAGCTTATTAAATAACTCTGCATTGTCAGGCTGTCTCCCTGCTCATTCCCAGCTCCAACATTTACAGAGTCTGATATGTTAGCCTTCTCTCCTGCCTGTCGAAGGGTCTCTCAGAGCACATCCAGCTCCTGGCAGTTTCTCTAATGACTATTTCCAGTTGCAGTGGGCTTATGGACAGAACATGTCAGCACAGGGAGAAATTCAGGAACTGAAACCTGTTGCTTGGATAAAAGCAGGAAAGTTTCTTTTTCTGACTGTTTCCATGTAGTTGCCAATGATTGACTTGCTGCTGGGGACATAGTTCATTATCTGACTTAAGGAATTGTATTTTGGGAACTGCTGTCAGCATTGTTGCCTGCAAAACTTGCACTTGCTTCTCCTCCCTCCTCCAGCTTATGGATAGTTATTTGCTAATGGCAACTCTCCAGTTTGTAGGACTGCATTGCTGGGTTGCTGTACTTTTCCAGTTGTTTCCAGGGGATCACTATCTGTACTTGAGGCTTTTGCCGACCTTTTCTTTTCTTTTCTTTTCTTTTCTTTTCTTTTCTTTTCTTCTCTTCTCTTCTCTTTTCTTTTCTTTTCTTTTCTTTTCTTTTCTTTTCTTTTCTTTTCTTTTCTTTTCTTTTCTTTTCTTTTCTTTTCTTTTCTCTTCCTTTTTTCAGAGTGCACGTGAGTTTTTAATATACATACATGTGTATATAAATATATATATGTGTGTGTGTGTGCCTGAGAAATAGATGTGTGACAAAGACTTCTTAAATCACTGCAGTGTTTGGAATAGGGATATTGTACTCTTCTTAAGAAGAGAGATTTCAAACATTTTAGAGTCTAAATAGCCACAAGACCTTCCATGTGCTGAACACACCTGCTTGTGCACAGGGAGTCAAACCTGTGCCTAGCTCCCCTTACGTGTGTTACCTGGATCTGGAAGGGCCAAAAGGCTGTCCTGGCTTCCAAGAAAACTGGCACTGTTGGTTCTGGTCTAGTGAGTGTGGTTCAGAGTCCTAAGCTAGAAAGACATCAGAGGATCTGGAGAGGGCCCAGGAAGAGCCTTCCTCTAGAAGAGCCCCTTTGAGCCCAGCCCCGGTTCATGACCAGAAGAGTCTCATTCCCAGAGATTGGGAACAACTGTAATGTTGAACCAGTTACTCTGTGCAACTCATGTTCTTACTGTGCTGGCTGCAGGACCTAGATTTTTTGGAGAATGACCTGACAGGGATAGAGGGAATCTGTCATGGCCCAATATAGCTCGTGTGGGGATATATTTCAATTTTCAGTCCTGACAGCTGAAAGAAATTCCTTGAACCCACACTGAGAAGAGGACAGCTGTCGGACTTGGTGAATGTTTAGCCTCCAAATTTGTTGCCAGGTTTTCACAGAATGCCAGGAAGGTTTGGGTGGGACGGGAACTTACAGCTCATCTAATTCCAGCTGCTGCCATGGGCAGGAACACCTTCCACTAGACCAGGTGGCTCCAAGTCCCATCCAACCTGGCATTGAGCACCACTAGGGATGGGGCAGCCACAGCTGCTCTGCCATATGTAGGCGATGTAAAACTCCAAGTTTTGCATGATCTTGTTGTTCCCTCTGGGACTGGATGATGTTCTGCCAAATGACTCCATGGTGGTGAATGGTGTTTGCCAGAAACACTTCAAGCTCTGAGTGTCTGAAAGAGTTCAGGACATGCAGGAAAGGAGACCAGTGTAATAAAAGAATTATCAGAAGCCTGTGTGTTCCTTGGAGAAATTCATCTTTTTTTCTTGTTAGCTGTGCACCAACCAACTCACCAACCATCACAACTTTTTTCTTCATCCTTCACCCGTCCTTTGGGAGGGGTTTCTCCTCACAGTATGTTCCTTTCTTTTCCTCTGGCCAGGGTTCTTTAACATACAGATTTACTCCTGAATTCCTTGTTTATCAGCCTGTATATCCAGCCTTCCTATTTCCCCAGGTTGAATCTCCCCTTCTGTTAGTATTATATTGCAGCTGCCTTGACACAGTGATGAGTAGTTGGGATCCATGTATGTTTTGCACTGTCCTTGATGAAAGAGCTGACAGAGAAAAATAGGTGTTTTCTTGAAAATAAGCAGAATTAAGTGGGAGCCAGGTTTATCAATCAGTCACCAGCTTTTTCCTTGCTAATACACAAACCAGAAGCCTGTAGCTCTCTGAAGGCAGCAGGACACACTTGTCTCTGTCTGTGGGAGCTGTAAATTTCTGGAGTGGTTTTGCTGACTCACGCATCTTGAACAATTTCTATTCTTCTTGAATTTACAGTCAAAACTCTGGTAAAAATCTGTTCTGCTTTATATGTGCCTTGAGCTTGATGTGATGGCTCCTCTCTCTTATTTTAAGTTTTTCTCAGAGAAAGCGTATTGCAAGGAAACACAACACATAGGGCCATTCCTTTGAAGATCTGCTTGGATCCTGAGATATTTGCTTGAATTAATAGGATGACACAGGCACTGCAATTGAGCAAGCAGCATGTTCCTTTAAAACATAATTAAAAACTCTGTAGATGGTTCAGAGGCAGCCTCACACCCCATCTGATGCCTGTGCCCTGCAGCCTGCTGTGCTCTGCAGTGTTTCTGCTTTGGAGAGCAGCATGTTGCTGTGCCTGTGCCATCCAGCCCAGCCCTGAGCTGTATCTGACTCGCCATCTCCTTGCAGTGCATTTGTTCTCTCTCCTCCAGCCCATTTAGCACACTCAGGTCTCTCAAAATTCAGTTTGTAAGCAAAGCGACGCATTGTAAAATCTGTCTTTTCCCTCCCTTCCCTCCCACTTAAAAACCAAAGCACAGGAGATCCCAAGCAGGGCCTGCATTGGCAGCAGGATGAGGCTGCTATGTGCAGTTACAGGTGCTGAAAGCACAGCCTCTCCTTCGGCACCTGGAACAGGCTGCAGCTGCTCCCTCACAGAAACCAGCTCTGTCCCTGTGCAGTGGCTCTGCTGACTTGCCTCAGAAAATTTGGTTATCTCATGCTGTAAATGGCTTTGGGTGAGCTCCAGGACGGGATGAATTGTGTAAATGGAAAGAACCCAAAAGTTGGCGATCAATAGTGGCTGCAGCCCAGGCTGAGCTATGCTGACCTGCAGGATGTGCTCGGCTCAAGATCAAGTCCCTGTTACAGATTGCACTCCCAAAATTGCTAATGTTGCTGTAACATAACTGTATTTTTATATAAATTCCGGGAAAAAGCTTGGGAGGATGATGGAGTAAGAGACCCCAAAATGGTTTTTCTCATGCCATACCCGCAGGAAAGCTGTGGCTGAACTGCACCGAGGGAATCCTGCAGCCTCCTGCAAACTGCCTGTGCTGCCCCTGCTGCAGAGTTCTCCCCACACCTGCAGCTGACCTGATCCCCATGGATTTGCCAAACGTTTCCTGAAACTCATTTGAAAACCTGTTTTGTCCTCTCTATACCTGCAACTCCTACATACCTGTGTTCTCATTGCAGAGTAAATTCCACTGATTTAAATTCCACTGATTCAAAGTCATTGCAGTAAACTGCCTACTGTACTGAGCTACAAATTTACTTGGTTTATATATTTCAGGAATTTATTTTTTTTTACTACTGCTCTGAACTTCATTTGCAGTGTATTTTGCAAATGCCCTCTTCCTGTAGGTGGCTTATTGCTTCTGGCTGCTGGGCAAACAGCAGTGATTCTGCTTGTGTCAAAAGCTGCAGAAAATGATTATTGTTTCCTTAATGTGCCATTACCTGGACAGTGCACGCACTGCAGCAGGGAGAGCAGGAAAGCTCCTGCTCTGCAAAATTAGGAGTTGCACAGCTTTCATGCATCAAACAGCAGCTTTTTTTTTGTTCATGAAACACCAGATTCTTGGGAGACAATCATCTGTCTGAAGTGTAGGCACTTCCCATTTTGGCATATCCATCACAGCTTGTGTGTCTGTCTGGATAATCAATGGGAAGAAATTAGCTCCTCTGCAGTGCATCCACATGGGCTGTGCTGGAGGCTCCTCATGAAGGTGATAAATCACACCCTGGGAGTGCAGCTATGTGAGCCCTCAGCTGCGGATATCTCCATTGCCAGCAGCTCCCAGGACACAGTTGAGAGAATCAAGGAATCTCCTGAGTGGGAAGGGATCTCAGGGATCGCTGAGTCCAACCCCTGGCCCTGTACAGGACACCCCAACAATCCCACTCTGTGCCTGACAGCGTTGTCCAAACACTCCTGGAGCTCTGGCAGCCTTGGGGAGCCTGTTCAGTGCCCAGCACCCTCTGGGGGAAGAACCTTTTCCTGATATTCAACCTAACCCTCCCCTGGCTCTGCTTCATGTCATTCCCTCAGGTCCTGTGCCTGGTCACGGAGAGCAGAGATTGAAGCTGCCCCTCCAGGAGTCTCCAGTGCAACACCTCTGGCAGAGACTCCCACTTCTCTGCACTTTCCTTGGCCTCTGGAGATCAGGGGTGTTCAGGGCATAATTTATCGGGTCAAACCCTTACACCAGTTTCAGGTGAGAAGACTCTCACATGAACCCCACAACACCTGAGGAGCTGGGAAGTGACTGTCTGTACCTCCCACAAGCCAAGGAACCCCTGTGAAGTGGATTCTTCCCTGGGGGCCAGGCTGCATTTGCTGCACAGCTGAACCAGCACTGAATGCAGGTCCCGAGGCTGGATAAAACCTGCCATGGCTGATTAGTTTAGAATGATCCAAATTTCCTGATTGTCTGTGGTTTTCTCACAGTGCAGCACTTTAGTGAACTTTCTAATAAATGTCTTAATATACTGGATCATATGCAGATCCTCTTCAGCCCATTACCTTTTCCATGAAGGTGGTCTACTAAAGCCAGGAAAAGAGTCCAAGGACAAAGGAAGCGTTTTCACCTTCATCCCTCACTTAGCTCATTGCCCTTTGAACACATCCAGACTTCTCGTACACTGTTAACCTGGCAGAGATAGAACTGCAAAGAACATTCCAGCACCCTCGTCCCTGTACAGTAGGAAAGTGTGAATAGTCATTCCCTATTAACCAGGCTCTGGAGAGTCCAATTTAATTAACTGTTCATAAGACTGAAGCCTCTCCTCCAGCATAGAAATCATTTACTGCTGTGCACTCCCTGACTCAAAGCCCTGCCCAATTCCTCACCAGTTTCTCCCAGTGAATGCCAGGGCAGAGGGTGCCGTTTACGTATTTTCACGTGAGCAATTCTGTTGAATTCTCCCAGCTCAGATGAAATTCACTTATGCCCAGGTCTGTGTTTTAACTGTGGGTTTTTCAGTGTTAAGGAGCTCAGTTTACATAGAGTGTGAAGGTCATTTCTTTAATTTCATGGCTCTTTCCAAGGTGTGTCTCTCCGTGATGCCTGCAGTTCAGCAGTTCCTGGCATGATGGGTTTCATATTGATGAAGGCAGCAGATTGCAGGAATATGATCATGATTATAATGACAGGAAGGAGGGTCTGAGGAATGCACCAGCACAGGACTTCTGTTCTGCGACCTTTGTCTGAATGAGAGGGGGTTTGTGGGGAGTGGGGAGTGTTTTCTAATGATGCAATGACTTGGAATGGAGAAAATAATGTAGAGGATAGGTGCACCCTTTTAACAGAACATGTCCAACACGGAAGGGTTTATTTAGAGGCTCTGGGGAGAAGGTGCTGTGAACATACGTGTATCGTGTGCTCGTGGGGAAATTGTCCCAAAGCAACAGCAATAGCAGATGGACCTAAAATTAATTTTTGTCCATGAGAAAGAGAATAATAGCTCAGGAGTCTGCAGAGACAGGAAGACATATCATCTGATTTTATTTTAACCTCTTCTGCACCTTTGTTTTTTTTCCCAGGTCATATCTGACTCCGGTGCGGGATGAGGAAGCAGAATCACTGAGGAAGGCACGATCCAGACAGGCCCGGCAGACTCGCAGGTCTACCCAGGTAGAGAACAGAAATGCTCACATTTGTGGGTAGGATGAACAGAGCTGATGAATTGGTTGCCCAGAGAGGCTGTGGCTGCTCCCTCCCTGGACGTGTCCAAG
The DNA here is from genome assembly GCF_008360975.1 of Lichenostomus cassidix. Lineage (NCBI taxonomy): Eukaryota > Metazoa > Chordata > Aves > Passeriformes > Meliphagidae > Lichenostomus > Lichenostomus cassidix. Next base: position 781,315 of record NC_139506.1, read on the forward strand.
GCCAGGTTGAACGGGGCTTGGAACAACCTGGGCTAGTGGAAGGTGTCCCTGCCCATGGCAGGGGGTGGAATGAAATGAGCTTTAAGGTACCTTCCAACCCAAACCAGTCCATGATTCTGTAAATAGGCAGGATTTTCTCCTGCTTTTACATTATTTCTTAAGACAAGGGACTTGTCTGCACTCACACTGTTTTGGAGAGGTTCTGGAAAAGTTTCCTGCAAAAAGCTTTTACAAAACCATCCCCCAGACATACATGAGTTAGATTTCCAAGCTTTCCTTTCTGTACTGTACTTGCCTCTGAGTCTGTAGTGTGATCACATATATTTGGGTTGCTTTGGGTCAGTGATTATGTCAGGAGGCTGGGAAATACTCTAAAGGCAACAGAATTCTTTCCTTTCTCTTAACATAGGGATGAAACATGAGCCTGACCAGATGTGAGTCTGTGGCATTTTAAACTGACCTGAAAGACTGAAAATGTAATTTCAGGCTGGAGAAGTCTGCCGGGAAACTTTTAGAGCCCCTAAAGAGGCTCCAGAAGAGCTGGAGAGGGACTTTGGACAAGGATCTAGAGTGACAGGACAAGGGGAAATGGCTTCAACTGCCAGAGGGCAGGGTTAGATGGGATATTGGGAAGGAATTGTTCCCTGTGAGGGTGGGGAGGCCCAGGCACAGGGTGCCCAGAGAAGCTGTGGCTGCCCCTGGATCCCTGGAAGTGTCCAGGGTTATGTTGGACAGGGCTTGGAGCAACCTGGGACAGTAGAAGGTGTCCCTGCCCGTGGCAAGGATCAAAATGTGACAAGCTTTAAGGTCCCTTTGAATCCAAACCAGTCTGGCATTCAATGATTCTGTGCATTAATGGCAGCCTTCTGTTCCCTGCAGGGTGTGACCCTGACGGACCTGCAGGAGGCCGAGCGCACGTTCAGCCGCTCGCGGGCAGAGCGCCAAGTGCAGGAGCAGCACAGCGACAGAGCTGAGAGCGACGGCGGTGACAGGCAGGAGAGCCGCACTCGCTGGGGCAGGAGTGCGGATGAGGAGGTGATCCTTCTGCCTCAGTACCCCTGGCCTGAGAGCTAATGAAACCATTTAGGATAATTGAGATCAGGATAAATTCTTCGGGGGTTATTGTTTTATTCTGAGGGGGCGGACTATCTGGGAAGAGGTGCTGCTGACTGAGGAGCAACACTTCAGCACAAGGGAGGTGGATCTGGAGGGGCTAGAGCTTAGCTGTGCCTTTGCTCTCCTCTGGGAATTTCACCTTTGCTGTCTCTTGCCAGAAAATAAAACGGTGTAAATCCCAGAAAGTGGAATGAGAAGGCTAATGATAGCAATGTGGCCTGCATCCATCCTTGCTATGCAGTCTGGGCAGAGGCTTTGTGTTCACATTTTTCCACAGATACTCCATGTGTAACGGAAAGCTGGAGAGACCATTTTCTCCCCCTGCCACCACCTCTGTTTTTTCACTCTAAAACATCTATTTCTATTTGATAACTTGTTTGTCCTACCATCAGCTGTAGAGACAAAGGGATTGATCTCAGATCTCCCAGCTATGCAGGTTGCTCTTACACTGTAGCTGTACAATGATTTTAACATTCCTCCATATCTGATAGAATGGACTTGATCTGGCAAGTGCAGGTGATCACTTCCAGCCGCAGTGAAGAAAACATCGCGCTCTGAAAGATTATTGCATTCCCTGAAATCCAAAATCTGCTACTTCCTTTTCATTGTACTATTTTTCTGTCATGACTCTTTGTTTCTAGACCGTCTATCGGCGATTGAGGGGCCCGGCACAGCCTGACAAACCCACGACACCTGTGTCTCCTTCCACAGCAGCACCTCTGCTCTACACAAGTTCATACCTGACTCGAACAAATAAATATCTAGGCCTGGACTCTGTGAACCCTACAGATTTCAGAGGGGCAGCCACGGAGATGGAGAAAAATGGTATGTACCCGGAGAGTGAAGAACAGGCAAATCTTAAGGGGTTTTGTGTGGTTTAGAACTTCCAGTATGTACAGATAGAGAGGAAAAGTTTACTTGTTACTCTGAGGGGAAGCCACCACCTCACAAAACAAGTGTTACTTGCTTAAATTAAGTTAAACAAATCCCTTTTCTTGAAACAGAGAAATAAAAGGATATTTTCCATTTCTGATAAATACATGAGACAGTGATCCATGGAGTATTTAGATATTAGAACTGGAGAAAGAAGTTCCCCTAGTACAGTTTGTCCTCAGAATAGGAATAAGTCAGGATGACTTGGAGAGAGCTGGCAGCTGGGGTAACCTCCCTGGCTCTTGTGAAGGAAGGAGTGTGAGTGTCCAGCTGTAGCAGGACACTGAGATTCCATCTCATTTGGTTTAATAACTCCTTTGTAATATAATACCAGGCAAGATGACCTTGATCAGCTTGGAAGAACCCCAGAACCTTAGCAAAAACACAGATGTATATCACTGAAACCAAAGCAGTCTTTCTTTGCTTGGCCAGAGTGTGAAGGTCAGGATTCAGACGACAGATCCCTGAACAAACAGTCAATCCGAGAGCGGCGACGGCCAAAAGAGAGACGGAGAGGCACCGGCATCATCTTCTCAACACAAGATGTAAGTTTGAGTTCCGTAGAAACTCCAGGGTGAATTTTCTTCCAAGCTTCAGGCATTTTTTCCCAGTCAATTGATTTCCTATTAGTCCTTTCCTCTTCAGCTCTCTTTCAGGCACATCTAGAGGACTCGCAACCCTGTTTGGCCTGTGTCAGACCAAGCAGCAGGCTCTGGGCAGCCTGTTCCTGAGCCATATCATGGGAACGCTGCAGGATTGGGAAAGGTCCCACATGGGAGAGGAGAGATTCGAAGTCTCATTCCTTTAGAAGGAGGCCACAAGCCACCTGAAGTATTTTCAAATCTTTTGGGCCCAAATTTGTCTACTCTTTAGGCCCCCTGGGAGGAAGACAATAGGTAGAAATAGTCCCTCTCAGCACCAGGGAACAGTCACAGCAGAAGTGCAGAAGAGCTGTCTGTGTCATGGTCATTTCTCTTAGTCCTGGTCTCAGATGATTTCTTCAGTCTGAAGGATGAAATCCAACCCCCCAAACTTTGGTTAGAGCCTCAGCTAGGAAAGTAGATCACCTTTTTCAGGAGAGAGTAAGAATTATGAAATTATGGTTAATAAGTTGAGTTCTGAGTCAGCTGTGATGCCATGGTAGTTCACATTTGCTCCATGAAATCCTTGAGCACTTACAAAGGGCAGTGGCTTAGAGAGGCTGTGCAAGTACAAGATACCTGGGGTGATGAATCTTTCCACCTGGAGTCTAACTGAAGTGAAGATATTTTTGGAAGTCAATACTATGTGCATGTTTCAGATGTGCAGTTTTTCCAAGTTTGTTCCCTTAGTGTATTAGGGAGTTCCTCCTCCCAGCTCCTCAGAAGCATTAGAATGGCAGGAGCCATCTCAAGAGAGTTATTCTGTCCTCAGTACCAAGATCTTCCAAATGGCCATTAGGTCACCAAACCTGATCTTATAATCAGCCAAAAGCATCTGGATAGGCATTTCTTTTGACAGAATTTTTCTTAACTTTAGCATCAAATCATTTTTTCACTGAAAGGGTGGTCAGGGATTGGCACAGGCTGCCCAGAGCAGTGGTGGAGTCACCATTTCTGGAAGGGTTCAGAACACACATAGACATGGCACTTTGTGATGTGGTTGAGTTGACATGGTCTGTTTCGTCAGAGTTTGATCTCGGAGGTCTTTTCCACCCTTAATTATTCTGTGATTCTATAAACAATACATTATCTTCTTGTGATAAAGTTTTGTTGTCTCCAAAGCTGCCTAATTACATAGTTTGCCTTTCCTCCTAGGATGATGATGAAGTTGATGGAAATGAGGAAGTGAAGGAAACTCGGGTAAGTGAGACCGTATGTCTGAATCATTGGTATGTCACTCTTGGGTGTTGGTGGCAGAGTGTTCTATGCTTTTACTCTTGTCTGTAGGATAGGTTCATGCTCTGCTCAGGAGGATGGACAGGGAGGTGGTTCCAAGTAGCAAATTCCTTACTGATTTCTCTTCTGAAAGATAAAGTATATCTGCAGAGTGGCCTGAGTTCAAAGTTGGCACTTGGAGAGCTGCACAGGAGTTGTGGAGCCTGGTGGGAGTGCTGCAGTGGGGCTGCAGTGGGATCTCAGATGTCCTGGGCAAGGTGGGACCTTGGATCTTGGAATCACCCTGACGCTGTTATTTCGGACGTTGTATTTTGTATTTCTGAAATCTGCTCTCCTGTATCCTCGTGGATTTCTTTTCTTGGAGGAAGTGGTCTTCACAAGCAGTACGTCAGAGGTTGTTCCATGTTCCCCTGTTCTGCAATAGTCTTATCGTTCAAGGCCCTTTCTTTCCTTTTATAATAATTACTGAGTCCTTCCAAATTGCCTTGGTTTCCTTTGGTTTTGTCTGTCTTTGTCTAAAACACATTTGAGCCTGGCAACATGACTGACTGACAATGTCAAAGCTAAATACATTTTCAAGCTATTAAAGCACAATGTGGAAGACCTGGTAGAAAAAGCAAATGTAAGGCTGCATAGGGATCAGCCTGCTTGTGGGATGTTTCATTTTTGCTGGAAGACGTTAAACTTGGGGTAGCCTTTCCCTGTACTTTGCAATGCAGTAGAGTGATTGAAGTATCATTTAGTTGGAATTAACTGGTTCTTTGATGAAAATTGGCAATAACACTGTTCAGAGTCTGTTTTCTTCCTTGCAATATTCAGTCAGAATGCGGCAAAGTCACAGTGAGCCTTGCTGGGACCAGAGACTCATGTGGTGCTGGGATGGCTTTTAGCATGTGCTTATCTTTCCATGCCAGCCATTGCTTTCTCAGTGCTTACTTTGCACTTTATTCCACTTGAAATGTGAGATATTCCTGCTCACAGAAGCATCACCTGCTTTGAGGAGCCTAGCTCTTCCCACAGGAGTTTCTGCTCATCATAGTGCAGACCTTCGTGAAATCCTCACTGAATCCTGCAGGAAAGATTCAGCCATTTATCGTTATTAAAATTGTTTTGACATTTCTGCTGCCTCACAGTAAGACTGGAGGAGGGGAGTTTTGTAATGTGTAAAAAGTAATAACCATAATAGGGACACCTTGTTTCCAGCAGGCATGTTTGGGACTTGCTGGGAATGTCTTGTTCTTCTGGGAAGTTGTCCCAGATTACCTAAATTAAGACAAAAGAGTAGCTGAGGCTGCAGGTTTGGAGGCTTCCTGGAGTCTAGTCCTAAAATTGCTGAAGATTTAATTGAGCACAGTCCTCACTGCTCATGTAAATGGATAAGCTGCACTTTGGGAGAACCCAGCTGCCCAACATTTCAAGGTCACCCAGTCTCTCACAGTTAATGATGCTGGTTTTCGCCAAATTAACAGCAAGGATTCCTTTTGTCTTACATTTCATATGATTTTCTTGTGGGATCTATCTAACAGCAGAGCAACTTCCCATCAGTTCCATTAGCCCTGTTGTGCAGGTGCTTTGGGGCACCAATACTGTGGTTCCTTATGCACCCCAATGTACCTCAGACCTGGCTTAGGCTCTCCTCCCACTCTGCTGCAGCTGTTTTTCCCATTTTCCCAATCCTCTTGTTTTTATCCAGTTCCCAGTTTATTTTCTTCACTGCATGCCTCCAGCATCAAGTCACTTGGTCAGTCTTCCCTGGTTTATTTGAGATCCAGATCAGAGATTTCTGTCTTAACTGGCCATCACTTTGGCAGGAATCATGGAACTGCTCTTTGTTTTCAGTTCTAGTGCCAATAAAAAAGTACAGTTAATAATTATTAGTTCATCAACAACTATATTTCTAGAATGACAGGTGCCAAATGTCACCAGGTTGTGAACTTGAGCAGGCTGGAGTGTCCCACTTTAGTTGCAGAGCCCCAAAGACTCTGATTTTATAGGAACAGTTACATTTTTCCTCCAGTGTTTATATCTTGGCTGATATCAGGATGATTTTCATGGAAGCCAAAAAAAGGCCTTACTTGAAATCCCTCCTTCAAGCTCTCCAGTGCTGGAGACTAGCACAGGAAAGGTAAAGGCAGTTTTGGGAGAAAAAAAGAAGGAGCAAATACATGTTGTTCTAATTCTCAGAAGTGGATGAATTATTTTGGCTGAGCTCATGAGCACCAGCATGGGAATCCAGCCCAGACGCTTTGGCTGAGCTTTAGGCAACTGAGAGGTCTTGTAATGGGATGTGTCAGGATCCTCCATGTGTTCTGCTCTCACCCCGCCTCCCTCTCTGGGATGCAGACTGCCTGGATGCACTGTGGAAAGTTGGCAGAGCAGACAAAGTTTTATTGTGGAATAATAAGGAATAATGTTCATGGGTACAAAGGCTTCAGCTGGAAAAAGCCTCTGGGAAAGAAGCTTTTTGTGTGGTTCCAGTGGGAAGGAGCTGCGAAGGAAAGAGTTTCTGCATGGTCTGGGGCGACCTGAGCTCCAAGCAGAGGTGGGGGAAAAGCTTAGCTACAGTCTTGTCTCTGTTTCTCAGAAAATAAAAATCAGGAGAGTCTGGAAGCTCGTGTTAGACTCAGACTGAGCTGGGAGAGGCTGGAGTTGGGAAACCTTCCCTGTTCCCTCAAGCCACTGACTGCAAAATACCAGTGGGAATTCCAGTCTTCATAAGGCAATGAGGACAAATGCAAGAGTCAGTGCAGATGGGGATCAGTGGCCTAGTCCGGGATGCAACAGTTGGAGAATGATGATGAAGACTAAAGAGAATGGTCCAGTGCTCCATTTCAGAGCAGATTTTCCTTCTCCCTGTCTTTCACCTGACCCTGACTTAAAGTGATAGAACGTGTTACAGGCTGGTTTGGGTTGGAAGGGACCTTAAAGCCTATCCAGTTCCACCCCCTGCCATGGGACACCTTCCCGTATCCCAGGTTGCTCCAAGCCCAATTCAACCTGGCCTTGAACATTTCCAGGGATGCGGCAGCCACAGCTACCCTGGACAACTTCTGACGTTGCTATTGCACAGCAGGAGCAATTGGGAACAAATTTGGAAGAAAAGTGTATTTTAAATGACAGAGAATGGAGAACAAGTAGAAAATGTTTATAATCATAATTTAAAGGATTGTTTCTCCTTTTAGCTCTCTGCAGGATTATTACAAATGTACCTCACTCACAGGAGAGTTTGTCAAAGGAGAACTTTAAATTCAGAGGAAGACACTGAGTGTTGTGTTGGTAAAATAACAATTTCTGGGCAGTAAAAGTATCAAAGAAAATGCCTGTTGTCACGAACTGCCTCCAGGACAGTCTGTATAGCCCAGTATAAACCCCAGACACACTAATGGAATTAAGTTTTATGGAGGAATAGTACTGAAACGTTTGATTGTGAATTACGATTGCAGTAAGTAGATTAAATAGGCTCCATTCCTGTCTCCCTGCACTTTGATTTATGGAATGAACCACGCTCACTCTGGTTTGTAAATAAGTGTTCTGCCTACTTGTATTGTTACCATGAAATCACCAAATGCAACTGGGTACCAATATAAACTAAATCTCTGTCTTAAAAAGGCTGAATTTCTAAGCTTAATTCCATGAGTTCTAAGAGAAGACCAATGAACTGGCAAATTCCTTACGCAAACTAAATGTCTTAATGTTATTGCTGATTCAGAGCTATGACCTGGGAGTCCTGATTTTGGTGTGTCCTATTTTTCACCTATATTTTTGCTTTTAGTGCCATTTTATGCTTCCACGGAGGCTTGAGTTCACCTTTTGTCATCATGCTGTTTGCCTTTTTGTGAAAGGAGGATATGATGAATAACTAGAAGATCAGGAATAGCTTTTGTTAAGTGTTTTGTGAATGGCCTGTGGTAGCCTGACTGGGTGTACTGGTAGCCCTGGGAGTCCCCAGTTGTTACTGGCCCTTTCCCAGTGTCGTGCCAGCCGACCCTGTGCCTGTGAACTGTGTTTGGAAGCCAAGGAAGGCTCCGAGTCCTGCACTTTCAGGACTCACATTGCCTAATATGGTAAGGTATGTCTGCAAGAGCTGAGCTGTTTTGCTGAGATACAAGGGAAAGTTGACCAGTAGAAGGAACAAAATAGGTGAACTTCTGGCCAGCTGATAAGAAACTAAAATCCTTTCAATCCAGACAGTGCTATATGGTGGTGTTCATCCTATGCCTCATTGCTGCTGGCCCAGGGTCTCTTCTGGGGATTAAGGATATGAGTATTTTCCCCTGGTTTTACCCTTGAATGTTTACTTCTAGCAGAGATGTGGTGTGACGTGGGAGGGAAACCATCTGGCCCCTGTCCAAGGGCACGTAGGTGGCACCATGCGTCACTTGCATCGTGTAGTTAAATTAGAGAGCATTTAATTCTGTGTAACATAAGGCTGGGAGAGAGTGGCTCTGGTTAGTCTTGTGTATAAACAAATGGCTCTAATCGGCTGTGTGTGCTGCAAGGAAAGATCTTTAACATGTATAGAAATACGAAATAGCAGCAAAGTGCTGCAGGAAGAAGCATGAGCTGAGGCTTTGCCATAGAGCTTGAATATGGTGAAGAACATCCTCATCATGGTCAGAGTGCCCTGGATTCTCTGGGAGGTGGAGGGGGCAGACAGCAGAGAAATTGGTTCACATCTGCACAGAGGATCTGCCTTGTGAGTTCTCCAGCCCAATATGCTTGTGGTGTTTTTTCTTAACCTCAGTATGTCGCATCAGCCTGGGTGGCTGCTCTCTCTATTGGTGCAGTACTTCACCCTTCAGCCTGGCTCTGAGCTTCTGTTTACAGCTCTGGGAAAACATATTGTTTGTGCCTAAAGCTAAGTGATCCAAGTGGGTTATGTGACTACAGAGTTACAGCTAAATGCCTTCAGGTGAATTCCTCTAATTCACCAAGTTGCTGAATTACGAAGGTGTAATGTGAAGCAGTGATGGGGATGGGGATGAGTAACACAAAACCAGCTAAAATCTGATCTGCGAGTACTGGGAAGATGAAGCAAAACAGCAGGTCCTCCAGGAATGGTTTCCAAGGTCACAGACTCATAAGTATTTAAGGTAACTTTATGCTTTAGCATCTTGTTTAGTAGATTGCTGTCAGACTTGTGGTGCAGTCCAAGGTGACTGATCTCTCTCGCTTGTCATCAAGTCATTCCTCTGCAGCCATGGGCCTGGGGTTGGCCCTGCAGCAGCAGCCACCCACAGCTCCCTTGGCTGCTGCTGGCATTGCTGGGAGGCCTGTGCATTCAGTTCAGATGATACCAGTTTACCCCAGGCTCCTCTTCCTTTGCCCACATGGCAATTATTGCACAGGGCTCCCGGGATCCTCTTGCTTTCTTCCCAGAAGGAGCTGGGACCAGTGTGATAGATAGGGTGGCAGCAGGATCCATGACACATGTGTGCTTCTCTCCAGTGCTGTGTGGACACAGCACAGCCACTCTAGGGAGTGCTCACTTCAGAGTGGCTGTTAGCCCAGACCTGCTGGCCTGAGGGGCAGCATTGTCCTGGACCATATCCCAAAGACAGAATAAATCTCACTATTGTTTTATGTCTAATTGTGTTTATAATTTTTGGCTTTTTAAAGGTTGACAGTGTATGGTTGTGCTTACACATGTAATGGAGCATCCTGTCACTTTTTGTGGGAAACTGTCAAAATCTGTCACCTTACGATGTATTCAAAACTATGGAAAGGAGAAATATCTCTGACTGCTGAACTACTTGGAGCAGGTTCTGGGCCCCTCTGGGAGTTGATGATTGTACCTTAGTGTCAGTCATCCAGAGGGCTGGGGGAGGATGTCTCTCCTCACATGATTGAAGTCATCCTCCAAAAAATCTGATCTGCTGAATTAAAATTCCTGCCTACAGCGGTAGATGTCTGGGTGAGCCTTAATGGCTGTGTCATGGTGATGCCTTGGAGAAGGGGGACTGGGGCAGTGAGAGGGAGCTACAGCACATGGAACTGGGATGTATCATGCTCGGGCCCTGTCTGGCCCTTTTCCCCAGTGTGATGGGGAATTGCCATCTGGAGCACTGCATTATTGGTCTCAGCACAAGAAGGATGTGGAGCTGCAAGAGAGAGTCCAGAGGAGGCCATGGAGCTGCTCCAAGGGCTGGAGCCCCTTTGCTCTGCAACCAGGCTGGGAAGATGGGGATGTTCAGCTTAGAAGAAGCTCCAGGGAGACCTTAGAGCCTCTTCCAGTGCCTAAAGTGGCTCCAAGAGAGCTGGAGAGGGACTTTGGACAAGGATCTGGAGTGACAGGACAAGGGGAAATGGTTTCCCACTGCCAGAGGGCAGGGATAGGTGGTATATTGGGAAGGAATTGTTCCCTGTGAGGGTGGGGAGGCCATGGCACAGGGTGCCCAGAGAAGCTGTGGCTGGAAGTGTCCAAGGCAAGCTTGGACAGGGCTTGGAGCAGCCTGGGATAGTAGAAAGTGTCCCTGCCCATGGCAGGGGTTGGAATGAGATGAGCTTTAAGGTCCCTTCCAGCTCAAATCAGTCTGTGACTCTAGTATTCCATGGATGCTTCTCTGTGGCAAAGCCCCTGTGAAGCTGATTGTCCTTATCTCCTGCCATCCTGTGCAGGATGCTGCAGTCCCACATTTATGTAGTAAATTATTTATCTCCCAGACATGTCCAGAAGGACCAAAAACAGAAGCTGTATTGCCTCATGGCTAACAGAGAACTCATGAGTAATCTAAATTTGTTTGGAAAATTGAAGTAAAATTCTCTGGCGATAAAGTATCATTTGGAAACAACCACTGTAGGAAAAATGGTATGTTGCTGTGATGTGTGGTGATGTTGTTTGTCCCCTGTGTCTTTAAAAGGTCACTTTTTGTTCAGAGTTTATATCCTCCCACATGCTTCTCTTCAGAAAAAGCCTCATGTTTGGAAAGTCATTGTTAGTTTTGTGCTCTTGGACATGAAGTTCCCCTATGAGAAGTAACATTATTTAGCAGAAGCTGCTTCATTATTTGATATGTCAAAATGTTGAATTCTTAAGCTGCAGAACTCCTTCTGGCAGGAATTTCCCACCTGCACTACTTAATTTACACTTCATTGTTCATTATAGAGAGCCTGTAAGAAAGATGGAGAGGGACTTTTTACAAGAGCATGTAGTGACAGGACAAGGTGAAACAGCTCCCCACTGACAGAGAAGAGGTTTAGATCAGGTATTTGGAAAAAATTCTTCCGTATGAAGGTGGGGAGGCCCTGGCACAGGGTGCCCAGAGAAGCTGTGGCTGCCCCTGGATCCCTAGAAGTGTCCAAGGCCAGGCTGGACAGGGCTTGGAGCAACCTGGGATAGTGGAAGGTGTCCCTGCCCATGGGAGGGGGTGGAACAGGATGAGATTTGAGGTGCCTTCAAACCCTGGCCATTATGTGATTCAGCAGTACCTAGCAGGTACCCAATGCTGGACACTGTTGTGGGTGAGTTTGAGGGGGTGTTTTACATTATATAGACTTTTCATTGCTCTTAGATTTCATCTTTGGCAGTGGACATAACCTTCTGAACCCCAACGTCCTGCTGGTGAGGAATGGTCAGAAATAAGTTTGAAGCACAGTTAGATGCCAGTGTGTTGAAGTTACAGATTTGCCTGGCCAGTGGCACTGGAGTATTTTTGTGTGTCAGCTGTTCACTTCCACAGCTGAGCTGACAGACAGGTTTTACTGCCATGGAGTGGCTGTGGTGAGTACAGAGAATCTGATGAATGTAGATAAAGAGCAGAATGGATCATGACTATTGTGAGTGCCCTGAAATTTTTATTTCTCTATGTCATATTTTGGAAAGCCCCTTAGATTGAAATAGCTGTTTCCATCCGGTGCTTGTACTGCTGTTTGCTTTCTCAGCTTCCCTGACATGGCCTGTTCATAGCTGTGCAAATTGCTGCTGTGTTCTTCCTTGTAAGAAATCTGGATTTGAAGAGGAACACTTGCTTGAGTGCAACTGCCAGACAGCTTTCCCTGGAAAATATTATGTTCCAACACTACTTTATCCTTAATGGTTGTAACTGGGTAAAATCACTTGATTTTTGGCATGAGCAATGCTCAAATTGGACTTGTGAGTGGACAGAGCAAAGCATCTCTCTGGATTTTCTGAAGCCTGTCCAGAGAAGGGCAACAGAGCTGGAGAAGGGTCTGGAGTACAGTTCTGATGAGGAGAAGCTGAGGGAGCTGGAGAGGCTCAGCCTGGAGAAAAGGAGGCTCAGGGGGAACCTTCTGGCTCTGCACAACTCCCTGATATGAGTGGGCAGCTGGGGGTGGGGTCAGGCTCTGCTCCCAGGGAACAGGGACAGGACAAGAGGAAAGGGCATCAAGTTGCCCCAGGGGAGGTTCATGTTGAATATGAGGAAAGATTTCTTCCCTGAAAAGGGTGGTCAGGCCCTTGCACAGGCTGCCCAGGGCAGTGGTGGAGTCACCATCCCTGGAAGTGTTTGAAAACATGTAGATGTGGCACTTGGGGACATGGTGTAGTGGTGAACACGGCAGTGCTGGGGGAACAGTTGGACTCAAAGGTTTTTCCAACAATCCTTGATCCTGTGATTCTGTGATTTTATTGTGATGCTTTCTTTGAGCAAAGCACGGTATTGAGTTCAGGAAAGAAGCCCCACTGTGAAAAGGCAGAGCCAGGTTTTGGGTGGAATAAAGCAAGTTCTCCATGGGCATGAGACCAATCTCTGGTGTACAGACCTGGCCAGAATTATGGCATGACAATAAGCAATGCTGGGGCTGCCTCAGGACTTGTGCCTCTGGCTGCATTTACAGCTTTGAATGGAATCCTGTCTGTGATCTCAGAGACATTTACGTTTTGCAAAGCTGCCACATCTGTCCCCTCCAACAGGAGCCTGTTGTGGCGCTGGTTTGTTGTTGCTGGTTATTGCCATCGTTGCCACCCATTTCTGTAACCTCTCACTGTCAGCCTGTGTCAATAGGAGGTTTAGGCTGGATGTTAAAAAAGGGTTCTTCCCCCAGAGGGTCTTGGGCATTGAACAGGCTCTCCAGGGAATGGTCACGGCCCCAAGGCTGCCAGAGCTCCAGGAGTGTTTGGACAATGCTCTGAGGCCCAGGGTGGGATTGTTGGGGTGTCTGTGCAGGGCTAGGGGTTGAATGTGATCCTTGTGGGTCCCTTCCAGCTCAGGTTATTCTGTGACTCTAAGAAATACTGTTTAATTCAGAGAGGGAATATGAACATCTGTGGGCTCTATCAGAAACATTTCTGCCTTTTATACTCTCAAACTGTGGGTTTGTCTACCCCCTCCAGGCCCTCCTTCAGGTTCCCTGTGCCTTTGCTCTAGAAGTACAGTTCTAGATTGGTTTACTGGGCTTGTCCTGAGCTTTATCTTCAAATGATGTTGAACTCAAGACAGTGAAACCAACTGCCTCTCTGCAACCTTTACTTTAGATCCAGTTCTCCCCCTCTGAAGTTAAGGATGTCCCCAGACAGGTTGGTGAGCAGTCCAGCTTCTCGTCCTGCTGTACCTGCTGGATTTGAGTGTCCAGTGTACCTCACCTGTTCTTCCAAAAACTCAGTTCTGCTTCACAGAACTGCTGGAAGACATTTCTCCTGCATGCAGAATTGGGCACACGGAGGTGCTAAAATAATGTTTCCCTGCTGAGAATGGTGCTTTTTGAACTATCTTCACCCTTGCTTTTTAATATCTCTATTTCTAAGAAAGGCAAAATAACTTCGAAATTTTATATTTAAAATGTGCTATTCTCAGCCCCCACTAAAATGATCTGCGTGTGCTGCTCAGTGCTAATCCAGGTGTGTCTAAGGCGTGGTGCTTCCTTCTTTTTTATGATAAATTTGGAGATGGGAATAAAAAGTGGGAAAGGAATGATGCTGTAGGTGCAATTACAGACTCTTAGCTGCTATGTGTGTGTTTGGGAGGAGAGGAAGACCCTTTCCTTCTTCCTAACTGCATGGTACCCCAGCAGATCTGCTCCTGGGAGTCCTGCTCCATGCACTGCGGATGGAAGTGTTCCCTCCTCCAGTTTGGATTCCATTTATGGAAAACTGCAGCAGAGCCTGCACATCCCATTTACAGCACAGCCCCTGCCTGACTGTGTTGCTTTGCTCTAGTCCTTCAGCCCAGCATAACCCTGTCTGCCTTCTGCAGTGCTAAATAAACCCTGCAAGCTGCATTTGACCCTGGGAAAGTTTGAGGTTAGTTTAAAAGTTACTTATTTACAGTAGGGTTTATATATGATGTACAGTTGCTGTATAGCAGCTATTATTATTGTTTTTAATAATAATAATAATTTGAATTATTATATCTTGAGATAAAGTTCCATTAAATAAGCTAAAGCAAATCCCCAGAAGTACAAATTGTAGATTAGAGTACAAGTAATGTTTTAATAACTTATTTTAAAGGTAATAGGTGTTGGCCTTGTTACTGCTAAAGAAATTCATACATATGTGTTGATACAACCATATAGAGACAGCTCCTTAGCTGTTCTGTACACACAGTTCCTTGGCTATACTTGCTGTATAGCACATTAATTTCTGTAATCCAGCAGCTCCTCAATTCCCCATGACTATGCTGCAGGAATAATAATCTATATTTTTGAGCCAGTTTTCAGTTCTCTCCCTGTACAAATACATACTTGGTCAAAATTACCTGCTCATGCTACCTACAGTGTCATGAGAATGCGACTGTTAGAAGCAACGGAGCTGAGTAAATTTTCTAGATTGAAAAAGACCAACTGAGCACAAAAAACAACCAACCAACTGGTACCATCGTCCCCTGGGCCTGCAGTCCAGTCTTTCTCCTGCTCTGTAAGCATCTCTATAGCAGTGGAAATTCTGACTCTATTCTCTAGAACCCATGAGGGTCGTTCAATGGTAAATGGGTTTTTTATGTTTAAACTGAGTTTCTGGCACAGGTTACCCAGAGAAGCTGTGGCTGCCTCATCCCTGCAAGTGTTTAAGGCCAGGCTGGAGCAATCTGGTGGAAGGTGTCTCTACCCATGGCAGGGGTTGGAACAAGATGAGCTTTAAGATCCCTTCCAACCCAAACCATTCTGGGGTTCTCTTTTTTTCTGGATATTTTACAGAACTACTTTAAGCCGAGAAACATTATTTTTTGGACACATAATGGATTTGTAGCCTGGCTCTTGGAAACAACTGCCTGTTTATTTTGTTCCATTTCTTCAGAGAAGTGTCATGAGAATAAATGCAGTTTTACAGTTGATTTAGGTATTGCATAAAATTACAGATTTCAGTGATTCCCTGGACCAGCACATGACAGACAAACAGCATGTTCTGCTCCTGCAGTGGGAAACCCAGAAGGAGAGGGTTTGGAAGATTTGTTTATTTGGAAAGCAAACAGCTGAACTTTGTAGAAGGAGGTGCCAGCAGGTACCAGAAGTGTCTGGGGTGGCGTGATGTGATTGGGGAGTTGTCTGCTTCACAAAGAAAAGGGAGCAGAGTGGGCTCAGTGATAGGCTGGGGGCTCAGCCTGGAGAAAAGGAGGCTCAGGGGGGACCTTCTGGCTCTGCACAACTCCCCAACAGGAGGGGACAGCCGGGGGGGGTGGGGGTTGGTGTCAGGCTCTGCTCCCAGGGAACAAGGGACAGGACAAGAGAAAATGGCACCAAGCTTCACTAAGGGAGGTTCAGGTTTGATACTGAGGAAAATTTCTACCCTGAAAGGGTGGTCAGGCCCTGGCACAGAGTGCCAAGGGCAGGGGTGGAGTCACCATCCCTGGAAACGTTCAGAAGATGTGTGGATGTGGCACTTGGGGACATGGGTTAGTGGTGAACAGGCAGCGCTGCGGGAATGGTTGGATCTTAAAGGTCATTTCCAGCCTCATTGCTTCTGTGATTCTGTGACTGGTTCAAAGGAAAACACAAAGCCTGTTGCCTGCCTCTCCCTCTTGCTGCTCATCCAGTTGGGATGAGCAGCAATTCACAGGTAGCTGTGCAGTCCCATGTTCTTGCATCACTTGGCCCAGCACAGGAGAGGGTCACAGCAAGGGTTGTGCCACCCCTGTGACCCCATCCTCAAAGGTTGTGTCATAGTCCCATCTGTTCCTTGCCCTGAGGCCAGCAGGGAAGGAAGGCACATCTGTGTGACTGAATCCTTCCACCCTCCCAATCAGGATCAGTGTGACAGTGTCTAAGGTGCCTGTTGGGAATGGTCCCCAGGAACATCCAGTGGTACCTGGAGGAGCCTTGGTTGGCCATGGACAAGATGATGCCAGAGACCTTCCCCCTGCTTGGTGATCACAGGGTTGTGTGCCAGGGCAGGGAGGTCCCTGGCTGGGAATAACTTAACTTAGCAGGGAGGCTCTGGGGAAGGTCACAGTGCTGAGAATGTCCTGGTGCTGTGTGGGCCCAGTTTGTGTTTTCTGCCCCAGCCAGGCCCTGTGTAGCTGGAGACACCATGGTGCTCCCTGGGACGAGCCTGCGCTGGGAGATAGGAGAGGTTTGGCCGCAGATGGAAGAACTCAACTGGATGGGAAGGAATTCAGTGAAGTATGTGGTAAACCTGGTGTGGAAAATGACAGCTAGGACTTTCAAGATATAGTTTTGGGATAATTTGTTCGAAAAATACCAACTACTCTCATTCTTCAAGTTGTATTAGAATTCTGGTCTCCCAAGAGAGCTTTTCCTCCTTTGCACTCAGAGAACATGCCGTGGGCTTGCATCACCCTGAGCATCACTGCAGCTCTGGCTTTAACTCCCAGGTTTGTTTCCCATTTTTGTCTGCTGCAGGATGGAATGTTACAGTGCTGCCGACATTTATTTTACCAGCATCGTGTTCTGTAGGTGAAGGTTTTCAACACAGATAAAAGGAGTGTTGTCGCTGTTGAGCCACTAGCAGAGAAGAAGAACCCAGATTCTCAGCGTGGCATAGAAAAAGCGCTTTATTATTTTGAATCCAACATATATATAGACTTTCCAGAGGTCACCCAGATTGGTCAGTCAGAAACCTCCCCCTAGGCCTGATTGGCCAGGCCTGAACTGTCCAAATCTTGAGACACTGTAACAACATCCAAACTTTGTTTATAAAACACAGGAGAATGTTCTCATGGGAAAGACCTGTGCTAGCCACAGAGTATATGTATTTTCCTCTCAAATATTTAGCTCAGGGTTTCATCCTATTCCTGGTGCATCATTTTCATGGATATGAGTTCTCCTGTCTAACTAATTTTAAAAATGGAGTACAAACACAGATAATCATCACCAAGGAAAGGAGAGGACAGGTATCTGAATGAAAATGGAAGTAGCAGAATCTGCTGAGATGGAAGGGACCCACAA
Source organism: Lichenostomus cassidix (assembly GCF_008360975.1). Taxonomy (NCBI): domain Eukaryota; kingdom Metazoa; phylum Chordata; class Aves; order Passeriformes; family Meliphagidae; genus Lichenostomus; species Lichenostomus cassidix. The sequence continues at coordinate 798,537 of NC_139506.1, forward strand.
GGACCATCAAGTCCAACCCCTAGCCCTGCACAGACACCCCAACAATCCCACCCTGTGCCTGGGAACATCGTCCAAACACTCCTGGAGCTCTGGCGGCCTTGGGGCCATGACCATTCCCTGGGGAGTCTGTTCAGTGCCCAGCACCCTCTGGGGGAAGAACCTGACTGCTTTTTGGGTGAAGGTATCTGAAGAGTGATGATAGCCAAGACCACAGCTCTATCTATGGGAATGCACTCTTTCATGTAAATATGGGAAAGTCATAATGCTATTGTATAGTTGTGCTGCCATAGTCCAAGATGAGAAGAAACTTTAAGGTGATTTTGCCCGGAAGTAGGCCAGAGCATGAAGTCAGCATCTGGACAGGGGATTGTGTGCAGTGATTGTGGAAATGCTCATGGAAGATGATTTTTGTGCACGCCTTTTTGAAAACTGTATAAATATTCCTTAGTAAAGTACACAGCACCACAGAGCATGGACCAGCCTGGTTCCAACTGAGGAATCTCCTGAACAGACAGGAACAGTCGGATCTAAACAACAGCCTTGAACATGACAGAGCTCAGGCTGTGAGGAATAGCAGCATGGTGAAGGAGAGTCATGTTTCTTCCTTCCACTGGGGATTACTTGAAAGTAAAGTGTACAAAACAGCAGAAGGAAACCCCTAAATCGACATTTATTGGAATAATGCTGAAACCTGCCATGTTTTGCTGTATTGCATCTCCTGCTCCTCTCTTCTCCTGGCTAATGAAGCCTCCCCTTATCTCTAAAATGAGTTACTGGCCATGTAGCTGTGCTAGTCTGTGTGAGATCTTCACTGGGTCACTAAATAATTAGTAAGGAATGGCTCAGGTTGTATTTTGGGTTTGAGCTGTGAGTTCTCTACCAAATGTTCATTTTGGAGCTTTCCTGCCCCTCCTCAGCAGAAACGTGACTGTGGAGGGATGTGAGAGTGGTTTGTTTGGGACTGGATGGGAGGGGAAGCCAAACACTGCAATTTAGAGCTGTGTAGCACCGCCTTGGTGACTAAGCTGGGCTTTGTCAGCCCTAGAGCTGGGATTGGGACACTCTGGTGCACTGCCAGCCAGTTTGCCCAGTTTCACTTACACTGTCTTGAAACTCCAGAAACTGAGACTGGCGTGAAAAGATCACCCTGTGTGCAGGGTCTATAAATATGCATTTTAAATGTCTGAATTACCTTGTTGTACAGGAGAGCCAGGCTCCAGGCACAGAGAGAGGTGTGTGATGAGTGCAACAGATGGAGGCTGGAAAGATCAAGGTCCTGCCCCAGCCTCCTGGAGCAGCAGCGTGCCTGTCACTGCCTCCTTGTGTGTCTGGACTTCATTTCCTTACCTTGAAAGGGGAACGCAGAGATTACCAGACAGAATTTGACCTCTCCAAACCTTTTTTCCCTTTCCTGCAGTCAGTGGATAATGAGTCCCCTCCTTCCTCATGATGAAGTATTGAGAAACCTGATCTCACCATGACTTTCTTAGAGCAGGAAAATCTGGCAGCCCCATCTCCTGCTCTCCCTGGTTACATGGTGATGCTGCATTGCCCCTGGAGAGTGAACATGCTGGCTGGCAGGAGGAATTACTGTAGCTGCTATTCCAAGCCCCTTCCCCAGCTCTGTGCCAGTGACATTACCCACGTGCCAAGCAGGGTGCAAAAAGGGGCAAGATTTCAGGGCAATGCAGCCCTGCTATCTATAGAATAGTATCTATTTTTATATAGATACTATTCTGCACTTCACAGAATTGTTTGAATTGGAAGAGACCTTAAAGCTGATCTCACTCTACCCCACTGCTGTGGACAGGGACATCTTCCACTAGACCAGGTTGCTCCAAGCCCTGTCCAATCTGGCCTTGGTAGGAAATGTTTGATATTAAGTAGATGTGGAGCTGGAGCAGGATACACCCTGCTGATGGGGTGGCAGGACATTCACCTGCTCTAGGTGACCCCACCTTGACAGGGATTGGACTGGATGATCTCCAGAGATCCTTTCCAATCCCAGCCTTTCTGTGAGCTTCTGTGAGCTTGTTGGGGGGCATTTTTCAAATGAACATCCCATGGGCCTATTTCAGTGGGACATGAGGGGCACATGCCTTTGCAGGGAGCTATTCTGCCACTTAAGTGAGCTTGTACAGCAGCAGAGCTTGGCAGAGAGCTGGGAGTTTGGGAGAGGTACGTGCTCTCCACACCCTCTGTCCTTTCCTCCGAGCTCCTCTCCCTCCTCTGATTCCAAATGCTCCCTTGAACCAGTGTACAGTACACAAGCTCTGTGCCGCCCTTCCACAGCTCAAACAGGCTTATGAGCAAACAACAAAAATCCTGTTGTGCTGCCGGAGTGTGTCCTCCCTTTCATGGCATGAGCTGCTCCATGGCCTTTAAATCATCTCCCTTTGTCGCAGCCACACACGCCTCCTGGAATTTAGGCTTTGCAAAGTGCCGTCAGCTCGCCTCCAACATCCCACTCACAGCTCACCAGGCCTTGGGAGCTCGGGAGGGATTTTCTCTTCTCCCCCTTTCTACTTCTTTTCCTTTTTTTTTCCTGCCCAAATCCCAAAACCAATCCCAAACCCAATTTGGCAGCCCAGATCCCAAGCTGAAAGTGAATCGCTGCTGCTGGCTGCCCTCCAGCATTCCTCGCGGAGCGAGTCAGGATCTGGAATGTCAGAATGTCAGAAGGCAGCGGCGGGAGGGACGGGAGAAGCCTGTGCGTGGGTAAGGGCGACGGGGGGGAGGAGGAGGAGGGAACAAAACCCAACTTCAACCGGACTGCCCCTTTCCAGACCAGCGTTTGTTCCTGATTTATGCTTTTGTGTTTCACTTAAAACATGCAGCTCGGTGCAGCAAGGGCAGAGCTCGCGGCCGCGCTCCGGAGTAAATCAGGGTTTGCTTTTCCCTTCGGTTTTTTTAGCTTTTTTTGGCAAAGGCTTCGTGTCTAGATAAATCCAGCCAGTTTCCAGCTCTCTCCTTGAGCTGGGAGTTTCTGCCTCCTGCAGTTCTGGGCAGAGGTTGATCCCTCTGGTGCTGTGGCACGCTCTGGACGAGGGGAAATGTCCTTTTGCGGAGAAGTCGGGACGGGGCCCAGGCGGTGAGGCTGGCACAGAGCAGCGCCCGGCACTGGAGCACAGCGAGTCCTTGACACCTTCTCTGCTTCTGCTCGGACAAGAAACATTGTGGAGCTTCAGCTCTTCCTGCAGCAGATTAATGCCTAAAATTATACACCCTAAACAGCAGGGTTTAATTACCAGAGCTGTGAATAGTTTAATTAGTTTGTTCTGACCTTGGAAGAAGGACCTGCCCAGCGCTGTAGAGCGACAGGAGAGCAAGACTGGTGTTGCTTCTCACAGACACCCAGCCCGCAAGGCCATGTCGTCCCTGTACACCAGGAGTAAGGAATATACTCGCAGCAGGAAGGCTCAGTCAGACTCTCCCCCGTCCTCTCCTTCCCCGATCGCAAAGACACTCAGAGTAAGCAGCTTTTTCCTTTCTGTATTACTCTGCTCAGCACGTGCTCTGATCAGAGCCCGGTGGTGGTGGTTTGTTGTCTTACTCTTGGAGAACTGTGGCTGTGGTTTCCTTTGGAAAGAGGATGGTTTAAATGAAACTTGGGATGGTGCCTCTGCAGCAACAGGTCTTAAGCAGCTGCCAGAGTCCCTGCACTGTGATTAGCTGTGTTGGTGGTATAGGGAATTGCTGGGATGGTCATTTCACCCTGTCCTGGAACATGGCTCTCCTGCTAGGCTGTTGCTGGATGAAAACCTCCCTGGTGAAAATGAGGCAGAACCTGACCAGCTTGTTAAACTGCACTTTTTTCATAAACACTTTGGTATCGCTGGTGAAATGTGTTCAACTTTCACCCTGGAGCTGAGTTTGCCTGGGCTGTAGCTAAATAATTCCAACACCACAAAAAATTTAAGAAAACCATCTGTAGCAGGAGGCAAGTCAAGGTAGTACTCCCCAGGGTTTGTACTCCCCAAACTAGCGCTGCTATCCGCCTCTCCCAAGGTGTTGGAAAGTTGGGAATGCTTCTTAACAGTATTGCTGATAGCTCCCGAGTCATGGGAAAAGCTGTCACAAACTCACTGGGTCTGTATCATTGTACAGGCAGCCTCTTCACAATCAAGAATTATTATGCTGGAGTCAAAGCCTAGAGGAATTAGTTTTTAACAGCCAGGCTAATTTTAGATGGGAGCATTAAATTAATCCCAGCACTGGTATTTGGTCAAATCAGATATGCATTGTCTGTTCTGTTGGAAGGGACAGATCTTGGTCTGGAAAAAGTACTGACCAAAATATTTGAGTTTTAACACACTGTTGTGGCATTAATGGAAGCACTTCCTGACCTCAGGAACTTCAGCCTTGAGGCTTCTGTGGCTGCTGGTTGCCCTGGGCTGTTAACTGTAATCAGGAGCAGGTTGTTTCTTCCCTCTGCAGCTGGGGTGTCTTTGGGATGGTTCAGATAATCTAAAATTAGCCCCCTGTGGGCTTGGATGGGCTTCCCGCAACAGTGCTTACCATTCCTCAATAAGGGGCCACAGTATTGATCACCAGTCTGAAAACAGATGGGGAACCATTCCAATGTGCTGGAAACGGTTTATTTTCTTTCAAACCCCAAGTTTTTAAGGTCAGACATGTTCAGACAGACTCATTTCTCCCACTTATGCATCTGGGCATATGAGTGAGAGACAAGCATCTGACAAGAGCCTTGAGCTGTGCTCAGAGCAGACTGACAGGAGGGGCAGAGTTATGGGGGGACTGAAGAGTCCTGGGGGTCCACGGGTGTTGGAGGAAGTGGTGGGAGCTCTCCAGTGGGTAGAGAAAGGTGGTTCTGGTTTCTCTGTCCATAACCACAATGGGATTTACAGGCTCGTGGGGGGCTGTGGGTATTGGAGAAGGTGGTGGAACTCCTCAGGTGATTACAGAAAGGTGCCAGGTGGGAATCAGAGGGCTTGTAGAAGAGATTGTTGTGGCAGTGAGGTTTTGATGAAAACCAACACATGAGCATGGAAATTCTTGCAGTGGTAAGGCAATGCCAGCTGTGGCTACACAGCATCTGTAGAGAAAAACCCGGTGGGGAATGCAGCAGCATCGACTCAGTCAGTGTAGGAAACAGCCCTGGTGCTATCTGGGTTATGGAAATAGCCCATGCCTTAAAAGGCTAATTAGGGAAGGATTGACTTAAGGCTAAAACAAGGATCTGAGTTAACTCTTTCTCCAAGACAATGTAATTTTGCCACAAGCAAGAGAAATAACAGAGTTTGGTTTATGCTGGGTTTGTCCCATGTGTTTATCTCTCCCACCCACTCCGTCATGCCCACAGCAACAGGCTGGTGCCAGGAGGAGCCACCACCCTTCATAAACCAGGCAGGAATGTTACATCTTGGAGTCTTTTATCTTTCCATCTAGTCAGGGTTGATACCAGCAGAGCTGTGGGCTCTAAACGTTCCCAGCTGAGCAGGGATGTGAGCACACATGGTGCAGACAGGGAGAAAACTCTTGAAGCACCAGGCAGAGCAAAGGAGGTTTGACTTACTAGAGGTATCAGTGCCAAACAGCTGAAATGAATGTTATTTGCCAAGCAGTTTCCCATGGCATTCCCTCTGCACTGGTGCTGCTCCTTGGAATGCTCCTCCTTAGGAGTTAGGAGGGGTTTTTCTACCTTTGATTGATGGGAACTCCCCAGATGCACAGCTAAGGGTGGGGGTGGAGGGGGGCACTTTGCAGTGAACTCATGCAATCCATAGGAGAGGGAATATCCCTGCACAGGAGGTTGTGATGACAGTGGGGTGTTGGTGTGTGACTCCCCGTGCCAGGTCAGCACCGTCCCATTGCCCCAGGACCTCCACAAGCTAAAATATCCAAATCTGCTTAAATCCCCCAGGGTAAGTGTTGCTTTAATGAGGATCTTCCTCAGAAGAGGAAACTCAAACCCCTTTGAAATCAGTTCAGATGGTCCTGTTATTTGGCATGAGCATCAGATGTTTGGCAGTGGGTACCTTTTCAGCACGTTTTGCACCATCATGATTTAGCTTGAGACAGTTTCTCTTCCAGAAAAAAATAATATTCAGTTCCAAGGTTGTAATAGGAAGCCAGTGGCATGAAACCTATTGTGTGCATTTAAGCAAGTAAATGACAGGATTGGAATGGTGAGAGTGAAGGCAAGGGCTGAATTTCATTCTATTTTTATTCCTATTAGTGCTGGGCTAGTTATATTTTCGTAAGAAGTACCATGTAGTTTGTGTTTAGGCTTATCCATCTGGTTGTTCTGGTACTTTATAACCCTTGTGCTTCTCCTCAGGATATTGGTTAGGTAGGAAAATGAAAGTTAAGGAGAGTGCATGCTCCCAACTTACTGCAGAGATTGCAATTGCAGCTTTTCAATTGTGTCCCACCTCTTTGTCAAACCTACCCTTTTTTATAAACTGCTCCTTCTTGATTTGTTAGATGATATTTTTTGCTGTAAAAAAACCATTGAAACTTAAAATTGTCATTGATGTGTGTGGGCTGCTGGTTCAGTAGTGGCTGCATCTGTGTGGCTGCCATCACTTAGAGTCCCAGACTGGTTTGGGTTGGAAGGAATCTTAAACCCCATCTTGTCCCACATCCTGCCATGGGCAGGGACACCTTCCACTATCCCAGGTTGCGCCAAGGCCTGTCCTTGCGCACTTCCAGGGATCCAGGGGCAGCCACAGCTTCTCTGGGCACCCTGTGCCAGGGCCTCCCCACTCTCACAGGAAGAATTCCTTCCCAACATCCCATCTATCCCTGCCCTCTGGCAGTGGGAAGCCATTTCCCCTTGTCCTGGCACTCCAGATCCTTGTCCAAAGTCCCTCTCCAGCTCTCTTGGAGTCCCTTTAAGCACTTGAAGGGTTCTAAGGTCTCCTTGGATCCTTCTCTTCTCCAGCTGAACAACCCCATCTCTCCCAGCCTGGCTCTAGAGCAAAGGGGCTCCAGCCCTTGGAGCAGCTCCATGGCCTCCTCTGGACTCTCTCCAGCAGCTCCACATCCTTCCTGTGCTGGAACCCCAGGGCTGGAGGCAGCTCTGCAGGTGGGGTCCCACCTGAACAGGGCAGAGGGGCACAATCCCCCCTGCCCTGCTGCCCATGCTGGTGGATCAGCCCAGCACATGGGGGGTTTCTGGGCTGCCAGAGCATGTGGCCAGGGCATGTTGAGCTTCTCATCCACCAACACCACCAAGTCCTTCTCCCCAGGGCTGCTCTCTGTCCATTCTCTGCCCAGCCCAGTTGTGAAGTGGCCACTTGATGGTTGCTACTTGCTTCTCCAGAGATTCTGTCTAATTCTTGTTCTGTGCATGCTCACAATTTCACTCCAAGGCACTTTGCCTCTGATGTTAGATTGCTCCCTCGTTAAGCCACCTTCAGAACATATAGCCTGAGCTTTCCAGCTGAATTTTTATCAGGAAAGGTTCAGTAATAAAGCTCTAAGTGTATGCACTGGTCTGCTCTGATTGATTTTATTCTCCCTTTCACTGGAGCATCTGAAGGAGCCGCGCTGGGTGAAATACGGGATGCAGGAGCATCACCTTTTATGGGCCTTATGTTTTCACCAAGTCACTTGATAGTAATACTTGTGTGTAAAAGGCAGCAGTTCCCAAATCACTGTCTCTGTTAATGAGCCCCCACATGGAGTCTGTGGTGCTCTGAGCAGTGCTCTGGGCACTGATTACCATGGCAGCAAACGCACCGAGGCTGGCTGTGATTGTGTACACACGTACGTCGGGAAGGCAAAGCAAATCTTACAGCAGAAAGAAAAGCTAATGCACAAAAATGTGCGTGGCTGAGCTGCAGGTGCTCAGCATGCAAATCACACCAACAGGGTTGGTGTTCATGTATGAGTGATCATAGAATCACAGAGTCTTAGAATGGTTTGGTTGGAAGGGACCTTAAGGCTCATCTCATCCCACCCCTGCCATGGGCAAGGACACCTCCCACTCTCCCAGGTTGCTCCAAACCCTGTCCAGCCTGACCTTGGACACTTCCAGGGATGGGGCAGGAAGAACTTCTTCCTAACATCTGACCTGAATCTCTTCTCTCTTACTTTAAAACTGTCCCCCCATTTGTCCTGTCACTTGCCAGTGTAAAACATCAATGTCCCAGAGTACTGGGAGGTCATTAGAAATGCCTGGTTGGCTTACAGCCTTCCTTGAGTTTGGAATATAAATGTGTCAGATGGTCACTTCTTGCTCTGTGGTGTTTTTGCAACAGGTACCATCCATTTCAGATACTCCTGGTCACAGGTTTATTCTCACATGGGGTTTTCCTCTATGAATCATTTAACTTGCTGTGCTGCCGTTGCCAATGTGGTAGAGAGCAAAAATTGTTATGAAAATATTTCTCCAGGAAACTTTATATTCCTGGGTTTCCATTTAGTGGTTTGGACTCGTCTGGTTGTGATAAAAGTGATGCTGCATAAATTGAAATGGGATCAAATAAGTTGTCTCATGACAGTTTCTATCTAATTTCTGGATTGCTGACCAGTTACGCAGTGTTTGAGGAAATGATTCCCTTCTCTTCCAGCAGCCAACAAAAAAATGTGGGATACTGAAACTTGAACTTTCAGGCAATTAACCTTCATCTGTGTTCTCCAGCACCCTGCTTTGTTTATCTCTGGTTATTCCATAAGCGTTGTGTTTCTCAGATGGGTATCAGGATCCTTCTGTGTTGTTTGCCCTTGGGGGATTTTTGAGTTTTCCTCTGTAGATGTCCATATCTGGAAGCATGTTGGGAACTTCTGGTCATTCCCAGGGCACCACCCATGAGATGCTCCCTGCTGGGACTCAGTAGCCAGACGATGGTCCTGCATCTGGTTGTATAAATAAGATAGGTCAGGGCACGTGCTGTGACCCGTGGGGTGTCCCTGAGGCTGAAGTTCCTTCAGCTCTCCTCCCTCCCAAGCAGCAGAATTGATCCAAGCCAAAACTGGAGCAGGGAGTCTGTTAACTATTAAAGGCTCTGAGTGGTCATGGATGATGTGGAAACATCCATGACCAAAAAAGTGGTATAACACTACAGCCTCATTTAAAGCTCCCGTTTGACCCTCAGCTGCCTGGTCAGAGGTGGTGCCTTTAGAGAAGCTGGTTAAGCAGTGGGAGAGCAATCCCTTGGGATAGCTCAGCATTGAAACCACAGCTCATTGCAGGAAGTCAGAAGGTAAGGGGCAACTTGAGGCTCCACCAGAGCAGGGAATCAGTCAGAACTGTAAAAGGCGTGAAAGGAGGAGGAGAAAGAAGATACCCTTGATTTGGGTCAGTTCATGGTACAACAAAACCAGAGACACAGAGGGGGAGGTGCTGGGATGGGAATGAGCAGCCAGAGGAGGGATGGGGAGAGTGGGTGGAACCTCTGTGGGCAGCAAACCACTTCATCCTGCTGAGCTGGAAACCAGTGTTTGCTTCCCTTGCAGGAGCCCACAAGAGTTCTGTTTTTCATACAATGAGCACAAATCCATCAAAAACAGGACTGGAAGAGAGACAGAGCCCAGTTCACCCATTTTCCTGTATACTGGCAGCTCTGCTTGTGCTATTCATGAATAGGTAGTGAACAGAATCATAGAATCGTGGAATCATTAAGGTTGAAAAAGCCCTCTAAGATCACTGAGTCCAAACATTAACCCAGCGCTGCTGGGTGGGGATTGTTCTCTTCTCCCAGGTAACAAGCAACAGGACAAGAGGAAATGGCCTGAGGTTGTCCCAGGGAAGGTTCAGATTAGATGTTGGGGAAAAAATCTTCCCTGAAAGGATGGTCAGACACAGGCACAGGCTGCCTGGGGCAGAGGTGATGTCTCCATCCCTGGAAGTGTTAAAAAAAAACTGTGGATGTGGCACCTGGGGACATGAATTAGTGGTGAATATGGCGGTGCTAGGGTAACATTTGGGCTTGATGACCTTAGGGGGCTTTTCCAGTCTTAACAGTTCTGTGATTCCATGATTCCAGTCTAGTCTCTCTGCCATGTGCTGCCTGTGCTCATAGTGCTATTGTGAGGATGTGGCTGCTGGCTCAGGAAGTATTCACTGGATTGTGGAGTGAACTTGTGGAGTGAACTTCACACTAAAAATTGCCAGGTTGGCTGTTGGCAGCTCTCACCCTCACTGATGGCTCAAGAGATATTTAAGTCCTTGATGAAACACCTGAGAACATCCTGCCAGAGCTTTTGCAGGGCAGGGAAGGGGTTCCTGCAGACCTGTGGTATTCTCATCTGGAAAAAATTTAGGAGCAGAAATCTTTTCCTCTTGTCACTTGGCCGCTCAATTTTTATTTCCTCATGTCTGGAGAGTTTTGTCTAAGATCACGTCTCTTGGCAAAATTAAATTTCTCACCAATAAAATTTGATCCCTTAGAAAAGAAGGAAAAAAGAGCAACAAACCCTGGGTTTCAGAATTTTGGCCTTTCCTAAATTAAAATACTATCCAGCCTGATGTTTTACATGGCGAGTTTTATCCCCAAGAGACATTGGGAATTAACTGCAGCTGCTGGAAAGCCCATGGGCGGGTTTTGGAGCACTGAGCCACAGGCTGACCATGGCACACATGGCATGGAGCAGCATCTGACTGTAGCTTGTTTGGGATGGCAGGAGATGTGGCCATCAGTCCCTCCCAGCTCTCGATGTTTGTTTCTGATTAAATGTGTGGTGTTTGCACTGAAAACGATGGGATCTGCTGCAGCCAGTTGCCAAAGCCACTGTTCCATCTTGGAGAAGCTTTTAATATTATGCTTCAGTAACGGCAGTTTTTCTTAAGCAAAGTTTATTGATTTATAGTTTGAGAAAACATATTTTGCATCAGGCTTTGGGGAGTTGGAGGTTACATGGAGGTGGTTTGGCTGCACTGGATTATTAATCATATCCATGGGATTTTGGAATCCTTGCATTTTGCACGATTGCAGGCTCGAACTGGAAGCAGCACATCCATCACTCCGGTGGAGCTAACAGGATGCTGCACAAACCACAGCTCTCGGGTCAGAGGAGCAGCTTTCTGAGGGAGGCAATGACCTCAAAATAACTCTCAAAAGCAGAGTTCAGCCAGACCTTCGAATTATTCTGCGCCCACTGAAAAACTAAACTTGATCCCAGCCATTCCTGACTGGAATGACAGATGCAGTTGGAGGGGAACACTGACCTGAGTTGTACCCACTGGGGATGGTCAGAGGTGTCCCAGGCAGCCTCCTCTTGGCTTCTCCTCCTTCCAGCTCAGCTCTGCCTACGATGGCTCCTGGAGGCTTCATGCCCTCAGCAATGCCCTGCTCTGCCCTGGAGTAGTCTCGCCTCAAGTCCAGGGCACAGTTTTGGGCATGGCAATATAAGAAGGATCTGAAGGTATTGGAGAGTGTCCAAAGGAGTGACATGGGAATTGGGAAGGGTCTGGAGGGGCCATACTAGGAGCAGCTGAGGGCACTTGGTCTGCTCAGCCTGAAGGAGCCTGAGGTCAGACCCCACCAGGGGCTGCAGCTTCTCATGAGGGACAGCTCTGATCTCTGCTCTGTGTGGCAGTGACAGGACCCAGAGAAGGGCTGGAGCTGTGTCAGGGGAGGGTCAGGCTGGATATCAGGAAAAGGTTCTTCCCCCAGAGGGTGCTGGGCACTGAACAGACTGCCCAGGAAATGGGCACAGTCCCAAGGCTGCCAGAGCTCCAGGAGTGTTTGACCAATACTCTGAAGCCCAGGGTGGGATTGTTGGGGTGTCTGTGCAGGGCCAGGAGGTGGGCTCGATGATCCTCATGGATCCCTCCCAGCTCAGGACATTCCATGCTCCTAAGAGGGAGAGGTTGTCCTTTGGAACAACATCAGCTGACATCAGCCTGGCCCAGCACTAGAGCTCATGTAGGTGCAGAAGCAGCCGAACAAGAACATTGTGGTTTTTGCTTATAAAAGGGAAAGAACCCCAAAACCAGCTGGCTTTAGTTTGCATTTAATTTCTAAAATAAGCACAGCTCATCAAGAGGGTATTTGCCAGCACAGGACGAAAATTTGAGGGGTTTCTAAAACTTCCGCTGTTACTTAAAGGAGGGCAGAGCTGGAGCTCTGCCTCTGGGTCTCATTACATGGTGGTTAATTAATCTTAGGCATTGATCAGGATTTCTGAGACAAAACACACCAAAATAAATTCCTTGACAACTTTCTTAAAATAGTGCACACTGTCCTGAGATTCGCCAGCTGGAGATAAAGAAGCATAAAATGTTCCCAAAGCATCTAGTTTTTACTCTTTTTCTCTTTTTTTGGTTTTTTTTTTCCTTGGAAAAAATGTAAATACTAGGGATTTCTGCCTTCACTGGCTCCAACCTCAGCCACAAAATGTAATTGGAAGCAATTAGGGCAGTTTCTGCCTTGGCAGGAGCAGCCGCTGATCCCCCTTTTGGCGCTGCAGTTCAGGGCTGCATTTTATCGAAACCTTCCATGAGGAATTTGGTTTTAATTATTCATCACTGAGCTTCCAATGGCTGCAAAATTTTCTGAGTTTTTAAGGGAAGGCTTCTGCCTTCCACAGTCTGAGTACATTTTTAAAATCAGTCCTGGATGGTATTCCTGGCACAGGGAAGCATCTCAGGATTCTGGGTAGATGGAGCCACAGCCACTACTCAGCTGTGCCTTTTCCCTGAGACTGACCTATGTCAGTACCCTGCGAATCTCGGGAAGTGTCCAAGGCCAGCTTGGACAGGGCTTGGAGCAACCTGGCGTAGTGGAAGGTGTCCCTGCCCATGGCAGGGAGTGCAACTGGATAAGCTTTGAAAGTCCCTTCCAACCCAAACCATCCTGTGATTCCATCATTCTGGGATGCTCTTTGCCCTTTTTCTTGGGTCCCATCTCAGATCCTGATGCTTTTCCCACCCACCTGGGTTGGATCATCTCTGAGCTGGCAAAATGAGTTGAACCCTTCAGTGTCCTCCACCACCCCAATGCCACCTAGACGTGCTGCCCACCATGAGATGGGTGGGAGGGAAGGTGATGGGATCTCTCTGGTGAGAGCTCTGAGAGCTGAGGATTACCAGAAGCTTGTGAGCACAGCTGCAGTGCTCCGTGCTTTTTAGTTTTCCTTTAAAAGTCCCCCCCTTGAGTGTCTGGGCAGGAGTGCTGGGGCCCAGCTCGGCTGCCGTGCTGGATTCTGAATCAGGACAGATGCCTCCAGCCCTGCATGTTCCCCCCACCCTAACCCCTGCAGTGCTCTGACCCTGTTTAGATTATGGAAGGATAATTTCACAACTCGATGCTTCCCTGGTTCTTAATGTTTCTAGTTGAATTTTGATCCCAAGGGAAATAAAGGAATCTGGGAAAAACTGCAGTGCTGCTCCAAATTTGCCAGGGAAAGAAAAAAGCCTCCAATGCCTTTGTTGATGATGACTGGAGTGGATACAGCATTTTCTCAGCATCCCCTTTTTAACGCTGACAAATTCCTTCAAGAAAAAGTGAGGAAGGAAAAGAATCTTCTTGCACCAGCTCAGTCAAGTGCATTTGTTATGCCTCAGTTCTTCATTCCCTCACTTCATCCCCAGCTTCGTGAAGGAAGGAGGGTTTTGTCCTTCACCTTCTCACTCTGACCTTGGAGTTCTCAGCTCTGGGATGGCATCTCTGAGCAAACAACTTCCTTCCTCACTTCCATGGGCAGCACAGGGAGCCAGCCAATGCTGCTGGAATTCCAGTGGCTGTTTGAGAGGATGGGGAAGTGCAGGCTGGGGCAGCAGGGGCTGCACTGATGGAGCAGATGCAGCTGGAAGCACATGGAGGGGTTTCCAAAGGTGCCATGGCCAAGCACAGGGCAGAGCTGAGCTGGAAAGAAGCTGTCTTCTGCTGAAACTGTGTCTCCAGTGTGACTCTTCAATGGCCTCTGAAGATGTTTGTCTCTCTTTTAACAAATGACAGGGATGTCTCAGTTAAGCACCTACTGCAGTGTTTCATAGAATCATTGAATCAGAGTCACTGAGCTTGGAAAAGCCCTCTAAGGTCATTAAGTTCAACCATTCCCCCACCACTGCCATGTTCACCGCTAGCCCATGTCCCCAAGTGCCACATCCACAAGTTTTTTTAACAATTTCAGAGACAGTGACTCTACCACTATCCTGGGCAGCCTGTGCCAGTGCCTGACCATTCCTTCAGGGAATAAATTTTCCCCAGTATTCAACCTCAACCTCCCCTGGCACAGCTTGAAGCCATTTCCTCTCATCCTGCTTCTTGTTCCCTGGGAGCAGAACCAAACACACCCCCAGATGCACCCTCCTGTCAGGGAGTTGTGCAGAGCCAGAAGGTCCCCCTGAACCTCCTTTCCTCTAGGATGACTCCCCCCAGCTCCCTTAGCTGCTCTTGGTGCTCCAGACTCTTCCCTGGCTTCATTGTTCTTCTCTTAGAAGGCTTTTCCAGCTTTAATAATGCTGTGATTCCATGATTCCAGGTTACTGCAGGGTGGCTCTGCTCGATGCTGGCAGCAGCAACAATGATGCAGCTTCTCCCCTCTGATGTGGCACTTTGCTTCTCTTTAAACATGTAGGGACAGTCACAGTCTGAACCTATCCATTACAGGAAAGTTGTAAATACAATAAACCTGGGGGTTGTCCCCCTTTTTGCTGTGGATGTTTAAAGTGATTCCTTTCTTATCCCACCCTTCCTTTGTGGAAGTACACCCCTGCTCTCCTGCATATGGAAATTCTTGTTTCTTTGAGGCAAAGGAAAGGATAGAATTGGTTTTTCCTCTTGCTGCAATCACCCAAGCTGGCTCGGGGACCTGCTTGGATTCATTACTGAGTTTCCATGTCACCTTGCCCAGCCACATGGCATTTCCCAGCACTGTTCAAATCCATTAGCAGGTGCGTTTTCTGAAGTAAATTCAGGCTTGCTAAGGAGGGCATTACTTGCCCAGCCATTTGTCATCATAGCAAAAGTCGTCACTGAAGGGGATTAGCATAAAGAGCACAAATAACTTTCAACAAGAGCCTTGTTAATCACTATAATTCCCTTCTCCAGCTCTTCAGGGGAAGTTGAGTCATTGGGCCAGGATTCAGAAGGAGCTGTCAGGCTGCTAAAGGGTTTAAGAAGCAAATGTTGAAAGCTCAGCTAACAAAGTACCGTGGAGAGATCAGTGTGTGTGTGGCTGAAAACGCAAAATCCTTCATGGAATCCTAGAATCCCAGACTGGTTTGGGTTGGAAGAGACCATCAAAGCTCATCCAGTCCCACCCCCCACCATGGACAGGGATACCTTCCACTACACCAAGTAGCTCCAAGCCCTGTCCAGCCTGGCCTTGGACACTTCCAAGGATCCAGGGGCAGCCACAGCTTCTCTGGGCACCCTGTGCCAGGGCCTCCCCATCCTCACACGAAGAATTAACCATCTAACCCTGCCCTCTGGCAGTGGGAAGCCATTCCACCTTATCCTGTTGCTCTTGATCCTTGTCTAAAGTCCCTCTCCAGCTCTCTTGGAGCTCCTTTAGGCACTCGAAGAGGCTTTAAGGTTCTCCCTGCATCCTTCTCTTCTCCAGACTGGACATCCCCAGCTCTCCCAGCCTGGCTCCAGAGCAGAGGGGCTCCAGGCCTTGGAGTATCTCCATGGCCTCTTCTGGACTCTCTTCCAACAGCTCCATGTCCTTCCTGTGCTGGAACCCCAAGGCTGGAGGCAACTCTGCAGATGAGGTCTCACCTGTGTGGGGCAGAGGGGCAGAATCTCCCCCTCCACTGCATGACCCAGGATGTGGTTGGATTTGTGGTCTGTCTTTCTAACAACAGCCCTGTGCTGGAGACCAGCTGTACAGAAACTGTGTCCCAACTTGCTGTCATTGGGCTTAGTACAGAGCATGGCCCAAGCCACAGCTGTTGGGACAAGAGGGCTGTGTCCCTGACAGGACATCAGGCAGCTGCCAGGCATTCAGTCCCACGAGATGCTTCCCAGACAGCATCCAGCATGGCTTGTGGAGGTGCAGCGGGACTTAACCATGGTGGAAATGCATCTGTTGTTTTCTTTGGAAGGTTTCTCACCTGTAAGATGAAAAGAGGAGAGAGATTTTATTAGAGCAAATGAAATAATACTGGACTGGATGGACCCACTGCTGTGTCTCAGGGCCCATGCCTGCACCGGGATGGCCTCCTGGAGCTTTGGTGAAGGTTTCTACAGGGTGGGGCTCACACTAGGCCTGCCCAAGGGCCTGGCTGAAGGTGGCCCTGGGGGCAGAGCTGGAGGGAGAACATGCTAATTCATAGCAGGGTTTGCTTGTCCTTTTGATCTCTGCACGTAGCAGCTTTGAGCATGTGGTCCATCTGTGAGACTCTGTGCCAGGTCCTGTCAGTTCATTTATCTGGTGCTGGTCAGCTCACAGTGTCACTCACGGTGTGTCAGAGGCTGTGCTGCAGAGCCCACGTGTTGCAGGCTCCCTAGGGACCCTCCTGTCCTGAATCAGGATGCAAGATGAGGGTCACATTAGGGTGGGATGTATTAAAAGCTCAGTAGCCAGGTGCAGGTACTAGGTGGCCGTGTCCTGGTGAACAGTGGGCAGGGCTGGGCACAGGGCAGGGTGCTCTAGGAGCTGCCCTGTGCTCCTCTGGCTTTCAGTGGAGAGGTGACCAGTCACTTGTCCACCCTCCTCCTCCTGTAATGGGTGATTTAATTCCTCTCTCCATGGGGTGTACTCCCAGATCCCTGCCCAGGATCAGAGGCATTGTCTGGGTGCCAGGTGGGAGCAGGAGGTCTGAAGTCTTGGAGCACCAGGGTGCCAGGCAGGCAGCAAATCTGCCTCCCAGCAAGGCGTTAGCAAGTGGATTTACTGGTGTAGCTGACAGTGCAAGCAGCACGAGCATGTCTGGGCACTAAAAGCCTGACCCCTCATGTGCTCTGTGATGTCCTTTGTGTTGACTCTTTATTAAAAAGAGTGTAGGGAATTGGCTGGAAGTGCCTGTGGGAGGTTTGTGCTCACTCAGAACAATGATGCTACTGATAAACCAGCAGAGGAATACTGGGCTCAATTTCCAGTTCAAGGGACCATAAAGAGTTGGAATGCACCTGAAATTTGAATAAATGTATGTCAGACAAAGAGAAACCTCATGGCAGTGTGGCATGTCCTGCAGGACAGCAATGCTGTCACCACTGGATTTCTGCAACTGTAGGAAGGAAATGTTCGGTCCAGAAAACTTAGTTGAAATGGTGGTTTACCACAACCAGCCTCTCTGTAGCATTTTCATAGAATCATGGAATTATTTAGGTTGGAAAAGCCCTGTAATATCATTGAGCCCAAACATTCCCCCAGCATTGCCGTGTTAACCACTAAACCATGTCCCCAGCTGTTACATCTACACATTTTTGGAGCACTTCCAGGGATGGTGACTCCACCACTGCCCTGAGTAGGGCTGTGCCAGGGCCTGACCACCCTTTGAAGGAAAAAATTATCCCAAGTATGCACCTAACCTGAACCTCCCCTGGCACAACTTGAGGCCATTTCCTCTTATTCTGGCCCTTGTTCCCTGGGAGCAGAGCCTGACCCCCACCTGCCTCCACGCTCCTGTCAGGGAGTTGTGCAGAGCCAGAAGGTCCCACCTGAGCCTCCTTTTCTCCAGGCTGAGCCCCGCAGCTCCCTCAGCTGCTCCTGATGCTCCAGACACTTCCCCAGCTTTTCTCCCTTCCCTGGACATTCTGCAGCGCCTCAGTGTCCAAAGGCAGTGTGAGGACAGCACAGTGGAGGTTTGGATGTTGGTGAGGA
Organism: Lichenostomus cassidix; assembly: GCF_008360975.1. Lineage (NCBI taxonomy): Eukaryota > Metazoa > Chordata > Aves > Passeriformes > Meliphagidae > Lichenostomus > Lichenostomus cassidix. The sequence goes on from NC_139506.1 coordinate 816,222, forward strand.
AAGAATAACCCAACACAGGCTTCAACCACCCTGGTGAAAGGATTTTCTCTCTCCGTCCTGCAGCTGCTGTTGTGTCTCTCTGTTCTATGGTGAAGCATTTCTCCGTGGGGAGGTACTTGCCCATGGAGAGATAAGTGCTTGTGATGTTCTCAAGCACAGCACAAACACTGGGAGATCCCTGTGTCTGTTAATCCCCCTCACCCACATTGCACACAGCACAGTGATCAAAGTTAAAAAGAATAACTTCACTGGAAAAGGGAAACAATAAATTAGTTTAGATTCCAGGGAAGGGATTTCAGTTCTGGAAATGAGTATTTGACCAGCAAGGTTCAGGATTTCTTTGGTGAGGGAAATAAATGCTTCAGAAGAGCTGAAGCAGTTGAAGATTCAGGCAGAGATTGGAGATTCTCAGTTTGGGCTGGGAAATCTCTGTGTAGCCTGGCATGAGCTGGGTGCTGGTATCAGAGATGGGAAATCGCTGCTGCCTGAAGTTTTTAAATTGAACCTTTAATTCTCATTATTAATTACCTTTCTTTCTTTCTTTTCCTTTCAGCATGAAAGACTTTCAAGGTAAGAATTTTCTTTCTTTAGTTTTTTTCTATGTAATTTTTATTGGCAGCATGTTTTTGTATGGCTTTGAGGATTCCCTAGGCTTCAAATCCAGTCTCATACTGGCTATTTGGTCCTTTTCTGAGCTCAGCTGTGGGGCCACTTTGCTTCTATCCTTTGCTCTCAAATTATTTACCTCAGTGCCCTCTTAGAAATGGAGCTCATTCCCACTATGGAGAGGAGAGGTCTGGCAGGGCTGGGTTGGTGTCCTGGGGATTTTTTCCAGCCGTTGTAGTGGTAGCTGCCAGGTTTTGGGCAGCAATCCTCAGCACTGAGTGAAGGGTGTTCTCACTGATCCCAGAGCCCCGACTCAGCCAAATCTCCCACAGCCTCCAGTCCCAACCAGCTGGGCCCAGTGCTGGCTGGTCCATCTTACAGCAGCTCCATAGGGCTGGATCTTTTTGAATCCTGTTAAATCTCCTGTTCCAGGTTGGAAGCAGCTACAAACCCCACCACGAGTGACTCGTCCTACAGCGACCGTGCCTCCAGCCGCTCCAGTGCCTACAGCCGCAGGGAGAACCGGCTCGCCGCCCTCAGCAGCCGGGGAGAGGAGGAGAGCAACAGGGACTATAAGAAAGTAGGCTTTTTAAAATGTATTATTGTCACTGCACACACTGCAAACCTGCCTGCTGCCAAAACCAGCCCTGAGAATCAGTGGGAAGAAAGAGAAGTTGTTTATTTTCATTTTCTCTGTTTCAGAGAATACAGTGGTTTGGGTTGGAAGAGTGGTTTGGGTTGGAAGAGACTTAAAGCTCATCTCATTCCACCCCGTGCCATGGGCAGTGACACCTCCCACTATCCCAGGTTGCTCCAAGCCCCATCCAACCTGGCCTTGGACACTTCCAGGGATGGGAAAGTGTCACCATCCCTCTGAGTAAAGAATTACCTAAATTGAAAACATCCCTTTTTTGTCTCTTGGCTGTGTTTAAACTCCCTACAAAATTCAGCAGCTGTTTTCTTATTTCTTATTCATGAATTATGAAAACATAAGTAAAGCGTCCAAGTTGGTTTTGTTTTCCCTTCTTCTCATCTCCTGATGTGTGGGAGCAAAGCAAACCCCTCAGCTCAGTGCTGAGGGCATAGGTCTGCTCAGAGCAGCATGGCAGGATGGGGTTAATCAACCAGGAGCAGCCTGCTTAATTGAGCTGTTGGTTTGCATTTCAGTTATATGAGAGTGCCCTGTCTGAAAATCAGAAGCTGAAGTCAAAACTGCAAGAAGCCCAGCTTGAGCTGGCTGACATCAAAGCAAAGTTGGAAAAAGCAGCCCAGGTAAGGGAAAATCCAGGTCCTGACTGGAGAAACTGAGCACCGGCCATGACAAACCAACACTTGTTCCAGGATGGGAAAGGGAGAGAAGCCCCTGGAAGGATATTCCTGGGAGGGAAGATTGCCATAGAGGAGACAAAAATAAGCAAGTGATTTTGTAAATCAACTTGCTGTGTCCCAGGCAAGAGCATCTGTGGGCTGTCTCAGCCTTTGTGCAGCACCCTGTGAGTGCTCTGGGGTTTAATCACTTTCTATTTTTAATTTCCATAGCAGAAACAGGAGAAAACTTCTGACCGGTCCAGCATGCTGGAGATGGAGAAGAGGGTATGTGTCTCTGCTTTCTTCTGAGTCACAGCCTGTGCCTTGTGCAGGGCAGTCATTTCTAGAAGGAAAGTGTTAATTAAAAGATAAGTTGTATTTTTGCCTTGAGGAGCAGTACACAGTGATAATTGTGTTCTGACCTTTCCAGGGCCTGAGACTCTGCTGCTCTCTTTGCATATCAGCTTTGTTCTGATTCCTCTCTTTCTTTATAGGCAGCTGCAGACCAACGGATTGTATCACACTAAGGAACTGTTGGTCCACTATGCTTTAAAACATTCTTGATCCTTACAAATGAAGACTGGTCAGGGGTGGTGGGAAAACAAGGCAAAATCCTGGAAGGGCTCCTCTCAATCCCTTCATCCCTCAGCCTGGTAGATACCAAGAATTGCCCCAGCCCAGGGACAGGACCTTGAACTTGGCCTTGTTGAAGTCAGGGTAACATCCTTTATAACTTCTGTTGAAGTTAGGATCACAGTAGCCACAAATACAGGATTCCTAGAGTTAGAGACTAAAAACATATCCAGCTGTTCTCAGTGAAGATGCATTAACTGTTTCCAGGTGGCTCATGCATTGTGCACTGATGAATCCCTGGATGAAGTGTGCTGTGGGCAAAAAATGACCCAGAACTCATCAGTCACAGCACATTCAGAAGCTGCCTTTTGCTCACTCTCCTGGCCTCATGGCTCTTTGCAGCGGGCAAAGGAGCAGGGCAGATAGTGTAAATCCTGTTCCTGATGCATGTTTCCCATTTTTCTCTTCTCAGGGCACATCCCTGGGATGGTTTGAGCTCCCTCATGTTGGCAAAGTTGCTGAAGGAGTCCAGATCTCCCCTCCTTGGCATGGCCTTAGGCAAGGCCATGCACATGGCAGAGTCTACCCATGTAATCCTCACTTTCCAAAAGGCACTGAAAGCAGTCAGCTTTACAGCTTTGCAGCCCTAAATTATCTGGGAGAAATGGGATTTCCAGGCAGAGAATTTCCTTTCCCTGTTCTCTGTTTCCTATTTAAGTGGCTCAGTGACTTTTCTCATTGCTACCTTTAGTGGAGTGTAAGTAAATCCATGGCTTCACCTACAGAGCTCAAAATCACATTACATCAGCAACTCCTGAGAACTGGGATCACTGAAAATGGGGGATAGTTTCATTAGTGGTATGAATAGAGCTCAGGATCTGCCCAGACAGGCCCAGCACATATCCCTACTGGTTTGCCAGCTGCCCTCTCCCATCTGATCAGCTCCTGGTTGTAACCTCTGCCTTGCTTTGGGATGCTCTTCACTGAATGCTCCTACAGAAACACAAGACTCTTATTTTTCTTTAAAAGAAAATATGCTGTAAACTTTTCTTCTAAATCCTTGTGACCCTCTTTGTTATGAATCCTTTTAAACAGGAGAAGCGAGCCCTGGAGCGGAAACTCTCTGAAATGGAGGAGGAAATGAAGGTAAGAAATAATCTTCACTGCTTCTATTCCATTTTTTATGCTCTGTATTCATGTCTTTGGGCATTGTCACCCAGGAGGAGGATGTTAAAGGTGTTCATGGGAAGGGACTAATTTTCCTTTCTGCACTCAGAACTTGCTTTAATGGCCCTGTTCTCCAAACATGAAATGCTAATAAACTGTCCTGTTCTTATTCATCTGATTGCTCCTATGTTTGATTTGTTCTGCTGTTTGATCCGAGAACGCTTAAAGCTGTTCTCCTTAAATGCCTTCCCAAACTAACCTTTTGTGGCATCGCTGAGTTCCAGTGTGTTGACCCCCTGTGCTCTGACTAGTCTGCAGCCCCAGTTAAGCCGCTGAGGTTCTCTCCGGATGGGTAAGAAGACAAAGCTGGCTTTTGAGCTCACGCACACTGGCCAGATAAAACACAGAGTTGTTGTGTTCCTGTACTCCCTTCCCAAAGCATGTCACTGGAAGGCCACAGCAGCCTGGGATAATTTCAGCAGAGAGGAATTTGTTTCCTGATGGGATGTGCAGCATGGCTTGCTGTCACGAGCCATGGCTACCAGTGCTCCGGCGTGTTCTCTCTCTCTTGTGGTGTTGCTTCAAGGATGGTTCTGCCCGTGAGGGGAGCCCTGCAGAGCCCAGGCAGTGTCTGGCTGCCCACACTCACCTAAAGCCTCACCCTGGTTCAGCAGTGCTGCGTCACATTACGCTGTATTTCAGTGCTTGTGGTCACAGAATGAGTGTCCCCTGTGCTCTGCCCCATGCTTTCCTTCCCTTTGAGTGTGACCAGGTGGGACCAAGCTGCTCTCCAAAGGAAGGACCCACCTGAGAGCTCTCCCAGCACCGTGCATAAATGGAAACGAGTTCCTGGCACTGTAGAGGAAGTTCCAACTCTGTGTTTCTATTTCAAGCTTCATGTTTCTACCAAGCACATACCTTTGAAAGGACCACTGGCTTGTGCTGCATCTTCTGCTGCATTAAGTAGCACAATGATGTGGTGGATTCTTGCTGTAAAGGCTCTTGTTCTCTCAGAGACGAGAAAATGAGTGTGGATGTGTGAGCCAGGAGGGGAAGCAGAAAGGATTGAATATGTCTAAATTCCAAACTCTTTGTTCAGTGAGCAGGTAGGAACATTTAACTGCACAGAGACCTTCCTGTAATTACAGAATTGTGGCCTTCAAGAGAAATGCAGGCAGGAGCAGTTTGTGTTGGTCCTTCAGCTGTGCAGATCACTGCAAACCAGCTCCGCCTGTGGAGTAAGAAGACAAGGTGGTGTCCTCTAGCGGCCTCAGTTTGGAAACATTTGTATTGCTCTGGAAACCAATTAATAAGGGAAAGTGCCTCTAGGGACTGTTGGACACAGCCAAAGTGCCTCAGGCTTGCATAGTCTGGAGCTGCAGAGCCATGGAAGCCAAGATGGTGCAGAAGGAGAAGCACTGCTGGAGGTTGGACATGTTCTCACACTGCCTTGAGAGACAAGAGCTGAAGGAACTTGTGGTCCAGCTGAAAATGAGCTTCAGGTCCTCCAGAGTGGTGCTAACTCTGCTCTCTGCCCTGTTCTTGCTGCATCAAACAACCAAAGTGGCCTTTGATTAGTAGAATGAATAGACGAGAAATTGGAAAATCTCTCTTCTGAGGTGCTGCTACATTTTCATTAGTTTTTTCAAAACCTTGAGCATGTGGTGAGTACCTGACGGCACTGTGACATATCTTGTTTGACAGACACTCAAAAAAAGGAGTATAAAATCTCTGAGGAAAGAAGCATTGAATTGGACCTGTCCAAAAGGAAACTTTTGTATCCACTTTCATCATGCCTTGAAGTGGGAGAATCAGCCCTGATATGTTTGCCTGGAGTGAGATAACCTCTACAGAGCATCCCTAGTGTGGGAGTTGAGCCAGGAAAGAATCTATTAGTTCTGGTTGGACTTTCATTCTTGCTCCTTGCACTACATGAGTAGCTGTTGTGCAGAGTCAGAAGGAATAAGTAAGGAATTGTGAAGGAAAATGGAAATCCACCAATTTCCTTTAATGTGGAGAGCAGCAGGTGGAAGCAACCAAATCTGTCAGGTGGTTAGGTCTCATGTTGCTTTTGGGGATTCTTCCCACTAGTCTTTGAATCCAGCAAGACTCATGTCCAGCTCTTGGATCCAGGAGTGTCTGTGTGCAGTAATGCACATCAGATGTCCTCTCCTTGCAGCTGACCTCTGAGGAAGGGGACGCACATGTGACAGAAATGCTTTGTAGTTCAGGCTGTGTTTGAGAGAAAGAGCTTTGTTCCTGTCAGGAGTGTAACCCCTGCTAACAAGCCATAGAGAAGTGAAGAGGAGCAAGACAGGCTTGGTACCCTCAAGAACCTTGGTGGCAGAGCTGCTCCTCAGACCTGCTCTTGCAAAGGTGACAGAGCAGTGCAGCATTTCCCTAAGTGCACAATTTGACTGGAGATCCAGAACCTTGGTTGAGGCAGGAGAAAGAAAATTAGCATTTGCACTGAGCTGAATTCAATGCCAAGTGCCCGAGGTCCCAACTTAACACGGCAATTGTTCTTGAAGGTCACAGAAGCTCCTTTATTCCATAGCAGTGCTGCAGCTCCTGGCCTCAGCCATCATGCATGCTCCAGGCGTTTTTATTTAGTGTTGCAGGCACAAAATCCATTAATTGAAGGCAGGTACAGCTGAACTGAGAAACCTGCTTTTGCTAAGCCAAGTATCAAGCAGAGTGATAAGCAATCACAGCAGTATCTTCCAGATCCTGCTCTTTGCCCTTGGCTTCAGGCCCAGCTTCCCAGCCTTCGCTGGGCTTGATGCATAAACAGGAGCCTGGCCTACCTGCAGCACACACACATTTTTACATAAATGATCCTTTCTGTGGGCTGGGCAGCATGTGAAGACTGATGGGACCATGCTGAGATTCCGTGCTGTGCTGGTGTAGAAAAACAAAGGTGGTCTCTGAAACGATCACAGTCCTTTACACCTCACATAGCATGACACCCCTGCTACATATGTTGGATGTTTTCTGCCAGCTGTGAGCCCTGTGATAAAACAGGATCTTTATAATCTGTGGTATCGTGGAATATCCTGAATTGAAAGGGACCCACAAGGATCATCGAGCCCACGTCCTGGCCCTGCACAGACACCCCAACAATCCCACCCTGGGCCTCAGAGCATTGTCCAAACACTCCTGAAGCTCTGGCAGCCTTGGGGCTGTACCCATTTCCTGGGCAGTCTGTTCAGTGCCCAGCACCCTCTGGGGGAAGAACCTTTCCCTGATATCCAGCCTGACCCTCCCCTGACACAGCTCCAGTCCTTCCCTGGGTCCTGTCACTGTCAGAGCAGAGATCAGAGCTGTCCCTCATGAGGAGCTGCAGCCCCTGATGGGGTCTGACCTCAGGCTCCTTCAGGCTGAGCAGACCAAGTGCCCTCAGCCACTTTTGGTACCATCAAAAGAAGTGATTATTCTGTATAACTGTCTTCCAGCAGCTCCTGGAATCACAGGACAGATGTGCCATGTCCATCTGTCCTCACTGAGCACAGTGGCAGCCAGCAAAGCTGGGGCAGGTAAAGGGATGGATGGATGGATGGATGGATGGATGGATGGATGGGATATGGTGAGCCGGGATCTCGCTATTGAGGTGTCACTGCAGCTTTCCAGCAGTTGGTTGCTGTAGCTCTGTCTTGGGATCTGTTGATTTATGCAGTGTCAGGATTGCATTGGTGTGTCCAGGGAGCTGCTGTGTCAGTTTGATGATCCCAGGGGCTCAAGCCCCATCCTTTGCTGGATCCCTGCCCTCCTTCTCTTGCTTCCCTTGGTTTTGCAAAGCTTTTCAAAGTGGTGTCTTGATTCCTTCATGGAGAGTAAAGACAGTGCTTTTGGGCAGCTAAGAATGGAGCTAATGGTTGGGTGGTACATGAAGTACTTCGGTTTTGTAAAGAATGAGCCCTTGGACAAAATGTCCTGGGATACAGCAGATTCCTTGCCAGCTGCAGCCAGCTCCAGGTCATCACAGAATCCCAGACTGGTTTGGGTTGGAAGGTACCCTAAAGCTTGTCCCATTCCACCCCTTGTCATAGGCAGGGACACCTTCCACTGTCCCAGTTTGCTCCAAGCCCTGTCCAGCCTGGCCTTGTACACTTCCAGGGATCCAGGGGCAGCCACAGCTTCTCTGGGCAACCTGAGTAGTGCAGGTGGGATGGATAGTCATTGTCTTTGCATCACAGTAGATTAATTCATGGTGCTTGTGGTTCAGCACAGACAATGACCTCCCTTTGAGTGCTTTGTGCTAATGAAATGACGGAAGGAACCCTCTTCCCCTTCCCTCTGTCTTCTGCCACTGTGAGCTCACAAGAGGACATGGGGAGGAATATGGTGCTTTGTGGGACTGCTTTGGTTTGGCAGTGGGATTTTGTCAGTTGAGCTTACAAAATCTTCTTGTGGATGTTTTCCTTCTTGCCTGCCCCTGCCCAGTATGGGGGTTCCCTCCATCATGCAGGACAGGTTCTTGCTCAGGAGGGGCTCTTATTCTCATGGCCCAGCTGCCTGAGCTCTTGGGAGGAACGAGGGGCAAGGATGCCACTCAGCAGCTCCACAGCCCTCGGCATCTCCTGGCACTCACAGTGGTGTAAATGTCCAGCACATTAATTCACTTTGGCATTACTGGGAACAGTGTCATCGTTGTGGTGCTGGGATGTCTGCATGGCTTGTACCATTTCCCTGTTCTGCTTCCTCATGGCTTTTCTGTTCCCTACCTTCTGTACCTGTGCAAGCCCCAGTTTGTACTTGTGCCCAGTTTGTACTCATGCCTAGTTTGTACCAATGCCCTAGTTTGTACCAATGTACCTGTGCAAGCCCCAGTGTGGGTCTTGATCTCTGCCCTGTCCTGTGCCCCCCACTGCCTTTGTCACCACCACCTTGGGCACATCCCTGCCGTAGGAGATGCTCTTGTTCAGACTCCTCTTCCTAAAAGGAGTAGTTTAAGGTTCAGACTGGTCCCTTCTGAAGGTGAAAGATAAATTGAACCCCATGACAGAGAAGAATTGAATCTGGGCAGGATCAGAAATGCCCCAAAACCTCCGAGGTTTTGGCAGGACTGAGCCTGGGCAGACCCAGGAGCATCACTCAGGGTGAGGGACATTAGCAGACACGGTGCCTATCTCAGTGATCTGCTGTGGGACAGTGACACTTCCAGGTGCTTCAGTCTGTGCCTTTAGTATCTCCCAGGAAGCTCTGATCACTCTTTGCTCCACACAGCTGCTTTGGCCTTTAGAGATACTTGAAGAAAAGGAGTTTTAAAGAAATTCTCAGTTCCCAGCAGTGCTTTCAGAGCATGTGTAGGTGGTAAGTCACTGGTGATAGGTGTCACAGTAGTTCCCAAGTCCCAGGGCTGTCTAGGTAAACCAGAAAATAATCCTTCTTTGTGGTGGGAGATCTCTGTATTTGACCTTTTTAAAGGCCTTGGGGGCCCCTGGAGAAAGGGATAGTTCCCAAAATATCCTTGGTGTGCTGTCAGGCTTTCCCTATCCAGCACTCACTGCTACTAATTTCTTTTGCTCTCTTTTTCTCTTCCACTGCCTGTGGACTAAACTCCCATTTCTGTGCCCATTCGTTTCCGTGATGTTCTTTCTGTATTTCTTTGTCCACTCCTCTCACTCTCTGCAGAATCTCCACCAGCTCAAACAGATTCACACTCTGAGGCAGATGAACGAGCAACTGCTGGCTGAGAACAGGGCTCTGACCCGGGTTGTAGCCAGACTTTCTCTGCCCGCCAAGCCCTCAGAATCAGAGGAGCTGTAGCTGCTTTCCCTCCGGCTCATCTGGCCTCCCTCTTCCACTTTTCCAGGCAGGTCTCTGCTCCCTGGCTGAGCTCTTCCTGCTCTCCTCCTTGCTCTCCAGGGTGTTTGGTGAAGCTTCTGGCTCAAAAGCTTGTGGCAAAGGATGTCTGAATTCCAAGAGCATGGTGCTGCTGCCACAGCAGGGCTTTGCTGGAGCTCTGCTCACCCCGCTGGCTCTTGCTCTGCTTGGCAGATGCTGCTGCCCTTGCCAGCTTGGCAATGGAGAATGGCTTTGGGGTGGCTTGGCAGTGCCAGCAGCTCCTTGCCCAGTACTTTGCCTTCAAACAGACCCACGGAATGGTTTGGGTTGGAAGGGGTCTTAAAGCTCAATATCATTCCACTCCCTGCCATGGGCAGGGACACCTTCCACTAGACCAGGTTGCTCCAAGCCCTGTCCAAACCTGGCCTTGGACACCTGAAAATAGGTGATTTATGCTACATGTCTGCTTATAATTTTTTTTTTTTTAATTGGACTTCATTCAGGGAGAAGCTGGCACTCAGCAAATCAGATTATCCAAAGTCAGGATGAACAGTGTTGGAAATTTTCCGGGATGTTGTGAGAAGTGAACCTTTTAGAAAGAGTATTTTTAGAAAAACTAAAAACTGAGCTATCCTCAGCAGGTTTTCTTAGTCACTTGAACAAAAAGGACAAGTTCCTTTCCTTATTTTAAACTGAGATTTTTGAGTCTGAGTCCCCAGGCTCAGCACCTACTGCCTCCTGTGGGCTGGCACAGGGTTGGGGATGCAGCAGGAACTAGACCAGGAGCTCTCTGTTTTCCTCTTCTGTTTTAAATCCAGTGCAGGACAATTAACATTTGAAACCCAAGGACGAGTCTTCCCTAAGCTTTGCGCTCAGACATCACACAGTTAAATTACGTCCCTTCCTGCTACTTCATTGGTTCAATGCTAAAATAAAGCTGTAAATGCTCCTTTCTTGGGGCCCTACCTGTCCTTTGCAGGTTAGTAGGGATATTCATATCCCTTCAGACACAGAAGTCGTGTGCTCTTGTGGGCTGGAAGTGGCACCACAGTATAAAAATATCTATTCTTAGCATATAAATTATATCAAGGCTGATTAACCGTAGAAACAAACTAACCAGGGGAATTGTGGCTTCCCCTTTCCAGGAGTCTCAGCTCAAGCCCACATGTGTGTCACAAGGGCTGGGAGAGTCGAGTGTCGTGTTGTGTGCCCTGGATTCTGCAGATGGTCAGGTGAAATGATCTCAGGTGAAATGATCTCACAGCCTTTCTGTTTTTAATATGAGGAAGTGTCCTCCAACCTGACCCTGTCTCATTCCTTCTCATAAATGGGTTTATGTCATTCTCCTTCCCCACATGCTTTGAGATCTGAGAGGGAAGATTGGGCAAAATTACTTCCAGACTCAAAGTTGTGATGTTTCACAACCTGCAAGTCACCTCTCTCCCTCCTTCTCCCAAGACATGCCCACATTATTGCTTCCCTTCCATCCCCCCCTGCTCTGTCTGACTGAGGCTCATCCTTCCCTCCTCACTTAAAGGTTTGCAGTTCCCTGCCAGTACCTGAGCTGGGGGAGAGCCGTGGTCTGCAAGCTCTGCTGATTTATTTTCAACTCTCTTAGTAGGTCTAACACAGGATATTGCTGGTATGTGTAAACTGCTTCAGTGGTGCCTGTGGACATCACAGCTGTTGAGTGATGTCACTGGCTTAAGCTCTGCCAGATATACCATGGTCTGGCAGCAGTGGTGCTTTTCAGTGAATCTTGTTTTCCCAAATCCACATAATTTCTGAGGAGCCTCATTCTCCCATGTCATAGGTAACACACAGCCCTGCTCTTCAGAGCAGCCCCCAGCCCAAAACTCAGTTTACACCATGCTGCATCACGGTCAGCCCTGCCATTCCCTGGGTCTGAGCCACAACCCTGCCCACCATTCCTGTGAGATGTCTATAAAGCTGCAGTTTCCAGCCTGTTCCCCTGGGGTTCATTTCACCCAACTTGAGGCTGCTCTGCTTCAAAGGTAGGAACACCCTGGCTCACATTGTGTAAGGCTGATGTGTACCTTTCAGGAAGCCTCCCTGGGCACTGGTGGAGCTGGGTTATGACCAGGAAACCTGTCCAGAGGCACTTATTTCACATGTCTGTGCGCTCCTTCATTTTCAAATAAATGACCCAGGTCTCACAAAGCCCCATTGTGAGGCATAGCCCTGTCAGGCTCCAGCTGAGCCCTGGCACTGGGGTGGTTCTCTCTGGCATCACTTCTGGGAACCTCAGTGACAGATTGTCTCCACCAAAGCAAATGTCAGGACTTCACACTACTGTGTCCCACAGCCATGGACACTACAGGGCCACCCCAGGCAGTGACAGGGACCTGACTGGGGCTGTGCTGTGGGTGGCAGGTGAAGCTCAGGAGGAAACAGAGGAGTGCAGAGACATCAAGGGTTCTGCTGTGTCTCTGAGCTCCTGAGCACTTTGGTGATGGCAATACCTCTTCTTTGGCCATGAGAAATGGCGCAAGGAGCCATGAGTGCTGTTCTGGTGGCAGCCCAGCCATGGTGATGCACCTGTCACACCAGCACTGGGTCAAGGGAGGCACATTCAGCATCACTGGCTGGAGCTCTGGCCAGCCCAGCACATTGGTTTACCCTTTCTGCAGTATCCACCATGTGGCACCAACCTCTCCTCCCTCTTTGGCAAAACTTCCACCTGATGCATCCACCACCAGTGCCCACAGGGATGGAGTTGGGTGTGTGGGGGCCACTATGGCTTGGCCAGACTGTGAGAGAAGGGAATTGCTCTGGTGGGAACTGGCACTGCCTCAGGAGCTGCCTGCACTTGGAGCTGGTGATCATGGTGGGACTGCAGGTGGAGGGCGGCAGAACATTGTGGTCAAAGCTGAAACACCAGCTTAGGAGGAAGGAGAAGATTTAGTGCAGATTTTTAATTTGAGGGAATTCCTCCAAGATGCATGTTGGCAGAGAAGTCGTGGCTGAGCTCATACAGGTACCATGTGTGTGATTGTGCTCTGCCCTGGCTCAGGGCTGGTCACCCTGGGATCTGCTGACACCTGTGGTGGGAGTGACCCCTTGTGTGTCACACCCCAGACAGGAGCAGGAGGTCTCCTTCTGGTGCCCAGTGGCTGGGAACGGTTCACTGAAGGTCACTCACCTGCAGCATGGAGAGCATGGGAAGTCAGCAGGGTTTATGCCAGTGGAAAATGCTGGAAGGGTCTTGTTGAAGCTATTTCTTCTCTATTTCCAAAGTGCTTGGGCTTTTGTCTGTGTTGCAACATCAGCTGAGCACTCCAGCGTCAGTGTGTTCTAGCAGTCCTCTGGCCTCGACACTTGTGACTGTATTACACATCCTGGGCTCCCAAGGAGATTTGGGGGTATTCTGAAGAGATTTGGTAAGGTCCAGTTCTAACTGAAGATTTCAGACCTTTGGTTTCCCTTCTAGTCCTGCCAAAATGGAAAAAACAAATCAAGAAAACCAGCTTTATTGTTGTCTGCTGAGCTGCATTTAGCCTCCGGGCACAGGTTTGGGATGAAACAGCTCCGAAATGGTTCTTGGCCTGCTGCTGGGGCAATGGCCTTGCTTTGCACCAGGGGCTCCCTGGCTCAGTGCTGTGCTCAGGGCCCCTCACCCCTGGCAGCTAGTTTGTAAAAGCTCTGGAGCTGCTGCAGAGCCGTGGAAGTGTGCTGGGTGGAGGGGATGCAATGCCCCTCTGAGCCCCTCTGACCCCACCTTGTCTTTGTCTCTCTGCAGATTTTGACAGAGCTGAAGTCGGACAACCAAAGGCTGAAGGATGAGAATGGAGCCCTCATTCGTGTCATCAGCAAACTCTCCAAATAGGAATCCTGAGCAAAGGCAGGACAAGGAGGGATGTCCTACACCAGCTGCCAACCCCACCACCAAGCCCAACCCCCTTTCCTTCCCATCCCGTACAGCAAGTGTTTCAGCCATGGGATCAATGTCACACCTGCCTTGCCCTGCCCTTTGCTGTACATTCCCTTTCTACCCATATTTCCCCCAACACACCCCCTGCCATCTTGGTTTTTTTTTAATTTAAGCATGTTGTGGTATCTCAGACATTTTATTCCAGGCAGAAATGTGAGGACAGGGTTTGAGCTGCCAAAACTTCTTCCAGAAGCCCAGTATTTGGTGTTGGACTCCAACCTGGAGTGGGAAGCTCCTACTATAAAAAGTGACACCTGAAGAACTAATCCAGCAAATTCAAGCCCTTTACAGGTGGGAAATGTGAACATGGGCTGGGACTCTGAGGATGCATATCAGCCCACTGAGATGTGGGACTCTGGTTAAATGTGATGCTGTGAAAGCCACCAGAGCTCATGTTTGTCACAGGCTGATGAGCTGCTTAGCACAGAGACCTTCTCCTCTTGCCCCAGTAGATTGAGTCTTTTATTTAATATAAGATTTTGAAGCTGTTCAGTAACATCAGCGCTGACACTCAGTGTCAGGCCCTTATCCCTCACCCTCCCTTTTCCCCGCAGCCTAGGTGATCCTGTGTCACATTGTGTCCTTCTGAGGCTCCTGTCTCTGGTTGGTAGCATCCAGTTGCACCTGGACTCTTGTTCCTTGGGACAGGATGTATCACAGGCACTTGCCAAGCTTTCTGAAGGACAAACTTGAACCCCTACAGACCCTCTGCTTCTCTCACCTGTGTGTGAGCGTGAATCACCTTGCAGGGAGCTGTGCCCGCACCAGAAACCAGCCTCCCCTTCCTAACAGCCGTCTGGGACATTCTCCTGCTTACTCCCTGAAGGCAGAGCCCTATAGCAGAGTCTGGTCTGGTATTTCGGATACTCCCCCTTTGATTTGCAGCAGTATTTGTAGAGAGGGAATGCCAATATCCTGTCCTACATGCCTTGGAAAGATCAGGGTGTGTCAGTGTCAGAGGGACAAGGAGCTGCTGGTAACTGAGTCACTGTGGTGAAAGTCTAACGTGTCAAAAACTTGTGATAAGCCTTGACTTTGAAGGAAACCTCCTGAAATACCCCTGTTTAATGTTACATGCTCTCTGAACAATTTGGAATTGTTCTTTCCATGGGCATTTATACATTGGCTCCTCTCTTCATGCTGTGGGACATCATCAGGTCTGTTGAGCTTCCCCTTAACAGATTCCTCTCAAACAATATCTTCCCTCTCACAGATGTTTTGCTATATCCAAAACAATCTCCTGTCTACATCCTTCCCTATTTGTCCTTTCATTCCCTTTGTCCTTGGACTCCCCACTCTGTCTGGCCAAGGGCAGCAGTTCTTGGTCACTGAACCTGGAGGTGGCCATGAAACAGCTCTGCCATGTTCCCAGGCAGCTCTGCCGGCTCTGGCTGGGGGGACTCTACACTGTTACAGAGATGAGATACTTGAACATGAGCTGAATACTTGAGCTTGTTCAACAGGGTAAAATTTATCAGGCAATCCTGGGCTTTTTCGAACCTTCTATTGGTTATTGCCTCAGAAAGCATCTTCATTTTCGTCTCCCTGGGGTTTTCTTTGTTCCCCCCCCCCCCCCCCCCCAATTCTCCATTTCCCCCCCTTCCCCTCCCTGTCCTGCCTGTTTCCACCTCTCTTGCTCTTCCTGGAGCTGCCAGTTTTCCCTAGGCAGCTCTGACCACAAGTTGCTCTTCAGCTGGCAGAGCCGTTTGCACAGCTGAGGCGCCGTTTCTCCTGGTACACTGAGGCCCTTCCTCTGCTGCTGAGCTTTGGGAGGAAGAGACCAAAGCTGGTAAAGGCATCAGGGTTTCTGCAGAGCACTGCCTAAGCCAGGCATCCTTTTTATATTCCTTGATTTTAACCCTGCTCTATTTAACAGCTTTAAGTCTTGAGATCCAGTCAATGCTTCCCCTGCACGCCGTTCCCTCTTGGTGCACTCTTTATGTGAGTACTTCTGCCGTTCTTGATGTTTTCTCTCTTGGTGACCTGCTCCTCGCTTCAGTCTCAGGCTCTGGCTCTGCTCAGGAGATCAGGGGCTCAGGAGCTCGGTCCCTTCTGTGCCATGGAGGAGGAGATGCTCCCCAGCTGGGCGGGTGCTGGGCTGGCACCTCAGGCCACACAACCCAGCAGGATGAGGAGAGTTCAGAATAAAGATCCTGTTCTTCTTACAGGCAGGTTCCTGGTAGCAGGAAGAAGCCTGGTGTCTGCTTAAGGGAGAGGGTTCAACCCAGCCTGACAAATCCATCCCATACTGATGTTTTGCCCCTTCCTACCAGGACACTCATTACGCTTTTTCCTAAGGAACAGAGTGGGAAGGCTGTGGGAGGCTCATTCCTCTGGGTGGCAGCTTGCAAAGCCAAACCACTTTAGCTGAAGTGTCTGCTTAGCACTGGATTCTCCCAAGCCCTGCCCAGGGGATGGACCCCCACAGCTCAGTGTCCCTGATCAGCCAAAGCTGTGAGCGTCTCGTGGTGACGGCGCGACTGCAAACCAAATTCTTGAGAATGGATTTTTTTTGTCTCACTTCACGCCTGACATAACCAGTGCACTGAGGAGGTGACGAACAGGACACCTCGAACCCTGTGCTTGGGGCAGGGTGCGGAGCAAGTAGGTTTTAAAACTGATCCCTCTTGGAACCAGAGCATTTGCCAGATGTGGTCTCCCTTGGGGAACACAAGCTTTTTTTTCTAAGCAATTGCTTGGGGTGAGTTACTTTTTATTGCTTGGGGTGAACCCGTCTGTTGTGGCTGCAAGTTTGATGGTGGCTCTTTGTAAATAAACTCCTTGGAGAAGCAGGACTGGCTGACGAGATGGGGAGAGAATGTATTTTTATGCAACTTTTGAGTGGCCTTTCAAACCCTGAGATGAATGATTTGTTTTACTGGTTGTTGTTATATAGTATTATAAGTATTATGTGTTTGAAAGTTTGGGAATAATATTCACAGCTATGATGCTTGTAAACACAACAGTATTTATAAATGAATAAAATAAGAGTTGATAAAATAGAAGCTTTGACTTGCTTCCATCTTTCTGGAATTACAAGTTGTTCAAGCAAAAATTCCCTGTTTCTCCCAAAATTCTCGTGGCATAACAATATCCATCATCCATAAAAGCACAGACACTCTGCAGCTACAACACAGGTGCCTGTTCAGGGGAAGCTGAAATGAAGGAACTGGGATGCACATCCCTGAAAAGAACCCACCAGTGGGAAGGTGAACAGGAGATGATCCCGTCTCCTCCTCTGCACCACATTGGGGATCAGGCCCATCTCCCATTGTGGTGGCAAGCCGTGTTTGCTCAGAAATTTGGTCAGGACAAAGTGTAGCACAGGCAGGGATCCTCTGTCTCAGGTGAGGCTGCTGGAGCGTCCACACGTTCCAGTCTTTGGAAGTGGTTGGTACAGGTTGAGTTCTTCCCTTTGGTTGGGGGTGTCCAGCATCTCTGTGGAACAGGATGTGGCTGTATGGAGCAGACTGTGCTGTATGTGAAGAATTATGTGGGGACCTTTGATATTTCCCACCTGTGCCCTATGTCTGGTCTGGCCATGCTCAGCTGGCTCAAGGCTGCCCAGAGCGTAAGTCAGAGGATGCTGGGGGGCTCAGCCTGGAGAAAAGGAGGCTCAGGAGGAGACATCTGGCTCTCCACAACTCCCTGACAGGAAGGTGAAGCTGGGGTGGGTCAGGCTCTGCTCCCAGGGAACAAGGGACAGGACAAGAGGAAACAGCCTCAAGTTGTGCCAGGGGAGGTTTAGGATATTGGGGAAAATTTCTTCCCTGAAAAAGTTGTCAGGCACTGGCACAGCTTCTTAGGGCAGTGGTAGAGTCCCCATCCCTGGAAGTGTTCAAATGATGCATGAATGTGACACCTGGGACATGGTTTAGTGGTGAACACAGCAGTGCTGGGTTAATGGTAGAATCCCATGATCTTAGAGGGCATTTCCAACTTAAATGATTCCATGATACTGTGTTTTGGGGGACCTGGGCCCTTGAGGGATTCCACCCACACCTCCATTCCTCTGTCATCCCTGGGATCACTTCCCTGGCTGCTTCTCCTCACCGTGGATGCCCTGTGAGTACCAGAAGCAAAACCAGAAGGGAACCAGCTCCTTTCAGCTCGTTTCTTTAATAAGGAGACAGAGATCATTACAAAATAACCATCAAACGATCAGAGACGGAACAACAGAGTCCACACGAGGGGAAGGGGCATTAAAAGCAGCTTCCGCCGGAGCCGAGCGCTGCGGGGCTGGGATGGGGCAGAGCGGGCTGGCACTGCGGGTCCAGGAATGGCCGAGCCTGCGACTCCCAAAGGAGCTGGCTCCTCTCTCCCAGTCCGGGGGGAAAGAGGAAAAGAAACCAGAGCCTGTTGCCAAGGCTTGTGGATTCGCTTCCTCTTAACCCCGGGAGCATCTCCGTGGTGCAGCTGGCTTTGCTCCGCGGTGCCGCCAGGAGAGGGGATGTCAGCTCTCGTCCCCGAAACAAAAACCCCCGACTGGACATGGCAGAAATAACCCAAATTGCTCCAAAGCGCCTTTTCACCACCGGCAGGTCGGCCCCGATATCTGTGCCCAGTGTCGTCCCGTCCCCTCGCCCGGAGTGACAGCGGCACCCAAGGCCACCAAGGCGGTGGCCGGTGCGGCTCGTGCTGGCAGCCTGAGCCCCACGAAACCAGGGGGACACATGGGGGGAAGGGGGTCACGGCTCACTGTGGGCCCATCCCCGCGGGATCCCGGTGCACCGTGCTCTAATATGGCTTCTAAAATTGCTCTGACGGTGAAATGCACCAACGCGACACAGGACACCAAAGCCACGATGTTGCTGCTACCCGGCCATGGGACAAACGCGACAAGATACAGGAACACGACACACATGGACGCCACGGCTGCGTCGGTGACAGCTCACCCTCCGCTGGCGGGCCGGGCTTGGCATGCTTTGCTTCTTGGCATTATTTTCTTCTTTTATATGATTAAATTGGGGGTTTTCATTTTATTTGGGGGGAAAAGAATCAGGGCGGTGGAGAGCTCTCGAGCGATGAGTTTTGGTGGTCGCCGTCTCCTCCCTGGCGGGAGGCAGGGGTTGGAGACGGCAGTGCCGGGGCGGTGGCAGCGCCGCCGGGCTGGGGACATGCTGCTACTGCTACGTGGCTGCGTCACATGCACTGCTCGTGGTATATACAGCTATGTCTCCATATATTTTACCTACACACAGCTAAGGGGGGTCAGAGGCAGCGCAGATGGCTTCAGTATGTTTGTTGGTTTTCCCTTTTTTATTTTTAAAAAAAATTAAATTATGTATTAAAGTCACAGTCTTCCCCCTCCCCCAAGGCTTAAAGAGTCTGAATGGTAACCAGCCAGGTGGGATCTCCACTCCCGGCGAGACCCCGGCCGATGCGGCTGGTCTGGGGGTCGGGGGTCGGGTGGAGGGGGCGCCCAGGAGGGGGTGAGTCTGGTGTGTGCAGGTGTGATGTGCAGGTGTGCAAATGTGCAGATGTGATGTGCAGGTGTACAGGTGTTGTGTGCAGGTATGCAGATGTGCAGATGTACAGGTGTGCAGGTGTGCACACCTCCACCTGCTCCCCAGGGAAGGCTGCAGGGCTGTGTATACTCACTGACTGCAAACAGGAGGATTTCAGTGCTCATTCCAATCCCTCTTTTAACCCATTTCCATGTAAGGCAAACATCACCCCCCACCCCCCCCCCCCGCTCTCCGATGGCTGGATGGACCCCAAAATGAGACTGAGTCCTGCCAGTGCTCCTGGCCGTGGGGCATTGCCCCCATCCAGCCCTCCATTACTAAAAGCATGCCAAGACTTCTCCCTTTTGGCTACAGGAGCAGGGCAGGACCCCTTCTGTTGACACTGACACATCCACTAGGAAAAGGGGCTAATTAAAGCTGGAGATGGCCCTGAGGGACCACTGGCTGGATGACCCCTGCAGACCCAGCATGGCCCCAGGGCCACCTTCACCACGGTATGGGCTAAGTGCAGCTGCAGTGGTGGTGGAGGGGGTCATTAGAGGTCCCTGTCCAACACCTCCTTCCTACACCACAGCTTGGCTATATGAGCCCCAAACCTCCCAAGGATGAAGATATCCCACCCTGGGGACCTCTCCCAGAGCTGCACAACCCTCCAGGGGCAGGGTCTGGTCCTCGTGTCCATTTGAAACCCCTGTGCTGTGGCTGCCACCAAGTTTCCCATTGTCTCCCCACCTCCAGAGGGTGCTGGGATGCCCCTTGGGAAGCCGGAGCTATGGGAGCTGCCAAAGCATCTGACAGCACTGGGGTGAGCTCAATTTTGGCACTTTGTCCCCAGGCTTGGGACACCCTGCACCAAGGTCTCAGCCCAGATGGTGGACCCCCAGAGCAGCGTCCCCAATGCCAGCACATCGTTGGGGCTCTGCCCCTCACTGCTGCAGTGCCACAACCCCCAGAACTGAGTCCAGGGAAGCCAAGGGGAGCAGAGCGTGAGGCTGCTGTGGAGCTGGAGCTGGGACAGGGGCACAAGCTAACATCAGTGCTCCAGTACAGACTGGGCCAAACTGGGCAGGGCTGCTGGACCCTCTCCCAGCTGCAGAGAACTGTGTTGGCTGGCTGGCTCAGGGGCTTGGCCCACCAGTGGGAGTAGTGGCCCAGTGACCCACTGTCAGGGTCACAGATATGGCTTATACCCCTGAGGGGAGCAGGACAGAGTGGGTTTGGCAGCCAATAACCTGGTGGGAAGTAGCATCTCATGGGTTCAGGGGCTTTGGTCCCTTGTTGGCCCTGGGCTCACTCTTGCCATCCCCACCTGCAGCAGGTGGTGGGGCTGCAGCTCCCCATGGCCCCCCAGCTGCCCTCAGGCTGTGCTGGGGTGCCCACAGTGCTGCTGAGCCCTGGGACACACGATGGATGGTCTTTGGGAGACACCTGGTACTGCTCTGGGGGGCTGCCCCCACCACATCTGGAGACCTCTCATTGTAAACCTGCCTTGTGGAAGCATCTTGATCTACAGGATTCACCAAACATGGTGGGACACAGATGGAAATCAGCCAATGCTGCCCCTCTGGGGACAAAACAGAGGTGGTGGTGATGGTGGTGGTGGTGGTGGTGATCCACCTGACGCTGCTGGTATATCCACATCTCACCCTGCATCTCCTTGGAGCAGCCCTCCCGAGGCTCCCTATGCCCAGACTGGCCTCCACAGCTCCTGCTGCAACGCCAAGGGCTTGACACCCCACCACCACAGCAGAATCCATGGCCCCTGCGAGCCTCTCCTCAGAGAACCCCAATCTAGAGTTGGCCAGGGGCACTCAGCCTTCCTTGGGGAGGGCCAGGAGGAGGCACCTGAGTCTCTTCAGAGGATCTTCTGCACCATTTTTCTGTCCCAGTGCTGGTCGTGCCCCGACCAGGCACAGTGGGTCTGGTCATCTCACACCATCAGGCTCCAGTATCACCTCCGTGTGACGTTCTGTGGTTCCTCACGTGATCCCAAGGGCAGGATGGCAGCAGCAGTGCTGCAGGCTGGTGACACAGCTGCTGGGGAAGGTCCCAGGTGTGCCAGTGGCTTTGCACTGAGAAGGGATGGCGAGCAGAGGCAATGGGACATGCAGCAGAAGGGAGTGATGCTGAAGAACAAAAAGAACCATCCATGTCTTTAACCTCTTCCCCTGGAAGCTATTGGGACTGCCTGGAAACCCTTCCAGAGGCATCAAAGGGCATTTCAGCTTAGAACAAAAAACCAAAAGGAAGGTTGCAGAACTGAGGTATCAGTAGCTCTGGGTCGACTGTCCGCAGTGCCGCGCCGGCTGTCAGAGCTGCCTATTTGTTTTTCCCGAGAGCTGCATCTACTTCTTCCTCTGGCTTCAGCGAGTGCCACTGGGCGATGGGCCGCCGGGGGTTGGCCAGCATGTCGGACCAGTGCCGCAGCTCCGTGCCGGTGGAGTTCAAGCCCGTGAAGATCTTGCCAATGGCTTCGTTCTTCCCCAGCTTGTCATAGTCCAGCACCGTGATGACCACTTGCACTTTCTAAAGGAGGAAACCTTCATCAGAGGGGTGGAAAGGCGCGGTGGCCATGACAGCTTCATAGCATCAGGGTGCCCCAGGGATCCCCCAAGGCCAAGCCCCACTGTGACCTGTTTTGGGCAGGGCTCCCTCCCTGCTTCCTCCATGTCTTGCCCCAAGGAGCCCTGACCTGGCTCACATGGGAAAGGTCACCCAGGTATGGTGTGGGGCTGGGCAAGAGCTGTGGGCTACTGGGCAGGAACAAGCAGCATGTGTAGGGGCTTGCACATGATATGGAGGGGCAGAAGGCACTGGCCAAGGGTCCAAAATGCCCCCAGGACCACCCTGTTATGCTTGGGGTGAGCACTGTAGGAGCAGAAGAAAGCCCCATTTCAGCAGTGATCTGGGTTGGGGTTTCATCTCCCATGGGTGCTGCCCAGCCTCCCACCTCTGCCCCCACACCAGCTGCCCTCAGCATCAGCCCAGGCCCAGGATGGGACTGGAAGTATCTCCTGGGTGACCAGACCAGGAGCTCAGCAGGAGCGGCTCAGGCTGCTGGGAAGGCTGGGACAAGGACTCAGGCAGCTTCAGGACATCTCCCATCCCAGGGGAGTCATCAGACAAACCTGTATCTGCTCAAAGGGGATCTCAAAGCTGAAGGACTCGTTGAAGTAGGGGTTCAGGGTCTTCTTCTTGACTGTGGTCTTCTTCTTCTTCAACCTCTTGCCATTCTGCAGCAGGTGGATCTTCACGTAGGGATCTGGGGGTCAAGATGGGGCATCAGCTGAGGTGCCCAGGGGACACCCAAGGGAAACATCTGAGCCCAGGGTGAGGGAGAGACCACCCTGAGTAAGGTGCTCTGAAGTTTGTGGATGGGTGCCCAAGACAAAATAGTTGGGCTGGAGAGGATTTGTGGGAGCAACTGGCCAAGGGATGGAGCTCTTCTGCATTCAACAGAGCTGGGAAAGGGTCTGGAGAGTCAGACATATGAGGAGAGGCTGAGGGAGCTGGCGGGGGCTTGGCCTGGAGTAAAGGAGGCTCAGGGGAGACCTTCTGGCTCTGCACAAGTCCCTGGCAGGAAGGGGCAGCCAGAGTGGGGTCAGGCTCTGCTCCCAGGAAACAAGGGACAGGACAAGGGACAATGGTATCAAGCTGAGGCAGGGGATGTTTAAGTTGGACATCAGGAGGAATTTGTTTATGGAAAGGGTGGTCAGGTATTGGAACTTCCCAGAGAGGTTTGGAGTCATCTTCCTTGGAGGTGTCCAAGGAACACCTGGACATGGCACTCAGTGCTCTGGGTGACAAGGTGGGGCACAGGCTGGATTCAATGATCCTGGAGTCTTTTCCAGCATTAACGATTTTGGGATTCTAAGCTGTGGGGCTCCTTGTAGGAGGGCTGGGGACAGTGCGGTCACAGCTGGCCTGTCAGGTGAGTGACACTGGGGGGGTGCTCGCCTGTCCCCCATGTTTCTGGAGCAGGATACCCCACAATAAAGCTGAATCCTTCCAGCCTTGCAGGTACTGCTCTTGTCATGGTTAAAGCACATCTGGAGAGAGCTGAGGACCCCTGGGGAGAGCTGAGGACCCCTGGGCACAGAGCTCAGCCTCAGGATGGAGCTGGGAAGACACTTCTTGAGCACAAAACATGCTGTTGACCAAGGTGCCCAGCCCCCAGGTCAAGGAGGAGCATGACCAGGACCAAGTGGCCGAGAAGCACTTTTACCACCCAGGTCCTGCAGCATCCTGGTCCTCGACACAGCTGGGGACCAAATTCAAAATGTCCTTCCCAAGTGTCAGGGACTCCTCCCATGCCTGTCTCCCCTTGCCCCAGCCAAATCTTGGGCTGCCTCCAAGGCAGGAGGAAGCACTGAGGGTTTTCCCAAGCTCTGCCAGACAGGTGGCCCCAGAGTCCTTCCCCACAAAGGATGCCAAGAGCCCCCAGTGGGGCAGAGGGAGGCTTCCCCTGAGCCACACCCACCTGAGAGACCCCCGACATCCATCTTCTTCAGGTTCTTGGCTTCCAGGATGCAGACAGTGAGCTTCCCAGCCGTGGGCACGTAGCGCAGAGAGATGCAGATATCTCCCAGCTTCTCTGGCTGCCAAGCAGAGCAGGGAGTGGAGATCAAAGCCTTGCCAGTGCCTGGGACTGCTGTGTTTGGACACGATCACACATGCAGGTCCCCCCAAATCCTGCTCAGCCCAGGCACAAACTGGCACCCCGTGCACCAACACAAGAGTTGGGTCCAGGGCAAGCCAGGCCCAGCACAGCATTCAAGCACTCTTCATTTTTTTGAAAAGGTTTTTACACAGAGGAACAACAGGTCACATCCTGCCCAGAAATCACTGCCAGGACATTCACTGTACCCTGGTGGAACCCCACAGTGATCATCGCCCTGAGCACTGTGGCATGGCCTGGAAAGCAGAGCTCGCCCCATGGCCAGCCCCAGGGTTCAGCTGGCTGACTGCTGGCTCTCACCTCCTCCTTCTCACCACTCTGCAGGTCCCTCCACTCCTCGATGGGCTGGCCCAGGTCCACTGTGTTCATGGGTACCTTCACCTCTCCAATGATATCGTGCTTGGAGAAGCGATCAAAGTCATAGATGGCCATCACCAGTGTCTTCCCACCTAGCTCCTGGTAGGGGACCTGCATAAAGGAACAACAACCGGGCTGGCAAGGGGCTTAGAGGACCCTGAGCCAGGACCACCCGCTCCTGGGAGGGAAAGTCAGCACACAGGACTGCTACAACCAGGGAGAAGGATGGGAGTGGGAGACAAGGTCCTGTGTTATGGATGAAGGAGCTCACCTTGAAGGTGAAGGTCTCGTTGAAGGCAGGGTTGAGTGTCTTCTTCTGCACTTTGGTCTCATACTTTTTCTTCTTGTCAGGGAGCAGGAACACCTTGACGTAGGGGTCTGAGGTGCCGCCCATGTCCAAAGCTGGCAGTTCGGCAGCTTGGAGGATCCCCACTGTGAGCTGGAAGGGCAGAGGAGTCCTCAGTGAGACAGCCCAGCCCAGCTGCTGAGGACTCATCTCCAGCCCAACGTGGGGCAGGACTCCCTGTGTCACAACACACAGCTCCTCCTCCCATCACATGTCTCCCAGGTCCAGCACAGAGACATGTCCTCTCAAAACCCCCCTGAGCAAATCCCACTCCTCAGCTGGGCCCCAGCCCCTCCATTACCTGGTTTGCCTGGAAATCATAGTCCAGCGAGAACTGCAGCTTGCCCAGGTTCTCTGGCTCCTTCTCCTCTTCCTCACCTTCCCCCTCTGTCAGACCCGTCTCTGCGTCATCGTCATCCTGTTGGTCCTGCAGTGGCAGCCAAGGTATCCAGCTCAGCAGGATGGTCACAGCGCAGCAGTCCCAGCCCCACACCACTGGGGACCTCAGCACCCCAACCCTAGTGGCATCTCAGCACTCAGCTGCTCAGGTTCTCCCCACCAGTGGAAAGAAGACCCACATGCTGGGGCCATGAAGCACTGACAGAGCAGGGAGTCCCCCAGTGCTGGTCCAGCCAAGATGATGTGGAGGCTGCCAGGGCTGCCAGGACAGGGGATCCTCTCCAGTGGAGGGAAGTTTGGTGCTTGCAGGTGGTGGGTCTTGTGCCCATGCTTGGGGGAGCACTACAGCCAGAGCTAAAGGCTTATCAGGGCTATTTTCAGGCTTTGTAGATTAAGAAATAGGTATATCCTAACTGTCTCCAGAAAATCCACCCTTCTTCCTGCCTCTCCAAGCACAGTCCATGGGGTGGGAGTCCTAGCTCCTTACCCCCTTTGATGTGTCCCCAGTCCCCCATCCCTCCCCAGAAGCATATGATGGAGGAGACTCATGGTGACACTTACGTGGAGAGTGTCCCAGGGCAGAGAGGCAGCCAGGGCAGCAGGGCAGGAGGACAGTGAGGTAGGCATAGAGAGATGTGTTACACAGACACCAAGGGACCCATGGCAGGGTGGGGCATCAGGGTTTGTACCACCCAACCCTTGCTCTCCACTGGGGAATCCCACCCCACATCTCCCCTCATTCCTGCTCCAGCCCTGTCTACATGCCCATGGTGCCCACATGGCTCTGAAGTGCAGGAACAGACAGCCAAAATCCCCCACCCTCTCTGAATGGCCCTGGGTCAATGCCACTGAAATGGCCAGGGTGGCCCCAAGCCTGTGGGTACCAAAGCCTGCCTCAGGCTGGCCCCCAGAACAAAGTACCAGCACCTTTCACTTCACCACAGACTTTTTTCTGGTCCCAAACTGGTGTTTTGGCTAGTGGCTGGCCCTCCCCTCTCAGCTAAAGGGTCAGAGAAATGAGGGTGACCCAGAGGGAGGTAGGGTACACAAGGGGACACAATCAACACTTTCTGGCTCTGGGGAAGCATTGGCAGGTCCAGGCTAGCTTGAGCCTGATCCCATCTGGGCCACCAGACACTAGAACAGGACAGTGCTGCTGTCTCAAGTCCTGGCTCCACTGTCCCATGCAGGAGTCCTAGTGGCTCCATGCCAGTCTGCTGCCTGATGTATGAGTGCCCCGAGGCAGTTCATAGCTCAGCCAGAGGGGCTGTTGGCCAAGTAGCCCAGGAGGACATCACCTGGTTGCCTGACTTCATGTCCTTCATATTCATGGCATTCTTCATGCCTTTGCCCTTCTCTTTCTTGTTCTTCTTCTTCTTGCAGCAGCACTTCTTGCAGATGCAGAAGCAGCAGGTAAGGATGAGGAGTCCAGCCACCACCGCGATGGCGATGAGAGCCCAGGGTGGCACTGTGGGCAAAAGCCAGTGTCACAGTGTCACAGAGCCAGCCCTACAGCTCCCTCCCAGCCTCCCAAAAACCTTGTTCCACACGTTGTACTGGGACCACTGGAGTGGGGGATCATCAGGAGAGGAACACGTGGGAAAGGAGCAGCTACTCACAGGGGATCTTGTTGAGCTCATTCATGAACTTGTCCCTCAGCTTGGTGAACATGTCCTCCTTGCTCTCGCCCGGCCCTGTGGCCTCGGTGGAGTTCTCCATTGTGCCCATGGGCAGCGTGCTGGCCGTGGCCTCTGGGGCCATCATGGACGCTTGCTTGAACGTCATGGTGGCTCAGGGGCTCCCTGAAATACAACATCACTTTGATGGTCACACAGGTCCCTGCTGCCCCCACTCCTCCATGGTGTCCCCAGGACAGTGCCTGTGTGGACAGCAGGGCTGCACTAGGACACCTCACCCTCTGCTAGAGGGGCACAGACCCAATGTCTGTGAGAGGTGACCTGGAACCCTCACAAGCCATGGGAAGCCCAGAGGCCTCTGAGTTTCCTGGCCTTTGACATCTCCAAAGCCACAGAGCATCACCTAGTCTTGCATCAATGATGATGCCAGCTCCGAGCCTCCTGGGGACAATGGGGACACTGCTGGGTGGATGTTCACCTGGCAAAGCCCCATGGGATGAGGGAAGGGGGTTTGCACCCCCAGGAGAGATAAATGAGGCCATTCTGGACAAATCCAGCTCTCCTCCTTTTCTGAGGCAGGGTCTCAGGCATGGGGGACCTGCAGGGACCCAGCACTGGTGCAGCACCCTCAGGATTTGCTCCCAGCCCCAGGGGAACTTCCAAGTCTGGGAACAGAAGAGGAGCAAGAAGGTCTTCTTCCAGCCCTCAGAGAGCTTTGGCAGGGCACATTTTGAGGATGGATGGAAGCAGGGAAGAGTTGGCTCTACAGTGGTAGGTTCAGTGTGCAGGTCAATGGGTCAACTTACATGTCACAGATACCACATCCTGGGTGGCTCGAGGCTCCTGCCCCCACCTCCCAAGTCTGCAGGGCTTCCCTGGCCAGCCCTGCTCCTCTGTGGGGCCAGGGAAGTTGTTCACGTCACAGCCAGGGCTCAGCACCACCCCCCCAGCCCACCTGGGTCTGAGACCTGCCAAGGATGGGGACAGCCAGCCTTGCAAATGTGGCTTTGACTCCTGCAAGCAAACCTGGCAAAAAGTGCCCCCACAACCCAGATCCAGCCCCAAAGTGCCTCCACAACCCCATCAGAAAGCAGCTTGCAAGAGAAGACCAGAGCACCGAAGAATGCCAGGGAATGCATAGTGCCCAGTAGGGTTAAAGAGAACACTAGGCTCTTCAGCAGGGAAAGCAAAGAGATGAGCAGGATCACAGATAACCCAGGAGGAGTTTATGGGGACAGGTGAGCTGGGGCTTGGCTGCATCCCTTCCCTGCATCTCTTCTTCCCTCCTGACCCTCAACATTATCCTTGGGGACCAGGTGCTCCTCTGCCCTGGGAAAGGAGCATTCTCACCTCAAAAAATCCAGCCAAAGAGACCTGAGGGTGTTGCTGCCCCAAACTGACACTGCCATGTGTCTCCAGCTGTCTCTCAGGTGAATCAAGCCCTGAGTTACCCAGAGTGTGGCTCCACACCTGGACACCTTCTCCCTGCACCACTGCTCCTGGGGGAA
This sequence comes from Lichenostomus cassidix, assembly GCF_008360975.1. Classification (NCBI taxonomy): domain Eukaryota; kingdom Metazoa; phylum Chordata; class Aves; order Passeriformes; family Meliphagidae; genus Lichenostomus; species Lichenostomus cassidix. Next base: position 844,008 of record NC_139506.1, read on the forward strand.
TATGGTCTGGGGGTCTGGGGGGCCCTCCACGAGGCAGAGGCAACAAAAGAGGTGATTACATGACTCCCACCCAGACAAGGTTCCTGCTGCAAGCACAGGCTTTGCCACCTAATGGTTTGGCCATGGCCACCTTCCCACCCCATGGAGGGGCTGCCACTGCCACAAACACCAGCATCAGCATCACCTAGGCCTGGACCCTGGCACAGGGGAGCTGGAGCAGGATGCTGGAGGTCTCCCACAACCCCCATATCCTGCTTGGGATGAACCAGGAGCTGCTGCATTTAACCCCTACTCAGCTGAGGGTTATTTGATGCCAAGGGCTACGAAGGATCCCCAAATCTTCCAGCAGCTGAGGACACTTGCGTGTGTGTCTGGGTTTGTCCCCATCACTGCCCATGTGCACCAGGGAGGGTGGAAGGAGAGCCAGGATCTGGAGAACCAAGGCTGCTTGGGGCAGCCCCCCAGCGCTGGATCCTGCCCCCTTCTTCTGGGCTGGGGATCCTGGCTCTGCCCTGCAGCCATGGACAGAGGGTGTGGGATCCTGGCCACTGACACCCTGAAAGCTCCCCAGAAAGCATGAGGTAGAAGACCCCAGAGTTGCACTCCACCACAACACACCCCAGAGCACCCACTCTGCACCCAAACCTGTCACACAAGGTGAGCAGCGCCCAGAGGGGACACCGGCGTGAGCTGACCCTCCTCCCAGCCCTGCCCTGCCCAGCCCAGCCCAGCCAAGCCCAGCACTGCCCGGGGGCCAGGTGAGCCCCGCTGCGACCGCGGTAACACTGCGATGATGACGATGCTGCTCCTGCAGCCACCATCCCCAGGGACAGTACAGCAGGGCCGCTCAGCACCGCAGCCAGGCATGCCCTGCAGCCACAGGTGAGCACAGATGTGCCCGGGCAGGCTGAGCGCTGTCTGCGTACCTGGGAGTGTGCAGGGCTGGGCATGAGTGTGCAAGGGCCAGTGCGTGTGCACAGGGCTGCTTGTGTGCTGGGAGTGTGCTGGGTGGGTGTGTGTGTGTGCCCTTGTGCAAGCATGTGTGCACGGAATGTGCAAACACGTGAAGGTGTGAACACTTGTGCAAGGCGTGTGCAGAGGGCATGAATGTGGGTGTGGGTGTGTAAACGTGCAAGGGGTATGTAAGTGCTTGTGCACGGGCTGTGTGGAGATACTGCTCCTCGGGATGTGCCCGTGGCCGTGCACACCTGCCCAGGGATGTGTCACTTGCATGCTCCTGCAGCACCCGTGTGGCTCTGCCGGCAGCCACACGTGGGTGTGCATGTCCCCACGGCTGCATGTCCCCACGGCTGTGTGTCCCCACGGCTGCATGTCTCCACGGCTGTGTGGCACTGCCCACAGCCTGTGCAAGGCCTTGCACACACCCACACATGCCCTCTGCATGCCAGCAGAGTGTGGGAACCCTGGGGGGCTCTGGGGGCACAGATGCAGCACAGGTACTTGGCCAGGGAACTGCTGCTTTGGGGGCTACTTGGGGCCTTTGTGGTGCTGCCCGGGCTGGGGGGGGCTGCAGGCAGCATCAGGCCTCACTGCAGGGGTTGCTTTTGAACCGGGCAAGCTAATTAGCATCACTAATTGCTCCCTCGTGGTGCTCCCCGGGTGCTGGCAGAGCTGAGGACCGGGGGAAACTGAGGCCCGGGAGGGGCCTGGGGGGAGCCAACCAACGGAGATCCTGTCGCTGCTCCCCCTCCACCTGAGCACCTTGCAGCCCTGCAGCTCCTGCCATGGGGCCAGGGAGCTGATCCTGCATGGGCTGGGCAGGGTGGGGCAGTGCATGGGGGCAGCCAGGGCGGGACGGCAGGCTGGGAGGGTAGGCAGTGGGGCAGTGTGATCCTGGGGATGGCCCCCCACCTCCAGGTCCCTGTCCCCACTGTGCCACCGCCTCTCTGGGTGTCCTCGGGTACATCCCTTGTCCCCAGCAGCCACAAGCGGGGCAGCCCAACCCCTCAGCAGGGGGGGCAGAGCACACATTCTCAGTCGGTGGGGTCCCGTCCCATCCCTGTCCCAGCCCCTGTCCCTGTCCCACCCCTGTCCCCTGTCCCCCCGGCAGCGGGCGGGGGCCGTGCTGCTCGGCTGCGGCACTGCATTGCAGTCCTGCTCCGGCTCCGCTGCCTTCTTTTTTTTCTTTTTTTTTTTTTTTCCCATTCCTTTTGCAATTTTTCCCCCTCCTCTCTGCAAGTTGCGGCAGCCGCTGGCGAGGGGCCGAGCGGCCGGCAGTGTGGGTGTGAAGGGAGCTCAGCCCCTTGAAATCCCCACCGCACCCCAAACCCCACTGGGCTGCCCCTGCCAAGGACTCCCTGCGGTTCTTCAAGTTTCCTCTTTATTCTTGACTGGTTTGGAGTTGTTCCTCGTCGCCCCCCACTACACCCCGTCACCCCCTCCCGCCAAGATCTCAGAGTCTTACGGACATAAATAAAATATGAGGGTTATAATTAACCATTTCTATCAGTCCTTGGCCAAAGAACAAGCGTGGGTTAAGGCATCATGAATAAATACTGGCTGGGCAGGGGCTCCTTCCTGCCTTGCTGGCCCCTGGGGATCCCCCAGCTCCTCCCAGGGGTGCAGCACCCATCAGGGGATGCTGATGGGAATGGTAGGACCCACTGCAGCCCTTCCCCCCAAAAAACGACCAGGAGCTCCCCATGGAGCAGGACAGGGTGGGCTTCAGCCAGGCAGCTGCTGCAGAGACCCCACGGGGCAGAGGGTGGGCAGAGACTCCCATGGCACTTCACCCAAGCACCTACATTATTACACTGCCCCTACGGTGTCCCCATAGCCTCCCAGGTGCCACCTCAGCCCCCCAGGGCTTTATCCTTGCTCCAGACCCACAGGGTGTAACCCTGCACCCCACAGTGGATCACCCTGAACCCCCCCAAACCCATCATGCTCACAATGCATTTCTCCCCTAATGCACCAACCTGCAGCCCCTAATGCCTCATCCTGCACCCCTCAGTGCAGCACCCCAAATCCGCCACTGCAGCATCCCCACATCCCAGAAGATATTATCCTGTGCCTGCAGCAGCTTCCCAGACCCCCTAACACCCAGCCCCGCTTCCTGCATGCACCTGCACACTGCACCACTCTCAGAGCCCCTAAAACCCTCCTGCACCCCACAGTGTGTTACCCTGTGCCCCATCAGGCAGTGCCCCCCAGCTGCAAACATCTGACCTAGAAGGAGCCCCCAGGTCCCCTCTCTGGCAGAGCCCTCAGGGGCTGTATCCAGCAAACCCCCTCCAGGCTCAGCCCCCAAACTCCCCCCAGATCCCCCCCGTTAAAGCTGATACTGAACCCAGAGAAACTGCACTGCACCCCAAACCAGCCCCGTGGGGGCTTTGGGCCCTTCCTGGTGTAAACGTCCCTGGCTCCATTGCTCATTTTAGGGACTGGGGGGACGGGGTGTCCCCCTCCCTTTTACACTTTCTGTTTGCTGCATTCCATTTGCCAGCAGCACCCCAAGGTCTGGTGGGATGTAAATCCCAGGCTGGAGCTGGCAATCCCATCCCCATCCATCCCCAGAGCATTCCTTGTATACGGGAAAGCAGTTTAGACACTGAAAAATCCCCTTCCTGAGCTCTTCATCCCTCCTCCTCCGCCTCCACCAAAGGCTCTATCGCAGAGACCCTCCCCTACACTACTGCAGCATCTGGCCCAAAAAAGGGGGATTTGGGGTTTACCCAGAACTGGTGCCATCATGGGTACCCACTGCCCTGGCAGTAGCTCCCTGTCCAGGTGGGATGGGGAAGGATGGAGGGTGGGATTCACTGGCTGGGGGCTTTGAGAACCGTGTAGGGAGAAGCGGGAAATTGACATGGAGTTGCTCTCATGAGCCAGGATGTCCTGCAAAGGAGCAGAGCCAGGATGAGAATTTGAGGATGCACAGAAGGACCGGGGATGTTCTTGGACACAGCCCAGGGAGCTCACTGCTCACCATCAGGATGGGGCATCTTGGGGAATCCAGCTGCTGGAAACCCCCCTGCTCCTCCACAGGGGCAGTAGGAACCTCTCCCCTCCAGCAGCAGGAACCTCTCTCCTCCAGGAAGGCAAAGGCCGCCGGGATGACGGAGGGCAGGAACAGCAACAAATGAAGATTAATGAGGCTGAGGCAGCAATTAACAGCAGCCAGTGCTGACCGAGCATGGGCTGGGTGTAGGCAGGCGGGTGTCGGGGGAATCTATGAGTTATCACTCCTTTATGGGATGGCAAAGCCAAGTCTCAGCTGTCCTGCTGGAATGGAGATGGGGGGACCCCCCCATACCTCCACGAATGTCATCTGGAGGAGCTCACCCCAAAACTGTGCTGTCCTGTGCCAGGGCTTGGGCTTGGATGAGCATGAATGAAAACCCCAAACCAGTTTCAAGGCAAGACCTCTCCCATCCCCATGGCAGCAGGAAGCCTGGGCACTACAGAGCCCACACACTCCTGCAGTGCAGGCCCGGGACAAGCGGAGATTCCAGAGCACAGCTGAAGTATTTGGCAGTGCCCCATCCAGATCGTGATGCCAGCAGGTGTTTTGCTCCTGGGGTCAGCAGCACAAGAGCTGGAGGAGGAGATCCCATCTGTGTCAGACCCACTGGCACAATGCCTGGGCATCCCTCTGGCCTCTCACAGGGGTCCCATCGTGTCCAGAGTGGGACACAGAAGGGACACGCCGGGCTGGAGTTTCAGCTCACAGCAGTGAGACAGGAGACTCTAATTAAGGCAAAAACATGACTTGGCTTCTAATGGTCATTTAATTAACAGAGAATTCCTGGCAAGGGATGTATGAAGGCACCAGACTAAGGTATCAGGGAAGAGGGAGGGGAGAGGGTGCTGGGTGGGGAGATGCTGCAGGACCCTTGTGCAAAGGGACTCTGCAACAACCCAGCCCAGCAAACCCCCAAATCTCATCCCTGTTCCCCTTCCCCAGCCCTAGCACGACACCACAGTGGCTGCATCAGCAGTGCCACATCAGACCCTCTGCCCACAGCACCAGGATGGTGCAGCAGCTCCCAGGGCTTGGGGAGCATTTTCCCCTGGGATCCCCCCACATTGCCATCCCAATTCACTGTGCTGAGGGCAAGAGAAATCTCTGCTCCCCCAGATCCACACTTTTCAGGGGAGAGCATTCCTACTGGGAGCTGCCGCAGCACAGACGAGGGGTGTGATGGCGTGAGGATAGTCCGGGAGCAAGTGGCATCACAGGACCTGAACTGCTGAGACATCACCCACACAGGGATACGTTTTCCTGTCCCCAAACCCACATACAAGCAGGCGCTGCTGGCCAGACACTCTCACCCTCCAAGGGAAACTGAGGCACGGCATGGGAAGCAGCGCTCTGAGAGAGGAAAACCCTGAGCAAGGCTGAAGCTCAGCATTCCCCCAGCTCAGAGTGGGCCAGTGACAGCCACCAGACCTCACTGGGACCCTCAGCACTGCTCCCCATCCTGCAGGCTCCAGCAGCATCTCTGGATGGGACCAGAGCCAGCCAGCATCCTCCCCACCATGGCACACTCCACTCATGGCCTCATCACCCAGCAGCACGTGGCTCAGCTAATTAAAAATAATGACTTGCTGGGGTTCAGCAGCCCCAGCCACAGGCTCTTCCCCAGGGATGAGTAATTTGAGGAGGGCACCACACTACACAGCCCAGGATGAATTCCTGCTTCTCTGCCCCACGTGCTGGAATGTTGGCTCCTCACCGTGGAGCCCCCAGCCTCAAGAAAGGAGACCCAGCCCCCAGCTCAGGAGGGAGAGCTTGTGAAACAAAAAATTAAAAACTGATGGTGATTTTACAGCCAGTGAATGCCTATGAGAGGTGATCTGTGTTACTCACAACAAAACCAAGCAAGGTCTAACGGTAAATGCAGCCTTAAGGCAGCCTTAATCCATCATTTGGGTTCCAGATTGATGGTTTCTGGTGTTTCCAAGCCAAACCATCAGCTCCTGCTGCCAGAAGGCTCCCACTGGATGGACACATAAAGGCCAACATGGGGAAGGGATGATCCCACCCTGCCCTGCTCCCTCCTGAGCATATCCTCCAGCAGGGCATCACCCCAGCCAGCACTGTCCAGGTATTGGGGTGCCTCTCAGGAATGGCAGGGCCCCCCACAAATCACTGTGACTCGATGGCAGGATTGTCCCTACCCAGGGACACCTCCCTGCACAGGGACCACAGCTGGCATCTGCCAGCACCAGGGTGCCAGTAAGGCAGTTCAGGAGTTTTCTGTGCCTTTGGCTCTAAAATCAGGACAGCACTGAGGTGAAGAAATGGGGGATGAGGGCAGTGACAGCCCACGACACCGGTGCCCACGTCAGAGAAGAGGAGGACCCACTGGGCACTCAGAACCTTGCCTGGCACCCATAGGTGCTGATGCTCTAAAGCCTACTTTTCCTAGCAGGATCAGGCCTTATCTTTGGCTTTGCAGCTGCCCCAGGAGGGGCAAGAGGGAGCTGACCTGGTGCCAGGGCTCCAGCAGGAGCCAGGGCAGGTGCTGGCACAGCCACTGCCACCTGGAATTTGGGTGCCACCGGCAAAGGGACTGGTGAGCACCTTGTACCCATCCCCACTGCGGCTCTCTGCTGCCCACTGTCTCCCATCACTGCTGTGCTGCTCCCTGACAGAGGCATCCCACAGGAATGCTGCAGGGGCTGCAGGCACTGCTCACCACCAGCACTTCATCCAGAGGGTTTCAGCTCGTGCCATGTGCCACCATGGCCCCCATAGAAAAGGCAGCTGGGGATGCTGGAGACCACAGTCCCCTGAGCTGTGGGAACACATCTGTTCCCAAGGACAGCAGAGCATTCCATATGGAACACCCCACATGGCACTGACCACTGCAAACGTTTTGCCACGGCAAACCACCAGGCTCACCCCAACCCCAGGCAGCACAGGCAGCCCACCCTTGGCACACAGAGCCAGGAATGGCCAAAGAAGCCACCCAAAAAATAGGTTCCAGGTGCTGCTAGAGCCCAGCGCACTCCCCGGCACTGGGATGCTACAGCAGCCGTGTCTTGCTCTAAGGCAACACCAGAGCAGCTAAATAGGACACCAGATGGTGATGGGTTGAGCTGCCCTGGCACTTTGAAGCCACCACACGGCTGAGAGTGCCAAGTCCTGCCCTCCCGGGTGGGCATCGCACTGCTGGCACTGTGGCCACACTGCCGGCACTCCCGGCCATGGCCCTGTGCCACAGTGATGGTTCCAGATCAGCATGGGAGGAGAGAAAAGGAGCCAGGTCAGCTCCTGGGGAAGAGCCAGAAGCAGCTCCAGGAGCAAGCTGAGACGCGGTGGATCGATAGGAGATGGGAGCAGGGAGCCCACGCCCCGTGCTGCTCTCCAGCTCACCGGATGGGCCAGACAAGCAGAGAGAGACCACAAAGGGCCATTTCAAGGAGGAGTCTCCAGGGAGATCTCCACAGCTCCCAGCCAAGCACGACAGCATGATGGGTGTTAGAATCCAGGAAACCATCTCTCAGCCCTGGGAGCCCCCAGCAATGCTCATCTCCCAGCATCCCCCTCCTCCCTGTCAGCCTGGGCTCAGTGTCCCAGGACTGCCTGAGGGAGCAATGGTGGTGCTGCTAGCCCAGCTCCAAGGCACGGAGAGCCCAGAGGCAGAGTAGAGCTCTGTGTCCCTAGGGCCATCCATCCTTTGGACATTTGGCGTGAGAAAGCGAATGGAGGAAGTAAAATGATGGGATCAGCAAGGACGCAGCACCGTAGCAGCCCAGGAGATTTTGTTGTGGCACAAAGCCCCACCAAGGCCAGGGCACAGAACTGACTTCCATGAATAAACCTTGTGCAGATTGGAGAAATGTCACCAGAAGAGCAGACAGCCCTGCTGGGGTGATGGGCACAGCCCCTGTACACCACAGGAGGGTCCCCTGTCCCTCCTCAGCCCCTCTGAGCTGCATCCCTACGTGACCCCAAGTGTTTTGTCAGCACAAGCACAACACCACACACTTTCAGGGCTGCAAAGAGGAGCTGCTCCACCAGTGCATCCTGGAGAAGACTGTTCCTCTCCTGTAAAAAAGCACCCTGGTCCTTGAACTGGTGTTGATAGCCACCATCCCTTCCAAGGGTCCCCCACGGCCAGGCCCACCCCACCCCACCAGGAGGTCTCTGCCAGGCTCTTTCTCCCATGGCACAGAGCAGTGGCTGAGCAGGCACAGCCACACACAGCTCACTGCGGCACTGGGCAGTGGCTGTGCCAGGCTGCTGGCACTGGTGCCAGGATGGTGCATGGGCAGCGTGGGCGCTTCAGCCCAGGCACTAACCCAGCTCTGCCAGGCCTCGGTTCCAGGAGAAAACCCTGGGACTCCCCTGGGAAACGAGCAAGACAGCAACAAAGCCCACAGGGAGTCCACGTGCTCGCAAATCCACACAAGGCACTAAAATTTGGGGTTGTTTTCCTCCTTGAATCCTCTGCTCGAGGCCGGTGGGAGCTGTGGTGCCACTTGGGGTTCTCCAGTCCCAGCAGCCCTCAGTCCCAACATGTCCCCAGGGACATCCTGTGTCCTGCAGGAGAAGGTAGGAGGCATCTCCCTGGGAGGATGCTGAGCAGTTTGGAGGCTGGTCCCACCTCCATGGTGTTTTGGTGGAATTGCTCCAGTGTGAGGCACCATGTGAGGCTCACAGGGGTCAGGAATGCCTCGTCCCATGCCAGCACTGCCAGAATGTCAGCTGCCAGATGAGCTCTGCAGATCCCAAAACACCTTGGCACACAGGCATATCTTGGGCCTCCTGCTGCTCCCAGACACTCCCAATCCCACCGCTTCAGCCTGGCCCCAGAGCAGCTCCCCAGGTCCCTGGCAATGGCACAGTTCCCCCAGGCCACCTCTAGCTCAGCGCAGACTCAGGGCTTGGACTGCCGCAGCACATCCCACAGTACCCACCTACACCTCATGCCACAAGCACCCACTTTGCTCCCAGCCTCCCCAGATCCCCAGGCATGCACAAGCCCAGAGTCCACATCTGCTGCATCCTACAGAGCTGGGAAAAGCTGGGGAGCATGAAACATCCCAGATTAATTAAAACACCTTAGGATGCCCAAGGAAAAGAACACCCTGTCAGTGCCAGTAACCCCTTCTAGGCCAGTGGGGCGACAGACACCCAGCAGCCAGTGGGGATGAGTTTGGTGCAACAGTCAGACAACTGTCTGTCTGGGAGAGTGGGATGTGGGTCCAGATGGCAGGAATTTGGCACAGCCCAGCACTGCCACACATACTGCCAGAGCTGGCTGCAGCCACCCCTCCCAAAGCACCAGACTAGCAGAGCTACCCCAAGGGGACAGGGACCTCTGCCAGACTCTGACTGCTGACCAGCAGCAAAATTCAGGGACACCACAATTCATCCTCCAGACACCAGAGCTGATGAAACATCACAACTTCCGGCACACAGGAAGCAATGGAGCAGGTGGCCCCACAGGGATGTGGCAGCCCTCAAATTCAGCAGGGGACACCAGGATCCCACACTCCAGGGCTTACAGGGATGGGCCAGCACTATCCCTGGCTGCAGGATCACACCAGTTCGGGGCATTCGGATTCCAGACGCATGCTGCCTAATTTACGCTTTAATTAATAAATGGGGAATTATGCCAAGTTTATCCAATACTTTTGGATGTGTGATGTTATCAAAATCCCATTACTGATGAAGGAAGGCATGAAGAGCAAAATTAGCTTTGGCATCTGAAACAGTTCAGTCAATGCGATAACACAATTATTAGGGCTAATAATCAAAGAGCACTTTGGGGAACACAGGCTCTGGCAGGAGCCAAGCTGAGGGCAGCCGCAGCAGGGGGATGAGCTGGGGGAGACCCAGGTGTTCATCCAGGAGGGAAAGGCCGACGGTAGCCAAGGGCAAAAAGCATTTTGCCAATTGCACTTACCAGCAGCTCCAGATAACTGGCATAGGGAAGGTGCTGGTGACCACCAGGCTGAGGAGGAGCATAGACAGGCACAGTGCCGAGCTGCACTGCCAGGAGAAGGGAATTAAAAAATAGAGGATCTTAAAACCAGTGGGCACTGGGTCCCATCTGTACACTGGGCATTGATCCTGCTGGAGGACATCACGGCTGCCAGCTCACAGCTCTTTGCGCAGCCTGGGGAAGGAGAAACTCCAGTCATAATGAGGAGCTGCAGTCATCCGGCTCCCAGAGCTGGGACTTTGCCAAAACCACGGTAAACTGGAGGAAGGACCTGCTCCCATCCCTCGGAGTGAGTGGGAGTCCCGGCTCACTTCAGTGGCCCTTAGCTCTAGCCCAGTGACCGTCCCCAGGGCTCATGGAGCAGGAACCATCTCCCATGGGGGCAGCCGGCAGCAAATGCCACAGCTGCACCACAGCAGGCATGGCTGTGGGCAAGCAACGCTCTGGCAGAAATGTGTCTGGTTTGGAAACCCCCTCCCCAACCATATTTATAATAGATATTCACGTATATCTATAAGGGTCTGTATGACTGAATCTGTGTATTCTCCCCCCTCTGTGACCGCCGGCGCTGTGGGCAGTGGGGTGCAGAGCCAGGGCGGCCGGCGGCGATGCAGTGCAGGCAGTGCTGGCTCACCGCCGCTGCCACCGCCGGGCTCACAGGCGGCAAGGGACGTGTCCTCGCCCTGCAGAATCGGGGGCACCAGGGCTTCGGGCTGGCTCTCAGCAAGCGGGGCAGTGGCGCTCACCACGGGAGGCCAAGCGAGGTGCCAGGGGATTGGGCAAGGTCAGATCCATTCCTGCACTATACGCACACGCAAAGAGGAGACAGAGCATCGTTCCAAGAGGCGCTTGGGATTTGGGGGTACTGAGGTGCTTTGCTGGGTTGTGCTGTTCCCAAGCAGCACAGGTGACGTCCCACTGCCACTGCTGGCCTCAATGACCTTGGGTGCATCACCTCCCCCTTGATGCCCCACACTCCCTGCACACAGACCACCACAAGCTGCACTTCCTCCCACCAAAGCCCTGAGGCCAAAAAGCACCCACGCGCAGCAAGGGTGCAGAGCCCCGGCGGTGCCCCGGGGGTGTCCCGGGGGTCCGGCAGCCCCCGGCAGCGTGCGGCCGAAGCACTGTGCTAGCGAGGAGTAATGCAGCAGGCTGGAGACTCCTGCCGGTGGCTGCGCTGCCGCTCGGCGCGTGCAGGAGTAACACCGCTGCAGCAGCACCTCGCGCACCAGCCAGCCTGCGCTCAGGACTGAAGTTTTGCTGCAGCAGAGGAGCAGGCGGGGAGTCCAGCAGCGCCCTGCAGCTCCACAGCGCAGGAGGCTGTGCTGCCGGACACTCTGCAGTGGGTGACACCCCGCAGCACTCCGGCCACTGTCACTCGGAGGACAGGAGAGCGCTGCACCAAGAAGCGCCCGTGCAGAGAGAAACACAGAGGCACGGGTACAGTTGGAGACCACGAAGCAATGGGTGACACAGACGCGTGTCCCCCCCCTCCCTGTGCCACAGTCACCTTGCAACGCTGCCTGTCCCCTGCGCAATTTGCAGAGCTCCTTTGGGATCACTCTTTAAAACTAGGCTGAAGGGAGCAGGGATGTGTTGGGCACAGCAAGGGCTGCGACACCCCAGTGTGACACCGCCGGCACTGGACTGAGCCCCTCTGCACGGCTGCACCCTGACGGCACCCAGCCAGCGCACGGAGATCTGGAGGATCCCGAAGCTCGGTGTAGCCACGGCGGGGGAATCCAGACGAAGGGTCTGTCTGGAGCTGGCTCCTGGCCAGGCCGCTACGGAGAAGCCGTCAGTGCAGCGGGGCTTGTGGCCGCCCACGCTGGGGCCACGCTGCTCCCACGGGCTCCCAGCACCAGGGTGGGTTCCCCGCAATGCTGCGGGAACAGCCCCGCGCCCCCGGCACTCCCCAGCGCCAGCACCCCAAGGGCACCCATGGTCGGGCATCCGCTGGAGCATCCCGCAGCGCCCAGAGGGCACCTTTGACCCGGCGGTACCGCGCGGCATCCCCGGGGTGGCCCCGCATTCCCAAGGGGTCCCACGCCTTCGGGGGAGTCTCCACGCCCCTGGGTGCCCTCCGCCAGTTCCGCAGCCCCCTGCACCATTAGCCGCCCCCTATCCATCGTACCAGGCTCCATCACCAGCCACCTTCTGGGCGCAGCCCCCCACGGGTAGCCTCGGGGCGTTGAGCAGCGCTAGGACTCGCGTCCCGGGAGGGGTTCCCGGGAAAAACGCAGGTCCCTGCCCCGCTCCCAGCATCGGGACATGGCGAAGTGCGCTGCCCGGTGCTTGTGGCGAATCCCCCATCCCGCCCCGCGGGGGACGATCGCACCTCGGGCGGCGGCGCCAGAACGGGCTCGGCAAGAGCGCGGGCGGTCCCGTCCCGCAGAACCCGCGCCGCTGCGGCACCGGGGCAAACTTCGGCTGGAGTGCGGACGGCCACTTACCGGCCGGGGCGGCGGGAGCGGTGCGGTGCTGTCCGTGAGGTCGGAGCGGGCGGAGAGAGGAGCGGTCGGTGCGGGGCGGGCGGGGAGGGGAGCGGTCGGTGCGGTCGGTGCGGGGCGGGCGGCGGGACCTGCGCGGCGCTGCGGCAGCCCCGGCCCCTCCGGGCTCGCGTGCGGCGGCTCCGCGAGGCTCCGCCCGCCACCGGCAGGCCCCGCCCGCGGCCCCGCCCGCGCACCTCGGCCCCGCCCGGCCCACCCGGGGGCGCGCACCGGGGCTCGGGCAGGAGCGGCGGCGCCCGCGGGTGTCCGGGAACCGGCACTGGGCACCCCATCGGGCCACCTCATACCTGGCACCGGGCACCCCGTGGGGTGACCTCACACTGGGCACCGGGCACCGGGAAACCCCCATCGGGGTCACCTCACACAGAGCACGGGCACCGGCTACTGACACCAGGGACTGCCATCAGGCACCTCACACCGGGCACTAATACTGAGCACCAACGCCAAACACCTCACACCAATCACCTCGCACTGCTCCCTTCTCACCGATGACCTTGCCCAGATCACCACCCACCAGTCACACATCACTGTCGCCACCACCACTACAGGGACCTGCCACCCCAACCAGGTCCCTGCTGCGGCCTGGAGGCCACAGGAGGGAGACGCAGGAGGCAGCTGTGGTGGTGGCACCTCCGTTGTGCCTCCAGCAGATCCAGAAGGCTCCTGGGAACCCAGTTTTGATTTTAGAGCCAAGACATTAGGGAAAAGGTGATGGGATTTAAGTGAGGAGCCCGGCTGGGGGGCGGAGGGCAGCTCAGGGACTGTTTTGCCTCTGCTGTGGGATCCCCATCCCCATCAAGGGAGTCCCCAGTGGGGGACACCCCTTACTCCCCATACATGAGCCAGGGACAGGGACCCTCTGGGTTCACCCCAAACCACCCCAGCTGAGGGTCCCCCAGCTCCATTCCATCAGCCCCTGGTCCCAGTGTCACCTCCAGAGCATCTGAGCTAGACGGGAAAGTGACCAGCTGCTCCAGCCAGAGACGATCTGGAGAGCAGACTGGATTAGGGAGGGGACCCCGAGGTCCCAGCCCAGCTGAGAGCTGCAGAATCCAAAACGTCTGCACAAGCCAGGTTTTGCTGCAGCAAAACCCCCTCCCAGCCTTGCATCAGCCCCCAACACACATCATAGAGACACGCACGAGCTCCCACCACATATTGCGGGCGGGGGAAGGGACCTGCATGGGGAACATATCCCAACTACAGCACCCAGGGGTGCTGCTTGCCCGAACTGGAGGGACTTCCCCCCACCCACCACCCTTGAAAAATTCGGCTGAGTGCTCCCAAACGCAGGAGTCCGTCTGGAATTGAAGCGTCAGCATCATCCCCGTGTGGTCCTTCTGCATCCTATCCCCATGGCTCGGACCGACTCCTCCAGCTCCCTGGCTCTGCGCCGTGGTAATAATTCCCGTAGTCACGGTGCGTGGGACCCTTCTGCTGCTCCCCTGCCTCCTCTCCTGCCCGCTCTGCTGCCTGCACAGGGCTCGGAGTCAGCGCAGGCTGCGGTGCACGCACAGGGCACATCTCTGCGGATGAGGAGCCAGGGGTCACCAAAACAGGTCCCGCTCTCCGCGTTCGGGACCGCACCCAGCGTCACGAACTCGTGTGAACTCGCCCTGCGGGAGGAGCTGAGCCGATGGGAAGAGCCCTCTCCTGGCCCTGGATCCGCCACTGCAGCCTCTTACAGCTCATCACCATCCCGTCATTAATTAACGGCTCCTGAAGCATCTGTCCCTGCTTCAGCATTGCTCTCCGGAGGGGAAAACAGATTTGGAGACGCCGCGGGAAGACCGGGCTCTCCCTGCCTGCTTCAGCCTCCCTCCGTGCTCTGCTGCAGGGCAGAGCTACTGTCCCTACAGGGACACCATCCCACCTCTGTCCCCCTGTGCTGATGCGGCATCTGTCACCACCATGTCATTTCAAATCAGAGATCAGATCAGAGCTGGTGAGGAAAAAAGGGCCCAGGGGAATGCCTACCCACCCCCACCTGCTCACCTCGGGTAGGACATGTCCCTCCTGCCCAAGAAATGAACCTCCTGCTTTCCATGTCCTGAACTCCCAGGATTCCAAACCAGGAGCATTTCTGCCACCCCAGACTTTACAGGAGTGTGACCTTGGGAGAGGGGTCCTCCAATCCATGAAGCTGCTGCCAGCATCCTTCAAAACAGCTAAGATTTCAAACCAGGAGTGTTTCTACCAAGGCCCCTTTCCCATATTTTGCAGGAAGACAACTACCAAGGACAGGGGAAAATGGTCCGAGGGTAGGAGCTCCTCTGCTCTGGAGACAGGCTAGGAGAGATGGAGGTGCTCAGCCTGGAGAGAAGGCCCTGGGGAGAACTTAAAGAGTCCCTTCCAGTTCCAAAAAGGACTCCAGGAGAGCTGGAGAGGGACTTGGGTCAAGAGCCTGCAGGGACAGGACAAGGGGAAATGGCTTCCCACTGCCAGAGGGCAGGGTCAGGTAGGATATTGGGAGGGAATTCTTGGCTGTGAGGGACGTGAGTGCTCAGAGAAGCTGTGGCTGCCCCATCCCATGAAATGCTCAAGGCTAGGGGCTTGGAGCAACCAGATCTAGCGCAAGGCGTCCCTTCCAACCCAAACCATTCCATGATTCTATGATGTGTGGTGGTACAACTGCCCTCTGCCATAAAAACAGAGCCACAGACAGAACCAGGAGCCGACAGTACAGGAGATCACTTTATTGAATCCAATGGTGTTAGACAGACGACCGAGAAGAGACATGCCAGTTGGTGCGGGCAGTGTGGGCAGCAGGAGCTGACTTGGTGCAGGGCTGGATTTGTTTCTGTCTTTTCAGAATATCCTCAAGCCTTGTCCTGGCTTCCTTTTATGTTTCCTTTAAAATTTCTTTGAAGTAAAAACAACTAATCGTGGAAAGAGTCCAGATGGTGTTTGTTTGTTCCCTATGATTGTTCCCGCAGCTATGTACAACGTGGGGCTGGGTCTCAACATCAGGTATAAAATGGAGCAAGTTTACAAACGTGGACGGTGCAAGGAAAAAGCAAAAACAGACAGGCGAGAGCAGTAGAAATCTGGACCAAAATCTTAAAGAGAAATTTAAAAAGTGCTATAAAACCCCTTGGCAGGAATACCATGCAGTTAAGAAACACAAAACCCAGTCAATTACACAGATAATCTAAAACAGGTATTTGTCCATTTCATCTTTTATTTAATTAAAAAAAGGTTGTTTGTGTTTAATAGAAAAAAGCTAAAATTGTAAGGTTCAGGCCACCAGGCAGCAGCAGCTCGAGGGGGCAAGAGGGTGAGGCGCTGGCATCACCCACCTCCAGCCCCTCAGGGGGCCTCCCAGGGACCATGGGCACCTTTGGTGGCAACTGGCACCTCTGGAGGTGGCAGGCACCTTTGGAGGATGATGGGCACCTTTGGGGACAACAGGCACCTTTGGGGGTGACCAGCTCCTTTGAGGGTGTCAGGCACTGCTGTGGGAAGCACAGCACATCCCCTTGGGGATGAAGGGGGCACCCTTTGGGGATGACCAGCTCCTCTGGGAGTGACAGGCACCCTTGGAGGTGGCAGGAGAATGAATCAGTGCAATCCCTGGACCCATTCCCTGGAGACAGAAGGGCTCAGCTCACAGCCAGGGGTTGTCCCCCAGAGAGCTGCTACGTTTGGGGACATGAGGTGCTCGGTGTAAGCCAGGAGGAATCCATCAGCACCTGGACCCTCCGGCCAGGTAATCCCAGCCAAGCCCCCCACCATGCCCATCCCAGGGCCCTTCTCCTTCCCTCAGAGATTCCTCCTGGATCACACCCCCACCTGCTGGATCACTCACCTCCAGCTGCCAGGGCCGAGGTGATGCAATGAGTGGCAGCCCCAACCTGGGGAGGGACAGGGCAAACCTGCAGGACACAGGCTGGGGGACACTCAGCAGTGGAGGATGGCTACAGTTTGGTCAACATTTAGGGGACTGCTGGGGGTTGTCAGAAAAGAAAGCAAGCCCAGGCAAGGCTGCCCCTCCTCCCATGGGACTCCTCAGGGCACCTGGGCACAGGGCAGCCCCCAAAGGTGCATCTTTCCCTTCTCCACCCTGGGCACCCGAGGAGGGTGCAAGGAGCTGGAAGGGACAGCTGGGTCCCCACCACCAGCCTCGAGTGGCTGCTGGGCCAGAGTCTCATACAATCAGAAAAGAAGTCAGCACAGCACAGTCATCACAGAGTACAAAAAAAACCCAAAACCAGGGACAAGGCTCAGGGCCGGGCCCCCCCAACCCACACAGGGCGTTCCACGACAGATTTATGTACAGCGAGTCCTCAACGGCGGCAACACAAGAGAAGGCAAACAGAAAGCCCTAACGCCCAAGCCAGCATGGGGAGGAGATCCCAGGAGATCCCCGTGGGAAGGGGCCGGGCTGGCCGGCCCCGACGGCAGCAGGAGGCTGTCGGACAGACGTAGAAGTGGGAGAAGTGAGCACCATGGGGCGGCGAGGCGGGATACACCGGCCGAGAGCACCGAGGGCAGAGGTGGTGGTGGCCTCCGAGGACACCGTGGGAGATGACCGTTGCAAAAGGGATGTGAGGCGTCCCTGAAGGCCACACCAGCCACGGCACAGGGGGCTCAGGCTGCCCAGTCCCAAGCTTGGCAGAGTTTGGGGACAGGGTGGGCTCAGTTCACCTGGCCCTGGGGTCACCTCTCCCCAGATGTCTCTCCAGGGCCCCGGTTTAATGTGGGGGCTGAGCTGGAGGGCAGCAGGGAAGGGGCCCCCAGAGCCCAGGAGAGCACAGGATAGGGGTGCTGACCCCACAGCCATGGCTGGTGACAGGCCAGAGAAAGTGCTGCAGGCAGCAGTCCCAGCACCCTTATTCTATCTCAGCCAAGCTGGCTTTGAGGACAATCAGAGGACACTGGAGCTGGAGCAGGCTGTGACAGCATTATCCCAAGCTCCACATGCCCCCTTCCCGCACGGCCAGGGATTAAGGCACCACGGCAGCACCGGGGCTGACCCCCTCCATGCAGGAGTCTGGCCTTTTGAGAATGCGGGGTAAAGGCCAGGAGGATACATGGCGGCCCCAGGTGCCCCCAGAGCACCAACACAGACCCTGCCAGGCTACAGGAAGGCACAGGGCCAGGGGGAGCAGGCAGCATGGGGAACAACCCCAGGCTCGCTGACCCACAGCCCCAGGCCTGGCAGCACCGAGAGGATGAGAGGCTGGTTGGGCCTCTCTCCACCAAGGGGACAGGGATGGCATCCAGCTGCCTGGGGATGGGGCAGCAGCAGCAGCCTCCCCATGCCCCAGTACCTCAGGGAGGGGATGACCCATGGCATCCCAGCCTGGTGGGAGACACTGTCCCCATGCCCTGTGCCGTTGAGGAGGGGGGAGATGACATGAGAGGCTGCTCTGGGAGCATCCCACTGCCACCCGCCTCCAAGTCCCACCTCAGCCAACCTATGCAGCCCCAGGAGGTGGGTTCAGGGACTGGAGATCGTCCAGTGAGCACCAGTTTTGTGACAGAGGTGGTTTGAGTGGTGAACTAACAGCTGCAAAAGAAACCAAACGGGAAGGGCACTGCTGCCAGGGAAGCAGTGGGCACCAGGCCATGGGCTCCAGGCCAGAAGAGTGAAGAACCAGAACAAAAAAAGGGACCAAAGCAAAGTCTGGACTCGGCCAAAAGAAATGGGGAGGGGGGAAACAAAATAAAATAACCAAAGCAGGGGTTTTGGGCTGTCCTGGTCACAGCAGCTGCTGTGCAGGTGGAACAGGGAACGCACAGAGAGCAGTGAGAGCTGCGCTCCCCTTGGCTGGCACCAGGCAGAAGCTCTGTAGTGGTAGCTCCCTCGGCTTTGCCTGGTGGGCACAGAGGGAGCCAGAGCCCCTGGTGCCTGTGCACTCATCCTGCATCCTGTACTCCTCCAGTGCCCCCAGCCTCAGCCCAGGTGGCTCCCGCGGGGTCCCTGCCCCACGCAGAGGCCTTCCTGCGGCTCCTGGGAGTGGGGGCTCGGCTGCAGCGGTCGCCCTGGTCCCAAAGCCCAAGAGTTTGTAATAGAGACAGAAAAAAATCAAGAAGAGAAACCAGGATTCTCCTACCCCCAGGGTGAGGAGGGGAGATGGCAACTCATGCTCTTTCACAGATGAGCCGAGTTTCCCCAAACTCCACTGGGACACGCCAGAGCCCCGCTCCTCTCCTCTCCGCTCGCTCGCCAGCCCCGCGCTCCTGGATGCCAAAGGAGAAGGAGAGCAGCCCTGCAGCAGCTCCCCTCCACTTGGGCTGGCACATCCGGGCCTCACAGAGTCGGCTGCAGGTCGGGGTCCACCATAGTCTCACGGTCTGGAGACTCAATGTAGTTGGCGGCTTCCTGGAGCTTGAGCAGCATGGCCATCTGTGGGGACACAAACGTGGCAGGAGCCCGAGGGGGACAGGAGGCCTGCGGGTGACTGGGGAGGCCACTCGGCCCTCCTTGCCCTCCCAAACCAGCCTTGCTGGGAAGCTCCTTAGAAGGTAAAGTAAATCCCAGAGATGCTGCAAAATCCCTCCCTTGAGCCAGGATATGGCATCAGGCACAGCTGGACTGCTCAGTGTGCCAAAGCAGCATCAGCTGGCATCACCTGTGGCAGGTGGTGAGCCAGCAGCCTCTCCAAGTGACACACCAGGATACGTATGAGCACATGGGGGCCTGTCTGTGGCTCTGCACATGGACAAGATGCCTCATGGAGTGTCATGTCATGCCATTTTGCTGCACATCACCATGTGTCCTGGTGTGCAGCCCACCTGCCACTGCCAGCACCCTGCACCCTCCGCTCCTCCTGGGGGTGCAGCATTTCTGCATCCCCAAATCAGACTGTTTATACTGAGAGTTAACAGGGAAAGTGAAGGTCCACCCTGCTCTGCCCTCTCCATCAGCTCCTCCCAGCCCCTCCCAGTGCCCAGCGTACCAGTGGGTCTGAGTCCAGGGAGCTGGGTGTTGTGTCCTTCACGGTGCGCTCCTCGGGGGGGGACACAGCGCTGTGAGGCCCAATGGTGGGCGGGGGCAGGTGGTACAGCTTGGACTGGTCCTGCTGCGCTGATGGCCAGGGCAGGGTGTCCCGCACCCACTCCACGGGGTCCTCCCAGGCCGCCTTCTGCCCATGGACCTGTGGCAGGGAACAAGTGGGAGCCACATGCTCAGCCAGGGCCAGCAACACGGCACCTTGAGCCCCCCAGGACAGTGCTATGTCCCACAGCAGCCACAGGGCAGGGACTGACAGATGTCACCTGCACCCACAACCCCAGTGCCTCCCTTCACCCTGCCTGTGACAGCTCTATCAGTGTGTCTCCACACTGGTTTGTGTTCCCATGTGCCAGCAGCGCTGGGTACCTTGAGCCCATCTTTGGCCCCCTCCTGCAGGTAAGGGATTATGGAGTTGTTCCACAGATCGATGAACCAGGTCCGGAAGTCCTCAATTCCAATGGGGCAGGACAGAAAGAAGCAGGGACCTGTGTGGGAAGACAAACAGTGGAAATGGGAGCTGGGTCCCCCTCCTCCAGTCACTGGGCCCAAGGCTCAGAGCCCTGAGGTGGGCACACCTGGATGGCAGGGTGCTCTGGGAACAGTGTCCAGGCACCATCCACCTGCACAGAGGCCAGACAGTATCTCCCAGGCAAGGAACAGGGCTGCCAAGTTCAATCTATCCCCTAAAAGCCTGGGAAAACACAGCTCCTCCATGCCCAGGGAAGGGTGCTGGGAGGACTGGCAGCCTTGGCTGACACCTTAGTGACGGCTCCCAAAGGAACAAAGACCACTCAGGGAAGAGCAACACTTGTGTGCATCACCCACCAGCTGTGGTTTGGGGGACTGGGGGACACAGGGAGCATGTCAGTCCCTGGAGCTCCTCACAGCCTGGGGCAGAGGAAGCAGAGGAGGAAGGTGAGGCAAGGCCGTACCAATGAGGAAGTCAGATGTGCTATGTTTTTCCAGAAAGGTGTGCAAGTGGTACCAAAGCTTGGGCACCCAGTCCAGCACCCGCAGCAGCTCCTCCTTGTTGGCGTTGATGTCTGTGTCTGACTCCAGCAGCTTCCGCCGCAGGTAGCGCACCAGGAAGCCGTTGGCTGGCTCCACGTTATTGGAGAAGGTCAGCATCCTGGGGGAAGGACTCCAGTGGTCAGCTCAGGGCTGCATCTCCACACAAGCTGCCCTGCTCCCCAACAGTCTTGGGGTCCTCCTACCACCTCCACCCTGCATTTGCCTGAGGCTGGGGAATATCAGGTCCTCCTGGGATGGCAGGGACAGGCCTGTGGCTCAGTCCTAATCAGGGTGCCCAGTCATATGATGTGACCACAGAAATGCCCTAGTGCAAGTGATGGCTTCTGTCTCCCACAACCCCACAAGGATGGTCCCCAGGGATGTATGGTTCCCACCTGAAGCTGAGATGGAGGCCGTGGTTTGGGGTCATCTTCACAGGCTGGTTGGTAGTCCCGATGATATACGGGCTGAGCAAGTGACAGAAAAGAGATTAACGAAAAAAGTCTCTGAATCACCCCCACCCAAGGCAGAGCTTATCTGGGCACAGCAGACATGTGCAGCCTCATCCCCGCAGCCCCGGGCCTCAGTGGGAGCAGTGGGGAGCACATGTGTGGCCAGGGGCTGTGCTGGAGGGGTGCAGAGTGGCTCTCACCATTTGTGGTACTTGCAGGTAAGCGCACCATTGACGAGCTCGCTGATGGAGCCTGCCTCGCTGAGGTCATCCAGGAGGATCACCAGCGGCACATCAGCTGTGCCTGTCTCCCGGTCAATCTGGTTGGCCAGGTTGGACAGGTACAGCTGCAGGTCCTGCAACAAATGGGTCAGTGTCATGTGTGCGACCCTGCCGTGACAGCCAGGGACCATGGCAGCAGAGCCCACAGGGACACTGCTGCATGCCCTCACCTTGCAGGACTGCTGGTGCATGTTGAAGGTGCTGACGATACCCTCAGTGACATCCCGACCTGAGCGCTCCACCAGGTACTCAGCCAGGCGGTTGGTCAGGTAGGTCTTGCCGGTGCCGCTGGGCCCCGAGAGGATGAGGCGGCGGTGCTTCAGCAGGAGGCTGATGTAGTGCTGCATCATGGGCTTGGGGATGAGTGTCTCGAACACCAGGCTGTCCACACACTTCTCCTTCAAGCCTGTGGACATGGGAGGGCTGAGGGTCCCACTCACAGCCCACAGTACTGTGAGACAGCAGGGACATGGCACAGCCATGGAGCTCTTCTGCCACACTGACCTTTGAGTGTCACCACAACGCTGGTCAGGCCCCGGCGGCACAACGGCAGCTCTGGTGGCTCCGTGTCCAGCACCCGCTTGATGTGGCTGATGCTGTAGCCGTAGACAGACTCAGTGCTGAGCCCCAGCGTGGATGCAGGATCCATCTTGGTGATGTAATCCTACATGGAGAACAGGGCTGTCAGTGCCCCTGAGGGGCACAGCTCCAAGAGAGCTGAGGAGGATGTGGCCAGGGAATACCAGGCCTGGTGGAGCAGTGTCAAAGGATGGCTCCTTAAAGAGTGTTCTTCATGTTCCTACCTTGAAGACCTGGCAGACAGCCTCATCCAGCATCTTCCAGTCCACCTTCCCGCTCACCTTGGTCCAGCCCAAGAAAAACTCCTGCTGCTTGAGGTCCTAGAAACCAAGGCAGAGGTGTGCAGTGTTGGAACAGCACATCCAGCTCCTGGGAGGCATCCTTTGCCCCTGAGACAGGGCCATGACACAGTGACAGGTCAAAGTCCACAGACAGCCTGCACTTACCCCCTTGATGATGTGCTGGGGTGGCATGCGCACCACAATCCGCAGTGTCAACTCATCCTTTTGGGTACCAGCGCTGACAGCATCCATGGGGGACACATCTGGGGATGGAGCAGTGAGGCTGTGCTGGCAGGGAGAGCCAAGCCACTGGGCCTGGCTGTGCCCCAGCTGGAGCCAAATCCTGCTGCAGCCAACAGCGGCACCAGCAGCACAAGAGATCTCCTGCTCACTCCAGGTGAGCAGCAGCACATTCCCACCACACACCGCTCCCTATCCCAGCCCTTCCCTCATCTGCCAGTAGCTCTTATCATCCCTACCTGCATCCCCCAGGGTGGGGCTGAAGGCGTGGCCAAGGGTGAGACCCAGGGAGCGCCGTGGTGAAGAGGAGGCTGATGTGCTTGTGATATGGCTGGGAATGGAGCCTGGCACTGCTGAGGGCCCTGGGGCCACCTTGAGACGGTCATTCTCAGCCTTCAGGAGATCTACCTCCAGCTGGGAGAGAAGCAGGTAGGGCACAGGGTAAGGAGCTGGACATGAGCAGCAGCCTGGAGTACAGCAGAGTGGTGGGGGCACAGAGACTGTGGGCACCCAGGTACTGAGAGCAGCCAGGCTGCTGGCAGGGGTCCTCACCTGCATGTTGTGCATGGTTTCTCTCAGCTGCTCCAGCTGATGGGCTGAGTTGAGGGCCTCCAGGCGGATGTCTGTCAGCTTCATCTCCTTCTCCCACAGCTCTGACCGCAGCTCTGACACCTCCTTCTTCTCGGGCTCACCCTCGCTGTGGGCCTGGAAGAGCCTGGGCCAAGGGAGAGACTCGGTCTTGAATGTGTCTCTGGCAGGAGCCTGCAGGCCCTGCCACTGGCCCTCCCCGGCCCCACATACTCAGCTGTGTCAATGCCCACAGAGGAAGATGTAGAGGATTTGATGGAGGGCGAGGCAGTCTCTGTGGAGCCATGCTGCAGCTTGGGAGAGGAGGGGGCTGACGAGTCTGGCGTGGCTATCTCCTCAATGTCTGAGTAGGATGAGGCTGATTTGGGGCCCTTCTTGATGCTGAAGGCCTTATTGAAGGAGCTGCGTAGCTACAGGAGAGGGAAATATTCTCTTTAGAGGCAGCCCAAAGTGCAGCCTCACAAGCAGAGACCTGGCCTGGTCCTGCCCGGTCTGCCCAAAACCCACAGACAGTCTGAGCTGGGATCAGTACAACCATCACGGAGGCAGCACCACCACCATGCTGGGGAACGCTCTAGCTTGACCCCGCTCTGCTGGCACAGCAAACAGATGGGGTGCACAGCCCTTTCGGCAACACTCACCCCAGCCCAGATGACACCAGAGCCCCAAAGAGTGGGACCCATGTCCTGGTCAGGATGTCTTCCAGCCCTGCTCCCCACCAGCACTTACACCAGGCTGTTCAGGCATGGCACCAACACCCCAGTCCATCTGGACAGGCCAATCCACCCCCACATTCACCCCACCATAGGTGTTCCAACAAGAGGCATTTACAGGGATGTCCCTTGCTCCAGCCACTGAAGAGCCAGGGTCCTGCCCCACTCCACCCTGTGGCCTGTGGGTCCTGCTGGAAGCACAGAGGGGCAGCCAAGCCCTCCACAGAGCATCCCGGTGTCCCGTCCGGGCATGCAGCATGCACACAGAACACACAGTGCAGCGGGTGGGTGAGCAGAGGGCTGGGGCTAGGGAGGGGGATGGACACTGCACAGGGACCTGGGTCCCATCAGCCAGTGGGAGAGCAGTAGGATGGGCACCCTGAGCTCACATCATGTACCCTGGAGTACCAGGGCCTGCTCCAAGGGAAGGTAGGAGGAAGAAGGGATGGAGAACACGCAGGATCTGTCCCAATCCCCACAGGCACCAGCAGGCTACTCTAGGGTGCTCCCAAAAGCAATAGCATTGCATTTCAGTGTAAACAAGGTGGGTATCCAGCTCTGCTGATGGTGGAAGCGTGGGAGCACTGGAACTCATGTGGGTGCTGGCAGGGACAGAGCCACTTAAGGCCACATCAGGCAGCCCTGGAGAGGCAGAGATGGGCATGCCACACCCCAGTGCCCTCAGTGCCACTGGCAGGGCTGCACCATCCCCATCTCAAAAGATCCAGTTACAGGAAGTCAGGAGAATGCCTGCCTTCACTAGGTAAGAAGAGCACTGTTCCCATCCATGGAACAGGTCCCACCCAAGCCCTTCCTGCTGCCTCCAGGCAGTTCAATCCCTCCTTGTGGGTGAATATTTGTCCTTAACATCCAAGGAAGCAGTCAAGGTGGGCACAGCCCGGCTGGGGACACGGGATGGCCTGTGCTGGGATTAGTGCCAGTGGGATGGATGGGATTAGGGAGTGTATGAACACCATCCCATGAAATGGAGCAAGGGCCCTGGCCGGGCACAGCGTGTGGTGGAGGGGACAGCGTGGGACTTACCTCATACACCTGGAAAAAAAGGGTTGAGGTCAGCATAGGGGAAGAGAAACAAAACAAAGCAAGACTTAATCACACATCCAGCTCAAAGCTGCCTGGTGCAGGGAAGGGGCTGCCCAGCTGAGGTGTCAGCCCTCCACACTGTCAGAGCCTGTGTGGGCAGGAGGGAGACATGGGGGAATACACAAGGAAGCAGGCATGCAGGGCCAAGGCTGGGAAACTCCCACATGGGCTGGAGAAATCCCAGCCAACAATTCAAGACACAAATCTGTGGCAGCTACACGCTCCTCAGGGAGACAGGGGACAGGGGACACCAACACTGTAAGGCCAAGGCAGACTGAAAGCAGCTGGTTTGTGGGGCTGACCCTGAGCAGACCCTGCCAGTGGCTCCCCAAGCCCTACTTCACCTGCCAGTGCCCCATCCAACCTACCCAGCTCTTTTTCTTCTTCTTCTTGGCATCGGCGTCCTTGCTGCTGCCAATGCTGGAGTGGCTGGTGATGCTGTTGAGGCTGGAGATGCTGTCAGAGGAGTTCTGCCGCTTAATGCGCAGCTCTGGGATCCGCCAGAGAAGTGGTAGAGATTGGGAAAGGAGGAATCAACCACCTGCAGCTGCCCCAACACCAGAGCACCCTATGCTCCCCTCTCCCAATCATTGGATTGACATCCAATCTGTCCTCCTACCCAACACCTTCTGAGCTCTTGGAGCCACCTTGTAACAATGACGTGGGGCTCAGACACCACATGGGCGCTGCCAGAGAGATGCCCAGGGCATACATAACCCTGCTGTCCCAGGCCACCTCCCTGACAGCCCCTTGCACTCATACTGAGTTCTTGGGCCTAGAAGCAGCACTTACAGGAACAAAGTCAAGATCAGCAGGTAAAACTGTTGGCAAAAGACCTGGCAAGGTCACCCAAGGTTGACAACCAACCCATTCCCCTACATGCTAGCACTGCAGCCTCCCATGGTGACAGCTCTGGCTGTCCATCCCTGGCTCCAGATGCTCAAGGATCCCAGGTGGGGAAAAACTGCTATCCAGGGCACCCTGCCTCCAGATGAACGTCCCCCATGAGAGGGTGTGCCCTGGGACCCTGTGCCAGCCCTGGAAGGAGGATCCCAGCTCAGGAAGCGCTGCAGCACTATACCCTACCTTTGGGGGTGACATCAGTGCCATTCAGGGCACCCTGGATCACAGCTTGGGCCTCCGAGTTTTTCTTCTTCAGGAAGTCAATGGTCTCTCGCAGGTCCAGCAGCTCCGTGTCCTGGGGCAGCAGAGTTGGGAGTCAGGGAGTGCATCCCGATGGTGCAGTGCCCACCCCAAGAGCACCCTTGGGGCAGGCAATGCTGCAGCATCATCCAAGTCCAGCATCTCCCAGCCCCGCGAGCCCCACTGAGCACCCCAATACCTTCTCCTCAGCAGTCTCGGCCAGGTGCCGCAGGCGGGATGTCATGCTCACCAGGCTCTGCTCAAAGGCTGCCACCAGGTTGGCCTGGGAAACATGGAGAAACAGGTGAGCCCCCACATTTGGGTGAACACCCACAGACAGCTGAGCACCCACTGCCAGCTGGGGAATGTGAAAGGCTGAAGGGGAAATCAGGGCTCCCATGGGCACATCCAGCACCAGCCCCACATCCTGCAGGGACAGAGCAGGGTGTCCCACACGGGCTCCCATGAGGACTCACGTTAGCAGACAGCTGGGATGTCAGCGTGGCCACCTTCTCCTGGGAGGACTCCAGCTCGCGGCGCAGCTTGCGGATTTGCTGTGGGGAGAGAGTGAAGGGATGAGAGGGGCCAAGCAGTCACCCTCACTGGGGGCAGGGGCAGGCATGAGCGGAGGGTGTGAGCTCACCTCAGACTGCATCTTCTCCTCAGCCTGGCAGCATGAGAGCAGAGAGGGACAGATAGAGGCAGGCAGTCAGGGGGGCAGCGAGGCATGGACAGGCTCAGCAGCAGACAGAGGCATGCACAGAGCCCCCCCCAGTCCCACCCGGACCCCCCAGCCATGCACAAAGCAGCGCAGCACAGAGGTGGCTCTTACGGAGGAGTAGGTGGAGGACGCGCTGGAGGCCAGAGACAGGACTGATCCATGAACTGCAACAGAGGAAAACCCGGGGTGTCAGGGTGCTCTGGAGAGTGGCACCCCAGGGGCTGCAGGTCAGGGCACAGCACGGGACAACGCTCTCAGTCATGGCAGGCTTTGAGCGGGCCTGGGGGAGGCACAGGGTGGGATGGTAGCTGCTCAGCACTGCCCACTTCTCATTGTGTGCAGGGGTGGCCTCCCTGGGCACATGGCAGGGAATACCCTCCACATGCACCCCCCTCTCTGGGGAACCTGGGGGCTCTGTTGCCCTCCCTGTCTGCTTGGGTCCCCTCCTCCTCAGTGTCACAGCACCCTGGGGCCAACCCAGGGACACTGGGTACCCACGGGGGTCAGGGCAGACCCAGGGCGGGGGTCACGGCAGACCTAGGGCTGATGCCAGCGCAGTCAGCCAGGCCCCTCGGGCTGCTGTCCCTGCTCTAATGCCAAGAACGGGACACACCGTTGGACCCATCCAACAATGCCATGGCAGCACCAGCAGGAAGGGAC
This sequence comes from Lichenostomus cassidix, assembly GCF_008360975.1. NCBI lineage: Eukaryota > Metazoa > Chordata > Aves > Passeriformes > Meliphagidae > Lichenostomus > Lichenostomus cassidix. The sequence goes on from NC_139506.1 coordinate 871,178, forward strand.
AAGAGTGCAAGGAGCCCCACCAACCCCCTGCAGCCTCCTTTGCCTGGGCAGGAACGCAGCACACTCTCACCATCGTCCACAGGGTCCCGGAAAGAGCCCGAGCGGATCATGCCCTTGGGCTTGTCGGCCAGGGAGAGGGTGCTGCCCATCTGGGAGGTGCTGTACAGCTCGAAGGTGGAGTCGTGGGTGGGGATGCTGTTGGAGCGGGTTATCCGTGGGGCTGCGGTGGCAGTGGGGCTCACTGCAAGGAGAAAGCGGGGAGGAAGCAGGGTCAGAGTCACACTGGGGACCTGGCATAGGGATGGGGAAGCAGAACTGGGAGCGATCCACAAGAGCTGTGATGCAGTGAGGAAGCAAGGATTGTAGTCCCAAAGCAGGGACGGGCTGGGGAAAGCTAAAAGGCAGACTTGGACCTGGACACCAGCACCAAGGCAATCACAGGGATGAGAAACAAATCCACTGCCCCAGGGCCAAGTGGGCACCACTATACCAGAGCCCAACGCCTGCAGGTGCAGGAGTGGAGCCTGCTGCCCCAACCTGTCTGCCTGGACCCCCCGAACCATTCAGGAACATGCAGATCCTGGTCAGACCAGGGCAGGGCTTACCCCTTGCCCTGCCAGGCACCCCCAAAGGAGCATTTGTGGCCTGAGCCCCAAAGACAGATGAGATGCCCTGAAGCAGAGGTGATGGACATCCCTGGTCCCAACCGTTGGGGGTGTCAAGGAGACAAGCAGCACCCAGAGCAGCATCAGCACATCACGCAGGGAGCAGGGGGGGCAGGAGGAAAGGGAAGGGGCCGGCAGCGGAGGGCACTGACCGATGCTGGTGAGCGGACCCTTCCCGACCAGTGCCATGGGGAGGGTGGGAGGCGAGGGCAGCTCCTGCTGCTCATCCGATTCGGGGAGCCCGCTGACTGCGTGTGAGTGGCGCCGCTCCTTGGCCTCCTCCTGGGAGTGGAGCTGGTACCTGGGAAGGCGCAGACAGGCACAGTAAGATCGACCGGCACCGTCCAGCTCCTGCCCACCACACTGCGGCCCAGCCTCCATGGTTTGGGGGCACTGCCCTGCAAAGCTGCATGTGCCCTCCCTTCCCGTCCCAGCACCATCCAAAAGTGATTTGGGCACTTTTACCTCAACCCTTTCTTGGGCAGCGTGTTCCTGTCGCGGTTGGCACTGGAAGGGAAGGAAAGATCAGTGACATCCCTGCACAGACTAGGGAATGAACCATGGGGATTGAGCTGCTGGGACAGGGAGCTTTTCCCTAGAAATGTAGCAGGAAGAGGCTCTGAAGCAGGCAAAGAATATGGCAGGAGAGCAGGGGAGGAATGTGAGCCCATGAAGGTGCCACAGCAGCCCCACACCCTCCCTCCAGCCATACCCATCCAGATGTGTGAGCCGGGGGCTCCCACTCCAGCCCAGCTCTCCTGCCTCTTCTTCCTCCTCTTCCTCCTCTGTGCTGGCAGGGGGTGCAGCAGCAGGGGTGGGGGTGGTGGTGCTGCCCCCCGAAAAGGCACTGGGCAGGCTCATGGGCATCTGCAGGGACTCCATGCTGCGGTGCAGGCCAGAAAGCTTGGGGTACATCCTGCCCTCCTTGGGGACACTGAAGCCACCCATGAGCTCCAGGCCCTGGGAGAAGCTGGCCAAGTTGATGTTGAGGATGGGGGCAGGGCTGGGGCTGAAGCAGGGTGCGAGGTGCCCGCCGGCCGGGTGCAGGTCCTGGAGCTTGGCAGTGTGGGCAGCGTGCAGCTCACTGGAGGAGGGCAAGTCCAGGCTGTTGGAGTTGACCTTGTCCAAGTTGGCCAGTGAGGGAGGCTTCACATAGGTCTTGGCAGCCGCTCTGGAGGGGAGAAATGGGTAAGGAAACAGGTGAGACTCAGGTACTGGTGCTGGGCAGAGCTGTGCCAGGCACCTGCTGCCCTCAGAGGTAAAGGGCCATACCTGAGAGGTGTAGGGGGTAGCTCAGCCACCTTGGCTGCTGGGGGGAGGTTAGCTTGGGCTTTTGGGGTGCTCTCAGGTGAGCTGGCACTCTTCAGTGTCCCGCACTCAGAGTCAAGTGCCACCGCCTTGGCCTTGGCCTTCTCCTTCTCACGGTCTGTCTGATTCACAGGGGCCGGTGTGCCACGGCCAGCACCAACCTTCGATGGCTCCTTGAGACGTGACACTGAGATGCCGCCCTGCTTGGTGCTCAGCAGGCTGGGGTCGATGCTGCTGCTGACCGGCCGGGCTGCGCTGCGGCCCCCAGTCACACTCATGGAGCTGGACTTGGCTGGCCGGGGCAGGCTGCGGTACTGGATGTTGGAGCGAGCCCCTGGGGCCAGGAACCCAGGCTCAGGTGCGTTGGAGACATCGAGGCTTGTTTTCCTCCCACTGACTGGCTTAACAGGGATGCCAGAGCTCTTCTGGATCTTGCCGAGTGTGGCTGAGCCCCCAGCCTGCATGACAGTGGCCGTGCCAGTGGCAGGAGCTGGTTTCTTATAGCCAAAGGAGCCGGAGGACGAGGGGCGTGTGAGTCCTGATGGTGGCTTCTTGGCATCAGTGGTGCGGTCACGGCCGGCATCAGAGGAGGAGCGCTGCAGGCCTGTGTTCTTCACTGACAGCTTGCTCTTGTCGGTGGCTTTGGTCTCTGGCTTGCCTGATGGCAAGGAAGGACAGGTTAGTGTCCCAATAGGCTTTGGGTACATCTGGGAGTGAATGAGCCCAGAAAGGACATGGGCACCAGAGATGCAGGGATGTGATGGAGAAGGGACATGCCAGGCCCTTGGTACACTGAGCAACCCCAGCCTGGTGCACAGACATGAGGCCATGGGCAGGCACAGACCCCCAACCTCCCTGCAGGGACACACAGCCCTGCCTCCCTTTCCAACTCACACCCAGCTCCTGGGTCTGAGCTCAGCCGTAGGCCATCCCATGTCCGATGTGCTTAGGGAAGGCACACATGGACATCACCCAACCTTCTCCCCATCCAAGGAGCTGGACCCTGCCCAAACTGGTTTTTACCTGCCACTTTGAGGGTGCTCTGAGCCGTGTGGGTGATGGGGGAGGTCACAGCCACTGGAGGAGTCTTGCCCTTCTTGAGGGAGCCTGGAGCACCCAAGCTGACAGGCTTCTTCAGCTCACCACCCTTGGGCCCCTCCTCACCGCCCTCCGAGGGCTCCCGCCGCCACTTGGAGGAGCCATGCTCCATCTTGAGGCTGCTGCTGTCGTAGTCCAGCTTCTTGGAGGCCTTCTCGTCACCCTCACCGTACCAGCTCAGCCCGCTCTCCACCAGCGAGCGCTTCTCCGAGTCTGTGCGCAGCTGGAGGCAGAGTGGAGTCAGGGGTGCTCCTGGCATCCACCCCAAACCCAAACCCATCCCCAGAGAGCATCAGCCAGCTGGGAGAAGGATGCAGCAGACACCCTGTGGCATCCTTGTTTCCTCACAGTGGCACCCTCTATCCCCTCCTTCCCGCCGAGGGGGTGGCACCAAGCCAGGATAGGTGTTGGGAAGGGTCCGGGTGCCACTGGCACCTACCGCTATGGCCGAGTTCCTGCGTGAGGCAGTGGGTGTGGAGGGCAGGGAGTTGAGTGAGGAGCTGGCATTGAACTCCTCCGAGCTGAGGTTGTCGGAGGCATCGCTGAGGCCACTGCTGATGGAGCTGCTCTCATCCCAGCTGTGAGGGAGAGACAACATCAGTCCCCTGCCCAGCCCAATGGGTCCCACCACCCATGGCATCACCCTACTCCAGGGACTGCCAGGGCAAAAACCAGCTCCTGGTAGTGTCCATGGCAGGGATGTGGCACATAGGGGTCATGGCTGGCTCTAGCCCAGCCCAGCCTGGCATTGGCTTGTGTTCCTCTGGCACACAAGCCTCAACGACCCTGCATCTCCCCATTAAGGCTCTGTGGGACTTTGCGGGGCATGGAGGAACGTGTGCAGCACAGGAAAGCCAGCATCCATGCCACAGGGCTGGCAGCATCACAGCTGGCAACAAGCCCCCAGAGACCTGCTCTGACCCTGGAGGAGAGTCAGGATTGTTGGAAAGGGCAGGACTGCTGGAATAAACAAACCAGCTGTCCCGCAGCATCCACCCTTCCTCGGGCAGTCCTCACCCACCACACCCTGCTGCCCCTCTCCAGCCCCCAGCAGCATAGGCAGCAGGTCTGGGCACTGCTGCTGTGCTGAGGTGGCTGCTCCGTGCCAGGGCTCAGCCAAGTGTGCAGGAGCCCATCTGCAGGGCCATCAGTCAGCGCTGTGCTGGGGCAGCAGCTGCCTGGGTGCCCCACGGGCCCGGCTGGCTCTGCAGTGCGGGGCTGTGCCCATGGTGATCCAGCACAGACGGGCATGGAGCACCTTCCAGCAGGATGAGCACAGCCCCTTTCAGGTCAGCAGCTGAGTAGGTCAGCGAGGCCCCGCAGCCTCCAAGGGCCTGTGAGAGACTGTGGGAGACAACACTGGAACAGGCTGTCCAGAGAAGTTGTGGCTGCCCCATCACTGAAATGTTCAAAGCCAGGTTGGACAGCAGGTTGGAGCAGCCTGGGATAGTGGAAGGTGTCCCTGCCCATACCAGGGAGTGGAACAAGATGAGCTTTGAAGTCCCTTCCAACTCAAACCATGCCATGATTCTGTGACAAGCTGTGGCGTAGGAGCAGGGAGTTGAACTGGGAGCTGGAGCCAGCCCCAGTTGCTGCAAGAGTTTCTCCTGTTTCTCAATACCGGGGCCACAGAGGTGCAAGAGAAGCCCAGTAAACATCAGAAACCCAAGAGCAGTGGCAGAGCAAAAGCAACAGCCACCCCCATCCCCTTCAGGTGCCCGAAGCTCAAAATGGAGCAACAAAGGCAGCTCCAGCACCGTAAGACCAGCATTGTGTCCTGCTCTTTCCATCAAGGAAGAGTCCATCAGAGACTGGCCCGAGCCAGGATGGACATGGCCCCCTGTGTCCCCACAACAGCTTCTGGGACAGAGCCTGCAGGTGCTGCTGCCCAAGAAGGGATTCCAATAGGACCATGCACCCAGGATGAGCTGAGGTCCTCAGATCCAAGCATGTCTCTCCACCAGCCCTATGCCTAGCGTGAATTTCCACTGGGACAGAAATCCCCAACCCAGAGCCCACAGCAAACCTCCTCTCCCAGCCTGGCATCACCTGGCAGCAGGCAGTGCCAGGAGTGAAGCCAGGCTTCGTAAGGCTGTGTACTGCGGGGACATGGCTGGGACCACATGTGATGCTGGATGTCTCAGTTTGGCTTCTGGCGCTGGGCAGGGAAACTCCAAACACTATCCCAACTGCACATGCAACATCCCCACTGCCCTGGCCCCAGGCACCCAGAGATCCACAGAGAAAGGGGCACAGGGTCAGAAGTGACTCCAAATCCTCCTTGGCAACCCCATGCCAAGGAAAGACAATATCGAAGGTCACAGGTGACATCGCAAAATCACTAAAACCATGGGGTAAGGCTGGAGAGCCAGCTGCACACTGTGAGGATGTCTCTGACTCTCATGGGGCACACAGGTGGTGCACTGAGGGATCCCCCGAACGTGCACGTGTATGCCACGGGCAGCACAGCAAGGAAAGCCTCAACCACAGTACCACTGTCCCCTCAGCAAGCACAAACTCCTGCAGTGTGGCCGAGCCCTGGCACCTCAAGTGCCCCTCTGAACCCACAAACGGGGGACAGCCATGTCACACTGCCACTCCGAGGCAAAACTCACCCCCTGCTTTGTGCTCCATCCCCTCCATCTTACCCAGACCCATTCCCGGCTCCTGCACCGGTCCCGCACCGAACCCACCCGCAGGAAGTCCCTCGGCAGCTCCCGGGAACGGGGATGCTCAAGGGCAGCGTGTCCGTGCTGCCGCGCTGCTCGGCGCCGGCGAGCGGATGAGACCCACCGGGGGCGGGACAGCCTGGCACGGCCCCGGGATGAGCACCCTAGCCCCAGCCCCGGCCCCGGCCCGGGGAAGCGGCTGCACCGGGAGGGGACAGAGGACGGACCCGGAACACGGCGCGGTGAGCGGGGATGCTCCGCTCAGCCCCGGCCGCGCCCCGGCTTGGAGCCCCCCGCTCGGCAGCCCCGGGGTCAGCAGCGACACCGAGGGCACCGGAGCCTCGGGAGCCCCGCGGAGGGCCAGCACGGCCGTGCTGCAGGTGCGGGGCGGGGGCCGGGGCGGAGGATGGGGGTGCCGGGGCGGAGGATGGGGAGGCCCGTGGGAGCCGCCTCGATGCCCCGATGCCGCGGTGCCGGGCGCGGCCGCGCTGCCCCGACCCCCCTTCCTACCCCCCCCGCCCCCCCCGGCAGCGCGGCCGAGACAAAGCACCGCCCGCGGAGCGGCCCCGGGGCGCGGGGCTTTGTCTGCCGGGGCCGAGCTCCAGCCGCGCCCCCGCCCGCCCGGTGCCGGTGCGGTGCCCATTCCCCGCCCGTGCCGTACCTGCTGGCGAGGCGCGGGGCGCGGCGCGGCCTCCCTGCCCGCAGCATCGTGCTGCCCGCGGCGCGGCGCGGCCCCGCCGGGCGGGCGAGAGGGGCGGGGGGCGGCGGGACCGCCCCGCTGCCCGCGCCTTAAAGCGACAGCGGCACCGGACCCCCCTCTGCCGTGCCTCGGCCCCTCCCCGTCCCCGCCGGGACGGGCCCGGGGTCCCGGCTCCAAGCCCCGCCCGCCCCAGCCCCCAGCCCCACGGCCATGTCCCCACATTCTGCCCCCAAGCCCACGGCCCACACCCCTGTCCCTGGCGTCCCCCCACGATGCCCACAGAGCTCCCAAACCACCGTTCACATCCCCAAACACAGCACCAGTGACCCCCAGTGCAGCCCACAATGTGGTACCCGAAGCCATTCCTCAGCCTGGCCCTAGTGGCCCCCGAACAGCTCTGTTCTCTCTCCCCCAAAGGCACCACCTCCCGATGTGGGTCCCACTGTGCGGCGGTGGGACAGCTGCTCCCAGCAACCCCGGGGCTCACCCCCAGAAAGGACACCCACGCCTCTCATTGACCAAAGCCCCTATTTCTGTCTTTTTTTATCTCTCTCTCGCATCAGAGCTGTGGGGCAGGGTCCTCACCAGGATGGTGATACCAGGGACACCTTCTCCAGCCCAGCCGCGGAGGGCAGAGAGAGTTAACTGCAGCCTTGGCAAGATAGACCCCATCCCAGCAGGCTGGGAAATAAGTAATTCCTTCCTTGAAGCAACGGCAACGCCTCTTGGCTCCTTCCCCACTGCCCCATCGCTCACCACACAGGGCTTGCCCCAGCATGGCATGGTATGGCACAGCACAGCATGGCAGGACAGGGGTACCTGACCATCCCTGTCCCTGCACCGATCAGCCTGTGCCGACACCCACCAAGCCCCGGCAGGAGCTCATGGCCAGAGGCTGGTAGTGCAGCCAGCCCTGCAGTGGAGTGATGGCCCCACGGCCACGTGCACCAATGGGTGCGGCGGCACAGCCCGTCCAGCACTGCATCCCTCCAGTCCCTCCAGCCTGGCATGATGCCGGCTGCTGTCCCTTCCCTCCTCTCCTCCTGGCCGGCTGCCTCAGCCCCGCCATGGCCGGCTCAGGCAGTGCTCAGAGCAGCTTCCGCTGGGCCCAAATCCGGGCATCCAGGGTGGCAGGGGAGCCAGCCCGGCACAGCCCAGCACTGCAGCCCCTGAGAGAGGCAGCTTCGACCCCACCAGAGCCACAGGCTTGGTGTGAGGTGATGGCAGAGAATCGCTGCTGATCACAGCAGAGCCAGGCACCAGCACAGGCACTGACCCCCACACAGAGGAGCACCCCCAGCATATTTCTCAGCAGAGGTTGCTGTTGTAGTTGGAGGAGGGTTTTGAACTTTGCCTGCTTCACCTGTCTCACACCAGCACAGACACCTGCCCATGTAGCAGACAGACCCACTGGCATCAGCCAGGGCTCCTGACACTCGTGTCGCTGCCAGGCTGGCCCAGCCTGATCCCTACTGACAGCCTAAAGCCCACCCTGAATGGAAGCAACTCCCTTCTGGTCTGCCCTGGCCCCTTCCTCCTGTGGCAGGGGAGGAAATGCAGGGCTGGCACTGAGAGGGTACCACACCCCACATCACCGGGTCACTGGCATTGGGGGACTCTGTGGCACTGGTGCTCCCAGCCCCAGCCTTATGCTGTGACTTGAGATAGGAGCAGTGAGGAAAGCACAGGCACAGCCGGGGCTCTTCACACCCGCCCCCTCTCCTCCACTTAATGGGGCAGAAAAAACAATTAGCTTCATAAATCCATTGGGGGAGGGGGTTGGGAGCTCCCCATGGATGTGGGCAGGAGGGGCTCTGCATCCCCCTCACATCCACATCAAGAACCACCTCAGAGCATTACGACACTCCCTAACTTCCTTAGGATCCCCACGGCCCTGTAAACCCCTCTGTACCCTCCAGGACCCCTCCGACCCCCCCAGATACCCCCCCAGATACCGCCCCCGGATAGCTCCAGTCCCTATAGAGGATCAGGCTACCTTGACCCTGGATGTCTCCTGCTTGCATTTTGGGTACTGAGATCTGGCACCTTTCTCTGAAGCTGCACTCAAACAGGGGTCTGCAGACATCTGGCAGATGAGGAAACTGAGGTAGGGAAGGGGGATCTCACTTGCCTGAGCTCACCCAGCAGAAGAGGATCAACATCACATCCTGCAGTTGATTCAGGACCCCATTCCCCAGGCAGCACTGCCTCTAGTCTCTGGCCCCCCAGGTCCCTGAGGGGTGCAGGGGACTCCCCCCACAGGACCCCTGAGTGTGTGTGGCCCCTGCAAAGGGGGACCCGTGGTCAGGCTGTGCCTCCACCCCAGCCCTGAGCCATTAACCACAGTAATAGCAGGGTCTGATTTCCCCACAGCAGTGAGGCCAAGGGCATGGGGATCAGCCAGCACTCACTGCCTGCTGTGGTGACATCAGCCATGGACCCCAACCCCACTCCTGGCTGAGAGTTCAGCTCTGATCACCCCTCTCATCCCCCCACCAAACGGTGGAAACCCCGGAGGAAGCATGTCCTGGCGTGGGGATCTCCACTGGCAGTTTCGGTGACATGGAGCCTCCCCAAGGCCACTGCTGCAGCCACGGGGGGCTGCAGCAGCCACGTGAGATGCTCAGAGAGTCCCAGGGCAGTGCCGGGGTGGGGAGCAGCGTGACTCAGCCCGCTTGCGAAATTCCTATTTTTCCTGTTGTCTGGACAATCCGGTGACCTCGGACACCTTGGCCCACAGTGGTCAGACCCCTCCACAGGCAGCAGGGCGGCACATGGCATATGGCAAAGCCAGGTCTTGAGGTCCCCAGGTGGCAAGCAGAGAGGCAGGTGGGTTTGGGGTCAGAATCTGCTGGGGTCAGATTCTCCCCAGCAGCTTTCCCCAGGGCACATGGGGTGTGTGAGGTCTGGCCCTGCGCTCAGCTCTGCCCCATGTCCACATCTAGCCTCATCAACAAGCCAGCAGCTTCCCACATCCTGGGTGTGCACTGACCTCCAGGCGCCCTATATCCCCATGCCTCACAACCCCAGGATTCCCTTCCCAAAACACGCCTCATACAGCCCCTGTCACATCCCCAGGGGCCAGGAGTCAGCACTGGGTGCCTCAACCCGAACCCCAAAGGATGGAGCTGCTAAAAGGCAGTGCACAGGAAGGCACTTCAGTGGTGGCAGTGCCCAGTGGGGTCCTGGGGCCCCTCTCTGGGAGCATCCCCCGTACCCAGATGGAGGGAGGAACCCGCCGAGCCCGGCAGACAGCGCAGCCCAGCAAATATTTATACAACATCAGTCCCTGTCCTGCCGGGCCAGGGCCCCCCACACACGCTGGGCCACGTGCAGGGCCACAGCCGTGCCCCATGGGATGTTCCTGATGAGGAATGACTTCATGGACTCGCTGGGACAGGGCAAGGGGTCATCCTGGACCAGCCAAAACAGAGCGAGGGGCGTTCGAGGGAAGGCAGCAGGCGCCAGCGCCAATCCTGCTTGGAGCAGGAGGAGGGCGGCCGCTCCCCTGCTGCTCTCGGGGAGCCGAGCCAAACATCTGCTCCCGCCTACGGGCTGCGCCGAGCCCGAGGAGCTGCGAGGAAGCCAGAGCCAGGACAGCCAGAGCAAAGCGGGTGTCAGCTCCAGAGCATCCCTCTCGAGAGGATGCTGCAGGCAGCCCCCAGTCCTGCCAGAGGGGACCACAGGCTCTGCAGCACCTGGCTGCCAGCAGCACCATCACAGCGACCTGGGACAGAGCCTGGGGTGTGCCATGAGCTAGGCACACATGCCCTGCACTCCCAATTCCAAAAGCTGCTGCCTCAGCTTCATTTCATCACCACCAGCAGAGTCAGGGCAGTACCTACCCAGCCCACGAGGGTGCGGATACTGCCACTGCTGCGGTGGGATGCAATGCTGCCTCCCTTACCACCTCCAGCAAACGAGACCCAAAAGGACACCACGAAATCACGGCAGTCCCAGGGTCGCACAAAGACTCCCCCGGGGCTCTGGAAACCCAAGGGACATGCAAAGCTCCAGGGACCAGCTCCAGAGCAATGGCCCCATACCACAGCCCTGCAGCACACACAGACCATCACTGCTCCTGCAGCCACCGCAGCAGAAGGCACTGACTCAGCAGCCAGCCCTGCTCACTCCCTCTGCACCCCACAAGCTCCCAACTGCAGCAAAGCCTTGCAGCACCCCACTCACTCCCACCATGACCCAAAACGCCCTAGGGAACACCCAAGGGATGATGCTGACCCACTACCCAGGACACACTGTATCAGGCCAGGTTCTGGGCACACACAGCACAGGGGAGACACACCAACATGCAGCCACACTGCGGTGGCACTGCTCAGACTTACAGGACATGGCCAAAGCAAAACCAGGGCAAACCTGGCTTGCACATCCCTCTCCATGCTCCTCACCACTGCCTGGTTCACATGCAGGTCTGCACACAAAGGCACCCATGCTGTGGCTATGCAGACAGAGATGTCGCTGGGGAACCTCCTGGTGGAATGACCTTGGTGGGGTGACCTCCAGTGTCCAGGAAACCATCCCAGCCTGGGTGGGTTGGAAAGCATCACTGGTGGCACTGGACCCTTCCTGGAACTGGCATCACAGCAGGAAACAGCAAGTGGCCACTGAGTGGTGATGGGTGGGAACCAGAGCTGACCAAGGAAGAGAGAAACAGCCCAAGACTGGGCGCTATCTCTGCCCATGCCCTGCCCAGGCCCCAAGGACAGTCAGGACAGGGCAGGAGAGCAGCAGCATCCCTTCCATCCCTTCAATCACCCCAGGGACATCCTGGTGCGATGCTTCCTATGCCAGGTCCCTGCCCTGCTGCAGTGAACAAGGATATGGTGACACCAGGAACAAAAGGGATGTGCTGCAAAACAGGGGGCCAAAGCCAGAGCTTTCCAGCCCCTGAAAACAGCAGCAGGTGGAGAGGAGTTGCAAGTGTCAGGCCAATGGATGCAGGCACAGCTGGGCAAGGAGCCAGGACGCCAGCACATTTGGCTGACACAGGAATGCTGCTGGGGGCTTGGGTGCCCCCAGCCAATCCCTGTTCAAGACCTGACCATCCCACTCCCTCTCCAAGCTGGGCCTCGAGTCTTCCACAGCCTCCTTGGCTAGGCTCACCCCACCCTCCACCCAGCTGAAACCACTCCAATACCTTGTGGGCAGCCCCTCGCCCCGGCCGTGCCTCACCTACCTCAGCCTTCACTCCATCCAGGTTGCTTCCCTGCCGGGTTGCATCCCACAGCCCCACACGTCTCCAATGGGGACGTGTCACCGCGTCCTCTGAGCTGTCTCTGACCTACTGCCCTAAAAGCCGGGGCATGCGCCGGCGCGGTGCAGGGGACGCTGCCCCGCGGCCCGGGCTGGGGGCTGCCGGCCCCATCTGCAGCACGCGGCTCCTGCCCGGTGCATTAGCGGCACCGGGAGATGGGGCCTGGGGCAGTGGTGGCTTTCTAGGTCAGAGCCAGTGAGGAGGCTGGATGAGGGGCTGCTCTGGGTGAGGGGCTGCATTGGGTGAGGGGCTGTGCTGGATGAAGAGAGGCTGGATGAGGGGCTGTGCTGGGTGAGGGGAGGCTGGATGTCGGGCGGTGCTGGGTGAGGGGATGTGCTGGGGCTCTGGATGAGGGGCTTTGCTCTTGTCCTGCTCCTTCTCATCTGGCTCTGGGTAGGAGGAAATGCCCCTGCTCTCCTGCCCTGGCTCTACACCCAGAGTGTGAAGGCTCCTGGACAGGGGAATCCAGCGTACCCCAGCACCCAGCCAAAGGCATGTTCTGGGGCAGAGACCCTGCCATGGTGCTCACTCTGGGACTCTGCTCCGAGTCCCGCTGTGGGGCCACGGGGAATGAAGCTGTGTGGGTCACATGGCCCTGTGCTGCCCTGGCTCCATCTTGCACCCCACCTTGGACCGGGTACCCAGCACAGAGCATCCAGTCTCTCTCTGGCATGGCATGGCAGAGAACTCTAGGCACACCCAGGGCAGGAACAGGGACTGTGGCACCTGGCCACGGCTCAGCTCATCGCACCACTCGGAGCTTCACCCACACTGGGGGATTGTGGTGCTGCCAGGGCCTTGCAGAGGCTCTGCCATGCAGGGCTCCAAAAGCTTGCGTCTTCCTGAAGGAGAAGTAAATCCTGCCTTTAGCAGTGCAGGGCTGAGCTGCCATGGGTCCCTAACCCTGCCCACACTCTTCCTGCTCAGTGGTTGAGGGAGACAAAGTGATGCTCCAGTCACTCCTCCCGGCACTGCCAAGGGCATCCTGAGGTTATCTGCCTGCATGAGCAGCACCAAGATGAGACAAAGAGGGGAGCCCTGCATCCCCACGGCCAGTCCTGCTGCAACCCCAGCCGTCCAGGGCAGTCCAAATCCACCCCACTGCCAATCACACCTCGGCAGTCCAGTGGCCAGTGGCAGAAGGTGGGGACATGGGCACCTCTGGCTGCCAAGCAATGAGTTAAGATTTCCAGGAAGGTCCATGTTGAGCCAACACAAGGCTCCGTTGTTCACATGCACAGGGCAGCCCCCAAGGTCACCTCACATGCCCATGGGGAGGATGGGTCTGACACCCATGGTGCCACACTCTCAGCCCACAGCTGGAGCATGGCAGGGGCAGAAGCCAGCAGATAGCCGATGGTGTGTCCTTTCCAACTGCAACATGCGCCACCAGGCCGTATCTGGGGAGCACTGGTCCCAGAATGGGTGTGAAGCCACAGGCTGTGCTCTATCCTGCACCAAACTACATGACCACAGCCACTCCAGGAGGGCCAGAGCAGCCCTGTCAGGAGGCCAAATACCTCTTCCTACTCTGGGACAGCTCAAACGCCCAAGTTATTCATTTTCTCCTGTGCTGAAACAAGAAACCTCCAACATGTTCAAACCCTGGACCATTGCCACAGTCAGGGGCACCTCAACAGCACAGCAGAAGCTGGACACATCTGGAAAGAAACTGTAAGCCCTGGGAGTGCTGGGTTGCACCCATGTGGCAGGAGGTGCCCCCTGGCCTCATGGGTGGAGAGATGGAGGCCGATGGGGGTCCCAGCAGGAGGGACCCTGCTCCATGTGGTGTCACCCATCAACAATGACACCTCGGTGCCCAGTTTCCACAGGGGTGCTGAGATCTGACCCAGCCTGTCCCACCACAGACCATCAGCAGTCCCAGCCAGACACAGGAGATCCCCGCAGTCATAGGGGTGACATCCCCAGGGTCACAGGAAGCCGCTCAGACTGACTGGTGTAAACTGGAGAGTGCCTCTGAAAGCAGCAGCATTCACCCCAGTAGGACTCTGACTCAGGGCTTCTGCAGCCACAGACCATGCACTTTTCTCAGCTCCTTGCTCCAGGAACATCCAGATCAAGCTGGACACTTCCCATGTGCTGGGAGAGCAGCTCATTCCAGCTCAGGAGCCCATCAGCCCCGAGAAGTCTCAGCTGGCCCACCACCACCAGCACTGCTGGCGGGAAAGCATCTCCTGTCATGTGGGGACACAGTCCAGCCATAACCAAACTGGCTGTAACCTATATACTGCTCCCACTGTGCCAGCTGTTCCCCCACTGCCGGCCAAACAGGAGCAGGTGAAACCAGGTGAGCCTCAATCTGAGCACAACTCCTTGCGCAGGCACATACCCCGTGGTGATGTCGTCATCCTCCGTCAGCGTCTTCCCCATCAGATCACTGTCACTCATGTACCCCGATTTCAGCTCCACATCGTCAGTGTCCAGCGCCTCGACCAGCTCCAGGCGGGAGATGTGGCTCAGCTTGCTGGGGCTGCGCATGGGCATGGTGTGCGAGTAGTGCGCCCGCTCGCCGTGCATGTACCAGCTCGGGGTGCCCTCGGAGCGGCACGTCCCCCCGACTGACGGCGCGTCCCCAGCCTGCAGGCGTGGGCTGGACTGCCCATAGCGCCAGGACAGCGGGGAGGAGCGGTTGGAGAGGCTGGAGACACTCCGGGGGTTGGCTTCATCACTGTCGTAGCAGGTCATCTCAAGGGAGCTGTGAGGACAGCAGTCAGGGATCAGGGCAGGGCACAAGGGGCAGTGGAGGTCTGTGCCCTGCCTCACCCTGCCAGAACTGGGTCTGCAAGTGCTCAGATACCAAAACTGCCCATTTTGAGGAAGCCAGGCAAGGCCAGAGGCTCCCTGAAGTGTGGCTGCAGGGATGCCGTCTGTCCTGGACCCCCTCCATCTCAGCTGGCAAGGGACAGTCCCCTCCCTCCGTGCCTGGTGACAGTGTCCCACAGTCCAGGACCCACTGGCACATGCACAACACAGTGTTTAGTGGTGCCCATGTCTCCCCAGGGACAGTGCAGGAGGACATGGGGTGTGATGGGTGCTCTGTGCCTCCCCGCAGCCCAAGTTACTCCACAAAGGCAACACTCTACCAACAGCCCTGTCCACCCATCTCAGAGCAGGGCCAGGGGTGCCACCAGGACTGGTGGCAAACACACCTGGGAGAGGGATCAGCACTGCTCTGGAGACCGGCCCCAAGACCCAGCTGAGCTGAACTCCACTAACACAGCACCTTGAGTGGAAAGCCTAAACATGCTCCCCTATATCTGGGCTGCTTCTGCTTGGCCACTTCCCCCCACAGCACTTCAACATTTGCACCTCAAGATCACCCCAGACCCAGAACAGGATGAGTGGAGGTGGTGGCACCAATCCCAGGGAATGTGACAGTGGGCCATGCTGGGGAGCGGAGGCTGTGAGTGAAAGGATGCTGAGGGACAGACCTGGGACCAGTCCCTGCAGCAGCACTGAACTCCTTCAGACTGAATCCCCACATCTGGGCAGGAAGGGACACCCCAAGACAGGGCTGCCTGGCCCCAGAGGCTGCCGACAAGCCCAGTGCTCTGCAGCCAGCCCAGAGCCCACAAGTGTTTCAGGAACTGGGAGTTCCATCACTCCCTGCGCTTCTTGGGGTGTATTTTGGGTAAACAGTGATGCTAAAACTAAATTTAGCCACGAGAAACGATTACTTCTTGGAGGAGCTCCTTGGGAACCCACAGTCCTCGAACTGGCTCCAAAAGCTACTATCAGTAAATTATTCTCTAGCTTGGATTAGACATTCCTGCAGGAGCACCCAAAGCCAAACCCCGGCTGCACATTGAATCTAAAACAAGGAACTACATAAAAAACCTAGGAAGTTTGTTAAAGCGGAACTAAAAGGGGCAGCTAAAAGGGTTTTGTTTTTGTCAGCAGCACAAAGGCTGTTTGAGGATGTGCTGCCGGCGGCTCAGAGCAGATGCCAACCACGTCTCTGAGCAGGAGGAACAGAAGCTTCACCTCAAATCCTGGGTTCAGTTCTGGACCCCTCATGACAAGAAAGACACTGAGGGGCTGGGGCATGTCCAGAGAAGGGCAACAGAGCTAGGGAAGGGTCTGGAGCACAAGGAACAATTGAGGGAGCTGGGGATGCTCAGCCTGGAGAAAAGGAGGCTCAGGGGTGACCTTCTGGCTCTGCACAACTCCCAGACAGGAGAGGGCAGCCAGGGGCAGGGTGGGGTGGGTTGGGCTCTGCTCCCAGGGAACAAGGGACAGGACAAGAGGAAAGGCCTCAAGTTGTGTCAGAGGAGGTTCATGTTGAATATGAGGAAAAATTTCTTCCTGAAAAGGGTGGTCAGGACCTCGCACAGGCTGCCCAGGGCAGTGGCAGAGTCACCATCCCTGAAAGCGTTCAAAAAACATGGCTATGTGGCACTTGGGGACATGGTGCAGTGGTGAACATGGCAGTGCTGGGGAAACAGTTGGACTTGATGATCTTAGAGGCTTTCTCCAAGTGTCCACTGAGTCTCCTCAGTGACTCTGTGATTCCATGATTCTCTAAGCCCCAAGGAAGCTCATGCAGCCCTGGTGCCAGGAGTATGGTGACATCTTTCAAGAATAACATTGTGCCCAAGCAAGGAAACACCAAGGACTAAGCCATCAGCCACTGGATGGAAGAACTCAGTGAGGAAAACAAGAGAAATTTGAGGAATAGTATGTGGAAGGAATAGAGAGCACCCAAAGCAGCTACAAGACACCAGCAATGCAGGCACATCCAGAGGACTCACAGATGACATCTGTATTGGACAGACTTGCAGGAAGTGTTCCCAAGAGCAGAATGAGTGGGTATGTGTGTAATTACAACGTACCAGGGAAGAGCTGACACAGCTTTGGGAAAGGAAAATCTGGCTCACAGCCGCAGAGGAGCTCCTGGAGGGATGCAGGGAGCTGCTGAGGCTGCTCTGGGCTACTGGAATAAAAAAAGCTTCCAAATAAATTCAGCTGCCATGGGATAAGAGGGAAGTTCTTCACATATTTAAGTCCTGCTGAAAAGGACAGAGTGAAGGGATTGGGATCCCTGGGCTATCCATAGCCATTTTTCTCCGTGGCAGGGATGTAGCTGAGGCATTCGCCACGTGATGTACTCACAGCTCATCAAGGAAAGGAAGTGATAGTGAAGAGTCAAATCCCACCAGCAATGCTAATTTAATCACCCTTCATGTCCTCGTCCTATTTCCCTAAGACCAGAGCTGATGGAGGATTTCAGAAGGAGCTGAGCACTGGGGTGAGGAGGGGGGTGGAGTTTGACACTGATGAAGGCAAAGCGAACTGGCTTGGTGTGAGCAGTGCTGGGCTAAAACCCAGCTCCTGCACTAAGCAAAGGGATGGCAGAGCTGTGATGGATAATTTCAGGAAATAGCAAGATTGGGGAATACTGTTGTAGCCCCTTGCAAATCCCATTGCCACAGCTCTCTGCTGCTCCTGACTCAGAAAAGATCCAGGAAGTGCAGCAAGGGAGAGCAAGGTCTAGAGATTTTGGGTGATGAAAAGGCAGATCAAGGGGCTGCTTCATCCTGGGCAAGACTGGTTGAGGGGTGACACAGGAAGGTCTGGAATGGTGAGTGGTGGGTGAAAGGTGGGAGGAAGCTGCTGCTTTTTGTCCCTCTCAAGACAAAAAAACAGGATCGAGGGAGACCACGAGGTGGCAACACACTCCAGGAGAAAGATGTTCCTGCATCCCCACTTTCCCGACTGGCTGACACCCACACAACCTTGCAAATCCAGAGTGTAGCAGAAACCCTGCAAGATCTCAAGTGAGTGACCCCAGGGGAACACAGGCAGTCCCAGACATGTGTCAGAGCCCCCTAAGCACAGACACTGTGCCCTGGTTCTCCACCCAGTGCTCACCCTGTCCCCATCCCTGCACCCCAGGGAACCCCCACCTCTGGCTCCTGGACTCTGACTGAGAGTTCCTCCATCATCAATCTACACAGAGCAGGGAAACTAAGTCACAGATGGGGATGGAGCCTCTGGTCCAAACCCGGGAGGGTTCAGGGGATATGTTCACCTCTGGCAGTCCATTCACCGATCAGGGTCACCTGACCACTGGGAACAGACCACACCCCCTCTCTCTGCCCTGTCAGCTCCCCTCACTGCCACCACTCCCCAACTCCCACTGTCCCAGAGCACTTTCAGGGACAGAACTCTGCTGCAGCACCACACAACACCCCACATATTTGGGGGCTTCTCTCCAAGCCTCCATGCACAGAGCCCCCAGGACATGGAGCACCGCTGATTCCCTCCGACCCACATGGTCCTCACCAGAAGCAAAGCCGCTTCCTGTCTGCCCCACGAAGGACATGGACTCTGGGGAAGGGGTGGAGGGGGTCCGGTGCTGGGGCCTCACCTGTGAGACACCTGAGAGCCCCTTAGGCTGGACATGGTCTCCTCCAGGTTCTGACGTAGGTCCAGCACATTCTGCACTGTCCTCTTCCTCTGGGACTCGGGGTCTGTGGAGAGACAAGGTGATGGGTTTAAAGGGATGGCTCCTGCCCATGACCAACTACCCTGCACTGTCCACCAGGAAGGGACAGGACAAGGCTGGCACCAGGGTGGAACTGCACACCTTGAAATACCACTCCCAAGCATGCAGCTGGGATGGGGATGTCTTGTCCAGAAAGCATGAGCTGGCAGAGACCAAGTGCATTCAGAGGACCCACACAGCTGACAGGAGCAGCAGTTCTGGAAGAATGTCCCCAAACCTGCCCCTGCATCCTCCAGTCCCTGGGGTTGCTCCAGCCTGGGAACATGGGTGCTGGAGCAGCATCACTTGGTGTGCAGCCAGTGGGACTGAGGGGAGGTCGGGGAGTGAAGGACACTGAGCCTCAGTTATGGAGGGCTGGCTGCTTCTGTGCAGGGCTGCAGCAGCCAGTGGGACTGAGCCCCCACGGGCACAGCCCAGAGCTGAGTACCCCCGAGCTCTGGCTGCCCTGGGACTTCTCCAGGTGTGCACGCCCACAGCATGCATGTGTACACAAACAAAGAGCCATGTCCCCCCCAAAATGTCTGTACACATGCATGGACCCACACCACAACTGCTTGTGCACACGTGCAAATACACACAGGCACATCCACAAACATGTACATACACACCTGCAGACATGAACATGTGCACGCCCCCCAGAGACACCTGCATGGATGTGTGAGAACACACACACCTGCACAGGGAAGGGTGGGCACTCCTGGCATAGCCCCAGCAGCGCTGTGGGCTTGGGGCCACAGCTCTAGCCCCATGTCCCCATCCTGCTCGCATGCACCCCAGGCACTAATAGCTGTGCCACTGCGGCTTTGATCCCCGATTTCAGGCCTTTCAGCTGCAGCCTGCCACGGATCTGCAGTGACAGCAGGCGCCAGGGACATGGGATGTGGCTCCTCCTAATGTAACGTGGCAACCAGTGCTTCAGGATTTGCAAAGGCACGGGCACCGTGTGAACTGCAGGAGCACAGGGATGGGGGACACTGCCGGCACACACACCAGCTCAAGGACATGGGGACAAGGGACACCGTCAGCACACACCCCAGCTGCAGTGACACAGGGACAGGGGACACTGTTGACACATCCCAGGTGCAGGGACATGGGGACAGGGGACAGCACCAGTACACATCCCTGCAGCTCCCCACAATGGCACAGCCACATGCCAGTGCTCAAGCAGGGCTCATTGTCCCCATTGTACTCTGGCCACACTGCAGGCAGTGCCCATGGGTGATGCTGCCTCATCTCCAGAATTCCCTCGTCCACCCGCCTGGGCAGAAGCACCTCAGATCAGTGAAGCGGCTCCGATTTATGCGTGAGCCTGGAAGGGGGTGACAAGAAGGAACAGCCCCGATGAGACGGGTTCAATCAAGCAGGTTAAAGTCAGTTGTAGATGAGGTAAAAGGGCTGGTGAGCCCACAGGGCACCCAATGTAGCCAGCCACATCAGAGCATAAGGACACTCGTCCCTGTATGTGTCCAATCACCCCAGTCCAGCTCCCAGAACCTGGCTCAACAGGACACAAATCATTATTAACTCATTATTAAACCTCCATTGTGGCCCATGCATGTTGGAGGAGTTAATCAAAGGCACAGAGGCTCCAAGTGGTCCCCAGAGCCACAAGATGGGGATGCACATGCAGTACGGGAGAGGGATGAAGACAGGGCACAGGGGAGGCTCGAGACGCCCTCAGTGTTGGAGGGTGGCACCTATCCTGCTCTGCAGCCACGGACAAGGCGACACTGTGCCCATCTGGTAGGGCAGGCAGAAAGGGTCGTGTTGGCAACTTAAAGCTGCCAGGTTCTGCCCTCAAATTGCCTGCAAAGATGGATTCTCAGGCTTGAAATTGCAGGGCAGGAACCTGTGGCCAAGTCCCTGACTGTCACACCACAGTGTGTAGCGCAGTGGGAGATTTGGGTTCCCTGAACCTCAGGGAATAGCAATGCAACACCCAGCAATGCCCCCAGGTGGGTCTCCACGCAGGGAAGGACTTGGCACCCTCAGCTCCTTCACCCTGGCTGCATTCAGTGGAAGCTGTCCCCCAGAGCCAGCTCTCACAGCCGGAGAAGGTGGCACGCACACCCCAGCAGAGCCACGCTGGGGCAGGACAGAGCAGGATGGGATGAAGAGCCACCGTCGTCCCCTGGCGCCGGCAGCGGCTCCCACCCCCTGCCAGCTCGGCAGCGTGCTCCTCCTGGGCATGGCTCCCTCCCAAAACCCCGTCTGCCTCCCCCACGGCCACCCGCAGCCATTCCCCTGGGCACAGTGCCAGCGCCAGGGCCTGGCGCTGCCTCCTCCCTGGGAGCCACTGCCAGCGGGGCTGCTACAGCCATCCTCATCCAAGGAGCAGTGGGGCGAGCCCGCACTGTGTCCCCAGCTGCCCCGACTGAGGGGCCAGCACAGGGGAGCCACTTCCCCTGCACTGCTCTGCTGCTGGGGCACCAATGGTGATTAGCAGCATCCCAGGGCTCAGGGACAGGCATTTCAGGGCAACGGTACTAACCCACATCCCCGGCTTCATCCATTGCACCATTAGCCATCCATGCCTCGGTAACATCACCCCAGTTTTTGGGTGACAGTCCAGGACACTCTGGACTCCAGGAAAAGCAGCAGCTCTCACCCAGGAAAGAGCCAAACTGGGACTGGAGGAGCTGCTCACCCATCTCTCGCACACATCCTGCTGCCAGCACTGAAGTGCCACCATCTGTCCCCACAGTGCTGTTCAGGTGGTGACACCAGGACTCCCTCAGTGTGCTCCCCAGGGGCAGCAAGGGGCCAAGGGTTGGCTCGGAGCTCACACAGTCACCACATGCCAGAGCTGAGTCGAAACCGGAGCCACTGGGAGAGGCTGAAGTGTGGGAACGGCAGGAGAGCACTGGATTCCTCCCCATGTCGATTTAGCAAGCTTGTGCAGCCAGATGTTTCCAGCTGCTGGAGTATGGAGCAGCAGAGAAGGCTCAGCCCATGCCGTCACAGGGTCAGTTGGACACCCAGCCCAGGCCGGGCTCATTTTCCCAGCAGCTACAGCTGGGATGTGTTCCACAGTGTTCCCCACTCCACTGGAGCTGCAAGCTCAGGGACTGATGTCTCTCTGCCCCAGCTCCAGGCTGGCCTGCAGCCCCTAAGCAGCTCCCACTGCTCTCACAGGCTCCATCCATCCTGCTGTTGCAGAGCAAAGGGGGTGCTGGCTCTGGCCCTTTGCCTCCCATTCTGACCACACACAGGGCAGCCCTGAGATGTAGCCACTGTCTCCAGGCCTCACACTGGGAGGTCACCAGGCCCCACTGCCCAAGTCACTTGTCCTGTACCAGGGTGGCTCTCACTTGCCCATAATCTCTGCTGTGATTAGGCAGCCCTCGCTCAACTGAGAGTTCTCACTCAACACTCCTTTCTCAACTGAGCCCTCTTGGTGCCCTCTTCAACATCAGCAAACATGATACAGCTCCACTTCGCACATGAGGAAACTGAGGCAACCCACCCCCGACCACCCTGCCACCTTCAGCACTCCCTGGCATGGCCTCCACCACCAACCACCATGTTACACACACTCAGCAACCTGGCACTGTGGGTACCCAGCCCCAAGTCATGGAGTGTCCATCACTCCCATCTCCTGCCTGGCCAAGCTGGAGCAGCAGCAGGTACCATTACCAGGAGAAGGAGCATCTGCAAGGAGCATCTGGTGGGATGGAGGGCCAGAGGCAGCCAAGGAGGAAGAAGAGGAGGAGGACGAGGAAGGAGAGAGCTGTGCTGGAATGGCTGACTCAGGGCAAAGCACTGTTTGCTGTGAGTCTGACTGTGATGGGTAGCACAGAACCATGGCTGGACAAGGCCAAGGAGCTCCAGGTTGTGCTCATGTCCAGCTCTCTCTGCCACCTCCCACAGCAAGAGGTGGCAGCTCCTCTGTCCACATGTCGGAACGCAGCCGTGGCCCCGCAGCCGGGTGCTGCTGACGTGGCCAAGTACGTCAAGGAATGAGGAAATAATCAACTCCAAATGGCTCTGACAGCTCATTTCAAAGAAGCATGTGGCCACCAGCTCCCACTGGGGCCAGGCAGGGCTACATCAGTTGGACACGTGTGCCCCATGTGCCTTGGCACAGAAACTTGCTTGTGTGTGTATGTGTTTGCATCATTCATGTGGGAGCCACATGGCAGCAAAAGCTGCAGAAAGCTGCGTGTGTACATGCGTGTCACCTATGCCTGTGACCTTGCATATGTGCCCATGTGTCCACACGCAGGCAGCAGGACAGCAGGACACGACACTAACACTGGCACAAGGGTGCCAGGCTTGCATGGGTGCACTGTCTGCATCTGTCTTCATACACTCAGCGTGAGCATGACACCCTCACATGTGTTTTCTTGCCCCCCAGGACCCAACTGGTCTCATTTCAGAGGATCCAACTGGGAAAGGACTCCTGTTGACCCAGTAAGATTTCAACAGCAAGCAGGAATTCACCGGGAAAGGCCGTGTGGTGTTCCTGAGTCATTCCAGTGGGCCCCTATTACACAGTAGCTGCAACGAATTTCCCCAGGCTGGAAAACATTTTTGACTGGTTGCTCAATTCCTTCCAGTGCATTGAAAAATCCACTAATGAACTCTGCAATAAAACCCATTCTTGTGGGGCTGTGAGCCTCCTCTGGCCCCTCCACTCAGCAGCTCTACGAACCCTCAAGCAGACTCGCCCTGCTCTCTCCATCTGCCCCAGCCCCTGCTCCTCGTCCTGTTTATGAATGAATCAGCATAGGCAGTGTTTCTTTGGAATTTTTGTTGAAAACCCTCCACTCTGGCACTTGGAGACCACCCGAGGGGAAACCCAACAGCCTGAGCCTGGTGTGAACCTCACTGAGCCCCACAGGTTCTGCACTCACACCCCACAGCCTATGACTCTGTCACTGGCATCAACAGCAGTCTTCCCAAATGGAGAACTTGACTTTATCTTACATTACTAAATCCAGCTCTGATTCACACTCCCAGACAGCTGGGCAGGGGGATGGTTGCAACCTGCAATCTTTCTCTTTGGGGCTTAACCATCTTTCTCCCCACAACAGCTCCCAAACAGGCAGAATAAGCAGTGGACATGGCTAACAGGGCTCTGTCAGCAGTGTTAGGAGAGACTCCTGCTCCCCAAGGAGCAAGGACAGGGCCACCCAGCACCCTGGTAACGGGGAACCAGGGTACCTGGATTGCTGACTGGTGCTCTGCTGACCCCAGGCAAATGAGTGGAAAAAAGCCTGGCTACCATTCCCTGGATGATGGCAGCAGCGCCTCAGCCGGAGCTGGAGGTGCTATTCTCCATGGACATGGAAGCACAGCTTCCTGATATCAGGGAAGGGGATGGCAGGGCAAGCTGCAGATACCTGAAGTCCCCACCCATGACTCCACCAAAGCAGGCTGGCCTCTGCACATGCTGCTGTCCTGCATATAGCCCTGCAAGGCTGTGGGAGGAGGTTGGACACAGCCCAGCATGTCCTGCACTTGCCCTTGGCTGAGGGAAGAGAGACCAGCATCAAGTCCTGGGGGAGACAATGGGGTTTACAGCAGGCAACACTGTGGGGACAGCATGTGTCCTGCAGGGCCCAAGCCCCAAGGAGCACCCGCCCCTGCGGAGACACAGCCAGAGGCAGAGAGGTGACAGGACCCCACTTTGGCATGGCCACCCCAAGTCTCACACCTTGGTGGACCCTTCTTCAAAACAACATGGCTCTGCAGGAGGCTCCAAGGGTGGCTGCAGAGGGGGAGGAAGCCAATTCCCTGCCTGCACTCACTGCCCCATCACTGCACCCCCACCACTGCAGTCATCATCACTGCCACCATCACCATGCCATCCCCATCACCACCAAAACCCCACCACCACACCATCCCCATCACCACCACCATCTCCACCACTGCCACCAGTGCAGGCTGGGGCAGCCCCACGCTGTGGGAGGGGGCCACCATCTCCCCACTGGCAGGTGAGAGCAGACAATAAGCAGCCATGCAGCAGTGACAGGCTGGGACTTGAGCCGAATCAGCACTTCAGGGGCGATCGTGGCTGCTAAGCCTTGCGAATCACTGCTTGTAACAAGGGCAGGGCTGAGACCTGGAGCCTGGACCCCGTCTGGCTCCAGTGAGCCAAGCTTTTAAAAGGGATTCAGACTTTCTCAGGCTAGAGCAGCCATAAATCCACTTAATTGGGTCTCTCCCATACACAAGTTTCCAAGTGAACCCGCTGGAGAGATACAGGCTGGGCCTTCAGCCCATTTGTGGGTTATTCTTTCAATGGATACTGCACTTGGCCCCAAACCACCCCACCTGCATATCCAAACCACAGTTCCTTTTCCAGCTCCAGAGCCTCTAGCTGCTCCATGTCCATGCATCCCATCTCTGTGCTGCCCTCTGCTTCCCTATGCTGATAATCTGGGAGAGACCAAAGTCCTCCATGTTGGGACAGACCCTGCTCCTGCACAAGGCACGGCATGTCGCAGTGCCACAGCTGCCTCCAAAGCTGCTCCTGAAAGCATCAGAGGAGCTGAGAGCATCCCAACACCCCTGTCCCCAGCACAATGGATCTCCAAAGTAAACGATGGAAACACCTGTGCAGCTTGGGAAGGAGAGGGATGGTAGGTGAACAGGCCAAATCCACGCTCCAAGGGGTGCCCTGAACCTCTGGACACTGGCATACATAGTGGCATTCACACATGGTGACGCTAACTCTCTGCTGACAGCCCTATGGCCTCGGGCACATGGAGACGGTGTCATCAGTGGTCACTGCACCTGGGGTCTGCGCTAAGCTGACAGAGCGGGGTCAGACTGGTCACGTAGCACTCTGTGCCTTAATTTACCCTGGAGCCTGCCATCCTCCCCAGGTTCTGCATTATCAAGATATACCTGTGCCACACTGGCCCTCAACACAGCGCAGCTGTGCCCTGCCTGGTTTCAGCACCTCAAGTGCCCCACACACAACACCTTCCCCACAGCCACCAGCACATGGTCAGGGCGGTGCTGCAGACCCTGTGCAAAAAAAAAAAAAAAGCCAGAAAGTGAAGTAGAAATGGAAAAAAGCCCTAATTCCCCAGGGTGAGGCAGAACAGTGCAGCCAGGCCGAGCACAGAGGCCCCACAGCAGCCGGCAGCAGTGGGTTTACACTCCCCACACATCACCAGACGCAGGTTGGACATTGTGGAAATTCAAAATTCCAGATGGCTCTTTTTGGGTGGTTTTTTTTTTTTTTTTGCCTTGCCTCATTTCCAAGGCAACAAGACTCCCTGTCATCTGCCAGTTGCCATAGAGATTTCACCTGATTCTGCTTCAGCGGAAGAGAAAGCTGGGCTCCTCGCTGCTGCCGAGGAGCCACGAGCCGCGACCGCCTTCAAACTTACTGGGAAGAGCGGAGATAAATGGGGCTTTATATGAGGAAGGCAATGGGCTGATTCAGAGGATCAAAGGAAGGAACTGCGGGTTTCTATAGCACAAATCAGCCCTTCACTTAACTGCTTCGGTGCCCTCCAGATGTGCCCTGCATCTGGGGACATCACAAGCTCTCCCTCCAAGCTTTGCTTGGTGGAGGAGGAGGGACGTGGGTGCATGGGGAATCCTGCACCCACTGCTGACAGCATATCAAGGACCAATCTGGGTTCCCTGCAGGGAAGGAAGGGCACAGGGCCTGTGCAGGTAACAGCCATGTCCTTCCCCCATAACGACCCTCCCTCACTTCGTATAGTCCTTCTCCAAGGGCCCTGTGACCCAGAGAGCCAAGCGGAGGACGGGGCAATTGCAGGAGCAGCTAGGGAGGAGGAGATGCCCATGGGCTGTGCTCAGTGTGGCTCGGCTGTCACGGACACGAGGGTCAAACACCACAGGCCCCCAGGGGAGCCACGTGAAGCCAGCCACAGGGCATGTTCCACATCAGCACCAATACCATCCCAACAGCCCTATCACTGCTGGGGATCATCCATGGATGGAGATGGTGTGGATGTGTCCACACCCCAAGCCCATGTGCAGCACGTGATTCAGTCATTCCTGCCACACCCACCCTCACCCCAGGCCCCTGTGACAGCAGTCCTTGGAGTCTCAGATGCCCCAAATAAGCAGATCTGATGTCCCCCTGCCTGGGGCTCCCTGTTGTTGATGATATTGAATCCTTTGGGCATGGGAGAAGATCCCAGGCACTGGCAGGGTGCTCATGGGTGGCAGTCACCCCTGGGTACAAGAGGCCAAGTTCCCCACACCCATCCCTCCACGCTGTCCCCCACTGGATGCCCAGGCCTGGCTGAAAGGGCATTTATCAGACCCCAGCTAAATGGGGTTCCCTCCTCAGCCCACATCCCTGCACTGGGGCCAGCAGAGAAGGGCCCAGCCGGGCAGCTCTTGGCTCGAGTTGGCTCCATTTTGCAGGAGAACAGTCATTAGGAGAGCCAAACTCCCCATTCCCAGCCAGAATACAGCCACGCTTGGGGAAGCTTTATATTCACTGAGACAAACAACTCACATTTGCTTTTTAACTGTTGGAATTGCACCCACTGGGACGGAGCGAACAGGGAGCCTTTTGTCCCCCTCGCCTTGTGACTGCGAGCTTTGTGCAGAGCAATGCGTTGCAAACACAATTCTCCCCGGCCTCAGCTGGGCTCTGGTAGACACTTGGTCTGTCTGTCCATCACCAGATCAGCCAAAGAGTCCTGATGTGTCTCCAGCAGGAATGCAAAATGTCCTCCCCAGCTTCCCTGGCAGCCTGTGGAGCTGCTTCACACTGAGAGATCAGAGTCACCCAAACGGACCCAAAACACAGCTGGTGATAGGGGCTCTTCACCTCCCAACAAGCAGGGGTGGGCAACCAGAGTGGCAGGAGGCTACAGGCAGCAGAGCTGCTCACTGGGGTTACAGCTTACCCGGATGCAATGAAGAGCAGCTCTGAGCATGGAAAATCCCAGCATGGCACAGGGACAAGAACAGCTCACTGGGAGCCTCCGGAGAAGGTGCCCCAGTCACACCCCAGACACGGTGTCTCTGGAAACCTCCAGCCCATTGCTGAGCTCCTGAATATTGGAGCTGGCATTCACTAAGCGGTGGGCACCAGCAGTCCTCAGAGCTGTCACTCTGGAGAGGGACAAGGGACAGCTCTCCCAGGGTAGGACATGTCCTCGAGGCACCGGCCCAGCAGCACCACCCAGGGATGAGCATCCTTCACCTCCAGAAGAGTAAGACCCCGGAACAGCTGTTTCCCTCCAAATGCTCAGCTTCAGGAAGGGACTCAGCATGGCAAGCTCACCCTGGGCTCTCTGCAAAGCCCGGGGGATGCGCACCACGAGCATCCAGCTGACAGCAGGGCCAGACCCCAGCGTAGGTCATGAGCCCTTGCATGTGAGGGTCCCTCAAGAGCCCGTTGAGAGAAGAGACTGGGCAGGAGGCAGAGCACCTCGGGGGGCAAACCCAGCTTAAAGAGTTCCAGGCTCGTTAGTGGATCTATTGTTGCCACCTCCCACGGGAGGAGGGAGATAACCCAGGCTATTTTTGCTTCCATCTGGGGAATCATTTTCCTCCAACGTGTACTGCCACGATGCTAATTTTTAAGGCTGATGATTAATTGATGTCAGGCTCATTATGGGGCAAACGGATCCCTCTTCCCCTGGAGCGCCAAGGACAGGGGGAACGTGTTTTGACAGATGTCGTTGGAGCTGCATGTGAGTGACGTCCTAACAACAGAGCAGAATAGGAGCCATTACCATGGAAAGCCCTGGAAATGGGAAGGGAAGTGCCTGCACTCGACCCCAGCACCCCTCCTCGCACAGCCCCTAATCAGCCCTTCACGCTCTACCCTGTGGTTACCAGGGCTTTGCTCCGGAGATAAACGGTCTTTGTGCACGCCCAGGGGGATCTGAATCTCCTGCCTGCGGCGAGGAGGGCCTGGCCTTTCTTCTCCCCCCTCCCCAGCCTCGCAGGAGGGCCAGGTGCCAAATTCACTCTGGCATCAGGCGCAGCAGCCTGCGGGGAGCCGGAAACAAGTCCGCTGCACATATGATCACCAGGATCCCACAAGGCTCAGGCTTTCCCTGCACCTGCAGTCCCCTGGCAGCGGGGTGCGCAAGCACTGCCTGGGGGTGCTGGTCCTACCAGGCACTGGGGCAAGGTTCAGCCCCTGAAAATCGTGGCAGCATCTGCAACAGCAGCCCAGGCAGGGCTGAAGACCAACACACACATCACAGATTTTGGGATCCGTTCGGTCTGCACCACCAGCTGCCCAGATGGTGTTCATACCAAAGCAAACCCCCCCACACTCTCCCAAAGATGAAGCTGTGCATGGTGAGTGGCAGGTTTGCTTGAAGAGGGTGCCATGGCTCTGACAGCTACACAATGACCTTCTGCATTCCCTAGGTCTCCCATGCCCCCTGCCCAGAAGCAGGATGAGGCATCCTGGTAACTCAGTGGAGAGTGATCAGGTGACCCTGCCTGCTGTGCCAGCTCCCCAGGGCCATCCTCACTGCAGTCAGGGGTACAGAGCATCATGCCCTGCCACAGCCCCAGCTTGCTCCCTTCCCTACCAACATTGCCATTAATTCTGCCAGCCTTATTACCTGCCCCTCCAAACTTGCCTGGGAAAGGTGCCTAACCCACTGGAGCCAGGAGCAGCACCAGCCCAATGTCTCTCCCCATCCTGCGGCTCCACACCCAGCACCCAGGACTCCATCCTGCCGCCCCACAGCACTACCTCGCATCCCAGTGCCAGGAACATGCTGGGTGTGCACCGGGGAGCTCAGCAGCACCAGTCTCCCTCAACCATCGTCAGAATTTTGACACCAGCTCCAAAGGCTGTGCTGCTGATCCACCGGCAGTGTTACTACAAACTTGTATTAATTGCTGCCTCGAGCACCCTTCACAGGGAGAGGGATGCAGATAAACTGTCTATTCTTAGCACTGATGGTTCCCCACTCCCGCTGCCGGCCCACACCATCCTCCAACTGCTTCCAGACTGGCTCCCCATCTCACAGTGCACTCAGAGTCCCCACCATCAGGGAAAGGAAAGGTTTTCTTCACCAGCAGTTGTGGTTTTCTCACTAAAGGTGATTTGCAGAGAAGGAAGATCCTGTCTCCTTCAGGAAATCTGTTTGTGCCACAGGAGGGAAGGGGATACTTAGCACCAGAAAGCTCTGTGGGTCCCTCCCCAGGTGCCCCGGTGGCTAGGGGTGAGCATGGAGGAAATGTTTTTTACCTCCAATCCACCACGTGCATTACGGTGAGTGAAAGGATGCTGACACACTTTACATTTCAATGCAAAGAGCTGCTGTTCCACCTACTACTCCAAATTTTACTGGGGGCCTGGCAGTACCTGGGACAGGCAGGGTGGAAAATGCTCCAAAACAGGCACCAGCATCAATTGGAGGGATTTCAGTGGAGCCTCCGAACTCTTCACTGTGTGCCTGCTCCTGTGTCTGCCCTCACTATGCACCTGCCAGCACTAAGGACTGAGTGTCCTGTGATGACAGTGGCCACGAGCCTCCAAGTACAATGGGAGAGCAGCCGCTCACCTCTGGACCTGCACACTGACAAGCCCCATCCCTGCAGGCTACAGGATCCCTTTAAGCATGCTGAGACCATGCTGAGTTACAGCCCCAGCGTGGACAGCTGGGATCCCCAGCCAAGCTCGAGACAATGCCATTCCCTGCACTGTAAAAGTGCCAGCACACGCCGTCCCACAGGCAGACCCTCCTGGGAATGCCACGCTCCAAGGATGGTGCAGAGGGCTCCCTGGGAGCACCACAGCTGAGACTTATCTCCTCTAAGACATCTCAACTCCACGCAATGGCTGCCTGCACAACACAAGCCCTCTTCGCTGTGGGAAGCAGCTCCACAATGTGCTTTGAGCTCTTCTTCCCAGATTTGCTCTGGAGGCCTGTCCAAACACTGACGATGCACAGCCCAGAGCCACAACTGCTGCAAGAGAAGCCGAGCCAACACTACAGCCTGGGGGGAAAGCATCAGCCAAAAGTCACTCAAACAAGGAAGCGATTTGTCTTCTTCTGGCTACACTCCCTTGAAAAAGGAGTGCGGAGCAGGGAAATCAGGATCACGTGTGGCATGCTGACCGAGCGCCCACCACAGCAGCAATGGGGAGCGTTCACACCAGGAGCCTGACAGATAGAACAGAACAGTGGAAAAAGGATGGAAAAAGAAATGCCATGTGACCCCTTGCTTTATCCAAGGCAGGCATCACATCCAACAGTTCAGAATATGAAATACACACAATGAGCTCCAGTGAGTAATTAATCCCTTCAGGAACACTGTAAGTGATTGCAGACAGCTTACCAAGAAAAAAGAATTGGAAAGTCATTGAAAAAATTACCATAAAATGTTTCTTTTTCTGTTCCAGCCCAAAATACAATGAGATCTGCAAGGAGTTCTCTCTGCTCTGCACAGTGTGACAGCAATGCATTTCCAGCAAGTTGGTTTTCCAACAACACTCAATCTACCTGCCAATGTGACAGTCATGAGAAACCAACCCAGCCTGACGGAGGGCAGCAAGAGCAGACAGCCCCAGTATTCAGCTCTGGCCTTGGTGTCGGTGGGACACAGTGGAGGAACATTTCAGGAGAGACAAAGCACGGCACAAAAAGATGTCCACGGTATCTCACAATTTCATCAGCGATTCAAACTCTCCAAGTGTTTTCACAGGTCAGAGCTTGGCTTAGGGACCTGGACAAGCGCTCCTGGTGATGGGATTTGGGCTCCCTGGCGATGCTCAGCTCAGTGAGCCAATCCCCTCACCTACCTCCCCCTCATCTCTCCATACTTGTGCTCCTGCCTTCTTCCACTTTCTTCAGCCAGTTCTCCAGCTGGAAGGCTCCCATTTGGGCCAAATTCTGACCCACTGCACCTAAAGTCCTGCATCTGCTCACTACCCTGCACCAACAGGCTACATCCATCCACATATGGCCCTGTGCAAAGCAACCATGTGCAGGTGATCAACCCTGCAATCCCCTGCGAACAGGCAGACGAGCACCCAGATGCATCTGCAGGGGGGTTTGTCTGTCTGCCTCCTCCAGCCTCAGTCCCCCAGCTCCAGGGAGCACCAATGCCCAGCACAGCCAGGAAGAATTACAGAGCACAGCAGCTGCCTTTTACTTCCGTAATTCCATGGTATTTTTCAACCAACTTCTACTACTTCTACTTGTAAAACTTGAGTTTATTAAAAAGAGTATTAGGAAAGGTATTTTCTCCTGTCAATAAAGTGACTTAAAATTAGTTGGAACTTTCAAATTGAAAACACAACCTAAACTTTCACTTCCACTCACAATCACTCTGATTTGGAAAACAGAGCTTTTTCCTCATGTCCTCCCCTGAGTTTTCTTCCCTCTCTCCTGTTCTCTCCTCACCATGTTTTTGTTTAAAAATTCATCAGGTCAGGGAAAAATGCCGGGGCAGGAAAAGAAGGGGGGAAAAAAAAGCAGAAGAAACTGTAGCTTTTGCAAACCCATCTCAGCACAGGGGAGAAGAAGAGCTTCCAGACTTGCCTCCCTGCTCTTGGAAAGTGAGAGGCACTCAGAAGGACAAGGGAATATTGAATATTAACCAACCTCCCGCACACTCCAGCAGCAGACATGGCCTTGCTGACCCTCCTCAGAGTTCTGTGGTCCTGCCTGGCCTAACAGTTCCTCCAGCATGGCAACCAGGGGAAAAAGAAATTGATGAGGCAGAAAAACAACCCTGTATGTCAGTGTGGGATGCAGCCTGATGACCGTATACCCTGACTGCTGCTCCCAGCCTAGCACAGCTTGTGACAGGGCTCTCACTCCAGAAGAACAAGTGCCGGCCCATGTCTGGCCATGGCACAGCTCTCAGCTGGACACTGGCTGATGTGAGGCATATCCCACAGGTGATGCTGATTTGGGGAAGGACTTAGATGATGTTATACAGCAGCAAGGTTGCTCCCATACCAGTGGTACAGGGACAGAGAATCACCACAAAACCAAAAAAGTTTGGGTTGGAAGGGACCTTAAAGATTATCTCAGTCAATAACAGTGAGTTATTCTTAATCTAATACCTTCCAGTAGACCAGGTTGCTCAAAGCCCCAACCAACCTGGTCCTGAACACTTCCAGGGATGGCACAGCCACAGCTTCCCTGGGCACCCTGTGCCAGGGCCTGACCACCTTTTTAGTAATTAATTTCTTCTTAATATCCCTTCCTGCATCCCTGAGCATCCCTGCAGTCCCAGGGGTCATTCCCAGCCCAGGCAGATCCTGCTTTGCTGTTCCAGAGCTTCTCCCTTACAATATGCTTTTTCGACAACAGCTGCTGCACTCTCCATACAGGACGTGTGTAGCATCAGCTTACAAGTGAGCACACTCTGCCAGCGGATGAAAAGCTATATGGAAATGGAAGATCATTACCATGATCTCCGTGGAAACATCCCATCGGAGCAAGATTTTCTTCCTCCTCCTTCTCTCTCCCCATGTGCACAAATTCTGGCACCCCATGCACCACTTGGCGTTGCCTCAGCACTGTGGGTCCAAAATGCAGGCGTCTGATTTCTAAAGCCATTGTCTGGGATGTGCTATTGAGCTGCAAAACATGGATGGTTTGGGATGGAAAACAGGCACCTCCTGCAATACAAAAAGAAGCTGGCAACCCAGATTTTATTTGACTTTGAAGCTTTAGAGAATGTCAACCAAACACAATTTGCTTTATTCCCACAAAGGGAATGAGAATCTCAGCCACAAAACAAACCAGCACCTCTGCCCCCGGAAGGCAGTGATGGACAAATGGGGAGCAGAGCGAAGAGAGCATGGCTTTGCCCCGCTGGTCACCTCTGGGGCACAGAGCAGCCGGGCTTGGAAACATATTACCATGCTCCACTTGGGAATGTGAGGCAGGAAAAGCTGCTTTGTAAATTTACTTTTGATTTGGATCTCAGGGTTTGTGTGTCATTCCATTTAGCCAGTACTTATTTCTCAGTTCCAGGCAGGGAGGCTTGCAGGAATCCCCAGAGTTTCACCCATTTTAGAGCAGTGACTCTTTGCCAAATACCTGCTGTTCACTTTTGAAAGGGAGCAGAGTGGGAAATGCCCAGCGGTGCAAACAGCAGCTGAGCTGAGATCAAATCCTACCTCCAGGTTACTGTACTTTTCCCACCACTAATATCTGACGGGTGACCTCTCACTGCATTCTGCTTTCAGAGGAGCAGCTTTAAAATCCCAGCCTCCAGGCCCCACTCTGCACAATCCTGAAATCATCTCACAGGCTCCAGGATGAGATTCCCCCACTCATCCCCCATGCTGCTTTATGAGTGGGGCCATGTCCCTCCCCTCACAGGAACCGGCCACATGTTCTCCATCTGGGAGCAGATGCCCATGAGCCAATAAGCTCAACTTGGAAAACTTCACTGAAAATAGCACCAAATTTCTGAGTGCTCTACAGACCGCGGCCGGATGATGGATATTAGTGCTTCAGCAGCACCGGGACGCTGTTTGGCACAGCGCAGCAAAAGCACAGCTAAAATGGCTCAGGGAAATGGAAATGAGATGGCTAGAGGTGCTGCTGCTGGAGTGTCTTCCCTTCTCCAGATGATACGGCCTATAAGAGGGGAGGGTCTCTGTCTGATGGTGAATCAGCCCCCAAATGGCTGCTGTACTCAGCCTGGAGAGTTGAAGGACACCAGCTTTGGCCTTACAGCAATCCCTAGCACCACTAGAACACAGGGCAGAGAAAGGTGAGGCACCAGGTAGGACAGGGCCCCTCACTGTCCCATCCCAGCCATGCCTGTGGCACAGCCCACACAGCGCTGAGGAGCAAGAGGCCTGGGGTAGGTTCTGGGTGCTGCTCCTCCCCATAGGGTCAGGATGCAGCCAGCTTTTGATGCATTCAACCACCCGACAGTGGGAGACAGGAGGTCCAGACAGTGATAAATCCAGTCTCAAACCACCCGGCGTGAGACATCAAAATGGAATTTGCCAAAGGACCTTGCACTGATGAGCTGTGAGCTCCAGGCTACGTACAGCCTGAGGCAGAGAAGACTAAGATCTTCGGCTGGGAGTCAGGCAAATGCTGGCTCTTCCCTCTGGCCAGCGATCACACATTGTCCAGGCCATGCAGGATTTTAACCCCACGCCAAGTTTATATGCATGTTATTTGGGAGAGAAACCACCACCACCCAGAGCCAACAGGTCCCTTGTGCACTGACACCTCTGCCCCCAGGACCTCTCTTCATTGCCCACCCCGAGGTGCAATGCATGGCCTGTCCAGGGTGACTCTAATTCACTGGAAGAGTTTTTGTTATGTTTTCAAATGAACCTGGGGTCTGGGAGAGGCACGAGTGCAGGGCAGCCACCTTTCACCATGCCCAGTAGCTGGGGCAGCCCCAGAGAAAAGCTCCTGGACTGTCCCCACTGACTCCCCACAGCTGCCTCCCTCCAGCAGCCCTGCCCTGCCCTGATACAGCAGGACAGAAAGTCCCATGCCAAGCACCAACACAGCCAGACTCAATTTACTCCCACCCTTCAGCATGCAGCCACCTCAAGTCCCACACAGCTCGTATGTGGTGCGAGTCCAGCTCCTTAGGATTCAGCACATGCTCCTCTGGGCTCACTGCAGCAAAAGCTTGCAGGACATCATCTGTCTGTCCTCCTTGCTGGGATGGGAGGAAGCTGAACTTCATTATTTCCCTTGCTTCTGCTCTGCCTGTTGTGAGTTTGGAGCCATCTCCTTGTCACTCCCTTGGTGAAGTGAAAGGTCTGGAGGCTAAAGGCAAGGTAGCTGCAAAAGGCCACATCTGGGTGGCCAAGGATCCTGCATCCAGGGTGGCCTCAACACATTTGGTTCCACATTGGTCCAGCCCTGGCAGAAATGGACAGTCCCAGGTTCCAGCCACAATCTGTCAAATGCCTTTCCTTCTGCTGAGGAAGTGAATGAGGGTAACTTTGTTGTCCCTGCTCCCGCAAAGCAGTGCTCCCACTTGGAGCTGCCAAAACAACCCTGCCTTGCCTGATTTCACCACTGCCAGGCTGGCCCATGACTCTGTACCCACCCTAGCAAAGGTGCCTTAGGCCTCTGAACCACCAAAGCTGGGAGAAAGCTCAGGATGTGGGAGCAAGCATCCACGAGGCTGACAACGTGTCCCCTGCGGCACCACACCAGGAAACAGCCAGGGAGGGAAGTGCTGGCCCCATCAAATGGCCCACAGCACGTTTTCTGCCAGCCCCAGCTCACCTCAGGGAGCTCCCGCATCACAGCGATCAATGTGAATTAACCACTATCTATCCTTCTACTTGTTTGCATCAGCTTGGAAATATAAGGCCAGGCCAGAGATAAAGTGAACTGGAAATACCCCTGCAGCACCTAACGCTTCCAGCCTGAGGGGTTCGTTCAGCTGATGAGTTTCATCATCACAGGTTCCAGCCCGAAGAGCAGGTTCCTGTGCTTCCCAAGCACATCCCTCCCTGTCAGTGCCCACATCTCACACGCTGGGCTTATGAAAGGGCTGCTCTCCCTCCGTGAGGTGGATTTTACAGAGCCCAAACTGCTCCCCACGATGCTCCCTGCAAAAGCTGTTGTGTCCTGACAAGGATTGGACCACAAAGCCCTGCTATGATTAACCAGCTGAATCTCCAGGCCAGAAAAAAACACAGGGGTAAACCCCTCTTAGTGTCAATCCAGGCTGGCACAGGACCAAGGCAGACCCCATGCTGACATGTGGGAAGCCTGAGACTACCACACTGCAGATGGACGAAGGACATGTGATTTTGAGAAGTGTCTCCTCAGTGAGTTATTCTCAGTGCACAGCAATACTGAAAGCTCACACTCTATAAATAGCCAGCAACAGAGCTGTACCTGCGCAACAGCTCTGAATGTGCTTCACGCCAGCTCGTGGAATTGGGAGAGCCAGGCTGGGGCAGAGCCAGTGCTTGGGATGCTTGAGGCCCATGATAAAGCAGAGGTGTAAGCTTCAGGCAGTCTGGGCTCCAAATAGAACCAGCAACGGCTAGGTTTGGCCAGGACTGGGTGCTCCTGAAGAAGCGTATCTGGTTGCAGGGTCTCACTGCCAGCTTTGTCACTCTTGATGACACAACCCTGCATAAAATGCACAAAGGT
The DNA here is from genome assembly GCF_008360975.1 of Lichenostomus cassidix. Lineage (NCBI taxonomy): Eukaryota > Metazoa > Chordata > Aves > Passeriformes > Meliphagidae > Lichenostomus > Lichenostomus cassidix. The sequence continues at coordinate 907,463 of NC_139506.1, forward strand.
GGGACATGAAGCTCCCCCAGACACCAATCATGCAGGCTGGCACCCAGCAGGGCCACCAGGAGAAATAAAGGTGGTTCCACCTGTCCCCGATGCTAAAGGCATGGCACTGCCCCTCTGCCATGCTGCAGGTAGGGGGAATGACTTTAAATTGAATGGAATAGGGTTAGACTAGGGATTAGGAAGAAATTCTTCCCTGTGAGGGTGGTGAGGCCCTGGCACAGGTTGCCTGTAGAAGCTGTGGCTGCCCCATCCCTGGAAATGTTCAATGTCACATTGGACAGGACTTGGAGCAACCTCATCTAGTGGAAGGTGTCCCAGCCCACGGAAGGGGTTGGAACAAGATGATCTCTAAATGGTTTAACCCAAACCAGTCCATGGTTCTGTAATTTCCCCTCCAGCTCACACAGCATAGGCTCCAGCACCCACAGCACAGCTCTGCCCATTTTCCTGGGTTACGTGAAAACAACCAGAACCTCCAGCAGCTTCAACAAGTACCTCAGCCATGAGCCATCCTTCCAGCTCACCAAGCAAGTGAGGTTCCGATCCCACAGCTACAGACAGCCGACCGGCTGGTGAGCCAACGAGCTGGCACAGAGCCCGGCCCTCCCGCCGCGTCACCTGTGGCTGGGAGTCAGGCTTGCAACCTGCCGAGGGAACCACGGCTTCATGAGCACAGCACAAACCCTCAATTTCAGTTCCCCACTGAAAGGCACCTCCTGGGTACCTCCTAGACAGCTCACCATCCCCTCCCTACCCACTGGGCAAGATCCATCCTGACGGGTAAAGGCAGAGCAGCCCTGCCTTTACGTCTTCAGACACTAATTTCTGGATTTGCCATAAAATCTTTCTGTAATTTGGGAGATGCTTGAGGCCAGACCCTCACAGGAACAGGGGAGGGCTGCAAAGTGCCCACCTCTGGATGAGCAGGATGGTTCAGAAGACAGACAACACGGCTGACACAATACCAGAGTGATGTGGAGTGACTAAAAATCACTGACACCTATGCCAGGTGGAAAAGCCTATGCTCCCAACATGCTGGCAGGCTCACATGTTCACAGAGGTGGAGGCACATGTCCTGGCTGCAGGACACACTAGCATTTCACTGCGCAGCACAGGGGCACGTCTGTGCCCAAGGTCTGCCCAGGTCCCCCCTCCAGGGAGCTCATACACTGTGCTGCACCAGGGCCACGAGGCTCTAGGGCTACGAGGCTCTGGAGCCACCTTCCTGATCCACGGCCGCTCCCAGGAGCGAGGAAAATGTCCTGCCCAGCCATGCTGAGCTTCTGCTCAACTTCCCTATGTGGATTCCAGCAGGTCCTTCCAGTGGGAGATGAATCTCAGTCCTTCTCCTGAATTAATAAAAAATACATTATGGCCTCAATTGAACGAGACAAATACCAGTGCGAGGAATGAGGGAAATGCTGGCACAAAACAAAATGTGGAAGAAATGGATTAGCGAAAGGACCAGCAAACTGGTGGGCGCTGGGCATTGCTCCTCAGTGTCACACCCGCCCTGACACAAGCACATCTCCATTTGCACAGCTTCTAATCTCAGCCCTGCAATGCAGCATCCCCTGACTTCCCAGCTTCCCGACTGCAGCATCCCTGCCTTCCCAGCTCCCCTCTCGCTCAGCTCCCTGCTCCGAGCTGCAATGCAGCAGTGTGGGCAAGCCCTGCTCTCTCTTTTGCCCCTCCACCCCACCACGAGGCAATGTTGAGCCTCTCAGCCGAGCTCTGAACTTCGCACGTCCTCTCCCCTCCCAAGCTCACTGCTTTCCAGCCACAGAATCAGCAACCCCTTCCCTAGCTCCCCCGGGAGAGCTGCTTCGTGTGTCTGGAGGAGGACGTGACTTTGCAGGGTGGGGGATATGGCAGAACGGCACGGTATCTGATCTCCTGCGTCCCCACGGCTCTGCATGAGACACATTCAGGTGCGAAGCCTGGAGAGGACAAGGACTCAGATACCACAGAAGGGTGGAGCAATCCCCACTCTACCCATGGAGTGGATTTAGGCTCAGCACCTTCACCATTGCCACCAGTATCAGGAACACTGCACACACACACAGCCCAGGACACCACTGTCACCAGTACCACTATCACCACACTCGTGTCCCCGGGACATAGCTGTCACAGCTGCTAGGAACACCACACACACACAGAGCCCACAGCAATGCTGTCACCAGAACAGCCCAGGACACCACTGTCACTGGTACTACGAACACCACACACACAGCCCAGGACACTGCAGTCACCAGTACCAGAAACCACATACATACGACCCCAGGACACTGATGCCACTGCACATGCAGGGCACCAAATGCCAAAAGCACGGTGCCACAAAAGACACCCTGGACCAGACTGATTCAGAGGATGTGCCAGTGGGTCCACCTGACAGCACCCAGGCAGATGATCCTGATCCCAAGACTGCAGCCCTACAGCAAACCAGCTGGTCATGCCCACAGCTGAGCCAGGGAAGCCGGGAAGCACACGCCCGCCATGGCATTGGAGGTTGGCATCACTCACAGGTTACACACCTCAGAGGGTGCAGGCTCTGGTTCTGTGCTGAGCTGGAACGAATCCTCCCCCATACAGTGGGCATGAGCATCAGCCAAGTGCTGTCCTCAGATGCTCGAGTGAGAGTGGGCAGGGGGGAACTGCAGGCAGAGGGGACCAGGGACATTGTTTTCTGGCACCATGAGAAGCTGCACAGGAAGACAAAGAGCTGGGAACCTAAATGGACACAACAGGGTGATTGGTGGTGGGGGGACTTGTGACAAGGGAGAGCTGTGGGCACAGAGATACATGCCACAGCATGAGAAGCCTTGGGAACAGGGCTGCTTCCCAACAGAAAGTTGGGAACAGGGGCATGAGGAAGGGGCTCTCCAGAAAGACCCAGAACTGCCACCAGGTTTCCAACTGGCAGCCACATGGAAGCACACTGCTCACAAGGCACCAGGATGAGGCAGGACCCATGGGTGGACTGGATCTATCCCAGCAGCTCTCAGCAGTCACACCCACGGGACTGTAAGGCCTTGAGGGGCCACTGTGGTCACATCCCACCAGCAGACCCCAAACAGCACTTCCAGAATTGCCGTAATTTTCCATTCATTTACATATTTTCTTTTTGGGCACATGTTAGATTTGGGGTTGAGATAAAGGCAGTCACTGGGAAAGCCCCATTTGAACAGGGATTTTCAGGCTCTTTTGGGAGTACTTTGTTTCAGCAGTGCATCCCCAAATATCTTTGTCTTCAAGTGCTTTCTCTGATACCTTTCCATCGGAAATTTTGAAAGAGAAATCTGGATTTACTTTTTTCTCAGCCCTTCTTCCACACTGCCATAGTCACTGGGAACAATGCATATCCCAAACAGCTTCAGCAGAAACTCTGGGACTTTTGGATCCCATTTCCAGATCTCTCCAGTCACTTCAGCCATCTCAGCTGGAGAGAGGAGACATCTACTACTTGCTGTCAGCTCCTGAGAGCAGGTTGGAAACAGCAACACAACCACGTACCACTCCCCTTTCTCTTCCCTACTACCCCAGAGGCAGGAGTCCAGCTCTGTGGGCAAAAGGAAATAAATCCCCATCCCAATGACCTCATCACATGGATGCTGTCACACAGGGGCCTTAAAAGAGGAATAGCATTAGTGGTATCAGGACAGCCACAGCACTTTACGAGGCAATAACCCACTGCCATCACTGTGAAGAGCTACTTGGTCTCTGACCTCCTCATGGTCTCCTGCCAGAGAGCCTGGCTACTGCTGCACAGTGCTGCCACAGCCTTGTTAGTGCTTAATTAAACCAGTAGGAACAACATGGGACAGAGGGAGGAATGCCATGGGGCAGAGGTGCTTCTTTGATCACACACCATGCATCTCCCAGCAAGGATGGCCAACAGAAGGGAATAGCTTTGTTCCCATCTCCACTAGGGTCAGCAATGTCCTCATACAGGACATGTCAGATGCCAGTCTTTTCTGCACTGTGGTTTACTTTTTAAACCAAACAGTCAGATGCGACATGCAGCTCCTGCCCATCACAGAGCCCATCTGCCCATTCCGGCCCTTGGCTCTCCTTCCCACCACTGAGGGGCCACTAGCACCCACTGCCCACCCAGCACCATCTTGAGCACAGCTGGGCTCTGCCCTGCCTACATGTTGGCACCACAGGGGTACTGGGTCCCCATGGGCACATGCTGCCCAGCAAGGACATCCCTGCTGGGCCACCTGGGAAGGGTAGCATGGCCCACCGGAGGGCTGTACGACTAAGAAGGGTTATAACTGCACCTGCAGAGTTTGGCAGGGCTGCAGACTCCTGCAAGCAAGCATTTCGGGGAACATCATCTCCCCCGGGATCGCACGTGTGTCTGCCTGGGCTCTGGCCCACACAACGCTGACCACTTACTCGTTGATGTGAATTTGCAGCCACTTAAGAGGCACCACATCCAGCAAGAGATGGACAAGGAAATGGCTGCAGAAAGCAGCTGCAGGATCTTGGAGGTGCTCTGGGGAGTTCTAGATAAGTGCAACCATCACACTGGGCACCACACATGGCCCATATGTGCCCCTGCACAGCCCTGTCCATCACACGCAGACACGGGCATGGCCAGTTCTACGCAACCAGCTCTTCCACCATGCTAGCCACATGCCCTCTGTCCCATTCATCTTGTGGTTGGGCACTGGTGTAATTAGCAACCCCAGCTGCCAGCCAGCTTTGATGAGAAGACTCAGTCTTTGGTTGATGCAAAATGTATAATTTGGATGATGAAAATAGCCTCTACAAAGCACATGTGGTCACTGCATGCCGGTGACCTCTCCCGGCTTGTGCAGGCTGCTCTTTAAACATGGTTCAGCTACAAAGGCTTCAGTGCCATCAAACAGATGAGGCAGCAGCAGTGACTGAATGAGAGGTAACATTTGGCCATTACTGAATAAGCTGTATTTTTAGCCAAGAGAAGCTTGGGAGTGCTTCTGGCAGGAGAAGCATGAGGTGGAGATGAAAATTCAGGTGTGGAGACCAAAGACACACAAAGTCTCTGGAAATCACTGTGGCTCAGAAGCTGCACAGGCTTCTCAACACAGGTCAGCAGTTCAAGGACAACCATATCTGCAGAGGCTGGAAGTCCCCACAATTTCCACCCCTGTCTTCCCAGAATAAACTGCGCTTGAGGGTCTTTCCATGCATGTCCTTCAGCAGACATGGCCAAACAGCTCAGGCTGATGCTTCCCTTGCGAAAGGGATTGATGAAAACAGCAGAGACCTTTCTTCCCTCCCTCCCAAGCATCTCCTGTAGCACCCAGGAGACAGCCCCTCTCCTGGTGGTCCTCACCTGCCCTAAGAGGGTGTGAAACCCACTCTCCTGAATCCCACCCGCTTGGGATCCCATTCCTTCTGGGTCCATCTCCTCTCCACATCCCCAGGCTCCTGGTGGCATCCCTACCACACAGGCTGTCACGGATGTGCCAGGTCACAGCTGGCTTGGGTAAGTAGGTGTGCTTCAACATCACAACTCCCACGAACGTGGGAAGTACAGCCCCATGGAACAGAAGGGAAGGAAATGGTAGGGAAGTTTCAGCAGGGTGCAGCTCCTGCTCCATCCACCCCAGGCATTCCCCCCACCCGATTCTGGACACAGCCCTCAATATCCCCCACAGGACACCCAGCAGTCCATGTCTTGGAAAATTATTGGCAATACACACAGGACAGATCTGGCAGAGTTTGGACCTCACAGACCAGCTGACCAAGACTTCAGATGCTTAGTGCAGTCCAAAAGGATGTTCAACACCTCCCAAGGTCAAGGTCAATCTTGACTGACACAGGTGGAGGCTTGGCAACACCCCAGAAACCAAATCAGTTGCTGGGGGCATTTCCACAACCGTGGTCTTCCTCAGGGTGTGCACAAGTCCCTGTCTTGGATCTCTGGGACTCCATAGTACCACAAACTGGAAGTCACTCCCACGTGGGCCAGTCCCACAAGGATTACTCTTGCGGATGCTAAGGAATCTCCCACCTAAGAGCAGAGCATCACAGGAGGACACTGAGATTCCTCCAGGCCTCCCAACACCAATGAGCAGCAATCTGTTAGTCCCGTAAAGGACAAATCCTCCACAATCCTGCCCTGCTCCCATGGCATCTGGTGCTATCACGGCATTAGGGCTGAGGATAGATGTCTGTAAACTCAGCTGTGAGACCACCAGGGAAGCCTGAGCCCCTGTACCCGGGCTGACCTCCCACATCCTACCCTGCTCATCCCAACACTCTGCCTGCCCAGGCCTCGAGCTCACTGTGGCTTTCCACTTACAAGACCTGGGATGCTCCAGCATCAGGGCAGACCTGACAAGGAGGGCATTGCTGCTGCCCCCGTGGCTGGGCATGGCCAGGGGGGCAAGGGCAATGGTCTGGGAGGCTCCATGCCTGTGTGCCCAGCACACAGTGGTGCACGCTGTGCCAAAGCCCTGCTGGAGCTGGGGCTGTGGCACCCCCCCGGAGGGCTCTTGGAGCAGCCATGGGTATGCAGGGAAGCGGATTCAGCAAGGACAGCTTTCCAGGTGCCTGGCTCCAGCACACATTGCAGCTCACCCCACATCTCCAAACCACCTCCCCCAGGCCCCAGCCAGGGTAAATCTCTCCCCTTTTTCTTCACCATGCAGCAAGGACAAGGCATCTCAAGCCAGCTCAAGCACCAGAGAAGCTCCTGGCCCCCTAAAAAGAGGTCTCAGGCAGGGAACTTCAAGGGACTGAACACACCAGTCCCACCTGTACTGCTGCTCTCCCACCACCACCAACCACCAGGGCTTTACACCCAGCCAGCCTGAACTCCGGGAGCACCACAGTGGCTATGCAGGGCTCCTTTGCCACCTTCTCATGCCAGTTTGCCAGACCAAACACAGCTCTTCTGAACCACAAGCCCCCACAGTCTTTGCCCAGCTGAGTCTCCAGACACTGCCGACTGGGATGCAGGGAAGACTAGATGTCAGCAGAAAGCAGAGGGCTCCCGAGGCAGCCACGATTCCTAGAGATCAGCACGCAGCATGAGAGAATGACAAGGGCTGGGCTCACCCGTACCAAGACCCAGCACCGCACCCCATGCCTGGGGCAGTGGGTTCCGAGGTCCAGGGCATGGCCAGTGCTGGGACAGTGCTCACTGTTCTCATGGAAACCCACTATGCACACAAGCTCAGGGATCAAACCCACAGGGATAGCAAAGCACAGGCAGACACAGCCGGAACCCGGCTCACGCAAACCCTGCAGCAGCATCCTTGGAGAATCGCGCTCTGCCAGAGCCTCAGACCGCAGCGGAGCTTTGGATCTGCCCCAAGTGTGACAGCAGCACAGACCCCTCACACAGCACCTCCACCAGCAGCTTCCCAAGGTCACCCCCAGGGCAAGCCACCCTGATGGTGGGAAGCAGCTGAGGCACCCGGCTGTGCAGCCTCCATCGTGTTTGGTGGGTGTTGAGACAAGGGATGGCCGACAAGGCACGTGGGGGAGGACAAGCTCCACCACCACCTGCCACTGCTCCTTGTGAGAAGGAACTGCCTTTCTTCCAAGGCAAGAGGCGGCTGACAGCACCTTCCCTCAGCATGCCTTGGAGATGATCTGAGGGCTGGAGTCCCTCTGCCCTGGAGCCAGGCTGGGAGAGCTAGGGGTGTCCAGCCTGGAGAAAGCTCCAGGGAGACATTAAAGCCCCTACCAGTGCCTAAAGGGGCTCCAGGAGAGCTGGAGAGGGACTTGGAACAAGGGCCTGGAGTGACAGGTAAGGTGGAACAGCTTTCCACTGACACAGGGCAGTGGTAAATGGGATATTGAGAAGAAATTCTCGCTGTGAGGGTTCGGAGGCCCTGGCACAAGTTGCCCAGAGAGGCTGTGGCTGCCCCTGGATCCCTGGAAGTGTCCTAGGCCAGACTGGAGAGGGCTGGGAGCCACCTTGGATAGTGGAAGGTGTCCCTGCCATGAAGGGGGGTGGAACAGGATGAGCTTTGCGATCTCTTCCAACCCAAACCATTCTGTGATTCTACGCGACTGAGGATACCGACTGAGGTTACCGAGGCTGATGGCTCCTTTCCCGTCAGCCTCCCTTCACTTGAAGACACTGAGGTGGCCTCCAGCGGGTCCCTCACGGAGTGTCACGATCCCAGACGCCTCCAGCTGCCACCTCTGGCCATTCCCACCCCGACGTCAAGCCCGGCGCACTCACCCAGCATTTGGCTGAAGAGGAGCTGCTCCAGGTCACCCAGCACTGTCACCACCAGCTCGGGGTCCACCTTCAGGTACGGCTTCTCCTCGGTGCCCGCCGCCACCGCCGGCCCCTTCCCGCCCAGCAACTCGTCGTCGCACTTGCCGCCGCCGCTGCCGCCCGCCTCGGGGGCCTTGCTGAGGGGCTTCACCTCGGCGTAGGGCCCGCGGGGGATGCGGCTCGGCTTCCCGGCGGGCGGCGGCTTAGCGGGGCCGGCGGGGCGCGGCGACAGCAGCGAATGCTCGGAGCGGGACAGGCTCCGCGACATGGCGGGCGCGTCCCGCCCGCGGGGGCCGCCGCGACCGCCGCCCCCCGTCGCCGCTGCCGCCCCCGGCGCCGCCGCCTTGGCCATGTCGTCGCTCCAGCGGGGCTCGTAGAGCTGCCGCTTCTTCTCGGCGTCGGTGAGGAAGGCGAGGTTGGTGAGTGACTTCTGCTTGCGCAGGTTGGAGCCGGCCGGCAGCCGCCCCTCCGCGCTGCTCGCCTTGAAGACGCGCAGCTCCGCGCCCCGCGGCCCCGCAGCCGCCGGCGCCTTCGCTCGCTTCGGCATCACGGTGCTGCCGTCGGGGCCCCGCCGAAAGCCTCGCTCCTCCTCGCCCAGCTCCACGTCGGGAAGGCTCTTGAGGTTGCTCCCCAGCATCCCCGCGCTGCAACCATTTAACCCGCCGGGCGCTGCTGCTGCTGTTGCTGCTGCGGCACCGAGGACACACCGGGCGAGACAGAGGGAGAGGCGTCGTCAGCGCCCGTCCCACCGGCCGGGGCGGAACGGAGAAGGGATGGCGCGGGTGGGGAGGGGGAGGGCGGCAGAGGGGTGAGCGGCACGGCCCCACCTCACCGCTCCGCCGCCGGCAGGACACTGCGAACCAGCGGAATGTCAGGGGCGAACAAAAAGGGCCCGCCCTCCTTTGGCGCGGGCAGGGGGCGGGGCGCGGCGCGCGCGCCCGCGGTGGACAGGGAGGGGAGCGGAGAGGAGGGGGCGCGCGGCGAGGGGCGGGGCCGGGCGGGGGCGCGCGCGGTGGAGCTCGGGGGGCGGAGGGAATGAACGGCGCCCCGGGACTGCGGGAACGTGCGGGACCCCGGGAACAGTGCTCTGTGCGGGACCCGGGGCGACACGGGACCCCTGGGGCGAGGGGTGAAGCTGGCGGGTACGGAGTCGGCGATCGCCCCGCGACCGCGGCCTACCGGCCCCGTCCCGCAGCCCCTCGCGGGCAGGGGCGTGTTGGGTGCTGGGTGGGAAATGGATGAAGCCAGCGCGGAGGTCCCACGCCCCAGCACCCTGTGTTGAAGCACCTCCGTCCCGCCTGCCACAGATCCCACACCCACCTAGACACTGCACACCCATTCCCAGGGGAGCCAAAGCATCCCCGTTTCACCCCAAGTTATGCAGCAAGAGCCCAGGGTGGCCCCAGGAATCCCCCGAGGGGCACTGTGGCCCCCAAACCCAGCAGGGCCTCTCCAGTGATACAAAGGGAATTAAGGGGAGTAGGGGGGAAGAGGGGGACTGGGAACTGGTTATCATCATTTTTCATTAATTACCCGTCCCTTGGGAGGGGTGAATTAAGTCTATTTGGTGACCTCACGCGGGCTGTCATGGCAACCGCCGGGAAATATTGCATTAGAGCCCATCAATGCTGCCGAGATAAGGACGGGAGGACCGGGGGCGGTGAGAGCCTCCCAGCCCACCCCGGGCCGGTGATCCGGGGTTCAGCCCATGGTACTGCTGAAGAGTCCCAAAGTAACTCAGCCTGGGTGGGACAGGGTGCCAAAAAGAAAAAAAGGGTGTTTTGCACCAAAAGATGCTGCTGGGGCAGGATGGGTGCATAAGCTGCACCCCAAAGCCACTTGCATTTTGGGGGGCTGTTGCCTGGGTGTAGGGCCGGCTATGGGAGGCAAATCTGCAGATGTTGTGTCATTTTGTGGTTGGTGAGGTGATTCTTGGGGTCTCCCAGTGTTCCCTGTTCCCTCTGGCTGGGCCCAGTGGAGTCCTCGGACATGCCGTGGGCCAGGGAAGCTGGAGCAGGCATGGAGTGAGGGAAAGGATCCGGCCCCTTCACCAGTGCCAAACCCGCTCGGCTTTCGCCCAAAACCTCCCCAGCGAGCAGGGCAGCTGCACTGGGCGCATGCCAGCCCCACTCGCTCCCTCCTGCTTCCTCCTGGAACAGCTTCATGCTTGCCGCTGGTTTCAGCACTTTCCAAATCGGGGCTCAGCGCTGAACGCCGTTATTCTCTGACTGGGATGCTGCGACCCCAGGTCAAAGCCGAGTTCTGCCAGGACCCACCGTGGCTCTGACCGACTTCTGTCCCTTCAAATCACCCGGTGAAGCTCCCGGGTCTCTTTCCCCTTCCCTGCACATCTCTGGAACATCCCGCCATCCTCCGCTGCCGCTGCCCTGGCAACCGCCGCCCCAGCATCCTTCCTGGACACGCCCCCCCAAAATCTCCCCCCAAAGGAAGCGCCAGAGGGGACTGGGGTGGCCTCAGCATTGCAGCGGCGAGCTTGTAATTCAGCCCCCGAGAAAGGGGGTGACCCGGTGGTGGGTGTGGGGAGCCAGGGGTCCCTCCACGCCGGCTCCTTGGAAATGGGTCATTGCTGGAGCTCGCTGGGAAACTGGGAAGAGGAGGGAAAGGAGCCGGCCGGGATGATATCTTGGAGGATCAGTTCCCTGCACGTCTTACGGTGTAGGGTTTTGGCCACGGAGGTCACCCGATGCAGGAACTGCAGCTGAGCCCTTCCCAGGGAAGTTGGGGCACCTCCAATGTGAGGGTTCCCTCACCACCCCACTGATCTCCAGCCCTGGCTCCCGTTCCAGAATGAGCATCTGCCCCCTGGCACCATCACGTCAGCCCCCCATCAGGACCCCCCATTCCCAACAAACCCCTCTGGACTCACTCAGGCCTCTGGGTTTGGGGTCATGGTCAGATCCCTTCGCAGGACTGGGGCACTCATCACCCGGGGACGTGGCCCTCTTATGCTCACGGTCCTCCTGTAGCCTGCGGGCAGAGGGAGGTGAGGGTGGGGGAGCGGGGGCACATCGTGGGCTGCAACCATCTGGGAACCCCCAGGAGATGAGAATGTGGTGCCATGGGCTCTTCCAGGGTCTGGGACACTGGTCTCATGGCAGGGGATCCTAGGGCACTCTATTTCCAAATTAATCCATCCCCTACCCCAGACCAGCTCCCATGGGTGCCCCAGGAACCCCAGTACTCCAAATCCAGTGGAAACCTTCTTTTTGGTACAGAGCCCCTTGACCCAACCACACCATTTCCCATGGCCACCCTCACCGGGCCTGTCTGCCTTCCCCTGTCCCCACACTGCCCCACAGCCCCATGTCAACCCATCCCGACCCCACCCCCCCCCCCAGCCCCATGTCCCCCTGTTCCCATGCCCCCCTATCCCCAGGAACTTACCGGTACTGGAAAGGTGCTACAGTGGCAGTGACGGGGTGGCTGTGTGGGGGCCCTGAGGAGAATGTAATGGCCCCTGACCCAAATACAGGGCCCCTCCCCTGTGAGCCACCATGAGACTCATCCCCTGTCCCTGCTGTGGCTGTTCCGCTGCCCTTCCCAGGGGACCCTCCCAGCCGCCCTCCACCCCTGCCCTGTGCTAGGGGAGCTTTGGGCAGCTCGCTGGGCTCCCCCACCCTGCCTGCCCCTCTCCTCCCACTGCCCGCTGCCTCTGGCCATTTCCCAGGTGACACCAGTGGTCTCGACAGGCCTTTCTGCCCCCCATGAGCAGAGACACTGGGGCTTCCCTCCCTGCTCTCGGCTGGCTCACAGCTGGCAGCTCTGCCAGTGCCTTTGGGCTTGAGAGTCTTGGGACCAGGGACTGGCACCTTCCCTAGCCGAGGAAATGGAGCCCTGTGGGGAACAGGGGACCCCGGGTTGCTCAGGGGGGCTGTAGCATGCAGTTTGCCATGGGCCATGGCACGGGGCACTGGGATGGCAGATTGGTAGTGGCTGCGGCCGGTGGAGTTGACATTGGCTGTCCCATTCATCCTGGTGAGGCAGCTGCTGGCAAGGCTGTGGGGGAAGAGGAGGGTTGGTCATGGCCCAGCGCAGTGAAGGGGTGGGCATGGGGGGCACCCATAGCCCCTCAGCTGCACCAGGCCTTGGTCTTGAACCTACTGGCCATGGGTGCTCAATGTCCCCATCCTGGGATGAGGCCACTGCATCCCACACCCTGGGGTGAAGACACACATGATGTCCCCCAACAGGGATCCACAGGCCCAGGGCATATGTGATGTCCTCCTCCAGGGAGCCTGTGCAGCCCCACCCCTGTGTCCCCAGGTCCCTACAGCAGGTCCCTGCAGCAAGGACATATGGACACAGACTCTCACCAGTTAGGGCCGCACCACAGACAGGATGGGCCCCTCAAAACTTTCTTCTGGTCCCCAAAATCACCTCCTGATCAACCAAGACTGTGCTCTGGCCCCCCAAGACCACCTCCCAGACATCTGAGGCCATCTCCTGGTCACCTAAAAGCATCTCCTGGTCATGCAAGACCAACTCCTCGTCACCTGAAACAATCTCCCATCACCCAAGACCACTTTCCAGTGTTGTGAGGACAAGCTCTGTGGCCCCATCTACTGGTGTTTGAGTCCCACCCCCACACTGGAGTGCCCTCCTCATCCCCTCACATGGGGCCACCTGCCACAGCTCTCCATGCTCACACTCTCATCTTACTTGCCCCATGGTGACTTTCCACATCACCACCCCTCAGATGGTGCCCAGTGTCCCCCCCTTGCCGCGGTGTTTTTCTCCATGTGATAAGGATGGGGTCTCATCCCACCCAAAGCACCCACAGGCAAGGCCATCTTTGCCAATTCTGGTGATAGGGAAGTTGGCACAGTCACAGTGAGGGGAGAAGCTCTTCACTCCTCACTCCCACAGGATTTGCCCATGCAGGCAGAACAGAGCTCAGCAAGGAAATCAGCCATGGAGCAAAGGTCCACCTCCAACCATCTCCTGCCTGCAGCTTTATAAGAAAAAAACTCAAAACTCAAATAAAAAGGTTTTCTCCAGGGAATGGAATGATTTCTAGAAAGAGGGGGAGCTGTGGCCCCACAGGCACCAGGTGCCACTAATCTCCCAAGACACACATTCCACATGTTGCTCCAGCTTCGTTTCACTCACCCTCCTTGAAGGAAAACCTCTGAGGAGGGGAGGGGAAGCTTTTTGGAGTCCCAGAGCATTCTGTGGGGGACCATCAGCTCCTGGTTGTCCCCCCAAGGTGAGGGTTCCTCTACCTGGTGCTGGCTTAGTGTTGGGTGGGTGCAGTGAGTGCATTGGAGGCTGTAGTGGAGCCCAGCAAGGCTGTTCCTGGTGGGCTGGGGAATGCAGCTGCTCAGATACCACCCCCTCCCCTGCTCTTTCAAACCACCTGGCCAAGACAGAGCTTCTCCAGAGCTGGAGGTAAGCTGTGGGGTGCAGGGGCATTGCTCCATCAGCCCGATGGGAACAGCAACCCAGCCTCAGCCCTGCATCCATTGCATCTCCCAGCAGAGGAGAATAAAGGCAAAAAATGTCCCAAACCACCCTGATTTGCCTCTTTCCCAACCTGAGCTACACTGAGCCCTCCTTCTGTCACGCTTTTGGGGATCTGCAAGGATCAAACTATACCCCACATCTCCCCACCCTGGCATAGCCATGTCCCTGTCACAGGCAGTGCTGGGGTGAACACACTCAAATTCCCTTTTTCCAAACCCACATGAGCTGGGTCACTTGATTGTGGAGCTGTGGGTCACGGGGAGAAGGGCTGATGCAGTGGATGAGATCAAGGAATCACAGCGCCAATTCCAGCACCAGCCAGGAGCTACAGAGGTCTTTCCAAGGCAATTTTGATTAAGGGGCAGAGGGAACTGACACACACAGCTCTGGGCTTGCTGCCTCCGAAGCCTCTGAAACACCAGGAGAGGTTTTTCTCTCTCCCCACATCCTGACTGAGCCATCTCTGCCTCTGCTCACCATGGTCGTGGCCCTGAGCCAGGGCAGGGTGGGTGGAGGCAGTGCTGGGGCAGGCACTGGAGGGGCTCTGGGACAGATCTGTCCCCAGGTCACAGCAGGAGGTGGATGGAGGCAGGCACGGGGGCTCTGCCATTCCCATGTGCGCACACAGGTCCAGCTCTGGGGGACAAACACAGCCCCCACCCAGTGGGATTTCCTGCACCTTCTTGGGAGCACGGAAGCCAGGGCTCAGCACCCAGCTTGACACCAGCTCATTTTTGTGGGCACAGTGTTCCCAAACCAACTGTAAATATCAGCAGAGAGCAGTTCTCCTCTGTCCCTCAGTCTGTTCCCACACTGTGCCCTACAACCCACACTTACAAACCCCAGCTTTCTACATGTTTTTCCCCTCTCTTTAAGCAGCCCCTGCCCTGAGAGTGCTATGCCTGGGCACAGCAGTTCGCAGCCTTGAGCTGCAAAATAGTTTGTCCAAACACAAACTAGGTTGACCTTCATAGAAACACAGAAAGTTTTGGGTTGGAAGGGACAGACCATCGTCTCATTCCAACTCCCTGCCATGGGCAGGGACACCTTCCACTAGCCCAAGTTGCTCCAAGCCCTGTCCAACCTGGCCTTGAACACTTCCAAGGAAGGAAGCTTCCAAGGGCAGCTTCATCCCCATAGGTTCAGGGATGATGAAACCACAGGTGTCCCAAGCTGTCATCAACCAACTCAGAGGCAAAAAAACTTAATCAAAATTTATGCTATGACCTTACCTTCCCCAGCACCCACTGAGAACCACCAGCATGCAGCACTCCTCCAGCCCTGCCTGCTCCCTGGGCACGTGGCACTGGGGCTCTAACCAGGTTTTGTAGATTTTTTTTTCCACTTTGGATTTCTCTCTTGTGGACACAACTCCCATTTCTCCCTTCTGAGCCCACCAGCGATGCCATGGCTGCAGCAGGAGCCAAGGCTGCTACGTTGGCCACAAGAAAATCAATCCTCCTCTTGTGCTCACAGGGTTGAGGTTTCTCAAGAGATGCCAATGCCTGCTGGGCTCAGAGCAGTTTTTTTCCCACCACACACCTCAGGAGTCTCTGAGGGTTTTGCTTTGCCTGGCTAAGCACAGCTGACCCCTTCTTGGGCTTCACCCTGCTCCAGAGATGCTGAGGGCTTCCTGGGGGATGGCTGAGGGATGATGTGGATGTGGTCCTGCTCCCCCAGGCCGTGATGCCAGCTGGACCCTCATGCTGGGGTCCCACTCATCCCCCGAGAATGCCACCAAAGGGATAAACCAAAGCAACTCCTACAAGTCTCTATTCCCCCCAGCAGCTCCAGGAGGAGCCACCCGTTTGCCCAAAAGCCCCCTACACATCCAACATCAACCACCATGAACTAAAACCATTCCTGAGCAAGATTCAGCCCATTCGTGTTCCCAAAGAATTCTTCCTTTGCCTTCAGACTGATTTTACCCTATCCAAGCTCTGCCCCCAGGACCAGGTGCCCCTGGCATGTGACCCATGTGCAACAATGGCAGAGGAATGGGCAAGAGCCCCATCACACTGTGTCACACAGTGTCATGCTATGTCATGCTGTGTCACGCTGGCATCCTGCTGCCTCTTCATGGCTAAAGCAGGTCATGGCTTGACCCAGATAGACTCAGCAGCTCCTTTGCAATTAGCTCAAAAGGGAAACAACTTTCTCCTTCAACCCAGGAACAGCTCTCGGGAACCGGCTGCTGCTCACCCTCCAGGTAACATGAGCACCAGGAACTTGCTTTAATTTGGGGACTTCCAGCTGCTGGGTGAGTTTTTGGCTGCATCACTTCCCTGGGTACTAGCTTGGGATCACTGGGTTCCATGGCAGTGAAAAGCAGCAGGTGCACACGAGGTATTTTAGTACAAGGGGATATTTTGGAGCGGCTGCAGCAATGCTGTGGCCAGCAGAGCCATGCCTGGGCACCAGGGCTGAGCCTCTTGCACAGCTGGAGGTGTTTGTCTCTCAGCCAAGCGGAGGATGCTCATCCCAGCTGCCTCCAGAGCTCAGGTCTAGAGGTGAATTTCAGTTTTTAATCCCAGAAGAAAGGTGGGGTTTGATCCCTTCAGATGATGCTATACAGAGTTAGGGGTGTTAACAATGAAGGAAAAGCCTTGGCTGAGCTGTGTCCTTCATCCCAGAAGAAACACAAGCCAGCACATCCCTAAAGGCATCTCCTTCAAAGAGGCATCTGTTGTGCCCGAAGCTTGAGCTACTTCCTCAGCCTCATGTCCAAATCTATCTCACACGTGCGATTTTAGCAGCCAGAAATGAACAGGGACCTGGAGCCTGGTCTCATTTCATGTCCCCATTTCCATGACCTAGAGGGGTCACTGGAGCATCCCCAGCATTGAAGCAGATCCACCGCAGAGCCATCCATCACCTGAGCTGATGGAACAGCCTCTGGCCCTGGGGGGCTACAGTGAGTGGCTGAAGCCCCCAACTCAGCCACAGTGCTGTGGAGTGGTCCAATCACAGGGGCTCCCATGTTCCCAAGGGAACAGCAATTGGCTCTGCAAGTGTTTTGCTCTGTATTTTGTAGCATTTCGGGGTGGCTTTTATAAACAAGATAAAATTTGCTTCTCTCTTATCTCTCACAGCTGGGATCCCTGTCAGGGATGAAATGCTGCCCCGTGTCCCAGAATAAATCTGGCAGGAGTCTGAGCATGGACACTGAGTGATGGAAAAGGAGTTCAGCCCTTCAGCCTCTGCTGGCATCTTGCTGCTGTTCTATGCCTCAGTTTCCCCACCCTGACACAGCCTCTGGAAGGGGTAAGAGAGCTGAAACCAGGCTGACAAACAGGAATAAAGGAGGATGGATCCTTCCCTGGGTGTGCTGGGATGCAGAACAGCTCTGTAAATTGGGAATCATCCTTGAGACACCCTTGGGACTGGCAGCACAGGAACAGCAGGGGCTGCAGCACTGTGCCAGGTGTCCCTGAGGAGATGCTCAGGGGCTGCAAAGCATCCTTCATTTTTAGGGGGTGAGGGTAGAGGGGGCAGGCCAGGATGAACCCCAGGGTGAGTGGCATGAGGAGCTGAGCTCCTCCCAAGGGACAGGTTCTGGTGCTGTGACACAGCTGCCCCCAAAAGCTGCTCCCTGCACCTTGCAGCCCCATGCAGCATCAGCCTTGAGCTGCCATCAGGGATGGCCGAGATCCAGCACAGCCTCCTCCCTGGCACGCTTGGGAAGGGTGACAAAGAAAAGGCTCCTTGTGACACAAGGAACATAAAACTTTCCTAAGAGAAACAGAGGGAGCCAGGGCAGAAAGGGGCCTTCAGAGGAGAACAAGCTGCCGATTCAGCCACCAGGCCCAGCCCTCCAACCCCCATGCCCCGGCCAGGACCTGGCCTGCCCACCACCGAGTGTTACCGCATGGGACATTGCCACCACCCGCGTCGCCGGGGCACCAGGCTGGGTCCTTCCCAAGGGAGGTCTCACTGCTCCCCTCTCCTGGCCCTTCTGGAGAGCAACTCTAGGGTGGTCAGTCCAGTGGCTAGGCTGGGTGCAGGCAGGTGGTTCTCCAGGGTGCAGGCAGTGGATGGGCAGGCAGGTGGATGGGGAGGCCAGGCAGTCCCAGCTCTGCCTGTCCTGGATGTCTGTTCCCATCAGCACAAAGCTGGGGCCTCTGGAAGCTGCTGGGAAGTGGGCAGTGGCAGGTGCTGAAGGACAGAAATCAGCTGTTGTCCAGAGATCAGAGAAAAATCACAGAATCGTCAGGTTGGAAAAGCCTTCCAAGATCATCAAGTCCAACTGTTAACTCAGCAGTGCCATACCCAGCACTAAACTATGTCCCCAAGTGCCACATCCACACGTTTTTTGAACACTTTCAGGGATGCCCAGCCCATAGCCACAGCACTAATCCCTTCTTTAGCCTCTCCACAGCAATCCCATTAGCCACTTAACCCTCTTCAATAAAACTGCTCTGAGCAAAGCTGAGCTCTGAGCCGGACCTGCTGCAGCAGCCACCGAGCCGCGGGTGCGGGCCGGGAGACAGAGCTGTGCTTGGACTGGGCTGTGCCCGGCACCGATTCTGCTGCAGAATGAGGCTGGATGGGCTGGGACTGGGACAGAGCCTGGGAGCTGTGTGGGGGTCTGTGGGAGGGACGGTGTGAGGGGCTGGGCAAGGCTCCTCGACATCCAAGGCTTCTCACCGGGGATATCCTGTCCACACAGTGCCCGGTTTGCCACGGCCCCTGTGCCTTCCCCCAGCCCGTCCCCACCCTGGGGTCTCTCACAGCCGTGGTTCCTGCAACACGGGCGGTGCGACACGTCCTAGGCCGGGCCCACTGGCGTCCGGGGCAGGTGTGTCCCCTCCACCGAGCACAACCCCCGGCGGGTGGATATGGGGGTGGCGGGGGCAGCGGGGGCGTCCCCTGCCCCCGGCGGTGCGGGTATTCAGGAGACGACGGTGCTGGACAGCTCCACCTGCGGCACCCCCCCCCCCGGTACCGCCCCTCGGGCCGGTGTCACCCTCCGCCCCGACCGGTGTCACCTGCACCCGGTACCGCATCCCGAGCCGGTGTCACCCTCCCGTCCGCCGGGTACCACCGTCTGAGCAAGTGTCACCCTTCCCCCTCAACCGGTGTCACTCTCCTCAACCGGTACCGCCTCCCCCAGACGCTGCAGCCCCTCGGGGACTGGTGTCACGCTTCGAGCCCGAGACCGTCCCCTCCCCAGCCCGGTGCCCCCGGGCCGGTAGTGCCCGCACCGCCTATGGCCGGTGGTGCCTGTCCCCCTCGGGCCACTGCCGCCAGCCGGGGGCCAGCAGAGCGAGTCCCCAAGGACCAGCCCAGAGCCGGGGGCCCCGTCTGGGATGGAGCCATCTGTCCGGTGCCTGGTGCCATCTGTCCCCCAGCAGCTCTGCCTGTCACTCCCGGTGTCCCCAGCACCCATAGAGAAAAAGGTTGGGCTGTCCCTCCGTGGGATGACACCCCACTGAACCATCCCCAGATGCCCCTGCAGTGAAGATCGCCTGGGAAGGTTTGGGTCGTGCCTGAGGGTCTCCCACTCTCCCCAGCCTCCCTGTTACCCCCGTGCTATGTGGCAAGAAGCCCGTGAAGCAATCAGTAGCCCCACGGATGCCTCCTCTGGCACACAAGCCAGCACTGGGCACTGCAGAGCCTGAGGTCCCTCTGGTAATCCAGCATTGTAGTCAAAATGAAATATCTCTTATTGCATGTCCTGAGGGCTTCAAAACCCTCCCAAAAACACCCCAAAACCTTCCCAAAAACACCCCAAAACCTTCCCAGAACCTCAGTGCTGCCACGGGGCCAAGGATCTCCCAGTGCTGAATCAAGCCCTGAGCCAGGAGCTGTCCCACAGCTCCGGTAGCATTCGGCTGAACTTGTGTCTGGGCGAAAACTCTATGGAGCCAGTTGCATCATTTATTTGGCCCCATGTTCCTGCGGCACCACAGACCTGGCCCTTTGCTCCTGAGAATTTTGAGCAAGACCAGATGTCGCAGTGTCTGCGTTCGCCACCACTGTGCGGAAACAGCCTCCCCGGTCCTCGACCCGTGAAACCTGGAAGCCCCTGACAGATTTTGGCTTGGCTGCTGGGGTGGTGGAGAAAGGCAGCTGCACGGCAGGGCTGCAAAACACATTAACTAAGCAGATGCTGTCGCCTTTGCACGCGTACGTGAGCGCTGAGGTGGTCAGGATGGTCAAGGGGGAAGCTGAGCTTGTCCCCCCCATCCTGGCACCAGCAATGCATCCCCAGCACCCCCAGCACTCCCTGGTGAGACCCTCACCACCTGTCTGCTCCTTCCAACACTCGGCTCTCTCAATACACAGCAGGCAGAGTGGAGTCTTGGGGGTACACAAAAAGGTTTGGTTTTTTCCACCCAAAGCAGGTTAAGGATTTTTAAATGTCACTGGGAGTGTGGGATGGGTATCACTGGGGACACAGCAACAGGGCATGTCAGCAAAGTTGGAGGTTAAACCCCAAGAGCAGAGACACAGCTGAGGATGTGCCATCATCACAGCCGAGTTACAAACTGGGGCATTTGTAGATGCTGAATCTGCTTTGGGTGATAAACCGAGTGAATGAAAGTTCACTTTGGGATGGGATAGATCCCATTCCAAACTGACCCCCCCAATTCCTGCCCCAGTACCGGCCATTTCCACCACAGACCATTCCCAGCATGAGCTAAACCGCCCTGTCTGGTCTTACCTGGCCAAGCGAGACGAGTCTCCCCTAATCCCTCCTGTAACAATCGACTCTGCTCTTGCAGCCCAGGGGGTTTGCCCCAAGAGCCCCACACACCCACTGGCACCCAAAGGGGGTTTCCCTTGGGATAACCAGCTATTTGCAATGGAAAGCAAAAGCCACAGGGAGCCCTTAATGGGATGAGTGGATTTTCCAGTGAGCTGTAAATCCGCAGTGGCTGCTGGCAAACACCTCCCTGCTCGCTCTGGAGGCGGGGTGGGGGATGGGGGGGTGATGTTGCAACAGTCGCCACTTCAGAGGGATCCACATCCCCGGGGTTTATCAGAACAACTCCAAGTGTGTCCGTAATGCCAATGTTCCAAAGGAGTTGAGGACTGTCACTTAATGCATGTGGCTGGAAGAGGTTGGCAGGGGCTGGCAATGCCCCTCCGGCCCCAATACCCCTCACTAGCCTCAGCACAGGCAGCAGCTCCTGTCCCACGACCCTCGTACACCTCCAAAGGATGCAGCTAACGGAGCCATTATGGTGCCATCACATCTGGAAGATGCCTGGATTTCCCAGATGGGAGCCCAAGCATCCCTCAAACATCTCTTCAGCATCCCTCAAGTATCCCTGGAACATCCCTCCATCATCCCTTGAGCATCCTGCCGGCCAGCAGCGAGCAGCCCACGCGAGGATGGCAGCACTCCTGCCTTCCCCCGCCCACCCCACACTGCTCATCCCCTGGCACGGACGCCCCAGGAGGCAGCGAGGAGGGGATGGAGAGCCCAGAGGGGCGAGGAGAAGGGAAAGCGGGGGAGAAGGGGTGGAGGAGAAGTCGTGACTTATCGCCCTGCCCTGCTCAGGGGGAGTTTCCGCTGCCGGAGGCGGCGCCGCCCGGCCGCATCCGCACGGGCCTTGAAAGCGATCTGAGGATGAAGATGGGAGAACGAGCACAAACCCAGCTCCCCCAGCTTCCACCTCCGCTCCTCCATGAGAGCAGGGGAATCCAGGGAATTCAGGCAAATAGTGGGAGGCGTTAACTCGAGCGCTGGCTCCCACTCCAAACCCGCTCCCCGCGAGGGAGCACGGAGCTCCGCGCAGTACAGCTGAGACCTTCGGAGCTCAATTCCCCCACTCCGACGGTAAGAGGATGCCAGGACACCAGTCCCACTACCCCAGCTGGCCCCGGGCATGGCTGGCTTGTCCCCACCTGTACCCTCAGCATGGAATGCTTTGGGGCACTCCAATCCCCGGTGCCCCCAGACTGGCAGCAGGGCAGGGGGTCAGGGTGGCACCAGGACCTGCTGCTGAGCCTTTGTGGAAGGGAACTTGCAGGATGTGATCCCTCAATGGAACTCATGGGAACCCAGCACCGAGATGGGGTGACCCAGAGCTCCTCATAAAGGTCCCGAGGGCAGGGATGGTGCCACAGGTGATTTGGGGCCAGGATGGGGCATTGACCAGACAAGCTCAGAGAAGTGCAGGGGAACCAAGTCCCACAGCCAGAAACAGCTTCACTCCAGCTCCTACCCCACCTGGGATAGAGCAGAGCTTCAAGCCCTCCCTGGGTCGCTCATCCAGGACCTCCCCCACCCTGGTTAATTAAAATCCTGCTCTCCCCAGTTATTGTGACTTCCTGTGATGATGGTCATGGGTGCAGCATGCCAGGGGATCCTCCAGCCCCTCTGCCCCCAAGCATCTCATGATCCAGGCAGTCAGTCCACAGAAGTGCCCGATGTCCATAGCACCACCCAGACCCTGCAGCACAACTGGGCAAAGCTCATTAAAGATCACTTGCTGATGAGCTGGGCTTGGGTTGTGCTGGCAAATGCACCAGGGAAGCCACCAGAGCCTGTTGGGACAGGTTGGTGACTGACCTGTCACCTGGAGCATTTGAGGAGTTCCCCCATTTTTGGCAGTGTGCTACCTGCCTGCAGCCTGTGCCTCAGTTTCCCCATGCGCTGCCACCAGCCTCATCCCCGCAGAGCACTCCTGGGGCTGGCACTCCTCTCGGCTTGGGGACCAATCCTGCCCAGCCAGGACGGGCCAGTGACGTGAGCTGGGCTTTCCCTGGGGACACACAGGGTAGTGGACAGAGCCACTGTGGTCCCAGCTGCTCCCTCCCTGTCACTGCTGGTTGTCCCACTGCACAGGGCACAAAGGGCTGTGGAAGGACAGAGGATGCTGTCCCTGCCCTGCCTGCCATGAAATGGATGCCCCAGCCAGGTGAGGGGGCCCTGTCACTCATTGGCCAGCAGCAAGGTGGCGGGGGGGTCACATGTTGGTGGGAACAATTGCTGAGGACTTCCATCCAGTACAGATGTCCCAGTCCCATACTGGTGTCCCCAGCCCAGGCTGATGTGCACTTTTCTGATGCTGGAGCATGCCAGACCTCACAGGGAGCACATGCAGGTGAGGGGACATCCTGCTGGGTCAGTGAGCAGAAGTGGCTCTTCAAGGGTCACAGGCAAGGAGAGGCACCCTCCTCCCACATCCTCCCACAGGATCCTGCTCCAGCCAGAAAGAAGGAACATGTCCCCAGGGTTCTCATCTGGTGGCTGCCCCAGCCGGTGGCACTGGGGACAGGACAGGGTGCTCCAGCCTAATGGCACCATGTACTGTCCCAACAGCAGTGCTGGCCTATGCTGGGGGCTCCTGCCACTAGCCCAGCCAGGACTTTGGGGGCTGCAGCGGCCCCACTGAGCTCAGGGGTCCCATCAGCCATGGGCTCAGTGGCTGCACCCCAAGCTCCAGCCCGGGGGTCACCTGATCCCCCTGCCCATGGCCCAGGCCTCACATCCCGCTCCTGGCTCCGCTCCCATCCGCAGCCGGAAACACCTTTTTCCTGTCCGTGGGGCTGCAGTGTGGGGGGGGCAGCAGGAAGAAACCTCGTGTCCTGGTAGGTTATTTACATCCGGCTGCCTGCAGGGGTGGCCTGAATCCCCCCACGTCCCCACGTGCACCCCAAGCGCTGCTCCAGCCCTGTCAGCCTCATCCCTGTCCCCATCCTATTCCTGTCATCACCCCCACCTCACCCCAACCTAGCCCTACCCCCATCCCATCCCTATCCTTATCCCACCCCCAAGGCATCTCATCTCATCCCTTCCTTATCCCCATCCCTGTGCCCGTTCTGATCTTAGTTCCCATCCCAGTTCTCATCCCCATCCTTTCTTCACCCCCAATTCCTCTCCTCAATGCCAACCCCCTCCCAACACACCAACACTGCAGACCCCCTTTACCAGAAGGAGGATCCCAAATTCTGTCTTGGGGACACCATTCTCCTCCTAGTGAGTGCCAGAGCTCATCCAGCCCCATGCTCCCCATCCCAACCTGTCTCCCTGCTCTCTGGCCTCTCGGAGCCAGCTTCTGTGCCAGGATGTCTGACATGTCCATGTCCCAGGAGCCTCATCCAGTCCTAGGAAAACATTGTGGGGAAACTGAGGCACAGGGCTGGCAGGGCTGGGAATGCCATGAGGTCAGGGTCAGGGACACCACTGGGGCATGTGTGGGCAGCCCCTGCCCCCCCCAAGAAGTGCAGGAACCCTGCACCCCTCGGCATGGACACTTACTCAGCGCCTGCGAAATGACTCAGCCAGGATCCGGCCGGGCCAGCCGGGATTTCCTGACTCAGCTCCCCCGGCTGTGAAACAGGGGGAGTCCAGCCCCTCCTTCCAACAACACAGACACCAACACATGCTGCTGGGGAGTACAGGGAGCTCCCCCAACCCTGTAACCCCCTTGGGAGCACCCGGACTCTCTCTGGCACCAGGGATGATGGCATGGCAGCTACGGCAAACCTTCGGGAAACAGGGGCAGTGCCCCAAAACCCACGGGCAACCCCTGCCTGCATTGGGGCCTGCCTGCCCTGGGCAGCCGCGGGTATCCAGCAGGGCCGGCTGCGGGCCTGGCATCCCGGCACACCCAGACTCCCTGGCTCCCCTCCCAGTTGGTTTTTTCCTGGGTGGAATCCAGGAAGAGTCACCCTGGCACATGCATGCTGCAGGTCTTCGTGGCTTCCCTCGCACAGGGTGATGGCACATCTGTGTCCCATGGGGACACGGCCTGGGATGAAGTCGTCTCAAAGTTTTCCCTCTGTTCTCTGCCATCTGTGTTTGGCTGCAACGTTCCCAGCTCCAAGGAGCATGGGGATTGCTCCTTCACCCCAGGTGGTGGAGCATCCCCATGGGAAGCATAGATGCCTACAGCCCAGTACCATGTTCCCATGTCAGAAATGAGGGCAGACACCAGGATCTGCCAGCACAAACCTACTCTGCCTGTAGAAAGGAGATGTGGTGCAGCAGAACACACATTTTCGGCAGTCCCCGTGCCTCAGTTTCACCCCAGTTGGCCATTCTGTGCTCCCTGGGACTAAACTGGGGAGGCACCACACCGTGTTCCTGCAGCTCCCCTTTGCTGGGGACAGGAACTGGGGGTATCCAGGGGACACCGAAGGCACTGGGACATAAGAATTTGCCAGCCCGGCCACACTGCAGCTCCCACTGCTGAAACAGGGTCCCTGCGGAGAGGTGGGGACATTTGGGGGGCACAGGAGAGGGGACAGGGGGGCTGCCCCGAGTGTCAGGCTGTGCCAGCCTCTACAGCTGCTGCCCGTCCCCCTTAGTCCCTGCCAGCGTGTCTCTCGTGTCACCGCTGTTCCCCACAGCATGACCCCATCACCTCGGTCCTCAACAGGGTGTTCCCCATCATCTGCCGCCCCCACCACGTCTACCCGGTCTCCGACGGGGTGTCCCCCGTCACCACCCGCTGTCCCCTCTGTCAACGCCGATCCCCGCAGGATGACCCAACCGGGGGGGCCCCTAACGTCACCGCCAGTTCCTGTCGGGGTGCTCCGTATCAGAGCCGGTCTCTGCCGGGGTGTCCCTTGTGCCTTCCAGGGCCACGCAGGATGTCCCTCACCGCCCCCGCTCCCCCCGGGGTGTCACCCGAGTGTCCCCTCTCCCACGGGAGCTGCCCCACTGCCCCGGTCCCGGTGCCCCGCTCACCGCTCGCTGCGCCCCGTCCCGCCCGGCCCCGCGGGCAGCGCCCGGAGCCGCCGGCGCTCGCCGAGTGACAGCGCGGCCGGGGGACCCGAGCGGGCCGGGCCGGCGGCCGGGGGAGGAGTCGCGCAGGCCCGTGCCCGGCCCCGCCGCTCCGGTCGCCCGGGGTGCCCGCCCGGCCCCCGCTGCCCCGACCCCGGGCCCGAGAGGCGGCTGTGCGGCCGTCTCTGCTCCGCTCGGTCCCTGGGGGCAGCCCCGCCCGGCCCCCGGTGCCCCCGGTGCCTCTCGGCTGCCGAGACGCGGCGCCTGGAACGGGCAGCGGAGCCTGAGCCGGGGAAACCCCATGGACCCCCCCCAATTCCCTAGGGAACACCTGCTGCTCGGGTTTCCCATGCATCCCCCATGGACACCCGGACCCCGTAGATCCCCCACGGATCCTTCTCTATATCCCTCCTTGACTCTTTCTGGATGTCCACAAGAGTTCCCTCCCCGTGGGTCATCCCTCGATCCCCTCCCTCTGGATCCTGGCATTGTTCCCTCCCATGTACCCCACCGGATCCCCCATGGACACCCCCACGAATTTCTTATGGGCCCCGACCCCATCGTCCCCACTCCTCAGATTCCCCTCCATGGATCTCTCCTTCTATCCCTCTCTGACTCCCCTGCTGGATCATGTCCCACCTCACCCCTGGCCCTTGATCTCTTCCCCATGCATCTCCCTCTGGATCCTCCATATATTTCCCCTGGATCCCACATGGATCCCCGACCCCTGGACGCACCCGCCCCCATTGTATCTTCCCATGGATCTGCATCTATATTCTTCCTCGAGTTCCTCCTGGATCTCCCCACGAACCCCTGTGCTGGGTCTCTCCTCTCCCATCCTTTCCCTGTGGAGCCCGACATGAACCTTCCAATGGATCCCCATGTTGGACCCCTATGGGCGCTCTTGTCCAGGGATGCCCCACCATGAATTCTCTTGATCTATGAATTCCCAGTCTCTGGATTCCCCTCCCTCCCCACATGGATCCCTGCCCATAGATCCTCCTAGATCCTTCGCCCCAACGAATTCCTCCCATCCTGATTTCCCCCATATCCCCCTGAGTCCGCCCAACCTACGGATTTCCCCCTCCTCCCGAATTCCCTCCGCAACCCCACGGGTCCCTCACAGATCCCCTTACATCCCCCTAACATTCATGCCACCCCACCTCCCCTCCAGCCCCTCTCACGGATCCCCCAACTATAGATCCACCCCACAGATGCCTCTCCATTCTCAACCCATGGATGCCCGAGGGATCTCCCCATAGGTCTCTTCCATCGCCCATCCATGGATCCCCGAGGAATGCCCCTGTGGGTCCCTCCACGCCCCCGCCACGGCTCCCCCGCCTCTCCGTTCCCCGCTGCCGGGTCCGCCCCGTGCCCGCCCCCGCCAGGCCCGCCCCCGGCCCGCCCCCGGCTCGGCGCGGCGATGGCGGCCCCGGTGCAGGAGGCGGTGGCTGCGCGGGCCATGGCGCCGGTGCGGGACGCGGCCTCCGCAAGCAGCGCGGGCTCGTGGTCGCTGCGGCACCTGCACCTGGAGCTGCGCGTGACCTTCGCGGCGGCGGGCGCGGGCAGGCTGCGCGGGCGCGCGCGGCTGGAGCTGCGGTGCGAGCGGGACGCGGCCGGGCAGGAGCTGCGGCTGGACTCGCACCCCTCGCTGGCCGTGAGCCGCGCCGCGCTCCTGCCGCCGCCGGGCGGGCCCGGGGACTCTGCGGGGCAGGAGCTGCCCGTGGAGAGCCGGCCCTTCGCCAGCTATGGCAGCGCCCTGCACATCGCCCTGCCCCAGCCGCCCCGCGCCGGGCAGCTGCTCACCCTCCTCATCGACTACGAGGCGGGCGAGGGGCCCGGGGTGAGCGGCGGGACACCGGGGGACACTGGGGGACATCGGGCACGGGGAGAGCAGGGGGTGGGACGAGGGAATACCGGGCCCGAGGAGTGACCGGGTGGATGGAAGGGACGCTGGGCCCGGTGGGACACCCAGGCCCACATGGACCTGGAGGACACTGGGTATGGACTAGCCAGACCCAGGGGGAGCTAGGTGGGGTCCAGGGGACACCAGGCCTAGGGTGGGCAGAGCCCCCCCCCCCCCCCGTGTGAGAAGCCCCTTCCCAGCTCCCTCCACAAGGAGCAGCCCCTCAGTGGGCTCTTGGTCCCTCCCCAGGTGTGCTGGCTGTCCCCCGAGCAGACGGCAGGGAAGCAGAAGCCCTACATGTACACACAGGGCCAGGCTGTCCTCAACAGGTCCTTCTTCCCCTGCTTCGACACTCCATCAGTCAAGTTCACCTACTCAGCCACTGTGAAGGTAAGTGGAGCCCCAGAGCTGCCCCAGCCGTTCCCTCACACCTAGTGGGAGTGAAACTCTCCATGAGTGCAAAGTTTGCTGGGGAAGCAAGTCCAGAAGAGCCCATGGACATGATCTGAGGGCTGGAGCACCTCTGCACTGGAGCCAGGCTGGGAGAGCTGGGGATGTTCAGCCTGGAGAAAAAAAGGCTCTGAGGAGAGCTTAGAGCCCCTTCCACTGCCTAAAGGGGCTCCAGGAGAGCTGGAGAGGAACTTGGGATAAGGATCTGGAGTAACAGGACAAGGTGAAAAGGCTTTCCACTGCCAGAGGGCAGGGTTAGATGGGATGTTGGGAAGGAATTGTTCTCTGCGAGGGTGGGGAGGCCCTGGCGCAGGGTGCCCTGAGAAGCTGTGGCTGCCCCTGGGTCCCTGGAAGTGTCCAAGGCCGGGCTAGATGGGGCTTGGAACAACCTGGGATAGTGGAAGGTGTCTCTGCCCATGGCAGGGGTGGCACTGGGTGAGCCTTAATGTCTCTTCCAGCTTAAGCTGTTCTGTGGTTCTGAGCTGTCAGGTCCCTTGCAGGGATGTGCCGAAGTGTTGGGACATCACAGCAGGGACACTGCTTCAAACCCTGCACCTCAGGCCCCAGCTGCGAAATCACTCATCTGTACTCAGGCTGATTTTTGTCTTCTCTGCCCCTTTAAATGAAGACAAGCAGCCCAAGGCTGCTCCTGCCTCTCCCCAGTTGCAGTGCTGGTGCGCAGGAGTGGGTGCATGCACCAGCCCAACCATCCTGCCTGGAGCTCCTGGCGTTTGTAGCAGGGGGAGCTGAGTTTGGGGGGAAACAGCAGGAGGAGGGTGGTGATGCTGGGCCGTGCTTTGTCCTGGTGGTAGTTCTGGGACTGGCCAACTTCCAGGAAGGAGCAGCTGCTGATCCCCAAAAATGGGACTAAATAATCCAGATTCCCTCCTTGTCTGGACGCTGGCACTGGGCCACAGCAGCATGCTGGCCTGCTGTGGGCAAGGGAAGCTGGCTGCTGGTGTGACACCAAGCCGGTGCTAATGGCATGTAGTGGCATCAGCTGGCAATGCTGGGATTCATTCATTTTGCTTTCTCAGGGCAGAGCCCCTCTGCCCCCACAGGGTGAGCATGGGGTGGGGCTGTTGCTGAACTCTGGTGTGATGCTCTGTACCAAGGAAACCCTGTGGCACATGGGGCTCAACCCATGGTGGGGATAAGGGATACTGGATCAGTCTCCCTGGGCTCAGCCCAGGCTGGTGGGTTGGCTGTGGGTTCTACATTAGCTTGGGAACAGGAAAAATGAGTTCTTGTGCAAGAACTGGGAGGGGAGCCAGCAGCTGAGGGATCTGCATGCTCTGCCCTTCCACATCTGCAGCTCCAGCATTTCCTTATCTCCTAGTACCTCCAGGAACACCTGGGGCAGCTCCAGGTATCCTGGTATTGCAGGGATGCAGCTGGGATCCCAAGTGGGAGCTCAAGGTGTTACTGCACTGCTTCCCAAAGCCTGCAGCATCACAGACCTGGCACCTTCAGGCTGGGATGCATTTGCCATCAGACATTGTGGCGTCCCAGCTGGCTTAGCTGGCCTCCCACTGTGTATGCTGTGGATCTAATGGATGGTTTATCCACACGTTCAGGTTCCCGAGGGCTTCACAGCTGTGATGAGCGCCACGAGCTGGGAGAAGCAGAAGGATAACACCTTTGTATTCAAGATGTCCCAGCCAATCCCCTCCTACCTAATCGCTCTGGTTGTTGGGGACATTGTGTCTGCTGATGTTGGCCCACGGTAAGGAGCTCAGGAGGATCCCAGAGCTGTGGGAGCTGCATGGTGAAGCTGCCGTGGCAGTATCTCTTGCCTCTCTTTGCTCTGTGGGGCTCTCAAGAGCAGAGGCACTTGTCATAAACATGGCACAGTCAGTCTCTGTCTGTGTCACCAGATTGTGGGTTCAGGGGATGAGGGTCCTTCTCATGCTGGAGAGTGAGAAGGAGCCTTGGTGCTGTGTCCCCTCATCTTCAGGAGGGTCCCTGGCTCTGCTCATGTCACCCTGCACCCTGTGAATGAGGGCAGTGGGTCGCTGTGCACAGAGTGTCCCAAGTTTCCTCACAGGCTGGTGCTTTCTTAAGTTCTTGGCTGCCACTGCAGCCGTATAAAAGCCCTTTGACATTCAGACAAGGAAAGAAATCACAGACATTTGCACTATTGGCCTCTTTAGATGCCTTTATCAGCAGGGTTTTATTTTTCTGTGGAATAAACCTGTGCAATTTCTGTCTGATGAGGCAACAAGGTGAAAGTCCCCTAATGGTTAAACTTCCTCTTCTCCACACTTGGCCAGGAGCCGCGTCTGGGCTGAGCCCTGCCTGATTGAGGCTGCCAAGAAGGAGTATGATGGGGTGATTGAGGAGTTCCTGGTGGTTGGAGAGAAACTCTTTGGACCTTATGTTTGGGGCAGGTATGGCGGGAAGGTTCCTGAAGGATCTGGTACCCCAGGGCCAGGGAGGGAGTTGCCCTCTGTCCCCAGCCCTGTCTGCAGGAGCAGGGGGGTCTGAGCCCTGCCTTCCCTGGCAGGTATGACATCCTGTTCATGCCGCCCTCCTTCCCCTTTGGCGGCATGGAGAATCCCTGCCTCACCTTTGTCACGCCGTGCCTGCTGGCTGGGGATCGCTCCCTGGTGGACGTCATCATCCACGAGATCTCCCACAGCTGGTTTGGCAACTTGGTCACCAATGCCTCGTGGGGCGAGTTCTGGCTGAATGAGGGCTTCACCATGTACGCTCAGAGACGCATCTCCACCGAGGTCTACGGTGCGTGGCCATGCCTGGCTGTGGAGTGCTGAGCCCTGTGTGGGTCTGGGGCCAACAGTTCAATGTGTCCCCCCAAGAGCCTGTGGGGATGGAGCCTGCACTGCATCTCAGAAGAGGTGAAGGGCAGGCCCAGGGGGGTTCTGTAAACTGAAGGAGAGTAGGTTTAGATTACATATTGTGAGGTTGGGGAGGTACTGGCACAGATTGCCTAGAGAAGCTGTGGCTGCTGCATCCCTGGAAGTGTCCAAGGCCAGGTTGTATGGGGCTTGGAGCAACCTGGTCTAGTGGAAGATGTCCCTGCCCATGGCAGGGGGTAGAACAAGATGATCTTTAATGTCCCTTCCAGCTCAAACCAGTCTGTGATTTCTGGTAGCCTTTGCTCTGAGATGGAAAGATCCTGCAACCCCTGCCAGGGATGTCAGCACTGTGTCCTTGCCCAGCCTCACCTTCCTTGTCCTGCAGCTCCCTTGTGGAGCTGATACCAGCTGTCCTGAGCTCCCCCTGGACATGCAGTCCTGTCCAGAGGCTCGTGTGCTCCCAGCACCATTTGCTGCATCTGTATGAATTTAAATGGCTCTAAAAGCCTCTTGCTGTCCGGGGCTGGGTGGCACTGCCTCCCTGCAGCTCTGCCATCCCGACTCCATGTGTATTGGTTTCCTGCTCTTCCAACTCATGCACTGATGCTGTTCCTCTCCCGTCGCAGTGCCCGCTGTGCCCGCAGTGCGCAGGGGGCTGGTTGGGCTCCCCGAACGCCTCCGCTTGTCTCTGCCCAGGTTTGCCCTACACCTGCCTGGAGGCTGCCACGGGAAGAGCCCTCCTGCGCCAGCACATGGACGCCACGGGGGAGGACCATCCGCTCAACAAGCTGCGGGTGGTGATCGAGCCAGGTCTGTGGGGTGTCCCTGGGACAAGGATGGGTGGGCTGGGGGGGAAGCTGGGCTGTTCCATGGCTGGCAATAACCCCAGCATGGGTGGTGGGACCTGGGAGAGGTGATGGCTGCAGGGGGGATGGACAGGCTGTGCCCAGCACAGAAGGGGGAATCGCAGTGCACACAAGGGCTGTGTTGTTCCACAGGTGGGCAGAGGATTTCTGAGGGTTTTGCCTTTTTCTAGGTATCAATCCAGATGACACATACAATGAAACGCCCTATGAGAAGGGGTACTGCTTTGTTAGCTACTTGGCCCATCTTGTGGGCAACCAGAGCAAGTTTGATGCCTTCCTCCAGGTGGGTGTGAGCTGCAAAGTCATCCAAAATTCCATGGCAGGAGGCCAGGGCACAGCAGGACCCTGAGGACAGGCTGAGAGGGTGGCTGGGGAGAGGAAGCAGAGGTGAGAAATGGGAATGTTAATGGGGGAATAAGATGAAGGGAGAGCTTAGCTTCATACTAGCAGCAGGTGCTGGGAAAGTTGAGGGGTATCCTAGGGGATGCAGGGTGTTGGGCAGCCCCTGTAGGGCACTGGAATGGGTTCTCCCATGAGATGAAGCACGCAGAGGGCTGGGCAGCACTGCTGGGGTGACAGTGTCTGGTATCAGCTCCATCTGTCCCTGCAGGCCTACGTGAACCGGTTCAAGTTCCAGAGCATCACTGCAGATGACACCCTCGCATTCTTCCTGGAGTACTTCCCAGAGCTGAAGAAGAAAGGCGTGGACTCCATCCCAGGTTAGCACAGTGCCATCCTGGCCACGGAACAGGGGCTGCCACTTTACAGTCCTGCACCTGCAGGGGTCAGAGCCACCCATATTCCCTCCTTTGCACATTGGTTTGTGTGTATTACTGGAGATTCTGCTGCTGCTGGCCTGGCTCTGTTGGAGAAGTCGCAGCACTGGCCAACTGGGATCAGGCACTAGCCCAGTCTTGAGCATGTGCTGGCTCAGCCTGAATTTTTCCATCCAAACCCAGTCCCTGCTCTGTGCTCAGTGCTATTTCTTGGGGTGTCCATGACTCAACCCGGTGAGTCCGGTGAGCACTGAGATCAGGCTCAGCCAGCATTCTGGGCTTAGCCCAGCCTTGCTGGGGATCCAGGTGTGGCAGGCTTTCTGTGCTGGAGCCAGCTTATCCTGCTGGTGGAGGTGGGGCTCATAACAAGCACACCCCTGAGCCCATGTGGCTGCACGGCCTCACCCCATTAGTCTGTGGTGGTCACTGTCCTCAGGCAGGTTTGGTGGCACTGGGAGAAGGCAGTGGGGGGTCTGGGCAGCAGCACCTCATGTGGGGCTCAGGGATCTGTTCCCAGCTCTCCCTCTTGCCTCGCTGCAGGGTTTGAGTTTGACCGCTGGCTGAACACGCCGGGCTGGCCACCCTACCTGCCTGACCTGTCGCCGGGGCAGCAGCTGATGAGGCCAGCAGATGAGCTGGCAGAGCTCTGGGCAGCTGACAGCTTGAACATGGAGGCAATCGAGGCTGTGGACATCACGGGTTGGAGGACATACCAGCTGGTCTATTTCCTGGATCAGATCCTGCAGAAATCCCCCCTCCCTGAAGGTGAGCACCTGGTCACTCCCAGGGCTCTGGTGCCCAGAGGAGATACAGGGTGATGTGTCCCAGTCCTGCCAGTCAGCCAGGGATGTGAGGGCACATGAGGGGGACACATGGATGTGGGGCCATCAGCCCCTCTCCAACTGCTGTGTGGGTCCTGGTGCCAGGAAAGCCTCAGTGGGATGGGGGATGAAGAGCCAGGGGAAGCGTGTCCCTGAATGTATGGGGACACGTGCAGTCCTGCTGTCCCCAGGCTGGTTCCGCTGGGCTGTCATGTCCCCATGTCACCTCAACTGTTTTTGCTGAGGAATCTTCCCCCACTTAGTGCTGCCACCCCAAGCCACCCGCACATGGCCCTGCAGGGCTGCCCAGTCTGGGCAACACAAGCACCCTCCTGCCCAAAACCAGCAAGTGCCTGGAGTGCTCCAGAGCTGGGGATAGGGGGTGCCTGGGGAGGGTCCAGTGCTGATCTGAGACTGGGAGCATCTCAGCGAATTGGCAGCACAGCTGGGATGGACTCACAGGGTTCCCTGGGAGCTGGGGCAGAGCCCAGTGGGGGATGGTTACCACTCCCCTCTCACAGGCAATGTGAAAAGGCTGAGCAAAATGTACCCCAAGATCTCCAAGGCCCAGAACGCTGAGCTGCGACTGCGCTGGTGCCAGATCGTCCTCAAGAATAACCTGGAGGCTGAGTACAGCAAAGTCAAGGATTTCCTGCACAGCCAGGTTTGTCCCTGGGTAGTGGTGGCTGTGCCCAGCAACGTGTCAGAGAGACAGGCTGAGATGGGCACGGGGCAGAGTACCTTCAGTGCCAGAGGGACAGGGGTTGGCTCTTCCTTTTGATAGTCCCACAGGATGGTTTGGGTTGGGAGGGACTTTAAAACTCATCTTGTTCCAATGCCTGCCATGGGCAGGGACACCTTCCACTAGACCAGGTTGCTCCAAGCCCCATCCAAGCCTGGCCTGGAACACTTCTAGGGATGTGCCAGGGCCTCACTACCCTCACAGGGAAGAATTTCTTTTCAATATCCCATCTAACCCAGCCCTCTGGCAGTGGGAAGCCATTCTCCCTTGTCCTGTCACTCCAGGCTCTAACCAAAGTCCCTCTCCAGCTCTTTTGGCACTGGAAGGGGCGCTAAGGTCTGCCTGGAGCCTGCTCTTCTCCAGGGGAACAGCCCCATCTCTCCCAGCCTGCCCCCAGACCAGAGGGGCTCCAGTCCTCAGAGCCTCTCCATGGGCTCCTCTGGACATACTCTGTCCATGTGTCTTGTGCTGGAGACTCCAGAGCTGGATGCAGTGCTCCAGGGTTGAGGTCTCATGAGAATGGAGGAGAGAGCAGAATCTCCCCCTCACAGGCTGCCCACGCTGCTGGGGATGAGCCTAGGACACAATTGGCTTTCCAGGCTGAAAGAGCACATGGCCAGGTCATGTCCAGTTTGTCACCCACTAGTATCCCCAAGTCCTTCTCCAAAGGGCTGCTCTCCATCCCTCCATCTATCCTGTATTGACCCAGGTGCAGGACCCTGCACTAGGCCTTGTTAAACTTCATGAACTTCTTAGGGCCTGCTCTTTCTCCAAGGTCCAGGTGTTCTCCCCTCTCCAGGTGCCGTGGTGCCAAGAGCTGCCCATGGCAACATTCGCCACCCAGTCTCATTGCCATGTGCTCTGTGCCTGGCTAAGAGCAGGGTGATGCTGGAGCCATTGTGCTGGGGACAATGTGGGGTGGAGTTTGGGCTGTGACCATGCTGTGTCTCCGCAGGGGAAGCAGAAGTACACGCTGCCCCTGTACCGAGCCATGTGGGGTGGCTCAGAGGCCACCCGGGCCCTGGCCATGGAGACCTTCTCCGCTACAGCCCCCCAGCTCCACGTCAACGTCCAGAACTATGTCAAGAAGATCCTGGGCTTGGGGACAGCTGAGGCCTGAGACAGCCTGGGCTCTGTTCCCTCTGCCGGTGTTCCTGCTGGCAGGACCTCAGTGCGTCCCTCTCACTGCACGTTTCCTTATTAAAATGTGTAGTTTTTTTCTCTGTGTTTTTCCTGTTCCCAGTGAGCCACGGGCTGCCTTAGTGTGACTCCAGCCTTGCTGCCAGCCCTGCTCTGGGCATTTGGGGTTTTGCTGGCTTCTCCTGGTGCTGGCACTAGAGGGATGGGCTTGGCCTTAGTCCCTGCAGGGCTGGAGCTGCCCTCACGTTGACCCACACTGATCTTTGCCAGGCTCCTGCCCAGTTGCTGCTGGTCCCATGTGGCAAATGGAGACATGGGAAGCAAGTCCCGTGTGGCAAAGCTGGGACCTCCTGGCTCCAGTGCCCTGAGCTGCTCCTCCAGAGGAGTTGGGGATTGCGTCTCCACCTTGCTCTTTGCCACCATGCTGGAGCTCACATTGGGTTGGGGGAAAGGGTTGCTCCTGCTCTCCCAGCAGCAGTCCCAAAGACTTTAAAGAGTCAGTAGGGCCTGCATGTGGCAGAGTGTAGGAATAAGACAAAGTTGGGTAGCCACAATGTTCCTTACTCCTTATCAAATGCAGGGATATGAACACCCAAATTCCACTACAGAACTGCCCAAGACTGCAGGAACACCAGTAACATGGGAGCCTGCTGGCCATAAAGGCCCCCCAGGCGATGATAACAAGAACAACCTGCTGCCCTGGGAACCTCACATATACCCCACAGTGTGTGCAGCTCCTACACCACCTCCCGTCCTGTGATTCCTTAGGAAACTCAGGGATGTCCTCTCAGAGCGGTGCATGGTCCTGGCAATCTGCACAACAGCAGCCTAGGAGCAAATCACAATGGGCTACAAGTTTTCACACTAAATCTCTGACCCAGCACTGTGGTCTCTACAGCTGTGACTGAGCCCAAACCACTCCCAAAGCCAAGACCCTGCAGTGCCTGGCTCAGAGTCAGAGGTCATGCATTTCCTCACAGGTGCGTTCAGGACTTAAAGAGCACTGCTTATGGCGTGGTTGAAACTAACCCCTTCAGCCTGAGAGAATGAGGCTTCCTTGGGCAGTGGGTGTCCTCTAGTGGATCAGCATTACTGGAAATAGATTGTAGTGTTGTTACAAGTTGCAGTGTAGAACCTGTCTCCAGCTGCCAGTCTGGTTTCCCAGGGAACACAGAGCCTGTCAGTACAATTAACATGACCTCTGGTAAGAGACTCTCCACTATCTATGAGGCATCTGGAAACAATCCCTCTGGTTTAAAAGGTGCCCTTGGCTCTCAGAAGCACCTGTCACCTCTGGTCTGACTCACCTGAACAAGCCACCAGGGAGACAGACAGGGTGGTCCGTGGAGCACTTCCTTTGGATTTGGTGACACGCTCCCCATTGCACAGAGTGCAATAGCCTTGGCATTCCTGAGTACATGCAGGTGTGTCAGGCTATGGGATGCTGACGAGGAGCTCACAACTGCTGCTCTAGGAACACTTCACTGAATGAAAATCATGGCTGCAAGGGTGAGACCTGCATGTCTTGGCAGGGATCCTGCACCACTCCAGCTAAGCAGAGAGCAGCCCCTGCAGCTGGAGCAGGACAAGGTTATGATTCCCAGCTTGTCACTCCCTCCTGGAGCACTCTCAAGGGCTCTGGGCAGGGCTGGGACAGTTCCACCAGCAGACACTTCACCAACACCACATTTCTAATGCTCTCCAACCAACACCATCCAGCAGTGGGGAGAGGTGAAGCTCCTCTCCTCTCCACTCTGCAGTGTGGGAAGAATGCAGCATGGAGCAAGGGGAGGGAACAGCAGTTGCTCCTGCACAGGCAGGGAAGGGCACTCTGCCTTCATTCACCTTCCTGCAAAGGCAAGGGCTCACAGAGACACTTCAATATAAAATTAGTAACAAGATGTAACACATTTATTTTTAACAATGTGACCTTCATCAAGCTCCGAAGGTTTTTTGCTTAATTTTTTTCCAAAATGAAATCCAAGTCAATCATGAAATGCCAGGAGATGATGTTAATTCTTTATTAATAAATAGATTTAGAAAGGCTTAGCAAGACAGGATTAATGGATTTGATGGTCAGAAAGGACTGCTGTAATCTTCCAGTCTGACCTGCTGCAGAGCACAGGTCTGGATTCCCACAGCCCACCAATCCAGGCAGTTGCACAGGGGTTTATCTGTTAATCCACACCATGAAGTCTCTGAAAAGTCACTACATTCTGGTCCGAGGGCCAGTCCCCTGGTGAACACCACGCGCTCTTGTTCCCAGTTTCGTTCTGTCTGACTTCCCCTTACAGCCCCCGGGCTTGGTCAGCTGAAGCTCTTTAAATAGGATTCATTAAATATTGTGTTTCCAAAGATTAGCGACTCTCTTACTCATGACTGCTTGATTTTACAGTGTGAAAATAATAATGGCCTTTTTTATTAACTTAGTAACTCCCCAAACCATGTGCAATTAATTCGTGCCTGCAATGATTTCAAGTCTACATTTGGGTAACAAATGTAACAAAGCCCAAATGCTGAACGAAGGTACAAACCCAGCAAATCCAGAGAGAGCACCTCAGCTGTCCCTGCTCCTCCAAGGCTGCTGTAGTGTGCAGACGCTGAGCTGCTCAGTACTTAATAGTAAACCAGAGAGCCAGCACTAAAGTGCCAGTGTTTTTGAGGAACAAATGAGAAGGTGGATTACCAAGGCATGTCATATGTCTGCACTCAGCTCCGCACACTGCTTGTCTGAGATGTGGGTAGCTAAGGAATCTATGATGTCAAGGAGGAGGAGCTGACTGAGCGAGCGGAGATTTGGCAACTTGGAGACCTTCAAGGAAAACAGAACAGAAAAAACAGGAAGAAATTAAAACCCTCCCCAAATCACAGATCATGTATTACCCCTTTATCCCTGGCACTCCACAGCAAGTCAGGCTGGGCACAGACAACATGAGATCCCAGTTGTGGGGCTGGGCTGCAGGAAACAGACCACAAGGCTCCAGCTGGGGCTTAGAACCAAATTCAGACTGCTAGGAGTGGAGAGCAGCAGGAATCTGCCCCCAGAGCTGCCCCTGTATTGGTACTGACAGCCCCACTGCTAAGTGACACTAACTGAGCACTCTCCTAACAACACTGCTGGGCACCAGCACAGCCCGAGCTCTGAGATCTGTGTTCTTGCATTGAGAACGTGGCTCAGGGCCTGATCTCTGTGCTCCTGAGGAAAAACTCTTCTCAGCGTCCATGCTGGTTTCTGCTGGCATTCTTCCTGCAGTCAAAGCAGGTCACTGGAGCATTTGCCAACAAAAACCACCACATCAGATAGATGAGAATCTACAACAAACTTTATGCTTTTAGACTGTTCAGAAGCTCAACTGTTAGCAAAAAGGAGCTCTACACATTTCTTCCTTCTCCACAACCTCATGGTAAGGAGCCAGTAATGCCTCTGTTCAGAGGCACTAACACACAACCAGCCTCCAGGCAGACTGTGCATGAACACTCACCCACCCACCTTACCTGAACTGAGATTCGCACCTTGCTCTAGGGAGCTGCACTGGGATAAAGAATAAAGATGTCCTGAGCAACCTCTGAAAGCCAGGAAGGAAACGGCTGAGGATGCTTTCAGAAAGAGCTCAGGAGGTGCTTGTAGCAATATCCCCAGTCAAAGGGTCTGCCAGGACTGGGAAGGAGAGAGA
Source organism: Lichenostomus cassidix (assembly GCF_008360975.1). Taxonomy (NCBI): domain Eukaryota; kingdom Metazoa; phylum Chordata; class Aves; order Passeriformes; family Meliphagidae; genus Lichenostomus; species Lichenostomus cassidix. The sequence goes on from NC_139506.1 coordinate 946,060, forward strand.
CCCCCTTAGCACTGGTGGGATCCTGCTCCACCCCAGGCACGCACTGCCGAACAGATCAGGGTGTCACTACAAACACATCACAACAGCAGGTTTATTAGGGCTTTTGCACAACACTGACACACAAGAGCCTGAAAATACATTGCCCAAAGCAGTGAACCTCTGGGAAACAGCTCTTCAGTAATGGTCCTGCTGTGGGGAAAAACTCCTTAACAGTCCATATCCAGAGCAGCATTAAGTAACTGGAAGAACAGGAGATCCCACAAGCAGAGACCTGGCCTGCCTGAGCCCCGGTGACCCATGAGGCTTGTGCCCGAGAACAAATCCCCCTCAGAGCCTGTGGCTGGCCCAGGAGCAGAGCAGAGAGTGTCCGTGCCCAGCCACACTGAGTCACCCAGCCCAGGCCAAGAATCACACAGTGAGGCCTCTCAGGCCAATGAAAAACATTGCATAATTGAGATTTCTCCGTGCACATCTGCTTGACAGCCTTCCAGCCACGTTTTGATGAACACTGCTCTATCAGTCAATAGTTTAAATATAAAACATTTCCCCACATCCTGGTAAGGAAGTACAGCTGAGGAACGCCCTCCAGCTCCATCGCTGCCTCCCAGTGTTGCAATGTCCATTTTCCCCTGTACATTCTAGGGAGAATCACACCAACCTCCTCGTCCTCCTGTGGCCGCCACTGGAAGTGATACTGTGATATTTCAGCCCTCAGCGGCTGCAAGGCACTGACCCCAAGCCCAGGGATGTCCTGTACCCTGCAGTGGAACCATTCCCCACCCATGCTGAACTGGGCGACTCCACAGGACTCACAGGGCCAGAAGAAAAGATAGGATGAAGGCAGGGGCTGTAACCTTATGCTGCAGACTCTCCTCTGGGAGTGATTCCTGGATGCTGGCTCCACTCTCAATGCTTTTTATGCATTTTCAGTTATTTCTGAATGTAAAATGCGTCACGCTCTGGCAACTTTGGCATTTAATGAAGAGCCTGAACACCTTCCTGTCTCCTCTCCAGACACTAATGGGATGTAGCAGTGCTCTTCTTCCCCAGGAGGATTGTGAGTTTAAATATACAAAGGAGAGCAAGCTACTTGAATATTAACTAGGGAATTATTATCGGTATGTGTGTAGCATCCAGAAATCCCAATTCCTACGATTTATCTACCTATTTCAGCAATGCTAATGAGTTGAGCAATGAACTGATGACATGCTGGGGAACTCTAATGGAGGGATCACGTCTCACAGGAACAACTAAATGACAATATCCTTATTCTCTCAAGTGAGAACAGGAGTATCAGCACATCAGGCTCTTGACCCTTCCCGCCACTAATGCATAATCCCATCAAAACAGAACCACAGAATTGTCAAGACTGGAAAGGACCTCTAAGACCATGGAGTCCTTGAACATGGATATCACAGAGAGCCCAGCCAGGACATGGTAATTCGTTTTAGAGCACATGACAATATGATATGTATGACAGAGAATACTTCAAGGGAAATATGAGGAGCACACTGATAACTGCTAGTGAGGGAGAGATTTGTGCCCTCAATACACAACAAACTTACCCTGCCATACACACAGGAACCTAATGAGGACATGGCACAAAATTAACAGTTGGAACAACTGGAAATGGAAGCAACATTGGGTGACATCTGGCTTGGAAGGGCTTCACATTTCTAGATTAGCTTGTTCTAGTCTTTCATTTACTTTGGTGTGAGAAGTCTGCCTAGCAGTCCTGTCAGAGTGTCAGTGACATGCAGCCAGCTCTCAGCTGTCTCACACGAGGAAGAATTAAATTGATTCCTATATTAATGTGTCTTTAACCATGACAGTGACAGAGGACAGCAGCTCTCAAAAGCAGAAAAGATGCAACCAACCTTGGTGAACTGGTGGACAATGATGTGAAGGCAGTGCCTCTTCATGTCCAGGGCCTGGGTCTTGTCAGCTGCCTCTAAAATCTAGAGCAGGAGCAAAGATGTGATTTCTCTTCTGCACAGCTCAGATGCACCAACAGTCCTAACTCAGAGTGGGTAACTCCTCTTAGCTACGGAACATCTCCAGTTTGCATTACAAACTGAATATTTTCTCAACTATTCAAAAACAAGCTTTGGATTTAAAATGCATGGAGTCCTCAAGAACTAATCAGCAGGAACTGCTGCTGCTCGTGCTACAGAGGTTCAGGCTGCCTGTCTGGGAGCTAGCATTGGCACTGAGGGCCAATATATATACATTTTTATATATAAAATATATATTTTGTTAGCTCAAACTCCACTGCCAGATCCTGTCAGCATCACTGATAAAACAAGACTAATGTCTGTCACCTGCAGATCACCATTTGCCCTGGAACAAATGTCTGCCAAAAAGGGTTTATAGTTGAGTGTTGAGCACTTGGTCATCTTAAAAAGACTTTTAGAAACACAGTTCTGTGATGGGGGATGAGCTCACAAGGAGCCAGGTGAGCAGTACCTGTTGAACCCTGCAGCACAGGAACAGAAGTGACACAATACCAGGTAAGAAACAATGCTGCTGAAGGCTGGGTTCCCACAAACATCATCACACAGGGCTACTGCCACTGCAAGGGTTTGGCCAGTGAGACCTGTCTGTGTGTCGCAGTGAGCTGGCACTGGGGGTACCCACCTGACCAGACCCCTTGGCTTTCCTCTAAGTGACTAATTAAAGTGCCTGGGGACAATTACCTGGAGCACATTCTCCACTGTGACATTCATTTCCAGGTTCTGCTTGCAGTAGGCTTGGAGTCTGTTGTTGGAGAAGCCGTAGTAGTAAGGTGCTGCAAAGAGGTATCTGTTCATCCCATTGAGGAATAAACCAGAAAGCAAAGGTGAGAACGCTGATGGCAGACAAATCCATGTGAGGAGTGGAAGGGCAGAGCCTGGGGTGCCCCCCTGACAGACCATCCTCCCACTCTGTGCCAGGCAATCCAAAGCAAAAGGAAGATGACCTGCTGGACATCCACTCAGACAGATCCTTCAACTCCTTCAAATTTAAGGATACAGGGAGTCTTCAGGAGGCATGTTCACTTCTCCATAATAGATGTATCTAAGCATGGACTCAAACGCTTGCTTGCTGGGAACCATTTCACCTATAGAAATGTTCACTTGCCCATCTTCTGGCATGAAGGAACGGAACATGGCTTCAAAGTAACTGGAAAGGGAAATAAAACTGATATAACACATTCTGCAGACAGATGGTTTAACCCAGTATTGTTCAAAGGCTGCTATTCAGAACTGCAGCTTCCAAAGCAACAAATTCAGGTGACAACCTGGGCAAAAACACTGCTAATTTATTTTTTTCATATATATCTGCCAGTGAAAACTCCAAATATAATCCCCTAATTACCATCAAAACTACCTGAAATTCGTCTGTTTCTTGAAAATTAGGACACATGGTGCTTTGATTTTTTCTCTAATTTGCATAAGACCCAGTAGAGAGCTTAAAGCATTATGAATTTCCTTGGTATCTACAGGCTGCCAATCATCAGGGCTGTTTTAAGAGCTGTGAAATGCTTCTGGTAAAACACCAGGATAACTAATACTGAATATTGTTACTGGGTCTGGAAAAAAAATTGTGACAGTATTTGAAATAGTAATTTTATGTGAACACTTAATGTTTGGTGGAACATAAGGTGCAGGTCCACAGAACATAGAAGTGCAGGGCAAATCCACTTCACCCACGTCCTGAGGAGGGAAGACAGTCCCACCTTCAGCAGGTCCTCTGCATAAAGCATGGGAGCACTCTAGTCTCTGTCATGCACCATTTTTGTTATGTTTATTCATAGCCAGTCTTAAAAACCAGAAAGGGAGAAAGAAATTCAAGTTCTACATGATTCAATATGAATTGTTCACTGTCAGAAGGCTCCTTCTGACCTCAGTGGACATCTGTTGCTTTCCACTTCACTGAAACCACCTTATGTTTTCCACCCTTTTGCCCCTCCTGTGATTTTACAGATGCTTTGTCTTGCAGTGCAGCTTCTCACACACCCTCTGGAGAATCTCTGCAGTTTTAATTTCCTCCTATCTCTCCCTGCTGGGTATCAAATGGAAAAAAAAATTTAATCACTACTGCTTAAAGGCTTATTACACTCACTGAGCAAAGCTGCATCTTAACACTTCATGCAGATATAAGTTGTTCCTTGTCTTCTAAACCAAGGCAGCTGAGCACAGACTGCCCAGCACTGCACTGTCCTTTGCACACAGTGTTAGGAAGAGAGCTCACCTGGAGCGAGCTGCCAGGATGGCTTTGTGGGCTGGCCGTGGGTGCCCATCCAGGAGCAGGGTGATATCACAGAATTCAGTCCCAGCTCCTTCCAGGTAAGACTTCATGTCCTGAATTAAAGATGTTCCTGAAATTAAACATAATGAAATAAAGACATGCTGATCAGGTACTATCAAACTAATACACAGCCAAGCCTGAGCTCCAGTCCCTCTTTCCTTTGGGATTCTCAGTGTGAGTTTGAGGCAAATCCTTCCTCATAACCTTGGAGCAAAATGAGCTTCATCCTTCCCCACCACAGCTCATTCCCTAATGCCCATCCCAGAACCAAAGGTGTTAGGTCTGCTTTCTGCCACTGACAGCAAACTCTGGCCACGGCCACACTGACAGGTGCTCTCTACAGATATGAAAGCTGATTTTCCCCCTCCTTTTCACTATTTCCAACCACAAGGAATATAAAATATTGTGTCTTAATGAAAAATCTTTCCCAAACTAGCAACAAAAGGCTTCTTTTATCTGATATTTTAATCAACCTTTGTAAATACAGAACTGAGAAACAGAGCACATCCAAGTCTGCTCCAAACTCACTCATATTTTCAAATTTCATCTTTCAATTTTTAATATTTGGGTCTCTCACACCATTCCAGCTCTGGATACAGAACTGGCTGTGCCACCTTCCCAAACCTCTCTCTCTGGGACAAGTGCCAGCCAAAGCCTTTCTACTTGACCTTCCATGACTAGCTTCCTTCTCTTTCTCTCCAGTTCCCAATTATTTTTGTGCAGCATTCCACACCAACACTGCCAATGCCTCTGAACTTTGTAGCCTTCGAAAATTTCATTATATCATTCCTGGTGTTGTGTGTCAGGTTGTTAAAATGCTGAGTAAGACACTGTTGATGGGACACTGCTCTGATTCAAACTCACTGGGAAAAGAACTGTTGTGCTCTTTGTCAGTCCAGGAGAGAGCCTGAGCAGTTATCCCAACTGGGAACTGGTGGGCTGCAGAGGGTTGCTTCCCAGATTGCTTCCCAGGCTAAACAAACCATTAGCAATGCCAAACCAGCACAAGGAATTGCTCCATAAAGCAGGAAGGTTACCAATGTCGAGCGGCTGGTCAGAGTGTGTTCGGACAGGAGGCTGCTGCTTTCTCCGGACAATCTCCACAATGAGGGATGAAGAAAGATGCTCAAACTCCTTCATCATTATGACTTGATTAAAATGGGATTCCTTCACCACAAAGTTCAGGCAATGTTCCTTAAAAATACACCAATATTAATACAAAAGTTTATGGTTTATTGCTTGAAGTCATCTTACAGCATCCCATAAATGTTACATGCTGCACATGCCATCAGCCATCCTTTCCTTTGAATCTCCACATGGATCCTGCAGCTGGAATTATCAAACAGTGATATCCTTATCCTTCCTTAATGACCATTTAGGCTCCTACTTGAACAGGAAATTCAGGACAATTCTAAGCATCTAGAAAAACTTGACTAGAAATACTAATAAGGAAGAGATTAATTGTCTCCCATCGAGCTCTTACAAAGATTTCTAAAACAAGAATCTCAGGAGACACCAAAAACTTCACTGAGATAATGAAGATAGGTTGCTATCTCATAATAACTCTTAACATAATTAGATACCAAAAGTTAATTAAAAGGCTGAAGAGATCTTAACACTTGACACCCTCCATCATGGGTCCAAAGAGTTTGGAGGATTCCTTGTGTGGGATTTGCCTGAGCCTTTTCTGTAAACACAGCAAACAGTTCAACAGCTCTGGAAGGCTCTTGTGCGACAAACTTCTTACAAAAATCAGTGTGGTGAAAAGGTGACAAATGAACCAGACCTAATGCTAAACAGTTAGAGACAAAAAAAAGGGCACTTCATTTCTCAGTATGAACCAAGGCTTTCCTTCAGGATATTTTAATAAGCAATAAATGCAATCTATACCAGCTCACCATAAGGTGAGTACAAGTTCACCCAAAGAATCATTACTACTGTCTGTTTTCTGCCAGTTTATTTCACCTGGGATCCAAAGGTATCTGTCAGGATTCACCTGTGAAATGTTTTAAACGATGACTGGGATGCTGGAAAGAGCAGCTTTCTACAGAGGACCCACCCTTGAGGACTAATGAGCACATGGGCAGACAAGATGCCTGACTGGAGCCATGTGGAAGAGCTCCTGTTATCCCAGAGGTAGCCAGGGCAGGAGGGGGCACCAGATCCACCAACGCTTGAGCTTCTGGGCAGCTGATGGCATCATCCACCATCATCATGCACCATGCCATGCACCAAAGGCTGTGCCAGCATTTACATACTTGCTGCTGACTCTGCTGCTGTCCTCCCAGAAGCCTTTCCTCACCCAAACCCAGTGCACACACACACAGTGCCAGAGGAAGTGCTGGTGTATATTTCTTTCTCCAGCCTCACTTTGCTTGCAGCCACCAGCAATATGGTCACTGGTGTGCACAGGCTGAAAATCAGCAGCAGGCACTGCACGGTCCTGCTCTGGCTCTTGGACTGGGCAGAACCTTCTCTGCAGGCTCAGCAGGACTGGCTCCGGGCATTGTGCTGGGATCAGCACAGCCAGCACCTCTTGGGCTGCAGTTGGGCATCAACTCTACCCTGACTCTCACCAAACATCCGAAAGCTCCTCACCCACAACAGAGATAGAGAATCACTGGCACATTTTGTTTTTCAGAGCAAGGGCCTGACAGCAGAATTTAGTTTTTCCATCAGTCCAGGTGAAAGAACTTATCTGCAGTCTCAGTATGTACAACACAGCAAGACCAGGAAATGCACTGGTTCCATCTTGCTGCAGCAAGAGTGAACTGATGAAGAGCCAAAGTCACTCTGCCCTTGACATTCTACAAAGCAGATATGCAAAAATACTGAGCACTTATTGAAAAATGCCTACATAATATCACAAGCCACTGCAGGACAACCCATGCTAAATATACTCAAGCAACTGTAATTATAGGAATGATGAATTTGCAAAAGCCGATAGCTTTGGCAAAAAATCAATTACATAAATTTTATTCTTAAAAATTTCTTATCAGTTTTGTATGCAGAATGTGATTACCTTTAGCTGATCCAGCTGAAGTTTGTTAGCATTCTCACACACAATGAGCACATTCTGCAGATCCACGGATGCTTCAATATACTGAAGGCAGAGCTGTTCCAGCCGAGAGAGTTTGAAGTTTAAGGCCAGTTTGTACACATCCATAATGAGTAACACATCCTGCACATGACCTGAAATTGCAAGAGGGAAAACTGCTGGAGAGCTCACAGAACAAAGAGAGGAACCCTTCTAGAAGCGTTTCTTTTTATATCAATCAGAGCAATCAGATGGTAGAACAGGTAATGCATTTTTACGAAGAAAAAAAATCCATTCCTGGTTAGATGAAATTTGAATCAATTCTAGAAAAGGAGGTTCAAATTTGAAGCATGCAACAGCCACCCCAAAGGATTTCTTAGACAAAGATTTTGTGACAATTTGGATCACAATTTTTTTGAAACCCTCAAAAGAAAGTGAAGCCTCTAAAATCCCAGTCAAGTTTTGGAGCTTGCAGCCCAATGTCTCACAGTGCCCAGCTGCCAAGAGCCCTGCCAGAGCCATTGGGTTTTACACAGTATTAGCTCCCTGATTCTGGCAGACCCTTATGAAGGCACTCTGTGCTTCAGCCTGCACAGACCCACAGCTGGTCTAGGAGGGTTGAAGTGAGAGAGGGGCAGAGGAGACCCTTGTAGGCCACTGCAATGCGGCTACTGGGACACCAACTCAAAGAATAATTCCCCATGGCCTTTGCTTTCCTCACAAGAGATCTCTGCCCATCTGCTCTAACTACTTTTTAATAGAGAAAAGCCCTCTTGCATGTCACGTGCCTTCCCTGTGTCTAATTGGAAAATCCCATTTGATGAGCATGCCCAATTCCATTAGCTCAGCCTCTGGATAGCTCCCCAGGGTGCTGCTCTCTGAACTGAGAGGAGCAACTAGGAATACAAATGGGCAGGGTAGGGCCCATGGAGGATCCCAGCAGGAAGGGAAGTACCAGGGAGAACCTCTCATGGGCTTGCAGAAGAGAAGCAGGCTGCCTGGGAAGCCTGTAGCAATGGGAAGAGCTCAGGGGTCCAAGCCTTCTCTTGGCCTGAGCTTGTCCCGAGATGAGGGTGTTGAGGATCAGCAAACAGCTGGGAGCAGGACCTGGCAACACCAGCAGAATCGAGGGAGCAGTTCCCTCATCCCCATTCAGTGGGACCATTCTCACACAGGCCTCCTCACAGGAAAAGCCCTGGCAGAAATGTACACCACTTTTTTCTGAGAATTACATTTGCAGAGAGGAAAGATCTTGGAGTGAAGCTGAAGCACAGCTCAGTGCTAGGATAGCTGTATCTCACTGTGCCCCATGGCTGCAGCTTCCCCAGCCCCAGCAGCAGGAATTCCTCACTGCACCCACTCCTATCCAGCCCCACTCCCATGGCCCCACAGCCCTCACCACTCACGGCCAGGAGCTGAATTCCCAGTGTGGGAGCTGTGAGATCTCTGCCTTTTACTTCCCCACCCACAAGCATTTTGAACTCAGAGAACTTCAATGGATGCATCAAATGGATTTTTCCTTTTTTGAGGTAGTCCTTCAGACTGGATTTTTAAGAGGTGATAAATACCGGCTTGCACACCTTTCTATGTGGGCTCAGTTTAAAATGGATCAAACCAATATCAGAAAAAGGAAATAAGCCAAGCCGGGATAAGATACATGATCCTCCCAGGCAGGATGCTGTGATGTTCAAAATACCACAATATTTTTGTTTGTTTAGGGTTTTTTGCACCTTTTGGAAGGATCAAGAACTTGTTATTCCTTGATATTTGAAAAGAGTTAGGGGAAAAAAAAGGATGGTTAGTATGCTCTGATAAATACCTTTTTTTTTAATCTCAGGTGAGTAATTAAGTGCTCAGAACAGGACCGATCACTTGCAAATGCTTGATCCTGCTGTTTCAAAATGTATTTGCCCCCCTCCCCCCCCAGTGCCAGTGTTCCTTCACCCTGCTGCCCTACCTTTGCGGGGGTACTTTATTTTATCCGTGTACAGGAACTGCATGAGCACCTCAAAGGGTTGGGCCTCAGCCTCTCTGATAGGCACTTCCAGCAGTGGCTGCAGGCGGCACAGCTTGACATTCCCACCAATCCCATCCTTCTGGCATGTCGTGTGTCCCTCCTCCTCAATGTCTTGCTTTGATTTCTAATGAAACACAAACACCACCCAAACATGGCACAAGGCTGTGCCAGTTCACACAAGTTACCACCAAACCAGAGGCTCCTTCTCCTTACTCCACATTCTTCAGGACCCAAGATCTCTTTAACTTTAGGATTATCTTCAAGGTAACAAGCAATTCATCTATCTTAAGACTCAGTGCTCCATATCCTGGGACACACATGGATCAGAACACAAGTAAGCCCCTGGATACAGGTCAGAAGCAGGACTTCAGAGCATGGGAGGAATGAACTGCACTGAGCTCACACTTCTGCCTGCAGCAGGAACAGCCTCACTCTGTGGAGGAGGGACAGGTGGGAGCAGATTCCACAGACTGCCTTGCAAAGGCAAAGTTCAAACTGCTACACACAAGTATTTTGAAACACTCTGTTACTTCAAGTTTCACTTTGACTTTTGTGCTACCATCTCCCCAAAAGCCATTAAATGTTTGCTGCAGAAAAGCTGGAAGTAGTTAAATTAATAGACAATGATCAGAGGCACCAGACTTTCAGCCCTGGAAAAAGCAAAAAAATACAAAGGGTAAGGGAACAGAGGCAACTGAAACCCTTAGCACTGCCTTCCTTCCCTCTAATCTGTCTAATCTTGTGGGCCATCTTCATCACACAGCTCTTACCTCCTCACAGAGAAGGGTACACACACCTCTCTGGGGCATTCCACAAGATTAGACCTCAAACGAGAGCTTCCAAGAACCACACTGTCAAATCCAGATAACTGGATTAACTCTGGCTCCTCCATGTTACACTCCTGATACACACCCAGTAGCCTTCATTAATACTAATGATCCTCTTTATTTTACTTGCTCAAGAGCACCTTAGCATCAGATGCTGCTCCCATCCTCCAACTGTCTCAGCAGATATTACTTTTCTCCTGACAACCTTATTTCCAAACCTGGGCAGAATAAGCCTTACCTTGCCACAAGGTTACTTTTCCAAAATACTCACCTGTTTCACCCTCTCCCTGGCCTGCATGATTTTCTTTTTCAGCCACTTGCAGCGAGCAGTGATGATTGCAGTGTGCCCTCGGACTCGCTCCTCCTTCTGCCAAAGGCAAAGGTAGAAAACATATGCAACTTTTATCCCCAAATCACATGGTGGTGGCAGATGGCAGAAGTCACAGAAACGTGGGCTGAACCTCAGGTTACAACCCATTTCAAGTTAGAGTCAAAGGCAGCCTTGCATCTGCTCTGCACATACAGATGAAATTCAAAATCTTTTCCCCAAAGGCTCATGGCAAACACCATTTGGGAAAGAGATTGTGTGACATTCATTGAATGAAAGTTGCTGTGTCATATATATTGCTTTTTATTCTTGCATCTGATTTTTAGTTTAATATACCCTTTTCAAAATAACAGCATGGTTTTTGCTATTGTTTGTCATAATTTATTTCATCTGTTGTTGAGGATCTGTTCTCTGAGCTTTGCAAAGCTTTTTCTAATTTTTTCTTTTTGCAAAAGGAATGCAGGTAAATTCAAATTTCTCACATTTATCTTCAAAAAACCTGTTATCTGTTAAATCTTTTAACTGTTTTCATTACTAGAGAATCATTCCCCTATGCTGCTTTTTCTCATTCTCTTTTGTTTCAGTAATTAAAATTGGCTCTTGAAATGATAATGGGTTTGCAAACCACTGACTTGCCTTCCCAGGAGGCAACTGGGACCTGGGAGTACAGAGGTCATTGGTATATTTTCATACTGCAACTCTATATAATGTACTTTGATAAATTCAAGTTGAGTCAGTGATGCACAGATCTTCTCAGTTTAAAAGTTTCTTCTCCTTTGCAGCTTTAAAAATTTATATGGATTAGTGAAATTTACTAAGCCAAGCATACAGTTCACCAGTTATTCATTCCCAGGGTTTCTGGCACAACCATTGCACAATTTGCTTTTTCCCAGCAAACACACCACACACACAGTAACACCCCCATTGGCACCTCTCCAATGAATTCTACTCACCTCTCCCAAAACAAACTCCAAGTCACTGAACTGCCTGTTTTCCCACAGTCTTCCATAGTCTTCATGGAGAGTGCATTTAGGGTAACAAGAAAACTAAAAAAATAAAACCCCATAGAAGACAGAATTAATTTCAGTGGCTACATAAACTTCAAATCTCAAATCACTCTGGAGCAGAGCAGCCTGAGGTCAGATCTCCTCAGGGTCTTCAGCTTCTTCACAAGGGACAGTGGAGGGACAGCTCTGATCTCTGCTCTCTGTGACAGTGACAGGACCCAGGGAAGGACTGGAGCTGTGTCAGGGGAGGGTTAGGCTGACAGGGAAAGGGTTCTTCCCCCAGAGGGTGCTGGGCACTGAACAGGCTCCCCAGGGAATGGTCATGGCCCCAAGGCTGCCAGAGCTCTAGGAGTGTTTAGGCAATGCCCTCAGGCACAGGGTAGGATTGCTGGGGTGTCCTGTGCAGGGCCAGGAATTGAGCTTGATGATCCTTGTGGGATCTCTTCCAGCTCAGGATATTCCTGGATACTATGATTCTATAACCTAAAGTGCTGAGGTTACATCTACTATCACTGGATTTTCTTATTAACTCAGCTTCAGTGTAGTACTTGAAGCAGAATGTAATAAGCAAACCAAACACATGCAAGGGCTTCCTCCATGGTGAGGGTAAAGACAGATAACACAGAGTAACAGAGAAGAATTGTGTCTCATCACAATTTCCAGATATGAGGATTTGGAGGCTGGGAGTCTCACCTGCTCTCAGGATTTTCTGAGGGTGCCATGCAATAAAAATAAACTTGAGTGTATGTGGGATTTAATCTGGTGTGAGTGTCCTGGATTTAAAATTTTCAATTCCCATAGTTCTGTGCGATGGGAGTGGGAGAGCTGCATGGAGATAAAACCTCAATACAAAATGCTCTGCCCCAGAGCCCTGAACAGGACAGCACATGGAGAGGAACAGTCAATTTTAATGAAATAACATGGCAAATCCCATCTGCTACACTTTCCAATTATTTGTCAAAGTTGTGATGATCTCTGTAGGACTTCAGAAGGCACTGGAGGGCTTGACCTTACCAAAATGTCTGTCCAAATAACATTTCTCAAAAGATTTTAAAGACACACATTGACATTTGAAAGATGAATCTGAAGTACAGAGGCTGCCTGTGAGAAGGCCACGTAGTAAAAGCCATGGAGCTAAAGTCATGGAGCTCACAGTGAGACAAACCAGACACTCCACAGCCAAAGCCAGATCCAGGATTCACGTAAAATTGGTGTGGAAGTGAGTATGTTTATCAGCAAATTACCTGGAACCTGTACATCTCTCCACTTCTGATGTTATTGTCCACTGTGCCACCAAAGATGTACATAGCATCCGAGATAACTGCTGCTGCATGGAAGAGTCTCCCACTGGGTAACTGGGGAAAGAAAGGGAATAAACAAATAAAAAGGAGAAAAAGGCAAGGGAATAAAAGCCTATTCTTCTGCCAAGAAAAAGGATCTGCTATTAAGAGATCAACAGTGAGAAGGGTAAATCACAGAATCACAGAATATTTGAGTTAGAAGGAACCCATGGAGATTATCATAGAGTCCAACTGTTAAGGGACTGACCTGTACGGGGATCGAACCTGCAGTCTTGGTGTGACAAACACCCTGCTCTGAGCAAACTGATGGAACCTGAGATGTCACACACACACTCTTCCATCCTGAGACTGACATGTACTGTATCAGGATTGTTTCCAATCGTGTCTAGAACATATTGTCTTCACATTTTAAGAACACCCAATTCACTGCACCTTCTAATCAGAATGGTACCTACACAAGTCTAGATATCATGGCAGTTACACAATGTATCATTTACAAAATTAAACTCAACGTCATTTTTCACATGAAACCACACACACACACTTCTAGAAATAAGTAGACTCTGCAAATGTGATCACTGTGCAAACTCAGCTCATTCCAAATGCTGTCAGGAACTTGAAAGGTAAATGATCATCTACCTCAGCAGGACTGAGCCCGAGGCCTGTGAGCCTCTGCCTCCCCCACAGCTTGAAGGGCTGAACCATCTGGCTAAGGCCCCAGGAATGCCCAGTGCCAAACAGGAGCCCAAGGCTGGAGCTGTTGGCAGAGCTGGCACCTCAGAGCCACAGCTCCTGTCTCCATCCTGCCAGCTCCGCAGAAAGTAAAGCCCCCCACACTGCAGCTATTTATAGGGCTGAGGGATCACACCATCCGTGCAACACACCCCACCTCAGAGCCGCAGCCTCAGCTGATTTTTGAAAAGGGAAGAGTCACTGCAAGCCAAAGGTACCGTGACCCTCCTGCAGAGGACAGACCACAGCATTTTTACTCGTTTCTTCTGAGGCCACACAAAGGTGTGTGAACACATCGGCACATCTCTCTGAGAGCTCACAGAAAGGCTACAAGTGGTGAGAGAAACTTCTTTATTTCCCCCTAGTTTGATCAGGCTTGTTTTGTCTTCCAGGCAGTAAATCTCATTAAATCTTTGCCTACAAAATAAAAAGCCTGCTGGTATAAGAAATCTTTGCTTCTTGAACTTATTTACAGACACCACTCAAGTAAACTCAGACATGAAACAAGATTATGTTTATCTGGAGAGGCAGATTTTCCAGGAAACCATGCTGACTGGCAGTTCCCATTCCCACCAACTCACCCTCTCACCACAGCATCACACAACAGCCTCATTTAGCCTGTTACTCACCACACTTTCCATGACTTGTTCTTTTCCTCAAACTACGGCTTTTAAGGAGACAATCCTCCAGTCAGTAATTAGGACCTGGGTGTTTTTCTCAGATGTACAAACCACAGATTTGCTCACCTTAAAAGGCACATTTGCCTGTGCCAGCTTAACAAACCCTCTGGATTCCTCTGGCTATACAAGATGCCTTCTGTATCCAGCATGTTTCATGGATACTTTATCAAGGAAACTTCAGTTGGTTCTAATAAACACTGTGATAGGTTATGGAATAACACTGATCTGTTAGAACATTTCTGCCTGGACCCTGTTCCATACCTCTCCAAAGGAGGATGAGATTACTGTCAAATATAATCTACTTTCTATGGCCTCTGCTCATTCTTAGCACTGATCTCATTAACTAAATAAGATGTACTGATTGAAATAATCAACCATATTATAATGGGTTAAAAATACATCTGTCACCTTCATCAACTGGCGCTCCAACCTCATCCCAAAGTATGAAGTTTGCTTGCCAAGACTCATTCCCACATAGCTAGGCAGGCTGGTATTAGCTGTACTATAACATCTTTCTCACAACTAACTGCAACCAAAACCAAACAAAAAGAACAATTCTAGCAGAGCTTAAATGCAGCTCACCTGCTTTAGACTTATTCAGGTAATTTTCCACCTTTTTTTTTTTAATAAATAATACTTTAGCTTTGCTTTTAATTAAAATAATTCTCAAAATTCTCTACTATTTAGTTTTTAAAAGCTGCCATTGAATTTAACAATCACTTTCTTTTCAATTAAAAAGCATTACAGCTTTGAAACAACTGGTGCCAGAAAGCAAACATGAACCACCTGAATATTTAACCAAGTAAGATGTACTTTCCAGTCACATCATATTCAACTCCAACAATCTCTATGGAATGCTGTAACGATGATTTTTCATTTGTAATGGTTGGTACTGGCCAAGGAACCAGAGCTCTGCACTTATTAATAACTTAAGCAATCAAACAACTTTACTTTCTAAATACACAGACCACATGTTTAAAGAGAGAAATGTAAAACATGGAATGACAGCATGGAACAAAGAAGGCTATGTCCAGTTCATCAAAACATTGTGCAGCTGAAAGTTTCAGGGTGTTTGTTTTACTGAATCAGAACAGCAGAATTCAGGCCAGCACAACCCCCCACATGGAGATGACAATGCTGCAAGGGGTGACATTCTGGTGCCATCCGCATGGGGAACAGTGCTTGGCTCTCCCAGGACTGAGGATTTGGCCACAGGAACTTTGTTCCAGTGCAAGCAAGGAGAGCTGGGTCCTCAAGAAAATATTCAGGGGGAAAAGAACGTTAATAAACATCAGGAGCACAAACAGTTGAAGAGACATGCGGGTCCCCACGCTCCTCATCCACCAGCACCAGGCACCCAGAACCTGCTGAAAGTTGAAGTTTTCACTGGAAGACCTCCCAAGCTGCCAAATCCAGCTGCTGAATACACTCAGCCCAGGTAGAGTTTATAAGAAACATCTACAAAACAGCACTTACTTTACTAGCCAGGATGGTCAGAAAGGATGAGAGGAAATGGCCTCAAACTGCAGCAGAGGAGGTCTAGGTTTGATATTAGGAAACATAATCTCATAAAGAGGGTTGTAAGCATTGGCACAAGCTGCTCAGGCAGTGACAGAGCCACCATCCCTGGAAGTGTTCAAAAGGTGCATGGTACTTGAGGCTACAGGTTAGTGGTGAATGTGGCAGTGCTGGATGGATGGTTGGACTTGATGCTCTTGAAGGTCTTTTCCAGCCCTAATGGTTCTGTAATTCTATGATTCTAATTTCATCTGCTGGCACAACTCCAGATGGTCCTGTGTGAATCCAAAGGGATTTGTGTTTCTCATTCCCAGTGCATACAGGGATGCTAAAAATCACAGACTAAAAGGCACTGCCAATCTGAATGTATTTGTCAGCTCTAGATCCTGTACTTATCTCTCCATCAATGTGATCTCCTTATTTTATTAACAGTGCCTGACAAGAGAAATTCTGGATTCAATCCTGACACCTCCAATGATGGGGGCTGGCACCCCTCTCTGAGCTACATCACCCTGTTTCATCTGTTGGAGTGGTTTCTCTATTTAAGGTTAATGAGATTTGCATCTGAGGATCTTTACAAGCTGGAATCTTTGCTTTCAAAAGCAGATCTCATCAGTCACCTTTGCTTCCCTTTCAGTACACCCTTCCACACTTCTGGCATGACTCAAGCCATCATTTTCAAAATAAAAATATTTCACAAGCCTTTTTCCCCTCTCATTTCTTGTGCTCAGACTCACACCATAGTCTGTCTAGACAGCACAAATGGAGTTTGTCCTGTGCTACTCATCAGGATTCTGATTTGACTCCCAAAGCTGTGCATTAGAGTTGCCTCTCCCTGTGCCACAGCACCTAGCAATTATCCAAATAGGTGAGATTACAGTCTGAAGCATCAGCTCTGGCCCGGAGCACATATACTTTAAAATAAACTCAGTAATACATGTGCAAACCCCTACATAAACTTATTGATTTAAATTTTGACCTCACCAGGAACACATTCATCTTTGCTTGAAGTCCTTAATAAATTAAGTTGAAGCAATGTAAAGTAAAATTGAATAGTTAAAAAAGTAAAATGAATCATTTCCACTCAGGGGTCAATACTAGTCTGTTCTATGCAATTTAGAACTTGCACATGCAGAGCCAAGGCTTAAATGGTTCTTGGATTACAATTTAAGTTAAATAGCTCATGATATATTGCAAGGGGAAAAAGAGAGGAGCAGAGAAGACATGGCATATATGAAGGTGGAATTTCTCTCTCTCTCTCTCCTATAATAAGTTTAATTTCCATTTTTGAAGTCTTTTTCACTTCCAAGTGTTTATTTACCTCTGAGTCTGCTGTAGGTTCGTGTTTAACTGTTGTTATGATGAAATCTAAACCAAATACACCCCAAGATTTTTTTAAACTCTGTTCTCCCAAGGGCACAGAGGGAGCTTCCTCTGGGGGAGATACTCTCTCAGCCACTGCTGAGGACACCTGGTTATAAGGTTTAAAAACCAAAATGTGTAAAAGTATAGATGGGAGTCACGACATACTGGACATAGAGCAGGAGTCCCCTGCAGCCGAAGCTCCAGAAGATCGTCCCTGTTAATCCAGAACATTCAGGGTCAGTCCAGAGAAAGCTCCGTGGTCTTTAGAGCCCATCACTGTGAATTAACCATTTAACAAATTAGTTGCATAGTTTTGTCATGGTTTGTGCAATGACAGAGGCACACAGCAATGAAATCTTTCACACTAATTGCTTTTTGTCTGCCCTCTTTGTCCCAATGGCTCTTCAAAAATCACAGAATCTGAGACTGGTTCAGGTTTGGATGAACCTTAAAGATCATGCTGTTACACCCTCTGCCATGGGCAGGAGCACCTTCCACTAGATCAGGTTGCTCCAAGCCCCATCCAGCCTGACCTTGGACTCTTCCAGGGATGAGGATGAGAAGCTGAGGGGTTTGCTCACTGCAAGCAGGCAAAACACAGATTACAAGCTAAGATGGTGAAGAGGAAATATCCATCAGCTATTCCCAAGTCTGAGACAGCCTTCCCACATTTTGTCTTGATGAAAAAACAGGGCAGATGGATCACCCCAAAGTGACAACCTGTGCTTTATGTCAAAGCTGACTGATACACTGGAAGAGGATGAAGTAAAGCCCTTTCTCAGCTGGTGGGTTGGCAGCACACACAGAGCCCAGCTCCTCTGTACCGCCAGCAGAACTGGGTCAGGGACAAAAATGTAACTTCCTTGTAGTGAGATTCACTCTCTTGGCTGTGAGGAATGCATTAGCTACACTGTTATTGCAGGCTGTGACTAACTTGTGCTGTTGCAGTGCTTATCTTCTCTCTCTGACTCCTTTTTCAAAACATTTTAATGTTTCAGTGCTTTTGTGATAGAAATTTCAACATTATGGGCAATACTAGGACATTGCTAAAATCAAATCCTCTGCAATTGTTTCAAGGTTCTCCTTTCTCACTCAGCTCCTCAGAACCCTTCTTATATTTCCAGAATAGATGAATAACTGTGTAAATGTTAATTTTCCTCACACTCAGCTGTGAATGAGCAGGTATTATGGACAGCAATTGTTGCACCGAACTCAAAAGACAGTAACGATAGGCTCAGATTTCTTTCACAATTCAGGAACGTCAATGAGACTCCCTGTCCTTCAGTACCATTCAAAGCTCAAAGCCAAATCGAAATTAAAAAACCTAAAGCCATCAACAAACCAACCTGGTGAACCAACATAAACCACCTATTTTTTTCTTAAACTGGAAGAAAACCATAAGCCACGAGTCCAAATGAGCTGTCACTACTGGGAGCTGTTGATACCCGAGATGTTTCCACATTGTTATACCAGGCAACAGCATCAAACTCAAACAGATGGACAGACAGAGCTTTGGATAGTCTTTAAGTTCAAGGAGGTTTATGGATTTAAAATGTTTTCCCACGCTGGGTGCAGACAATCTCTGCTTTCAGACAAAATTGGAACAGACACATGTTAGAGTGAACTTCAAGATATGCAGCTCTGCAAATGAAGAGAAGCAGGCAAATGCTGAAGGATTTTACTGAGCCTTTCCATAGGCTGTCCTTCCTTTCAGATTATGGCAATGGACTCATCCAGTTTATTGCTGCAGGTAACTAAGAGTAAATACAGGGAGGGGAGGGGAAGGGAGGGGAGGGGAGGGCAGGGGAGGGGAGGGCAGGGGAGGGGAAGGCAGGACAGGACAGGACAGGACAGGAGGCACCTTCCTCCAGGTGTGCAGGGAAGTCAGAGTTGCTCTTCAGAGAGGTGCCCAGTGGGAATAGAGGAGCCAACAGACTCAAGCCAGCATGGGAAATTCTTTCCTAGGGTGACAGAAAAATGTCTTTGCTCACGATAATGGACAAACACTAGATGGAAGCCAGGAGAAGCTGCTGGATCTCTAATCCTAGAGATATAGAGGAATGGAATGGAATGGAATGGAATGGAATGGAATGGAATGGAATGGACAATGCCCTGAGCAGCCTGCCCCAACCAGACTTGCTCTGAGCACGTGGCTGGATCCAAAACCTCTGGAAGTCATTCCAACCCACCTGCTTTTGTGATTCTAAGACTTCTTCCTGTTCTTTAACACATTTCAGGGCTGGGAGGTCAGCTGGCTCTTGTTAGGATGGAAATTTAATTTACATCTAAGATGGAAACTTAGATTTTACTTTTCCTCTCTGATGGTAGACAAGAAAACAGGGAATAAAAGCTCTAATACAGACACACAGGACCTCTTCAAAGGTTATGTCCATTCCTTTACCCCAGACAGGGACAACAATACCTATTTTGTTCCCAGGAGAACAAAATTCAGCCTGTTCTTACAGACTTCCACTAGAAGAGACTTCTAAAAACATCTCATGAAATCTTCAACACCACACTAATGTTAGAAAGCCAGAAATATTTCATCTGTAATGTATTTATTGGGATTGCCATTACTACACTGTCACCATAAATGGATCTAGTGCAGCTTAAAAACAGTGCAAAGCAGAGGATCACCTCTGTAAGCACCACTTCCTCACATGGAGCTGTTAATACAGAAAGGGTCTGTCATGGACTGGGGCAGAGGATGGAAAGCTGAAGACCATGATGCAGAAACCTACAGCTCAGCATAAATCACAGAATCACCAGATGGTTTGGATGGGAAGGGACCTTAGAGCTCACGTTTTTCCAACGTCTGCCATGGGCAGGGACATCTTCCACTATCCCAGGCTGCTCCAAGGCCTGTCCAGCCTGGCCTTGGACACTTCCAGGGATCCAGAGGCAGCCACAGCTCCTCAGGGCACCCTGTGCCAGGGCCTCCCCATCCTCCCAGGGAACAATTCCTTCCCAACATCCTATCTAACCCTGCCCTCTGGAAGTGGGAAGCCTTTTCACCTTGTCCTGTCACTCCAGATCCTTTTCTCAGTCCCTCTCCAGCTCTCTTGGAGCTCCTTTAGGCACTGGAAGGGTCTCTAAGGTCTGCCTGGAGCCTCCTCTTCTCCAGGCTGGACATCCCCAGCTCTCCCAGCCTGGCTCTAGAGCAGAGGGGCTCCAGCCATTGGAGCATCTCCGTGGCCTCCTCTGGACTCTCTCCAGCAGCTCCACATCCTTCCTGTGCTGGAACCCCAGGGCTGGAGGCAGCTCTGCAGGAGGGGTCTCACCTGAGTGGGGCAGAATCTCCCCCTCCCCTGCTGCCCATGCTGAGGGATCTGCTCAGCACATGGAGGGTTTCTGGGTTAAATCACCACATGCAGAAGCAAAGTCATAATAACAAGAGCTTGTTGCAGTATCAGCTCTGGTTATGGTAACTGACAGGGAACACTTAACAGAGACATTGTTTGCAATTGTGCTCTACAGTGAGGACGGGATTTTTTCACCTGGCATTCAGTGGAGAACACAGAATGGAAACAGGAAGGTTAATTCATTAACAATGACATCCAAACACGTGCTGGTAGAACTGCAGAGGTCAGGGTATGAGGCTGTCTGTAATTTATTTACAGCTGTAATAATAGCAAATGTTATTTCCTTTAAAATTGT
Source organism: Lichenostomus cassidix (assembly GCF_008360975.1). Classification (NCBI taxonomy): domain Eukaryota; kingdom Metazoa; phylum Chordata; class Aves; order Passeriformes; family Meliphagidae; genus Lichenostomus; species Lichenostomus cassidix. The sequence continues at coordinate 966,819 of NC_139506.1, forward strand.
TTTAGTATAAAGCAGTCGCAAATTTAAAGAGCAATGTTAATGTATAATTCATCAGAGAGGATGAGGCAGTTTGAAGAGCAAACCAAACTCAGCCAAATCCAATGAATGTGTCACAAAAGATCATATATTGAAATCTGACAACAGCTGACAGAAATCCAGTAACCAACCATTTGCTTCTCTTTCGGCATTCAAAAATCCAATAACCATAACAGCACTTATGGGATCTTAATTTGACTTCCTGAACAAACCAACCTACCAGACTTCAGTGAAGAGGTACTGAAATTGAGACTTTCTTTGACGAAAACTTTCTTTTTAGAAAAGAACAAATCCTGGTTTAAATGTAATGAAGACTTTACAAAAAACACTCTGCTAAAATGTTCCAATAAATAATTACCCTCGTTCTTTACAATTTGTAAACATTTGCTTGCTTTTCTTTTTCAGTCTGGATATTTCCAGTTTCAACTTGAAGAGACGGGATCTTGTTTTATCTTTCACTAATAGATTAAAAACCCTCTGTTCCCCAGGTAAGCCAGGGAAGATTTAACTTCCTACACCTAGAAGAGACTTCACAGCTGGTCATGGGGCTTCTTATCTTCAACCATTCTTCTCTGAACAGCCTCCTTGATTTGTGAAAACAACATGGGGAGATGTTATACTGGAAGATCTATCTAATAAACACAAGGATCATGTATTTATGTTACTTAATGACAATACAGTGTGTCAGCTTCTAGAAACCAGAGTATCACAGCATTTCCAGCCATTTCACACCACCAGGAACTCTCTCAGCTCCCCATGAGAATTGGGAATTTAAGTCATTGTTTCCAGGGATGCTGTAAGGGAAACCATGAAGCCCAGACCACACACCCTGGTCATAAATGTATGCTACAGCCAAACTGAAACACTGACCATTTGTGCCCACCTTAAGAAGAAATCTAAATCCCTGAGTGGACTGCTGTTGTAATCAGCAACTGGCAAAACTCTGGACAATTAGTAAATATTTGGGGTAAACTGTGATTTTCTGTTGTCTTTCCAGGTTGTTGACAAAAGTCTATACAGAGTAACTGCTCCTCATTCAAAAAGCATATTTCAAATCTTTCCATTACTCAATTTTATACCACTTCAGTGTGGGCCATGTTAAATCTGTGTCATTCCAATTCCTTACTAGTGAGTGAGTTACAGAAATATTCCTTCTGCCTATCATCCACACAATTTGCATTTTGCTTTCTCTGGGAGAATACTGTAAAAGGATGTAATAAACACCCCTCAGAAAGGATATGAACATAGAACTGACAGTCAGAAATGGAGCTGTGCAACAGTGTTAGCTACAGTTACTCCGATACCCAGATTCTTATAAATACAAACATTTTCAAGATGTCTCTCTCTAGCTCACTGAGCACAGACCTGCAAAGGGCACTGGTATGAAGTGCCTACATTTTTAAAAAAGTTTTTTTAGAAAGGATGCAAGCATGAACACTACATATTATTTATAAACATCAAAAGTATCAGTCTTCACTTTGGATTGTGAAATGATCAGTTTTATCTCTCCCAGCAGAACACGATACCTTGACAACTACCCTGCTGACCTGTGAAGCAGCTCTTGTTAGGGGGCTCACTGCAGGAATTCAGGGCATTGTGTACACAGTAACGTTTCTCTTGCCTGAAGATACCTCCAGGGGTGTAACTGATCTCTGCACAGGGAGAGTGGGACAGACTCATCCACAGGATGACTAAATCCGTTTAATCTTCCTCAGCTGCCCACAAACCACGTCACTGTAATCCATCTGAAAACCTCCAAAACTGAGCCTCCAAGTAAGCCCAAGAAGGTTACCAGCACATTAACCTCCCTTTTGGCTTATTAAAAGAAAAATTAGGAGCTCTGAAAATTAGAAATTTTTATTGCTCTTGACTTTGAAAGGCCTAATTGTGAGACTGAAATGTTTCCCAGAAGTTTTAGAGATTTTCCTCATAACTCGAAGGGAGATGGATGACTCGCCGGTCTCTGTAGCCACAGAGATGATGGGAGCTGTAAGGAGAATTTTCTTTCTCCTGACATAACACCCTGCCTCTATGAGGCAGTGGCTGCTCCAAATATCACCTTGGATTCTGTGGGTCTGTGTCCACAACTGGCTGTGCTCCCTGTCAGACCTGCAGCTCCTGTCATTCCGTGCAGAACACTCCTCTCTGCAGCACAAGCCATGACTGCCGCATGCTCATGTGTATCTGTCAACTGTGCAACATGGGGCAGGTTTCCTCTTACTGCCTGTGGATTTCTTATGCTGCTCCAAACTGCTTCAGAAGGTAAAGGATATTTTGAATTCAATAGAAAAACTCGAGGCAAACAAAAATTTTATTTCTTGTTTTTGAAATCCTCCAGTAGCTCTGTATAAAGAAAATCCATCACCCCAGGAAGATTTGGCAGTGTTATGCAGGGAGGCAAGGACTCAGACAAGACATTCCTGTGGCTGCCTTAGAAAAGTAGAACCCCCAGTTGTGAAGATCATCTAACAGTGAAGATGGGGAATAGCTGTGTGCTCTGTACAATATATATGTACATGTATTATACATAGGTCTGAGGAGCTACAGACTGCAATTGTGTACCTTAAGCAAGGATGTCTTGCTATGCCTTTTGGAGACATCCTAAGATATAAAATGGCAGCTCCTGGTTTATTTTTGAAGTACTGACCTGCTCCATCTCAGTTTGCTCCCTTCTACTCATTAAGCCATTTCCCATCCTCTATCCTACAGCGAGGCACTACCAAGAATTCTGTGTACCCTGGGCAAAGAACTAAAACAGGTCCTTGCCAGACCTGTTCCCAGCTTTGCTCTACCTGGGAACAGGTAAAAAATGCCAGACTGTCTCAGGGCACCTGCAGCACCTGACACATGACTGCTGTCTGCTCAAGAAGTGCCTCTAGGACCTTCCTGAAACTCACCCCATTTTGCTGTGATTAATGCCCAAATTGTGCCACCTTTCCCAGGTAACTGCCTCAAGATTCTTCAGCCTTGTGTGACTTGTCACCTTTCATGCTGCCCATAACTGGGTAACAGAGGATACGCAGCTTCCACCTGACAGCCTATTCCTGCTGCTGGCATGAATAGGTCTGAAAAGTCCACATCACTCCCTGGTCACCCTGAAAAGCTCCTCAGGGCTAGCTAAGTTCAGAGAACAGGACTGGAATGGCAGTAATCACTCTCCTTCAGCATAAGAAATCTCTTCCGTAATCTCTTTTGCAAAGCACTGTAAAAATCACCACTGAATTAATAGCTCAGTCAGCACCAAACCTTCTTATTTTGGACTCCAGAGGCTTTTCCCATTTCATGCTAAACGTCCAAAAGAAGAAAGAATTAAGGATATGCATCACATGACCATAAGTAAGAAAGTAACCCTGCTATAGTGCAGTTTAGTGAAGTTGTAATGCAGCATTTCTAAGATTGTATCACATAATACAGTCCAAGCAGAATGTAAACTCTACAATCCATCAATTGGAAAGAAAACAAAAACAACTCTAAAAGTCAAGGTAGGTCATTCTGCTGCACAATAACAGAGGTCACTATCACTTCACACACAGCAAAAACCCTCAAGTACTGAGATGTGGGAGTTTGGGTGGAAGCTGACAGAAGGTTGCAAGTATCGAGATTTTTAGATATCAGTTAATGGGAGACAGTTTATGGGAAGTTAAGCTAAACCACCCCTGGCAGGGGCAGGAGACTGATTGAGGCAAAACTGTGTGATAGTTGATTAGCAGGGGTGGTTGGGAATGATGAAGGCTATCATCTCTGACATTAAGACCAAGTTCTTGTAACGGCTAAAGTTATACTTTGTCACAGTATAAAACCATGATGTTTCTGTTCAATAAATGGAACTTTGCATGAACCAGGCTGAGTCCCCAAGTACAACGCTGACACTGAGACAGCACTCCACTTACCGACTTCTATTTTGTTTCAAAGTAACATGAAAAATTTTGTTCACAAAGATGGATAAGAAAGGAAAATCCAAGTTCAGACTGTCCAAGGAACAGGATGGTATTAGAGATTCATTGTTACCTTTAGAAGTCTTTGCCAAAAGCTCATAGAAACTTTAGGAAAATGATTCTGTGAAATTAGCCAGTCATGACTCCAGAAGACACAAAATAATTTAAAACTTACTTAAAACATCAAAAGTTTTTCAGGTTTTGCAGTAATCAGTCTTTTAGGAAAAATTCCTACCACATGTTTGAACAGCACTTCAGTTTCACCTCCCATTTCTACCAAATCAGTCTCTAGAAGCTGTACCAGAGAAAGAAACAAATACAAAATACAATGCAAGCAATTAACAGACCTCTGTCTGGGGTTACAGATAGATGAAGAAACCCGAAGTGAAATTTAGCAGGGGATAACTTAGGGAATAATGCTGCCAGGAGCAGTTCTACTCCTGGAAGCAATAAGCAATCATGTCCCAAAGAACCAATGCCTGCTGAAGCCTCACGCATCAAATGGTAATACTGGCAGGAACAGAAGAGGATCTACAGTTCTGAAGGCAACTGTGGCTTTAGAAAGTTGAAGAAGCAGCTTTATTAATTTCGTAAGACAATAAATCAGCTTTGTAAAGCATTAAATAGGCTAGTGTGAAATACTTTGGTCAAATAACAGCTCCCAACAAGGCCCATGTGCATGGTTAATTATGAGCAGTGTGTGCTGGGACTCTCCTGCTCATCTAACGCTGTGATGTGTCTCTGCAAACACAACAGCACAGCACTTAGGGGGTGAGCCCTGTCACACCTGTGCTGGCTAAATCAGTAACTCTGCACCTGATCCCAATTCTTGCAACACTCAGCTCTCTGATGTGTAACCTCAGGCTGTGCAGTTCTGTGCACAGAGCAGCTCACACCCTAAACCTACTGCGACATCAGCTGCACAAGCCACCTTAACGTGGCTTAAGGTAAAATCCATTCACATTAACAAACACAGTGAGTGCTGCTGTTCCAAAGCCAGGAACCACACACATTGGTATGGGCTCCAGGGAACAACTGCTTGTGCATTCGGGGATGAAATCATCCTCGCTTAGTGAAACGTGACCTGAAATGTGCACTGAAACCAGGAGAGCCCTCAGCACTTCCACCTGGAATACCAGTTGATCCCAGACAGGATGTGTGAGTGTGTCATGAGAAAAAACTGACATTTTATCACACCACCACTGCCTTGCAATGAGTAGCGAGTAGCAAAAGAAACAAATTAATATGTTTATCACTTTTTAAAAAATATTGTCTCATTTGGGGTGTTTTCTCGGCCCTTGGTGGTCTACAGCCTTTTGATGTCCATGTAAAAACCAGACATTTTGAAATTTATATCTCTTATCAGTGCAATTATGTTAAAATAGCCCTTTCTGAGCCTCTATATTACTACTTTCCAGCCACACCTCTATGCATACTCAAAATCGTAAGATTTTACACACATGTGCATTACAGTGACAAATCAAACCTTGTCTAGTTTTGAATTCTGCTTCAAGAGCATCACACAACCAACCAAAGAACCACTGGTACACACTGAATTCATTGTTCAGCTTTTGACTGAACTGATGATAGACTTGTAACTCGTATCAGAGTGTTTCATGGTATTTCTTTAAGAAGTGCTAAGCAAAGATTTAGATGTGTCAACACTGACTAATTTTTAAGGACTGCCGCCCACAGTACTTGAGCTGATTAGCCATCATTGGGAAGGAGCTGTTACTATTTAGCTAAAAGTCAATGTTCTTGTCAAAACGTGTCCACGGCAAAAATGAGTCAAGAAAGATGGAGCACAAAAGGCAAAAGTATAAACTGAAGGTTTTACCTCACTGTCTGGGCTGGGCTGGATGACCTCCCAGGTCTGGGAGTCCACGTCGTAGCAGTGGAGCTCGTTGGGCAGCGTGTTGTCTGCAGCTCCCCCAAAGACGTAGAGGTGCCTGTCGAAGGCCACCATGGTGTGCCCATAGCGCCGCTGGGGAGGGGGTGGCGATCCTCGCAGCAGGTGCTCCGTGGGGATCCGTGTCCAGCTGCGACAGGAAACAAGCTGTTCTTTTACAATTTTAAAAATTTTTCCAACTCTATCCTTTTTCACCAGGAGATGCAGCATTCTTCCTCAACACCCTTAAGTATTATATTTCTCAACTCAAGCAGTCAAGGATTATGTGGATTTTGCACAACTTAACTGCCTACACTTACATCTTTTCCTTGAATTCAAACTGGAAGAGATTATTGGTAATCTTTGCTCCGCTCTGGCCCGAGAAAACAAACATCTTGTCTTTGCAAACTGCCACGGGAAAATTACAGCAGGAAGGAGGAATTTCACCACTTTGTTCAATCTGAAAGGTAATTAAGTTCAAAATCAGAAATGCATTGTTACAGTGCAAAACTCCACATGCTGAGAACACTGCAGGACCATGTAACACAGGGGCAGCCGGAGCAAGCACATAGCATGGGCCCTGTAAAGCTGGTCACAGGTGATCAACTCCTGCTGTGCTTACATCTCTGCACAGACAGGTTTTCCCTGGATAAAAAGGTTGGGAGGCCACATTTTTATAGCTCCTGATACTGTAAGGATCAGGACTTTGGTCAGCTGATCAGCAAAGCTCTCAGTCTGTGGCAGTAGTCAGAGTGGGAATGCAGCGGTCAGAGTGGGAATGCAGTCCTTTCCACAGAGCGCACACCAAAATCCCCATGGGAAGTCCAGATTCAGTTCACAGATTCACAAGCAAAAAAATCCCCCTTTCATACATACTTGGTTTTCCAAATACTCAAATCAAATCAAATTTGAACTGTTTGTTTCATTGTGGGTCAAAAACACATTTTGGAGAGAGAGCAGTGCAGTCTAGCATGGGAAATTTTAAATAATGGTGCATGAAAACAAAAGAAGAGAATTCTATGTGTTAGCTGAAATTAAAGCTTCTTACCTCTTCCCAGCATGTCAGCTCTCTGTCCTGCAGGCCTATTGTCCACATGTCATTTAATCTGTGCCATAACACAAAAAATGCTTGATTTGAAACAGTTCATTTTTTGTAATGGTGGTGAAAGGACAGAAATCCTACATCATCAACATTTCTTCTGCACAGGAAGAATCTCCTACTTCCACTGACAGAAAAACAGCTATTAGAATCCTTTTGTCCTATACCTGAATTTTACAGCCCCACCCCAGCTTGCTTCAGCATCTTTCTAGTTACAAGTACGCTGCAGTTAACAGCTACATACAGCAACTCAGCCTGGAGCTTAAGGATTTGAGCTATTTAATCTTCAGGATTTTTACAGAAATACCCCTTATTAGCCTGCTCCTTCTGCTCATCCTGGTTAACTACTGAGACTGACCACAACAATCATTTACATGGCTGAATCCTTCCTTAAATACACAAAGGAGGATGAAGCAGGTAACCAGACTGTGCTGTTCCCAGAACAAGTTACTCACAGTAACTACAGATGTTTCCTTTGTTCAAATCTGCCTGGAGGCTCAAGTTCCATAAAAAGACATTTTTTAACGTGATTAGACATATTTAACATAAATTAGACAGCTCCTCTCACCCCCTCCTTCCTTACAGCTATCCAAGGCCCTGAGGGACTCCCTAAGCTGGTACTGAACAATCCCATAGAGTCATGCATCTTATTCCTCCTCCAGAAATAACAAAGACATCCCATCTGTTTTCCCAATTATCAGCAGTTCTCCTGGAGACTTTGTGGGGCTGGACACTTTTCTGCAGATTCTCCTCAGAAGAGGAGGCAACCCAGCTCCTCATCTGTGAAAATTTCTGTGTGTTCTCACGATGCAAATATTGTACATCAACATAAATTAGTCAAGTTCATCATGACAGAAAAAAAAAGCCATGTCCAGAATTGACTCCTCCCTGACAGACCAACAGCAAATGCGAGGAGCTACTGTGGGACAAAGCACCAGGCTCTCTCTAACATCCCAGCACCACTCATTTCCAGTCTTTCCCCATAAAAAATCCCACCTCCCTTCAACCTAAGTAGTACGTATTTCCAGAGATTTCTGAGAAAAAACTGACATGTTGCTCTTAGTTCTGTCAGATGACTTCACAGCAAATCCAGACTTTGCTCTTTAAGTCTTCAGCAACATCAGCCGGCCTGTGCCAGGGACCTTTTCAGAAATGTGCATTTGCCAAATTTCAAAGATCATTTTGCATCCTTACAACTGAGCAGGCTGTCAAATCACACAGCCACCACCACTCTGCATACCCAGATCTTTAGGTTTTCAGCGCATACTTATCTGAACATGAACTGGTGAATTACAAAAGTGCAATGCTCAACAACAGACTGGGTTTTCAAAGCTCCGGTTGAGTGCTTAAATCCCTTGGGATATGGAAATGTCTCTACAGACATGGAAACTGAGGGGCTGGGATTTCACAAAAACAGTCAGGGAGAGAGTGATATCACCCCATACCGTGCATTGCCATCGTATCCAGCAAAGATCCACAGCTTGTCACTGTACACTGTTGCACCATGAGCTGACCTGGCCACCGGCAACCTGCCGGGGAGAAAATATGGACAATAATCTTTGCAGCTGCAGAGGGGCTGTAGAAGGATCTAAGAGCTGAAACGCACATGTAAGAAGAAGAAAGTTCCCTACACAAAATTGCTTCTGCCATGCACCTTCCAAATACTAATTGAACCTCTGAAGGTACATGTTAGTTTTGTACTCTGCTGCCTTCAATGGTGAGAAATCACCTTAACACAGACAAGAAAAAATAAAGAAAAAAATCAAAACTAATTCATTGCCAGGACTCAAATACTCTTAGAGCATTTTATGGAAAGTAGTTAAATAATGGGAAAATTCATACCATCATTAGTAGTGCAAGGTGGCAATCAGCTCTTGCTATGAACATCCCACACATATTGCCACGGACTAAGCAGGTGAAACTCGGAAATGAGACCATGACAGAGCTCAGGATACTCGTTTGTGATCATTCAGGGTTGTTCCCAAAATGTAGTGCCCACAATGAAAGATCAAACCTATGATTTCTCTTCCACAATCTCTGTTGTTTTAACTAAAGCAGCCAGGCTGAACAAACCTGTGATGCCACAAGGCATCTGTTGGCTTGTCTGAGGTCATTGTGCCGCCTGAACACTGTAACTCTGGGGAACGACAAGCAAAATGTGAGTGTGTAAACTAAGTAAGAATTACTCTCCAAAATGTCCCAAGTTACTAGAATTAACCAGAAAGAGAAATTACTAATATGGTCTATGTTCTAAAATATAATGTGCTCATCAGAGGTGAGCAACAGTAACACAAGAATGGATTGGACATTCCTCATCCTTCTCCAAAAATCACAGTAACAAATGTTCCCTTCCCTCTCTCCACTGGAATCAGCATTTCAGAAACTTCAACTACGTACAGGACTGTGGGTAAAGACACTACAGGGAGTGGTAAACACAGAACTATAAAATGTTTGGGGCAGAAAGGAAGCTTAAAGCACATCCAGTGCCATACCTGCAATGGGCAGGGACATTTTCCACTACCCCAGGTTGCTCCAAGCACCATCCAGCCTGGCTTTGGACACTTCAGGGATCCAGCGGCAGCCACAGCTTCTCTGAGCAACCTGTGCCTGGGCCTTCCCACCCTCACAGCGAGGAATTCCTTCCCAATATCCCATCTAACCCTGCCCTCTGGCAATATGAGGCTATTCCTCTTTATCCGGTCACTCCAGACCTTTGTGGAAAACACTAAGTAGTTGGATCACAGTCAGTGTCAGGAATAGCATTCTGAAATGTGCAGAGTCAACCTCAGGAAGTAATATGTTAATTATTTTGATTTTCCTTTGAACACTGAATCTCAGGAGCCCGTGTTCATGAGGGATCAAAAAATTCCAAGCTATCCTTGAAACAGTTCAGAAAAAACCCCAACTTCTTTGCTCCCATTTCTTCTATCATGGACCTGAAATATGAAGAGGGGACTTTGGACAAATTTCCATTATAGTGCACACTGGAATGGAGGCCTTCCAAAAAAAACTCCTCTAGAACCAAAAAACTTTGGGAAAACAGAGCAGCAATCACCATGCAGCCCTAACATCAGCATGGGTAACTAGGTCTGACTGTGCCATGTGAAATGATGCCAAGCTACCCTCAGTCCCCTGAAGCGTGAGGCAATGACACCAGCTCTTACCTTCCCTCAGTCTTCCACTCTGTCCACTGCCCGGTTGCAAACTTATACTCAAAGAGGTCATTTTTATTCTTCAGGTTGGAATTGGAATAGATATCTCCAGTATAACCACCTGGACAACAAGAATTCCATTAGACTCCCAGACAGTGGAACACACACACTCCCAGGCATTGCATCAGGAGAAACTACAGACTGCATAAAGTATTGGCTAATGGACTTCTACAGAAGGAGACTTCTCCTCCACCCCTTCTCCTGAAGAATCACTATGGTAATGAGCTTCAAGTATTTAAACAAAACAGCAAAATATTTCCAAGCTGAAGTTGAAATCACAGTCAGGCATGAAATATACTGGATTTCCTACTGAACAAGATCTTTGACACTTCCTAAAGACCCCTCATTACTTTTTCAAACCAGTTCAGCAGCACATCTACCACTGCCAGCGCAACCTGCTGCTGCCTTACCAAACACAAACATGCTGCTCCCGTAGACCACGGCGGAGTGGTGGTACCTTGGTGCCGGCGGCGTCCCCATGGTGAAAGCCCTGCACGAGTTACAACAGCAGCAGTCAAACACCCTGGTTGTGCTTTGGGCACTCAAATCTACTGGGCACACTCAGAAAGGAAACAATGGTTCAAATCTAACTCAGCTGTTAGAGTTTCACTGGTTTTGGATTCTTGATTGCACTAAGATTTCATGAAACAGAGATATAGAATAAATGGTTACAAACATGCTGCTGCTGAAATCTATTTGGCAGAGCTGAAAACTGAGGCACAGATGAGGTAAGACAGACTGCCTAGTGCAGAGCAAAGGAGCCAAGAAAGGTGTGAGCTCCCCTTGGCACCTTCCCTGGCCCGAGGGGTGCAGCACACCCTGTCCCTCTGCTCTCCCACAGGCTGCCAGGAACACAGGTGACCCTGGTCCTGTCCCTCGCTGTGCTGTCCAGCCTTCCTTCGGGCAGGATCAATAATCCCCAACGACTCAGCACACAGCAGGCAGGCAGGGAGCAGCTGTGACAGCACTGGGTGGAGGTGTCACTTGCCCTCGGCTACTCGGGTAGACACACAAACTTTTACACCCGGCCCGAGGTGCTGAAGGAAGATGCGGTGTGTCCCTGCTAGCGCCCACGGACGGCGAGAGGCCGCGCTGCCCACCTGCACCACGAGCAGTCCTTCACGTCGAAGCGCAGCAGGTCGTTCAGCATCGTCTTTCTGCGGAGAGGGACGGAAGAGGCGGCTGAGCCGGGCCGGGGGTCGGAGAGGGGCGGCCAGGGACCCTGAGCCCTGCTCCCCTCACACCCATCTCCCCTCACACCCATCACACCCTAACCATCTCCCCTCAGCCCCGGCCCTGCTTCTCCCGTTCCCAGGTCCCCTTACCCGTTGTCCCCGCCGAACACGTAGATCGCATCCCGGTAAGCCACCACGGTGTGTTTGCTGCGCCTGCGGGCGGCACGGACAGGTCAGCGGCGCAGGGAACCCCCCTCCCACTATCCCGTCCGCTCCCCAGCTCACCGGGCCCCCACGAACTCATCGCAGGGCGGGAGGCGGCGCCAGCGGTGCACGGTCTCGAAGGGCCCGAAGTTGAGGGTGAGGTATTCGACGCTGTCCGAGCAGCTGTGGTCGAAGTCCACACTCGGGGCCACCTTCGAACGCCCCGCGCCGCCCGCCGGGGCCGCGGCCGCCGCCATGGCCCCCGCCTGCCTCGCCTACAGCTCCCGGCGTGCCCCGCGCGCCAGCCTTCCGGCGCGCCTGCGGCCTCGCCCCAGACCACAACTCCCGACATGCCCCGCGCCCAGGGAGTCGGCCTGGCGACTGCCAGCCCCTGTACTACAGCCCCCAGCATGCACCGCTCAAGACGGAGCCGAAAGGCACTGCGGAGCGCGAGCTGCCGCGTTCGAGGCCGGGGCGGGGCCGGGCCGAGCAGGTACCGGGGCTGCCCCGATAAAAACGGCATTGATAGGGAAAGCCAGGCGGGATTCTGCATTACAAGAGTTTATTTGTTAAAACAAAAAAACCCAGCCCCCCAAAAAGAACAGTACTCATGAACAGGCTTAAAGTCTCATTCCAGGGTCCGAGCTGGGCGGTTCGCTGGTTAAACACCGTCCGTGGGGTCGGAGCTTCGTGCTACTGCCCGGAGAAGACTCAAAGAGCAAACACGGAGCCCTGAACACGATATGTGTGTCAGGCACCAACGCAGCAGCGGCACATGCCCTTGGCTGTGCAGTCGCCCACAGCTCACCCTTTGCTTTTCCTTAGTTTATGTTTCCTAACCTGGTGTCAGTCTCCTCTATGACTATTAGTTTAGTTTTCTTGCAAGAGCAGACAACACAAGTGGTGCTGCACCTCAAAACCAGACCTCAGATGCTGCTTCACACAGTCCAGCAGTTTCCATCCTGAGCAATCGCTGTTACTGGTCAGAGGTTTTTCAGCACTATTCCTGCAGCGAACACAATCCTCGTAAAAAGCACATCATGAAGCCTGCAGAGGACAGTGGAAAAGCAGAAAAGCAACGAAAATTTGCATGAGCACCAGCACGACTTTTCTGAGGTCCCTCCAACCATCTCCCTCATGCACTCTCACATCCTATCCAGCCTCTTCCTAGGGATTATTTGAGTCAGAGTATTTCTCGCCAAGCCCACCCTGCACAGGGTGAGGTTGCCGGCAATAGTTGCTGCACAACCACGCTGTCCCTGTGCCAGTCCTGCCTCTGCAGAGCTGGTGCCAAGCTTCAGCTGCCATGCAGCAGCACCATGCCCGGCCAGCTCAGGCTACACCAGAGCAAGAGGGAGAGTGCAGAGCACTAGTTCAGCTGAGAGGAACAACCTTTCTACTTCTCAAGCAATCTGTAAGTGACCCAGTGCCGTTCCCTGTCCAACTGTGCTATGGGAAACTAATTTAGGTGCCTCTTTACATGTAGAGACAGTGCCACTTATCCCCCCATCCTTTCCTTTTCACACTCCTGGAAAAACCACTGATAGCCGCAAATCAAAGCAGCTTTTACCCAAAACACTGATGAGCTCCAGCAGGAACATGACACTGACCCACCCACCTTTGGGAACTTAAAATCACACAGACACCCTTAGATGTCTCAGCTCAGTGTCAGTACTAATGTCAGCCTCATTTTTCATAGTGTTTAAATCCATTCTCTGACCTGGCTAAAGCCCCCCTGAGGCACAGGACACCAGCTCCAGCTTCCACTGCAGAACACACAAACCCCACCAGCAGCTCTGTGAGCCCAGGCTAACCAGCCTTCAATGTGCTGTTTACTCCTGACACCCAGAACACACCTCCATGCTTCCAGATGTTTGGCATTCACTTCCCTCCAAGCATGGATGGCTGGGTTTGAGCCTTTGCTGCTGACATATGGGGCAAAAAATGCTGGTCCTGCCTCTTCCCAGACCTGGAACAGGTTCCTCTGAGGACATTCCTGACTCTTCCTGAACAGCCATGGGGACACACCACTGCAGACGTCAGCTTCTTGGTGGGCTTTCAAGACTGCACAGTTCAGTTTAACTTGTTGGCCCTTTCAGTGAAAGCTGAGAAACAAAGGCCTCAGAGACAAAACTGCTACTGGACTGTATGACACTAGAGTCAGGGCACCCAGTTTAATTAGATATTCTTACAGACCACAGGATCCACAGGGAAGAAAGACACTGAGACCCGATGGCATGAGAAGAGCTTGTACCTTATTAGACACATAAAAATCAGGCTTCAAACTCTGCTTCTCCATAGAGGTAGTTAGGCACACAAAATATTGAGAACTTGAGGACGGCTCAGAGGAGTCTGCAGGGGGTGGGGGTTTCCCCCTACCTCTGCCCATTCTCCAACACGAGATCAGTGAGACATGGAAGGACTCCAGGTTACGGAGGTTTTGATACAACATTGAAGCAAATTATTCCACAAAGGAACAGCAAGTGCCTTTCTTCAAAGGAAACTCTATAATGGCTCAGCTTGTTGCTTTACACACAGCACAAGACTCCCTTTCTGTCCAGGTGATTCCCATGAAACACCCAAACATCCTCCAGCAGCACATAGAGAACGTGTCCTAAGGAGAAACATGTCTTTAAAAAGTGACTTCAGGAAACAAGTGCAAGTTCCTTTTAAATCTGTTTTATAAGAAGGATACCAATGTACATTTTAATAGTTTTATTTTCATTTCCCCCAAAAGGGAACCAAAGGCAGAGAGGTGTTGTGAGATACATCACACTGTTCTCATGGGGAAATCAGTTTGCAAATGTTATTTTACCACTCTATAAAAATACACACAGGAGTGTGAAAAAAGCAAAGGAGTTCAGAGTGGCTGTCATGGAGCAAATATGTTAAATACAATCAGTTCTTTTTCCCCCCTAAAAACTGTGGCTCCTTGTGTTCCAGAAAACCAGTCTTTCATAGCCACATGCCACAGGAACAGAAATTTAAGTGGTGGCTTCCTCTGAGCATGTGCACACACACAAGTGTTAGTGAAGAACTGCTCCCATGGGAGATGTGAGTGACAGAGCCCCATCCACACTAGGAAAGAAGATATGCACTCAGGTTTATTGTCTCAGCTTCCCCTCCAAACTCCTGTGAATTGGCTTCATCCCATCCAGGCAGGTCTGAAAAGAGTCTGTGGTTCTATAAAAGAAGTCACATTGAAGGATCAAGATATTTACCCTGTGTTACGTAAGGAGGAACAACAGCCAAGAGGAACAACCTTCCCACTTCTCAAGCAATCTGTGAGTGACCCAGTTCCTTTCTCTGTCCGACTGTGCTGTGGGAAACTCAGTTAAGTGCCTCTTCACAGGTAGAGACAGTTTCCTTTTAAAAATATTAAGGACACATTATTTTTATCTTTAAGAACTTCCTGGAAAGTTACTGTGGAAAATGAAAGTGCTCCCGTGGTGAGACCAATGTGCAATGTTCTTGCTGCTTTCTCAGGATTCCTTCCCTTAGCAGATGCGTGTTAAGATGAGGCTCAATACGAGGCCATCGTCTACCTGGACCAGGCAGGCAGACACTGGAAAATGTTTTACGTTCAATCATAAAACGTGGAATTAGCCAAAAATAACCTATTGTTCAGATATGGTGGGTGTGGTCTCTGGAGTGGGTCTATATCCCGATGGCTTGCAGCACTCGCTTCTCGTTGTCGTTGAGGTGGTCAGAGAACATGGCATAGCAGGGCTGCTGTGCAAACTGGCACAGGAAGTCGGTGAGATAGGCCTGGGAGGGACAGAAAAACCCCGTCAGCACCATTCTCCTGGGACATCCTGCTGCTTCCATGTGTCAGGAGAGATATCCCAACATGCACCAAGTAAGACCCCACGACTGAAGGGAACAGAAAGGAGTGATGCAGGAGGAGGAGTGGAATCAGAAGGAAGGGTTGGAGCAGAGAGAATAGGTAGGGAGCAGAAGGAAGGGCTAATCAACAGCTGCAGGTGGTGGGAAAAGCAGGAGCAAAGTGTAACACAAGCTGACTGGGTGGGAGTATCTCCAAGTGGAGTATGAAATTCTGTCATGTTCTCTCTCCAACCTACTCCTGACTTCTGCCAGTAGCTGTGAAACTCACGGGTAGAAAAGTCTCATTTCTTTCTGTTCAAAGTTTTGTTCATTCCCATTTCCAAGTCAGAGATATTAACCATAAAGAAAAATAGCTCCAGAAATTCTTGGGACACTCAGCCCTTTCCAAAGTAATTTCAATTAACTGAGTGCTTTCTGGATGACAACGAATAACTGGTGTTTCCAGTGCTTTAATATTTGTTAAAGTATAACAACGAAAAAATTAAAGTTCATAGAGAATGACAGCAATCTGATAACACCCCTCATTCTAGAGCATCACCTGGAGATCTATTTGGTAAAGAGGGTCCTTTAATGCATCTGGATCATCCTCTTCATCATCCTCATAGTAATCTTCATCTGTCAGAGGCAAATCAGCAGGTTTTAACATCAAACAGAGCAGAGTATCTCAGGAAGTTTTCTATTAGACTACTGAAACCCAAGGAACCAAAAGTAAATAGTTTCAGCACTGCTGGGGGAAAAAAATTGTATCCAGAATATTCACTCATTTAGGTCATGTGATAGAAACCACTGAACCCCAGAGTCAGGGTCAGTGGGGGCTTGAGGAACACGCAGGTGAACTGAGCACACACAGGACACTCACAGGCAGGTTTGAGAATTCTGTGCACCAGCATCTTCTGCCTTAATCCCATATGAGGGTGACTTTGCCAGTTCTGAGCTAATGTGAGCAGTGTGCCTCACTGTTTCCCTGCCAGGTTCTGCCTTCTGAGGCTACACGAAACTGAGAGACAATGCACCTGCTCATCCCTTTACGCAGCACTTGTTCTTCAAGGTCTCTCCATAAACAAGCCCACCCATCCCTAGGTCATGTCGATGTCACATCTACACCTTTGAGCAGCAATTTTCCCTTTAGAAGAAATGCCTGCAGGAACCTCCCAGCAATATGAAGCCTGTGCAGCATGGGAACTCCCAGGTGATGTTATTTTATAATGCAGCAATTTAAAACCCACGTTACTCAAAGCCACGGCCCTCTCTACAAGGTCCTTATTCATAATGCCAGAGCAGAATTCCTTCCCCATGCCTGCAGCCTTTGTTTTGCTGCTGGCAAGGAAAGGAGACTTTGACTAGGATGTCACCTACTTGATTATTGCTTTGAGTAAGGACTTTCGAGCTGTTACTCACCATACTTGTTTGTGGAAAGAATATCTGATAAGAACTGTCCTGCTAAACCTTCATCTTCATCCTCATCTTCTTCCTGATCTTCCCACATATCATTTGAATCATCTGTTTAGAAAAAATAATTGTAGAAATAATCCAAATCCAAGAGGTCCAGTCTGTGAACACTCTAGAGGAGACTGAAATTTGTAGGCAAACACATCCCTGCATGTGTGGGTGGATGAAGGGAAAGCCCTGCAAACTTCCTTACCCTTTTGGAATGATTCCACAACTGGAGCCAAGCAAAAGGCAACAACAAGAACAGACACTTGAAGTAGGAAGACAAGCAAACCAGATGTACCATGAAAGGATAATTTCATTGGCACATAGTCAGATACCATCTTCCAAACTAGCCAAAAATAATTTTCAGGTCTAAGGATACACAACACTGACTGATCTTATTCTCCCATTTTATTTGTTTTTACCTGGAAGAGACTGGTAGCATGTAAAATACAGCACAGGGAAGGAAGAGCTGTTGTGCTGATGATGAACTGTACAACAAAATGAGATCTGGAGAGGGACTTTGGACAAAGAGGAATGGCTTCCAACTGCCAGAGGGCAGGGTTAGATGGGATACTGGGAAGAAATCCTTCCCTGTGAGGCTGGTCAGGCCCTGGCACAGGGTGCCCAGAGAAGCTGTGGCTGCCCCTGGATCCCTGGAAGTGTCCAAGGCCAGGCTGGATGGAGCTTGGAGCACCCTGGGATAGTGGACCATGGCAGGAGGTGGAACAGGATGGGCTTTGAAGTCCCTTCCAACCCAAACCAGTCTGGGATTCTGTGATTCTATGAGCTTGTCCTCTGGATCACTATTCAAGCCTTTGTAGTTACAGATACATGATTTACTGTCACAAAGTTCTTATACCATAAATGCTTCTCAAGAGAAGACCAAGTAGATTTAAACCATGCAAAGAGAAAAAGCAAACCCAGTATTTTACCTTGGCTCCAATCTGCAGTTGTCTGTCTAGATGCATTTGCTTCCATTGCATTAGAGAGTTCATTTATTATTAATTTTAAGATTTTTACTAACAAAGGAATGTTTGTCCAGCGCTCAGGATCTGCAAGAGAAAAAAATACATATATTCAGACTGCTTTTAATTAAGTTATAAAACAGGCCCTTTTTTGTTGGGGTGGGGTTTTTTTTGTTAGGGAGGTTGGGAGGGAAAAACAACTGACATAAAACCCCCAAACCTTCTTTCCATATACCTTTAGACCTACATCCCCAAAGATCTCAAAGCAATATCAACCTTGCATATTCGGAGTGAAAGGCGGGCAGGGGGAAGATCTTCACAGCTGAATAAATGTGTGACTCTACTGCAGGCTGCTTAATGGAGTAATCTGGAGTCAACCTTTCTTTCCCGAAGTACATTGCACATCCACCAATGCTTTCATGTAAACAAGCAGTGCAGTACTCCCAGGCGTGCCTCTGCCCTTTCTGAGGCACTGTAAACTCCAACTTTTCTGCACTAGTGTTCCTGCAGGGCCTAACTATTCCACGGGGACAGCTGGACAGTGTATTTGCCCTTAAGTACAGAAGTAAAGATCCTATCAAATAATCTGGGAGCATAAGTTTTACCTCTTACTGATGCTAGTATTAATCTTTGTTTAACTCAAATGCTGGCAGTTGCCATTCTTCTGTCTGACCAGACATCAGACTTTGTTGGTTTGGTTTTTTTAAGCCAAGAATAATTAGGTAGCAAGTGATTTGTGACCAACACTTACCTCTTAAACTCCCTAGTGTTTGCCCCTATTCATCTCCTTAGTCCTTCACTGCATCATTCCCAACCCCAAGTCCACGGCAGCTGAAGGCTCAAGGAGCACTGACTGCCTGGACAGGCTCCCACTTGGGATCTGCACAGCCACCACATCCCATCCCACCACTGGTCACACATGAGCTCTAGCACAGCATGTGGCAGGACCAAGGTCTGACTGATGGCTGAGGACAGCAGCCCCCAAGCATCCTCCCTCTGGAGCTCACTCCTCAGGGAAAAACTGCCCAGTGCTCTGCTCTCCCTGATTTAAAAGATTAATCTCAACAGCAATCTCCAGTCAAAGACTTTGGGTTCAACCTATTAAAAATTAGACAAGTTTTATGCAGGGAACTAGCCAAGCTTTCCTTAAAAGCAATCTCTAACTTCTTGAATTATTGCTGTTTGTGAAAGTGTCTCATTGAAACAAAGACACCCCTTTATTTTAAATCTCTGCATGCACTAAACACACTTCCCTCTCAGAGAAGCTGCCAGGCATCAGGAATTATCAATTCTGTCTCATGATGCAAAATAGCAGTGAAGAACTCCCCATCCCATAATCACCCCATCCAGTTATATTAAATCAGATATCAGGAATCTTCCAAATCAGTCTTTGGCAGAATTAAGGTAAATAACAGGTATATTAAGTACATCATATATGGATTAGCTCTAAAAACCAACATGCACCTTCTGAAGACACTGTCTTCCATAGCTCTGTGTGATCTGCCAGACCTATTTAAGGCCTTTCATTGTATCTACTTTAAGAAGGCAACTCTGTTAAATCCAGCAAAATGATTACTTACTTTTGGCTGACTTGGATCGTGTCCGAATTCCCTCATCCATATTAAATATTTCTTCTCCCTTCACCCTAATGTCCTGAAGTCTCTTGTCATCTGTGTTGATGCCATACTGCAGGAGTTTGCACAATGCTACAGAGCTGGGAGCAGAGAATAGGAAAATTACAGATGGGAATTTCCCTGAACTGTCTGGCTTTCATAGCTGCCTTCTAACAGGGAACACATCCCAGAGCAGACACCCAGATGCCCTTTCTTCTACATCTTTGCCAAAAACAAGCATTACAGAATTTTCCCATGTCTCCTGCTTTATGTCAGCATCCAAAACTGGACTCAGCTCCTGACCTGCACACCAAGCTGGGAACTGGCCAAGCTTTGGATTAAGCACCACCAACAGTACAGACATCCACACATACATTAAGGGTTTCTCCAGTTCAGAAGGGCCACCAGGTTAAACACACCCCTGCAGCACCATGTGCACACGAAGATGGAATTAAAGAGGAAAACAGTGGCAAGAAAGCAGTGATTTGGCTGACCTGCAGCCACTATCTGCTCTT
This sequence comes from Lichenostomus cassidix, assembly GCF_008360975.1. Classification (NCBI taxonomy): domain Eukaryota; kingdom Metazoa; phylum Chordata; class Aves; order Passeriformes; family Meliphagidae; genus Lichenostomus; species Lichenostomus cassidix. The sequence goes on from NC_139506.1 coordinate 986,741, forward strand.
GTTCTTCAGCCTCAGTGCCCATTTTCACTTCTGGTCCTTTGCGGCTCTGGAACACTCAGACCTTTCCACTTGCTACTCTCCTTTACATCTTCTTTCCATCTCTGCTGCTCAGATTTCTACTCCACACTTTCAAACCTTCTCCAGTTCTGGGCTGTTCTCAAGCACATTGAGGAATATGCTGACTACAAGCCAAGGCTGATAATCTATGCTGGGCACCCCCAAACCTCTCTCTATCCTGGCTCCGCAAATCTCATACTGAAGTTTCAGAGCTCCATGGAACTGAACTCTTTTTGTGCTTTCAGTTCTTGCCCTCTCTCCCCCCCACACTATGGCTCTGACTTCTGCTAGTTTGCACCCAGGTCTTACCTGCCCACCCCAAGCTGCCCAAAGTTTTCCTGTCCTTTCACCAAGACCTTCAGCCTGCCGTCAGTGGATGGGGACTGTGCACACAGAAGATGTTAGCTGTCTTTAGGGTCCTTCTACTAACCCTGAACAAGAGGCTCCTCAGAGGAGGCCCTGTTTTTCCTCAGGACACAGAAACACCAAGCATTTTTGCTATACTATGTTACTGATGCATGGTGTCACCACAAGCAATCAAATCCAAGTGTTTAATACAGTATGGAACCCTGTTGCATCACCTATACACAATAGCTCTGATCTTGGACAACACAACTCTAAACAATCAGCTTTAACCTTGTTTTCCCAGTCAGCCTTGGCTTTTCACTGTGCCATAAGTCTCAGGGGATCCTGCAGACAGGCCTGCACTGTTAAAATGGGACAAACCGCCAGGCTTAGGGATGACACCAACGAAGTGTGAACAAAAAGAGCACTAGGTACCCAAATCTGCCGCTTGTCCTTCAAGATTATTCATGAACCTGCTTTTCTCATTATTTATTTCACAGGCTATTTGACTGCCCATAACAATAACATAGCAACACACACTATGAAGTGAGTTACAGCTGGTGAGATGCCTAAGAGTGGTCTGTGAGACTTCATCCTTCCTGAAAAACCAAATACAGTAGCTGTGACAAGATTTACATGAATACAGAGCATTCCATGCTTTGGAATACAGCACTCAGCCTCCACCAGAACACAAACATGCTCCTATAGCAAAAGGGAGAGAAAACTGTTGCAAATGATTTCTTGATTGACCTTCAACAGATCAATAAAACAAGAAGAAATCACCAGATTCTCTTAGGAAACCCTCTACAACATCCTGGAACTCTAAAGTAGTCTACAAAGAAAATTCCATGTGTGGAAGCTCTTCTCATCCCATCCACAGAAGGTCAATCCCAAAAGCAGCCCCGTGTTTGCAAGAGACACCTCCTTCCCCCTCATGTCTCTCTGCTCCAGCACAGGAGCATCAGCAGCAGGAGGAGCACTGATGAGGAAGATCAGAGCTTGCTCCAGTTACCACAGCTCTCCTGAGCAGAACTGACAGTGCAGGGAGCAGCAATTCTGCCCAATGCTGGCACACACTGCTCCCATGTGAGCCAGCTCCCCTTCCCTACAGCCAGCACTGAATGGCAATGGGATGGGGGCAGCTAACAGCTATATCTGTGGATCCCACCTGACTTTGCCTTCATACTGCCCGTAGAAGAGGTGCTGCCGGCTCATCCACTCGGCCATCACAAACTCCAAGGCAGGCTTGCCAGTGGGGCCGGGCAGGCTACACAGGAATTCCAGGAGTGGCTCCAGTTGTGAGTGAACCAAGTGAGCAAACACCATGATCAGGGACTGCAGGAGGAGAAAGGCAATGTTAGCTGTACATAATTTAATACCTGGAAATGTTCTATCAAATATTTAAGGAACTGGATTCCCTGCAGGAGTGAAGGCTGTGCTAACCAACCCCAGGAGGAAGGGAAAGTACAACCAGCTGCAAAACACTGTGCTACAAGTGCAGGCAATAAACACCATCACATCATCACTCAGTAGCACCTTCCCAATTCTTAATGTATTTTGAACGTGATTTTAGGGAAAGAACTGCAACTTTTGAAAACATTTCATTACAAGATGCAGTTTTACAGTCTGACTACTAAAGACCAGGGGCAGAACTCATTTGCTGTGTACATCTAAAAGTCATTCTCCCAGACTGAGGGCATCTCTGCAGCCTTCCTCAGGGAAAAGCTGCCCATCTCCACAGGCCCATCTTCCATGCTAATACAGGGAAGAGATCCAGCATTGCAATAGGCTTGGCTACAAGGGCTGCATGGGACTGCTTCAGATTTAAACTTCCATATCTTTTAAATCCAAAACCAAGCAAAGTAAGAGCCATTCCAAACAGTTAACAATCATCAGTGTATCCAAGAGTAAAAAATCCTAAAGCAGGTGAGATCTGCTGACATTGGAATGGCCGTTGTGGCATCATGTGCTGGCTTGAAAAATGCACATTCAAAAATCAGAGCAATAAGATAAGATGGTTATAGCAGAGTGAAGCTCAGCTGAGTGCTGCACTGGGGGCAGAGATGGGATCTTGCTCAGCAGTGCCAGCAAAACGTCTTCCCCCAGCTGCTACCGAGGAACCAGGGCAGCCAGCACGAGCTGTTTTATATTGAGGGCACAGACAAAAAAGACAGGAGAGAGAATGAAGACCACTGGGAAAAAAAATCACTCCAGAAAACTGTGTCACTACAAGTAGGTCAAGGCTAGAAGAGATGGTGATGCTCTTGATCTGGTCTCTCATCTGACTCAGGCCAACTACACCTCCCATCTACCAAAAGCTGACCTTGTCAGCTGACCTTGTCTCAAGTCCCAGGAATTTATCCTTGGAATACAGAACAGATCCACTCAAAAAGACATGCTGTCTTTGCTATAGCATTCCTACTGAGGCAACTTCCATGCCTCCAAAGAAGGCTTGCAAATACAAGGGCATGAGGTGAAGGGCAGTGAAGGTGCTTTACAGCTTACCCACAAGAACTTTGCTTACCCTGTAATCCAAAACCAAAAAGTTTCGGACCAGAGGGAACAGAATGGAGCTGTGTCACAGGAGGGTTAGGCTGGGTATTAGGAAAAGGTTCTTCTCCCTGATGGTGGTCAGGGAATGGTCACAGCCCTAAGGCTGCCAGAGCTCCAGGAGTGTTTGAACAGAGTGGGACTGAGTTGGACTCAATGATTCTTTTGGGTCTCTTCTAACTCAGGAGATTGCATGATTCTCTGATCAGAGTAGGCATTTTCCTGACTACTTCAAGAGGATACACAGACCCTCCAATTGCACGAGCCATAAATAATCAGGCACAGAATGAAAGAAAATTATGACAATTTCTTCTCCTGGTGCTTCTCCTCACTCTCCTGGGTGCCCAGCCTGCTCACCTGCATCACACTGAGTGTCTCCGCTTGCTGCATTTTACTCAGGATCGCTCTCAGAATCTGGTCCAGATTCTCTCCCAGCTCACTCCCGGCTTTCGAAATTAAAGTGGAGACCAGCCTGCCCACGAAGGCAGCAGTGAACTCTGAGGTCCGTGGGTCCAGGAGTTGGCTCACCACCTGCATCACATACCAGAGCCCATTGTGGCCCTGCTCGTCGTGCCACTGCGCGATCTGCTCCAGCGCCACCGACACGTAGGCACGCAGGCACTCACCGCCGTTCTGCAGAGACAAGCAGTGGGTTAAGCGAATGGGCAGGCACAGGGAGATGTCCCCTTCCACTGCCCCAAAATCACTCTGAACCAAGATAAAAATGAGGGGAAAACTGGTGGCACCTGTTAAAGATTTACAAATAACTTCTACAGACTTCACCTCACTATCAAATACACAACTCCTTGCTGCCCAGTCAGCAGCAAGCAAGATAATTAATAAATACAACAACAACCTGAAGCAGCTGCAATTTTGTGCCAGTCTTGGTACCCAAAGAAATTCAAAGAGGTTCTAGCAAGCGTGAGATGAAGACAGAGAAGTGTGGCCTGAACAAAACACAGCTCAGCTGCAGTCCTTTTGAATTCTTCTTAGCACAAAGATCCAGCAAAGCAATCAATGTGCAGGTCTACAATCTCTCCTTGCTGGCCTCTAGCCTATTTTTACTGGTCTGTTGTTTAGGGAAAGACCATGGTCTGTATTCACATGGCAAAGGGTAGCTGCCACTATGGAACTCCTTACACATGGAATGAAACCAGCCTTGTAATTCATATGGCAGCTAGGACCTGGAATGAAAAGGCTCCCTGCACTTCTAGCCTCTGATGCTTTTTCCTTCTTGCTTAAATACTCCAAAGACATCAGGACATAGTCAAGCCTGCCAGCAAGCACAGTACTGATGCTGGAGATGATTCCCTGCCTTCCCTCCATCCCACACCTGGCTCAGTCAAAAAGAAGTTTGCTTTCTCCTTCCCTCTAAAGGAGTATAGCAGAAAGCTGCTGAAGGAGGAGAGGGAGGGCTAGGAGGGCTTTTTCTGCCCTGTGCCTGTGCATGTTCCTGAATATAGCCCCTACCATTCCCAGGTGTGATAAATGTTATTGTGGAGGAAGAAAAGCACTACAGGTTCGTTTGGTTGTTTGGGGTTTTTTTATTGGGTTTTTTGTTGGGCTTTGGTTGGTTGGTTTTTTAACATGCTCCAGTGCACTAAAATAGGAAAAACATCCAGTCTGATGCCTTACTCGCAGTAGTTCTCCACATTCAGGAATGATCAGGAAAAGTCACTGCAAGCCCTGAACAACAATACTTTCATGGCAAAATGGATGTGGCAGAGGCTCTTGGGTGGGTGCTGATAGACCAACTGGCAAGCACAGCCTGGGCTCCCTCAAAGGCTGTGCCACCTCTTTTGGACTGGCACAGCCCCACAATCCTCCCCCTCCCCACAGTGTTACCTGCCTCACCTCCCCACAGGGATACCTGCATAGTAGCATTGTCATCTGTGTTCAGGCTGCACTGTGCCACTGCAGGGAATGCCTGGCAGATGAGGAGCTGGGACAGAGGGGGTTTTGTATTCCTCACAACTGTGGTCAGTATATCAATAGAAGTCTGAAAAGAAAGCACAAACTGTCATAGCAGCAGCCACAGAACATGAAGGCAGCACTACACTCCCCTGCTGCAAACATCAAAGGTGATGTTTGAACTACGGTGATGTGGCCACTGCTGCAATCACACCCTGAACTTACAGTCTAGAATACTTTTTAAATTTGAGGACCCTGGATTCACACACCCAAGCACCACTGGTGTGAGCTATAGAAGCTCCCAAGACAGTTCCAACATTAAAAGCAGTATCACCACTCAAAAACAGGGAACAGATGCATGCTAATCAGAACAGCCAGAGAACTGCTCTAGCTGACTTGCTCCATTTTGGATATACTGATTTAAATTTATTTTAATTATCCATAAGCAATTGTTACAGTCATACCAATTAACAGATTATATGCATATTGATATGGATGTTTATGGGTTTAATTCCATACAACCACTCTACACAGTCAATGCTTCATCTTTTATTAGGGCACCTGTATAATTTATCTCCAATTTATACATATGTGATGGATAAATCAGAAAAAACCTTAGGAAGAAGTGCAAGGAACAGTTGTGTAGTCTGCTGTGAGAGGAGACTGTTCCTGCTGAAAGATGGCAATGTCACAGCGAAATGACTGGGGATATGCTGTGGAGACTGGAAGAAGGCCAGATGAACAGTTTAAAGCAAACTTTTGGAAGCCTCTTCCTACACCTGCACTATGCCTTTTCTCTACAGCAAAACGTTCCCCAATGACTGAAGCCATTGCTCCAAAGCATGTCCACAGCAGCCCTTCTGCCCCTGGCAGAGCAGCCACCATGTGTGTTATAGAACAGGGAACACCTCCAGCCCTGGGCATGACCCACTGAAGCACTTACTGCACACAGCCCTGCAGGGATCTTGTCAGCTGGGGCCTGCATGATGCTGACAAGGGTTGGGATCAGCCTCATCTGCATTGGACCCTGGCAGGCTTCTATTTGAGCTAGCTCCTTAAAAATATCCTGGGCAAGAGAAGCAACAACGGGATCTGCAGAGAGAAAGCACCATTTACTAAAACACACACACATCTCTCAATTTGTGCCACCACCATTTTGGCTGGGCAAAGCAGCAAGTTTCCCCTCTACCTTTACCACAGGAATCAATGTTTATTCAATGACCATTGATTAAGTTTTCAGCAGCAGGACACAACAGCTAAACCAGCTGTCCTTTGGGAATATAAGTGGAATGCGTACCGTTACTGTACTTGAGGAATATTGCAATGGTGAAGGGACAGATCTTGTTCTCCATGCTGGCTGTAAATGCTGGGTCCACTGTGCACACAATGCACAGTGTCTCCATCACCAGGTTCAGCACCTCGGAGCTGAACTGAGTTGCCAAGTGGATCAGACCATCCAGAATGCTGGGAAGGAAAGGCTGCAACACGTGGGTGCTCTCGGAGATCTTCAGCTGGTCACAGTAACTACACAAGAAATTTGTGGTACAAAAATACATTCCTAATATATTGAAGTAATATATATTTCATTTTAAATAGTACATTAGGGGTCATTTCATCCTATCCATTCTTATTCCTTAAGTTCACTCCTCTAGGGCTTCTCTCCTTCGGTTCACTACTGCTTGACCTCTCAGCAGCTCAGCAGGAATGAGGAGGAAAGCTCTCACCAGAAATCTTCCCTCCTCATTCCACCCCTAATGTTCACAAAAGCAGAGTTGAGCTGAGTGATGTCAGAAGTTTCTACTGCCCCTCAGTGACAGATCTCTCCTAAGAACTGCCCATTGATGGAGAAAAGGAAAGAAGTCCAGGACAGACAATGCTTACAATCTGTTTTGTTACCATGTTCCACAAGTGGGCTGGGGGATGATAAAGCCATTTCAGAAATAACTAAGTCATGAGTCTCTGACTTTATTCATTAACATTTCAGTGCAAATAAGAGACAAAGTGTTGTTTAGAAGAACAGAGTGGGGAAAAGTCAGGTTTTTGCAGATTTTTGTGACAGATTTTTTGATTTTACACTAATGTTCATTTTTTACTTTAGAATCAGTACAGCAGAGCTTCCTTCTGACAAAAATGGGGTAAGAAGATCAAACCCCAAACAATCCTTATTGCTGTGATTGGCTCCATAGGCCTGTATGATGTCAGTCACCTTTATGACCAAACAGGAGTAATCTGGGTTTCATCCTTGTGCTTTCCAGCACTAGTGGAGCACTAGGTGCTGCTCCTCCCTGTGATCACATCAATCACAACACTTTACTGTAGCCAATCTCAAATCTCAATTCCATATTGCTCATTAGAGTTTTTCATTTTTGAACCTGTTTGCTTACACTTTTTAAGTTGACACCTATTTCATTCAAAGCAAAACCTCCCACAGCCCAAACAGAAATGTTACTTTAACAAACCAGTTTATCAGTGTGATTTACACCCCTCTCCCTGGGGCTGTGGAATAGCCCAGAGTTTGCTTACCCCCAGATGGCTCTGACTGCAGAGATCCTGACAGAGGGGGGCTGCGTTTCATGCAATCCACTGACAGTGGCTTGCAGAAACTGCTGGATGAGCTCTGGAGACATGGCCACAGTGAAACGGCTGGCAGCCCACAGGGCCCGGCCCAGGAGAAAAGGAGACACTGCAGGAAAACAAAAAACCTCAGTGGCTTCAGAATAAGCTTTATGAGTTTAAAATCACAGCTGTTTCCATCCATTATTTAAAATCTTGTCATCTCAATAGGAAAACAATGAGATGTGACACACAAGACAAATATGCAGGCATACAAAGAATTTTTGTTCATAGGCAGAATCTAGTTTATTTTCTTAGTTATTTCAAAGAATAACTTCTCATTTATTAAAAAACTTCCTCCCTTCAATATTTACACTTGAATTTGTTCATCACTGAACAAAAGCAAAGACAGAGAACAGAGGCTTTTCCAGTAATTCTCATTCATCCAGCTCAATATTCTGTCCCCAACTGCAGTAAACAGCAGCATCTTAGGGAGAAGAATTAGAATAACAGAGCTCATACCCAGGGACCTTCCATAGATTACATTTCTAATTTCCAGCCATCATCTTGCAGTTACAGAACAGAATTCTATGGTTCACCAGCACCACAGAAGCACTGGATACTTATCCACTCACCTGCTTGAACTCACCACGGTCTGATATATCTTTATCACACTTAACCCTGCTACCTTTTCAGGCTACGAATCTCCTTACCTATCTAGGCTGGCCTCAAAGTGATGATGCTCTCTGTTCCTCAGCATCTTTACTGCCATTATTTATGCTCCTGCAAGTACTAATTTTAAGATGAGGACATAAAACACTCTGTGCAAGACGTACAGCAAGAGAAGAGCTTTGTTTTTTAAGTCAGTATCATAAAACACAACATTTCTTTGTCTGTACCATTACTGACCGTTAAACGGATATCCTTAAGAGAGCCATCAACATTCTGACTCCAGGAGCCCTCCTGGAGCACAATAGTTCATTTACAACCCAATGCCACAGATGTAAATGTATGTAAATATATGTAAATTGCTGAGGTTGGTTTCTTACATGCATTGCATACTATGCATTTTGCACACTAGTTCTTCACTCAAAATTAACACAAAGAAAAGAAAAAAACCTTCTTTGTAATGGGCTAAATAGGCATTTTTTTGATGAAGGCAGTCATGAATAAGTTTTTTCTGCATTGACACAACTCAATGTGGACTCAATGATGCTCACATTGCCTTAAACTTCTAAAATTTTAATTTGCAAGGACTTTTGAGGTCTGACCTTCAACAGCTCATTTGACTTTGTTGCACATTGATGTAAGATAACACAGAGAGCAAAATCCTTCTGAGTTCCCAATAACAGAATTCCATTTAGCCAGGAGCGTTATTTGAATTCATGTGGTAAAACTACTGTCAGCCTCAGCATAAAACAAATGGGATGATATGGTGCTGCAGGAATTCTGAAGGCGGTTGAACACTGCTGGTGACTTTCCCAGGAACAGACACAAGACAACAGAACAACTATTTTCCACCCAGATCCCCAAGCCCTACAGGCTCAAGCATCCAGCCAATAATGAGATCCAGATGAAAGCACAGTCCCACATATAAAGGACTTACACTAGAACTGTGGGAACACTAAATCACAAGATTTAGTTTTTTCACATGAGCAAGGTGCACAACTGCATTTCCCAACGCCTCATGCACACATCAAGTTGACTGATTCATCAGAGATTCACAGTGTCTGTCACCCAGCAATTATGCCCAGGGATGTAGGGTGCCACATACCTGAAAGGTTGAGGTCTGCCAGGACCACATTTGTCAGGAAGCCATGCATATCAAAGTGTATTCTCCCATTCTTCACACTGTCTGTAATTATAGACTTGACTGAGCCCAGGGCCAGCATACAGGCTTCATGTATTTTCCACCTGCAAAAGAGTTCAGATGCCTTAAGATTTTTCCTTCATCATCACCTCAAGGAATAAATACATTTTCTGAAGTGAAGCTACAAGTAATTTTTTGATCTAATCTACCACAACTATTTCCTTGATCCCAAAGGAGAATTTAAAAATGCCCTCAAAGACATGAAGATTCACAAACTCTGCAAGATGGGGGCTTGGAACCTCCCTTGGGATAGGCATCATTCTCAGTCACTCCCTAGAATATTGGTGGAATAGCTGTTACTTGTACCAATTTTGTTCTCATAATAAAAACGAAATGAGTCTCTTCCATGAAAGCTTGTGTTCCAGCCATGCCTTCATTATTTATATGCAGAAGCACTGGGATACCCAGTACATTAAAGGTTTAAAAATGTCTCATTTTGCAGTAATATTTGTTAATTATGATGATATAGAACTATGTGCAAATACCACCTCTCTTTCATTTTATTTGTGAAGCCAAGAACCTACTTTACAACCTCTCACAGTTGAGGTAGATGGGTACTTAATGACTGATTTTGCAGCCATTCGGTTGCTGCTCACTTATCACAGGGACTACTCTGACACTAACATTCAAACTCATCACAAACACTGAACCAAGGCACTGTAAAACCACGAGAGAATCACTGTGGACCAGGTACTCCTACGAATGGAGTTTTCTTCTTCTATCATCAAAGAACATTAAAAACTGCAACTCTGCAGTTCTAAGATTGAACACATACATCTGCATAGAGCACCTATCTCTCCTCTTGACATCAAGTAAAAAAAAAATTATACATATAGATACATGTATTACCGAAATTTTTATCCCAATTAACTGGAAACAAAGCATTGCCAGTTTCTCTTCTGATTTTGCACAACTAATTATTTTTTCCCATGAGATGCTTTAAAAAATGTCAAGCACTGGAAGGAGGGAGCCTGGGCACAGATAGCTTGTCCTAGGAGCTGCCCAAAGTACTCCACGTGAGAATTTCATCATCTGCCTCAAGAACTGCTGTACTTCCTTTTGCGTCTTCTAATCAGAGCTCTCAATTCCATCCTTGCCTATCAGTAGCGTTGTCACAAATGAAATGTCATTAAATCATGGTGCACCCAGTGCTGCAGGTGAGCTCGACACCTGCCCAGCCCCATCCTCTCTGCCCCAATGCTGTCCCCTCCACCCCAGCCCCATCCCCTCCACTCCAGAGCCATCCTTTCTGCCCCAGCCCCATCCCCTCAGCCCCAGCTCCAGCCCCAGCCCCTCACCAGTGCTCAGCGCCGCTGTTTTTAGCCTGCTCAGCTTCCTGCAAATGCCTTGTAGCTGCTGCAGCCAGAGCAGTTGCACTCTCATTCTGGAAATCAGCAGCCACAGCCTGTGCAGAAGGAAATGGTAACACCCATTTGTATGTCAAGTTGGTCTTTTCTCTAAACGTCCTTCCTGAAGCCAGGTTTGATATTTGTTAATACTATTTCAGTATCTAAATGTGAAACACATTTCATACCAGCAACAGATCCTGTGCAGCAATTCTCACTGTGTAGGAAAATGTATCATCATCTTCATCCTCCACAAACTGCTGTGGATTTGCAGTCCAAACTTTTATCTAAAGGAGACAAAAAGAATAGGGCAGCTGAGAGTTCAGGACACCATGGATAAAAGGCAGCTTTGCTGTTCCCAGCAACCTATTTTGAAAAACTACTTTCAGAATTTTTCTCTGACATAAGAAGCCTTCATTCTCAACAGATTTTTCTTCTATTGCATTGGAAAACCTTTGAAAAGAAGAAACTCTCTTTGTTCTTTGTTCTGAGCTCATCTTGCTCTTCTGCCCCTCATTTGAGATCAGAGTTTGACAGAACTAATGACTGACCTGGAATCAATGCTACACAGCTTTATTTTTAGGTGAGGAATGAGAGAAGCAGATAAATCTTTTAACAGAGTTCTTGTTTTTATGCATGTCTACCTAAACTAAAAGATGACGGCTGTCAGGCTTGGGAGGCCATGAGCCACGTAGAATTTCAGTACAAATTACTTCACCCTACTAGCACAACACTTTCACTTGCACAGAAACCTATTTAGCCCTTTCAGCATGGTAACCCTCATTTTAACAGCACAATACCTCATGGAAGAATGAAGGAAGAACGCCTGAAAGAGCTGGGGCTGTTCAGCCTGGAGGAGATTGCAGGGAGACCTTATAATTGCTTTAAAAATGAAGCCCTTTTACCAGGGCCCGAGGACAAGGGGCAACAATTTTAAACTGACAGAGGGTAGGTTTAGATTACAGAAGAAATTCCTTACTAAGAGGGTGCTGAGACACTGGATATGTTGCCCAGAAAAGTTGTGAAAGTCCCATCTCTGGAAGTGTCCAAGGCCAGGCTGGATGGGGCTTGGAGCAACCTGGGATAGTGGAAGGTGTCCCTGCCCACAGCAGGGGGTGGAACAAGATGGGCTTTCAAGTCCCTTCTGACCCAAACCCTTCTGTGACCCGTGATACACTGTCCACCTTGCACCATTTTGGAACCTCTAAGTGCTGCCACAGCAAAATGATGGAACAGCCTGTTAGATTACAGCAGCTTCCACACACTGAAACTCTTCCCAGGACACTTGGTCTAAAACTGTCATTTCCTTTGTTTCCTACACAACACAAACATGCTCACCTGCTCCTCTGTGATCTGCATGTAAAGGAGGATGTAATAGATCAGCTCTGGCAGAGCCTTCTTCACTGTGCTCTTGAATTTGTTGTTTTCCAACAAGGCATGAACAAATTCAAATATGCTGAACACCAGATTTTCAAAGCCCAAAACTTCACCTGAACAAAGTGGAAAAACCAAAAAAAAAACATTACTGAATATGTCAACATACAAAAAAGGTACAAATGGATGTGAAAATAATTACAATTTTTTAGCTTGTTTGAGCAGATATTTATTCATTCTCTCGGACTAGCAAGTGCAGCAGCAGCCCCAGGAGGATTTCTGACCTCATCACTTTCTGCTCATCACTTTCTGCTCTCTTCCCAAAACACACCTCTCATTAAAATTTATAAAGCTCAACCTAAAACCTGTTCAATTTTCTTTTGTCTCACAACTTTTACCTCAACATTGTTGCAGAACTCACCCTTGAACCATTAGAAAACTGAAATTGTGCAGCTTCATTGATCACAATCACAAGTAATTTGCAAAGAAGTGATGGGCACCATTCCAACACTGTAAATGCACCTTTAGCACAATCTCCCACAGTGTTTCAGTCACTGTTTTGACAGCAGTATTTAGGTAACTCCATTCCTCTCCAAAAACCAGAAGTGAAGTGCAAGTTCTTACCATCAGAATCCACAGGATCCTCCACCTCTTCTGTGTAATTTACTTCTGTTCTCACATAAGTGGATGTAGTTAAGGAAATGCTTTTTCTAAAGAACAGCATCTATTTTGAAATTAATCCCTTCCTGTCTTAAAATTCCTGAAAACTAGGGAAGGTTTCCTTCTTCAAAACCCCTTTGATTTCACATAGAGTAGACTCTGCTTCACAGAGAAAACAAGCCCCAGGAGCTCCTGGCTTTGTGCATTGCCCAAGTTCAAAGACACTTTCCACAGACCACTCACACATCACTTCAGCACATCCTTCATATAATTTGATTAACTTAGATTAAAACCCACCAAGGTAACCCAAAACGTCATTCATGTTAACTTTGAAAGAACAGAACTCCTCAGACTCACTCTTTCCAGGGGATGTGAGCCAATTGCTCATGGCTGCCCAGGGGTGCAGAGCCACCCTGTGCTCCCACGTCCTACCTTAGATTGGCTCTGCTCCCTACCAAGCCTTTCCACAAGCTCCAACCTTGGGAAATGGCAGAAAACTAACCTGGGGTAAAAAGGAAAGAGTTTTCTTTGGGTATGGTAAACTGAAGGTCCAACAAGTAGCAGAGCAAACACAAGACTCTGCCCTTTTGCAAACAAAAGTCCATTTTGTCAGCTCGGGTGCTGTGGCTAGCACAGGTCTTTCCCATGAGAATTCCTTTTGTGTTTTATAAATAAAGATAAAGTTTGGATGTTATTAAAAACAGTGTCCCAAGATCTGGACGGTGCAGGCCTGGCCAATCAGGCCTAGGGGGAGGTTTCTGACTGACCAATCTGGGTGACCTTTGAAAACTCTACATATATGATGAAATCAAAACAATAAAGGTTTTTCCTTCTTGCCACTGAGAACTGGCTTCTTTACTCTGCTAGCGGCTCAACAGTGACAGGGTACTAGCAGGACTTGTAGCAGGAGTAAGGACAGGAGAGGAAGAAATACACCATCAAAAATCCAACAAACAGCTGCTTGCACTTTTAATTGATTCACAAAATGTTTTGGGTTGGAAAGGATCTTAAAGACCAACTAATTTCAATCCCCCTGCCATGGGCAGGAACACCTTCTACTATATTTGAACAGGTGTCTGAAAAAACAGTATGAAGAGATTAGAGTTGTCAGTTTTCAAGTACTGGGCAATGCACCCACAGACCACTCTGACACAGCTGGATATGCAGTGGAGCAATGACTGAAAATTCAAATGACAAATCAATTTCAGCTTCTGCAGCAAGTGCAATCAGCCACTGATTCTACTGCAGCAAGGGGTACTGCTGGTTCTCCTTCTCCTTAAGTCTTTACACTGCGACCAGAACCTTTTTAAGAAGATAATTTTTTACCACAACAATGCTTAGCTTGGAGAACTGCCGTTCTACAGCCACTGTAACATGGGCACATGCATCAGTCTGCATACATTTTAAGCCAACCGAAACTTGATGGAGCCTTCTGAAGTAACAGAAATATCCTGTTTTGTCTGGCAGCACAAAGCACTCCTACATATTGTGCTCCTCCAGCAGTCAGGTCATTACTGGGTATGAGACTGAGCTTGTCTTATTTGATTCCAGTTAAACCCATTCACTACCAAGGATATAAAGCAGCACTTTCCGTAAGGGTGTTCCAGACAATGGGCAGGATCTGCTGCATCGATGAAATCATGTGCTTTGGGTAGTTTTTCACAAGTGCTGTCACAGCCTGAAACCAAAAAGAGTATCAGTCAGAAGTGAAACTGGGAAAGCCATCAACACACTCAAATCACAGGCTGCTGTTTCATTAATAACTGAGATAATCTGAAGTCCTCCTCTCACCAAGGTCTCCTCTCACTTCTGACCACACAGTCCCCTCTCTTGCTCAAACACTGACCAACACAACTCTCTTGGTGTTTCCTCTTTTGCAGAGAAGCAAAGGGATAATACAAGATGTGTCACTCTGGAGCGAAGACAATGCCATAATCTGGTGGGGTAAGGCAAAGACTCCAACCCAAAGCACACCACTGCGCAGCACTGTCTGGATGCAATTATCCTGGAAGCCGTCATGTCCCAGAAAATGAACTCTAATGTCATGTAAAACCAGACCAGTGCCCATTTCCCACACTTCTACTCATGCAAGCAACACATCCGTTGCACACCCAGGGAGTAGCTGCAGAAGCAAACACCCACCCAGATCAATTCCCTTCCCATTTTGGCTGCAGACACTGGTGGTTGTGCCAGCCCAGCACAGGGGCTGCTCTGGGAGCAGCTTAGCAGCTCCACAGGGGATTGTGCCTGGACTTTCATGAAGCTGATCACCCTGATTTAGGGGAGCCCTTCCACTGATAATTGCCAAAAGCCTTTTGGGATCCTTCAGTAGTGAGAGAGCTCTCACTCCTCCATCTCCTCCCCAGGGGCACAGCTACAGCTGTGTTACACTTGTTACAGAACAGCCCCTCACAAACTGCCTGACTGCTTGCTGCTCCCAGACACACAGGTGTCGGTTTGTTTGTATTTACCCATACAAACCACTCTGTGCAGTTTGTTTGTTTGTAGCACTGAGTACATTATTAGAAATTAAAAAATAGTAATTCACTTTCCAGTAAAACAACAGCAATCTAATATCAGTATTAGAGATGAGCAGGCATCAGGGATAACCCAGATGTGTGGGCTTGGGAACGAGTCTGGCAGGTGCTAAAAGGAAGCATTACAGAAAAGACCTGCTGAAGTCTCTGGAAAAAAAATATTATGCAGCTGCTGGCAAAGGATGCTAACCTGATCTTCAGGACTGCCACAAACTCAACACCCTGCCTAGGGTCACAGGAGCATCTAAACAGACTTGTTTGGTATGCCCCTGCTTATGAACCCGATGTAAATGTTTCTAAGCTCCATGCCTAGCCAAATTTGCAGGGAGCACTGCTGAAGTGCTAAGAGAGTTCTTAATTTCAATAGTTCTGCAACTGTAACAATAGAAGACTGTATTTGCAAGGTCACCACAATCCTGCAGTGCAAGTCATTAAAAAACAGAGCACTCTCCTGTCAGATGTATTTCAACCCCTGGCCCCTCATTCTGCCAATTCCCATTGCTTGTCTGAACTCAAAGAACTGCTTCACAGATCCTCTGCCAATCCCCAAGTATTGCTCTACCACCTATTAATCCTTCAAGAAAGCCCTCATCTTTCACTCTTCAGAGCAAAGGCACGCAAAGGCTCAAAGTCACTCTATCAAAGCCTTTTACTGCTTCTCTTCCTATCTGCATCTTTAAACAGAGAAGGAATCCCCAAATTTTTGGATAAAAAGCTTAAAATACACACCAGAGAGCCCACTAAAGCTGACTGTCAGTCAGAATTCAGCAGGGGCAGGTGAAGTACCTTGTTCATAAACTTGGGAAATTTGCCGCAAGACACAGATATCACCTCATCTTCCATCCAAGAAAAAAGAAGGTATGATTAATTTTCTTTTTCTAGCTAGTTATTTGTTCCAACATCAGGAAAAACATAAGCACACCTTCTCTGACCCAAAGGTGTCAAACAGCTTCTAAGTACAAATGAAGAAGCACAACAGCAAGGCTGTAAGATGCTTTAGATTGTTGGTTAATTGGCGTTCCTGACATATTACTGCACATTAAGTACACCATATTTGTATTCCATTGTTGTGAAATTTGCCTTAAATCTGTCATCTGTCACGTTTAATCATTGTGTTTCTCTCAACACAATGTGATATGTTTCAACACTGGAATTGGGACTAAAGAATTGCACAGTTGCAGCTCATTCCTCCTTAGAGACACCAGTTTAATTCATGGTGAACTATCAAACACAACAATAAATTACTCCATAGGTATTTCCTTCTAGTCCTCACAGTTGATGATATTTTTGTTGTGGCCAAACCTCCCATCTCCTTCAAGGATTAAAGGCCCTGATTTCCTGCTGTAACTACTTATAAACTTGTGATTATACTGGGAACAACTTGGGACACATTAACCATCAGTAGGTTTCCATGATGTGATCCAAACTATTCACTCCCCTAACCAGGATAACTGTCCCAGGGGATCAGGCGGATGTGCACACTGCAACACCATTCCTTAAAGCTTCTGACACTGTCCTGCAGAACATTGTGACATGGACAGCACAACAGTTTAGGTCAGGGCTGCCTCTGATTTCCATCAAGAACTCCAGCAACCTTGGAGCACAAAGCTCTCAAGCGACAGGGAAGGAAAAAAAAAAGATCTTCCTGTCATTTGCTGCATAGCACTTCATTAGAGAAAAAAAGATGGGATTGAGTTTGCATCTGGTTGAAAATGTGCTATAAAAAGGTCTCAATTCCCTCTTCCATTGCATCAGCTTTTCAAGGGGTTCCTGTAATGATCTCATCTGTAGAGATGGTTTAAAGAATCCCCTAAGGTTTCTTAGTTCTGCATTACAATGACTATAAAATCCACTTCTCTGGAAGTGAAGGCAATTCATGGCTCTTTCACCTGAATCCCTTTTCCCTTAGAAAATTGCTATCATTAGCGTAGAAACCCTAAGTGACAAAACTGTCTTATGTCAACAGCTAGAACGCTCATCTCGTCACAAAGAGCCTCCTACAAACGACTTGTCAGCAGCAGATCTCCTGAATTTACTGTTTAAATCCACACTGATTCTCTGCTGCCATTCATGCCACCCAACACGGAGCAGTGTATTCAGATCCAAATCCTCTTGTGTTGCACCATCCTCACAGAGGCCAAAAGCAGAGGCCCTCACACAGCTAAGGGGCAGAGCAAGAACATGGAGACATTTCCTCAGAGACTTTCCCAGCCCGTCACATTGTTCAAGAACCTCCTGGTGGGACCAGTGCTGACACAGCCATGCAAACAGCCCAGTGCCAGCAAGTACTTAGGTAAATAACAGAAAAGGCTTCACTGCAGCAGAATTTTGCAGCACCTTTAGAAAAGACTGGTATTTAACAACAGATTATGGTGTCCAAGACACATACAGGATATCTTAGATCTGCAAATGACAAACACAGATGGTCCTATGGACTGGATTCCTGTGGATCAATTTTTACAGACAGATGCCCATGGATCTCATCACAGGTATCTTCAGTACAGGTAAACAATTTATTTCATTGTTGATGGTGCTGGGAGCCAAAAACCTTCACTGTTCATACCATGAGCAATACTGGGAGATGTGCCACACTCTCGAGTTTCTGTTTTCCAGCACATCTGAGTGTGTGTGGATATACAATTCTTTCTTCACTTAATCAGCCCTAAGTGACTCACCTTTAAAACTTCCATCTTAAACCCACTGTCCGATGTTGGTCCATCAGGCATCTGCAGGGCCTGGACAAAGGCTTCTGTGAACTGCTGCACCACAGGAAAAATGAGGACCTTGGCTGCACCCTGGTTACAGACAATGTAAGCAGAGGTGAATACCAGATATAGAAACCCCACATCTGCCAGGTAAAGCAGAAGCAACAGCAATTGCATTTTTCTAGTACAAAATGGAAGATGGACTCATTGCAGCTGCAGAATATCATGAAGTCACGTGAAAGTTGTTTCAGACATCACTTGGGCTCTCTCCTTGTGTTAAGAACTATGCTCAGCTGAATCCCATTCTTCAAAACCCCACAGCTCAGGCTGCCACAAAACACACACATCTAACTCAACACTGAAGAGTCTCAAGAGAGATGCAGACAATCCAGCCCAGAGAGCCCCAGGAGCAGTGCTCACCCTGCTAGAGAGGCACTTCATTTGATGAGCTGAATCCTGTCCTGCACTCCACCACCCCCAGGCTACAAAACACACCTGGGGTGACTCCATCACACACACAATTACCCCAAACCCTGCAGCTGGCATTTATCTCCCTGCAGAGCCTCCATCCCCCAAACCAAACAAGCTGAGTATCAACAGCTGGCCTGAAGATTAACAGGATGATTCTTCCTAGGAAAATGCAGCAAGTATTTTTCCAGATGTCAAAGCACTCCATGAGCAGTTCTTGGCAGAGCAAGTAATACTGGACCAAAATCATTTTATTGTGATTATTCCTCGTAACTCCATAGCCAGGACAGCAAAGTCCTGTGTTTAAATCAAATAGTAAATGTCATTTATAAAAAGATTCCCTTTATAATTTTTTTTAAGTAAAATTTCAATAGAAAAAGTTTAATATTCAATGTAATACTTTCAGCCCTCTTCCAGAACAAGAGTGGGGAGCTACTACTATCTGTTGGATACTGGTACCAGCTGCATGATACAGTGCATGAATAACCTTGTAATGGCAGTACAGATCCAGTGCAATTACCAGAACTTTCCAAAAGTCTGCACTGGATTGCTCCCTGTGCAAACAGGGAGGGAGGAGTATATTCAGCCACACAGCAGCAACCAGCCACTAGATTGAAAGTCACCCTTCCCTATCCTCCCACCCCAAAAAGTTAAAAATAACCATTTATTGTTTAGGAGTGCCAGAAAAACCACCTGTCGAAGACCATTTAAAATGCAGATGTGCTCAGTTAGAGCCAGACAGGAGATTCATGTATAAAGCTGCTTAACTGCAGTGTTTGTTTCTCAACAGCTACTCTTCCAAAACTGGGGTGGGTTTGGCTTCCCCACCCCTTCAGGAACACCAGGCCAAGGCACCTCCTGAAGCACAGGGTGAAGCTCCAGTGCCTGGAACCAAAGCCTCGCCCAAGGGCCCCACGTTAGCCAGGTGGCCAAGACCTGGAGGTTATCAGGACACACAGTTCACCTGGAGACTGGAAGCTAAGCTAGGGTTTTCCAAACAAAGGGATGATACTCCATCTCCTCCCCATGCTGACTACCCCCTTCCCTGAGCTGTTACAAGCATGTCTGTTGATAAGCCATAAATTAACCTTAATTATAGAAACCAAGCCCCAGTTATCAAGGCATGCAGGTAAAGCAGGGAGTCAGCCACTTTACATGTACTAAATTACAGCCTCTCTCCCCGAATTGCAGCTGACACAGTACATAATTTTCCAACGTTCCATTTCCATATTAACAATTATTTAGAACCTCACTCAGTTTGAATTCAAAGCATCTTGTATGTCAAGTTAAACTCTTGCCTTTTCCAACTCCTCCATGTTACAGATCATGTGGGCACACGTGGTAAATATCTCCACAGCACGCGACCTCGTGCGAATCCCATACACCTAGAGAAAAGTTAAAACATCAGGAACACTAGATTCTTTTTATACAAGGTATTTCCTTTAATTGTCTTTTAATTGTTTAGCTTTATTCTCGTATTTTATCACTGGCTTCAGCTTTTCTGTTGAAACATTAACTGCCATCAACTATCACATCATCAAGAAAATTCTTTAAGTCTAACTCATACTGCAGTATGACTTAACCATTATATCCGGAGTTTCTGTTCCAAGAAACATTCCCACTAATTTCATTCAATACCAATCTCACTGTGAAGATCATACCTCTGCCATTGTGAAAATTTTGTACATCTCTGGAAGAATGACTGGAGCTACAAGTGGCATCTGTATGTCTGTCACTTCTCGGGTAAATTCTAAGAAATGGAAAAAGAAGCGAAGTTCTTGTAAGAAATCCAATTTGTAGGCAACAGCAACAATAGAACCATCGGGAAACACTAAGAGTATTGGAAACATGTTGATTTGTACTTTACTAGAACAGGGTCATCTGATCTACCCAAGGCAATCCTCAAAGGCGAGGAGAAAAATATCACACTAAAGCTGCAGGTATCTGGAAAACAGGGTGTTACAATCAAAGTCCCTGCTGAGCTCTAACCTGCAGCACAGCACCTCATTCCCCAGCTCTCATGACACCTGCTGAGCACATGATTCCACAGCCAGCAACTGGCATGAGGCCCAGGGGAAGAGAGGAATAAAATTCCAATTTCTTCAACATGGATGAAACGTAACAGAATAGCGGCACAAGGAAAAACCTAAACAGCTTCCTCCAGCAGCCTTGGCCCGCCCTGGCACCCACCTGTGAGCACTCTCATGGCTCCATGCACTGCATTGACATCGCCGCTGACCAGCATCTCCATGAGGAGGTTGAAGAGCTCGGGCCAGGCCTCTGGCCAGTCCCAGTGGGCGATGGCTGACACGGCGTAGGCAACACTTGAGCGCACCTTGCTGATGGACTCCCTCAGCCCATTGGGCAGCAGCTCCCTAATGGCAACTTTTGCCTGTAGAGAACAACAGTATTTAGAACAGATCCACTGCCATAACATAATCTAGTTTAAAAATTTAGACCTATGACTATATCCTGATATTGATTCAATATTGGTTTTACAAAATGAACATCCCGGAAATAAAAACTCCTTTGTACACTACACCCCATAATTTTTTAGGGAAAACTGCATAATATGTTTTAACATTACATCTTCTCACACACAGCATCAGACAAGCACAGAGCAAATAGCTCACAGCTGCAACTACACAGGATGTACAGATCTACATGGAAGACATCCAGAGTTAGCCGAGATAAATCCCAGCTCCAGTGTCAGGGACTATGTTTGCTTACTTTGGAAGATTTCAGTAAACAAGAACAGCCACCCAGCCCTGAAGGGACAGGAAAAAATAAAAGCCACTTCTGGGACACAATTCAAGCAATTATCTCTGGATGGAATGAATTATACTCTAGATATGAAAGATGCTTCAGTCAACAGTCAGACTGGAAAGTACTGGAATCTCTGGCCATCTTAGCTGTTAAATATTCCTGCTGAACAGATTCTTAATGAAAACCCAGCAGCTTTAAACTAAAATTCATCATGGGAAAATAACCTTTAAGTCCCAAGATGCATAACAAAAGACTTAGCAAATCTCCAAAAAAGCACTATGAGAATTGGTATTTGTGAAAGTTAGAAAGTAGATTTTCTTCTAGTCTTGCTCTGAGAGCAGCAGAAGCATTATGGCTGATCTTTCCCTACAGGAAGCAGACCAAGTGTTGTTTTAAGCAACTGAAAACAGATTTTTGAAGCGGAAAATGCAAAAAAACCTTAACTGAAGCCATTAATCCTCAAAATCACAAGAGCACTGATATTTCTTTAGCTGCCTACAGAATTAATATTCCTGATGGATAAAGTGTTCCAAACCAGATAATGTGAAACCAAGTCTTACCCTTTCTGTGGTCTCTGGAGGTCTAAACTTTTCAGACTGAGAGCACCAGTGAGTTTCCACATACTGTTTCAGAATGACAGATGCCAGCTGTATCAGGAGAGAGGTCAGGGATGAGGAACAAATCCTGCAACCATGGCAAGGGTCACCCCTGAACCGTTTGCTCAGCCTCCCATCCCATCACACTACTTTTAGAGGGGCATCAGGACTTGCCAAAAATGTAAAAAATCCATGAAATGGACCAAAAAAGTTACTGCAGTAAAAAGAACTGCTGGGTATCCACTGAGCAGCAATGGCCCGCACAGCATTGACCCAAGGCAGCAGCTTTAAAAAAGAACACGATATAGGTCACAAAGTAACTAAAGAAACACAGAACTAAAACTTCCTTTTCAAGCAGGAAAACATCTACAGAAAAAGCTTCTGCAAAGACAAGCCACACTTCTGCCTGCTGATGTCAGCCACCCACCTCCTAAGCTGTATCCATTCCCAGTACAGTATTGTCTCAGGACTAGGTTTATTAAGTCCAAAAAGCAGTTATTTTCAAAAAATGTGGGAGTATAACACCTGAATAATGTTGAAAGAAAAAGACTCTAGAGAAATTTAAAAGTACGTGGACAAACAATAACAGAAAGCTACTTCCAATTTTTTACCTAGAAACATGGAAGAATATTTTAAAAATCCAGCAAATTACCATGAAAATTCTTCCTGCAGTTCCAGACAAACTCACCTGCCGGATGGCCAGAGCTCCCTGAGGATCCACAGTCAGTTCTGCTAAATGAACACCAAATTCTGCAAGGAAAAAAAATCCAGACATTGGTATTGTAACTTTTATTGCTACACAGCAAAAGTCATCAAGATTTTTGGAAAGACATCATACCAAGAGAGTGACTCATACGCGGGAAGGAAAAGGCAATTCCAAAGCACAGCTACTCAAATGAATCATGGGCATTAATTCTCTTCTGTGCTCTCCACAAAAACTTCATTTATTATCTTGGCATCTTATTTCCTTCTCTTGTGGTCAAAAAATTTTGCGATGCAGGCTAATAACAAGCAAATTATTTAAAA
Source organism: Lichenostomus cassidix (assembly GCF_008360975.1). Lineage (NCBI taxonomy): Eukaryota > Metazoa > Chordata > Aves > Passeriformes > Meliphagidae > Lichenostomus > Lichenostomus cassidix. Next base: position 1,009,505 of record NC_139506.1, read on the forward strand.
CTCTAAAATTATATATAAAAATCTGATTTCCAATGTACCATCATTACTCAAGTTCTACAGGCAAGATGCATGGAAAAGATCCAGGATGGAGGAAGACAGCAGCAGACTGGCAGTCAGCAGTCCCTTTCTGGACAGCCTGGGTTCATCCACAGGGATGCAGAGGCATTGCTTCAGCTGCCCCAGCTCACCCCTGCTGACTGCCCAGGACACACTGAACGCCTTCCCGAGCAAACCCTGCTCAGCACAGCGACACCAGGACTGCCTGGACAATCCTTTGGGCTGCAGGACCATCTCCAGCAAAGAATCTGTCCAGATTCTTCTTGTGGCTTCCTGCCAGGCAAGCTCTGTGACAAAGGCAAAATTCAAACACTTGCAACAACTCTGTTGATGCTGAGCACAGGAAATAAAAGGCAGGAAGAACAGCTGTTCTGGTATGGTAAATCCATACAACTCAATAAATGTGCTTAAAATTGCAATTTTAAGTTCCAGACAGCTGATAACTGTCCTAAATCCTTCATTTAATTTCACTAGTCTGCTTAAGAACGTATTTGTGATGTTTTAGTTCTTAGAAGCTAAGGAGTAGAAGTTATGCCCTGGGGTCCTGTCAGCACACTGCCTCCTGCAGACAGGCTAAACGTGCTGACAGCATCTCTGACAAAAACAGACTGAAAAGTCTTCTCAAAAGGAGTTCTGCAGCTTCCCTCAGCAGCACATCTGAGTGCTTCACAGACTGTTATCGAGTGTCTGCTAATACCCACCTCACTGCTAAGAGGCTTTTCTGGGTTGGGAGATAATTGCTTCTCGCTTTCCCAAGCACACAGTGAACATGCCCAGTTCCTTTACCCTTTCTTCATAGATCATGCATTTAAGAAAGAGGAAAATAACCCTCTTATCCCAGCTGTGAAAGCAGGGAGCCCCATTCCAAGATGTACTTAACATAATACTTCTCTTAACTGAAGCGGTAATTATTCTATGTGCTATCTGCAATTTCCATGCTCAAGTATGGCACTGCATTTCAGCTCCATCTTTAAAGAGTAAGTTGGAAGGGTATAAAGAGTATAAATCGAAATGTAAAAAGGGTAAAAATAGGTATAAAGGAAGCCAGAGTAATTGCAATGGCTTCATGCAGCTACAACTCAGTACTCTATTCCAAAATTGTTAATTTGTTTACATTAATGCATTTGATGTATTCCCTCTGCACACAGTGCTCTGCCTGTGATTTACAATATTTAGTTTCTCTATTTTCCAACACCTTAGTTCTGCTCCCCAGGCAGACTGCAGTGCAATCGTTGGGACACCAGACATGTACTCACTGCTGCAATGACCAAGAGTTCTGTCATAAAACCCCCTTGGGTCTGATAATGAGCCACTGACAGCCCCCCTACACATAGGTTTTCAGCCCTATGTGCTGCTTAAAATATCACAAAACTGTATTTTCTTAACTGATAAATTACCATTGTGGCAAATTCCTATCAGGAATCCTGCTGAACTCACGATTATTCATACCTAGCACTTGTCTAAGCAATAAGCCAGCTCTCCTGTCAAACCAAAATCAGATGGATTTATCAAGAACAGATCATATAAAACAGTACTAGTTGTGTAGCAACTATTTATCTTATTATGTAATAGACACTGACAAGCTGTTTAATGAGCTGCTCCAAGAATCTTTCCAGGGACTGATCCTTGCACAGCTCATTGACTCCTCTTTTCCCAAAGAATTGGTTTATTATTGTTTTTTCTCCCAGTTGACTGGAAACTTTTATCTTCATCATGGGTAAATGCAGTTCAAATAGACCTTAACAGGCATTTCGTTCACTTGTATTTTGTAGATTCAAGATACCAGAAACACCAAGTCTTCTCCCCAAGACAAAGTCTGTAAACCCCAAAGATTAGAAGCTTTTAATGAAGGGCCTGGCATAGAGAGCACTTAGCGAACACATTTTATCCCAGCTCTGCTTCTCTTCTTCATTAACCTCAATATTAATAAAATCAAACTCCTTCACAACAAGCTCTATCTACCATGTAACCAGTTTACATAACCACTCCCAGCTTTTTTGAGAAACTAAGCCAGATGAACCCAAAAATTAGTAGTAAGCAAGCAGGAAGGAATAAATGAGCAGAACTTTCTACTGAATCTTTGCACCTACCTGCCTTGTTGAAGTGGGTCAGCACTGCCCAAGTCCAGCTCAGCACATCCATGCAGAGTTGGTTCAGGAGCTGCTACAGGTCCCTTTCATTGTCTCTGCTGAGGGCAGAGACAGGGCAAGGTGAAGGAAGGGGCTGTGGCAGCTGCTGCAGCCAGTCTTGGTGAACCCAGGTGGCCCCATGGCCACTGACACCCCAAACTAAAGCAACACTTGTTCTGCAGAGGCCAGATCTCACCACCACCACAGCAGCACCAGAAACTGAGTTCCTTTACCCAACACTCGCCCACCCTTGTGCATCACGATCCGCAGCCACACAGGCACAGATGTTTTCCACAGGACTGGCTTTCAACAACTTTATCATCATAAAGCAACTTAGGTTGAAAGGGACCTTAGGAGATCACGCAGTCCAACCTCCTGCTCAAAGCAGGGCCAGCCACGAGATAAGACCAGCACAGAACAGGATGGAGATCTGCAGACAGAAAAGGAGAAAATACCAAGCAAGAATCTAATGCTTAGCCAGAGTTCTGACACTCTACAAATGTGCTGCTTCGAGGAACTTCTTCATCCTCCATCACAACACTCAAGAACTACTCCAAAAGCACTCCTTTTGTTAGCACACCCCTAAAACTGCATCCATATTTTCCTCATTTCTCAGCAAAGGATAGAAAGATTGAGATCAGTCTTCTCCAGCAGCTGTGCTGGTTTTAAGGATCTCCTTTGAAATTCCTTCTTCACATATTCTAGCCACACTCAACATATCTGCAGCATTGCACAAAGCAAACACCAGCATTTCCTGTTGTGAATAACCTTTCTTCCTGACAGGCAGTGTCATATGCTGCAATGTGGCCATTTCTTGTTTCAATTTCCCTGTTACAAATCAGTTCAATGTAAAAGTTTACTCCTGTTAAAAATTCAGCTCAATCCACCCACAGGACTTCCATGCATTTGTGCCCATCACCTGTTCTACTACAATTCAAGTTACAGCCAAGAGAGGACCATACAACAATACGTTGTGGTCATGTCAGTATATTCTCCAGAATCCCTCCTTCCAAACAATGCTCACATTTATGGCATAAAATCATGTATTTACAGAGTACCTGATGCAACACTGAGATCCCTCTCAAAGCCATATTAAAGCAGTTCTGTTGGCAAGTAGCTGACCATAAGCAAAATGCTGAATGAGGGAAGCACAAGTGATGCTACACGTTTTGTGCTATCATGGTACCTATAGCTGTTCTCCTGCTACAAATGGACAGCAAACTGTATAATGAAAATATCATCAGAGAATCAGTGAGTTCTAGAGCATCAAATGAGTTCTAGAGCGTGCTGAGCCACCTGCACTGGAAGAGTAGACAGTGAAAGAACACTTATAAGACCCATAAAGCCAATCTTCTAATCTGAAATCACGTTAAAGTCAAAACACCAGTTGTCTCCTAGACAGGACTAGTCTCAAACAAGATGGACAGGGACCTTTGAAGAGGGTCAGCATGCCCAGACTGTAACAGGAATCAATCTGCCAGGGTCAGCACCATCTTCAGGGCCACCTGCACATCTCAGCTTCTGGCAACCACCTTGCAAAGGACAGAACTGAAGGCACCTTTTCACACACAGGGTGTCACAACATAGGCCATGCAGAAGATGGCCTTATGAATGCCTTTTCTACCTGCAGGGACACAAACACCTAAGGTAGACAGGCAAAAGAAAGGCAATTCTCCTGCCTGGAGCCATTCATCTCTCACCACCACATTTCCAGAGCACAAGAGCCGATAGCTCAGAGACTTACTATTGTCACCACAATACATCAAACCTGGTATCTAACAGGCAAGCAGGGAACAGTGTTTTCCAATGTCTGAGAAGCTGGCATTAAACTTCTTCATCTGCAGAATTTAGAGGATTGTATGGCAGACACTGTTCCTCTCCATAGGGTGAAAGCTATTCAACAGATTTGGACTCCATGATCCTTGTGGGTCCATTCCAACTCAGAACAATCTGTGACTCTCAGAAGTACGAGTCCTCCTGCTGGATATAAACCCCCTTCAGAGTGCCACTGCCCTGCTCTCACATTCCATGAGATGACTTGGCTTCCACACATGCTCTCCAACACAGTAAGACTAGAGGAAGAGATCATTTTTCCACAGCGGGTAATTATCCTTATGACACTGGCAGTAGTGCACACATGTACTCCACCAGGGTGGTGCCTGGTGCTACCTGGATGGACCAGATAAAAGGAATAAAAACCCCACTTCACCAGCAACACATTGATAGCACAGTCAAGCTAAGTTAAACACACTCACAGCAGCACCACTACACAGCCTGCAGCTCTCATCTCTCTGCCTTCCCCCTGCAGTCTCAAGCATTGCTTTTATTTATGTTCCACTAAAATCTAGAGACAGCAAAGGTCACCAGGTGAACTCTCCTCTTTCCAGAGACTGACATTAATGCGTCTCCCATCCCCAAGCTGCCAAGTGGTGCCTGTTTCGTCAGCAGAGAGAAGATGCAGAAGCAGGCGAGAGACTGAGTTGCTGAGGACATCTGGCAATTGCCAAAGGGTGACATGGCAGGAAGAAACTGCCACCACATCCTTAATCCAGAGGAGACATCCCATGTTCCTTCAAAGCCCTGTATGGTATCAGACAGGAGACTCCCCTTGAACAGTTCAGCCTGTTCTCCCTAAGTAGCACCAGCCAGATCCACTGTCAACCTGCTTCAGGGAGCTCAACTGCATCCTCTGAACACCTGAACCATCCTGACCTGGCTAAAATCTGCCTGGAAGACAGGGTAGCATACATCACACAGGAGAGCAAACAGCTGCATTGGCTTAACCACATTATACAACACAACTTGTGAGCAGCTTAGGAAAAGTGGTGGGGGCAGAGCAATGCTGCTCCAACACCCCCAAGGAAATGTCGGCATTAGGAACCTCCTGAAGTGGGTGTTATATCCAACCACTGTTTCAATGGCTCTTGATGAGTTTTTTCCTCAAGGAAAGTTAAATAATTTTTAAACCATTTCTGCTTCTAACATCCAGCAAGGTTGAATTCCATAGTTTGCACACTGGGGCAACAGCCTAATTTTGCTTGTTTCAAATTAATTTTCCCTAACAGCCCAGGATATTCCATGACTCTCAGTTTTATGAGAAGTCACTCAGTGATCTCAGTTTTATGAGAAGTCACAAACAATCCCTCCTCACTCACCTTCTCTGTAGTTTATTATTTCAGGGCCTCCATCTCTGCTAACCCCTTCCCAGGCAGAAAAAGTCAATAGATTAGGTCCTTTGAGAACAGAAGCTTCTCCCCACTTCTGTGAGTGTCTGTGCTGTCTTTCTACTGCCCTGCTGGATCCCCCCCAGAGCAGCAGGCCAGTAATGCATGCAGCACTGGCTGGGGAAGCATGAGGAATTTATGTCCCGCTTTGTTCTCTGTTCCCTCCTTAACGGTCCATTTGGCTTATTGGAGCATGACAGAGCAGTGAATGGGTATTTTCAGGGAACTCTCCACACAGACAATAGGATTTCTTCTCCCAAGGACAATAGTTAGGACCGCCTATAACTTTTTAGGGCATTAACTGAGCTGTGTCTCCCTCCCCCAACACTACTCTGCTGACCAACACTGACCTACACCTCCTGTGTTCGCACTCAACACACCTTGTGAAATCATCCTGTAATTTGTGCCAGTGGTTCTCATACCGGCCAGACTGAGCAACACTATCAGCAACTTTGTCCCACCACTATTCATTCCGTTCCACATCATTTGCAGATGTGCTGAGCAGTCCAGCTTCACCTGAGACTCCTGACCCTGCCAGTCAGGAGCTGTGCTCAGCAGCTCAGCTTCTTCAAAAAGTTGCAGCAAGTGAACCTTCAAAGAGCTTTTGGAGAGTCCCAGGACTCCTTCAAACAGTTCTTCTGCCACAGCAATTTCATGTGCCAGTCTCTCACCTTTTCAACTGCTGAATTTTAACTGTAACAGGCAGTGCAAAACCCACACCCACTCTGCTGTACCTGCCCCTGCTGCTCCCCAACTTGGAGCCCTCACTAAAGGCTGTCCCATGATTACCAACTTAAGATTTAGCTCGTCCCTAAGTGGCAAGTTTTACAGCCCACAGTAACTGAATATTTGAGTCCCTCTAAACTCTGGAGATCCATTCTTTAGCACCTGCTGTTTATGGCAAACTGGTAAGTGAAACTGCTTCTACTGAGGCTTCAACCTAATGTGGATTCCCCAACGTGTCTCCTCTACAGGCCCTTCAATGTCACAAGTCAATTCAACAGCAGCACAAGGCATTTGGCTCTTCTGCAGTCTTTCTGTACTGAATGTACCTTCCCAGGTCAGTCACTGGCTGGCTTTGAACACCCCTGAAACGTTTTCTGCTTCTGCAACATTTGAAAGCACTGTAAGTTTTCATGTCTTCAACTAGTTCTTCCTCAATCTCCTTTTGCCCTACTTTCATTTGTTTTGCATTAAAAGTGCCAACACTGGTGCTCCTTCCCACTGCCTTCACTTCTACTTCAGCATCTTCTTCATGCTGCTTAATGATACATCTTTTGCTCTTTTGAAGTACTTGTGACACAACACGATCTACACTTCTCTACCTCAATAATATGGTGCTGGCATGCACCAGATTCCTGCATCTCCTCCTCTTCCATTTTTGCAAGCTTCTCCATAGCAAAGACAGCACAGAAAGGAGAATACAGCTTTTTCTTCCCATGCTGCTTGACTGGGACAAGACAGGAGGAATCAAAGGTGTGCAAAATAATTCCCTGAAAGAGACCTTGGGAGGTTTCCAGTCTAACCCCCATGATCAAAGCAGAATCTGCAGCATCAGATCAGGGTGCTCAGATTTTCTAGGCAGATCTTGGAGATAACTCAAGGATGGAAACAAAACAGCTTTTACACCCAATCTGCTTAAAAGCTCTTTATATCTAGTCAGAACCTCTTGTTTTGGGTTTGTGCCCATTTATCCTTCATACTCTCTCACCTCTCAGTGTCTTGACAACCTCCTCATAGTTACCAGAAGCTGCTGTCAGACCCACCCCAAAACCCTCTTGCTTCCACAGTGGAAAAGTCCTTAACCCCAGCACCACCTCATGTGGCTGTAATTCCCCCGCCAAACTGACAACCCTTTGCTGAACTCACTCCCCCTTGCTGCTGTGCGCCTCGTACCCATGCCAGGTATTCCAGGTGTGGTCTAACAAGCACTGACTAGAGGGTTGATCACTGCCTCCAACAGCCTGGGATGCAGGTGGCCTCCAGGGCACACTGCTGGCCCTGTCCAGCTCACTGGCCACTGGCATTTCCTGGCCCTTTGTCACAAAGCTGCTCCCCAGCCAGGCGGTGCCTGACCCACATCCCAGCAATGGGTTCTCCTGTCCCAGGAGCAGAATGTGCCATCTGTCCTTGCTGAATCCCTCTGACTCTGTTGCTGCAGGGCTCTCTGAGTGGCAGCCCTGCCCTCAGGACATCAACCGCCTCCTCTCCAGTTTGGTGTCACCTGCAAACTGCTTGTGCAGGTGTCCTGCAGCCTCCTCCAGGTCACAGGGACAGGTCCTGCACCAGACCTCAGAGTTCTGACTCTACAACCACAGAGACGTATTGGGGACTTCAGTGTATTTGTAAAACCATGACAAAATAGAAGAGCAGGTGACTCCATTCCTCTTACCCTAACATCCACTAAATGCAATTCTGCAGTCCTGGGCTCTCAAAGGACATCCGACATCCATTGCCCAGAGTCCTCAGAAAACATTCTTCTCTGGAAATCTGTCACCCAAACAGATTGTGGAAAGGTTCAGACGCTTTGTGGAAAAGTTGCCACTGAAGTAGGAGCTGTGAAGGCCAAGGCTCTACAGTCAATGAACCTCCCTCCATACTTGTGCTGCTGCAATGCCATCAAATCACTCAATAGAACTCTGAGAGCTGTGGGGGCAACACACAGAATTTCTGGTAATGCCAAGAAGAGCCACACTGAGTGTGGTACAAGCACATTACAGGAATGCACAACAATAATTTTATCCAACAATTTGCCTTCCTTCACTCCCAGAGCAGCACAATCACAACATCACTCTTGACCCTGTTTCACCCTTACACTTTCCTTCTTTGTACCACAAACTGTCTCTGGTTACACTTCTAAGCTGAAGTTCAGGAGCAGAAGGAGATCACAAAATACTTCACAAAACACCTTCAGATTAGCACAATCAGACTAAAGGTAAGGCAAAATTGCCAGGAATTTCCAGGCCATCAAGCCGCCAGGCCACAGGCAAAACTTCAGGCCCAGGATTGCAGTGCTGCACTCTCCAGCTCCCATCACAGCAGATCATCTGCAAATCTTCCAGCGGTTTCTACAGACTCCAGTCATTTGGGCTGAAGTAAAATAAAATGTTAGCATTAATAGGTTTTAAAATGTAGCTTCCACACAGAAAAAACAGCCAGTGCATGAACTAACTTAGTGCCACCACAAAAAGCCAAAGAAGTAATGGAATGACTAAGAGACACTGCTTGAACTAGGGGTGAAATCTCTCCTTCCAAACCCATAATCCAGTTGCCATCCAGCTCCACTGTCCTGACTGTCCTGAGCTCTCCATAGCAGACAATGGAGCCCTAGCACTGGAGTTTCACACTGGATGAGGGCACAGCTACATTCTGACCACACGCAACCTCAAACACACACTGTACAGATGACAACCTGCAGGACATGGACACACACAAGGACACACATCCGGAGGTGGAGGGGATCCCTGTGGGAGCAGGACAGGGTCTGCAGACAGGAGGACTCTCCATGACCCTCATCTGAGCAACCCTGGAAACTCCAGCAGAGGTGGAACAAGGCCTCCAGAGCAACAGTCCTACTGCTTCACCACCCTGGTCCCTCCAGGTCCTACCCCAGGTGAGCTCAGAGTGCTCCTTGGTGCCCAGTTCTCACACACCATCCCAGAACCACTCACAGCCACAGCCCTCCTGCCCCACCGACCAGAGCACTGCCCTGAACACACCCCACCGTGACCCCACTGCAGGCAGGAGCCACCCCATCCCTCCGGGAACCGAGCCCTGCAGCGGGGCAGGGCCGCTCCAGAGAAAGGCAAGGAGCTACTGGAGTGGGTCCAGCGAGGCCACAGAGATGATGAGGGGTCTAGAGCATCTCTCTGATGAGCAGAGATTGTGGGTTTGTTTAGTCTAGAGAAGACTGAGAGGGAAATCTCACCAACCCATACAAGCACCTCCAAGGCAAGTGCCAAGAGGTTGGTGCCAGAGTCTCTTCATTGGTGCCCAGCGACAGGACGAGGAGCAATGGCCACAAACTAAACCACAAGAAGTTCCACCTCAACATGAGAAAGAACTTCTTTACACTGGGGAGGAGGCAGAGCACTGGAACAGCTCCCGAGGGAGGTCACTCTCTGGAGACCTTCCAAACCCACCGGGACGTGTCCCTGTGCCACCTGCTCCAGGGGACCCTGCCTGGGCAGGGGCTTGGACTGAATGATCTCCAGAGGTCCCCTTCAGCCCCAAACAGACTGTGATTCCCTGTGAGACATCGGGCACACACCGACAGCCAGCAGGAAACCAGCCTCAGCCGCCTGCTCCCGCCGGCCCGAGCGAAGAGGCTGGAGGTTTCGGCCGAGGCCAAGACAGCCATGAGGCGCCGGTACCGGGAACGGCTGCGGCGGCAGCCTGGGGACCCCCATCCCCTCAGCGCGGCCCTCACTCACCCTCCGTCACCTCCAGCACCTTCACCTGCTCCTCAGCGGCGGCTCGCACCGCCTGCACCGGGCACAGGATCCCCGTCAGCGTCTCCACCAGCGCCTCCTTCAGCCCCTGCGCCACCGGCCCGGCTCCGGGCCCGCCGCCGCCTCCCGCCATCGCCGCCCCTCCGCGGGCCGCGCGCGCCACACGCACCGCGCGCCGGGAGGAGGAGCCGGGCCGGCACCGCACACAGCGCCCCCTGGCGGCGCGGCGGACCGCGGCGGAGCGGCCATCCCGGGTCAGGAATGCGTGTGAGTGTCCCGAACGTCCCAGCTCGGGAGTGACGGCCGGGAAGGGCTGGTGACACACCGGGGTGGGGCTGGAGAAGGGACCGTAGTGCAGCACTCCTCTGGGACAAACCTCCTTGCTGTAGTTCCTGGGGATCAGCACAGCCCAGCGCGGGAATGAGGTGAGAAGCGGGCAGGGATTGTATGGGGAGAACCGAGAGCTCCCAGTGCCCTCAGAGCCTCCGAGCCACCTCCGGAAGGGTCTGAAAGAAGGGACTGTGCGTGAGAACTCATTGCGTGGAGATCGAGAAAACCACTTTAGGGTCAGGGTGGGGAAACCTGTCCAAAAAATGGTAACCCCCAAGCAGGACCCTGGACATCCCATCGGCCGGACCAACACGGGAGGATCAACATGATGGAACCAGCACTGGTGATTGACTGACTGATTGATTGATTTCTTTCTCTCTCTCTCCCTCTCCCCCCTCCCCCAGCCTCTTTAATTAATTTCTTCCTTTTCCTCGGGGTAGGGAGGAAAAACTTTATCCAAACCCCACTGCTATGGCCTTATATAGTAGGTCAGGGATTAACACAGCAATTTTCATGACAAGTGTATGATTTACTAATAAAACTTTGATTTTTTTTTTTTTTGTGGACCCTCTGGCTTTTGTCCCTTTCCACTATGAGCATTTAGTGATCTTGGGTACTCCCTGCCCCATCAGGGTGGGACATCACAGGGGGAGCAGTTACTGGGGGCTGAGGCAGTGCCCACGATCTTGTGGAGCATCCAGTACATCCAGTGAACCCCCCGGGCTGCAGGGACCAGTCACAGGGCAGGAAAAGCCCCTCACAACCTCTTTTCCCACACATAAATGTGGTGAGCAGCCAGCATGAGCCTTGAGCAGCCCACATGTTTTCTACAGCTGTTTATTTAGGAAGTAAAAGCAATTTTACAAAGCATTACGAGAATTAAACAGTGGTATTGGCACATACAAAGAGGGCTTCTTACCTGGGGGACGGTGATGGAGTTGTGTTTTGGGATGGGGATAGCAGTTCCTACACACTGTGGGAAAATACTGGGAGGTTTTCTGAATCCAGTGATGCTTTGGTCATTAAATCCCCAGGAGTATGACAGTAATGTGTCTACAGACACAGTCCAGTACCAGGGGTGAGCCTGGCAGCCACGGTCACAGAACCACAGAATCATTCAGACTGGAAAAGGTCTCCAGGATCATCGAGTCCAGCTGGAGTCTGATCCCCACCTTGTCATCAGCCCAGAGCACTGAGTGCCAGTCCAGTCATCCCTTGGACACCTCCAGGGGTGAGGAGGACTCCAATACCTCCCTGAGCAGCCCCTTCCACTATTTAATCACCCTCTCTGTTCAAGAACCCCTGTGCTGCTGCATTATGCACCCTTACCCATTTCCTCATGGGGGAAATGCCTGTTTCCACTGAGAGCTCATCAATATTCCACTCACGGTGATGGATGGCGTTCCTTGCCCATAACACCTCCTGTTTGAAAGCTCTCGAGGGTTATCAAGTGACACCTGGTAACAGATGTGCTACCAGCAGGAGTATTTAGGGGTTAATCTTGCACTGTCTAAATGCCCAAGGCCAGGTTGGATGGGGCTTGGAGCCACCTGGGATAGTGGAAAGTGTTCCAGGGGGTGGAACAAGATGAGCTTTAAGGTCCCTTCCAACCCAAGCCAGTCTGGGATTCTGCAATTCCATGCATATAACTTTTGCAATCTGAAGATTTTCTGTAAAAGCAGGAGCAACTTGAGATACTGCACAAACCCAAGCCTGGCTTCAGCTCCCTGCAGGCACAGTGAATGTCCTGCTGCCCCCCATCCTGCAGCCCCACAGCTGCCCCACTCCAGCCCCACTCCAGCCCTTCCCCTCTGCCAGCACAGTGCTGAATCACCAACAGAACCCACCGGGGCAGAACCTGCCTGCCCAGCATCAACCCCCAGCCCTGCTGGAGCCCCCTCCTCACCCTCCCTGCCTGCTCTCCAGGCCTGGGCAGCTCCTCCAAGGGCAGCTTTCCATCAGAAAAGGCAGCAGAGGGGACACAAAGTGCCTCTGAAACTCCTCCGTGCTCACCTGAGACACTGCCCAGGCAGCTGTGGTGGAAGCAATCAATCCCCCACCTCAGTTACACAAACTTCCCACACGTCAAGTTAGATTTCCTTCTGCAGAAGTTGGGCTGATGAGCCCCATCTTTCCCCCTAAACAAGCAGGACCAGGGGCTCAGGCCTTCCCAGCACTGCCCATAGCCCAAACAAGCCTTGCTCTCCATGGCAGAGCAGACAGACTGGACAGCAGAGGCCATTCCCAACCAGAGGTATGGGCACAGCCAGGACAGGCTGGGATTTTTTGTGGGGAGAGAAGGAAACATTTCAGCCACACTGCTCAACCCAGACTAGGCTCTGCCTTGTGCAGCACAGCCTGGGAGCTCATCCTGTCCCCTGCCATTGCTGTCCCCAGAGAGGTCTCTGCAAGGGGAATATTTTATTTTTCTCTCTTGTTCTTCCCAATCCAAAATGCTGATTCTGGAGGAACAAATACATATTTATATAAGTGTAACTTCTGCAAGCTGAGGGTCATCACTCATCTCTGCACTGTCCCAGGATTTTGGCTTACAAAAACATAAGTTTATGGAAAACTTAAGCGTTTCTGCTGCACCAAAATCATTGAGGCAGGAGTCCAGGTCTCTTCTCCCAGGGAACAAGGGACAGGACAAGAGGAAGCAGCTTCAAGTTGCTCCAGGGGAGATTCAGGTTGGGTATGAGGGCAAATTTCTTCCCAAAAGGGTGGTCAGGCACTGGCACAGCTGCCCAGGGCAGTGGTGTAGTCACCATCCCTGAAGTGTTCAAAAGATGTGAGGATGTGGCACTTGGGGACATGGTTTAGCAGTGAACATGGCAGTGCTGGGGGAATGGTTGGTTGGACTCTATGGTCTTGGAGGGCTTTTCCAACCCTATTGATTCTGTGATTCTCTGATTCCATCACACCAGGCTGTCGCTGGCTCTCAGTGCTGGCTGCCAACATCAGATCTGAAACACCTCTGCAAGTATCTGTCAGGAAGGGACAAAAATTATCACAACTGGAACTGTTTCCTCTGCCTTACAAACCTGTTGCAGAAAACAAGGACACAGTCTGGGGAGAGGAGAGCTATCCCAGAGCAATGCCAGTCTAGCCCATCATCCTTGTAGCTGAAGGGATGCACAACCACTCCCATTGTGCCAACTCATTCTTCCGTATTTGTACAAACCCCATTTATTTGACTCTTCCAGGCTTTTCCAGGTTTGAATTCCCACCCGTTTGAACATTCCACAAGCTCTTCACAGGTTTCTGCAGGGATCCCTCCTACAAAGTCAGCACTCAGAGCTTGCTGGTCAAACACTGCACTTCTGCCTCCAAGCCCAACAGTTCTGACAGTCATCCCTTCTTCTTGACCTGCTTTAGGAAGGACAGTTCCCTCACCACAACGAGACATTCTTGGCATGCAAAGGTATTTTATGATGAACTCCCTGTTTCCCCCTGTGCTGTTTCAGCTCACAGGCAAAGCACACGAGCTCTGAGCTGCCCCAACAGACCTAGGCCAAGGAAGACCCCACAGGAATGTGGCATGGGACTGCTGGAACCACCAAAAATCCCCCAAGAAATATCAGGGCAGCACATGGACCAGGCGAAAGATCAGTCTACATGGTGTTAGCCCAGCCTGTCCCCTGCTTGGTTAAAATTTAATCCCAGATAGCAACAAAAACATGAAAACCCAAAATCACAACAGACACCAAGGCAGCCCAAACACCTGACCCACACTCTCCAATACTGGTTTTATCTTCAATAAAGCCTGGACCATGGAGAGAGTCTTCAAGTAAATTCCACATTTGGTAGACAGGGGGCTGCTGGTTTTCCTTATACATTTTTAGAGGCTCAGGTCTCCCAGATTTCAGGGGACAAGCACACACAGATATATATATATATATATATATTATATATATATATATTTATATATATATATATAAAATCTGGCCCAGTATTATGATAAACAAACAGCCAAATTCATCTAAAACACTTTTGTAAGCAGTTTTTCAGAACTTGAAAACCTGAGGTGCACAAGGAACCTTTGTGATCCTGCACCTCTGAAGTTAGGGTACGTCACTATTTCCTTTCAACCACCTTGCAGCAACCTTGGTCTCAGCGGAATTTTGGGCCTGGCACTCTATCACATGATCACATGGGCTTTTCTTTTTGTCATAAAATACTTGCTCCTTCTACCCAAGACCTTTTTTTGCTGGAACTCCCTGATCCCAGTCTTGTGTGTCTCTAAGAGCAGCTGAGTGTTGAACCTGCACTTCTATTCTTCTCCTGTGGCTGCTTTATCTTCTCTTCCAGACAGACTTTTATCTCCATTGATGTTGCTCTTGGTGAGCTGCTGTTCCTTCACAGACTGACGTGTTCACATCCTCAAGGAGTGCTCTCAGTATGAGACTTGTTCCCCTCTGAATGAAGGATAATGCCGTTTTTCAGGGCTGTACTTCAGCGACTCAGAACAGCACACTCATTTCTAGACTCACAGAAGAGCTGCCTCAACTCCTGACATTGCTGTGTGTGGATTCTGGGGACAGTCCCTGAATCCTGTGTGATATGGGTAGTTGTGTCATACAGAAACATCTCCTGCAGCCAAAACATTAATCTTTGCAGTTTGTTGGTATTTTCTGTGCCCTGGCAGCTGAACCCCTGCTGGAAGCCCCAGTTCCCTGAGCTGCACTGACCCTGGAGCAGCCCAAACACCCAACAAACACTCTCCAACATTGGTTTTATCTTCAGTAAGGCCTGGATGATGGAGAGTCTTCAAGTAAATTCCATGCTCTGTATCCAAAGGATAAGGTCATAGAATCACAGAGTCCCAGACTGGTTTGGGTTGGAAGGGACAGAATAGCCAATCCAGTCCCACCTCTGCCATGGGCAGGAACACCTTCCACTATCCCAGGCTGCTCCAAGCCCTGTCCAGCCTGGCCTTGGACACTGCCAGGGATCCAGGGGCAGCCACAGCTTCTCTGGGCACCCTGTACCAGGGCCTCCCCACCCTCACAGGGAGAATTCCTCCCCAATATCTCCTGGCAGTGGGAAGCCATTTCCCCTTGTCATGTCCCTCCATCCTTGTCCCAAATCCCTCTCCAGGTCTCCTGGAGCCCCTTTAGGCACTGGAAGGAGCTCTAAGGTCTCCCCCACAGCCTTCTCTTCCCCAGGCTGAAGATCCCAGCTCTCCCAGCCTGGCTCCAGAGCAGAGGGGCTCCAGCCCTTGGAGCATCTTTGTAACACCTAAACAGGGGGAACCAAAGCCCTGCCTCTCCCTCGGGTGAGTTATTGGTGCTGTGTGACCACACTGGGCTGTTCTCATGCTCCCAGGGTATGACACAACACAGGGCACCTCCCAAGGACTAAAGGTAGCCAACAGGAACAATCTCAGGGTCTTGGCAGGCTTTAAATCAGTATTCAGCCTCAAATCCACAGGAAGGGTAGCTTCACATTTTCGTCCTGTTTTATGATTAAACTAACGTAGAGGCCACAAACTATTCTTGTTAAATAAAGAATTAGGATCCAAGGAGGGTGATGTACTTGGTTGCTACATTCCAAAAATAAATAAAATAAAGCAGCAGAATGGGGTGAGATAGATTTTTTCTTGTTCTGGCTTAGCCTTTGGAAATCTGAGGCGCAGAAAAGGAGGGGTGAAAGGGGCAGCTCATCCCTCCAGACTCTGAGCATGTTTTTACCTCATCACCCTCCCTGAGGACAAGGAATATGCAAAGAGCACCACAGCAGAGCCCACTCCAAAGTGAACAGATCTCTCTCTTGTTTAACAAACTCAAACTCCAATTTCATCAAGTCTGAGCATCCTGGCATAGCAGGCACTGTCACCTCTGCCAGCCTCCAGCTCTCAAGGGGTCACAGCTGCAGCAAGAAATAAGATGCCAATCCCTCAGCAGTCCTTGAGCTGCAGGCACAGGTCATCCACGAACCAGGGTTTCCATTTCTTGAAAAATTTCAAGCAACAACGTGGTCATTTCCAAAAACTTGTGCTCCAATTCTACTGCACTCAATAATGCTGATGATAAATGCTGCTGTTGGGACCCCAAAGATCTCCTCTGACCCCCCGGGTCCCCAGAGTGACAATGTTCCATTGGTCCTTTAAGGAATCACCACACTGAACTTAACTGCATCCCATTTCCTCTGGCACTTCTTGATAAACAGCAAATTCTACAATGGAAAAAAATAAAGTGGACACAGAGAAACATCAGTAACGATTCAGCTGCATCAGACACTCTGCCAGCTCCATTTCCAGCTCCAGTTTGTCTGTCTGTCCTCTCTGAAAGCAAATTATGGAGCAGTTTTTTCCCACACCTTGGACTGTTATCTCAGCATTGCACAAAGATTCTTCCAAGCAAAAAGAAAAAAAAACAATTTTCAAAGCATCCTTTTGGTACTGAAATAAAAAGGACCAGTCATACCATGGAAGCACAGACACAACTCATGTACATGGGCTCCCCCACCCCACAATTTTCAGACAGATCATTTGGGCCAGGCTGAAGATTCTTTTAACAGTTAAAAATGAATGTTTATTAAAAACCCAAACCAAACCCTGGGGGACTGAATTCCTGCGCAGTTCTGATCCCACCCACAGACTCTCCATGCCACCACCAGCCACAGATGCTCCAAGGCTCTGTTCTACCCCAGTGACTCTGTGCACTGCTGCCTGTGGGAAGAGGGGCAAAACCAGCAGGGAAAAAACTTCACAGCAAATTTTTCCTAGCACTGAGTGGAAGGAACACCAAGCCCACCATGGTTCCAGAGAGGACAAGCTGTCACACAGAAAGTGCTCTCCCTGACACAAAGATCTCCAGCCCTCCCATCTCCCAGGACTCCAGAAGTTCCACCTCTGGCAGGCCTTGGAGGGACATCCCTGTCCCCAGGCCGTTTCCAGGCTATTGCTCTCCAAGGGATTTCAGGTGCAGCCCTGTGCATGAAGTGCCTTGTGGGGCTGAACACCCAAGCTCTGCTGTCAGAGGTCCATTCCCCTCTGGCAGCACCATGGTGCCACACCTGCAGTGCTCCAGCTACTGAACAGCCTTGGGCAGAACCAGAACCAGTCCAGAAATCTCCTTATTCCTTAGGCCTCTGGGCTAAATGCAGGCAGAAACAGCTGAGGAAGTCTGCCAACAGGCAGAGCAGAGCATGCTGTGGCCACCAGCCTGGGCTGTGCAGAGCCAGCTCCCTGAGGGCCACAGGGAAGGTCACTGTGGCCACCAGCCCTGGCTCTGCGGCCACCAGCCCAGGCAGTGGGGGGAGGTCTCTCCTGTCACAGCTGGGCAGGGCTGGCAGGAGAAGTTGTCCCACAACTTTGTCTCCTGTGTGAACCCCACATTCCTGCCCCTGCCAAGTCCCAAATTGTAGTTTCAATTCTTCATGCACTCAGCAGGCAAATAATTTCAGCATTGGAAAAGCTTGGCAAAAATGTTGGAAAAGATTTTTTTTTTTCTTTTCGTTGTAACATTTTGACCTCCCTCCTCCTTCCAAACCTGAGCAGAAAAGAAATACCACAGCTTCTGCACTGCTTCTTGGGAAGGTGAATTTTTCTTGGTGAGAAAATCCATTAATGCAGTGTGGATTCAGAGGGAAATAAAACTGCATTTCAAACTCTCTAAAAACACCAACATTTAATTTTATAACATAACCAGGGGTTTATTCCACAATATAAACTGCAACATTTGATACAAGCTACCCAAAAAAGGAGAAAGCCAAAATACAGCTGTGGCAATTACTTTACAGATTTTTTTTTCCTGTCTTCTACATCACAGGGCCCTCAGTGACACTAGGATCTAACATTTGCTGTCTGTACATCAACCAATGCTAGAAGCAACACGCTGTTCAATTGTCATTCCAGTCACTGAAACCAGACATAGAAGTTATTGCTCAGATAAATAAACCTAGTCTACGAAAAACAAAGTGGAAAAAAACTAAAGTCTCCAAAGAGTTAACAGAGTAAACAGGGATTTCCTCAAAAGAGGATTATTGGAAAATTCATGGTGCAGGGGTTTTTTTGTTTGTTTTTGCACCCAAACCAAGCTGAATTAAATACGCCGGTAAATCCCAGAGGTAACTGAATGCTGTACAATAAAGGTGCATGTGTCAAATGCCTTCCCAATTGGTGAAAACCCCTGCAAACAGTCAGCATCTCAAACCTCAACAACCACAAACAGATCAAGGGAAAATACAAAAGTGTCAAAAATTGTTTTGAGTTCTGGAAAATGATCCCATAAGGATAGTAGCACCATATGCAATCTGGTTCTTAAACCAGCCCCTGTGGCTTAACTGGAAAACTGGGAACCTTCTGTACTCAAGTCCTGAAGGGTTTTTGGGGGTTTTACTTCTGGAACTGGGTGTCCTTGCCGGCGCAGCTGGCGCAGATGTAATCCTCCTTCTCTGCCATCTCCGGGGAGATGCCCACACACACCTGGTGGAACCACTGGTTGCAGCTGCCATCACACTGGACCCAGTCGACCTGGTGAAGAGCAGACACAGGGGTCAGAGCAGGGCCAGGCAAAGCCCCCCACACTCGTGGGTCATCCTGGGGCTCCTGGTCTATTTACATGAGAAACGTCCTGTTCCACAGCTAGCTGGTGCTGGATATTCACTGTGCTTCCTGCTCTCTGGGGCTGTGGGCAGGGCACACCCTCCACTATCTCCCCACTGCTTTCCCACCTCACACAGACTCAGCCATCCCTCTGTTCCATTTTCAGCCCAAATGGGCCTGGGGAGAGCCCCAGGCACTGCCCTCACCCACAGAGCCCATCCACACCTGTATCCCAAGAGCAGCAATGGACAGAGTGCCTGCACAGCCCCACCTGCCCCTTCCCATTTCCTGCAGATGTTCTGATGCCACATGGCTGCTCCAGGGCAGGTGGGGCTGGTCCTGCCCATCCCAGCTGCATGGACACTGCAGCTAAGCCAGGGCCTCCTACTCTCCTCATGAACAGCTTTTCTGCAGTTAAACAGTCACAGGGCAGCTCCCTGTCCCAGATCCCAGCACTCAGAACACCACGGTGGGTCTGCCCCTCCTGACCTCATCCCCCTCGGGCTGGAGGCAGTTCACAGCTGGGCAGATGGCATCCTCATCCTCGGAGTCCTCCTGCTCTGAGAATGACGTGTCTGAGGGCAGCAAGTGGCTGTCGCTGGAACGCTGCAGCTCCAGGAGCCTCTCCCGCTCTCTCTCCAGTTTGTTACTGCACAGATCCTTTGAGTGACTCAGTTTCAGTTTCTTCTTTTTGGGTGTTCTCATCTTTTTTACTCTCGCTCTCTTCTCGCCACAGAAGCTCTCTCTCTCGAAACGCCGCTTCAGTTTTCTCTCCATGTAACTAATCCCATCCTTTTTCCCTCGGCAACACTCGTTCTATGGGAAAGACATTTGGCAAGGTTGGAAGTATGCAACTAACACCCATTATGCTGTCATTCCATACCCTGATTTTAGGAATAGGTTTAAGTGCAAGTGCAGCGTTTGACAGCGCTGCCTTTTCAATAGCCTGGGATGTGTATGAGGAGCCAAGGGCAGGGTCAGGCCCCAGGGACAGAACTCAGAGAAAAAACCATCCTCATTTCCTGCCTCTGAGCCCACAGCTTCTGCAGCAGCTCCCTTGGAAAGCCTCAACACGGGACAAGAGTCAAGTGTTCAAGGCCAGGATGGGACTTGGAACAACTTGGTCTAGTGGAAGGTGTCCCTGCCCACAGCAAGGGGTGGAACAAGATGAGCTTTAAGATCCCTTCCAACCCAAACCAGTGTGGGCTTCTGCAATTCTATGAAATCAGGACAGACGTATTTAAAGTACAGAGACTGACCATAAACATGCATCTAACTTTCAAAAACTTATCAGGCCACAAATTGTATTCAATAATTTGTAACCAATTTGTTATTAACTTCTTGACTCCTTTTGAATAAGGAAAATGTGTGGCTAGCACAGGTTTTTCCCATGAGAAATTTTCTTGTGTTTTATAAATAAAGATAAAGTTTGGATGTTGTTGGAACAGTGTCCCAGAACTTGGACAGTGCAGGCCTGGCCAATCAGGCCTGGGGGAAGGCTTCTGACTGACCAATCTGGGTGACTTTTGAGAACTCTATATATGTGATGAAATCAAAACAATAAAGGTCATTCCTTCTTGCCACTGAGGACTGGTGCTTTCATTACTCTGCTAGCTGCTCAACAGCGACAAAAATGTATTTGCATGGAAGTGCAGCCACACACACAAACCCCTGGAAAGTCCATGGGCTGAGGCAGAGCCCTTCCCCAGCTCAGTGCTGCTGTTGGACACTTGCCTTCTCATTTGTGGCTGCGCTGGGTGACCTCTGCTCTGGCTGCAGGGCAGGGCTCTGCTTCGTGAACAGGGTCTGGTACAACTCCTGGATCTCGGGCAAAGAAACCTGCAGCAGCTGGGCTTCCATCATCAGCTCGTCCAGCTCCGTGCTAATGACTGGTGGGAAAGACAGGGAGACACAACAGGAATTCTTCAGTGCCAGCACTGACAAGAACTGCACAGATAATGAAAAATCTCTGGCTGCACAATAAAAAATAGTGAAAGACTTTAATCTGCAACTGTATTAGTTCTTATCTGCTCCCTCTTGACTGCTCATTTTTAACAGCAGGGTTAAAAGGAAAGATAAAGGCTTGCACAGAAGTTTCTGCACTGTGGCTCAGCACCCTGCCATGCTCCCAGTTCCCTGCTGGTTCAAGGATGAGGCATTGCCAACATTCCTGGCAACTTCTCCTACTTCTGGAGGTACAGGAGTGTGACAATCTCCTCACTACCTAACGAATGGGTAAGACAAAGGAGCTGAGTGAGATCTGTAAAGGAAGCCATGAGAGGAGAGGAAGGAAGGCTGAGGGGATGAGCCTGGTGACAGAGGTCTAAGGTCACCACCAGCTGCTGCTACTGGCTCATGTGGGGCTCTGAAACAGTCCCGGATGGGGAGGCCAAAATCTTTGTGTAAATAACAGCTTTTTAATACAGTACAACTCAAATATGAAAAATAAACCTGGTGACACAAAGCACTGCCTTGTTTGATGTGAACTGTAACATTCCACTGAAATGGCTTTTCTAACACCCATATGGACTCAGCTGCACTGGCATGAAGGTAAGTCTAGACTTGTGTCCCTGGAGCATTATGCATCAGGAGGGAAGAAATGCTAAGTAACTTCTTTCACAGTCATAAAATGATGCAATTCACAGCACATCTGTTAGTCCAACCCACAGAGTTTGAGATGAGGATGGTCCAGAGCCTGTGCTGAGTGACCCCAGCCAAGCAGCCCAACAGGGACTGGGGCAGCTCCAGTCTCTGACAGCTGGACAGTTGTGCTGCAGCAAAGCTCACATGGACTCTTGTCCCGTGGATTAAGTACCCTATGGCCTCCAGCACCACATCCCTGCTGTTCCCATCCACCTCCTACACTTCCAGTGGCCTTTCCCCTTTCCTTCCCCCTTCTGCAGCTCTGCTGGGGCCACAGCCCATGAGGAGCTGTTCCTGTGGGAAGGGGCCAGCTCTCCTGATTCCTCTTGTCCCACACCTTGTCCCATACACATGGGAAATTTCTATCCTTGGGCAATGCAGCCCTCTGCCAAAGCTGGACACTGAGCTCCAAAGTTACTGAGGAGATGGAGAAACAACCAAATGTGTCACAAGCCTGCTCAGCCATCTCCTGGTGACCTCTCCCTCCTCCACCAAACACAGGGAACAAAAAGGAAAGGGGGTGGCAAAAAAGCAAAGTGAAGATTACAAACCATGAAGTGGGATGCAGTGCTGTCCTGTAGAGAATGGAGAATGCAAATAGATGGTTCTGTTATCCCAGTCATGAGGCATGGAGAATGACATTGCTCCAATTGTCTGGGACACCTAGAAAACAAAATGCAGAGAGTTTCACTAATTGTGGAGTTTGAAGTGTGGAGTAACTGCAGTAGGATCAATAATTGTTTCTCTTACAGCTACTGAAATCTTGTATCTCACTGCCCTGGTCCAAACACTGCAGCTCTGCCCTACCTGGACACAAACATGCCAACAGCAAACCCTGCACCCCCTGACATGGCCAGAGGCATCTCACCAGGAGCTTTCCACAATGCCCTCTGCCTCACCAACCCAAGTGCCTGGGCTCCTTGCAGAATATGGCTCTCCTCAATTCCCCCTGCTGCTCTCAAGAGAATTTTTCAAACTCACCTAAATGCTCACTTTGGCCACTGTCAAAGCAGCCCAACTCCAGTGGTTTCTGGAGGAGATTCTTGTGGGGAGTGAGTGTTGAATTAGCCCAGATGACAGGGAAAACAGAACTGGGACATGACAGGACAGCCATGGTGAGACACTGGATTCACCAGAAAACTACCTCAAATCGGAGACTGAAGTTTCAGCTCACACCTGTGCTGAGGGGGGCCTGCCTCAGAAGGTCCCTGGCTCAGGCACACAGAGGGACCCCAGCAGAGGCACATGGTCAGATGCTCTTCCACCGAGCTTCCCAGAGACCTCTGATTCCGGAAATGCAGTCACAAGGACCTGGACTAGCTCTGCCAGATACACCCTGATTTGCAAGGTTTACTAACTTCCTCAAGTCCCAGACCCCTCAAAAATGGTTACACTGCTCTGGGTGGGAGGATCCTCACAGTTCCATGCTGAGCTAATACCATCATGCTAATAAAACTAAACTCACTGTTTCAATTTTTGGCCCAAACATCAACTTATATTCCCAAAATCTTGGCCGGTTCTTTGCAGCTAAACTAGCTGGTTTAGCAAAAGGGTACTTTCAGACCTAAATGACCAGAAAAAATCTGTTAGATACCTAAAGATGTCTCAATTTCTTTATCTTGATTGGCCTGCTTGAAAAATTTGGTCACCACAAGCCATTGGCACAGCTGGGTGAATGAGAAACAGCTGCAACACCCCCTCAGGCATGTGCAGCATGTTTTGTGTTTTAACATAAATGAACATGAAAACAAACACAGCCTAACTGTAACTGGACTGGACTAGCAAAACTAAAGTGTTTCAAAATGGAAAAGCAACAGAGTACATTCCATTTTGGGGTTTTTCATGGTCTTTATACTGCACAGAATGTTTCTGATATTTTTTTGCATTTGTTATCTCAAGAAAATGGTTTAACTCCTTTCCTTCTTTACCTGTGCTTTTTGCTGAAAGATCTTCACTGAAAGAAGACAAACTTCCTTACTACCCCACCTGAAACAGATGCTGTGGCTAAACCCAGCAGTATGAGTAGAATATTCAGCTTGGGAGGTCTAGTGGAAGTGAGAAGAAGCAGCAAAGGATGAAGACGCTTTGTTGAAAACAACCTTGTCTGAGAGCCAAGCCGGTAATGCACAGGACAGTTTGTGCCTCTGTCAGTAATTCTCAAGGCTTAAAACTCTATTTGAATACTTGTAGGAGTAGAATATAAAGACCAATTGAGTAGTGAGCACTCCAGAAACAATAACTCAGCAGCTCTGTCATTAGTGGTGCCACAGCAGAACACAGGAGCTGGAGGAGGAGAGGGGAAAACAGGCTCTTTGGGAGGAATTGTTCCTGGACTCCAGGAGAAGGGACCACGAAGCTGCTGCTAGGGCACACATACATCCTGAGGGGCACAGCAGGACCCAGCTCTTTACAGGACAGCTGTAAAGCAGGACACAAACCCCCTGCCCTGTTGGGATTTGTAGGGAGCTACAGCACATCCAAACCCAGAGCAGCGTTACCCCATCCTCGCTGACCTCGCACTCCCAGCACCAGGCAGCCCAGCCTCAGCCCAGCCTCACCTTGTTTGTCTCTGGCAGCTGGCCTGCCGAGGCTTGCCACCTGCTGTACATTAATCCTGAGCCAACTTTGTCCTGGATGCGTTTTAGATTCCCTGAATACAACATTTGTTGTGCTCTGTGCTGCCAGTTCACAGTTCTCTCGATCATGTAGCGCAGGGCATCCCCCTCGGGCAGCCGGACGCGGATACGCTGCAGGGACGCCAGCAGCGGCAGGATCTTCTCCAGAGGTGGCTTCTCGGAGCGGTGGCAGTGTGGGCACAGCCACACACGTGGTGTCTGCGCCGTGCTGGGCACCGGAACACAGCTGGTGTGGAAGAAGCCCCTGCAGAGCTCACACTGGATCATGGGAGCTGCTGGCTCCTTCTGGCACAGACACACTTTGAGCTCGGTGTCCTCCTCGCTCGACAACACCTTCACCTCATTCGCTGCTCGCAGGGCACGCAGAGCCTCCATCTCCCTCAGCCGGGCTTCTCCCAGAGTGGCCATCTGAAAGGGAGTCAAAGGACGTCATCTCCAAGGGAACTCTGCTCCTTACCAACAGGGTGCCCTCTGCTCCATCACTTTTCAGACACACCAGTATTCAGGGCTTTAAACGTGGGAAGGAAGCAGGGATGGGGACGTGCAGTGGTGGGGATGGAGGAGTGGCAATCGGGATTGGAGGGGCAGCAGTGGGGATGGGCAGTGGTGTGACTTCAATTCCCTTCCATTTTCTCATGAGGCCCTCAGATAAAAAGCTTAGCCTTTGTAAAAAAATTAGCTCCTAACTCCCTCTCTGTTCCAAGCTTTTGTGTTTTGTATTACAAAAACGTGGTCTGTCTTAAAGCAGCGCAAATCCTGAAGTGCGAGTTTGGATTGCAGACACTGCTCTGTGAATATGTTTCTCAACAGTCTGACTAGATACTCAGAAAAGCTTTCTGGGCAGTTTTCACAAATGCAAATATACCTCTGACCCCCACCTTGCACATGCTGCTCCCGTGCTCAGCGCCATGCCCTGACCTATGAACTTGCTCTGGGGATCATGAACAGCAGGCCAAGTTCAGGTGTACCCTGGATGTGCTGTTTACCCTCTCTCAAGATGCTCATGATTCTTTTTTCAGGAATCTTTAGCATTAGCTCCTATAAAGAGCTAATATATTTCAGTTCCATAAAGCCTGTTCAAACCAGCTGCAACTAATTAATTCTATGCATTTTATTATGTATATATAAACATACCAAGGAGGGTTTATAAATATATACAAGTGGTTATTTCTCACATCATAGTTTTCAAGCATGATTCCTGGACTACAATTAACTCTGAAAAAACGAGACAGCTGTGTCCATCCTGGGCAGATGTGGGACTGAGGCACAGCACGTTCCAATGTGCACAGAGGTGCTGAGCCAGGCTGGGAGTGTCCAAGAGTCACTATGGGAAGGTTCTGGTTCCCCTCACATGTCAGAAACAAACGTTGCCACACTGAATGATTTCCCTTTCCTTGGTGCAGCCCCTAGTGAGTGCCCTGGGTCCCCTTAGCCAGGGGTGCTGGAGTCAGAGAGGGTGAGGTGTGACCCAGGGCCCCCAGCCTGTCCCCACAGCACTGCAGGGACACTGCAGGGACACTGCAGGGACACTGCTCCAGTGCTGGGCTCAGACAAGAGGCCAACACCAAAGCACTGAATGCACAAGTTTCAAGTAGCTGCCAAAGGTTACAACTTATATGTCCCATATGAAATTACATTCAAGCCACACCCAATGAGCCCCTACTGCTCCTCATTAGCCACGAGACATCATTACCTGGCCGAGGTGCAGGCTGTGCACTAGGTCTGATGGAATGAAGCCCTTCCCCACCTGCAACTGAGTCTGCTCCACCCAGAGCAGTGTTTTAGTGACTCCATAGTGCATGAGGTTTTCTTGAATTATTTAGAGTGGTTGTTTTAATTATAAATGGTGCTGGATTATTGTGTTCTTTGAAAGGATCAGACTTGGGCAAACCCTGTCTCATTTTAAATAAGGTTTAGTTATGATAGGGGAAAACAGGTCTCCATTTTTTGTTTTCCTATGTTTTGCTCAGCTACAGGCACTGCCTGGCAAACTGTGAGGCTGCTAAATGAATAAAGCAGTACGTATTGTTTCCACTGAAAGCAATTTTGGGATGTCTGAAGCAAGCTTAGGAAAGTGCAGTCCCAGAAGTCCTTCTGCAGAGCAGCACAGCAAGAACAGGGTGGAAGCCACACTCCTGCACAGGAGGCAAACAGAAACAAAGATTCAAGGAACTCAGAAGAAACTCCAGTTAGGAAAGATCTGACCACATACCGCGGATGCAGTGTCCTTGCTCTCAGAGAGCGCCCGCTCCAGGTCGCTCAGCGTCTCCAGCTTAGTGCTTTTCTTCTTGCCACTTGGCACTGGCTCCTTCAGCTTCTTCTGCTTCCTCTTCAGACTGAGCATTCCGATGTCACACCAGGGACACAACACCTGAGGGACAGAACAGCAGTGTCCCACCTACAGCAGTGTTACACCTGCACTGTTCCTAACGCACCTTCCTGCCTGGATGTGGCCATAGACAACTGGTGAGAATTGGGATTCCTGCAGTTATTCCATCAAAGAGCTGAGAGATTAGGATGAGGTTATCTGGAAGGTAGGGAGAGCTGGAAGGTTGGAACTTCAGTTTTGTAAAATGGCTAGACCCAAATAACCCCTGTGCTTCACCCAGACTGCTGGTACAGAGAGACAGTCGATACACTGAGCAGCCTCCGTGGGACTGAAACTGCAAACCCTGGAAAAGAGCAGAGATTCCAGGGACTGCCCTACATTCCTGTCTGTCCCAATGGGAGAGGGCTCAGAGGGCTTCCATGCAGGGCAGAGTGTACATTGCTCAAAGACTGCAGGTGTGACAGCCCCACAGCCACAGCTCCAGAGGGGCAGTGAACACAGCCCCAGCCTCACCCGGGCACACCTGAACCTGAGGAGGGTGGAGCAGGGAAGAACCTGCTCACCTGCAGCCCCGCCTGATGCACTGGAGTTAATCCAGTGCCACAGATTTGTCAGTATTCCCATATTCATATTGAAAATGTTAAGACACTGGCACTGTCTGCTCTCGTAACCACTGATTAAGAAGAACAGAGAAAACATAGCAAAATCTTAAGCATTTTAAAAGTTTAAAACTATTATTAAAAGTATACGTCACTAATAAAAGTTGTAATTAAATTAGTTCAGGTAACCCTAAAGCAATTCTGCAGATATACTTAGTATGTACTGCTCCTTCCAGAGCTCACACTAACTCCATGTGCCTGTTCCATGACTGACCAGGCTGATCCCCAATTTCTGCCTCCTACCTCCAGAAGGGAATACGGAGAGTTCTCACACAGGAACGTGTTTGCTGCACACTCCTTCCACGCCTGCACTTCGGCTACCAGGGCCTCCAGCCTGGGCAGGTAATCCAGGTGCACTGGGATGGATCGACCTCTCGTGACCAGCTCTGCCAGTGTGTCCAGCACGGGCACACGGCCCCCGACCTGCCGGGTTGGAAAGGAAGAAATGCTGGATCCAAGGCACAGCACTGCCCAAGTCACAGCAGTCACTCAAGGAATTGATGGCAGAGCTGGGAAAAATGAATTTAATGCTCAGACATTACAGTGCCCTGCACTGTCAGTCCAACATCTGTGCTGCTCGTGCACTTAGTCATCGACTACCCAGGCAAAACTAACAACACATTTGGGGGCTGGGAAGGAAGAATGCACTTGCCAAATGACCCTTTGAAAAGAAAGCCGAAAAAAACAGAGACTGCCAACAATATAAGCAGCCTCCCAATCTCACACTCCACATTCACAGCAGAAAATAAATCTGAAATAATAAAATCATAGAGTTATTAACATTGGAAGAATATCTCCAAGATCGATTTCAGCCATTAACCCAGCATTGCCAAGGCTGTCACTAAACCACATCCTCAAGTGTCACATTCACATACCTTTTAAATCCTTCCAGGGGTGGTAACTCTACCCTGGGCAGTCTGTGCCAGGGCCTGACCACTCCTTCCAATGAAGAAATTTCCCCCAATATCCAACCCAAACTCCCCAGGTGCCACTTGAGGCAGTTTTCTCTCATCCTGTCCCTTGTTCCCTAGGAGAAAACTCCGATTCCCCCAGCTCCAGCCTCCTTTCAGGTAGTGCAGCACCAGAAGACAACTCTGCCCCAGACTGTGCTGAGCCAAGGGTCAGAACCCCCTCCAGTATCCTGTGTGCTATTAGGGAGCAAGCTCTGGCCATTCTATCGGCACCCCATGCCTCAGGCAATGCAGGTACCACACACCTAGAAGTAAAGCAGCACCAAGAGGTAATTCTAGAGGTAATTTCTGGGACAGGCAGTGATGTGGGACTGGAGAACTATTCATCAAAATGACCCCAACAACTCCAGAAACTTCCAAGTCCTGATACCAAGAACTTCCTGCAAGTCACAGCGACCTCAGGGATTTAACAAAACCTTCACAGAACCGAAGCAAAAATTCTTGGCACAGACAGAACTAGTTTTCCACATTCAGAAGGCAGAATTTCAGAGTCCAGACCAAGAAATTAGCAAATGCCAAGAAAAAAATCACTCAAGTCCTGTCAAGACAGCCCTCAAATGAAAGTTAGTATTACATTAATTTTATTCCTTCAAAATATTTAAGTCCAGGAAAATTAGTTTTTTAAATGAAAGCTCAAAAGAAGTTTTTAGTAAAAGCCCAATCTAGGCCAGAAGGGCCTGAAAATTTGCCTAGTTAGATTAGAGTTAACTTTATAGAAAACAATGAGGACAAATGAAAATATTTGGCAACTTAAACCCAAATGTGAAATCAGGGCTATCCCAGTGCCATCCTGGCCTAATCTGGGCAGTCCCACTGATCCCTGGCTTGAGTACTTGTAAGGCTGAGCCAGAAACTACTTCCATATCACCAGACTGTACCTCAGTGTGGTACACAAAATCATGATTAACAGGGAGTTGTTACTGAGCAACTGAGCAAAAGTGACCTTAAGGTAAAGTTCCATAATGCACTAACTTTTTAACTTTAGCTTTTTGCTAAGAGCTGTTTTATAGATTTCATTTCAGGCAGTTAGTTGCAAAGGTGAAGGAATACAGATCAGAAATAGAAGTAAGAATCAGGGCAGTGAATGTAGCTGCTCCATGGCTGAGGTCACAGATGTCCCAGCCCAGGTGCTCCGAATCAGTGCCACACTGGAGCACCCATGGGGTGCAGGGTGGCTCTGGTGACCTGAGCAGGGTCACTGTCCCTCCCCAGCAGCCAGGCTCACATACCTGCAGAGCCTCCACCTCCTGCAGCCAGTCCTTGGCCTTCTGCACTGCATCCTTCAGTGCTGCTCCGTTCGGGAGGTAGGCTGGGATCTCCTCCAGTTCCTTCACTGCTGCTGCCAGGCTGCTCAGGGACTGCCGGGGCCTGGGGGAACATAACAGCCCAGATGGGAGATGCTGCTTACAGGGAGGGCTCTTCCACTCACCTGGGGTATTAAAATCGGACGGATACACCAAATAATGATGTTATGTCCAGCATTGGTTGCACCCAGCAGAGTTGGGGTGTCAGGAGCAGAGGAGGTTTAGAAATACCTGTTTGCTTACTCTAGACTCCTACTATAAATATTCTCACATTTGGACTTAAGAAAGATTTACCTTTTATTAACTTCTGAATGACGAATACCCACCAAAACCCAGACCAGCACCAGCTGAGAGATTCTGCATTAGAAGGTTAAACCCCTGGAAACTGGCTTTTCTGTATTTCCCAGTTTGATTCTGAGGTTTTAGAGAGGTACAAACACAACACAGCTCCATATTGAGCGTTAAACCCTAGCTTAGTCAGTTCTATGCTACGTGAAATTATTTTAAGACGCTGTGGTTAGTAGTGGGTAAGAAACACTCCAATACTCCAAGTATGACAAAATTAAGAAAACCAAAAGGAATCCTGAGCGAAGAAACCTGGCACACAAGTTTGTGCCACCTTCCTAAATTTTAAGTACACTGTGCTCTTCCCTGGTTTACTTTATAAATCAGAAGGTAAAAACAAGAAAACTTTTCTTAGTAAGGATGTATTTTGCTTACTTCCTTCTTCCTTGCACCAGCTAATCTGAAAAATCTCCTCCTTGTTAGTTAGAAACAGTCCTACATGGACCTCTATGGGACCATGAAATTTTACCTGCTAATTTTACCTATCTGAGCTCTGTCTGGACACGTGTCCTCCAGCCTGACAGCGGGGAGGGAGGAAGGTGGAAAAGAAGGAAGAGGAATCTTAAAGCACTTCCCTGTGGCAAAAGGAGAATTTACACAAGATGGTTGAGCAACACAAACACTGCGAGGCAACCCTGACACCTGAAACTGCTCCATCCCTCATCGACCTCCTCCAGCCGTGTCCCTTCTGGCTGGCACAAGCTTTGCCCTCATGCTGGGAGCTGGATGAACAAAGGGGAGCCCCTCCAGCAGTCAGGGCATTTCCATCTGAAACAACTCATGGAACTACAAAACACACCACAGAGATTTAGCTCTACCTGGCCTTTATCAGGTTCCTGGCTTTGTCATCCCAGTGCTCAGACACGGTGAGGAGCTCCTGCAGCTTTGCCATGGCCTTCTCAACGGCTGGGTAGGGTGCAAGCCCCACGCCGGAGTCTATGAGGCGCCTCATGTCGTCCAGGGTGAGGGAGCTGTGCTCGGAGCAGGCCAGCTGCACGTCCTCCAGCCAGCGCGCCTGCTCCAGCCGCGTGCGCAGCTCCGCCAGCTGCGGCAGGTCCACGTCAAAGTCGAAGCTGACGTCCAGCAGCTCCTGCAGCTCTGCAGCACTGGGCATCTCTTCAGAAAGGAGCTTCTGGCTCTGCTGTTGGAAAGCTTCCACACGGTCAAGGAGATCCTGAAATACACAAATACGGCAATAAATCAGACGGAAGTTCTCTGCCAAGTCACTTAACCATGGAAGTGGCAAGGTTAACCACAGGAGCACAGGCTGCCGGCAAACCCCTCACTGCAGTGCACACAGTGGGCTGGAATACAAGGGCTGGAACACTACAATAGTGCCTTCAACACACAGTGGTGAACCAGCACCTCCTCATATGTAACATGGCCACAAGCTTCAGTATCCCAGAACAAGGGAATTCCAGTCCCAGAGGTGCCAGAAAGAGGACTCAGAAGAACAGAAAGGATGTAAAGGGAAATTGAGTGTTCCATGGGTGCTGCTGTCTGGCTTTGTTTTGGAATGGCTCTGGCAGCTGAGGAACAGCAAAGTGAGGATTATGAAGGCTTTGAAAAACACTGGGAAGGGCACAGATATTCTGGGGTTCATTTCTGCTGTACTGGTGAGGCTTTTCAGCAGCACCCCACAGTCTCAGTGAGCCACAGGCATTTTACTCTCTCATGGAGGGCAACACCTTCTCTGTCTCCATGCACTCAGCAGCTCATTACCCCAAAAGGTATCTCTGGGGCTGCTTGCAATTTCCCCAGGATAAAGGGCAGACATCGAGAGCAATCCCACTGTGAAGGCTAGGATTATTCTGTATGGAGCAACCTGCCCAATACTCCCAGTATGCCTGTGTCAGAGACTGAACTAGTTCATGCCTCAAACATTGATATAAAGTTTTGCTCATTATAACAAAAAGTGTATAAAGAAGCTACAATCAAAGAAACCTCCCTGAAGATACCTGACTGGGACTTTGGACTGAGTCAAACTGCTGAGATTAGATAAAGGGAAACCCTATTGTTCAATCATCTCAGGCTGAGGGAAAGGTATGCATACACAAAGGCCAAAGCCACCAGCTGTGCTGAGAATCATCCCTGGCTGAGTTTGGGGTGGGGGCAGAGCACAGCTCACAGAAGCCAGGTTGACACAAACTGGCCCAGCTGTGGAACCCCCAACCCCACAGGCCACATCCACGAGGCTTTCATGTGAGAGGCAGCTGAGGGGGAGTCACAATCCATCACAGACCCCCCAGAGTGCTAGGCCTGGCACCACAGGAGTGCAGGGGATGCAAGCAGAGTCTGCTGCTAGAGACTGCCCCTCCCCTGGGAGAACATGCCTGGATACTGCCCCTGGCCTGAGTGTATATTAACCCATGGCATTCTGTGCTTTTCGGGGGGACCACCACCACCGAGAAGACCGGCTGGAGAGGATCAACGCAACATCATTGGGATCCACGGATGGTGATATTTTCTCTTTCCCTCTTTCTGTCCCCCCCACCTCTTTTCTTACTTCTCTTTTTCTCTCTTTTCTTCCTTCTCTCTCTCATATTTTCTATAAAATAAAACTCATACTATTGACTGGCATATGGTCTCGTTTGTACCTTAATTCGGGCAGAGGTATTTCTAAAGAACCTTAATAATTGGATCATAACAGCCTGAAATGCTGCTCCTGAAGGAAGTTCTTCCCTCACAGCTGACACCTTGGCATTTTGCCAGTGAGGCTGTTTCCCAGGGTGGGGAACCTCCTCCAGCATGGAATAAAACCTTTTTTAGAGACAGACTGAATTGGGAACCCATCTCCAGTAATGTTGGTCATTTATATTAACAGCCTAATTTGCACGACTACATATAATTCAGGCTTGTTGAGGAATGATACAAAGGAACCCCTGACCATATGTGTTTGTTATTTCCCTGTTCAGGAATGCCAGATGGAGAGGAACTGTTTGCATGTCTGGCATTTCCAAATTTCTGCTTTTCAACCAGCAAGAAAACTTCACAGCTTCAGTGCTATAAACAAATGACTGTAAATAGGACTGTATCAAATCTGATCCACACACTGGAGGGCTGATAAAGCTTCCAAAGCAGCACCCAAAGCTGAGTTGAACTGGTTTATTCCCGTTCATTTATATGGCACCATCTGGTGTCTCAGTATTGGGTGGATACTTGAGGGGCAGTTCAAGAGCTGGACATGGCATCTCCTGGTTTCAACTGTCATGAACATGCAAAGCCCTTCTCCTTTACAACAGCAATTGCAGCTGCACAGATTTTTTTTTTAATTTGCTCCACAGCGTGATATGGAACATTTTGGCAAATTCTGAAACAAAATTTTGAATTACTTTCCATTTGCCTGAGGGCTGATCATCTGGGGAGCACAGAACCAGCACCAGCTGGTGGTTGTGGGAGACACAGTGACCTGACTCTTGCCAGCAGCAGCTGATAGAGAGAGGATTTGGGAAGCCTGGTCTGGGTTTGGTTGGAGTTATATGTGGGGTTTCCTGGAATGTGGGTTGAGAGCATGGAGATGGATCTCATTACAAGACTGAGAAAGCTGATTCTAGATTTACAAAGAAGGAAAGTGGGCAGAACTAGAGAGCTGCCCCTCAGAGCACTGGGGAGTCTGAATGTTCTCACATTAACCTGGTTTTACTTGTAAGTGCAGACCAGTTAACTGACCCCAAACTTTTAACCTGTAAGTTAGCCACGTCATCCTGCTCCTCTCCTGCAATCCATCAAATAACATGAATGCTTGATTTGTCTGTGCAGTATAAAACTCTGCTGACCACGAACAGCAGCCAGTCAGAGCTCCTTTCTTCAGCATCCCATGTGCACAAGTCACCTCAGCCTGTCAGTGCCCAGGCATTACTTCTTGGAGCAAATAGTGAAGTGGGAGATGAATGCAGTGCAAACCCATCACTCTGTAAATGCTCTTGCTCCCTTCCCAAGGCTTTCCCAGGTTACCTTCAGCAGTGGTGTCTGGCTGAGGACACAGGGCAGGGCGTAGAGCTGCCTCACAAAGAGCCGCAGCTCGTTCACCGTCAGCTGGTTCTGACACTTCCCTCCCCCGGAGCGGTACCTGCAACGAAACGTTCAGCTTCCCTGGTTACCACTGAAACACACAAAAATCAAAACTCTGAACTTCGAGGCCAGGTTGGATAGGGATGGAGCAACCTGGTCTAATGGAAGGTGTCCCTGCAGGGAGTGGAACGAGATGAGCTTTAAGGTCCTTTCCCATCTAAACCATTCTGTGTTTTTCTTATTCCCTTATGATTTCGTGTCAGTCAGACTTTCTTCAGGAATAACAGAATATTCACAAGCACCCAAGCAGCCCAGGGCTCACACGCGTGGGGGAACCCCAGTCTGCCATTGCAGAATGAGCTATTGTTGAAACTCTCTTTCATGTTAAATAGGATTCTGGAACAACTACTCAGCCTTGGAAGGGCATTGGTTATTATGGAATAAAATTAGGCTTTTTTTCCAGAACACAAAGCAACTGTGGATAAACTATTCAGTTATGTTGCAATAGCTATTGTAGTCAGCTCTGCTCATGCCCACACCAAAAGAGAACAAATCCCAATTCTGAATGGGTTTTATATTGACAGGTCATGTAGGCACTTCTGAAAAATCCTCTCTACACTGAAATCAGCGTTTTTATTTTTATCTAAAAGCTTTGTATCAAATGAGTGGCTTATAAGTGTTAACAAATTGCCCAATATTAAAAACCTCTCTAAACTCAAGCCAATATTAATGAGGTCTGAGAACCCTGAACAGAAAAGGAAAGAGATCCCTCACAATGCTGGCTCCAATTGAATCCACAGTGTGTTATTTATACAAAAGAGGAGAACAGCCCAGCAGGATATGCCAGCATGACTGGAATGTGAACACTATAAAATAAATTTTAATTTACCATTCTGTGTTAAAAATAGGTATTTTTAACAGATACACAGGATCACATTGGGAGTTCCAAACCCTACCGTCAGCTGAACAATAAAATGAATTCAAAGCCCCAGGTACAACACAAGTTTTTCAGTCTTTGTTCCATTATTTTCTGTGGAAGTCCTACAGAATCTTCCAAGAAAAGGCACAAGTTTTTAAACACATAAATATTTATGTACATTTACATACACATATCTAAATGGCAAAATTGACTGTCACAAGATGTTTTTGAAAACCAGAAATTACATGAGCCTAAGAAAAAGCATTGACAGAAGCCAAATCCATGTCCATCCAGGGTTATTAATCACAAAGGTCTCCAAGCATCTCTAAGAACAGAACAGGTTTCAGGAGACCTAAATAAGGAAAGGGATAGACAGGAAAAACATGGCAGCAGGGCAGGAACATTGTTCCCTTCCAGTGCCAGGAGAGAAAGGGCTATACTGTGCTCTGGCACCATTCAGATGTTCACAGAACATCTCCCAACCAGCATCCTTGAGGGTTTCATCCCCCAGTACCCAGAGAACCGGAGGAAATGGGGATGTACAGCCCGTTTGCATCTCTTCAGGTACTGCAGAGAAGCTGGTGAGCAGGAGTCACAGGATTTACTATGATTTATTACCATCTCTCCTGGTCTTCTCCCCATGAACTGCTGTGTTTGCTGTACTGGAGGAGATCCTCCAGTGTCACTGACTGCCGTGACTAACAGGGACAGCCTTCCCATGGGAGACAAGCCTCCTGTACAATTCTTCCAAACTTGGAATCAGACCAAAATGCTCAGTCCCTAATGGAAAGTTTGCCAAAAGCACAAACCAAATTTTAGGCAGAATTCACAATCCTTCCTAACCAACACCTGGCACTTGGCACGATAGAGGCTGTCCAGCATCCTGCAGATGTGAGCTTCAGGCAGATGAGTCTGCATGTCATGTAACATGTATTAAGATTCTACGCAGATAATTTTCTTTTTGATATCTTTCATAAGTTATGAGCATTCCCCACGTCCATCTTATAAGAAAAAAAACAACAAGTAACACAGGTTTTAAAACTCTTAAAAATTATCAAGACATGAAAGTGGACTTTTCCTAGAGACATGCAAAAAAAGAGCCAAGGAATGGTGAGAGAAGGACAAAAGCCTCTTCTATAGCAAACAAGAATCTCAATCCAAGCACCACCTTGACACCCTGCAGAGCAGCAGCACAGGGTGAATTACCCATCACAGTCTGGGATGGTGCAGGAACTGGCAGGCCCAGCTGTGAGGAAGGTTGAGAGCCTCTCATCGTGACAGAAGAACAGACCTAGTCAAGGAGATGAAGATAACAACTGCTCCCAGCTCTTCCCATGCCAAAGTCAGGGACACATTCAGTGCACAGTGGCACAGAGAAGCTGGGAAAGGGCCTGGCTGCTGCTCCCAGATCAGCACTGGGAGCCATGAACAAGCATCAGGGTTGGGAGAACATACTGGAGATGTCAGAAGAAGAGATGGCTCAACACCAAATGAAGGAGGAGATCAGAAATGGACAAGTCCTTTGATGGTGGTGCCAAAAATATCTGGATTGGAAATTCCCTATCTGGCAAAAGTCATGCCTGTGAAGTGCTGAATTTCTTATTTCCTGTTGCAGTATTTTTATGTTGCTGTGACAGAGGTTTCATCCTCCTGTGTGTGCAAGACAGCAAAGGTGAATTTTTATCAAGTTCCTACTACAAAGGCTTACACACGGATCACCAGAAAGAAGACAAGAATCATGTCTAGGTGTGACAGCAGAACGTTCTACCCACAAAGTCCTTCCAAGCCAGTCTTCAAAGTACCACAAGAACACAGGAGTGATGAGCTACACGACTCCTTCTGAGGCAGGTGACATGCAGGAACCACACATGCAGTTCTACCAGCACAAAAAGCAACTGCTTCTATAAACACCACACTGTTCAAAGCAGCAGAAATGGG
This sequence comes from Lichenostomus cassidix, assembly GCF_008360975.1. Lineage (NCBI taxonomy): Eukaryota > Metazoa > Chordata > Aves > Passeriformes > Meliphagidae > Lichenostomus > Lichenostomus cassidix. Next base: position 1,046,002 of record NC_139506.1, read on the forward strand.
TGAAAATTCTCCAGATGGGACAAAATGACAACCAATTTTTTCTGAAGTACTTCACAGTTAAGATTGCCAGACATGAGCAATACTGTCCTCTACATACATAAACCCAACATTTTTTTAGAAACCACCATCCTGCGAGGCTCAGTGTGCCCAAATTAAGTCTGGGTGCCCTGATCAATGACTTTAAGCTGAAGGAGGGCAGTGTTATATTGTGAAGGAATATTCCCTGCAATATTGTGAAGGAATTGTTCCCTGGGAGGGTGGGGAGGCCCTGGCACAGGGTGCCCAGAGAAGCTGTGGCTGCCCCTGGATCCCTGGAAGTGTCCCAGGCCAGGTTGGACACGGCTTGTCCCACCTGGGATAGTGAAAGGTGTTCCTGCACATGGCAGGGGGGTGGAACCAGATGAGATGTAATGTCCCTTCCAACCCAGACCAGTCTGGAATTCTATGGGTAAAGAATGACACAACAGAAGATTGTAATTTGTGAATCCTGAGAGGAAGGTTCTTACATAAATACAGGCATAACCAGACTTGTGCAATGAGAAGAATTGGCTTAGGACTTCTGTTCTTCTGGCTCTTTTCAACTCATTTCAGACACAGAGTATCAGCAGGACCAGGCAGGCAGCTCACAAAGAACATTTTATCCAAACACTGCCCTACCTTCAAATCCCTGGAGCAAATAACCTGTCTGAAAGATTCAATGTAAAGAGCAGGTATTTTTTCAGAGCTTTCATACCACATTCCCACCAGCAGCAGCTCAGGGAGTTAAGGCATTTCATTTTTCCACAACACAGAGTGTATGAATACAACAACACCTGCACTATGGACAGTGCCCACGGCACAAAAACGAGAGGATTGTATCTTGCAGCATGTTACTTTGGACACACCACAGCATTTTTTTCTTTTCAGGGGACATTGGAATAAATCTACAGACTGTCAAACACAGAGGAAGAAGAGATTTGAAAACTCAGGATGTTTAACTTATTACATACAGTAAAGATGGTTCTCCCCATCAAAGATGTCTCTGCTGAGGAGACAAAGATTCTTTTAATTTTTAAGTCTTGCAGAGCATTAGCACCCATCACTGGCCACTGACATCCATCTCTGGCACCCCAATTTTGCTGCAGACATAGAGTGGCACTTACCTGGTCTGTCTCTTGCCATTCAGCAGCTGCTGGGCCACCGAGGCACATTTGTCCGCGTCCTGCGTCACCAGCCGGAGGTGTCGCAGCAGGTCGTTGTCTGGGAATTTTTTCATTTCTGACTCTTCTATCAAAGCCTTAAAACTGATGAGACCTGTTGGGAAAGACATTAAGAAGTCTCCCTTTGTGATGGATTTTCCATGGTAAGGCCTAGAAACACAATACATTAAATGTATTTCTATTTCTACTTCAGTTGTATTTTGTGTCAAAGTGATTTACAGTCTTGTCACACAGAGACAGCTTAGCATCATTTCTGGGACTGTAAGAGCTAAAATATTTACTTTAAAACATGAAGTGATAAATGATCTCTTTTGATTGTCACATAAGAAAAAAGTTGCTACACTTTTGGGAACTAAAAACTGAAAAAATAGCCCTTTTAAATTATGTGCTACAGGCAGCAGGTAAGACACTCACTTTTTTTGTTGTTGATCTTTGCCTCCAGGGCCTCGTTGACATTGGAAGCCCACTCATTGTAGGACTCTGCGCGCATCTTCAGCGCGTTCATCATGGGGTACAGCTCCTCTAGAGTGTAGCGGTACCTGCGGGCAGCACACAGCTCAGACCTCCAGCAACACTGCGGGGAGCAGGAGGGTGGAAGGAGGGGCACCAAGATGAGCACCTGTGTTGGACAGGGCTTGGAGCAACCTGGATTAGTGGGAGGTGTCCCTGCCCATGGCATGGATGGAATGAGATGAGCTTTAACGTCCCTTCCAGCCCAAACCATTGTGTAATTCTAAGATGTGTTGGGCTATACAACAGTGAAATGAGCTTCTGTGCACTCATGGTTACACAATTAAGACCTTACAATGACACCATGTTCCTTTTGAGACAATTTCAATGTTGCAATTGCTTCAAAAAGTAATTTCTACAGGACAATTAAGGAATTGTGAAACTGTCTTAGAGCAAGCTACATTCATGTAGGAGAAAGATGTACTAAACAGCACAGAAAAGTTAACAACAGGAAGGAAAGCTCCAAAAAGCAAAACAATACTCCTTGGCAAGGACTGGATCTAAAGGACAATGACCTTGTTGCTATAAATAAAAATGCATACTAACTTAGCCAGCAATTTTTGCCTTTAAAGAGCAAGAAGAGCTGAATGCTGAAGAGGCTTTGTGTGTGAGCACAAAACAGCCCCGTTGTTGTGGGGGCTCTGGATTTGCAAAGGACTGAAACAGAAACAGAGACCAGCCCCACTGGCAACAGAGATTACCAAATCACAGTATCTACACAGACAATACTATCTGCAGATCATGGTGTTACTGACTACCTCAAGCTTACCCCAGTTTGTATTTGTAGATGGGACAGGAGCAGAGGTCCTCGATGTGGTACAAGCACACCAACAGTCCAGGTTTGCAGGGACAAGAAACTGCTGACATGAAGCAGGTGGTTTTACACTTCAGGCACTGTCGCTCATCATCAGGGAACAGCTCAAATGTCACCCTCTCTGAGTCGGTCACTCCCTGCAAGAGAGTGTTACATCAAAGCCTAATGAAGACGTGACTGTTATAAAGAGGTGGCTATTCCAAGCTAAAACATCAGAAGGTAACTTTATCAAAAGAATAATGGAGTCTAAACTACCAAGATATCTACCTACCCCGGTAGACAGAAATCTTGGTTAATGAAAAATCAGCTTTTCTGATCAAATTACTGAAAGTACAAATATTACCTTAAAAGTGACATTCTGAATAACGTTAAAGGGCAGGTACTAAAATAAGGTGCATGATCAATGATCCTTTACCCAGGTTGTCCTCTGAAATCCACAACTTAGGAAGGGACTATGCGCCTCTAAGCCTCCGACACCTCAGTACAAGAACCAGCATGTTCTCACATCACTGTTTCAACTGTTACTTCATTCATTATAATGAATTCCATCCCAAGGCCAGGTTGGATAGAGCTGGGAACAACCTGGCCTAGTGGAAGGTGTCCCTGCCTATGGTAGGTGATGGAAAGAGATGAGCTTTAAAGTCCCTTCCCACCCAAACCATTATTTTCTACAACTCACCAGTTTATCAACCTTCTCACGCAACCTCTTCTCCTCTTCAATCATAATAGCCATGTCTTTCTGAACTGTAGATGCCACCACAACGTCCAGGACATCTGCTTTTGAAGCCATTTTACAGATCATCTCATCGTGGGAGAAGACGCAGTAGCGGTTGAGCAGCCGGTAATGCTCCACGCACTGCCGGCCCAGGGGCAGCTGCGGGGCAGACACGGCGTCAAGGGAGTGCATTTGGGAAATGGCATCAAGGTACTAACTCTGCATGCTACAAACCAAAAACTGTCCCAAGGAAAGGCCAAGACAAATCCTTCTAGCAACAACATTCATGCTTCCGAGTATAAAACTAGAGAAATCAAGATGCCGAGTTGTGCATGCCAGGAATGCTCATAGCTCCCTCCAAGTGGACTCTGTGGGTGCAAGCTATGTAGCTGGAGGAAGTGCCCTCTCTTGTAGAGGTTGTAATTAAGGACTACTTAATCATTAAACCACAGTGCAGCCAGGAAGATCTAACACAAAATTGTGTTGAGGCCAAGGAAGCATCAAAAGGACAAGTTCATAAACCTGGTCTGTTCCCTCTACTAGAGGGATGCCCCATCCCAGGCAGGTGCAGAGCACCCTGGGCCGCCTTCTCCCTGACACAAACTGTGCTGCAGCATGAGAAACTGCTGACTCAGGGAGCACTGATGTCCCTAACTGGCTGCAGGCAGAGCACACAGCTCATCCTGAGCTTGGCAGGTCACTCATCTCGGTTTTAAGGCCAGACAGACAGTGATGCTCAGGGTATGAGTTATTGGGTCCAGTGTGAAACTCAATGCACAGTCGAGTGCAGAAAGCTTTCTTGCAATATTAGTCAGCAATATTAGTCATCCCTCTTCTAAGTCATGTTTTTTAAATCTAGAAACCTTTTTAGTTGGACTACACTTACAGATAGCCAAGACCATTTTTGGGGAAAAAAAATAATTGCAAGAGACGTAATTTGAAATATCAGAATCTTCAGAGTCTTTGTGAGATCAGACAGCACTGTGTGTCTGAGTCATCTGCTGTGAAGGTAAAATTACCTGTAACTTTGGAGCAACTGTCCTCCATTTGTGTTTATTTTAAAAAAGACAAAGAACTTATTCCGTAACTCTGACCTTATAACTGTAATGTGTGCCCACCTCTGCTGTTTCAGTGAACTGAGTGAAACTTACTGGGAATAATGCACTGTTCTGTAAACCTCAAGTGTGAACTTGAGAACTTTCTTCCTCTTCTCATTAAGGTGTCTTTCCCTAAAAACCCAGAGCACCTCTGCTATCTAACTTGAGATGCAATTTCTGGTTTTTTTCCCCACAAGAGGACTATCAATGCCTTTAACTGTTATTAATGTGTGTTATACATATCATCTGATTTTGCCAGAGAGGGTAAAGCAGAAAAGATATCCAAGTTGGATTTCGTTTCCAGCTGCAGAAAGCACCTTTTAGAGAATTCCCAGTGCAATAAACCGGCAAATTTCATTCCAGCTTCTGATTTGAAATGGAATTTGGGGACACAAAAAGGAGCGAACTCTAGCAGCACTGGTGCATTGTACAGTCTAGGCATACACGGGACTGTGCCTTCCTCCTGCTGCAAAAGCTACATCAGATTCCAAACCAAATCTTCGGAACCAGAGGAAGCCCCCAGTTCCTCATGGCATGACAAACCCTTTCAGCAACCATCATACTGCCAGTAACAGGCTCTTTCTGATCTGTGGCCTAGCTTTGTGCACCAGCAAAAAATCAGAGCTGTACACCAGTTACAAACAGCTTTGGAACTGCTCACTGAGGGAAAAATGGGTTTGGAACCTACCCAGTCAACGGTGCAGAAGTTCACAGCTTCAGCAAAGTTGAAGCCCTGGTTGAAGCCGCTGTGATAAGCTCTGGGAAAGGTGATCACAAACTCCCCAGCACACTGGTTGGTTCGGTACACCTGGGGGGACAGACAGGCCAGTGTCAGCTCACACCCACACACAGCTGGTGGAGTTCTGCAAGGAGAACGTGGATTTCCAATTCCCAGGAACTTCTGTGAGGATTTCTGGGAGCTTTAAACCATATGCCCAAAAATTAAAACTGGCAGCTGATAAGGTGCCATGTAAAACCCCAGAAAGCCAAGGATTCCACTCAGCCACGCCCCACTCTGAACAGTTCTAGGATGGCTGCCTGGGCCTTGTGCTCCTCACACCACAGGGTTAGGGTCAGCACAGATCCAGCTCTCTCCAATGTGCAGCTGAAGGGGAAGAAAAATTGGGAACCTTAAAGTTCGTACTGTTGTTCATCTAAGACTATTGGGGCTATACAGTCAACATGAAAGCAGGTAAGTCTTCCTGCATCTTTCTATTTTGGAGGCTACTAAAGCATAGGAGACACTGCAAATTTTGCTACTTTTTCCAGATTTTCCTTGAAGTCCCAAGGTCATCTCATCAAAAGCCAATTAAGTTGTAAAGGGACATAATTCCCATGAATAATCTAGTATGGAATAAGATGAAAACTGATGAAAAAATGTTTTTAAATACCTAAGGACTTATCCAGGAAAAATAAGAGAATGTAGATGACAAATAAAGGAAGAATGGGGTTTGGGCCCTTGACAAAAACTCTGTGCCAAAAAAATGATGTCTGATTGAACAGACATACAAGAGCTCCTGCCATTATTCCAAAGGTTGACCCTAAACCTGCCAGCTGAGACATAGAAATAGAAATATCCAAGATGGATCTCCAGAGAAGAGTCTGCCAATCGATTCCAAAGGCAACAATTCCATTGCCCATCTGTTCACACTGGCACATTATACTGGATAAAGAAGATGAAACACACATGGAAACCACACCACCACCTCTGTAATAAAAGTGGCTTCAATTATCAGCTTTAAGTAGAGTTCCAATCAAAGAGGGTTGGGTTGGGGGAGTAGCACAGGAGTCCGACACATACAGGCACCCCGTGGGCCATCAAAGTGTTCGGGTTCATTATGGTGACAAGTTGGTGCAAGAGATCTGGCTGGGACTCAAATAGCTCTGGAGCAAGTTTCTTCATTACATCCTCCAGCTGCTCAGCTGCGTACCCTGGGGCTCCATACCACGTTTTAGGCTCCCCCCTGCAAGATTATTAAAAAAAGTTAAATATAAGCAAACTTTAAGTTACATTTTTAGTCTTCTGCTTTAAAATACACCATGTCAAAGGAAGGGCATATCACCAGGAAGGAATGTAAAGGTTTTGTACCTTCCTGAATCTTCACATTTTACACAGGTCCCTCTTCTCCAGACCTGTTTTTAACTGCCTACACTTGTGAGCAGGTACTTCAAATATTCTGGGTGAGGGAGAAAAAGTCTGAAGAAGTCCTCAGTGAAATTCTGCTGATTCCAGAACAATTTCAAAATATAAGCTGCCTGTCTTTTCCCATGAACATAAATTCCCTCTCGGGTCTAACCAAAGCCAGTTCTTTCTGTCTTATGCATAACTGCCACAAAAGCAATGCATAGGAAGCAGAAATCAAACTTCCAAATTATGCAAGACTTCAAGGGGAAAAAAAAATCCATATCCAGAGTAGGAACAAAGAACTTTCAGCACCAGCTTAACTCAGTGCAAGCCAGTTGAGAGAATTAAGGGGATGCAGATGTGTTCCAGCAGTTTCAAGCTTACACTGACATTGGCTCCCTGCAGCACTGAGATGAAAATGCCTCCAGGGCCTCATAAAGAATGAGCTTAGAAAAGGTATTTAAAAAGGAAAACAGACAAATCACCTTATTCCAAGACTTCTGAAGAGTTGGCAGACTAAAACTGACCCAACAATGTTCTTTTCTTCCATCAATCACGAAGCAATTGGGAGGATTCCAAAAGAAAAGAGTGCAGTGTGAATCCAGAAGCCTGTCTCTCATCCCTAGGAGCTCATTGCTGTACTCACACAGCCCCTGGGTCAGCGGAAGAGGATAGCCAGGATGGACTATGCAGGGGCAGTTAGACACAAGGTGTCACAAGGAGTTGTTATGGAGTAATTAATGAGTTTGCAGCTTTGGACTTGACCATCATCCGGGGACAGTTCTGCAACCTTGGACCTGGTCATCATCCCAGAACAACTCTAGGAATCCGGGAAGACCCACAGATCCAACTAAAATCCATCTTGTGTCTGGACCTAATACTGGGCTAGTCAAGAGTTCTGTTCCCTGATTTGGGACAGCAGAACTCTGCTGAACTTGGAGCAGGATGCTGGAACTGGGGGCCTCTAGACCTCAGGGAAACAGGCAACAGACAGTTCTAATGCAGATGTTGAGGTGCCAGCAGCCCAAGGAAGCAGCAATGGAGGTCACAGGCCTTTCTGCTCTGCTTCCCGACTGCTCCACATCCCTGCCTGTACAAATACCAGCAATAACGAAGGCAATTCTTCCTCTGTCCAGGACTGACATCTTATTTATTTATTTCCAAGCATCGTTAGAAGGAAAGATTTGGGGGTTTTTTTCCCATTTATTTTTCTGTTTTTTTCTTTTTTTCCCTTTTGCCATTTCGAGAAAAAACACAGGACTCAGAGGACTACTGTCTTCAACCCTGGAAAGCTCTGCTGCTGCAGCCTGGGTCACTTGCAATTAGCTGCTCACAACACTGCACCAGGACACAGGCTCCTCCAAGGCACACAGGAACACTGAAGATGAACACACCATCTCTAGGACTTCCCCAAGAACCAGTCCTGCCTTTTGGAGTCTTTTCAGAGGTTGGAGCACTGTCTCCAACCTGCAGCAGCAGGTTGTTCAAACTGCTCTGGCCAAGAACAGCTTTAACCTCAATTGCACACTGCCCTCCAATGCAGACTTAAACGTCCACATTGAATGGAAATAAAAAAGAGTATCTGCAAATGAAAAGACATCAAGGACTTTCCTGCTGGAGGATAAATAAACTGAAAGCAGATCAAGTAACTTTCACATATGTCTGGATATATCACGTGTATGTTCATGTACACCACCCTTCTGACCTTCTGCAAACACTAATGCAGTTGGGAGCACATAATGGAGGACAGAAAGCCATTCTAAGGACAGTAAGGAAAACTCTCCTAGAAGAAATGAAATCTGTACTGCAAACTCCTCTCCCACCCACAGTTTTCAATCTGACTGAGGACTCGGACAAAGAAAAAAAAAGCAGCAACACATGACAAGCAAGATTATTTTTTTTACCATGTAACCCTGTCCCTCCTTCACTTACCCTCACTCAAACATTTGTTTTCCTAACAGTAAGCACCACGGAAGCAAGTGAATTAAGTCACTGGCTCTTGGGCTGCACTGCAGCAGGTGCTATTTCAAGGAGCAGCAACTGAATAACCAATCAAAGAAGACCCACTGAATAGCAGCTGGGATGTGGTTTTACCATTCTGCTTGAACACCCATATGAACCAGGAAAGGGAAAGATCTTGACAGGTTTCAGGAAGAGTGACAACAATAATCCAGACTCTAGAAAAGCTGTTGTAAGGTGAGAAGTTCAAGAAGTTCAGTCTATTTAGAATATCAAAGAGATGGCAAAGATCTGTCCTGATTACAGCTGACAAGTGTTGGCTTGATGAGAGGATTTATGACAGCATGATCCATCTAACAGACAAAACGTGACGGATCTGACTTGTTAGCTGAAGTTGGATGATTTTTAAAAGAAAACTAGCATGGTTTTCAGTTTACATTGAGCATAATAAAACATTTGATGGAGTATCTGCTTCATCTCTCATGGATTTTTTAAAACTGGGAATGGATGTCTCTTTCCAAAATATGACCTCTTGTCCAAAAGTAAATCAATGTAGGAATTACACTGTCAGATTTGACCCTGCTGCAACAGGTCAGCAATGGTTACTCTGGCTGAGCTCTATGAATCTGCTTTTAGTCCACTAATTAAGGGGAATAGGGAAGGAAAGGGAGATTGATTCCTAGACTGGGTTTATTCCTCAAACTCACCAATGCAGATAGTTAATGGAATAGCTCCAATGGTCTTCTATATGCCAACAAAATGAGGAAAAGCACATTCCTACGTACAGCCAGGGCAATTTCATCCCACAGATGTCCGCAGTGATGTGAGCAAGCACAGACTGCTCCATCACAGGCATGTTGTTTAAATTCCAGCCACTATCAAGGTATTCCTGAAAATTGAGCAGAAGAGTCACAGGTTTATACAACAGGAATGAAAGACTCAAGCAGATAAAACTGCTAAAGAGCAACAGAAGAAAAGCATATTTCCCAACTGAGGAATATAAGAAACAGCTCAATGACTCAAAGCCTACACCGTCCATTGTCTTTGCCTCTTTCACAACCCTGACCAGACCTGCTTTGTTAAAATGAGAACTTTTTTATTTGGTTTTATTTGGTTTGGAAGTTATTTATTAATTACTAGAATAAACTAGTGGCTTTGAATGGCTGATCACAAGTTTTATTTATTTAAAACCCCAATGTAATTCTCCTCTTCAAATACTCTGCCAGATACACAAAACAAATACTTTGCAACCCAGCTCCATTATTGTGCTTTGAACCAATGAGAGTTATTCTATGAAAAACTACAGTAAAAACATCCACAGTGAACTCAAAGACCTACCTCTTCTTCTGGTCTAACTTTAAACTTCCCACCTCTAACTGGGAAGCCACTGCCAAACTCCTTCGAAGCAATGTCAGCTCCATATTCCACTGTCACATCCTCTTCAATGGTACTGACAAGTCTCCAGAATTCTTTTTCAACCAGCTCAGTGGGGACCATCTAGGTATGAGAAGAAAAAGGAGTATGTACTGAGGAATCAGTAGATAAGAAGAATGTGCATCAAAGATGTCTCTGAGAGGAACTTCCATTAGCTTGAAGCTTTTCCCCATTTTAAAATTGTTTCAACAAGAGAAAAACAATTGAAGCAGAGATGTGGTTCCAAGAGATGCTGCTGCCCTGTTTTCTCAAGAGTAGGTGACAGTGAAAGTTCTCTTCCCTACAGACACTTCTGCTAATGTGGGGAGAAAACCAAATAAAAACACAAGCAGCTGGTGGAACAAGAAACCATGACACCAGCAAGAACCAGGATTCACTGATGTAAATCAGTGATGTAAATCACTGATGAGAACCTCTGCTTTGGGATTTCACCCCATTCAAAACCAGAATCCCTCCCTCCCTCTCCAGAGTTACCTAATTTAACTAAGCACACAAAATGAACTCTACACAACATCAGGATAAAGCAGGAACATACGTGCACTGGCATGTTAAAATAGTCTGACTTGAAGGCATCAGCCATCTCCCCAAACGTGCGCAGGGTGTAGTCTCGTGCTGCTTGTTCAAACCCAAAGGCTTCTTGAGGCTTGTTACACTCCTGCAAGTGAAAAGGTAATTGTTTCTGTAATGTATTAACACAACACTGTGCTCAGATTTACACAAATGGGCTCCTGTAACAGTTTCGGAGGGTAACAAGGCAGAACACCACTGAAATGAAAGTACTGCCCCAAGGAGTAGAGTCAGAAGATGAAACTCTGCTTGATTCACCAAACCACAATATGAATTTATAAATCTGCATAAACACGAATGAATTAATACACCTAATTTCTCCTTACTCTAGTAGAGCTAAGCAGAATAAGATCCATAAAATGCAGCACCCAGTGAGACTCCAATTTTAAGTGCAGAGGAAAGGTGTCATTTACAATCCAAAATTTATCCAAAATAAAAGCTTTACCTCTATCACCTTGTTTGCACAACCTTAAATAATGACAAATTGCATTTTCTATTCCAGTGATCAGTTAAAAAACCTCCAAAAATACAAATTAGCCTTTGGCCCAACTGCAATGATTTGTCATATTACCTGAGCCAGACACTGGGGACACCTCCAGTCCCCTTTGGGAACATCATGGAGAGGTGGAATTAAACAGAAGGTGTGGTAACTGTCATCACAGCCATCACACAGAAGCAGTCGGTCCTCGTCATTCCCACTGCCACACAGGAGACACACATACAAATCCACCTGCAACACAAAATTCCACAGTGGGAATGGGAGTGCTGAAGGTAACTCAGAGGGAAAGCATGAAAGTTTGGTCATTCTCATCTGTGACACTTCCCAAAGCTTATTTTTACTTTATCTCTGCAATGGAAATGAGACAAACACGCCCCCAATATTCTTGTAAAAGTTTAAATATCTCCCTCTGTAACTTAAGAAAAGACCACGAGAGCCGCAAACCCTTCCATACATTTCTTTTTCCCAAATGCTGGAAAACTTGACCAAGTGCCAGGATAGTTCACATCAGCAGCACTGCAGCCTTGGCAGGTATAACCCAACACCTGGGGATGAGCAGGAATAACCCAGCACTTGCTGGGGGCTCACAAACCCTCTTCCCATGTGCAGCCTCAGGCGTTTCATTCCTCTCTGAGGCCAATTGCACTGGAAGACAGAAATATGGAGGGGAAGGGGTTCCTCTTGCTGGGAGTATTCCTCATTTTCCCAAGAGAAAACACCAACCTCCCAGCAGAGCTTTGGGTAGGGGGGCAGCTCTTAAATCTGACAGAGCAGCTCCCAAGCCCCAAAAAGAGGCACAAGCACTCCCACTGGGAAGGGCTCTCTGCTGCCTGTCCTACACCCAACTTTCACCAGCAATAGCCTGGAAGGCTCTTCCCAAACCCAGAACAGAGCCATGAGGACAGACAGAACCTCTTGTCTTATGTCGTTAAAAAAAACCAGCAGCATCTCCTGCTTTTTTCATTCGAGAGGTAAGGGTGTCAGGCTTCTGGTATTTGCACTCTTCATTCTCAGGTACCAGCTACAGGTGTGGATTGAATGAGAACATGTTTGACTTTAGGAGGGACCCAAGCTGATAATCTCAGCATTGTTTTCCCAAAAGTGAGACAACTACCACTGCCTTCAGGTGGGGTTTTTGGGGATAGTTGGTGGTGTGTGAGAGCTGGAGTAGGAACAGGGATGTTTTTTTTAAGATGCATTTGAACAATGAAGCTTCCCATTTAGTGCTGATATTGTGGAATTAGGGGCAGGTCTGTGGAAGTGGCATGTGCCTGCACTGAGCTCCCCTGAAGTTACAGAGCAGTGGGGAGGGATCACGTCACACAAGAAACACTTCCACTGGACTAGGCTTTCAAAATACCTTGAGACTGTACCTTGGAGACAGAGCACAAGTTACTTTAGTTACAGATAGTGAAACGTAACCATCCTGTCATTTCCAGCTTTGTGAAGCATGAAGCTTTGGTAGGATTGATGTTCCAGCAGGTACAAACACTGCTGCGCTTCAGCCACAGGGCTCCAGGAAGAAAACAAGAGTCCTCCATATGACAAAGTGACAGGAGGTATTACTACACACCCCAGAGAAACCCAGAAATGCCTGCAAAACATGCAGCTGGAGGAAGGCAGGGGGTACTCACAGCATTGGTGGGTTTTTTAGATCTCACTTTGGATTTGTCCTTCTCTGGCTCCCCAGAAAGTTCTTTCTTCTCAGGGAGCTTCACCATGCTGCGTATTTCCTTATCTGGACAACCGAAAGAAAAGAGAGTTTTACAAAATGTTTCAATGCTTAGCATTCCTTGTTATTATTTGTTTTATTTAGTGCTTGTTAGACTGCATCATACCAAGGTATTTACTGAATTGTTATACCCCCTACACTTGCTTCAGTCAGAATAAGGCAAGACTTGAACTCCTGCAGTGCCTCCAGAAGCCAGTGTTATCGAAAAATCCCAGCACTCCACCATGAGCCAGCACTAGCTATCACAGCTCACACTTTTTCAGTATTTTATATGCCATTGCAATTTATTTTAATTAAATTATGAGCAGCTTCATAAGCTAAGGTTTTGTCTCCATGTGGTGTTAAAGAATGTTGTCAAGAGCTTTTTCCTTCTGCTCTTGGGGGAGAGAGGTTAGTGCTTAGTGACTTCTTAAAGAAAAAAAACAAATTACAAAACACCATAATCTAAACAGATTCTTGAAAAAAGGATTTTGAATGAACAAAGGAAACTGACAGACTGCTCAGGTAATTTCAATTATTGAGCAGTTGTAAATGGTTCCTATATTTATTTGGCTAAATTATTTGTAAACAAGCTTAGTCTTCTGTTTGATGGCATTAAATATTGTTTCTCAGTCTCAAATAATTATTTCTTAAGAAGAGAACAGACTCAGGGCTGTAGATAGCAGCAATTTAATCATATTATGGGACCTTTATCATTAAAACATACTATCTTTTGTCTTCATGAGTTTTATTTCCTGATTTCAAATCCAAATTCTTTCCTAGAAGTGTCTGATATCTGATACATTCTTAAAAGAGGTTCTTCTACTTAAAGCTCGTGGACTGATGTTATTTAAAATACAAAACAAAAACATGGCTGCAATCTCATTTCTGATTGATCCAGAAGAGACACCCAAGTTTGAAAAACTGTAAGATTTTTTCAACTGAAAATATCATCTTCTTCAAGAAAACTCAACCACTTGCAATAAAAAACCCAAAAAAATATTTAAAACCCATAAAAGATCTTTTTACCATAAAACCCAATTTTAAATTTAACAGAAAGTTGGTGTTTTGTATCAAATACTTTGAATAGTTCCAACTGCTGATTTTAACTCTGGTCTTAAAACATGTTTGTGCAAAGTAACAGAAACTGCATTCCTGCTGTGTTTCACTCACCACTGTCACTCTTTGGAGGAGCACAGCCCATTCTACGTCTCAGATTGTGAGTTCTGGCTTCTGGAGGGTCAGTCTCACTTTTAATACTGGTTGCCTTTAAAAAGGGAAAAGAAAATCAATGAAAACCCCCTCAGTAACATCCTCAACTGGAAGACTGGTTTGCCACTTGTGTTTGGGAAGATGCTCACTGCCAGCTGATCTCCCGGCCGCTTGCCCAAGCAGGGAGAGATGAGTGTGGAATCTCCAGCTAGCTGTGGGAAAGGCTGGGACCCAACTAAACATTTTCTAAGGTCCCTTGCAATGCAAACTATTTAATGATTCCCTTGTGAGACACAAACACCTCACACTGAGGTACCATGAGGGCTTGAAACTTATAATCTGCATTGTTCCAGGAAAAAGGCAGGCAGGTGAGAGTTGCAGAGAAACTCTGAGGACTTCAATGAAACTCTGAACCATTTAATACTTACAAACCACTAAATCTACACAGACACCTGGAGTTCTGAAATACTTGTCTTCAATTATTTACAAGCAGTTCAGAGAGAAATAATGCAGGAATCAACATGGAAGATTTGAAAGCAAATCCTACAAAAAGTCCATGCTGATAATGATACCAGGATTTGGCTCTGCTTTCAGTGGGACCCATTAAGAAGCGAAGAACAAGGGACTTGGTGCTTTCACAGATTTTCTTGTACTCCTGAGAACCAGAATATGCTCCAGTCTCCAAAGCAGAGACCTTTGCTAGTACACTGTGGAACTTTCAACAGAGAATAATGTTCCTCCATTTAATTCTTACATTTCTTCCCTGAAGTCTGGAGATGATGGGAAAACAATTCTCAAATCCCTCAGTGTTACAAGAGGTTTCTCCAACACTGTATTTTTTAAGGAAATGAGGTCATGCAACAAATTAGTCACTCTCAGCCACTCTCTGAAGCCCAAAAGATGTGATGTGCAGCCCAGGTCTAAGGCAGGACTGGACAGAGCCCCAGGTAATCCAAGGGATGGGAACTGTTGTCCAGTCTAGAGTTTTTTTGTAGGCTTTGGTTGTTTAGATTTTTACAGAGCTGGTTTTGACATTATTTCCTCATCACTTTTTTGTTCTCTTTGCCCAAATGTCTCCATCAGACCAGGCACCAACAGAAGTTGCTCACTGTGTGCAGCAGTTCTGCCTCAGGGCCAGCGCACACTGAGTCTCAAGTGCAGGGATAGACCCCCAACATCTGCATCTTCAGCTCCTCTGAGCTGTGCCTCTATTTTGTGCTTCAGCTGATACTGATCTTCAAAAGAGCAGCTCTTGGTCGCTGGCCCTGAGTCTTTTATCACATCAAGTCATCTCACTTTCACCTCCCCAGCAATGTTGTGGTCTTTCACACTGAACTGTTCTACATCAAGCACCTAAAGCCTTTACATTTCAAAACCAGCCTGGGCAGCCATTGCCCTTTTCCTTTCTCATTATGAACATTTTCTCCTAGACTGTTTACTGAGCAGATAAGAAAGTGCAAGGTAAAACTGCATGTGTCTCAACTGCAAACTAACACCTATCCTACAGGCCATAATAACGTACAGTACTTCCCTGTGGTTCACTTCTTTTACATGTTTATGGTCAGCCTTTGAAAAGCAGGAAACGTCAAACTGGCAAACGTGAGAATGAATTTAAGATTCACAGTTTAAGACACAGACAAATCCTTCTATATCTCATTAGAGTGAAAAATTGAGACATGTGAACCAAATGTTACTCTTTTGCAACCAGGTCAGTGCAAATGCCAACTGCTTGGAGCTTCAATATTGAATAAAATGGATTTAATCACCTTTTCTGACTGCACTGACATGGAACAGCAAAGTTCACATTAACAAATCTTAACTTTGGGAAATTAATGTCTTAAAACACTACAGCTCCTGGCTTAGCAACAACCCTGTTGCTCAATTCCACCTTAGTGCTGTGTGTTCCAGTTATGTTCCTATGTCCTTCTTAAAGGATTTTCCCTCAAAAAAATGAAGTGTGTAACATCAGTGGTGCTTGGGGCAAGAGCTGAGGGGGCAGCCTTGCCTTTTGGCTAAGGATAAGCAGTTGGCTTCTCCTGAAATGACAAAAACGTGCCCTCTTTGTCAGTCCCATCTGACACCACTGCCAGAGAAACAGCTGGAATTTTAGTCTATAGTTGTCCTGCTGTTAATCCTTAAGGGATCCATGAGAACAACTATGCTTCAACCACCTGCAGACACTTCAAATGGAAAGTTTCAGCCCAGACTACTGAAGTTTGCTCAGAATTATAAATCCACTTGGAACTAGGTATTTGACTGGAAATGCTTTAGAAACTCTTAATAGTAACTCATTAACTAAGCATAATTACAGGCAGAATTTGCAACAGCTAAGCTGAACTATTGGTACTAATAAAGACCAAGACCAGAACAATGGGAGTTAATTTGAATCTGAAATGAACTGTGACCTTCCTAACCCATGATGTCACCACTGATCAGACCTTCTCCCAGGAATATCCTCCCCTGCTCTTCATCTGCTCAAACAAAAGAAAAAGTAACTCTCTGGAGACAGGATCATCAGGCTGGAAAGGATGGAGCCAAAGTATTACTGTTTTCCAGCAACAAAGGAAATACATGATCTCCTAAAATATGTCTTCAAAGAAGACACTGAGATATAACCAACACATTTCATGCTCATCCAAATAAATATTGTTTCTTAAGGACATGGGAGATTGTACAAAACCACATTGACTCGAGGTCATATATTTTTCCTTATATTGCATGGCTAAATTATCACAAATTGATAGAATTCAAGAAAGAAAAATGAAATACAACAATGCCAAAACCAAAATCTTCCCTGCTCTAACAGCTGGCTTCAACTCATGAGAGATGTACAGAAATCTCCCAGCACATTCAGAGAATAAGTGCTGTTCATTGAATGAGGAACAGCAGATCAAAGCTGCTTCATTTCCAGAATTTGTCACTTGTATTTTAATCTAAGACACCCACAGTATCTACAATCATGCTGAAAACATAACCCTACCATACACACTCACAAACGGCTTCCACAGCAGAGCCTCCCAGAACTCCAAACCTCAGTAACACACTCGTTTAAGTGTCAGACAATTCTTACCCATTATTTATGATCTATGCATTTATGAGTGTTTAGGTGGCCATGACAAAGTGAAGCAGCTGTTCCTAGGCCCGCATGAGCAGTGCCCTGCTCAGGGTGCCCTGCAGCCCCTCAGCAGCCTCACCTCAGGCGTCAGGCGCTTGGCGCGGCGGGCAGGCGGGCAGCTCTCCGACGGTGGCACCGACTGCCGCTGGGGGATGTCGTGGGGCTTGTACTCCTTGTCCTTCGTGTCACTGCTCAGCTCTGGCTTCTGCAAGCACTAAAGAGACACAATTTGATTACTTCATTTCTACCTCCACTTGCAATACAAACTGTAGAACAGTTTCCTGGCTCATGGAAAGAACACAGACAGGTCTCTAATGATTCCTGTGCTGAGTTAATAAACAGCATGTATGACGATGGTAACATTTCTATCTGAACAAAGCACAAAAATCACTTTTTCCTACCGGTTTAATGTCTGCAATAGACATAATAAAGGATCCTAAATAAAGCAGAAGTCATCCTTTAAGTGTTATGAGCACCAAACATTTCTCTATGTGGACTACCAACCCCAACTCTTCTGGCAGATGGGGCCTTTGCAGATTGGGTCACCAGCACTCTGGAACTGCTGAAGTGTCCTAAGCTTGAGTGGCTGTGATGCCAACATACAGAGAAATATAAAAGTATATTACAGCCTATCAAACATCCCTGTCCTAACTGAAATGCAGCTTTATACTACACACATTACAGGAGCTCCCTTCTTTCCATGTTTTGGAGAGGACAACTGCTCCATGAATTAAGGGCAGAAGGGAAAAGATGCAAGAACAGTTTTAGTTCTTTCAAGCTGCTGAATGAACACATTTAATTGCTGAAAACTGTGCATACCTCTGGCAAGAAACAGAATAATTAATGACAATTCCCCATTTGTCAAGCTACACAACACTCAGTAACAGCAGACAAAATGTAACAGTTTTTAATGAGTAAACAACAAATCCTACAGAAAGAAAAATTTCATGTTGCCAGGAAGTAATTCACGAAATTGCTACATCCACATTTCCCCAGTTCTGTTAGTCTGTTCCCATCACAAGCATTTTCTCAGTAAGAGAGAGCAGTAAAGGCACAGAGAGAACCACTGCAGTGGTGTGAGGATGATCATGTTCCACAGATAGCATAGAAATCAGACTTTCAGAAACAAATGACAGACAGAAGAGGGAAAAGGAGGAAAAAGTGGTATTTTACAAGAGAAGTCTATGTTGAAAAAATTATGTATTTAACAAAAAAGCAGTATCAGTCAAGGGCAGCAGGATGTCATTAACCATTGCCCACAGACAGTCTGTGACACTGATCAAAGAAACCTCCAGAACTGCTGTTTGCTTTCAGACTGCCTTCAGTCTTAGACTTTGTAAACTCTAGATTTGTACTCTGAAAGCAAATGGCTGATTTAATTTCAACATTAAATACACAGAACCACTCAACTTTGCAGCTCATGCACATGAGCAGTGAGTTCTGGCTGATGCTCAAAGGTTGGATCTGGAGCCCCAAGAGCACTGCAGCTGCCTCTTCACAAGAGCCTGGTCCCCTAAATCCCCCGCTGGAACAAGAATCACAGAAGGGCTTGGGTTGGAAGGGACCTTAAAGATCACTCTGCTCTAAGCCCCTGCCCTGGGCAGGGACACCTTCCACTAGATGAGGTTGAGACCCATCCAACCTGGCCTTAAGTGTTTCCAGGGATGAGGCATCTACCAAAGATGAAAGAAAACAATGTGAATTATTTCACATCAACATCAGTGGAAGAAAGCAAAAAACAACAATTTCTCAAAACAGAAAATGGACAAGCAGAAAAGGCAAATGAGTATGAAAAGGTTGAGAATGAGAGAACAGGAAAGAACTCCCATAAAATCTGGGTCCTTCAATCATGTCCTCACGTGAAACCCAAAATTTTCAGAAAAAAACCCAACCAAAAACAAAAACGGAATTTCTACTGCTTCTGATAATAGAGAACATATGACTCTTGAAAACAAAGATTTAGAAGGCGAACAGCTTTTCCTAAACAAAAGTTAAGGAAACCTTGAAAACCAACAGATTGTGCCTCACTTCAGCCCAAGCAAAAAAAAAGGCAAAACATGCACATGAAAAAAAAGAGCACTCACTGCTCCTTGAAAAACACCAGAAGACATTTCCTAAATAGTAAGGTTTCACCAGCTATTTAAGCACAAACATGTCCCAGTGCCTCTGTAACCTGAGGCAAAGGCAGTGGTATGGAATGGAATGGAATGGCTGTTAATTAACAATTTCAGCTGTACCTAGAGAAGACCTAGAAGTGTTAAGTCCTAAGGATGAGAATTCCTCTGTACCTCCTTTATTCCTACACCGAGCTGTCTTTGACCAAGGACAAGCTGCTATCTCTCCAGTCCTTCCCTCTTCCCAACCAGCCTTTGGCAAGGTTGAGCTTCTATCAACCATTCACCAGAAGCTTATCCCACACACTGTGATCATTCCACACTTGTTATATTCCAAGAAGATGGTTGCACACGTGATCCTTGAACCCTCAGTGGTGGCAGAAAGCAAGTCAAACCCCATCAGTTGAAGCCACAAAGGAGCAGCTCCTTTAGCAGACACAGGACAAAGCAGGAATGGTCACAAGGCCTTCAGGAAGTCAAAAGATTCGGGCAGGAGGGAAGGGATACAATTAATCTTCTCCAGGTTTAGATGTTTATTAGTAGTAATTGAATCAGTACTTTACACAAAAGCCAATCAGTCAGGCTGCCTGTACTTGCAGATCACAACTGGTTTACCCCACTACACATCCATGGAGGGTAAAAAAACCACCAAACTCCAGAGGTGTTCATTTTCTCCAGTAACAATGAAAGGTGACAGAAAACTGTCTCACACTGAAACATCTTTATCAGAGACACACACATATAAACCTTTGGAAATATGAATCCCACTAAGGCCACTAAAGCCTTAGTTTGGAAAAGAGACCAGATCCACAATTACTGAGTCAGCTAGATTCACTGAAAAGCAGAAGAAAGACCACCTCGAGCCCTGCAAAGTGTAGTTGCACTTTAAATCATGAAACAACTGGACAATGCACTACAGAAGATGCACTGATAGAAGATTCTGGACACCTCAGTTCATGCAGGGGATACTTTTCCCTCTGGGCATACAGTGTGACTCTCTGGGATGACACACAGTTACTACAGCTGGGAATGAGAGGTGCAGGTGGTAAGAAGAGTACCAACGGGTTCATTACAACTACTCTGGAGATAAACAGCCAAGGCCTGTCTAGTCCAATTTCAAGATAAGAAGAAAATAAATACCCCCTGTGGAGAGCTGCTCTGGGTATTAGAAACTGGCTGGTTTAAGGAATTTTTGCAGCTGGACTGAACACAAGCTGTAATAAAAGCATGCTATTCCCCTCTATTCCACTCTGAACAGCTCCAGAGAGTTTCACTATTTCAGCATGTAGATAGAAATATCTCCAGCTGGAATATCTGTCAAAATAACTCCTGAAGCCAGTTTAACATTCATTTAAGCCACACAAACAGTTAATGCTATACACAGATTTAGATGAGATTTAAGTTATGACGCAGTCATTAGTGGAAACTACACAATTCTATATTTTTGGCTTTTGCAGGAAAACAGACAATGAATATTTCAAGTATTACCAAATAAAGAAAAAAAAAAAATCAAAAGACTCAGTGAATGCAAGCACTAATCTTGTCTGGATGATCAGCAGAGCTGCGTGAAGAGCTTCTCTCAACAGGCTGTTGAAGGAGGAAGCACATCTCCAACTGACAGCTGTCACACTGAACAGCCACAGCTTCTCCAAAAACAGAACTCAGGTGCTTGGATTCCCAAGAAAACACTGAACAAACACACGGTAATGGGCACCTACACAAGAATCATCTAGGTAAGCACCACTTAATAAGAACACACAAAAAGGAGCCAAGAAGAATTTGAGATTATATTCAAAAAACATAAAACAAACTCACTTGGAAGACAATACTGTCAGGAAAAAAAGAATCAAATTAGAGTGAAAGGTGAGCTAAACCCAACATATTTCTGTGAATTCTCTCAGGTAATTCAAAAATCTATGTCATGTATAAGGGGAATATTTTAACTGCCTGGGGAGGAGCTAAAAAACCAAATTAACCTTACATGCATCATTTGTCCAGAACTGCCTCCACATTGGTTTGAACAAATGTCAAGTGTCCATTGCAAGACAGAGCTTAAAAAGTCATTTAAAAAGAAGCATGTCCTCATTTGAGGAGGTTTTTCCTCTTCTAAAAGGGTTTAATACTGAGCAAACCCTGAAGTGAGTATTTACTGCATGACAGACACTCTCAAGAAATTTCCATTTCCAGGATACTATGGTACCACATTCACTGTTTTACAACTGTTAATTAGGTCTTTCCCTGTGCAATGGCACCTTAAAAATACTGCAGCAAGGACAGGTGTAACAAACAGACAATCCCCCAAAAAACCCCAAAGAGAAATCACAGCTTTGAGACCTAATACAAATACCAAGTTTTCAATTAAATGCCTTCAGAAAATGGTGCTGCTTTCCATTATTTAACATGAATGTTTGAGGGAAGCCAAAATATTTTTAACCCAGCAGTTTCCTTAGCATAAAGATTTTTATCTTCAACTCTATTTTGTTCTTATCCTGTTTGCAAAAGACCCCTTTTTCTGAAGGGCCAGCAGCTGTTCTTCACTGAGAAGTAATTGTCACTGCCTAAACAAAAAGTCTAATTCTAACCTCTCTGGACTTACATCAAATCCCTCCCTCATTTTGGTAGCCTTGTGTAAAGGCCTGTGTTGATTTCTGTACACAGAGACATGCTTGTAACAGGATTAGGGTGTCTACTGCTTAAAAAAGGTCAGCACTCCTGTCTTTGAAAGATCATAAAAATGGATGTTGGCAACTGCAACCTATTTTGGTTTTCCAAATAAATGCTGCTCTTAAAGAGCAGGCCTATTCCTCACTAGAGATTATGTGGCCTCCACTCTCAATCAACCCTGAATTTTGGTTTAATGGCCAAATCAGGGACTGATGACTGAGGAAGGATGAAGATTTAAGCTTGGAAAAAGTCCCAAGTCATGCTGTTAACATCACTACAGCAGCCAGGAAGCTTTCTGCAACTTGTCCCCCTTAATGAATGTGCCACAACACTGCCATGGCTTGGCACAGTCACTCTGGCCATGTGACCCACAGCACTTGCTGTGGCAGAGAGATGGACCTGGAATGTTCCAGGAGTATAGCAGTACTTGGCATTAAAGAAGTCATTACGGGAAGTCTGAATGTCCCTTATCATGTCACTTATCATGAGGCTTCTGTAAACTGCACAGAGAAAACACCAACAGGTACTGTTCAAACCAGGAGTCAGAGGTTACCTTGAGGACTAAATGCTAAAAACTTCACTTCTAATGACAAGTTTGCCCATGGCTTTCTGAAATGCTGAACACGGCGTCGGGTCACCTGCATGTCACCAAGCATGAAAAGCAGCTTCACAAACTTTCCAGAAATTCAAAGAACCCTCACAGCCTGGCTGCTACATTAACTGGACTGCAGTTGGTTTCAGCACAGCTTACCAAGAGACTCGCTCCCGACTGGAACAAGTTGTAGGGGTAGAGAATTCGCTCGTAATGCGCTCGGATGTGTGAGCCCACGGCTTTGCCAGGAGCAAAGCCCATCCTCGTGGCTATTTTGGTCCATTTTCTCTCCTTGCAAACTACATCAAATCCTCCTTGTTCTGCAACTAGCTAAAAAGTGAAAATAAAATGGTCACATGTTTAACAGCAAAATTACCAGTGTTCAAGGAAAAAAGGCAGGATAACATCACAACTGACATTTTAAACCACAAAAATATAGATTTTAAAAAAACCCACACAACATCAAAGTTGTTTTAAGGCAATAACTAGAATATACAACACTGTTCAGGAATTACAAACTTGTTGAATTACTTTACAAACAAGTCAGCACCTGTGTTTCAAATGCAAACAGTCACTCAGCCTACTCTGAGAATTTATTTGGAAGTTTGTAACTTTGTATCCCAACACCACTTTCCATTACAGGACACTGAGCTCTTTTCACTGGAACAAGGGCTATAAAATAAGCTCAAAAATTCCCAATAAAAACTGCCCTAAACATAAAGAAAAGAGAAAAAAACATATCCTTTCCGTCAGAGAATTCCATCTCTTACTATCAGTATACGTTAGCTTCTTCACAAGTTTAGCAAGCTTCATCCTAAAAGCAATTGGATTTTTTTTCTTCCATATTTCTCATGGAAAAATTTTTTCTCTCACTTTTGTCGTTATTCAGGAACTTTCTTCAATTAAGCCTAAGCTTATTCTTGACTAGTTTATACCCAAGTTCAACTTCAAGGAAGAGCTGGAAATTCAAGGTGATCTCCTAGCTCACAGGAAAACTTCTGTGACAATGTATTACTTACTATCTTTCCATGATAATGTATTCTTACTCCCCTAATATAGCTATATTAGCTTAACAAAGGAGTACTTTTTCCAGCTTAGATACACCCCAAAACCTCCCCCCCCCAGCTGTGATACCATCCCAGGAACTGAAATAACACTGTAGCTTTTCAGGATGAGTTTTCCCATAATGGTCTTACTCTGTTAAGCTGAAATAAATCCAGGATCTTCCTCTCCACATGTGGAATTTTCAGCGTGCATCCTTGAAGCTCCCAAAACTTTGCAATCTGGTCCAGAAAATTCAGCTTTACACGAGTTTGGGCCTGAAACCAACCAACCAAACAAGTGAACTGCAAGCTAAAAGCAGATGTAGGTTTTGTACCCCAGGGTTTACAGTATTGCAGCCTCAGCTGCCTGCCCAGCTTTGTCCTCTGCAAGAGTCATTTTGCATTTTTCCCTCTCATCATCTGAAGAAAAGTAAATTCCATGCAGATACCATTGGTGGTATCTGTATCTTTCCTTGAGTCACTTTTTGTTACCTTTTACTGCACTGAGAAAAGTACCTTCTGAGAACAGCCAAACAAGAAGTTATTACTGCTAAAAACTCCCTAAACCAGCTCCATTGTCAGTATTTACTGCATTTATTACATTAATTATTGCAACAGTTTATTACAATTCGGATAATTTGCAAAAAACCAAAAATGAATATATTTTTTAAAAAATAATTTTTACAAGTTTTTTTCTGTTATCTCTTCTCACTCCCAACTGTATTTGTTTCAGTTTTAAGTACACAATTGGGTCAGGGTAGGGAAAACCTGGCTGGTTGCACTGAAATTACCACAGTAATTTCAGTGTACCACAGTAATTTCAGCAGTACCACTGCACTGCTGCTATGTTAAAGAGCAGTAACTTAAATTTTGACGCATTTTCTTTTCAGTGCATTTTCTACTCTTAAGGTAAAAAACAGCCATGTCTGTACAGATTAGCTTGTCTGCAAACTCCAGGAAGCTCTGAACAGCTTGTGGTCACACAAATCCCCCTCTTAGCATCCCAAGCCAGCATCTGAGCCCATCCCCAGCACTTCACACAACCACGTCAGGATTTTAAAAACTAAGAATCAGGAGAAAAATCAGGCACAGAGTCATCATCATCCCAAATGGTAACAGCACCAAGCCAACCAGGACTCCTCACATTCCTTTTTAGTCTCAATTCATTGAAGCAGTGAATGAAAGTGCCTGAGAACAGCAAATTTCTACAAACTGAATCCAGATTTTGCAATTGTTTCTTCCAAAAGGCTGGTTATTTTTAAAGCACTCCAAGTGTTTCATCTCTTCTTTTGAAAGATGCTGTAATGAGTGCAAAACACAGACACAGATCTATGGCACTGGAGAGTTTAACCACTTAGAAGCACCTGTGAGGAATAGGCCTAAATTACGTTCCTTTAACAAGCATTAACATTACTTTTATGCCTGGAATGTTCCTAACTAGGTTCTGAAACAGATGAATTTCCGTGCTAATTAAAAATTGCTGTTCAAGGTCCAGAGCGCTGTCAGCTCATGGCCAACTCTGGCAAACATCACCTCCCAAAAAGACGTTGACACATTTGGAAGCAGAAGCAATGCTCAGCTTTCCAGTCTACCTCCAATTCATTGAGCCTCTGGATCCTCGGTGTGAAGTGAAGCTTGTCGACATCGCACGCAAATGGAGGCTGCCAGTCCTGGAAAACAGAAGGGTTCCATCAAAAGACCAGGAAAAGGAAGGAATTTTTTCTCTGTGACAGTCAAAAGCCAGGTGAGCCCAAAGCATGAAGAGGCCCCTAAGGCCTCCAGAGCCTCCTCAGCCCCACCAGCACATGGAACTTGGCACGGTGAGGGCTCAGCAGCTGCACCCCAGCCCGTCAGCAAGCCAGGGCTGCTCTGATATCCAAATCCCCTCCCCGGGAACAAATCCAGAGAGCATGAACAGTGAGATACATTGAGTGACAGTCACTGTCTACCCCTTGGAACACTTCACTGTTCCTCAAGAATAGGTAATGGAACCACAAAATCAATTACGTTTTGGAACGGAAGACCTGTCCTGCATTGTAAGCCTCCACAGAATCATGGAATCGTTATGGCTGGAAAAGCCTTTAAGATCATCAAGTCCAACTTTTAACCCACCATCACGTTCACCACTAACCCATGTACCCCCTGTGCCACATCCACACATCTTTTGAACAATTCCAGGAATGGTGACTCCACCACTGCCCTGGGCAACCTGTGCCAACGCCTGACAATTTCCTTGGCTGAACACATTCAGGAAGAGCTGGAATATGACAAATTTTTAAAAATATTATTATTATTACTTTGATAAAATACCTGCAACTGAAGTGTTGTTTATAAACACAACTATAAAGCCATTTTATCTTTTAGATCTGTGACATCAACTGCACACGCTTGGTTTGGCAATACACAACTTCACAAAACCAAATTAGATTTGATTTAAACTTGACAGGAATTTATAACATATAAAGTTATCTTATTATCACTAATTACAGAATGAAGGTAACGCACAAGTGAGCTACTGACAGTGGAATAAGACAGAGCTTTGCACTACAAAGAAGAAAACCTTTCCATAGCATTGGTGGACTGAGGCAACTGAAGTAAGACCAGCATCATAAACACAGTCTTTTATATTTTAGATTCAGAGAATATGAAAACTAGCATTAAAACACACCATAAATGGTTTCCAAAGCAATTATCTTACAAACAAACAAGGATCAAGAGTCACCGAGAGCATGGAGAAGCTGAAGAGCAAAGAGGGCCACAAATCCATACATTTTACAAAGCTCGCATTGACTAATCCAAACCTCAAAATTGGTAATAAAAGTTTTCTGATCCTGCAAGGCACTTGCAGCACATGACAGCTTGACAATGCCAGTTGAAATTAACATTTGAATGGGAAATTAGACAATGGTAGGGGGTCAGGATGACAAATTATCAAGAGGACACTCAATCCTTGACCAGTGGGACACATTTCTTGATTATTTTCCTGCTTTTAACCACAAGACTGTCTGGTGCCCAACGACATGTTCTCGTGAAACTTGATAATACTAACCCTTCTTCTATTGCCTATTTTCTATGCCAGAACACCAAATGCAATGAAACCATCAAGTCTGAGGAAGAGAACTGACATTCTTTTCCAATATCCTGTTGTCTGATGAATCATTTGTGGCCCTCAAGCTGTAAGACGAGAAACACAACTGGGAACAGTTGGGCAGGATTTGAAGTGTTATACTTCAACAGGCCAAATCTGACTCTCAAGCTGAACCAACTGGTTACATCATTAGTAACAACTCTGGAGTCTGCTCTGTACCAAGGAGAGGGAGACAGGAGACAGGCACTGAGACCAGGAGGGGACACAGTGATGATGACACACAGGACCCTTGAGACATGCTGGGGACTGAATTAAACTGCCCAAGGGAGAATTGTAGGGAGCTTTGCTTAGGCTGAGAGTAAATGAAGCCAAGAGGGCTGTGCTGCCTCGCTGCTTGGCTAAGCAATAAGCCAAGGCTGTTCCTGGGTGGATTGTGCATTACCTCAAACCAGATCCTCTAATAAGGCTCTGCAGAGGACAAGAGCAAGGAATAAGATCAACAGGGACAAGAATTCAGCTCACGTAGGCAGTGACACCACTTTTGACACTGTCACCAGTCTGGGCTGCACTTCAGGGCCACCACTTGCAGTTACTGCACTGGCAGCACATCAGGGAAGCCAAGAAAGAGAGGGGACAGCACAGGAGTCTCTTCTGGTCAGGCCACATGTCTGCTGGCACAGGCTGCTGCTCTGGGCAGAGCCCAGAGGAAAGCCTGTATGTCACTGGGCACAACAGGAGGAACAGGATCCCTACTCGCTCCTAGAGGCTCTGGGTCATGCTCAGATTAAAGAAATCCAGCTCCAAGGGTGCCTAGGACAGACAGACCCAACCCATGTCAGACAGCAGAGCAGGCTAGTCCCCTCTGCTTATGGAAGCAAATGAGGAAGTTTATGTGCATGATCTTACAGAAACACCTCATTCACAGCATGGCACCTGAAACATCCCACTCCAGAATTAGCTGATTATCTCCATGATCTCCATGTGTCTATTTATTACTGACTGGTGCACGTTTGGGGACAGTCTTTCCTGTTTGGCCAAAGACACTGGCTTTGGCAAAGCACCAATCACCTACTGCGCTAGAAGAGTAACATGACTCCAGACAACACAAGCTGCCACAACAGGCATTTCCTACACCTGCAGTTTTTAAGTTTACCAGTGACTGAATGACCAACACACACAGCAGGACGCCCTGATGGCATGTCAGCTGTTTCTCTAAGATAAGCTTTGGGAACTCCATTTATTTGATACAGCACTTTCAGTAGGTGACTTTTCAGCCTATCAGGCAGATGGCTTCATCAGACAGAAACAAACATTTAACACCCTTAAAAGTGTTTCACTTTTAGGAAGAAGAAAGTCATTGCAAGAGCTTCTGCTGGGTGATCGTAAAGTGGCTCAATGAGAAGTAACATTGTATTGACTACGGCTTCTGAGGTTTTTAAGCAGGTAACACAGAACATGCTAAACTGAAAGGAACCATCAAGTCCATCAGGATCATCACATCCAATTCCTGGCCCTGAACAGACACCCAACAATCCCACCCTGTGCCTGGGAGCATCGTCCAAACACTTCTTGAACTCAGACAGCCTTGGGGCTGTGCCCATTCCCTGGGGAGCCTGTTCAGTGCCCAGCATCCTCTGGGGGAAGAACCTTTCCCTGATATCCAACCCTAATGTCTCCCTAATGTCAACCCTAATGTCTCTCAGCTCCAGCAATTCCCTTGAGTCCTGTCACTTGTCATGAGAGGGAGTAGACCTGTTCCTCTGCTGCCCATCATGAGGATCTTGAAGATCTCAATGAAATCTCCCCTCAATCTCCTCTAGGCTGAACAAACCAAGTGACCTGAGCTGCCCCTCATGAGGCTTCCCCTCCAGACCCTTCACCATTCTCATGGCCCTCCTTAGGGTGCTCTCCAATGGCTAAATGTCTTTTTTATATAGTGGTGCTCAAAACTGCCCTGAGGACTTGAGGTGAGGCCACAACAGCGCAGGCAGAGCTGAGGGAAATAAATGCCATATATAATATATTGTATTAGATTATTATAAAACCACTCCTGGCTTTACAGGCACACCACAGCACGTCCCACTGAACACAAACTGTGTCAGATGACGCTGCTACAGACCCACAGCCATTCACCATCTGGAGAAATGACAGCAGGTGTAACAAACAGTCCATCCTGACTGTCACTGAGTCACTTTAAAGTCAAAAAGTTTACTTTGGAGCATCCGAACAACTGAAAGTTGATATAACCAATAAGGATAATATTTATCTTTCTCTATTTCACAGTATAGCAAGTTCCTCAAGTCCTAAACAAGATACTTTCAATCCTTCTTTAGTAAGTGTATTATTTACTCAACAAAAATTTTACACAGGTTTTGAAGCACAACTTACAAAGCCAAATGCAATGTTCACTTGCAGGCCCATGAAAAGACATTTGTGTGTGACAGAAATGTCTTTATGCATCTTGGAAAGGCAGCAGCACCACGAGAGGGAGCTTTGTGGTGCAGGTTTCATTTGCAAAGCTGCTGAGCCACATGAGGAGCTTTGCTGGGCAGGAGACCAGCACCCCTCCAACTCTCCAGGCCCACTTTCCTTAAGCTCATGCCTGGGAATCTGTGAGACTCACCCTCTCCATCCAGTTCCTCAAAGGAACTGGTTTGGATTTCTGTGTTTTAAAAATTAACTTAAAAGTTTAAGAAGTTCAGTTTTAAGTGTTTTCCAATGGCCATGCTGAGCAGTAAGATTAAGTATACCCAGAAAGCAAGAAAACATCAATTTCCTTAAAAAACCAGGAGCTTTTACACTGCCAGGACTCCTCATATGAAATTACTCTATTGTGTTCTGTTGTCCATCCCTGACTGTCATAAACCTGCAAGAGACAAACAAAATCCTGTGCCTACCTTTGCCTGCACTTGTTACAAACCTGTAATCAAATCCAGGCAAAAATGAGACTGACTTCAAAATTTCAAACTTTTCTATAAACTTTAGGGACAAATCCAGCCGTGCAGAAGGCACGCTCTAAGGATCACATTAATATTTCAAGCAGTAATGCAAACTACAAATGGTCAGCAGAATTATTTCTGTGATTTCCATATTCCTACTCCCAGCTGAGCTGTTCCAGGGATGTCAGGCTTCAGAACATGGCATTTCAGCTGGCAAACCTGCACCTCACCCAAACTCACTAATTAAAATTTAACCACCCCCACCCCTATGAATTCAAGTGAACACGAAATTACCACTGTCCCTGGTAAGCTGTTCTACAAGTTAGTTGGCTTCAGCTTTCCTCCTTCCCTTATCCTCTATAACCAAATCCCTCATCTGCTAGCTGCCCAAGCAGCTATTCCTGAATCCTTCCTGGAAGCAACGTTTCAAGACATTTTTCAATAAACAAATACCTTTTTCCTTCTCTTTACAGAACTGGCTTTCCAGTCCTGCAAATAAAAGGGTATTTTTCCTTGGGCTTTTTTTCTGAAGCCTCTTATATGTTTTCAACATCTTTTGAAAACTGTAAGTAGCGTTTTACTTGCAGTCTCTCCCATGTCAGACACAAAAAAAAGACAGCCCTTTCATTATTTTGCTAGACAGCAGCTCATAGTAAGATCCAAAGGAATATCTTAGCAATTCTTGCCAGAGAAACACATTCATTCAGCGAACTGCAGCAATTCCCCCCTTCCTGGGATGCCCACCCTGTGTGCCTGACCTACATTCTTTGTTCCCACATCTATGATCTTGCCTTGGCAAAGGTGTTCAATGATTGCTGCCTCCAAGAGGAAGGGAGCACACTCAGTGACTCAGGAGGTCCCTTTCAGTCTCCTGGTTTTATGACTACATTAAAAACACACTTGGAGCTCAGATGGCAGAATCCACACAAACCCATTATCATCTGGCAGTGGGTCAGCCACAAAGCTCCTGTCTAACGGGAACTAATCCCTCTTTGACCCTGTTAAAGGCTAACATTAGTTGGGAACTCCAATCATAAGCTAACCCAGTTTGTGATGAACAGTTCCTCCTTGGTCATTATGAATGAGATTTTTCCATCAAAACCCCCGAACTCCTGCTTGCCAAGAAGGGACCCTCGGCTCACTAACACACCTTATGTGCAGAACTCTCCAAAAAGAACTCTGGCAGAGTATTTCTTATTTGAGACAAATCTGGGCTCTGTTATATATTGCAGACTAGCAAGGGAGAACAGACACAACCATAAATCCTTCCTATCCGAGAACCACAGCAAAGGATGAGTGTACAGTGGGAATCACCTCTCTAGATCCCAGTGTTTTGGTGCCAGCTCCACACCTGGAGAAAAATAAAGGTTCAGGTAAGCTGGAGATGATTCTCCAATCCAAGGCCCAGCGGCTCCTTGGGACCCAAAGGCAGAGAGAGGACAGAAACTACACACAGGGCTTGAACCTCCCAGCCTTGAGCTGGGCTCACACACAGCAGATGCCAGGCTCCTCTCCAAGGAGACACCTGCATGCAAGGAACAGATACAACAGCACTGTACCAGCAACACTGCAGGAACAGCTGGGGATGGATGTGGTGTTGAGAACAGCAAATCCCAGATCCCTGATTCACCTCAGAGCAGTAACCAAGACCCTGAAACAGAGCATCCATCACGACTGGGGCCAGACCCAGCTGTGTGTGTGGGTCTGGCCTGAGCAGCTGCAGAGCTTCCAGTGCCCAGGGATTCCCTGCAGCTCCCACCATCCACCACCCTGGCTCTCCACAACACCCTCCCTTACCAGCTGCTCAAATTCACCATCCCAGGTAAAGCACCTGCTCCAAAGGAAGACCTTTTTCACTCAGACACTCCTAAGGGCGGCAGGCTGGAAGATCCCACAAGTTTTTCCTGACTTCTAAAAACACTCAACCTGGTCTCCTGGACATGGACACAGCATTCCCCCACAGCATATTCCAGACATAACCCAGGCATTTGGGCTTGAGAGGAAACATGTCCTAATGGATACATGGCACGGTTTGCTTCCATCCACTGGCAAGCTTTGGTTGCAGTGCTGGGCAAGGGATATATGTTTAGTTTTGAAAATGGAAACCCCATTTCCAGCTTTTAGCTAATTATCTTAAGTTAAACAAAAAAGTACAGAAATTCTATCCATGTTATTCTTGCCCCATATGGAGAGTTACAGACTAAACTGTTTCATCGTAAATTTTCAATGAGCTGGACAGTAAGCATTGAAAATCCCTCACTTAAAGAGACTGAGGCAAGGAGAGGAAATTCTCACTCTCTTTTATGCCCACCCCAATGTTTCAGTGTTTCTGAAGAGCAGAAACCACCCCATGGTGACCACAGCAGTGCTGTGTATGGCCACTGCCATTAGTAAAATAAATAATAAACTAAAATAATTCTTCTTTTGCATATTTTCTTGCTAATTAGACACCAGTTAATAACCTACACTGAATTTACCTAATTCCACAACATGACCCCTGTGATGAAAGTTCTTCATTTAAAGCAAACATTTCCTAATGACCTTTGGTGGCTGATCTATTTTTCTTCACATGAGTTGACAGCAGGGGAACAGGAACCTCAGCACTCTTCCCCTCCCAAAACCCCATCCATTCTTGATTCCAAAGTTCCCCAAAGTGGCAGATCCACCACTATCCTTCACTTCCCACTTCCAGCCAATCCTCTCTCAGGCGAGGAATATGAAATGTCCTGTTTTCCGACCCACCTGAGCCTGGCCTTTGCTCAGCAGGACCAGCAGCTCAAGCTCAGCTTGCCAGGACTGACAGACGCCGCAGCACCTCTGGGTTCTCCCACTGAAGCTCACTTACGTGTTGTAATTGAGTTATCTCTCTGTTTTCTTTTTGATAAAATCAACTGACTGAGCCTCTGTGTATTATCAAATCTGAAGGATCATCACCATCAGCTTCCTGTTTCAGACAAAGTATCACAATTTTCTGCATTAATTCCTGTTTTAGTGGTGGTTTGTTTTATGGCTCGAGGACCAGATTGCCAGAACCCTCAGCCAAAGCTGCTCCAAAATTGAATTGGTTTTTGTTTTGTGTTTTTTCTCCATAAAAATGAAAATAAATCAAGCAACCAGCTGAATAAGAAGCCTTAACAGTCCTTAAGAGGTTTAAACAACATTTAAATCAATGTGGCTCCTCAAAATACCACCCTGGAGGAGTAGCTCAAGTTCTCCCGAGCCTTGAGCCTTTAGGTTTCACCATGCAGGCTTTGCTAAGGTTAAATATTTCAAAATTCATTATTTCATGTGCAGAACTTTTCTGATGCTTCTCTGTACCCACACCAGTTGTCAAATATTTTAAAAATCCTCCAAGGAGTGGATCCTGAATGCAGAATTTTCTACTCTCATGCTGCCACAGAGGTAAAATCCCCATTTATCACCAAGAAACTCCAGAGCTGCATTCACTAGCTTATCCAGAGCTCCCATTCCACCATTACACTGCTTTCCACAAGGACCCACAGTTATTTTTCTACACTCCTTCCTCCTCTAAGACACTCTACGCTCCTTTGTTCCAAAGGTAAACCCTCTCATTGAGTCCTACTTAAGTGATTACTGTTTCATAATATCCATTGCTTATTGGGCAACTGGGATCCCTCTAAAGCAACAAGCCACCACTGTAACTCCATTTGGAATCATGGCTTTTGTTCTTCTAGACTCGTAATGAAAATTAAATATCCTTGGCTTAAGGCTGGGAGACACCAATAGAAAGGGATCCTTCATTACAAACACTCATTAATAGCTGAAATAATTTGTGATTTGGTGCATTAATTTTGTACAATAATAATTTCTGTAATTAGAATACTGAAAAAACTTAATTTCTAGATCTCAGACCATGACAACTGACTCAATCAAATACATGGTCTCATGGAAAACAGTAATTTGGCCATGACAGTGTTCATGCAATTGTATTCCATACTTTCACCTTCCAAGATCCCATCCAGGATTATTCCAGTCATTCTTCCACCCTGGAGCTAGAGGGGGTCAACTCTTGCACCCATGAAGAACTCAAACCATTAAGGAAATTAATTCTCCCTGCTCTCAAGTTCCCCAGTATTCCAGGATTTACTGAAAATGGACAGTCAATAATTTTGATAACTCCAGTGTCAATTCCTTCAAAGTTCCAGCTCTGCTAATCCAGACTTTCTAATCTTTAAGTGCTTGGTTCAGGTTACTTGGAAGCCTTAACAGTACTTCTCTATATTCCCATTATTTAGAGCAATAAAATCTAGCCTGGATGTTCTCAATTTTCATGTTTGGCCTTGGGAAAGTTATGATGTTTCTAGCACATTTTACAATATTGAGTATTTTGAAGTGGATTTATATGGTAAGAATATGCTTAAGTAATCATTACTTGTTACTCTTCACAGCAGAAAAGCAACGATGCAAAGCGAAGGAAGAGTCCATCTTCAAGAAAAGCTTGGAGTATTTGACATTACCTTTAATTATTGAAGCTAAGCTTCATATTTGTTAGACTGTTTGCTTCCATTAACTACTACTAACTACCTACTTTGAAGAATAATTCCATCCAAATAAGAGCAAAGCTCAGTCATTGGTGATGGCTGGAACAAACTGAACTGGAATGAAGAGGAAGAAAACTCCTTCTGAGTGCTCAGCTGGAAAATACCATGCAGAAATTGCACCTCCTGTTATATTCCTGGATGTTCCTTCACCTTGTGAACATGAAGTGATCACCTAGAATCCTCTGTCTTCCACCCAGATGTCTTCGGTACATCAGCTGCCTCAACACCCCCTTACAAAACAGGTCACTGTCCTCCAAAGCTGTCACACAAGAAGCCACTGCAGACATGGTTTTCTCTGGGCCTACCCGGTGCCCAGTTAATGTGAGCAGAAAGGGCCCAAAGAAAGCTCTGCTGCCAGTCCTTTGGAGCCCAAGGAGCTCTCCTGTGCATGCTCCAGTGCTGGAGCATCAAAGCCAGCTCCGGAGTAAGGGCTTGTTCGTGAGCAAATGGGGAAGATACAGCTGGGCACCACCAGTCTCACACAACATTATTCCATATTGCAGCTCAGATACAGAAACAAATTCATCTGCTGATAACTGCACAGCAGAGTTTAAGCTAAAATAATTCTAGACCAACCATCAAATTTTCAACTCCTCTCTCGGCACAGATCCTGACAGCTCGTGGTGCTGCCTACCTGCTTCCCGGCACGTAACCAGACTGCGCACGCCGGCAAGAGATTCCCTCAGATGCAGGAAGATTCCAAACCTCAACCATCACCAAACAAGGCATCCAGTTGGAACACACAGTGTTATGCAAAGAGCAGTGCAGTTTTTAGCTCACGGTTATTACAGACCCCTTGATTACACCAAAAAGAACAATAACTGAATATTCACTGCGGCTCCTGATCGCAGGAGGAAGGCCAGGAACTACGTCAACTTAAAGGCTTTTCTGGTCGCTTTGGAAGAGCTCCCTCTATGCTCCAGGCCGGTGAACCAACCACAACACTTCACAAGTCATCCCAGGCATTATCCAGGCAGATAAAGCCGTGGGAGCTCAGCTCTCCCCAAAGCCAGGCTCCACAGAACTTCCCGTGCTCAGCCCTCAGCAGCTCCAACTATTTTCATCCTGCTTCTAAATACACTCCGCCAAAGAGCTGATCACACAGCCAGGCAGGCACAACACCCGGTGCAATACCTGCCTCTTCAAGAAGCCAAGATGAGAGTAGCTGAAAATGCAGCTGCAATAAGTAATTCAGTCCTTTGGAGGGCTGTTGATTTGTGATCTCCAACAGATAACATCCTACAAGCAGCTTTCTTATAAGGTTTTGGCTTTTTACACAAGCAGTAAGTTTCTTACACCGATGAGATTTTTTTAGATGAGATATTTTTAAAACAAATTTAAAAAAGACACCCCTCTCAAAAAGAGAAAAAAAAATAAAAGAAAAAAAAAAGAAATTCTGGTCACAGCTGCTGAAACACTGTTGGCAGCTCACAACCCAGAAAGATCTACTCAAAAACATTACAGAACTTCAATGGTGACTCTGTAACGAAAACCATCTTTACCCCTTAACTCTGTGAGCATCTGGCTGCCCTGCATGAAAAGAAGCACTGTCACATTCTACCAGGACACAAATTCAAGAGCGGTCCTTCACACAGCAATCTGGGATTCTTCCTCCAGAGAGCTGAAACACCTTCCTTTCTCTCCAGTGAGATTCACATTATTCACTCTGCTACAAACATTTCTGCCACCTCAGACACTAACTCAGCAAGTTACTACTTTTTAATTCAGAAGGAAAAGGATTGGACAACAACAAGAGTCCCAGCAACAATCAAAACACCGAAGTGAAATGTGTGTTTCTGAACATTATTTCTTTGAACTTAAAGTCTCCTTCACAAAACTTCAGTCTGCAGAACTATTCTGTCAGCTTCCCCCCTTGCTGGAGGAGATGCAAGCTCAGTGCCTGTTTAACATTCTAGTTGTTGCCGTCATGTTAACTGCCTTACCCGGCTGCACCACCCCAGACTTGCACCACGCTCCTCCTCGGGAAAGAGCAATTCACTCAAAATGAAGATGATTCACATCGTTTAATTAGATTTTTACTTCCAGGAGCCCCTCTCCTCACCAGTGCGGGTGGTCATCCCTTTAAACAAACTAACAGTTCTGACTACACAAACGATGGTTCTGAGATCGTCACAGCATTTCTCAGTAAATTGAGTCGACCAACAAAAGGAAATCAGACCTCATACCCCAATTTTGAGCTTACTACACTATCGGTTGAGATGATGATGATGAAGATGAAGGCTTACTACTCTTCCCACTGTGGATTGCATTCTAAAATGGTGGCCATGTCTGTCTAGGCTTCAGCTCGCAGAGCTACCAGCCAAACTCAGGGCTGCGGAGTTTGGTCTTGTCTAACTTGAGAAACAGTTCCTCGTGCTAAAAGTGCGCCGAGGCCGGGGAGGCCGCGCGGGGCCGGGGGCGGCGGGGAGCAGGTTCCCCCGGCCCCAACCGCCACAATGCCAACATGGAGGGCAGCACCCCGGCACCTCCTCCGGGGCTCGGCGGGGCCGCTCCGGACGCCAGGCCCCGGCCAAGCCCGGGAGCCGGGGAGAGGCCGGGCCCGGCCGGGGCAGCTGCCCCCCACCCCCGCTCCCTCCGAGGTCGCTCCGGCGACTCCCCCGCCGGGAGCTCCGACACTTGGGAGCCACTTCACGGGGGGAGCGGTCGGTCCCTTCGGTCCCCTCGGCCCCGGCCCGGTGAAACTTCCGAGCGGCGGCGGGGGCGGCCCCGCCTGCCCGGGGTCACCTGTGCGGCCGCGGGCCGGGGGGGGCCGGGCCGGGCCCCACACAAAGGCCGCTCCCGGCGGCGCCATGCGGGCACTCACCGGCGGCGGCCGCACCTTGCAGATGCCGGTCTGCTCGGCGATGGGCCGGATCTTGTGGATGAAGGCGAAGGGGTCGGCGAACTCCTCCCAGCTGGGCTCGAAGACGGGGCACTCGGGCGGGGGCAGGAACTCGGCCATGGCCCGGCCGGGGCGGCCGCTCCGCTCCGAGCTCCGAACAATCTCCGGAGCCGCCGCGCTCCGTACGCGTCCGCGGGGGGGCCGAGGCTGGGAAAAGAGTCCGCCCGGCCCGGGCAGGGGAGGGGGCGCGGCTGCCCCGCCCCGCCCGCGCCTTTGTGCGGGGGCGCCGGGGCCGGACCGGGGAGGGCCCGCTGGGGGCGGGGGAAAGAGCCAACGGCAAATCCTCTGGAGCGCGGCCTGGCCCGCGCGGCGCCGATCTCGCCCCCGCCGGCCGGGCCCCGGCGGAGAGCGATGCCCCGAAGGCGCCGCTCACCGGGACCGCTGAGGCTCCCTCCCGGTGCCCCCCGCCCCGCCGGGTCGCAGCTCCGCGTTCCCCGCTCCCGCCGCCTTTGTGCGCAGGCCCTCGCTCCAGGCGCGCTGCGGCCTCTCCCCCCAGCACCGCTGGTTCGGGGAGGCCCCTGGGCCGCGCTGCCCGCCGGCCGTGCCCCCCGCGCCCCAGGGCCGCTCCGCTCCCGTCCCGCCCCCCCGCGCGGGGCCGCCGGCGCTGTGTTTACATGCGCGGAGGGATCCGCACAGCTGACAGCGGCCCACGGCCGGAGCTTCTTTTTTTAAAGAGCCTCTCCGCGCGCCGCCATTGGCTGTACCGGCCACGTCACGCGCGGGGCGGAGCCGTGCGCCTCCGCGCGGCCGCATTGTCTGCCCCAGCCGCGGAGCCCCCGCGCCCCAGCCCGGCCCCTTTGTTCGGGGGGGTCCGGGCCATTGTCCTGCCTGCCGGCCCCGGGCAGCGCGGGGATAAAGAGCGTTCCTGTTGCTGAGGGAGCGCGGCGAGGTTCCCCCCTCCACCCCGGCGGTTCCCGGGGCTCCCCCCTCCGGGGGTCCCGCACAGGGCGGTCCCGTCCCCGGTACCGGGTTGGGGGCGGTGCCGGGCGGGGGAGGGGCGGCTCCGCCGCAGCAGGCGCCGCACGTAGCGCACGTGCGCGGGGGGGCGGCCCCGCTCCCGCCCCCAGACCGGCCCTTCGCCCCGGCACCGCCCCCGGGCCCGGAGGGACCCCCGGCAGGGACCCCCGGCAGGGACCCCCGGCAGGGACCCCCGCACCGCCGGAGCCGCGGCTTCCTCCGCCCCTAAAGGCACAAAGTCGCCCTCGCTGCTTCAGGTCACCGCTCCAGAGCGGAGCGAACCCGAGCGCTGTCACATCCCACAACGAAACAATTGCAACTTTTGAGATGAGCAGACTACGCTGAGGGTGTAATTTTCTGTGTAACTTCACTTAGTGGCTTCAAATTTCCACTAAAACTCAGGAAAGCGTCCGCTGTTACTGCAGTGGCTAGAGAAGTGAAACACAGAGTTCCAGAGTTGGCAGCATCGGGGATTCGGGCGCCAGGGTCCTCAACTTACCCCACTGGGCGCTGCCACAGCAGGAACGCTCACGGATCAGCTCCGTGTCACGCCGCTGCTCCCACTGCAGCAGAACACCTTCCCCAGGAGATGGGATGAGGAGGAAGCTGTCAGCTCTCCGAGAAGAGAGATTGATTACAGTAAACAAAAAATTTGTACAAAGCGCTCAGGGCCACTTTAAGACAAACCTAATTCTTCTCACTTAAAAATGGAGGAAAAGAGAAAGTGGACGCAGCTTTTGTAAAGCATTTGTGCAGGTTGTCAAAGGGAGAGATTCTCTGCTCTGAGCTGTCCCCACCGGAGCCTCCCTGGTGGGACGTAGAGGAGCAAGACCTACACACCCCCAGGGCTGTCGGCCACGGCCACGGCTCAGAGGAGGCTGCCAAGGGCACAGGGGACAAGGTACCAGCTCTGAGCCTGGCAGCACAGGCTGCCACACCCCGGGCTCAGGGGCCGTGCTGGTGCCAGGCTTAGCTCTGGGTCAGCACACAGCCCAAGGCAGCACAGCACTGGCACCAGCGCTCAGAGCTGAGCCCTGACAGTCTCACACTTGCAGGGACATGCTGGGCCCAGAGTCACACACTGATGTGGCTTCAGAAGATCAGGCATGCTCAGCTTCTGGGAGCCCTGCAGGGTCCTCAGCCAGCAGGAGCATCTCCAGTTTCCAGGAGGCTCCTGCCCTTTCCTTCCCTGAATTGTACCTACATCTGATAGAAGTCACTATACCCCCTTCCTTTTACAAAAGCCAGGTCAGTTTTAGACAGGGAGCTTCAACCACAGATGTAAAATACACCATATCTGTCTGTACTTCCATTTACACCTAGAGAACCTGCAGTACAAATTACCAAATACCACCATCTGGAAAGAAAACTAAGCTGGTTCATCACCTTCCACCAACTGCTCTGCAGCACATCCCAAACTTGAGGGGCTCTGGCAGGGAGAACACTACTTTTGAAACTTTGTGTTTCAGTGTCCCTGAGAATCAGAGATGTTTGAACAACAGTGGGTTCTGGTGTTCCACAAAAAAATCCATTTTTGCAATGATTCCCTGAGGACTCCTTTCATCTGAGCTGAAGGACCAAATTCAG
The DNA here is from genome assembly GCF_008360975.1 of Lichenostomus cassidix. Lineage (NCBI taxonomy): Eukaryota > Metazoa > Chordata > Aves > Passeriformes > Meliphagidae > Lichenostomus > Lichenostomus cassidix. The sequence goes on from NC_139506.1 coordinate 1,085,407, forward strand.
CGGGACTGTTTCTGCTACCGCTGTCACATCCAAAGGTCTCCCATGGGACTGTGATGAAAAAACACTCAGACACAGGTGCTTCACTTAGGTAGTTCTCATGGAGGAGAAAAAGCACTTGCAACAAAGATCTGAAGATGAGCAGAGCAGGCAGATCAAGGGATGACCCAGGGATAAAAAACAGGTGCCTTGAAGGGAGGGCAAGGTGGCTCAGGGCTGGATAAGATGGAGATTTAAAGTAAGCAGAAAGCCCTGGAGGATCTTGCATATCCCATCAGGCATCTTGTCTTTCCATCTTGCTACCTGCTAATGAAAACACATCACCACAAATGTGTACTTTTGCATGCTGCCTTCTCTGCATCTTCCCTCCGCTGTGACATCTGCAGTGTTTGCTCTGTTCAGGGGATTAGTGTGGCACAGCACTGTCTGGCTTAGAAACCCAATTCCCCAAGTGTTACAGGCACAAACTGCAGGAAGGAAAGCGGATTTCTCTCGGCTGGAATGAGAGTGCAGACATTCCTTTGTCATGGTTCAGATGACTGCCATTAATTAACACCATTTATTAGATGGGCTTTCTCCAAACCTGTTCCATTTGTGCCCTGTGAGCAGAATTCCCCCATTCCCCACAGTTCAGAGTTAACCCAGGACCAGCTGCAGGGCTGGAAGGGACATAGCAGGGACAGCGAGAAATAAGGGAGAAGGACTCCAAAACATAGTGCAAAGGCCATCCAAAGGGGTTGGCCCAAGGTGAGGAGTGCCAAGGCTTCCAACTGAAGCAAGCATTCCTTACCACATCATGGATTTTTTCTTGCCAACTCCTCCATCCTCACCCAGCTGTGAGCTCCAAAGAGCATCTGTCCAGAACCATCCACATCCGAGTGTCCCTTTACATGCTGCTGAAGCATAGCTCTCACACACCATTTGTCTGCAGAAGATTAGCAAATCTTTTGTGCTTTCTTGGATGGGCACCATACTGTGAACTTTCCTACTAATGTAAACCTCCTTTTCATTCTCCTGTGCCAGCCGTCACCTGCCTGGAGCACCTTATTCACATGGCCTATATTGACTTGTTTGCATTTATATATCTGACTCAGACACTGCAAAGAAGATCACAGAATCCCAGACTGGTTTGGGTTGGGAGGGACTTCAAAGCTCATCTTGTTCCACCCCCTGCCATGGGCAGGGACACATTCCACTACCACAGGTTGCTCCAAGCACCATCCAACCTGGCCTTGGACACTGCCAGGGATCCAGGGGCAGCCACAGCTTCTCTGGGCACCCTGTGTCAGGGCCTCCCCACCCTCACAGGGAGGAATTCCTTCCCAATATTCCATCTAACCCTGCCCTCTGTCAGTGTGAAGCCATTCCCTTGTAAATAGTCTCTCTTCATCTTTCCTGTAGGCTCCCTTCAGGTACTGAAAGGCTAAAATTAGGTCACTCCAAAGCTTCTCTTCCCCACGGTGAAGAACCTGTTTTCATAGCCTTTCCTCATAGGAGAGGTGCTCCATCCCTCTGATCAGCTTGTTGGCCTCCTCTGGACTCACTCCAGCAGCGTCACATCTTTCCTGTGCTGGGAACCCCAGAGCTGGATGCAGATCTGCAGGTGGAGTCTCAAGAGAGCAGAGTAAGGAGCAAATTAATCTTTTCCCCTTCTATGTACCTGTCCTTGCCATCCTAGACCTGCTCTCCTCTGCAAAGGTTGGCTACCAGTCCCTTGACCCAACACCCCCCATCGCAGCCTGGGTCTGTTAGGTTTAATTCTGTGTCACAGCAAGAGCTTCTACTGCAGCCACTTCCTTCAGCACCTACTAAGTGCTGGTGCCATCAGCCTGGCACAACAGGAGCACTAAGAGCTTTAGGGAACACCATACCCTGGACTTCTGAGCAGACAGAAGATATCTGATCTTGGGACACTGGAAAAGCCAAGCAAGCAGCTCCCAGAGGCTTCACAATGAACAATACCCAGGGAAATACAGTAACATTCCACAACCTCCACTCCAGAACAACCCAGAACTGAGCTGGAGGAGATCCTGCCCAGGAGGTGCACCACCATGTCCAGGGACAATCAGCATCACACATGGAGTTGAAACTACACTGAAGCCAAGGCCCTCATTTCATCAGCAGAGCCTGGCCTAATTAAAGCTCTACATGTTTAGAGGAGCACAAGGCAGGGAGAGATGTGCTGAGCCTCTCTGCTCTTTAAGAAAATAGGTTCCTGGGAACAAACAGATTTAGTAAGCAGAATCTCTGACAGATCAAACCAAACCAGTTTTCCTGGGCAAACCAGTGGCCTGTACAAACCTGCAATGCAGTCCAAGTGTCATCATCAAGGCTAGAGAAGGGGTTTACATTTTCCAGCTGCTCCCAGAGATGGTAATGCATGTCAGTCCTTGAGAAACAGGACTATTAGTGACAAGGCACTGCGATCTCAGGATCCTGGTTAAAATTATGGAGTATTCTGGATACTCCAGGCTCTGGACATTTATAGCATAACTCCCAGCTCAGACACTGCACTGGCTCTTGCTCTGGTATTAGGTCAGACTGCCTGTCTCGCACTGTGTCCTGAGTGAGGCTCAGCAGCAGCATTCACATGGGGAATTAGGTACTTTGCTGGCAACTTTTGCTACAACAGAACCATTACATTCAATCTAGAGATGCCTTGGTACATCTCTGCCTTTCCTCCAGAAGCTGCCCCTCTCTGCACTGGCTGACCCCCTGCTCCCTGTGATCCCTTCTGCACTCTGGGAGAGCCTAAGAGCCCCAGCAGCTCTTAACTCCTCAGGCTGGAGATGTCAGTACAGGAAACCCTGCGGAGGGGCCTGTGGAGGGGGCAGGCAGGAAACCTGAGCCTCTGCTGTGGGCTGGAACCGAATGGCCGAGGATGGAAGTCCCCCAGCTGCACACAGTGGGGACTGTCAACAGCCAGGTAAGAACAGCTGGTGAACATGTGGAGGCATAAAATAACTCTGTTCCAATATGGAAGCTCCTCTGCAGTTGTGCAACTGCCTTCAGCATTATTTTTATTAATAAAATTCTGTAAGTCCCTTACCCTATCATTAGCTGCTATTAAAGCTGAGTAAAGCCTTACTCCAAATCCTTGCCCAGACTACCCTAAGAAAAAGGATAAGCAAACCACAGCTGTTGGAAGCACTGGAAAGGCAGAGCTGTTTCACATGCCTCACCTTGCTCTCAGGCAGTCACTGACTCACACTCAACAAATTTGGGTTGTACCTTCCTGTGTTTCAGCATGCAAGTGACAACAGTGCGGGACACAATCTGTTTCCAGGCAGGACATGCAGTGGGTGGGATTCTCATGGAGTGGAGGCTAACAAGGGACCTGCCACCAGTGAAGCACTGCCAGTCAGTGAGGGTGAGGCTTTGAAGTTCATTATCTTAAGGCAGGTGCCTAAAATAGGTCAGAGTAACCTCACCCTAACCCCCCTTGCTGCTCTGCTGTGGCTGTACAGGAGCCTGAGGTGACTCGCTCAGCCCCAGGCCTCAATGCTTGAGAAAGTGAAGCCCTGGCAACAAAAGAGCAACTTGGGAAACACAATTTGCCACAATGAATAAAACCACAAAGCGTATCTTTTTTCTCAGAAAAAACACCATTTGAGATATGAAAACATAGCTTCTCTGCCCCAACCCCTTGGCTGCAGTGAAACAGAAAGTACCACCACAACTGGTCCCCAGCAGGATCTGAACTCAGCTGTGGTTTCTGCACAGGGCAAGCAGAAGCAGCACAAAAACGCCCCCAGCTCAGCAGACTCTGCCCTGTGCCAGCCCTGCACAGCCCTCTGTCACTGTGTGCCACCACATTGTGCCACCTCAAATAAATCCCCGTCCCTCCCATGACGCTGTGACACCCCTGGGCCCAGGCAAGGAGAGAAGCTGGTTCTGCAGAAAATAATTAGCAAACCTTGTTCCTAGTCAGGCTTCCTTCCTCTGCTACAGCCAAAATCCCCCTGGGTTACCCAGACATGCTCCAGGACTTGCCTTCTGACACACCAGGGGTGACATTACCAAGGCAGTGAGGAGATTCATTAGCTTGGGCAATGACACAGGATTCAGGGATCCTTGTGCCTGGGTACCTGCACCTCCATTCCAGAGGGATTTACGCTCTCAAACTCTCCCATCAAGCACAATGGAGAATGTGCAAGAGCTACATGAATTAAGGTAAAGAAGACTCTTCAGTCAATACTGATGGCAAAGGTGACAACGTCAGCAAAGCAAAGGTGGCAAGAACCCACATGAATAATACCAAGGCAGACTGAGACTGAATCTGGGAGGTGGCACACAGGTTAAAACCAGCTGAGGAGCCAGCAGGCATTCAAAGGGGAAAGGGTGGCATTAAACAACCTGGCAATGGAAAGAAATTAGGAGCCCTACTGTCAAAAAATCAGGCCTCCAAATGCAGATTTCTGAGGGAGTTTCACAAAGGAAAATTGGCTTACTGTCTTCATATCTGGAACCACACACATCAGAGGAAGATGATGTAAAAATTTCAAAGTCTCCAACAGTCATTAGAGCATCTTTCGCAAGGAAGTACAAGACCAAACAAGAAAAGCCTTTAGTGACCACAAGTACAACAGTCAGTATTGCTCTTGATCTGCCAGCACCTACAATTAGCAAAAAAAAGGGCGTACACAGGTGCTTCAGAGAAGTGTCTGCACCAACCACGTATGAGTGTTTAATACATCCAAAGTCCAAAGTAAACACAGCCTAAACAAATGTGGGGTCAAGCTGCCCCCCTCAGCCTCATCAGGCAGATCCAACACATGCAGACACTTAGCAGACATTAAATACTTGCAGGCAGTGACAGCAACGAAGCCAATGCACATATGCTCTAATAGACAAAGCTGGAACCAAAACACTCTCTTGGGATCTGCAACAGCAGTGAACAAGCAAAGAAACAGGCACAGAATTTGCAAACACAGAGAGGAAGATAAACACTAAACACAGAAAAAAGTAAAACAAGAAACAGGAGTACTCTGCCTTGAAGTGCTAGTAGCTTTTGCTGGAATGACGAGGGTAGTCAGGGCATAAGGCAGAACCTCCATCTCTGGGTGCCATATGTGCTCATTGCAAGGTACTAACACCAGATTCAAAAGCATTTGTGGACAATGGCAGAAACTGTTCTACAATGTACTGAGACGTGACTGGGACACTTCCATGCATGCACAGGCTCTGCCTTCCACATAAACACACCACAGAAACTGTGAAGAACAAAGGCAGAAACCATTCTGTCCCAGTCAGCAGGGAACAGTGGAGTCTGTGGCTCCACAGCAGCTGTAGCTGAGCCCTGGTACCCCACAGTTCCCTGCTCCAGCACCCAGCTGGTCCTACACTGAGTTCAGGGGAGCAAAAGAAAACCGGACCCTTCTTGCAGGAAGGGTTTTTTTTTTCCCAATTTAACACAAAACTTAGAGCCAAGGGCAGTGTAAGAGTGAAAACACAATTCCATGGGTGAGACAACGGGGACAGCGATACCCAGCAGGTAACATATAAAGTATACACATATATGTGTGTATATATGTATAATATATACAGACATAAAAAAAACATAACTCAGCATAGGTCACTGCTGTGACAGTTTGTGTAGAATTGCAAAGAATCACCTCCAGAAGTGCTGAGAAACAGCACTAGGCTCAACATGGGACATTATCATCGCCTGAGAACACTGCACACCAGCAGCAGCCACCCAAGGCAGGTTCCACAACAGGGTTGGGAAATAACTGAAAAGCCACAAAGATCCCCACTCAGCAGAACGACTGAAGTGCAGCTTTTGCAAGTGGTGGTAAGAGCATGAAATGCATTTAACAGTTGCAGCCATAGAGCTCTAACAAAAGGAAAAGTAACATGAAGATGCTGAAGGTCTTTGCAGCCTTCTTGAAGAACACTGCTTGGAATTCCTCCCTAATTTGAAGCGCTGCAACAAGTCCCTCACAGCAGCCACCTCTGAAAGAAGAATTGGAACAATGACAGCCAATAACCTCAGGGGTTCTTGTCTCGGAGAAAGTCACAGAAAAGACATATGAAAACTGCAGGGTAAGAATCACAGAAACATTGAGACTGGAAAATCAGATCCCAACTATTCCCCCAGCTCTGCAATGTTCACCACTAACCCATGCTCCCAAGTGCCACATCCACACATATTGCAAACACTTCCAGGGACAGTGACTCCATCACTACCCAGCGCAGCTGTGCCAGTGCCTGACCACCCTTTCAAGGAAGACATTTTCCCTAATATTTAATCTACATCTCCCCAGTACAATTCTAGGTTGTTTCCTCTTGTCCTGTCCCTTATTCCCTGGGAGCAGAGCCTGACCCCCACCTCCTGTCAGGGAGTTGTGCAAAGCTGGAAGGTCTCCCCTGAGCCTCCTTTTCTCTAGGCTGAGCCACCCCCCAGCTCCCTCAGCCACTTCTGAGCCAAGTCTCATTAAGTTTGAGCCACTTTAGACAGAAGAGTTTGTCCTAATTTAAGCCTTTTGAAGTCAAACACAAGTTCTGGACTTGACAACAGGCACTTAGAATTAAGTCAATTTTCTAAGTTTTCTAACTTTAGAATGGACAGAAAAAGCTCGCTTCTCCATTTTATCTTCTTTCTCCCAATCTCCTCGATATTGCAAAAATATCCCAACACACCTAGCTCAAGCTACAGGCAACTCTAACAAGATAGAAAAGTCAATCCTGCTGACCAAACAAAAGCCACAGTTGGGGAGAGTTATGGACTGCCCAAGTATCTCCCTCCCTGATCTGGTCAATGAAGTGCCCCAGTAGCAGAGCTGACTAGTGTGTAAGGAGCAGAGATAAGTCTGCAGACAGAGACCAGCAATAGCATCTCGCCATTTCAAACCTGAACTATCTGGAGATAAAAGAGCTGCAGCTCATGAGGAAGCCACAAGCAGGCCCTCAGCACAGTGTGGTGGCAGTTCAACATCAGCCATCACCTCCTGACAGGAGCAGAGCTGAAGGGGGAGGAGTGCCTAATGCAACATATTTGGGGCAGCCTTTCTGGAGCCCTGATCAGATCCACATGGATGCAAAGTCATCTGGAACATTTTTTTCAACTTCTCCCCTTAACATCTGATCTCCAGTCCCAATCTTGTAAAAGTGAATTTCAATATTCCTGCCTGTGATCAGCACTCCCCACTTTCTGAAACCCCAAAAGAAAGGCTTAAACCCTTGCTCCTCCCTCAGCTTTGCAGCTGACATATCACAATCACAGCTGCACATACTGGGGCCAAAACTGAGAGACCACTCATACACTTACTCGTGTCACACAGAAGCCTGGAATAGTTCTTAAAGCCAAGCTGAGCACATCCAGTGGGCTGCAACACTTCATTTTAAAGGGACTCAGATACACCTCCTTTATTTATCATAAAGAGTAATTCACTTACAACTTCCCAAGTCTCTCTGAATTTCTAATTATCTGTTCAGCATTAGAAAAAAGTAATTCCTTAGTGTTCCTAAAACATTCTGGAATGTTTTCTAGATCCTCAAACTTAGTATTTACAGATACTGCTTTCTAGTAAATATTTGAAAACAAGAATTAAGCTTTTTGTGCCCAAGTACTCCAAGCTCTTGACACAGACCAGGGAAACTTAAATAATGCTGCAGGAAAAGTGGGAAACATGCTCCTAAAAGATGGCTGGAAGGCTGAGAAAACAGGGTAGTATCACAAGATCCAAGAAAACTTAACATGCAAAGGAGTCTGCAGAAGGCCAAGGAACAGGGACATGGCAGCAGAAAGATGGAGACCAGGGTTTCACTGACTCAATTCACTGAAAAGCTCCACACACAGCACCACTTCTCATGTGACTCTTGCCTTTTTTTTTTTTTTTTAAGTATCCTGGTATTTCTCAGCATCTTGTCAGCCAACACCTACAATACCTTCAGAGCAATATAATTTTCCCCACCTCATCATGCTCTCATTCCTCTCCCCATTAACAGCCAGTTGAGACTCCACATCTTTAATCTGCTTGCCCAACTTTTAGGAGAAATCTGTAGATCAAAGTCTCTGCACAGCCTAGAAGTTACACTGTTAGTCTTCCCTCTAGTTCAAACCCAGATAGAGAAAAGGGATTTATCATTATCACCTCCCCAACACACACAGAAACCCCTATAACCCTTCCAGGGAGTCATGCAATATGATGGAAAATTGTTCTTCAGCTCTTTCCTGCTGAATTTACTTATAAGCCCAGTCCTTGTTTTCAAAGTTCAAAAGAAAATGCTTTTCTATTTGAAGTAATTCCTCATAAACATGACAAAACAGGCAAGATCAGGGGTCACCTAATCAGGTACCTTTTTCCTGACAGAAGCCCCTTTTCCCAGCCAGGGTAGCTCACAGCTCCTATACAGGATATGGCATCTCCACATTTAGGACCAGACTGATTTTTCTTCCTAAATTTTTCAGAGTTATACAAGAAGAAAGACTTCAAAGGTACTACTTTGAGGGTGGTGAGGCCCTAGCACAGGGTACCCAGAGAAGTTTGGCTGCCCCATCCCTGGAAGTTTCCAAGGCCAGGTTGCACAGGGCTTGGAGCAACCTGGGACAGTGGAAGGTGTCCCTGCCCATGGCAGGGGTGGAGTGAGATGGGCTTTAAGGCAGCTTCCAACCCAAACCATCCTGGGATTGACAAAATCCTGCAAAATAATTGGATTCTGCAGCTGCTACAAAACTTCAGCAAGACCAGTGAAAAAGCCACCCCATTGCACTGAAATAGCTCTGCACTATAAATAGTGACCACTGCAGCTTTGCTTCTGTGCAGCATCTCCTACACACAGGAAACCATGGCCTGGTGCAAAGGCAGACTTATCTGGCACAATAGAGGCTCTGAAGCCCAGAGGCAAAGGGCACAGGGCAGCACATCAGCAGCACTGTGCTGCAGCTCTCGAGATCTCTGCTGTTGAAATGTTCACAGGGGTTTGACTGCAAAGCAGAGAGTCAGTACAGAATGATGCCACACTGGCTTGTCTTGGGGAATTTGCCTGAATGGGAGCAGGATGCCAACAGGAATGCCAGCAGGCCTTGTGAGGCTGAAGGCCTGGGACAACACCACTAAAAACTGTGCCAACACGCTGCTGTAAGTGGGCATAAAGTAATGGAATGAGTGAATGGGTGAACATTACTTATTTGACAGAATTTTAAGTATCTGAGGCACAAAAGCCCTTTCTGATTTTGACTCAGTTTATCTGTAGGAAGGAGGTGGAGGCATGTGTAGCTGTGGGCTTATGTTACCTCTACTGCCCAAACGAGATTATCATACAATTACACTGTGGCATGCTTACTATAGAAATTAGAAATGTACATAATTATATATATAATATAGGTATTAGCACATTAAAGGGGATTCAGATTGCTTGTTCAGAGGGCAGAGTGGGTGGAAATCAGATTCTGCTGCACTGCATTCTCCTGGAACAGCACCAGAACCATTCTAGAACAGATCCTACAGATAACACCAGAATTTACAACAAAGTTCACAGTGACCGCCATGGCTCCAACTCATTTCCTCCTCCTCCTCCACCTCATGACTCACACAAGTTATTCTGTCAGGTGAGAGCTATTAATTGCCAATCTCAATACTGGAGAAAGCTGTGTCACCACACAGGTAAAGATATATTTAGTTACCACTAGATAATGCCTGCACTTCTGCCAGTGCAAACAGGCATATGACTGTACAAAGCACAAGTGTAGGCATTTCTTATCAAAGAAAACAACATTTAAAGTGTAGAATTAGAGAAAGCCTTTCAGAGCCCTTTCCTTAAAGTGACAGCTAACATCAACCTCTGCAAGTTTCAGATACACTCTTACACTCAAATTTTAATTCAGTGCAAGATCTCCTCTACATTTCAGGAAACGGATGAACCACACATTTGTTAACTCAACCATAGAGTCAGTAATTAGAACATGTTTAAGGATTTCTGCAGCTCACCGAAGCAAGAGCAGTTTTAGCAGGATTTTCCTGCTGTAATTATCTTGTTTTCATATCTTAGAAGAACCCTATCTTATCTTAGCTCAGCATGCACATGCCTACACTGAGAGCAGCTGCCCACTAGCTCAGGCAACAGGGTTTCCTAATACTAATATAATGAAATTTCAAGTATTATATAGGCTGAAAATGTATAATGTGTTTTCAGCATCGGTCCCACGGCTACAAGGTGACACAGAATCTCTTGTGAAACCTTCCACCAGTCAAGTTGCAGATTACATCTTCTCTAAGTAGTATTACGTGTTACTTTTAAAAATTAAAAGCAGAATGCTTCTCATCTAATGCCTACACAGAGTAAGATTCCCAGGTTTTTAGAGCTCAGCACTCCATATGCACAAGGCTTTTACTTGGCTGCTGAGTACCCTGGACAACCTCATCACTGCACATGCCTGGATAAAACACTGACACACCACGAGCCAATTCCCACCACAGAGGAAGTGGCCTAAATACGGGTAATCCACAAATGCAGTAAAAACCAGACACTATTTGCAGGAGACAGAGCAGGCCAGGGCTCAATGAAACCAAGCTCCTCACAGAAGAGCCAAACCACTGCTAAAAGATCCCACTGATGGCCAGTTCAGAAATCCACAACCCCAACACACTGAACTTCCAAAGGAAATCATGGTGCTGCACTTGTGGCACAGAGCACTCTCCATGATCTGCTGGCAATACAGGATCTTCAGGGTGATAACCTGATGCCTGCATGGCATCAAACAGCCCTTTGCACATTCCTCTCTGGGCACTGCCATCCCATTAAAACCTGAATGCTTGCCAACAGGGAGTCATTCTGACTGGAATGAATGTCTGTCCCTGGGCCCTGACAAGCACATTTGCTTAATCAGCCAGTAAGCAGGAAAATAAGTTAATCAACAGGACTTCAAATTCTCAACAGTTATGTCTATCTCAGAACACAAAACCACAAGGAAAAGCAAACGAGAAACTCACTGAAGCACTGGCCACACTTAGGTGTTCTGAATGGTAGGAGGTGTGATTGCCACACATTCTGCACAACAGCAGGGCTGACAGTCTGAGACAACCATCAAGGTGATAAAGCACTAAGACTGTTCTCCCCATCTCTGTAAAACTGGTAACTTCCAGCTCCAAGAAGTTAATTTCAAATCAGATTGACTCAACCCAATGGCTGCAAAATCACAGAGTGATCCAGGACAAGAGAAGCCAAAGCAATTTCTGGTCAGCTCTCACAGACCAGATTGTTCTGGAACCTTCCATCAACAGCAGCAGCCTGTTACTCTAAATTACAGGTGATGCCACCATCTAGAACAAGTCCAGCCAACTGGGACCAGAAAAGGGCCCCACTTTGTGAGGGGATGTCAGATACTGCAGCATTACCTGAGCACTGAGGCTTCCATGCAGAAGGGAGCTCAGGAATCTCGCATACTCCAGCTGAGACTCCTGCCAAGCAGGTGTGCACATCTGCAACTAACAGGCTTCAAGGCTTGGCCTGAATCACACTTTGCTATTAAATTGGAAGGAATATTAGTATGTCTGAAATCGGATGGGAGAATTCTCCAACCCAAATCTCATCTTGGAGTCAGACTTTGGCATCCTGTAATCACATTCAGTATTCAATCATTATCTTAGGATTTGATTAGTCTACATTTGGCATTGCTGTGGGGTAGATTCCTCAGTCATCAAGCCCTACAAGAGAGAAGTTATTTGGTTTGTGGTTCACTGTATGCCCAGGCCCCCACTTAGTCCATGCAGAAGGTTTCAGACAGAGGCTGTTCAATCTGAAGATAAACCCGATTAGCCAAATCCTCTCCTGTTTCATCAGCTTACATAGAAGGATGGCAGTGCTCATATCTGAACCCATGGAATAACTACTTCTGCGAAAGACCTAGTTTTAGGGAAAACTGGCATTTAACTGTGGCCAGTTAACTCAGATATTTTTCTCCAGACAGCTTCAGGAAAAGGCTCACTCTGGAGAGTTGTAGACAGGGACTCCAGTTCTTTCTGTGGGAGGGCACAGCAACACAAGGGCAACCACTGCACAGGTTCTGACTACAGTGGCAGGTTCCTCATGCTATGGCACACCCTTCCTGGGCATTTCCTCCCTATCCAGATTACTGCATCTTTAAGTTACTGGCCCTCACTAAGTCTAAGAATAGGAGAAAACTAACCCAAACAGCCTTCTGTTTGCATCTTTTATGGGTAACACAAAGTTAGCTCCTGTTGTCTCTTGTGACACCAGCTTTAGAGTCTTGGAAAAAATGTAGCTAACATCTTCCAGAAAAAAGCTCCAGCTCATTCTAGTCTCATGTTGTGGGGGAAAGAAAATAGGCATTAATAGCTCTTCAAACAGCAATGCCTTAAGGACAAGAACTGACTGAATGGTTATTTTATTCAGCTACCTTCTTCAGAAAGGAAGTCCATCTCTTGGACTGCTGACTGCACATAGTTATTGAGTATACATAGTGTTTGGACACTACCAAAGTTCTTGATTAAAGAAGTTTATTCCAATCAGTCAACATGATTTACATTGATACTAAAGAGGCAGGAAAATGGCAAAGACTTGCAATTCACTGTTGGATTTAATATTCTTCACCTTCATCTTCTCCATCCATCGAGTCTGTGCCCACTTCTTCATAATCTTTCTCAAGTGCAGCCAAATCTTCCCGAGCCTCTGAGAACTCCCCCTCCTCCATCCCTTCTCCAACATACCAATGAACAAAGGCACGTTTGGCATACATCAGGTCAAACTTGTGGTCCAGGCGAGCCCAGGCCTCAGCAATGGCCGTGGTGTTGCTCAGCATGCAGACTGCCCGCTGGACTTTGGCCAGGTCACCCCCAGGAACCACTGTGGGGGGTTGGTAATTGATGCCAACCTACAGGAGATACAGAAGAGACCATGAGTTTCTTTGTGGTGTTTGACAATAACAATAACCAAAGTCAGACAAACAGAAGTTGATTAAAAATGTGCCACTCACAAAACAGCTCAGAATGAGAACCTAGGTCTCCAATCTCAGAATACAAACCAGGTACCTACAGAACAGTTCAATGAGCAAATACCTCCATAAGCCCAGGACAGTGAATGAGAAGTTTGAGTGAAATCATGCTGGAGCTGCAACTTGCCTTAAATCCAGTAGGACACCAATCCACGAACTGAATGGTGCGCTTGGTCTTGATGGCGGCAATGGCAGCATTGACGTCCTTAGGGACAACATCTCCACGGTACAGCATGCAGCACGCCATGTACTTGCCGTGCCGCGGGTCACACTTCACCATCTGGTTGGAGGGCTCGAAGCAGGCGTTGGTGATCTCAGAAACAGAGAGCTGCTCATGGTAGGCCTTCTCTGCCGAAATAATCGGGGAGTACGTCACCAGTGGGAAGTGGATACGAGGGTAAGGCACCAGGTTAGTCTGGAATTCAGTAAGATCCACGTTTAAGGCACCGTCAAACCTGAGGGACGCAGTAATGGAAGATACTATCTGACCAATGAGGCGATTGAGGTTGGTGTAGGTCGGGCGTTCAATATCCAGGTTCCTACGGCAAATGTCATAAATGGCCTCATTGTCAACCATGAAGGCACAGTCAGAGTGCTCCAGCGTGGTGTGGGTGGTCAGGATGGAGTTGTACGGCTCCACAACAGCTGTCGAGACCTGTGGCGCAGGGTAGATGGCGAATTCCAGCTTGGATTTTTTCCCATAGTCAACTGAGAGGCGTTCCATTAGCAGAGAGGTGAAACCGGACCCAGTGCCTCCCCCAAAGCTGTGGAAAATCAGGAAGCCCTGCAAGCCAGTGCACTGATCTGACTGAAAGAGAAAATACAGGTGTTCAAGTCACTGTGTACATTAAGAATCCCAAACAAAGCTCAAGAAAGACAGCTCTGAATTCTGACACATACCAACTGTTCAAGCTTCAGAAATATGGAATTCATCCACCAAGAGTCAAGGAGGTGCCCCACAAAAAACAGTATTTTTGGCTGGTTTAAACTCCCTACATATTGGATGGTGACCACTTCAAACTGCTAGCTTAAAATTCCCTCTACCTCCCGTTCTCAGTCAAGGCCATTAACAATGAGCAAGAAAAGCAGAAATATTCAAAGACCTATGCACTATCTATCCCTTACACTTACTTGGCATTCTCTATCTGCACAAAAATGGAGCAATCCCATATCCCAGAGCTACTGTTCTACTAGTGTAAGAGTGCCAAGAGTGTATCCCCACTCTGTCACAGGGTATTGCAGTGCCAGTCCCATTCACTCTTCTCAGCAGACAAAACTAGACAGCCCTGTCCTCACAAAGAGGTGCCACATGATGCTCAGCTCAATTCCCAGGATTAACAAGGACTTCCAACAGCTTCTACAAAGAAATTATGACTGTGTTTTTCAGGTCGAAGTACAGCCTACTGAGAACTTATCGTTACTTTAATTAGAGACTGCGGCAGTCAAGTGTTGAGAATAATTCCAGTAGTGATTTGCAAATGGTGAACTTTTCACTAAGACTCACTTCGCATTCCATATCAAATCACCAGAGATACACCCAGGGTTTTGTGCAATGAGAATTCCTACCTTTGCGACACAGATTGGGCAATGGACATGCTTAGCAGCCCTAAATAGGGAACTCAAACCCTCTAAGGTGCCACCTTCATAAGTTTGCCACACATAAAGTACTGAGGAGCCTGAAACATCCCAACTTACTGAGATTCATTCCTTTTCTATTCTTATTACCATAAAATTAATCCAGAAATCATAATAGCAGGAAATGCAAACAGTAGTCTAAACCATTTAAAGCATTTAAACTTCCTTGAAAGAGCCACAGCCAGAAACCAAACCTTCTCCAGCAGGAACTATGCAAATCATAATTTTCAGTTCTGGCTTTCTTAAGATGAAACCATATATGAAGTTTTAGGTGCCTCATCAGCATTTCAAGCCACTTGAAAGGCATATCTGACAGGAATAATCCAGCCATTCTCAGCTGGCTAAGAATAAAACTATGCAAATAAAAAGACACAGACTAAGTACATACGTTCTACCACAAAGAAATTAAAGCACAGTTTATAGAGCTATGGATTTGATAACCTAATTTCCAAATCCTGAGAAACAGGTGTTTCAGAGCCTTCAGTGAAGTCTTACCAGCTTCCTGACACGCTCTAGAACTAGATCGATTATCTCTTTCCCAACTGTGTAGTGACCTCGAGCATAGTTATTTGCAGCATCTTCTTTACCAGATATCAGTTGCTCGGGATGAAAGAGCTGCCGATATGTCCCATTCCTAACTTCATCTGTGGAGAGATAAGACATATATTATTATATAATATACAAGTATTTGTAAGTTAATTTTCTATAGAGACCAGCTTTTTTAAACTTCTGAGGGTGTGCAAAATAATGTACTTAAACCTTCAGAAATTAAAAGCAACTACCTATCAGTAGGTGCCAATAATTCCTACAGCCTAAATGCTGAATTACTAAAAAAAATTAAGTTACTGCTTAGAAAACTGTTCTAGTTCACACCTAAGTTTATTTTGACCTGTCAAAGCAATTCAAAACTGGACTATAGCAGCAGAATCATTCTTCCAGTTTAAGAAAACTTCTGGCCCATTCTGCAGCTCAGCAGCTGAAATCCTGCTTTTCTCCTTCACTTCCCAATCCCTCCAGGATGCTGTCTTATTTCTACTGTTGGTAGCCAGAGCCAACAGGGCTTGCATGTCCCTTTCTCTTCACTTTACTTCCTGCCGAAGGTAGAGAAGGGTTCAAAAGGAGCAGGAGATGCTCTTGGAGAGTTCTGCAATTATCCAAACCCTGAGCTGTAAGCTGCAGCACACACAGCTGTGTTAAAGCAACTGTGCAGATGCACACACAGCATCCCCCAGCAGTTACTCATTTGGAGACTGATTTAGAGCTATGAACTCCACTAGCTCCCAGAAATATGCACTTACACACAGCAGACTAAAGCTCTGTCCTACAAGAAAGGTACAAAGACACTCAGTAGAGCTTTGTCTCTGGTTTAGCTCAAGCCATTCTTGCACTGCGTGCTACTGCAATATTGCATCCTTTAAATCAGGTGGACAGCAGAGAGCTCTATTAACTACAGCTGAAGTTGCCTGTTTGCATGTACTCAATCTGAAATAGAACAAGCAAGACAAAGATAAGTAAAGTTTAAGATGTAAAAATATAGTTACTGTTCAAACCACTGAGCAGCTCCCAATGCAGTCTTCAATCTAATGTCCTAAAGTATTTCAAAGACTGCATCAAAATAAAAACAATTTGGAAAAGTTTACCATCTCAAATACGCACATGTCTAAGACTTCCTGCATTACCACTCCACATTATAAAGGACAAATATGGGTAATAAGGGAAAAACATAGAACAAAAATAAAATGGTTATTTATCCTATGCAGATACAGCATGAGCCAGGACAGTCCTCAGGAAGTAAGAAAACATGTAGAGATCAGAGACAATGGACTACAAAAGTGTGCCTGGAACAAAGGACTTAGTTGAGGGGAGGGCTAAACCAAGCTTGCCCCAGACATACCATCCTTCATGTTTTCAAGTCTAGCTGGGGTAGACTGTTAAAGACACTTGTGTTGAATTCCCAGATGTCACTGCCCTATTTTGTGGTGGAAAATTTGATGGTATTTCACCACCACATCCACAGAGCTGGTGCATATCCAGCATCCTGCTGCTTTCTGCAAGAGCAGCACTGATCTAGAAGGACAGAAATCCTTGGTGCACACACGTGGCAGCTGCAGAACTGCTGCATGCTCAAAGATGGGTTTTCACAAACTCAGTGCACAGGGACTTGCTGTGTGAATGGGGAGACTGATGTTAGCCCTGCACCCAGGAAACTGAGCAGTAATTTTCAATTAGCCAGGCAGGAATAAAGAAAGGCAGCTATCTCCCAGAAAGGCACATGATATAACCTTCAACAAAAAGCCCTAACTTTCAGTATTACCAGTCTTGCCCATCTCCCTGTACTGCACCTGCATCAATAACAAGCACTGCAACACTCACTACTTTCAGCATTTGTTCTAAGACTCACCAGCTTCTCTGCCCCCTTTTGCCACCTGTTCTCCCTCACCTCATTTCTCAGCATTCCTGGTTGCTCAGAGCCACCACCTGGCCAGCAGCAGAGGAGGCAGCAGCCATAGGGCTCAAAAAAGCAGAAAGCCAGACATGCAACAGCTCCTGGGAATATCAGTGTATGGCCAAGGGTGCCTGGGCTCATTTCAATGTTATAGCCCAGCACTCCCACCCTTGAGCAGCCCCATAGCCTTCTGCTCCCCCAAGAGCCCCAAATCCCTACTTGAGGCAAGATAGACAAAAAGCAACTCCAGCAGAATTATTTCTGGCACACACTAGTGAGAGGAAAACCAGGATTCCTGACACAAAAGATTAGGGTCTTGCGAAACTTGGAATTCACGTTGAGCTGGCAGTGCAGCCAGTGCCCCAGGATGGACTGGTCAGTGGCTGATGCATGGGATCACATCTGAACACCAAGCCAGAGTAGCCAGAGCTTGGAACAGAACTCATTTTCAGAAGTGGATTGGTTTTCAAAGACAAGGCAACAGGAAGCTGAAGTGCATCTTCAGAAGTCCCTGAATTTAGGCTAGCTATGGGGACTCATTTCTGCAGGCACTGTTCAGCCTACACAGATTGCTTTGGGAAACCACAGGACTCATTCCCATGTACAATAAGCAATCTTCTGAATGACACACATTGTGTCTCTTAAAGAGGTTCTACTGACAGCAGCACACATTATGCCATACTGTTCCAAGGGGCTATGACTGCTCCTTGCATAGCAAAAGCATGAAGCATGTTCATGAGACCCATTTAATTCCACAGCCTGGCAGAAAGTAATACTGAAATTCTTGAAAGCTCCATAGTGCCCATTTGCCAGTCTCAATGAACATAAAGCCAAATATCTTCTACCACTAGGAAGGTGTAGTAGGCAAGCTTTACGCAGTAAAAATTTAAAGCCCCAAAGCATTTTTCAGGACTAGAGGAATTGATCCCTTAGCCAAAAACCATGCCAGTGCTCTAGAGTGCCTTGCACAGGTCACAATTACCTATGACTGCAGGTTCAAGGTCCACAAACACAGCCCGTGGGACGTGCTTTCCTGCGCCAGTCTCACTGAAGAACGTGTTGAAGGAGTCGTCCCCCCCGCCGATGGTCTTGTCGCTGGGCATGTTCCCATCGGGCTGGATGCCATGCTCCAGGCAGTACAGCTCCCAGCAGGCATTGCCGATCTGCACGCCCGCCTGCCCCACGTGGATGGAGATGCACTCACGCTGCGGGACAGAAACACATTGCTCAGCACAAACAGCAGTGCCCTTGTTTAGCAAAGGCTCAGCAGGCCCGGTGGGGACTGCCAGCCCGCAAAGCCATTAAAACATTGGCCTTATTGTCTTGGTGTTGGGGGTATTTGGCACAAAACACACCAGAACACAAAAGGCCCTTTGAGACCTCATCAGCTCCACCCAGAAAGACCCTTTTGGACATTATCATTTTTACGAGCTCATTCCTCCTTGTTGTTCAATCAGACAGGAAGAGTCTGATCAACTCTTTCAAATTTTTCAGCCAATTCTTCTTGTCATATCAAACACTGAATATTTAGAAAAGCTGATAATCACACTTCTCACTGGCCTAAGTGTCCAGAACAGCATCACCCAGACACCAGTCCCAGGAGCACAACCACCAGAGGCAGCAAAACCCTCCCAAGATCCGGGAGCACTTCCTTCAATGTACATAGAACCAAAAAAATATTCTCCTGATCCCTTGAGGAAACTTTGCCATTCCATAGGAAAGGCTTTGCCTAACAAACCACTTTATATCCCTCCATAAATACAGACCCATCAGGCCTCACACCACACTGCTGCACGCAAAGTACTGAACTCCTCAACACTACACAGAACTACCTCATGAAGCTATGCAGAAAATCGTTCATGGCAGCAAAATTATCTGTTCCTACCTTTTTATGGATTCCCAAGTTCTCTTTTATGTTCAAGAGCATAAACCCAGTTTCTTTAATATTTCAGCATAGGACTTTGAACGGTAAAAGCCAAACCACCACAGAAACATCTCCAAACTCCTGGTCCATCTGTGGCATTTTAAATTCAACATCTGGTTCTGAGAGTCAGTAAAGCACATTCTCCAAGAGCCTACATATAGTGCAAGTTTAATGTGACTGTTACCCAAAACTGTGTTCAGACCCTATGATCAGATTGGACAACTTGGTCCCCTGGAATTCCAGGATAAGCAGTAATTTTAGGCACAAGTACAGGCCAGGCAGAGAATGGACAGAGAGCAGCCCTGGGGAGAAGGATTTGGTGGTGTTGGTGGATGAGAAGCTCAACATGCCCTGGCCACATGCTCTGGCAGCCCAGAAACCCCTCAATGTGCTGGGCTGATCCACCAGCATGGGCAGCAGGGCAGGGGGGATTGTGTCCCTCTGCCCTGTTCAGGTGGGACCCCACCTGCAGAGCTGCCTCCAGCCCTGGGGTTCCAGCACAGGAAGCATGTGGAGCTGCTGGATAGAGTCCAGAGGAGGCCATGGAGCTGCTCCAAGGGCTGGAGCCCCTTTGCTCTAGGAGCCAGGCTGGGAGAGATGGGGGTGTTCGGCTGGAGAAGGATCCAGGGAGACCTCATACCCCTTCCAGTGCCTAAAAGGGTTCCAAAAGAGCTGAAGAAGGACTTTGGACAAATGGAAATGACCTTAAGATGAAGGAGGATAGGGTTGGATTAGATGTTAGGATGAAATTCTTTCTTGGCTGCGAGGGTGGGGAGGACCTGGCACAGGGTGCCCAGAGAAGCTGAGGCTGCACCATCCCTGGAAGTGACCAAGGCCAGGCTGGACATGGCTTGAAGCAATCTGGTCTAGTGGAAGGTATGAAACAATGGTCTTTAAGGTCCCTTCCAACACAAACCATTCTGTGAGTCTCTGGCCTGGAACTGCCTAGTCCACATCCATAATCAAAGCAGAAAAGCATGAGCACAGTCCTTTCAAACTCATTGGGAACACCATGAAACTAAAATCTGTAGCTGTAAAAAAGAAAAAAAAATCCACCTGTTCTAAAGCACAGCACTGTACAGCTGAACTGCTGTTTTTAAGCTCCCTTACATCCAAGCTGTGTATGCAGATGTCCAGTCCACATCCTCTCTGCAAGCAGCCTTGCTCAGACCTGCTGCCACACTACTTACTCCTCTCCAAAACCATTACTCCATTGCTCTCCAGGCTGATGCACCGAGCTTGTGCAGTGCTGCAATGGCAGAGGACACACAGCCAACCTGCACAGTGTAGAAGAGGTGACAGCAACACTGGCTGCAGTGCCACAGAGACCAGACTATGGCAACAACTCGGGGAGCACCCGTTAAGGAGAGCAGGACAGCCTGAAACTCTTCTACAGAGAGAGGAGAACACAGACCACATCAGCCTGGGTCCTCACCTGACTGAGGTCCTACCAGTGACCTAAGCCTTGCTAGAGAAACTCTTAAGCAATTGGGGAAGCTCACTGAAAGGGTATGTAAGGACTACACCTCACCACAGGGGTGAAGGATGTAAAGGAGAAGGGTATGAGGAGCAGCTGAGGCCATTGGCTTGTTCAGCCAGGAGCAGAGAGGAAACTTATTAATGGTCTACAACTTCCTCATGAGAGGAGGCAGAGGGCTCTTTGGTGACCAGTGACAGGACTTGAGGGAAGCTGTCAGCAGAGGTTTGCCTTGACACGAGGATAACATCCTTCCCCCAGAGGGTGATCAGACAATGAAATGGGCTCCCCAGGGCAGCAGTCTCAACCCCAGGGCTGACAGAACTCAACACTCTCAGGCAAAGAGTGGGATTCTTGGGCATGCCCTGTGCAGGGCCAGGAGTTGGACTCAATGGCCCTTGTGGTTCCCTTCCAGCTCTGAACATACAACGTGGCAGCACAGCCACAGACCAGGTGCTACAGTTACCACATTAAACCGTGGCATGTTTACTTGGACAAAGTACAAAGTTCAACACATAGGGCAGTGACTCCCTGCACCAGTACAAACAGCAGTAACTGAGAGGCAGCCCTGCTGCAGAGATCCTGGAGGTTCCCACAGAAACCAGCCTGAATGTCCCACAGGGCTCTGTTATCCTCAGTATGGTAAGCCATATGCCAGAGTACAAAAGGAGACGCATGGCCAGCACGTCGGAAGGACAAGCCTTCCCTCTGCTCTGCAGGTGAGTGCAGGTCGGATTGTCAGTGGCGGCTGTGAGACTCAGGTTTGTGCTAGGAAAAGACCCCCAGCGGAATGGTGTGACCCTGGAACAGATCACCAGAAAGGTGGGAAGTGATCTCTATGCTTGGAGGTTTTCAAAACTGGGCTAGACATGGTCACAAAGCCTGGTGCTACTGTTAGTACTGCTTTAAGAGTTTTTTCCACTGCTTTCCTACAACTTTGCTAACGATTTTTTAAGCAGTATGTGGCTATTTAATGAAGCACAAATCTTTGTCAGACACTATGAGATTCTCTGCCCATTTTGCATTGCATGGCTTTTTCACAGCATCAAGAATACTAAAGAACAAGGCTCAGAGTTTGCTCAGCTGATGCTCAAAGCATCAGCTCCAAGTTGCAATGACAGGCAAAAGAACTGTCACACTCATTATAGCTCGGGGCCTTCACACAACACTGATGAAAGCTGTGGAATAAGGATTAACTGTATACAGACTGGGACGGGACTGCAGGGAACCTGTAACCTTTGCAGACATGGGGCTGTATTCACACTCTTGATTTGACTTTTTTTGAAAACTGTGACAATAAACAGCCCTCAAGGGAAGGGTAAGAGCAAGGACATCAACACATCCCACCAACACTCAAACTTACAACCACTTTCAGCTCAACAAGTATTTCCCACACATTCACAAGCCTACAGTAGCAGTCTTGCTACATTTGTAAATCCATGTAACCTTCTAACAATCTCTTTTCAGAGATGTAGGAAGCCAACACCGCCATGGGGAAGAGCAGCACGCCCATCCCAGACTCCAGCTGTGCTGCCCAGCCCAGCACCCGAACCCTGTCCTGTGGGACATCCCAGCCCCTGGCACACCTTTCAGATTACCCTTCAAGGTGACTCATAATTCACCAGATGATTCCCGCCAGCCACTCTCACAAAGCCCTTCAGTAACTCTACCCATCAGCCCAACTGCGCTCCCACCCCCTCACAGCACGGCCGGTCCCGGGGCAGGACGGGGCAGCGGCAGCGAGCGGCACCTGGGCACCACCCAGGGCGGTGGGCCGGGCTGCTCCTCCCCTCGCCCTGCGGCTCCAGCACATCGCAAGGAGGTGCCCCGTGTTCAACCCGGCCGCTTTCCCACGCTCTGCGGGCGCAATTCCCCGGGGCCCGCACGGACAGGCGGACCAGGGGGCTGACGGTGCCCGGGGAGGAGCTGCAGCCCCAGAGCCGGCCGGGCCTGAGGGTCCCGCGGGCCGCCATGTTCTCGACGAGGCTGCCACCATTTTGGGACGAGACGGCGGGAGCGACAGGCCGCGGGACGAGACACGGCTCGGGGCGGCGGGACCCGCCACCCACCACGGCCCAGAGGGACCGATCCCCCCGCTCATCCCGTCCTTCCTTCCCTCCCTCCCTACTGCAGCGCACGGAGCGGCGCCGGGCTACCCCTGCCCCGCCAGGCCCTCGCCCTGCTCACCATGGCTCGGGAGCGCTGGGACAGACGCGCAACGTGTCTGGGCAGCACCGCAACAACAGAAGCGCGGACGGGGGCTCACCTTATATAAACTGAGGGGCGGAGCGCTTGGCTCCCTGCGCTGTGCTCATTGGTGTGGCGTGCGCTTGGCTGTGTATCATTGGATAACAGAAATGTCTGTCATCTTCCTGCGCGAACTATTGGTTGATTCGTAACAAGGGGCGGGTCGAGGGCGGGGTTTAGCCTTCCCGCCAACGAAGGCTGGCACCTCCCTCCTTAGGCTCGCGCGCGGCTCCGCTCTGGGCTGGGATCACTCTGTCCGGGCTGGGATCGCTCTGTCCGGGCTAGGATCGCTCTGTCCGGGCTGGGATCGCTCTGTCCCGGGCTGGGATCGCTCTGTCCCGGGCCGGGATCGCTCTGTCCGGGTTAGGATCGCTCTGTCCGGGTTAGGATCGCTCTGTCCGGGCTGGGATCGCTCTGTCCGGGCTAGGATCGCTCTGTCCGGGCTGGGATCGCTCTGTCCCGGGCTGGGATCGCTCTGTCCCGGGCTGGGATCGCTGTCCCCGGAGCCAGCCGCTGCTGCAGAGCAGGGAAGAGGGCTCAGCACTGTCCATCCCCCGGGTGTTGGCCGAGGGCGCCGAGCTCAGCCTGGGGAGCCCAGAGCCAGCGGCTGCTGCCCCGGGATGGAGCCCTGAGGGCCAGGGTGTCACTCGTGGCCTCCCACCTCCGCGTGTCCTGGGTGAGAGCTCTCCCTGGCCCGGCTCCACGCACCGAGCCTGGGGAAAGGCACCAGTGAAACACCCGGGCAAAGCTGGGACCGAGGTATGGGTAGCCCGGGAGCTGCCTGGAGACACCCAGAGAGCCCCAGATGTGCCTGGTGGGCACCCCGTGGCCCCTGGTCCTCCAGGCAGGCTCCGGGTGATGTTTCTGGGCTGAAAGAGAGGGATGTGGACAAACCCTCTCTGAGCAGGCTGGAGGCAGCTCCACTACAGTCACCAGAGACAGCAGTGCCTGTGCCAAGTGTCACTGGGATGAAGAGTCACACAAGGGGAAAAGGACTCAAAGATAAAGGAGAGCCACATAGATTCTACTGAAATCAGTAGATCTGGTGTTTAAAAGCCCCAGTTTAAGCTGGCTATCAGGTGGGAACTGTAAAAACCCTGTGGTATGTCCTAAGGGTTGTATTAACAGAAATATTCCTGAGGCTGCCAAACTCGCTCCCAGGGTAAAAGCAGCTGCTGCTGTGTGTGTGAGTCTGATGTTTGATACCTGGAGTTCTTTCCATCCATCCTTCAGAGGCTCAGCACCAGCATCGGTTTCAGGAAATTGCTTCTTCCTGTGCTAAACTGAGCTTCTGCAGCAGGAGAGGACGTGAAGCAATTTTAAACAATAACAAAGAAGGTAGTTTTTCCTCTTCCTGTGTAGATCTCCAGCCCTGCGAGCAGCCTGGATAAAGGTGGTACTTTCAAGAGGATTGTGGTGGAATCAGGCTGGGTCTGTACGTGGAGGAAAGGGATGAATTCCCTCACTCCGACTGATCCCCAGGGAGGGGAACTTACTGAGGATGCTGCTCCTGCTGCTATCAACCCCATTGTGATAATTTGATTCCAAGGTGTGGAACGAAGCCTGTGTGGGTGTACCTTGAAAGAAAGGAAGGGCAAAAGCCCTCCAGAAAGCAAGGATCAGAGGATTGAGAGAGGAAGACAGAAATGGAAGAAGGGGAAAAAACCACAAATAACATTGATATCATTGTTTTTCCAAAGAACGATGCCAAGTGTAACACGTAACTGAAAACCAGGTGTGATATAAGAGAGCACTAAACTGTCTGTGTTTAGGGGATTTGGCTATCCCCACATCAGAGGGGTGACTGGGAGTGATCACACACATATGAGTACCTGTGAGCTGGGTGATGGACATCAAGGGAAAACTTACAGCTCTGCAATGGATTTTTAAAGATAAGCCTTCTCTTTCATGTTTTAATCCTCAGAAAGCCCCAACTCTTTGTTAAATGCTTTCAAGCTGGCATATATTTGAAGGATCAAATCAATATTAGACTTCTAATAACGCCCAACCTCTGCTCCAAGAGACCTGAAAGAACTTTTCTTTCTGTTCTTTTCTCTCATTTGTTTCATACTCATTGACTGGCCTAGCTTCACTGAGGCATGACTTTGGCTGTGAAGTGCCTTTGTCTCTCACCATCTCCTTAGTGAAGGTGTTTGGTAAAGAAGACCAGGATAGTCCTTGTTGTCTGAGACAGGAAGAACTGAAATCATAGAACCATAGAACAGCTTGGGTTGGAAGGGACCTTAAAGCTCATCCTGTTCCACCCCTGCCATGTTCAGGGCCAGCTTGCACTATCCCAGGCTGCTCCAAGCCACATCCAGCCTGGCCTTGGACACTTCCAGGGATGCAGCAGCCACAGCTTCTCTGGGCACTCTGTGCCAGGGCCTGCCCACCCTCACAGGGAGAATTCCTTCCCAACATCTAATCCAAATCTCTCCTCTTTTAGTTTAAAACCATCCCCTGCCTTGTCCTGTCACTCTCTGCCCCTGAAAACCTCTGCAGCTGTAGATTCTCATGCTCAAATGGGAGGGATTGCACCTGCAGTGACCATGAGCTAGCATAGCAAGTCCTATTGGAAGATGAAAGAGAAAAATAGTTACAATATTTTACTTTCTTTTGTTCTTTTTTATTTGAGAAAAAGCACACAGTTAAACGGTCTTTATTTGTTTCTTTTTATCATCTGTTGGGCTTTTCTCAGTAGGAAACAAAATACTAGCACCACATGACTAATGGGACCTTTGCAAACCCAGATTTCAGAATACTTTTCCTGTAGGTTAAAAGAGAAAATAGGTCAAATTGGATTTAATTCTTCCACATGTTGCTATTAAATTACAAATATCTCAGTGTTCTCTTTTTTCCTTCTCATAGCCTCCCATTTTAGACACCAGGTGCATCTGTGAGAATTTCATCTGTTCATTCAATCCAATACATTTGGTTCTGTTTTTCCAAATTACTAAGGCAATCTTCAACACACGAGCAAAGTTTAACCTAGACTGTACAATGGAAAGTAAGTGCCCACACTGATTTTTTTTTAAAACCCTCATTATTTTTAAACTAGTTATAAGACTTTAAATATTTGATTTATGCTTTTCAAATGCTCTGACATGAAATAATGCTCACACTGCTCCAACTGTCCTTCAACTCTGCCAGTACAGCGGAGCAGTGGGGCAGAGCCTGGATTGCCAGTGGTACAGAGTCACTCACTCTGTGGGGTTTTAGTCTCCTTTAGAAACACTGCAGCACCGCGACACGAGGTGGCTCAGACCCCTTGCCAAAGCAGAAAATTCAGATGGTATCACTCTGAGTGCAGTGAGCATTCTTTTCAGCTTATCTGACAAAATCAGAGATTAGGCTGCATCATAGTGATAAAGGGTGTCCTGGTTCAACTTCAGCTGAGGTTCTGACATGCTTAATTTCTGTTTTCATTACCTGCTCTGACTTGGGCACCTGCAACCTATGCTGGCACTGCCTCAGACCCACTTCCTGGCCTGCATTGGGTGTCTCGTGTGGCATCAAGGGCAGGTTCGGGTTGGACATCAAATCTAATTTAATCTCCAAAAGGGTGATTAAACACTGGAAGGAGCTGTGCAGAGATGTGGTGGAGTCCCCATCCCTGGAGGTGTCCAAGGAACATCTAGACATGGCACTCAGTGCTCTGGGCTGGTTGACAAGGTAGGGATTGGTCACAGGTTGGACTTGATGATCTTTGAGGTCTTTTCCGAACTCAATGATTCTGTGATTCTGTGAAAGCAGACATCAAGGCACTGGCACCACACGATTGGCACTTGGAGCTGAGTGTGCCTCAGTTCCCTCAGAGTGCCCTCCCAGAGCTGCTGCACTCTGCTGCTGTTTTCCTACAGAAACTGGTGTTGCTGCACACCTAAAAACCATTTCTTGGGGTCTGCAATGATTTTGATTTAGTCTGACTCAACAATCATGTCAAGCCCAAGGGGCTGCCAGGGGTTTCTTGAACACATTTTCTTTTCCTGCTGGAGACTAGTCTGGGAGCAGCAGAAATTTTTTTGTTTCTTCTGGATTTCCCTGTGCCTGGTAAAGCTATCATGGCCCCAGGAACAGACTTTGGCTGCAACCCATGTGTTCAGTGAATATGATACTTTCCAAAAATGCTGAACTAGCTGTGTATCTGTGATACAGTCTCTGTGGCTTCTGCAGCAGCTTGGATGAAACTTCTTTGAATGTACAACTCTGCAGCTCTTGCTATCTGTTTTTTCTCAGAAGAACTGGCCAAATAATGTGTGCACATTCACTTCTGTCTGTGAATTGCCAAAAATGTCACTGCCTTAATGCCGTGCCTGCCTGCTATAACTACGTGGGATGACCTGGGATTTCCATGCACATTTCCCAGCACTCAGATGGACAATCCAGGGCTTGCTGCCTGGATTTCAGCCAACTGAAGTATCGGCTCCTCATCCCCAGCTCACAGATCGCTCATTCAGGTGTGAGGATTGCTGAGGGCATGTGTGTGGTGAGAGTGAAACCATCAAATTGCAACACTGGGGGGACAACACTTCACCACAATTCCATTGTTTCAGTGCTCAGGTTCATCTCCTCCTCTCCAAGTGCAAATCCATTCCACAGTCATCCATCCTCAGTCCCGTGTACTCACCCAGCTTTTAGATCTGGCTCCTTGTAGAAGTGTAGGGCCCCTCTGACTGCCTCAGCTGGGAGAGACACTCCCTCCCAAATGCCTCCTTTATGGAGGCCAGAAAATCCAGCCCAGATGCCTGTCTGGACAATTCCTACCCAGGAACACGGCAGATGGGGGAGGGGGGATTGGCAGTGAGTTTGTGAGTTTTTCTGCTCTGCTTTAAGTCATACTCCATGGCCACTAGCCCTATGCCAGCCCATTCCAGGCTGGATTTGGGGGTACCTCAGCAGTGTGGGTCCCTGCTCCTCAGTGAGAGGTCTTATTCTGCGGCTCTGAACTACTCTTTCGGTCTCTAATATAACTGATTTTATTAGCTATTTTAAATTCTAGATGGCAGGACCTGGAGCTGGTCCTGGACATCAACTGGGAGCTGGTGAAGGGATGTGTCATGCTGCAATGGCAGGAAGGAGCACATTCCAGTAGCCAGTTCTTTAACATGGATTTCACCTTCTTGTTAGGGAAACTGCATAACCCAGGTGAGCAGAGACAGATCCTCTGTCCCATGGCTGCAGGACAGGGCTGTGCAAGCTGCAACACTTATGGCTAGCTGTTCATGGCTCCCTGGGTCATTTGCCATGAAAAATCTTCCTCAGTTCAGACACAGGTACAGACAGGTACTCCATCCTTTGCTTCCATTCTTTCCTCATCCCTTGTCCCAAAAGGAGCAGCCAGGTTTCCTTTTGGTCAGGTCAGGTCAGGTCAAGTGAAACAGTGCCAGAAACTCCCATGGCTGGGGTTGGGGCCAGGGCTGAGTGTCAGAGAGAGTGATGGTGTCACACTGTTGAGCATTCACAACCACGGCCCCTTCCCTCCCTTCCTGGTGCAGGGGGATGGCATTGATTTGGCAGCTCAGGACTCTCCTGAGAGTGAGGTGGGAAGGTGCATCCCAAATAGGGACTGATCCTGGCCTGGCCCGGCCCTGGCCTAGGAAGGTGCAGCCTTCCCATACTGCCTACTCTGTATTGATTCTGTATTGCCCCTTGAACAGGTACCCCTGCCTCGTCACACATTGAATGACCATTCAAATGAACATGAAGCCCAGCCTGGGCTGAGAAGTTCATTATTTCAAGCTGATGAAGCCTGGGCATTTTGCCCTAAAGTCCTGAAGTTCAGACTGGGCTTGACTCTGCAACAAAGTTGCACCGCTTGATGTTCAGGAAGATCCCCGCAACCATTCCTGCAGCCCCAGTCCTTTGTGACGGCATTGCCGCCCATTGCTCTCGTCACAGACAAGGGCCTTGTGACAGCACAGCCTTTGGGGACAGCGCAGCGGTCGATCAGTGTCCCCAGCCTGTTGCTGTGCCCAGAGCCCAGGCAGACGTCGGCTGGGAAGGACGCGCAGAGCCTTGCAAGGGTGGCAGCTCGTCCGTCAGCAGCACCATGGTCAGCCAGCTGCTCTCCGCGCTGCTGCAGGTCGCGGTGCTGCTGCTCCTGGTGCGGCCACTGGAGCCTTCCAGCCACCCTGCTGCTGTGGAGACAGGGAGCTGGGACGTGCTTCCCCAGGCCCCGGAAGAAGAGGACGTGGCGCCAATGAGGGACATGTGGTTGGTCCTGGAGGCGCTGCCGTTCATCTTCGGGGCTTTGGGCCTGTTGCTCAGGACCATGAAGCTCAGCTGGGTCCTTGGCAAGTGGCTCTGGAGACGCTGGGGAGAGGTGAGCGAGGGGCTCAGGCAGGTGGGATGGTGCTGGGGCCTAGGAGTGGCCAAGGCCTTGGGCCAGGAGGGTGTGGGGCGAGGGCTGAGGGCCCCCGTGGGGGAGCAGAGCTGGGCAGCCCCGAGGCTGCTGGGCCCCTGGGGCAGCCCTTGGGCCAAGGCGCACAGGCCAAGCGGGGCTGAGGCCATTGCTGGGCAGCAATGGGGCCCAGGCTGAGCCCCAGGGAGCCCCAGCAGAGGCGGCCGGAGATCTTCTTGCTGCAGCCTGTGCCTGGGGCAGCCCAGCCAGGCCCCAGGCTCTCTTTGGCACGAGAGGCCAAAGGCAACGCCACAGGGCTCAGCAGCCTCCGGCAGGCCCTTCTGCCCCTTGCATCGAGCTCACTGTGCTGTGTCTTGCAGGAGAAGAGCCAGAGCGCCTCGGCCTCTGCACGCCCGAGCTGCCAGGGCCACGGCTGCTCCAAGAAGATGCTGCGGCTGCTGCTGGAGAACCGTGCCCTGATGAGGCGCTGCCTGCGCCAGAGCTCCCGGCAGAGGCCAGTGCTAAGAAGGAAGAGGCAAAGGCAACCTGGCACTGGGAAGAGGAGGAGACTCCACTTCTCGCCTCTCTGAGTCTCCAGCTCCAGCTCCTCTCTGGGCTCGCTGGACAGGGCAGGGAATGTATGACCAGTGCTGAGCCTGGGCACTGGGACATTCCCGCCCAATAGTTCTAGGAACCCCTGTTTTTATGTAGGCATAGGAACCCCTTCATTGTCAGTAAAAATAGGTATCCCAGAAGTTTTCTCCACCCCTAGTTGAAGTTTTTGCAAGAGTTTCCAGTTTAGGTTTTTTAGGGATAGACTTCCCAGCAATGTTCTCAGCTGCTAGTTGAAGCTGGGAAGAGCAGTCTAGTTCAATAAAGTTCCTGTTTTCTATACTTTGCTGTGCTTGCTTTCTGTTACCTATGGCTTGGTGGGACATCGCTATAGGTGGTTTTGCACAAGGACTTCAGAGCCTTCAGAGCCAAGGACCTGGGGCAAGGCTGCTGTCGCAGCTACAGCTCACCCAGGCTCTCTCTGGGCTGCCTTCCCCAGAGGCTCCTGGCCAGGCCTGGTGCTGTCCTGCTGGATCAGCAGTGGGCAGGACCCGGGCCTGTGGAACATCTGTCTTGATAATGTTGAGGAGGGGCTTGAGTGTTCCAGAAGCAAATGGTTGAGGAGACCAAGTGGGGTGAGGGTGTGGGGTGCCGCAGGGTGGGAAATCTCTGCAGAGGGCCCTGGCCAGGAGCTGTGCACAACAAGGGGTTGTGGCAGACAAGGGCCCAGGCCCGTGCTGATCCTGGGGACAGATCCCAGGGACACTTGTCACATGCTGCTGTGGGAGCAGATAGTGCTGGACTGGGTGTTGGTGCCGTTGTGCTCATTTGGATTCCCCTTTGCATTGGTGGTCTCCTGGCCCCTTTGGTGCTTTGTCAGAGGGTGAGAGGTTGGGTTTAGATATCTGTGTTTTAATCCTGAGGTGACTGTCTACATGAGGAAATCACTGAGGACAAAACACATTGCACAAGAAGAGTCAGCCTGACTCAACCTTTCACCTCTGAGCTCACTCATGGTGGCCCACAGCAAATGCCTTGGGAAGTGTTAAAGAAGTTGTGTAACATCACCACTACCCCAGGATGTTCTTCCCACTTTCAGTGATCCCTGTAATAGAGGATTCCTGAACTACTAGCTTGTATTTTGTAAAATTTCTATCCTGACCTATGATCTGGTGATGGATTTTTTTTTTGTTTTCTCCTGCCCCATTCTTCACAGGTAGCTCCATGCCTTGCCAGCAGCCAAGAGGTAACAGAATCTCCTTTTGGATTTTGGAATCTCCTGAGGTCCTGTATTGCTACAGCAACAGGTGGGTTTTAGTGTTGTCAAGGAGTTACTTCCAACTTGTCTTGACGGGGACCATCATGTATTTTAGTTTTGGTTTGACCTTCCTTTGGGGCACTGGATGCAGTTCACTTGGGATCATCAGATGTGGTCTAACCTTTCTCCTCCAGCTGACAGGTCTGACACCCAGCCCAGGGCTGTGGACTTTTACAGGGCCTCCCACTGCAAAGCCCTGACCTTTGGCCGTTGCAAAATGCAGTGTCAGCTCTTCAGAGGCTGGAGAGAGACAAGGTTCCTGACATAGGCACTGTCTTTTGGAGAGGTGGAAGGGGAAGAGAAGCAGGGATGTTGTTTTCTTTTTTTGTTTTTTGGTTTTTTTGTAGCCTGGGACGGGTACGGTGGGTAAGGAAAACTGTTGCATAAAGCTGAGCTAGCAAGAATGAGGAAAACCACTACTTTCTGTGCTGTGTGCTGAGATTTTTGCTGGTTTAGCTCTGACTGTGGCCACCTTCTATCCAGACAGGCTCATCTGGCTATTCAGGTCTGGCAGCCATGAGCTGCATTGTCACTAGTCTGCAACTTCAGGAGCTGCCAGCACCATGTCCTTTCCTGCTGGAATATATTGATATAATATAAATGCATCATGGAAATAATGGAAGACTCCCAGAATGGAACACTCTCTTCACTAGACTGGGTTAAAATCAGAAACACTGCAGGTCTCCCTGTAGCCCTCTTCCTGCCCCATATCCAGGGAACAGAGGGTCACCCTGGAGCAGGACGGGGTATTCAGCCCATTTCTATTTCCTGGGCAAGCTGCAGATCCACAAGCCCTGCCCAGAAAAGGAGGCAAACCCCGGTGTGCCTGAGGGCAGTGTGGGCAGGGCCCTGGGAAGGAGCAGGATGTGCAGGTGGAGGTGCTCCTGGCTCCCTGGGATGCTCAGGGGAGTAGCAGCAGCTCAATGCACATTGCTGGGCTTTGACTGCAGAGCCAGCTGTTCACCTCCTCACACAGACCTGCAAGTTTGTCCCGGATTCGGCCTGGACAGGGTGAACTTTTTTTCACAGCAGCCAAGAGGGGCAGAGCCTGGAGCCATGTGGGTGGGTCCAGGTTGTTATTCTATACCATGCACTTCATGGCCAGCGTGGGGGAGTGGAAGTGAGGAACTCTCCCTTCTGGGGAAGAATGACTTTCCCTTTTGGTGGGGGAAGAGGTGGTGTAGTCAGAAGAGCTGATGGGTATTGTTGTGGTTTTCCATGTAAATAATTTCTTTGTCTCATACCTTTTTTTTATTAATATCGTTGCTATTACTGGTTGCTTTCTTATCTTATTGTTGTTTCCAGTAAATTGTTCTTGTCTCAACACAGAGACCTTTTGTGCCTCCAATTCTCAATCCCATCCCCAGAGCAGGAAGGTGGAGGGGAAGGCAGGGAGTGAGAGGCCTCTGGTTTGGGAGAGTCTTGGTGGGGACACTGAATTGGGGAATACCATTCCTAAACCATGACAGCATTCTATCTCATCACACAGACCTGCACATTTTATCTCAAGTGCTGCATTGCAACAAACAGCAACAATCTGGGGAGAATGTTCACAGGTGGAAATGCTTAATCCACTGATCTCAGGCCAAACCTTGACAGGAGGACATGGATTCTCCATGAGGGTTTTGGGAATGTTTGCCGGGTGCCAAGAAATATCTTTCATTTGGAACTGAAAACTATCCAACTAGACAGCACTGAATTAATTCATGTTCTAAACACTCCTGGTCCAGATGGGCTGGGAATCCTTAAATATGGGAATTACGAGTGCAGAAGGCATAGCCAGAGTGGTTTTTTCAAGGGAAGGCCTCCAGAACACTGATAGTGTGTAGTAGGCATAGCTCTAATTATATGATTAAACCCTGTTTATACCTGATCCTGCCCCCGCAGGGAGTGTCTAATTAAGTGGCAGGATGTGCCTGAGTTGCAAGAGTGGAACCCCAAAGGGCTGGGCTGTTTTTGTTTTGTGAGGTTCCTTCCGTGACAGTCGGAGCACTTGCAGCAGTGTCTGCACACAGATTAACATTTCATGAGCAAGTTTAATATCAGCATTCTCTCCCTTGATCACTTGACGTTGTAACCTCACCATGCTATTAGCCTGGCTTCCTGGAGGTAATCCTTAAATAAGAGCGTGGTTTAATGGCCTTAAATACATTCTCTGCTTTTAAATCTTAGATTATTTGTTCATCCAACTGTTTTAATCCTGCTCCTGCAAGCATGGACTTCACTACCTGCCCTATTTTTTTGTTCTCTGCAAGCCCACATTGCAGGGGCTGCTCCCATCCCTGCTCACTTTAAATACTGCTTCAGCCCAGACTCCTTCAGTGCTGCTTTCCTGCCTTTCCCTGCTGCTCTGCAGTACCAAATCTCCACCTGCCATTTATCAAAGATGAAACAGCTTCTCTATCAAGTTTCTCTATCACTTTTTTTTCCTTTAGAATTCAAGGCCCTCCTGAGTAACCAATGGGCTGTGGCCTCTCTGTACTGGGGTGCTGTGTCTGTGCTGGAGAGTGCCCCTGTCTCAAATGATGCCAGACTTCGTACCTGTACTGTCTGTATTGGTTAAACTTCTTGGCCCAGGTTCACTTTGTTACCTGGGAGTAAACTGTCCCTACAGTTTACAAATTTTGTTTCTCCATACTAACTTTTAGTTTAGATACTGAAAACATATCTTGTCTTGCCATGCTACAGGAATTGGCCTCTCTT
Organism: Lichenostomus cassidix; assembly: GCF_008360975.1. Classification (NCBI taxonomy): domain Eukaryota; kingdom Metazoa; phylum Chordata; class Aves; order Passeriformes; family Meliphagidae; genus Lichenostomus; species Lichenostomus cassidix. Next base: position 1,119,001 of record NC_139506.1, read on the forward strand.
TTAGGGCAACTAATTAACTTTTTGGGAGGTGTTCACCTGGAGAAGGCTAGAAGGCTCCAGGGAGAACTTAGAGTCCCCTCCAGTGCCTAAAGGGGCTCCAGAAGTGCTGAAGAGGGACTTGGGACAAGGGCCTGGAGTGACAGGACAAGGGGGAATGGCTTCCCACTGCCAGAGGGCAGGGAGAGATGGGATATTGGAAAGAAATTCTTGGCTGTGAGGGTGGGGAGGCCCTGGCACAGGGTGCCCAGAGAAGCTGTGGCTGCCCCTGGATCCCTGGCAGTGTCCAAGGCCAGGCTGGACAGGGCTTGGAGCATCCTGGGATAGTGGAAGGTGTCCCTGCCCATGGCAGGGGGTGGAACTGGATGAGCTTTGCCTTCCAACCCAAACGACTTTGTGATTCTTTTTGTGATAACCAAAATCACCCATTAAGCCAGACCTCTCTTGGTGTGCAGTTTTCCCTCCCTGATGGTCAGGCAGCAGCACCAGCTATCAACTCACTCCTATTCCCAGTGTTTGGACATTCCCACCTGTACCTTCTGACCATGAAACCTGTCAGCTGGTGGTGCAAGGAGTGAGTGTGGCAAACACTTCACATCCTGTACGAGTTTGGGCTGGGGCAGTTACAGCTCTCCACAGCACCTTGTGGTGCTGTTTGGGATCTGTGCTGAAAACAGCACTGGTCCCACAGGGATGATTAGCTTCTGCTGAGCCAACGGCTGTTCTGCTCCTCACACTCACCCACCAGTGTTGGGGTGAGGGTGCACAGGAGCTGGGGGACACAGCCAGGACAGCTGTCCTTCACTAACCACAGGGATATCCCAGACCATGTGATGCCGTGAAAAAGAGGATGGGGGGTGGTGGGGTCTGGCCAGGCTTTGGACAGCTGGTGATAAGCAATTGCTTTCTTGTATCGCTTGTTTTTCTTGTTGCTCTCTTTGTTGCTTTTTCCCCCCTTTAAATAAAAAAAAAATCATTATTTAACTGTCTTTACATCAACTCACCAGTTTTTTCACTGTCACCCTTCCACTTCTCTCCCCATTACAGTGTGGGGTAGAAATGAGTGGCTGTGTTGGTGTTTAGCTGCCAGCTGGGGTTAAATCATGACCCATCCACAGTCCACACTCCACTGGCAAGGCTGTATCCATCTCTGATAGTTAGGTAGCACATGCTGGGTGAACTGTTACAGATGTTGGTTCCTGCTACCTGAAGAGCACACAGGGTGGTTGTACTGAGAATCCAGTGGATTGCTGACCAATAAACCAGGTAGGAACAGAAACTCCTCAGTGGACTGCCTCAGATTTGAGGCCCTCTGGGTGTTTATGGTGGCACTGATGGATTAGAGCAGGGCACCAGGACAGAGCTAAGCATTCGTGTCCCTATTAGCCCTGAGGAGCTGAAGCACTGTAGGCACTGACCTGGCTGGAGAGCTCCAGGTGCTCCAGTGACCTGCAGAGGGATGCATGGACAAGGCAGAGGTGCACTACAACTAGTGCACCCAGTTCCACACTGCACTGGCCTTGCAGTGCAGCTGCATGTGGCAACAACCTCTTTTCACTGACCTCTGTGTCAAGAACAATTCACATCAGTTTAGCTGGATCAGCAGCACAAACTGTCTGCACAGGCAGGGGGATGCCAAGGGGTAAGCCAGAGGGTCCCAGTAAACTGCAGGTTATACTGTGCTGCCCGGAGTATGTGCAGCACTGGGCATTGTGGCATCACCTCTCTCAAAATCAGGAGCTGTGTCCAGCTACACACAAGACATTCCCTTTTAGTGCCAGCATACTGGATTTCCAACAGAAATCCCCATATCCTAGCAGAGGCCTCAAGGGAAGGGATGGAACCAGATCCCCCCGAGCAGTGCTGGCATCATGAGGGCCTGTGGAGCACTGGCACCAGAGCCAAACTGGGACACCTGTGGCTGCAGCAGGGATTGAGCTGAAGAGGGCACAGAGCCCCCACATTGCTGCTGATGCATAACTACAGCCCTCACACTTTGGTATGCCTTATCAAGGGAGATCCCTCCCTCCAGAGCCTGGAGCTGCTCCTTTCTCCAAGCATCGTTTCTCTTTGGCAGTTGGGTTCTATTTGCTGAGTCCTGACCTTTTTTGGTGCCAGCCCCTTGGACCTGCCATGGCCTGGCAGAGAGAACCAAGTCTCCTGTCTGTTTTAGAGAACAGGACAACACGAGGCAACAAGTTCTTGAAGCCATGTCCTCATGTTCCGCTGCCAGATATTCCAAATTAACCAGCGATTCTGCAACGTGCTGTGGTCTGGATGTTTGCCATGAAAAAAGCCTGCTGTTCACAGCATTCCAGGCAGCGTGCAGAGCCAGCTGCACAAGGAGGGGAAGGATACCTGTGCTGACACGGCTTTGCTCATTTTCCCTTGCTCTCAGGGCACCTCTTCCAGCTGGGTTGGAACAATGGCACAGGGGACTCCCAGCAGCAGGCAGACAGGAATGCTCTGCCTCTGCACGCACAGCGATTACAGCAACTGTCTGCCTTCCCCCAGGGAATTCAGAGCCTCCTGGAAGATAAGGAACATGAAAGGGGGAGCAGAAGCCCAGCTGAGCATACACACACTCCCTGCTGCTTCCCCATCGAGGAGAGGGAGGGACAAACACATTCACGGAATTCGCCCAGGGCAGCCTCTCCCCCACGGACACTCGGATCCCATCAACACACAAATTACCCTGAAGGACTTGTGAAGGACAGACCCTGCCTGCAGCTCTGCCCTGTCCTGCCACACACAGCGGGGCTGCTGGAAACACACGGCTCTGGCTCTTTACTTTGGCCTCCTCCGCAGCTGCATGGCTGTGGCAGCACATGCCCCACCACCGGGTCCGGCTGCATTTCTGGGCTGCAAAACTGCCCGGGGCTGTCCTGTCCAGCTCAGCGCACACGGCTGAGAACCATGCCAAGGAGGGAAGGGCAACTGCCTTTCTTCAGGCAGAAGCTGTATCTGAATAGTTCATGTCTTAGGCCCTCAGGAAATGGCCCTGGGATGCTCAAGGGACAGATCCTCCACCCCAGGCTGCTCCCACCCCTGTGGCTCTCCCAGAATTGGATGTGCAGTACTTCAAAAGCCAAATTGCAGCAACCACCGGGATGGATTGTGCCACTCTCAATTCAGTTTTAAGAAAGCTGCAAGAAACGCTTTGTCCAGAGCTGCTTCCCCCTCTTGGAGGATGGAAATGTTATCTCAGCAACCCAGGAACTTGCTCACTTCTCTGGGTTTGCACGAAGGGAGCCAAGCACTTGATTTTCACTTTGTGCAAGGTCAGGTCATTTTCAGGTTCCAGGGCATTCACTCCAGAGCACACTCTTGTGAAAACTGGCTTCTCTCCCCCATCAAGTACCCAGGTCAGTAGCTCTCCCCTGGACTGCTGGGCTGCCATGTCCCCCTTCTCTCCCCTCACCGGCACCGAGGGGCCCAGCTGTGCTCGTACCAAAGCTGCACCGTAGGGAGCTGGCTGCCTCACAACTCAGCACTCAAATATTTATGCTGAAATGCATAAAAGTGTTGGTTGAAAAAGAACAAAGCTGACATTGATAAAAGCTCCCATGTTCCCTCCACACTTTTATGGCCAGTTCCACTCATCTGCTGTGGTTTCCTTTTGTGTCCCCAAGCAACTTCAAAATACTTGGTGGGTTTTTGGCAAAATACTTGGTGGTTTATTGTTTCTCTGTTTCTGGAGTTTGGCCTGTATTAACCTGACTCTGTGGGAGGCAGGGATGCTTTCCCTGCACCAGTTGTCCAAGGACCCTGGAGCTATTTCCTCTCAATTGTTTCCTTTCCTCCTACTTTTGTTCCTGCCAGGGAGCGTAATGTCAGAAATGTAAAATGACCTTCAGGGAAATTCATAACACATTTCAGAAATCCCTGTTCCCCCAAACACCCCCCCTGCAGCACTGCCTGCGCTGATGGGGCAGTCCCTGCTCACACAGAGGTTTAGGGAATGCAGCAAGGGTGAGCTGTGCAGGATAGGGAACTGTCCTGCCAAGTTGGCCCTGCTTTTGTCAACCACAGCTCTTCTCTGAACTCTGCTGAGCCATTCCCCTCCATACCTGCAGGCAGCAGGTCCCACAGACACACTGTGCAGGTGCTGCAGTGATCCCACTTTCACCTCTCCTGGGCTCCTCCATGAGGAACAGCTGGATAGGAGAGCCCTGGGACACAGCAGGGAGGCAAACAGCAAAGTTCTCCCAGCTACTGCTTCAAAGTCCACACTGTCATCACTGCTCTGCTGAAGATTCCCTCAGTAAGAAGGGAGGAATCAAGTAGGACCTCAGGTCTTCGCAGGCACCAAGGCTCTTTGCTCACTTGCAGCGCTGGGGAAAGAGGCAGCCTTGAATCCCAATCCCTGCTCCAGACACCACTTACCTGATTCAGTGGAATGTACTTAATTTAGGGAAGGAAGAGTGTGATTGTGACCTCTATGCAAGGCATGACTTGTGGCAGTTCCCCAGGATAGCTCAGCTGATCTCACAGACTGCAGCTGCAAAAGAGGGAAGGCCTTCATCCTGCCATTGCCTCTGGATTATCTCAGCCTGCAGAACTCATCTCCCATGTGTCAACCCAGCAGCCACGAAAAGAAGCTTTAGCATAAGTTATCAAATTGAACATGCAAAGGGTTCAGCAGTTGCTTGAGGGAGAGGTTTGGGTGGGAATGGGAGCAGAGAAGCTACACAAGGTGCCAGTGTCAGCCAAGCCCAGGCTCTGGCTGTGAACCCATCCCAATACCAGAGCCAGAGTGGAGCAAGCTCTGCTTTTAACCATCCTAAGCACATTTATGGTATATAAACACCTGATCCATACAAACAGGCATGCCTTAAATCCACACTGGGAACCAATTAGACAAAATTGTTATTATTTGCCCCCCCTGCACCTTGCTGGAGAGATTGGCTGGAGCAAGAGGCACAGCTTTGTTACTGTTCCCTCTTGAGGCACTGCTACATCTCAACACAGGACGGTCTTAGGAGTCAAATCTATGCAGACATTAAACAGAAGAATCCATTTTCAAATTAACTTAAAGTGACCTACATGTGGAAATAAGGTTTCTGCTCTGTCTTGGTGTGGATACAGAGAAAGACAGGCTGCAAGATGAGCTTCCCCAGGTCTTACGAAAGTGCTTCCCACGCCTGAGGGCTGTCCATCCTTAATTTCTAGAAGTTACCACAGGCAACTGGAAAACAGTTTTTCAACATGCTGGATGAAAATAATTGAAAAGATTACATTTATTTGTGAGTCCATGTGAATTTTTATTAGCTCTCATTGACACAGGAAACAGTGCAGCTTCAGCAGATCCCAAGCCTGGTGTTGTGTCCCATGGAGCAGCAGCAGCTCTTCCCCCAGGCTACGTCTGCTCACTGGGATGTTCCTCCCCCAGTGCTCCATTAACAGCTCAGTGCAGCTGCCTGGACTCACTTTCCACAAAGTGATGCTGCCTTTTCTCCACTTCCGGCCCACCCCCCTGAAATTCTGTCACCTCTGGGAACATGAATTAGCCCAGGTGCTAACTGGGTGCTGGACTGCACAGCTGTCCCTTCACCTGCCCAAAGTCTCTCCCGTGCCACCTGCACTGCAGGGGTGGATCTCATGGCCTCTCCAAGCTGCAGGAACCCAAGACCCTACCTGAGGCTGAAAGACCCCCAAAAGCTCATGGTACAAAAGCTTCTTCCCAAGAATTCCCATCAGACTGTTAATTTCTTCTTAGCATTTCAAGTCCACGTGATCCTATTTAAGAGTCAGCAGAAAGCACACCTGGATCCATGGAGGAGTCACCTCCCCTCTGCCACTGAAGAGCAGCAGGAGCTCACAGCACTCCCATCACTGCGTGCTGCACAAAGATGGATTTGAGTCGCTACCATTCTGACGTGAAGGGCTTTGACCTGAGCTCTCCAATCTCTCCAGAAGTGTTCTACTGACTGTGAAAGCCGCCACCACGCCCCCAGCATCTGTCCCAGTGCCACCTCTAGTCAGGAATCCACATGTACCATTTTTTTGGAGGTCATTTACTCAGCGTTAGCCAAGCTGATTTCCACAGTCTGTTCTGCACAGTGGTGCCTTCAAAATGAAGCTTGTGCAGCACAGTACATTTAAGTTACATGGACTATAACTGGGGTATTTCAGGTCAGAACACATTCCCTAATAGACAACAATCCAAATGAAAGTGTGAAATTAGTGATGTGATCCCACCATTTTGTCATGCCTGTGCAGAAGCCAAGTGAAGCTCTCTTGTCCTTTGTGGTACATCTTGATGAACCTGTGCAGTCCCTGGGCTTAGGGGTGAGACAGGAAGGGCAGGAGGGAAGAAGCAGTTTCCATGACAAATGTGCATCTGACACATTTAGCAAGGACACAGCACAGGATTTGCTTCCTGCTCCAGCCTCAGCTCCCAGCCCACAGTTTTGCCTCTCTCCCTCCCCTGATAAATCCCACAGCAGAAGTTCCTGATGGAGCAGACCCAGAACAGCCAACACTTTGGTTGTTCCACATTAAGGCAGAGTCTCCAAATCTTAAAAGTGCAGATGCTCAAGCACTGCAGGAAGAAGGAACTTGTTCCTGCCTCTCCCTCTTCTGGAGACTCATCCAAGGCTGTGCCTGCCTTACAGAATCCTGCCAGCAAAATGGTTTCATTAGAGGGGTCTTCCCACAGCCTTGGGGCAGCACACCTACAACCCACCTTGAGTTTGGTGACACAAACAAATCCATCATCCCAGCACGGTGACAGCTGTGCCTTCACAGCTGGGCCAGTACCCCAGTGTCTATGAGCACAGGACAGTGACATGTCCCACAGTAAGGCACAGCACCAGGGACCCCAGAGCACCCCTGGAGAGCTGTTCTGTCACTCATACAGGGGTTTGCAATGGAGAATGAACTGGGCCACCATTACCAGCAGTGATAAATGCAGTGAGAACCACGGCTGCTGCAGCCTCCTGCCGTTTTTAATTAGTGCATGCCCAGTTTTTAAAAGGTCACAATATCCCAGATTACTCTTACCACCTGCTTTTACCTTCCTGACATCTCTGTTTAACATGGCTGCTCTGACATGCTTCAGCACTGCCTGTCCAATTATTCAGATCCTTTTCAGGATCTCTTCACTCTTGCTGCCTGAAAACACTATGGTCTGGCACATTTTCTTTATTTGCTGCTCTATCAGCCTATGCTGTCTGCACATTCTACCTGTGTTTTACTTCCAAGCACTCAGTTAATAGAACTGCACACATCAGTTGGAATAGCTTACAGTCACTTCAGGTGACTGTAATACAGAATACAGCTGTCAGGTGGGATGAGGTTTTGGAGAACATATATGTTACAGATTGGGGCAGGGAACATACCTTCTGAAAATCAACAGAAGATTCAGCCTTAAACCCTGGAACTGCTCTGGCTGCAGGTCAGACAATTTCAGCTGCCACGACAACTCAGTGCAGCAGTCCTGTACTTCTGCTGCCCTGTCCCAGTGCCCCCATCTACACAGTGTCACAGGGCCATCAGCCCGAGAGGCATCTCAGCCCCTTGGAGCAACAGCAGCCGCCAGGGAAGTGGCAAAGCAGCCAGACAGCAGCAGATCAGGCTGCTTGGCGCAAGTGTCCCTGCAGGTCACAGGAGACCCTCCCACCACCAACACTCTTCCCATGCAGGTGAGGAGTTGGCTGTGCCAGGGTTGCAGCTCCTGATGCTAGATCTGGGATACGGGGTGACCAGTTGGGCCGTGGGTCAGTCAGTCACACCAGGGGGCGGGCAAGCTGTGGCCAGCCAGGCCACGAGGCACCAGGCCACGGGGCAGGCAGGCTGCGGTCAGTCAGGCCCCGGGGTGACCAGCCGCGGTCAGTCCCTCGGGCCGCGGGGCTGTCGGGGCTCCCGGCGGCCAGGCCCAGCTCCCGGCCCGGGGCCCGAGCCCGGCGTCACTCGTGGGCCACGCGCTCCAGCGCCACGTAGAAGCTGTCCTTGTCGTCGAGGCAGTGCCAGCCGATGGGCCCCGCCTCGCAGTCGGCGCACACCAGGAACTTGACGTTGCCCACGTCGCGGGTGAATCCCACGTTCTCGAAGGAGAACATGTCGCGCACCAGCCAGTGTTCCCGCAGCACGTCCCCGCCGCCTCCCGCCGCCGCCGCCGCCGCCTTCTTCCTCATGGCGGGCAGGAGGAGCTGCGGAGACACGGGGCCGTCACCGCCCGGCCGCCACCGCCCGCCCTCCCCCGAACCCCCCGGTACCTCACGGCGGGCGAAGGTGGCGGCGCCGGGCAGCAGCACCCGGGAGCCGCAGCGCTGGCACAGCACCGCCCGCAGGTTGCGGCCCTGCGCGCACACGAGCTCGGCCGAGCCCGGCGCGGCGGCAGGAGCAGCGGGAGGGGAGGCAGGAGGCGCCGCCGGCTCCATCTCCGCGCAGGGCGCCGCCATGGCGAGGGGCGGGGCCGGGTCGTGACGTCAGACGGAGCGTGTGGTGTGACGTCATCCATCTAGCCCCGCCCCTGCCCCGCCCTGCTCCCCTGGCCGGCAGTGTCCGAGGCCAGGCTGGACATTGGGCTGGGAGCAGCCTGGACAGTGGGAGCAGCCTGGACAGTGGGAGGTGTTCCTGCCATGGCAGGGGCGATGGGATGAGTTTTAAGGTCCTTCTGACGCAAACCAGTCTAGGATTTCCTGGTCCCGCCGTGATGCCGAACTGGCAGCAGGTGGCAGGGTGTCTGTCATGTGCCGCAGGGACCGTCAGGGACAGTCACTGCCAGCCATGGACGTCTGCAGGCGCTTGAATTCATCACAGCGGTTGGAGAAGGAACTCAGCTGATGCTGGACAAAGGGAAATCATCTCCCTTCGAAGTCTCCATCAATGGAGATATTCTAGAACCGTCTGGATGCAATCCTGTGCCATGTGCTCTGGGATGGCCCTGCCTGAGCAGGGAGGTGGGACCAGATGAGCCACTGGGGTCACTTCACACCTGATCCATCCTGGGATTCTGTGGAGCTGTGGCACACCTTTTGCATGTAGTGATTGCATCAGCATTTGGGAGTGCCGGGGCTACACTAACACAGCTCTCTTGGCTGCTTGGTAGAGAGAGAAAACCTCTCAAAATGGGGAGAATAGAGTGCAGTGAAAGGGGTGAGGGGCTGGCATTGGGAGCAATGGGTATTTCAGGAGAGGAAAGCAGAGATCAGCCTGACCCGACAGAGCCTGGGCAAAGCAGGAGGCAGTGCCAGAGTTCACAGGCAGCAGGACAAGGTCCTGGGGCTCAGGTGACTCTGCTGCTCCTCACTGACCACCTTTGAGCCACTGTGGCTGTGTGCTGGTCTTGGAACCTGCTGCTAACAGCCCTCTGGTAGTGTTGTTGAAAAGATTGAAAGAGGCCTTTTGACTGAGCCACTGCTCCTCTAGAAGGTAAGGCATATCCTTGAAGAGCCTTGATTTGATGTAAATTTGCCCCATCCTCCTGCTGCCTCACTGTCTCCTGACTGTCTGCTGCCAAGAACTCTCAGGAGAAGCCAGAAATGGGAACTGATCTTCTAGGTACTAAATAAAGGTACAGGATTTCATCAGCAATCCAGCTGCTCACCTCAGGCTCCAGCCCTGGGCAATCCTGACACGACCTGGGGTGTGAGTGTAGCTGGTAGGCATCACCCCACTCTGCTGTGACCTGTGCAGGTGTTTCTAAGGCAGGGGCACTGTTTGGGACATCGGAGCTCCTGAGACACACACTGCTGTCTGGGTGTGTGTGGGGAGCAGAGCAGGGCTCAGGAGGGGAGCAGTGCATGAGGGAGGTGTGTGGCTCAGCAGCAGGCACTGAACACAGCCGTGGGGACCCTGCTGCCCAGAGCCAGGCACAGAGCAGCCACAGCATGGTGACAGGATTCAGTTCTGTCCCATGGCCAGAGCCACCTGTCTGGAGGCTCAAGGAAGTCACAGAAGCCCCATGCTTGGTGATGCTCTGGACTTAAGGGAACCTAATCCAAACTGGATCTCCTCCAGGCAGAGTTACACACCAACAGATTGCCCTTCCCAACTACAATTTTTCTTGGATTCTGTGAGTTCTTTCCTGCTCGTGTGGGTGTCAACACCATTTTAGAAAAACACCCCAGAACATGCCTGGGAGTTTAACTCCATCCCTGCCCTGGGAGCTGACTCAGGCTGCCCCAGAGGCACCTGAGCAGGGACAATCCACTTCAGTGTCACTCTCTTCAGAGCTTCAGAGCCTCCCCATGGGTCACTCCTGCCCCCAGACCAGCCAGGAAAGCTCTGCTCTGCCCACGCATTTGCTTTGCAGAAGGGTCAGTGGGGAAGACCTTTCCCTTCCAGTCTGACTGTAGCATGACATGAAGTGATACATTTGTGGGGCTTCTGCCTGGTTGTACCAAGTGTGCACATCCTCATCTTGGTGGTAACACAGCCTGTGAGCAGCAAGACCCCAGCCAGACAGGGGGAGAGGAAGGTGAGCCCTCTGCCTGCCCCAGGGAAGCTCCTGCAGGATGCCAGTGCTGCATCTGCTCTCACCTCGTCGAGGTTCACAGCCCATAACCCCCCCGAGTAGCACAACACCACACTGATATCTCCAGCTTGTGGCCCAAGGCTGCTGCTGGTCTGGTCTGGTCTGGGCTGGGCTGGTTGGTCAGGGCTGGTGGCTGGAGTGGTGTCTCTTGTTCTTACAGCCCTTGTGAACAATTCAAGAGGTAAATAAAAACCTGCTAATGGCATATTTGGCCAATTCTTAAGTCTTGGGTGGGAGTTGTCTCATGTTGAAAACTCACTCTTAATTCTGTCTTTTAGCATTTTCTCCTGGATTATTAGTGAAGCAAAGCTTCACTCTTACGGGCAAGGAAGGATCCATACCACCTTCTGCCCAAGCAGAATATTTTGTCCCTTTGTTTTGCTTTCAGCAGGAGCTTGTGAATTTTCTCATCTCCAGCACCAACGTGGAGCACTTTGAAGATTTATATTGTGCATTACCTGCCTGGAAACACCAGTTCCTCTTCAAACCCTTCAGTACATCCTGTCCTGCAAAGGCAGGGATGGGTCTGCTGGCCACTCTCATGGGGTCACATCCTGCTGTGACCCAGTTCTGATGCTACTGCTTCAATCTGCCCAACTGCTGAGTTTCTGCCCAACCACACACTGGACACGTCACTTTGGAGCTGAATCCCCCTGAGCCCTTTGCAGGAGAGCAGGGCTGGTCAGGGAAGGGAGAGGAGCTACTGACAGCTCCAGGGTCAGCATCAGAGCCTGGCAACTCCCCCTGCACTGCCTGTCTCCCTGCAGGTGTCAGAGTGGCACAGGAAAGACAGATCCATGTATGGGACCAGTGAGTGCTTCCTTGTGAGTACTGAACTCTCCAAACAGGACCTGCTCCCTTGTTTGGTTCCCCACTTCCTTCTCGCTGGCTGAAGACTGACGGAGCAGTCTGGGGGACAGATGTCAGGAGAGGCTTCTGAACACCTAGAGTGAGTGGTGAGCTGTTTGTGGAGGGACCAGGAAGTGGAGAGAGCATTTGGAGCCATCAAAGGCTGCTGGGGCAGAATGCTGCAGTTTGCTCTGAAATCAACAGGATCTGTGTTTTGTACATGGACAGATGAATCTGGACTCCATCCCACATGCCCATGATGCACAAAGGAGCAATAATTTTTACAACTGCAGCTCTATTAGAATGATGGAACTGTTTAATTTGGAAATGGCCTCTAAGATCAGTAAGTCCAATCATTCCCCCAGCAGTTCCATGTCCACCACTACACCATGTCCCCAGGTGCCACATCCATGTTTTTTGAACATTTTCAGGGATGGTGACTCCACCACTGCCCTGGGCAGCCTGGGCCTGACCACCCTTTTCAGGAAGAAACTTTCCCCAATATCCAACCCCGAACCTTTCCTGGCACAGCTTGAGGCTATTTCCTCTTGTCTTGTCTCTTGTTCCCTGGGAGCAGAGCCCAACCCCCACCAGCCTCCACCCTCCTGTCAGGGAGTTGTGCACAGCCAGAAGGTCCCACCTGAGCCTCCTTGTCTCCAGGCTGAGCATCCCCAGCTCCTCAGCTACTCCTGGTGCTCCAGACCCTTCCTCAGCTCCGTTCCCTTCCCTGGACATGCTCCAGCCCCTCAATGTCTTTCTTCTTGTGAGGGTCTCAAGATTGTCCTCAGGACTGGAGGTGTGACCTCAGCAGTGCCCAGCTCAGAGGAGCAGTCACTGGTCCTGCTGGTCACACCATGGCTGGTACAAGCCAGGTGTCATTTGCCTTCTTGGCCACCTGGGCACACCTGGGCTCATGTTCAGCCCCTGAGGATTCATTATTGCTGTCGACTGTAATCACAGTCTTTTCCTCCTCTCTGCTGCCATGCTCTTCTCCAACAGACCTTGCAACAAATTCCTTCATTAGGGAGTCCTCCAGGCCTGGCTGGTCTCTGTGCCACAGATCTCACAGCTGGAGCAGCTGTTTTTCACAACCAGGCTGAAGCTGCAGGGCAGAGGCACAGCTGAGGGTGGCTGCCTGGTCTAACACAGGGTTTGTACAAACCCTTCACACAGCAGTTAGACAAACGTCTGGAAGGTAGTGAACAGAAGCTAAACTCCCACTGGCTCAGGAAATATTTTATTCTTTATACTTTCATTAAAAAATAAACATAGGAAACAAAACCACAGAACACTTGTGTGATAGAAACAAACGCAGAAGGTCAGAGCATTGGCTGAAAGTGCTTAATTAGGTCATGCTACCATGTCCCTGATCCCACCCTGTCCCCAAGCAAGGAGTCAGCAGGAAGCTCAACGAGCAGCACTACATGGAGCCCAGGCACTGTGGGGCCAAGCTGATGGCAGAGGGGAGCCTGTGCTCCCAGCAACGCAGCGAGGCAGGACATGCTGAGCAGGGAGTGCTCCATAAGCTGGTGGGAGCCGGTGACGGAGCCTCAGCTGGGCTCATGGGGCACGCCAGGGATAGCAAGTGTCACAGGATGTGGAGTTATGAGACAGGGGAATAAACAGCGGAGAACAAAGGGCGAAACGGAATCCTGGATGTCACTCTGGAACAGCCCTGGAAGCAGAAAAATCCTAGATAAAAGGATAACTGTCACAATGAACTCAAGTGAAAGGCTGCCGTGGGTGCGCTGGACTCGGGTCTGTCTGGGGACAAACCCCAGTGACTCACCAGCAGGACGTTGGGAGCAGCCACTGTGTCCCTACTCTTCCGGCCTCAGCTCAGGTGACCTCCCTGCAGGGTGGGGCACAGGCACGGCCCTAGCACAGCCAAGCTCCCGGTGCCACACATCGTTTGCAGCTGGAGCTGACAAGCTTTTTGAGGAAACACGATGTGATGAACCTTGCTGAGCACCCGATCAAGAGCACAAACGCTGCAGAAGTGCTTCTATGGCAGGCAACGAGCTCCTCCCCTGCCCTCTGCCCCTGTGGCCTCAGGCTCTGCGTCTCAGTAGTTAACAGCTTTAACCTGCGACTCCTTTAGCGTGCAGCCCTGCGAGGACCCTGCAGACACAGTGCCAGTTGCAGGCCCACCTCACACACACACTCACCCAACCCGGCTCTGCACCCATGTGTGCTCCAGGAGCATGTTTGAACATTCAGTATGTACATGATGATTTGAAGCTGGAACACAAGAGCAGCTGGGTCCACCCCCACACATCCACATGGCTGAGAGCGACCCGCGGGGTCCTGCAGTGACTGAAGAGGTGACCCAGTGGTATGTACATGTCCTTGGGAAGGCTCACCAGGCTGCCTGAGACCAGGCTGGGGCAACTGCTCTGCCCACAGACTGAGCCACAGAAACAGCAGACAGTGCAGCTTCTCCTGACCCATTCACCCTCTTCCTCCAGCTTCCCACAGAGCCCCCGATTTCAAATGACTGCTGAGATCACACGGTTATGCACATGCTCTAGTCACAAGCAGCACAGAAAGCTGCTGTTCTGGTGCCTATTCCCACAGCATCCACAACTCTCAAGAACAGTCACTGCAAATCACTTGGGACTCTTCCTCCAGCCGAGACTTTTTAGAATGTTTTTCTTTGTGAGTTCCCTCCTGATCACTTCTCCCGAAGGACACAGACTCCTGCGTCGCAGCGCTGCATCCCTAGGGAGGTGACCACTTCCCAGCTGTCAATGATGGGATCGTAGCACTCGATGCTGCTCAGCAGTGAGTTGCCATCGTATCTGCCGGGACAGAAAGTTACAGATGAAGGATGGTGCTGGAGGAAGAGGCTGAGGCATTCAGAACTCTTCCTGGGAGGCTCCACAGCTGCATACAGCAGGAATAGCCCAAATTATAACTGCTGCATCAGACTGCCTTTGCTGTCTGCTGCCGCTCTCCCGCCTGCCTGGGCCCTGGACCTTCGTGCTGCCTGTTTCGGTTGGGCACGGTGACCCTGTGGTGTCTCCTCTCATAAGAGTTTAATATACCAGTGTGAGGAGAGGCCCCATGGAAGGGGCAGCAGCTGTGTCCCCTCAGGTCACTTGCTCAGCTGCAGACCCCGAGGGCTTACCCAGCAATGGCGTAGAGCCTGCCCCGCAGCACTGTGGCTCCCACGTAGCAGCGCGGTGTGGTCATGCTGGTCACCGTGGTCCACGAGTCGGTGCGGATGTTGTAGGCTTCCACCGAGGAGAGGTGCGCCGTGCCATCGAAGCCACCCACCACGTAAATGTGGTCGTTGAGCAGAGCCACGCCAGCCCCTGGGGAGAGGAGATGGCACAGTCACACCCACAAGTGACACTGGCAGCACTGGGCTTGCTGTTACAAGGCTGAACGGCTCAGTTCCTCCCTCTTCACAGGATATTTTTATGCTCCTATCTACCCCAAGAGAGCTGGTAACTGTGTCTTCTGTTGTTGTCTCCAATATGATACATGAAAACATGTCACTCCACTAAACACTGCTGACTCTGTGGCACGGGGGGCCTGGGCAGCACAGCAGCACAAGAGGTTTACCTGGGCTGACAGCTGACCACAGGTGTGTGAGCAGAGCAGCACCAGCCCCGCTCTGCTGGCAGGCAGCTGGCTGGGGTTGGAAGCACAGACAGCTTCCTCTGGTGTTTCTGACTCCCTGGTGTCACCCAGCTCCTGCCTGTGGCCTGGAGAGTTGCTGCACACTGCTCCATGCAAAGCTGGAGGAAGGATTTCCCTGACATTGCTCCTTTGGAAGGCAGGGAAATAAAAACTGGTTTCTACACCTTCACAGAGGTGGCTGGACCATCTGCCTGAACAGCTGTTCTTACAGTGAAAGCAGACAATAATATGCTGGTCCAACTGGGAATTTATGAAACCAGCAGCAAAAAACCCCACCAGCCTTGGCTGCTCCTTGGCAGTCTCACTCAGGCACAGCACTGTAGGACACTGGGACATTACCGTGCACTTGGTGGCCTCGGGGGCTCCTGCACCTGGGAACACAGTCAGTCCTGTCAGGCTGTCATCACTAACACAAAACTATTGCATTAGTGAATATGCTGAAGGAAATGAGCCAGCTACCCTGCAGCTCTAGGGCATGGAGACTTACAAACAGGGCAAAAGAGACTTTCTGTTCCACTAAACGCATCCTCACTTTCCCTGTCTGTCCTTGCTGAGAGCTCCAGAACAGCTGGGAATGGCCAGGCTGGCCTGGTGAGCTCTCCAGGAGCTTTGGTGAGGAAGATTTTGGCTGAAGAGACTAAACCAAGGCCTAATCAGGGAAATTGGGTCCAGCAATGCAGTATGGCCAAGGTCTCTGAGGGGTAGCCTCCCTCCAGAATCTGTCCTGAGAGGTGAAGAGAAAAAAGGAGGAAATTATCTCTGTGAATAAAACCAAGATTACTTTTAGTCCTGGTCTTGGAATTTAAAGACCTGCATGTGGACAACTCTTAGAGGTTTTTTGGGGGGCAAAAGAAATCCTACTGGGTCCAAGGTCACCAGGATGGACTTAACTGACACCAGGATGAAAGCTGCAAGTAGCTAAGCTACGAGTAGTTAGGGGTGTTAGTACCAGTGAGGCAGCATAAAAACCTGGGCGAGAAAAGGTCCTTGGGCACACCTGTGTTTCAGATCTTGGTGCTCCAGGTCACAGTGCCAAGGAATGAACCAGCTGAGCCAGTGCTGGGGTCAAGAGCCTCACCATGTTCCTGCTCACTTGTGGCACCAAGGAGCTCATGCTGCAGCCAAGGCACTACTACCAAAGCCTCCAACTCCTGTGGAAAGCACAGACCTGGGAAATGGCTATTGTAGAAGGCTTTTCCCTTGAGCTCTGCTTTTGGTCTTGTCTGAAGTCAATCTTCTCTGGTGCCCACAGCAGACCCCTGGGGAAAAGCCATCTGATCCTCAAACTTCCTAGAGATCTGTGGGTTGGTCTCACACGATGCCTCTGACCTTGAAAAACCTGCAGATTTAATCCTGTGTTTTATGTGGGGTCTTCCTGGATGTGGAAAGTGCCCAACTCTTAA
The DNA here is from genome assembly GCF_008360975.1 of Lichenostomus cassidix. NCBI lineage: Eukaryota > Metazoa > Chordata > Aves > Passeriformes > Meliphagidae > Lichenostomus > Lichenostomus cassidix. The sequence goes on from NC_139506.1 coordinate 1,135,381, forward strand.
ATCAAATCCATTCTTGGCAGATAAACCCACACTTAACAGGAATAGCCCTGTCACAGGAATAAATATTTAAAGACTGGGGTTTTGGTGAATGCCACTGCAGGCACAAGAAAGCTGAAATATTTTTGGAACAGAGCCCAGTTTTAATGAGTACCCAGCACTTGTCCCTAACCAGGAACACTGCACAGGCATCACACAGAGCAGTGCTGCCCAGGCTGACTGTGAGGGGCAGTTATTGAAAAAAGCAGAGAAAAAGCGACTTCAAAGAGGGTCTGTAAGCACTGGGAGCCACAAGGTGTGGACGCACTGAGCACCCTGCCCATGCACACACAGGCAGGGCCAGGGCAGCTCATCAGCATGGCCTGGAGGGCAGGGCAGGAGGCCTGAGGCAAAGGGCAAGAGCACAGGGCAACACCTGGGCACACAGGAGCTACAGGGGCTCCACAGCAACTCCTCTGAGAAATGAAGAAGAGCTTAAACAGAAAGATACTCCAAAAGTAGGATTTAAACTGTATTTCTATCCTAAATAAAACTACCAACTTAAAGCTTGGATAGAACTCCAGGCAGAAAGACAAGTGAAGAGTTGTGTGAGTGCACCACTCATGTAACCCCACTGCAGGGTGAGGCTGCTCTGCTCCTGCTGCCCCAGAGCAGGGCTCAGGTGAAGGAGCAGCCTGGCAGGACACACCATGTCTCATGCAGCTGATGAGCACTGACCCACTACTACAGTCTGTAGCTGGTGCCTTGTGAGCTCTTGTCCATGCCAAGCACTGTTCCTAGTTTTGGAAGTCACACAGCATTTCCTCTCCCTCCCTGTAACCTGTGACTCAGCCACCACATTCTTCTATACACACCTTGGCATGTGATGGAGACAGCAGGCATGTGAAAACTAGTATTTCTCTTGGGACTTCAAGCCAGTGTGCCCTAAAATCATCCCTTCTCAAAGCCAAACCACCCACTGGGGCCAGACCACCCTCCAGGGCAGCAGAACACACCAGGAGTGACTGCTCCCTCAGTGCAGCAGGAAACACACTGACCTTAAGGCACTGTGGGCTCTTACCTGAGCGCTTGGTGGCCATTGGAGTGACATTTGTCCAGTGTCCAGTGTGGGGGTCATACCTCTCAACAGAATTCAGGATGTTCAGCCCATCGTAGCCTCCTGAAACAAAACACAGGAGCAAACCAGGGCTGACTCTGGGAGAATGTTTTCTGCACAGAGAGCAGTAACATTCCTGGTGGACCCTGAGCACAGCGTGGCACTGCCATCAGCACAGCTCACCTCTGTCAGGATAGGGGATCTGCAGCCAGCCCAGAGTCGTCAGCCCTGCCCCCAGGCTGCACTGGACCATGTGGGAGAGCACCACCTCCCCAAACCAAGCAAACCAGGCCAGCCCCAGGGAGCTGCCTCTGAGCATGCTGAGGCCACTGCTGGTGCAGCCCTGCAGATGTACAGCTCCCAGGTCTGTGCTGCAGCCTCAGCTGCAGGAGGCTGAATGGTGTAGGCTGGGATCTTTCAAGAGCTGTTTCACAAGAGGATACTAAAAAATCTCTGTGCAGCTGCAGCAAAGGAGCAGTTTGCTGCCATCCACCCTGGGGGACAGAATGAGGAAGAGGAATTTGGGAGGGGGAAGTGCAACCCATAAACCAGGTTGGTTTATGGCCAGGTTGGATGGGGCTTGGAGCAACCTGGTCTGGTGGAAGGTGTTCCTGCCCATGACAGGGGGCGGAATGAGATTAAGGTCCCTTCCAACCCAAACCATTCAGTGGTTCTGTGAAACAGTGCCTGAGATCTGTGACTCCCCAGGAACAGGACTACAACAGATGCAGGGTGAAACGCTGGGCCTGCCTTGTCTGGAGCCCAGAAGGTGACCAACAGAACAAGCTTTAGCATGCTCTGTCCTCTGGCTATCTGACTGTATTCACAGCTGGTGTGGTGCTCAAAAGTGAAATGAGTGCTACAGAAAAGCTGGAGAACACACAGGTGAGGATGCATTTCTGGAGCACTACAGCCACCATTGCTTTGTGTGGTGCAGGTGCACCCTCTGTCCCACAGCTACCTGCTTCATCTCTGGGCATTTAGACACTGTCTAGGTCACACAAATCCTCAGCTGGCACTGCTCATCTCCACACTTCAGCCATCCCTCAAATGCAGTGTGTGTAAATTGTGTGTAATTTGCAGCATGCAGCATTTCCTGCAGTGATATGGCAGCTGCAGTCCAAGCCATTGTGATTGGGAACAGTGAGGTCAGGCAGCATTCACTGACAGAGCTGTGAGGGCTCAGTGAGGTTAAACCTCTTCTGCCATGTCTGTGACAGGTTGGTGTTGCTCAGGCAGCACCTGAATGGTCACCTGGGTAAAAAGACAGGCTTTGCACAACTCCCAGAGGTGCTGAGAGTACCTACCGAGGCAGTAGATCACTCCATTGGCCACCACAAGCCCTGCTCCCTCCCGTGCTGTCTGCATGTCTCCCAGCATACTCCACTGGTCGATGTTGGGGTCGTAGCGCTCCATACTGGTGTGCCGGCGGCTCCCATCGAACCCCCCCGAAACGTAGATCATGTCTGCAATGACAGAGGTGGGACCCAATGAGTCACATGGAGCATGAGGGCCCTCACACACAGAGCAAAGCTACAAGATGGACTGACAACATCAGCAAACATACCTTGGCACAGTGGGTGCCAAGATGAACCCAGGCCCCTCAGCCTGGCTCACTGCATCAGCCTGCTCACAGGCCCAACAAACAAACAAACACACACAAGCTGCATCTGGCCCTCAAATGTGCTTCTTGCTGATGGATGAAAGAGAACACGCATGTCCAGCTATTTTTTTCACGCTGCAGAACCACCAAAACACTGCCACACCCAAACCCTGCCCATGACGAGCCTCGTATCAGTAGCTCACTCCTTCCCTGCTCATGTTCCAGTCTCTCCAGCACTGGATGGTCACAGCTGTATTTGCTGCCCTGTGCTTAGTGTTGCCCAACACTCACCACCCTCAGAGCTTCCCACTATCATCTCTCACAGAGCCCCTTTCCCCTAGTTCAGAGATACGTGCTGCAGGAATGCAGCGGAGGCAGAGCTCCTCTCAGGATATGTGGGCAAGTTTTCCATTTCTGCATCCCAGTGATGAGAAGGCAGAATCTCAGGCTCCCCTCCTCCCCCAGAGCCAGCCCACTCTTCACATAGCAGCTCAGGATATCTCAGGCCAGAGCTGAACAGGCTGTCCTGCCCTGGCAGTGATCAGGACATACCTCCCAGGGTTGTGGCTCCCGCCAGCCCTCGCCGCACATTCATGGGAGCCACAGAGTACCAGATGCCATCTTCATCTGATGTGTAATCCAGGCACTCCACGGAGCTGAGCCGGGAGCGCCCATCGTAGCCCCCGATGACATAGATGCGATCATGCAGGGACACTGTGGCCACATATCGCCTCTTACGGGTGATGCTCTGGGACAGCACAGCAACACAAAGGTCAAGGAGAGGAAACAACACTGGGCATAGAAACCAACCACTGCTCTTCCAAAATCTTCTGCTGCTCCTTTGGGAAATGGCCCACGGTGTCAGAGCAGGCAGCATTGTTGGTTTAAAGGACACAGCCTGAGCGACTATGTCTGCCTCCCCCTGCCATGCTTTCTTCTCTGGACCATGTCTCTCTGCACTCAAATATTTGTCATTAAATGCCATTTATTCTGTGCTGCTGCATAATCTTTGATGCATGTGGGATGTTTTGTGAGACTTCCACTGGCTCCTGCAGACACTGGTAATGGGAAGAGGTGGGGATTCCAAATATTTGATGAAGATTTTAGCCTCCAAAAAAAAATCAGAATTTTGGAACACCAGGTGATACTCAGTCTGCCCTGATTGGTGATATTAAAGAAGAGGCAGTTCTCCACCATTTCACAGAGATAAAGGCAATTTTAATTTGGGTAGAAATACTCCTCAGTGCAGGAATTCTCTCTTCCTATTATGCTACAAAACACTGCAAGCAGCAGGATCACGCAGCAGCCTGAAGGCTGCACTCATTACACTGTTCCTATTGACATTCCAATTATCATCACTAACCTTAAAGCTTAACACCCCTTCACTAAGAAACTTGATAGTTCTCACTCCCACAACCAAGATATGGGTCTCTGCAGGCTCAGCTGATCAGGGCTATGACAACAACCCCCTCTCCCTCAGTCACTCTGCAAACTGAAGTGGTTTCAGCATTCACCACATAAATCTCTAAAGAATTTCTGTCAGAAATCTTCAGCAGATTGCACAGGACTGCCCAGGGATGACTGTTATCCAGCTGGTGCTGCAGGATTGGGGTTTGCTCACAGCCTGGTCAGCACAGTGGTGGTCAGAAGCACTCCTTACCGGCAGAAAACTCCACTCCTGGGTCTTGGGGTCGTATTTCTCCACCACGTCAATGGGGGACTGCTGGCTGCCGAACCCACCGATCACAAGCAGCACTTCGTTAGCTCCTGGGGCACAGAAGGACAGCAACGCCAAGTCAATCCCTTCACAACCAAAAGGTCACCTCAGGGGAACAACCTGAAGAAACTCTGAGCCTTCCCTGACACAAAGCTGCCTCTAAATCCCTGTTTTCATCTTGGCTCTGGAGCAGGGACCTAACCTGGCTCAGGCACTCACACTCCCTCTGTGCTCAGCAAGGAAGAGAAGGGAGAAACTCTTAAGAGCATGTGCCAGACGACTGACTGAGGTGTTAGGAACTAGCTGCTGAAGGGCTGTTCCTCCTAACATCAGAGGCACTTTGAGAAGACAAGCTGACTCACACAGGTGCTGAAGGTCCTTTGTATCTCCTTTTGTATTATTTCCACTGCTTTTCCCAAACCTCTCACCATCCCATAGGATCTGGAGGAGAATGGCTGCTTCCTTGCAGCCTCCTCTTGGAGGAGGTCTCCTCTTGGCTGCAAGTGACATCCAGACCTGATTTAGGGGACTTTGTTCACCATATAACTGAAAAACAAGTCAGGCTGTCTGAAGCTTGGAAAATGAATTAAGTATTTCCCCAGGAATTGTCTCTTAAATCTTGTGCATTTTATTTCACAGTTGCCTTCCCTCTGCTTTCTTTTGTCTGAGATGGGCTCTGAATTTTTCTGATTTCCTCCAAGACTGTTAAATAATAGTTGTGACCTGGAGAGTTGAAACTTCCCCTGCAACCACTGCCTGGAGGCAGCTTCTGTCTCACGTTTAGAACAGCTCAGCATCCCCTGAACTCCCCGGGCCCTTTCTGGAACAGGGAGTTTACCATGAGAGTTTAGAACTGTCCATTTGCATTGCAGGAGGACTGAACACCAACCAACAAACACTTAACAAGACTTTGTCTGTCACAAAGCTGCAGAAAAGCTGCCACCTCAGATGAAGAATAATAAAAAACCCCAAAAACTAGGAAGGATTCACAAGGCCTCCAACATCTTGGCAAGCCCATTTTGCAGTAAGACAGCTAAAAGTGCAATCACTTCAGTTCCACCCATGCAAAGTTAATACTCAACTGGATCACAGTTTATAAGTGACACATTGCTGCTATCAGATGGTGTGGAATCAATTAAAACAGCTAGGGCTGAATCCAAACAACGAACCTCAGCAATAACGTGCAGTTTTAACCTGCACAATCAGACAATAAAACAGTTTTGCAATGTCTTTTTTATCAGGTGAAGCATTTCAACCAACAATAAAATGAAATGTATTTTTCTAAAATCATAGAATCACAAAATGGTTTGGGCTGGAAGGGACTTGAAAGCTCATGTCATTCCACCCCCTGCCATGCTCAGGGACAGCTTGCACTATCCCAGGCTGCTCCAAGCCCCATCCAGCCTGGCCTTGGACACTTCCAGGGATGGGGCAGCTACAGTTTCTCTGGGCAACCTGTGCCAGGGCCTCACCACCCAGAGAGGGAAGAATTTCTATCCCAAATTTCCCCTTTCAGTGTGAAACCATTCCCCATTGTCCCATTGCTGCAGTTTCTGATGAGAGTCCCTCTCTGGCTTCCTTGTAGGCCCCTTCAGATACTGAATGCTGACGCCAGTGACAGGCTGAACTGAAGTGCAGGTCATTGAAACTGGTGTAGGAATTTCCACAAAATGTACTGAGGCCTGGGCTATGCAAGAGCAGCATAACAGTATTTCCTTAAGGCCAGAAAAGTTTGATTAGTGTGTCTCTGACAAACCTAATCCATCCTCCTCCTTTCGTGGTTAAACTGCTTTCTGTCTCCTAAAACAGGCCATGAAGGGATTTTGGGGTCTCTCTCCACCACATCCACAGCAGCACTGGAGAACACACAGGGCAGATTCCTTGCAGGGAGAGTGGTCCATGCTGGCACTGATGGCAGTGCTCTGGGAGTGCACCAGGATACAGGCATGGCACAGACAGTCGGACAGAAGAAGCCAATAAAATACTTTTCCTTCTTCTGTAGGTCATTCCTACATTTATGCTGCTCTTGAGTGCTCACAGCCCTAAGCCAAGCATTTTCTGAACAACTCAGTCACTGTGCTTGGTAGGAGTTACTGAAATAAAGGAAGATATAATAATTTATTTGCCTTAACAAGGGTAGGGAGGAAGAAAAGCATCTCTAAAGGGGAAGAGGGGCATCTCCATTTCCCTCCTTCCACCTTTCCCTGTCCAGCTCGCTGTGGAAACTTGCTGTTACTGTAAGGCAGCTGTGACTCACCTCACAGCTCTCCTTTGGACTCTGAAACCTGCCTCTTCACACAGGAAGAAACTCTTCCCACAGTTCTTGGACAGCTGCATGCTGAGACAAATGATCTGCAGGCAACAGCACTCAGGAAACTGGTTTTAAGTCACAGCAGGGGCCTGGGATTAGAGGCAATTGACTGATCCCCACACTGGCACTAAGCAATCGTGCTCTGAAAAAGATGCACCTCTCTGCTCCGGTCCCATCTGTGTCCCACTGGGGACCATGGGATGACAAGTTACTGCTGTGAAGAACATCATCATAATTACAAGGCACTAGACAAGGTGTCTACCACAACATCTGCCAGGGCCCCAGCCCCTCTCAGTGTCCTTTCTCCTGCTGCTCACCCAGACGTGCTCGTGTCCTGGGTCCTTGCATCTGGCTCCGGAGCTCAGGCCGAAGGTGGAATTTTTTGGCTTCGTCTACGAGGTCTCTGCACTGCAGGCTGCAGCGTATAAAAGGCTGGGGAGAAACATGAGTCACTGGTACATGCAATGTATTTTAAGAAACCTCAGAAGAACTGTCCTAAAGCCAACTCTGATCAGCTCAGACAGCATGAAAAGGACTTGTGTGCAGGCTGCAATGTCCTGGTGCAGACACTGCATGCAGGGAAATGCAAAAGTGACTGAAGACCAGACCGCAGCTGACAAGATAGAGCTCCATTCTCACAGTCTGGCACTACAGGTTCCTCAAGGAAAATGGCTGCATTGGAAAACTAAGGAAAAGCCACTTCTGCTACATTTATACTAACGGAAGTATGACTGGGAAGGGGAACTGGCAGTGAAACCACACTTGATCTGCCCCACATAACTCGTCCTGCACCTGCTGCTAGAGAAGAGACAGGGAGCACAGCACCATGAAGCTGTTCAGCTGATCTGTTGTCCTGATCCCTGTGCACATGGGACATGGAGTTGTGAAGAGGCACCAGAAGCACTGAAGTCTTGTTAAAAAGTGAGGGGCATCCACAGACAGCCTCATCTCCTTGCACAATGCTGTGTAATTCCCTTCCCTAGCTGAGGGCCTGGACCAACCTCCCTTCAGCTCAGTGCTCATTTCCCCTTGGGTGTTTGGTATACATGCTACTTCAGTAAGTTCAGAGTTACTTTTACAAGTTCCTGGTGTCTGTGTGAGGCAGCCACATGGGTCCAACGCTTCTCTCTCCACACTGCCCCAAGATGAGGATTTGCCACCAGTGTGTGGCATTGCTAGACTGGACAGGTCACCCTGCACGTTCACTCTGAGAGCTGAGGGCCTGTACACACTCTGTCTCAGGCTGGATTTGGAACAGATCTATTTGTTTTGGTACCAGTCCCTTTTCCATTAGCTTCAATTTCAGTTTGAAGTGGACCGTGACAATCTGACTGAACACCCTTTAGCCCTGGCACAACCTAACTGCCCATCAGGTAGTCTGGATTTAATAACATCCATGATCTATCAGATTCAAGATGACTGTTGCTAAACCAGCCTTTTCTTGATGTAGAGAACAGTGTCATTCACCATTCAGCACCTGTCAGGTGACAAGGGCTAGAACCCGTGAGTACGTCCTATCGTCATCTAACCTAAAGGCTGGTTTGACCTCTGGGCCTTCCTTTGAAATCTTGCTGGGGTCAGCATCATTTCCTGGCTGGAATTAAACTTCCACTGAAAAGCTTAATTATCTCTTTGCATCATCCCCATTTTGGGTTGCCTCTGCAGCATTCCAGAGCACAAAGCAGCAGTGTTAGCCATGGCTCTTGGCTGTGTGCTGGTCTGGGATCCACACAGCTGCTGTCTTTCTCACTCAGAGGTACTTGCTGGCTATCTGCACCTCAGACACCTTCTGAGGAGCCATGACCTCTCTGAGATCAATGCCAGCAATCTTCAGTCTAGGGAAGGGGACCTGCCAGTGCTTAGGAATGAAGGCAGCAAGGACTTGCTGGAGACTGTAACAGATGACAACAGAAAGGTGCTGTGGGTATCTGCAGAGACACCTGACTAACAACTCTGGAGTGAGCATCGTCCAGCGGCAGAGCGGGGTGCTGTGACTGCTGGCACAGCAAACCACTGCTCAGTGTGACAGTGGCACTGCAGCTGAGCAGGGACAGCTCCACAGTGTCACCATCTAAGAGCCACAGCAGAGAAAGAGCTTTGACCACGTTCTGTCGGACAGCAGAGCTCAGCCAGGACCACGCCATGTCCTGCTGGTGGCTGTGGCAGTACCTCGGTGTCGATGACATCGGTGATGTAGCGGGGGGTGAGCAGTGGCATTCGCACGTACTGCAGCAGCTCCGGCAGCGACGCCTCACGCTCCTTCTTCGAGTGCTTCACCCAGTTGATCACTGCCTCGAAAACTGGCTCCTCAGAGTCCACCTGCAAAGAGGAGACACATCCTGATCAGATGGCAGGATAGCATTAAAGCCACTGCCATGGAGCACACGACGTCCAGGCTGCTGGCACTGCTTCACAGCAAGCAAGGGAGCACTTCAGCTACGAGTCTCTTAGGGAAATCCCCATAAGCACAATGGAATTCCCTCACTTTCTCTCCCTTAAACCTGCATTTGTTTTGTCCCCTGCAGCTGAGCTCAACAGGCAGTCCACATCCTGGAGCAGTAAGCGCTATGGTGTGGAGCAGAGGCTAGAGCTGGGAGCCACCATTCCCTGACCAGTGGGAACTCACAGGGCAGCTCCCCCAATTCTCTGTGGAGCAGGAGCTGTGCTCCCGCAAAATTCACAGTTCTATCATTGAGGTGATCAGAATCATGTTTCCTTTGCACAGAGAAGTCTGGCTTAGGTCCTGGCAGCCATGTGCCCACACACTGCCCCTCGGACACTCCAGCCACAGCAGGTACATTGAGGGCATCTTTTTATTTCAATCCACGTTTAAGAAACTACAAAGGATTTCAGAGCTGGGAACCCCAGGGCATGAATGTCACTGTTTATTTCTACTGTTTATTTTATTTTATCTTATCACAGGTTTATTTCTGTCTCCATTTAGGACTGGCACATGCTGGTGCTTACACCACTTCTGGAGATTACACTGACTAAACCACCCAAACTTGATACTGGTGGAAAACAACAGGTGCTTTGGACATCTATGATTACCAAAAGCAAAATAATTGTAAAAATCTTTATTATATATTACTCAGACTTTGTTTTCTTTTTGCACATCTATCAGATCATCCAACGTAAAAGGAAATCAGACATGAACTTATTATCACAAAGTCTGTTAACTGAGACTACATATGAAGATAAAAGAAGAGACTGTGATGAAAGGACTGAGCCTTCCCACCAGCCTATGACTGATCCCCTTTGAAGTCCAGTTTGAAGCTGTCAAGCAGAATGTTCTGAAGCAGAGAGCCACAGGGGTTAATTATGTAAGGCATTCTTCTAAGCCATTGTTTTATATTTGTTACAGTGTAATTTGGCATGGTCTCTTTCTCTTGGAATTACAGGGAGAGGACAATTGGAGCTCACAAAAGGAGAGCAGACTACTGTATTGTTTCCAGTTTCCCCACCTCCTCCTTAAATGCAATAATCCTGTGTTAATTTATTCCCTCCTGAACTGAATGTCCTCAGATATATTTTAACAGTTTTACTGTTCATGAAATCATTTATGTTTTCTGATAAATGAGTAACACTAAATGCAGGATCACCGTGATGACCTGTCAATGCGCTTCTTGAGCAGCCCAGAGATTTTCTGAGGGTCCTCCCTCAGCACACTCTGATTCCACACAGCAAGAGAGAGATCTGATCCTTATCCCAGACTGATTTGGGTTGGAAAGGACCTTAAAGCTCATCCTGTTCCACTCCTACCATGGGCAGGGACACCTTCCACCAGACCAGGTTGCTCCAAGCCCCATCCAACCTCATCTTGGACACTTCCAGGGATGTGGCAGCCACAGCTGCTCTGTGCAGCCTGTGCCAGGGCCTCCCCACCCTCACAGAGAAGAATTTATTCCCAACATATAATCTAAATCTCTCCTCTTTAAAACCATTACCCCTTGTCCTATCACTCTCTGCCCATGTAAAAAGTCACTCTTCATCTTTTTAATAAGCCCCTTTAAAACTGGAAGGGGCTCTAAGGTCTCCCTGGAGCTTCCTCTTCTCCAGGTGAACATGCCCAGCTCTTCCAGCCTGGCTCCAGAGCAGAGGGGCTCCAGCCCTCCGAGCATCTCCATGGCCTCTTCAGGTTCCTCTCTAACCAGTCCACATCTTCCTTGTGCTGAGAACCCCAGACCTGGACACAGCGCTCCAGGTGGGGTCTCACAAGGACAGAGAAGAAGGGGAGAATCCCCTCCCTTGCTCTACTTGTCATGTATTCTTAAGGTACAATGCATGCACAACACACGGCTTGCTGCCAGGTCTTAACCAGCCCTTCCAATCCACATGGAATGTCACTTTGCCTGAGCAGATCATCAGACAAGTTTGGCTAGAGCATTCTCAAGTTCCTCATTATTTCCTGTTCCTTGCCCAGAAGCTGCTGTCAGTACCATGACAACCCACAGGAGCTCAGCCCCTCACAGCACAAAACTGCATCTTGTCAAACACCAAACATACTCAGCCTTCTCCACTGCAGATCCTGGCCAGAGCTGGGTCTTTCACCACTGTCTCACATACTCTTTCTCAAGCAGCCTCATTAACAAGAGGATGTTGATGTGGCTGAAGACCACTTCCAAGGAATACATGAACAATTCTCCTCTGGCTACCCCTGTATGGCTTTTTAGGAATCTCACCAAAGGTATCCCTTACATTGGTTTGCTTTCAAGCATTCCGTTCCCCTGAACTCTGAGTAGTGACTGTTTCAAGCCCTTCAACTGCAGTGAACATCAGCTCTTGACAAAATCCACCTCAACAAATAATCAAGCCCTCTCCTCATTACCAGGGAATGTTCAACTTATTAATAGAAAAGTTGGAAAAATGTATTTGACATGTTCCAGGCAAACAGCATATCCTCCAGAAACTCCTACCTTCAGGGAACTAAATCTCCCTGTAACCTCGTGCAGAGTCAGACCACCCTGCACCATCCTGGGGATTCCTTGTGCTGCTGATCAGCAGACAAACAGAATTTAAAGCTTGGGGGTGTTTCTAAAATGTAGGCATTGAGAGAACTTATGTTCTCCAGGGAAAGGAGGAAATGAAGGACCAAGAACTGCAGAGGGAACTAACTCACTGTGATTGACTTGCAAGAAACACTTGTGTGACAACAAATTCTTAAAGAGAAGCTACATGTTTTTGATAAAATTCAGATTACAAACTAGCAAAAAAGAATTAGAAGCTTCTTGAAAATTAAATTCCAAATTCAGGAACGGAGAAGTCCACCCCAGGACTACAGACTCATTACTGACTGGTTTCAATGTTTTATTTCAATGCTTTGCACAGTAATGGTATTTTTCAGGTTTTACCTGAATTTCATCACACTTGATGAGCTTTTCAACCTCTTCTTGATTTAAGAGGATAAACTCTTCATGCTGAACCACCTCTGGAAAATGTTTCTGGCTGAAGACCTCTGCAGCTTGCATTAGATCCACACAATTGTGTGTCTCAGCAAAATCCCGAATGCCCAAACAATTTGATGGATCCAGCTGGCTTTCTAGAAACTCACAGCAAGCTTGTTTCACACCTACGGAAAATTGGAGGGGTGAATGAGCACTGCACGCTTACTATCGATCCACTGCTTTGGCAAGGGCTTCAAAAGGAAAGTTCTAAGCAATAATGAAAATCCAATTCAAGTAACAAGTACTACAGAAACACACACATGCACATATTGCTTTGGAGACTGTGAAGACACTTGGAGCAGCCAGACCATGTGTTTGGGCTGGTTTGAGCTCTGGCTGTCCTATTCCAATGAAAATATCACATCAATCTGATACTAGGAAGATTTCAATATGAGTTGTACTCAACTTCATGGATTATAATCCACTAATGTGTCTGCTAGTGGAGATGGCTACCAGATTTCTAGGTCTATGATAACTTTTATGTAAGTTGTCTGGGATTTGGGATAATTGCCTGGATAGCTCTATAGGTGCATGTGCAATGACAACAACCAGTCTGTTACCGACCCAGACAGACTGTGATGGCAGGTCAAATGACATCTGGGGTTTGCTTATTATAATAATGTAACTGAGCTGTAACATTTATGTGCTATACAGCTCACAATTACTGCAGAAATACAGTACCCCAAAGCATGGAACCTGTTTTACCTTTTTTTTTTTTTGGCACCCAAATCAGCTCCTCTACCAATGAGACCACAGTGCACAAGAAAACAGACGTTTGACATAACAGCTTATAAATATCATACCTCCCATGCACTGAGGGTCAAACAAACCAAATCTCTAAATAGCAGCAATGGTGCAATTTGTACTAATCCTTGAATTACCTTTCAGCTGAAGCAGACATGCTGCTGGCAGCAATTCCTGGACGTTTTCTACTGTCACATGCACGGTTTCTGTATATACAAAGTCCAGCAGGATTTCCATGGTGGAGGCTGTCAGGCCCTGGATATCCACACAGGGTTTATCTTTCTCTGAGAGCTGAAAATTAAAAGGGAGACACAGCTTTACTTTTCATTAATGTGATCAGAAAGCTCGTAACACTCAGCAGGTTTGAACGTAAGATCTGTCAGATTTCAAGAGAGATATGTCCTTTCTATTTTGATACTCACTGAAAGGATATGGGGAAGGAAGGAATTTCCCTACAGAATTCACTTACAGAATGAGATGAAGTTCATTATGGATCAAAAGGACAGTTACACTGCACAGTAAAACCTGTGAGCTGAGATCTGAGTTAGCAGAGATTACATGTGTCATCTATGCAAGACAACTAAACCCTCTCCTCCTTGCAGTACTCCAAGCTTTACTCCAAGGGAATTCCTCCCTGTGTTGGCCCAAACCAGGTTCTTTCACCTGGTGTGAAAGAGGCCAATCCACACCCAGAGTTCAGGTATTTGATTCACTTCAGTTCTGCACAGAAAGGGGGGCTGGTGACCAATCACCAAAGCCAGCACATGACTGGCAAAACTGTTCACTATTTATACATTTTAGCAAACAAAGGCTTCTTATGCTAATTAGTCCCATGCCCAGTATTTTTCTTCCTCTGGGTTGGGGATTTCTGGAGTTGGTGGCCGTGACATGCCCCTGCCAGAATTACCTTGTCCCCATTCAGAGCTGATTCAGCACAGCTGCTGAGCTGGCTTTATCAATTTCTTCCTTCTCTTGGGTGCTCTGCCAAGTGTCTCTGTGGCCTGGAAATTTGCCATCTCTGTGCCCACTATCAGTAGGACATCCTTCTGCCCAAGCTTTGGTAACTTCCCCCCTGGGCACCTCAAACCTAAACTTGAACAAGACAATTCTACTGACAAGTAATTTTCCTTTCCAACACCCGGATACCTTCATCACTCCACTCTAAAACCAAACCAAAGGAAAAGCTTTCTCGACTGGTCAGTTTCCTGATTAATTCTTCAAGTTCATGGTGAACTTCATTCCTAAAATGAAATTATGAGAAGTAAAATGACAGTATGTGCAGTGATGGCACTTACACAATCCAGACTTTGTCCCCTGACTATTTTATCATCTCTATGATTAATTTTGGAGTAATTATTTTTTCCAAGGAACGTTATCCTCTCAGCGGTCAATCTTTGGGAACAGCAAATTCCGTGAATCCACCAAATTTGCACAGAACTGAGATTATATTTCACAAAGCTTCAGCTTCGTGGTTCAGTGCCTCCAGCACAGAGCTGCTGGCACAGCATCCGATGATTCCTGACCAGTGGACTGGCTGGTGGGCTCACTAATCACACCCTGCACACTGCTGCCAGCTCAGCAGCATGGCTGTGCTTCAGGAGGTGATGATTTCCCTGTGGCACACTGCAAAACCAACCCCTGACTCCTGGAGCAGTCAGCATCAGTGCAAGCACCACGCAGACAAAAGCCCATGGCATCTCTTGCCAAGAATGAGCCTGAAGCTGGTACAGCCAGTTGGGCAGAGACTCAGGGAGCAGAAAGCATGGCTAAAGCACCATCACTGACCTTTGAATGTGCCACAGCTGGGGAAAAGGGAGGTGATACTGAAGTAGAGAAAATAAGAGCAGTTGGAAGCTACTCCTGCAGAGGCACTCCATGACACAGCAGAGAAGGGAAGGGATGTCTGTCCGGACATAGTTGTGTCTATGATGCAGAGACACACTTGCAGTAGAGAGGCACAGGAGGTAATGGTGAACCTCGAAGGAATTTGTGGGAAGAGGCCTTTCAAATCTGTTGACTCAGTGAACAAACTTTATGGCTTCCAAAGTCAGGAAGGAACAGCAAATTATCTAGTCTGACCTGCTGTGTGACAGGCTAGGCAATGCATTCAGAAGCTAAAACCAGCTCCTGCCTTGGGCTAGACGAAACATTCCTGAAACAAGACTAATCTGTTTGTATCAGAAACAAAGGTCACAGATGTCACCAAAGGTCAGAACTGATCAGACAAGACCTTCAGATGATTCCAATAATCAAATTATGACAAAGACCATACATATTTAGGATCAAATATTGACCTCCTGGTAGCTGTAAGCATCAGTTCTTTACACATCAGCCTGGAGCTGGTAAAGAAGCTCCTGACCCACAATCAGTATTTAATAATCAGCCATGCACATACTCTTTATACTGCTGACCACAAACCATGGGGACAACACTATTACCATAGAGATGATTATTTCCTGCTTCCTTTGCATTTCTGCTACACTCCACTACTTGGTTATTATTTTGCTCAGTTTACTCACATGCTAAGGATGTCTGGAAGGAAGGAAGTATTTCAAGTAACTTCACCTAATATATGTGATGCAGAATTAGGATCCTAACATCATACCTTAAGGAAGGATCTCAGAGTGGAGACAACGTGATTCTGCACATAAACTCATGGAATGATTGGGTTGGAAGGGACCATCCATAGACCCTCTCTGACAGTTTAAGCCATTTCCCCTTCTACTGTACCTCCAGTGAAAAGAGTCTCTCTCCATTTTTCTTGCTGGCTAACTTCAGGTACTGGAAGGTCACAATTAGGTCACCCCAGAGCCTTCTCCAGATTCAACAATCCCAATTCTCTCAGCTTGTCAGACTCATGAGGACTCTGAGCTGAGCTGCAGCCTGTGTGTGCAGCATTAGAGAACTGCCCGCAGTGCTCAGTGCTGGGCTGTTGGGACATAGACAGCTCCTCCTTCATCAATACAGTCACATATTTGGACTCAGAATGCAAAATGATGGTCATACAATGCTAACCAACACACAGGCCAGGCAGCTTTCCTCTCTAAAGTGTTCAGGGTTTCCTTTCCAGGTTTTTCAGTGGCACCAGACACATCCTTGCATCTCCACTGTCAGAATTTCAGATTGGTTTCCCATTTCACTGTTTAATATCAGAGCTCTGCTCACTTTCTCTGCAGGGAGTAAAGTAGCTAGGGATTGATATTCCCTCATACAAGCTATATTTCTAACATCATAAAAAGTGTGCAGCAGCACAGATCCCAAAATAACTTGCAGCATCCAGGAAAACAACTAAGGAGAGTCACTTCAAGGCCTCAGGAGTTTTATCTCAAGATGCCCAAGTTGCTGAAAGCCTTAAGGCAGGGGCTGCAGGTTACAGCTCTGTTGTGAAACACAACGTTGCTCCTTCCATTCTATCCATAAATCTTTATGCTGGATTTGGCTAGGGTAGAGCTAATTTCCTTCCCAGTGGCTAGCATGGGGCTGTGTTTTGGATTTGTGCTGAATGCAGGGACAATAATGGAGATGTTTTTGTTACTGCTGAGCAATGGTCACACAGAGCCAAGGCCTTTTCTGCTTTTCATGCTGCCATGCTGGTGAGGGGGCTGGGGATGCATGGGAAATTGGGAGGAGACATAGCTGGGACGCATGACCCAAACTAATCAAAGGCATATTCCAGACCATCTGACATCACGCTCACTGTAAGGAAGAAGAGGTAGAGATGTTTGGAGTGATGGTGTTTGTCTCCCCAAGTCACTGCTGTGTGTCACAGAACTCTGCTCTCCAGGGGATGGTTGAACACCTGCCTGCCCATGGGAAGCAGGGAATGAATTCCTGGGTTTGCTCTGTTTGTGCGTGTGGCTTTTGCTTTCCATATTAAACTGTCTTTATCTTAACCCACGATTTTTTCAGCTTTTACCCTTCCGACTCTCGCCCTGATCCCGCTGGTGGAGGAGCAAGCATGGGGCTGTGAGGGTCTTGACTGCTGTCTGGGGCTAAACCACAACAATCATGCAACTCACCCTGCAGGAGAATAGGCCTAAAATTTTGCAACCACTTCCTTACCCAAGACTACTTCTTGTTTTTCATCTTTACTAGTGCAGACACACAGAACTACTCTGGAATAAACCCCAATTTCTTTTCACAGGGGAAGAGAAATGCTGGCATGACAGTGCTAACATGTGGCTCACTGTACTCCGGAGGGTCATCACAGCACAGTGAAGTTGCCCATGTAAGAACCTGGAAACAGCAGTTGTTTATTTTCAGAATAGTATTTCTCGGTTCTAGCGGAAAAAAGAGAAGATAGAATAGTTTCTTTCTGAGGTGGAGCCAATGATCATCTCTTAAAAGATCCCAAGTTACGTTAACTTGGCCAAACAAAGACAAATACTAGCGCACAACTAAGATCCAGGGCAGATAAAACTGCTCTGCAATTTTCACTACAAGGAACAACCCTCCAGGTAAAACTGATGGTGTTTCTGTTCTCTGCTCAGCACAAGGGGAAAGGAAAATGGTAAAAAACCTGGGGTTCAACAGGTGATCAGTGGCTTCTCCTCATTCTGGAAAATGGGAACAGAAAATGGGAAGAAATTAATACTAAGCTAGACTGAGAACTTTTTAAAATGGTAAAGTCAGAAGTGAGAGAAGGAAGGAAACTTGAGACACAGGGAGGCAAAGGCAGTTCTTTATGACAACAGTATCTGCTGACAGTCGCAGTGTTGTACTGGCCATGCACAGATGTGACACCAGGAATACTGTGGCACAACCCCAGGATATAAGACCAGGAATGCTGTGGCATAACCCCAGGATCAGTTCTGAACTGAACAAAGTCTCATGCAGCCCAGTCTGGCACTTCAGAGCAGCCCAGCAGTTCACAGACTCGCAGGAGGCAAGTGATGGGAGTGCTGAGGAAGCCCTGCTAGGGCCTGGCAGTCCATGACACCACACACACTCAGAGCTCCCTGGAGTCCCAGCCTAGCCAAACCCTGCACCCACAAGTGCCTGGAGAGTGTCCGAGCCCTGTCCCATCACAGGCCCTGACACACTTGTTGCTGACACACACAGGAAGGAGGTCCACTCTGAGGCTTACCAAGCTGCTGTTTCCTGGAAGGAAGCTCTCCCACAAACACTCTGTAATTGTGTGCCCCTTGGCAGGTTGGTCACTTTAGGGTTTCCATAACAAAGAAGCAAATTTGGAAGAGATACAAACTAAGCAAAAGAAGCAAACTCCTTAAAGCAGAGGCAGTGTGGGAGCACAAGAGAGCAAGCCATTCTGCCCACTGGGTACAGGCGTTTTCCCAGGAAGAATTAAATTTCCTAGGAAGATTTACATCTCTGAATGAAGGTCACTATGATGTTACAGTTAACATGAGCATAATGAAGCAAGGAGAGACATCTCAGCTCAGACCCAAAGCACACCAACCCCGGCCTTTGTTAGCAGCCACAAAGAACGTTCTGGAGCACATGGAGTGACAGGATCTCTTCACACTGCCTAGGCAAAGTCTAGAAGTCAAAAGCATTGACAGGAACATAGAGGCAATCCCAGAGTAAAGACACTCTTCTGTACTGCTGAGCACCTGGACCTACTGGAGAACAGAGAACTTCAGCTTCCAGGGATTGAATTTGCTTTGTGTGTTTTCTTCTATTAATTACATTTACTTCATGCCGAGAACGAGCATAAAACTGATAAATTTACAAATATAATGAAGATATGGTAAAAAAAATATTGGTCTGTGGTCAGGCCACACATGCCTTGTTTTGGTTTCTTTGCACAGGACTGTAAAAACTGGGACACCTGCTCCCCCGACAGCACCAAGAGCAGTGGGCACACAGACAGCTCTGCTACAGCCTTCGTGGCTGGGTAAAACAAAGAACAAAATCATTCTCTGCTGCAAGGACTCTTGGGCTAGCAGGGAGGGCTTTAGGACCTGTGAGCTACTTAATAATGCTTCTCCCTGGTAATGGGGAATGTGGTAGGATAAGGAAAGAATCTTCCATTAGAAAAAGCTGCAAAGATGGACTCAAACTTATAAAAGACAAAGCCAGGCAAAGCATCTGATGTTTAACAGTGAGTGCCAGTTGTACCTCAAGCAGTATCTGTCAGTGACTCAGGGAAACAGCACACAGGTAGTGCAAGTCTCACAGTAAAGGCTGAGAGTCAATATGCTCACAGGTGAGATGCGCTGAGTGCAGCACCTGGGGCTCAGAGTCACCCCAGCCCCAGTGACACCCCCATGGCAGGAGACCAGCACAACGTAGCACATACCAGCTCTCAGCCAGTGATGAGGGGAGCCCAGCACTGCATCAAAACCCCCCCATTGCACAGAAAAGCCCGCCCAGACTCCCCAGCACAGCTTGCACAGCCCAGCCCCAGGGCAGGAAAGATGCCCAGAACCACAGAAACCACAAATCGCCACTAGAAAAATAAATAAATGTATCAGAACTCTCTGGTTTGGCAGCTTAGCCTGGCAGCTCACTGGGCACAGTGTGGTCACATGAAAGCAGACCATGAATCAGGACCACAGGCCCTGCCACAACCTCTAACTCCCCACCTGGTCACATTATAGGGCTCTGAGGCCACCAATAAGAAACCCCAGAATCACCTCGAAGGGCTCCAGGGCCACCAGGACAGAATCCAGAGGGCTCCAGTGCCAGCATGGGGGGATCCAGAGAGACCCAGGGCCACCATGGAGGGGCCTGGAGCCCATAGGGAAATCCAGATACTAAGGGCCACCATAGAGGAATCCAGGGCCAGCATGGGGCCCCCTGAGCCACCCAGGGCCACCATGAAGGGCTCAAGAACCACCACGGGGGCATCCTGGGCAGCCACGGGGAGTAACCCGTGGACTCCAGGATCATCACAAGGGGATTCTGGGCCCCCACGGGGGAACCCTGGCCCTGCTGCCGAGCAGCTCGACAGAGAGCAGCCCAAGCACTGGGCGGCCCTACCTCCTCCACCCACAGAGCACCCAGGGCCGGCGGCAGCACCGACCTCGCTGGTGAACATGGCGCAGAAGTAGTCGCTGCAGGCGGCCAGGACGATGCGGTGGGCCGGGAAGTCCTTGTGCTCCACGCGGAGGGTGACGTCGCAAAGCGTGTTGCTCTTGCGCAGGGCGTTCATGGCGTTGAGGATGGACTTGGCGTGGGAGTTGGTCATGATGTCCTTGGGGGGGGCCATGGCGCGCGGCACCTGCGGGCACAGCCAGCACGGCCACATGGCACGGCGCCCGCCGCCGACAGGGGGCGCTGCCGCCGCGCCGCCCCGCCCGCCCTCAGCGCCCGCCCCGCCCGGCGCCCCCGCCCACCGCGACCCCGCGCCGCGGCCGCCCCGCCGACACCCCCCCGGGGCGGCCCGGGGCCGCCCGGCCCGGCCGCTCCCCGCCCCTGCAGGCCCAACCCGGAGCTGCCCGACCCGGCCGCACTCACCGCCGCGGGGAGAGGTCCCGGCCCGCACACCTCGCCTCCCCCCGCCCTTCCCTCTCCCCGTGCCGCGCGCTCTGATTGCATCATGACGCCGCGCCGCTCGCGGAGCGCCCCGCCCCCGGGTGCCGGGCGGTTGCCGGGCAACGAGCCGGGGCTGCCCCCACAGCGCCCCCCAGCGGCCCTCGCGGGAAGCGCAGGAAAGGAGAGCCTGAGGGGCTGGGAAGGGGCTGGAGCGGCTGAGGGAGCTGGGAAAGGGCTCAGCCTGGAGAAAAGGAGGCTCAGGGGGACCTTCTCGCTCTCCACAACATGAGGGGGAAGCCGGGGGTGTGTTGGGCTCTGCTCCCAGGGAACACGGGACAGGAAAAGAAGAAATGGCCCCAAGTTGTGCCAGGGGAGGCTCAGGAAGATAGTGGGGAAAATTCCTTCCCTGAAGGAGAAGGCCCTGGCACAGGCTGCCCAAAGCAGTGGTGGAGTCGCCATTCCTAGAAGTGTTCAAAAACCGTGGATGTGCCACCTAGGGACAAGTGCTGGGGGTGAACATGACAGTGCTGGGGGAATAGTTGGACTCCATGATCTTAGAGGGCTTTTCTGCCCTTAAAGATCCTGTGTTTCCATGATTCTCGGTTTGCTGCTGCAGTGCTCTGGCAGGCAGAGCCCTCACAGAGCACCGGGCATGGTCCCTGAGCTGCCTCCTCTCCCCTGGTGTGGCTCCTGCTGGGTGAACCCCTGGAACTGGCTCTGCCAGGTCTGCGGGAGCCGAGCTGAGAGCCAGGCACCAGGAGACTGCTTTAGACTCCCAGGATTTTTAAATGAATACTATTTTTGAGCTCTTCCCACACACACAACATCTCCGGCAGATCGCCTCCAGCTGACAGCCCTGAGCCGCCTCCGCTCCCCCCTGCCCTCGAACTCACTTCCATCCTGCCTGGGGATGAATTTTAAAACCTGAATCTGTTCATACAGTCAGGTACAAAGTCATTGTCAGCAACCCGAGATAAATTCCCAGCTAAATGTAGAACACATTATGACTTAAGGAATCTGTACATGGAGGTTGAGATATTATCCTGGCTTGGAAGCTGATCATTAATTCATAAACTTCCTCCTCCAAGAACCAGGATCAGTCTGTTTGGAGGCTGTACATGGTATGAGTGTTTGGAAGGTTTGTTTGACCTCGGCCATGCTAAGCAGGGAAAAGATCCAGCAGCTGGTGATGAGAATTCAGTGTGCAGCAGTGTTCTGTTTCCCACTGCCTTCAGAGCTGGCAGATGCTCTGCCAAGGGGGATTTTAAAGTCAGCAGCGCCTCATTCTCTAGACCCAACTCAAGCAGAAATTATTGTGCTGGAGGCAGGTACCAGTATGTGTGTCAGACTGCATCATCATCTATCTGGCCCTCTGGGGGCTTGAAGTCAGGAGGGATGTGTGACCAGAGTGTCAAAGCAGACTCTAAGTGCATGAGAGATACAGCCTGGAGGAACAGAGGAAAGAGTCAGCATATGCCTGCCCAGTGCTCTCCTCCCTGTGCTCCTTGTTTCCCAGCAGACATGCTCAGCCAGCATTTGTATCCACCTGTTGCTGATTTTCCAATGCTACAGATGAGACCCCTGAGAGTATCAAAGGCCTGTTTGGAACAATCTGTCGCTCCCCCACCATCGGCATGGGTGCAGCATCACCTTGAGTCCGGTGTGCTCTTTTGGGCACTGAAGGTATTGGAGAGTGTCCAAAGGAGTGACATGGGAACAGGGAAGGGTCTGGAGGGGCCACATGAGGAGTGGCTGAGGGCATTTAGTCTGTTCAGCCTGAAGGAGCCTGAGGTCAGACCCCACTGGGGGCTGCAGCTCCACACAAGGGACAGCTCTGATCTCTGCTCTGTGTGACAGTGACAGGACCCGGAGAAGGGCTGGAGCTGTGTAAAGGGAGGGTTAGATTTGATCTCACGGAAAGCTTTGTCCCCCAGAGGGTGCTGGGCACTGAACAGGCTGCCCAGGGAATGGTCACAGCCCCGAGGCTGCCAGAGCTCCAGGGGAGTTTGGAAAATGTTCCCAGGCACCGGGTGGGATTGTTGGGGTGTCCTGCACAGGACCAGGAGTTGGACTTGATGATCCTTGTGGGTCCCTTCCAGCTCAGGCTTTCCATTTAAAATTCTATGATTTTTTTTCAAGAAAAAAAAATCTGGGGAAAATTAAGGCAGCCACAGTAAAAATTGCTTATTGAAATTAAACTTTCTATCTCAAAGGATGAAAAGCACAACACAATTTACTGTATGTTTGTGAATTAGGTACATGTTTTTATTTGAGTGGTGACATATATTGCATTGCCCTCTACATTAATGTTAATCATCTATTTTTTATCCTTCTAAATAAGTATTTATAAAATAGGCAAAAGGAATTAAAATAGAGAAATTAAAACTATCAAATTTGTGTAAACAAGAGCAAGGTGCATGATAGAAATAATTCATGCTCAGAAATAATGCTCAGAAATAATGTACAAATAAATTCACTGCTGCAATGTTTTTGCAGAATAAGCAAATATTCAGAATAAGCAAGTAAGTAAAGCAGGGGCTTGGAAAATGGACATGTCATCCCATGTGTGGGAGTGTGTTTCAATCACCCAGTGGTGGTGCTGTCTAGAACACTCTGTACAAACACACTGTGCTCCAGAAACACTTGAATGTACCTGGACAAGACCCTGAGCAATTGGATGTGATGTTGATGTTGGCTCTGCTCTGAGTAGGGTGGGACCAGCTCTCTAGGCCTCTGATTTAAGTTGTGTGTTGGGCCTGTGTTAATGTCCACATAGCCCAGTTCTGTGACTTGTCGTGATAGGACCTGTCTGGTGCTTGGAGTCTCCTTTGGGATTGCCTAAAAGATTGCAAGGGAGAAACCTGGGAGAATTTTATCCATAGCTTCCCTCTGCGTTTCTCCCTCATACTGGCTTGGACTTAGACCTCCTGCCTCTGGAACAGGGCCAGCCCAGTGAGTGGAGGAGCTACCTGTGCTGTGGCATACTTGAAGAGGCAGTTGGGATGTGGCGGAATGACTTTTGGGGTAGATGGTGCTGAATGTCACCTGCAGAAGAGCTGGTCAGGCTAGCTCTTGTGCCCCCAGGACTTCCTGCAGAATGGCCTGACCCAAACATGGCACTCCTGGTGACTCAGGTGTTCTCCCAGCCCTGTGCTGGGACATCAGGGACACAGTTCCCAGCAGCTGTGATGGCTTGGTTCTCCAAGGCTGCAGAGTGTCCTGTCTCCTGCACTAGCCAGGCTGGGGAAGATGCTGTCACACTGCCAAACAAACCTGGCAAATCTGAGTGAATACACAGAGTCTGTTGTGTGCAGGTTCTGTAGGTTAAGAACACTGAGATGAGATTCCCAGGAAGCCCAGCTGCTCCAGCTGTACTCCAGCCCTTTTTCTCCCAGATGTACTCACTCTTTCTTCTTAGGCAAGTCAGGCCCTTTCCCTTGTGAACAGCAGTGCAGAGCCCAGATCACCAGTTTGAGATGTTTTGCATTTACTCTTTCTGTGGATCATGGTTGGAATCCCTTTAGTCCATCCCATGCTGTCTGTAGCTCACAGGGATAAAAGTCCTTGGAGCTGTCACTGCCCAGCAGAGTAACCTGGCAAGGGCTGTACTTTCACGACTGTGTGCTTGGGAAGGTGGTTGATATGGCTTGGATGAGCATAAGTCTGTCATAGGGAGGAACGAGGATTTCAGGGAACAGATAGATGGATTTTGGAAGAGGGTGTGTCCAAGCCAGAGAGGACAGAGCCAGGGCAGCCCTGTTTGTCCTCACACCTTCAGGAACTCACAGAGCCAGTGTGCCTCAGGCACTGCACTGTGGTGTTCAAGGAGTGGAGGTGTGCAAGAACTCTGGAGACACAAACCAGATATGCCCATGAGATAGCAAGAAGAGCTTTAGCCTGAGTACAGGCAGGACCATTACAAACAATTCTGATTGAAGAAAAAAAAAGATTTTATTTGAAATGCTTTTGTTATGAAAAGGTTTTTGGAGGCTCATGTACTTCTAGACACAAGACTGATGTGTTTTATTGTTCTTTCTCAGAGAAAATGTTTTATGTTGAAGTTTCTGTCCTTAGAAGTTTCATTTTTTTCCAAGACTCTCATCCCTTTGGTCCCACACTAGGCACATTCTCCATGCTTGCAGGGCACACAAAATTATCATTCTAAGGGAGGAAGGATGGTTTGGGGAAGGCAGAGGAAGAAATGCTGGAGCTGGGTTGACTGTGAGTCATGTCAAAACTAACAAAAGCCACCACCGGATTTGGGAATATTCTCTAGAGAACATTCATCCTCTAGAGGATAATCCTTTACCAGCCAGAGGCACTCAAAGGCTACTGCCAAGTGCCTCCTGGCTTCAGCTCCTGCATGGAGCTGGTCATCTGAGGAGCCTGAGTCTGTTCTCAATTCCTGTGCTGCAGTTTCCAGGAGAAAAAGTCAGTTACTGCATTTCAGCTCCTGTTGCAAGCCCTATGTTAAGAAATGTCTTTATCCTCTTCCATTCCAGCTACCCAATGGATGTTCTTCATGTTCTTTAGCTGAAAGGAAGGAAGAGGTGATTTCTTATATCAGAGAAACTGATATTCCTGGAAAAACAGGCCAGTGTTTGTGTACCCAGGCTCTCCTTCAAGTCTGCGTGGCAGCAGGGAGCTCCAGATTCTTCTTTAGCAGCGGTTTACCAGTTTGGGATGGGCAAGACTTTTGTGGCTGTGATTGTGGAAGAAGCCAGACTCTTTGATCCTCTACTTCTTACATGGTGGTTTTCAATCTGGCTGCACTGTGGAGAGAGTCAACTGGATCCCTGAGAAAGAAACTCATGCTCACTGTCAGGGTAGGGGTGAAAGTGGGAACCAGACTGGGCTGGTGATCTCAGGTGATTCATTTGGAATTGCTGCAGTCATGGATGGAAATATTCATGACAGATTCAGTTTGCTGCCCCCATGAACTGCAGGGTAGTGTCATCTTCAGCTGTCCACAGTACAGCTGATCTACCCTTCCCTGAAGTCAGAGTGACTGTGATTGTCTCTGCTTTGCTCTTCATGGCATATAGTGGGTCCAGTGAATGTGACTCAAAAGGGAAAACACTCACAAATCCAGCATCACTCAGACCATTTTAATCACATTTCTGATCCTTCCCCAAGACACCATTACATAACCATTATGTAAACTGTCTCCCAAAAATCTAAGAAATGCCTCTTGTAAAAACACCCCACCTCCATCATGGAGCTATTGTGAAAACACACTGAGGAGACCAAAAATACTGCCAAGGAGCTATCAAGAGTAAGCCCAAATTCCCACAGAGGAGCCTTTGTAAATAGAACCATAAAAAATGGAGAGATCATTGTACAAATCCCTTCAAAAGGCCCCCACGAGAATACTTCCAAATATCACACAAAAGATTTTTAATACTGGATGCTTTGTGGGATTTTTTGGTTGGTTTTTTTTTTATGGTCCTTTTAATGAGGTGTTTATTGCTATGCTTTGACATTACAGATCACTTTCAAAATGGCTTCTATGTGGTGTTATTTGGGCAATTTTAGAATCACCAAGATGTTCCCAGTAAATCCATATGGTTTTGACTCTAGGGCAGCTTTACAATTGCCTTGATGATTTTCACAATTGTTTCATCAGTGATGCCCTAAGGACATTTTCTAAATGGCCCTTCTATGGGATCTTGGAGACTTTTGATAAATTGCTTTGCTGGGACCTTAGATCTATGCATTTTCATAACTGCCTTTGGCTGTGGTTTCTGGTGTGCTGTGTCTGTAGTTCAGAATTTTTTCCAGCTTTCAGAGGAGTCACAGAGTGGTTGGTTCTTGGTCTGGGACTTTGGATAATTTTTCAAATTGTCACTAGTTCTACCCTTTAGGTGAGGGCTTCGAGTCAATTTAAAATGACTTTGGGATATCAGGGTTCTGGAACTGGGGGATGTCTTCAGGAATACTGTAAGACATGTCTCACAAAGGTGGTCTGAGAAGCACTTTAAAAAACTTCCTAGGATAAACTCACCTTCAAATGGCACGTATTGGGGGGGTGGATCTCTGATAAGGATCTGTCAGGTACGCTCGGAATGGTCCGTGAGCCCGTGGGCGAACAGCGCAGCCCCTTGCTGTCCCTGGCTGCGGGGGACACGCGGGGCTGTGGCTGTGGCTGTGGCTGTGGCTGTGCCGGGCGGAGCTGCAGCAGTGCCCGAGCACCGCGCGAGGGCAGGGGAGCTCCGAGCCGCCAGGGAACAGCTCTCCTCGGAGCCAGCGCTGTGAGAGCTCCGTAACGCCTATGCACGTATGAGTGACACTGGCTGGAAAGACCCCTGGGATTTCTTCTGGCACCCCCACGCAGGAGATAATGGTCCCTCTAAGTTTACCAGGGCAATATTTGAGTATTGCAGAACCACAGAATGCTTTGAGTTGGGACTGACCATAAAGCTCATGTTTTTCCATTCCCTTCCATGGGCAGGGACACTTTTGCTAGAACAGGTTGTTCCAAGCCCTGTCCAACCTGGCCTTGGACACATCCAGGGGTAGCCACAACTTCTCTGGCAACCTGTGCCAGAGCCTCAATATCCTTACAGGGAAGAATTTCTGCCCAATATCCCATCAAACTCTGCCCTCTGGCAGAAGCCATTCCCCTTGTCCTACTACTCCAGATCCTTGTCCGAAGTCTCTTTCCAGCTCTCTTGGAGCCCCTTTAGGTGCCAGAAGAGGCTCTAAGAAGAGCCTTCTTTTCTCCAGGCCGAAAACTCCCAGCTTTCCCAGCCTGTCTTCAGAGCAGAGGGGCTCCAGCCCTTGGAGCATCTCCATGGCTGCCTCTGGACTCTATCAGCTCCATGTCCTTCCTGTACTGAGACCCTCACAGCAGGAAGCAGCACTGTAGGTGGGGTCTCACCTGAGTGGAGCAAAGGGGCAGAATCCCCTCATTTGCTGCCTGCACCTGTTTTGATGCAGCCCAGGACATGGAGGTGTTTCTGGGCTGAAACATGAGTACTGCCATGTTGTTTCCAGGTTACTCAGCACTTCATCCATATGGATCTGCAGTGTCCAAGGCAGTGTCACTGTTTTGCTGTGGGAGCAGGTATAGCCCACTGGCAATCTCACACTCTTGATGGGATGGCTGTGGAAGAACATCCTTCCTGCTGTAGGGCAGGTGTGCTGTGAGGGTCCTGTGTCCTTGACCTGTTTCCCAAGGCTGAATTCCCAGACATCAGCACTGGAAGGGCTGCACACCACACAGGAGGGGTGATCCCTCAGCAGCACTAAGCAGTACTGGTGGGTGTGGGATCTGGGAATTGCTCTTTTCCCTACTGTGTGGTGTGGGGCTGTGTTACTCCCTGCAGAGCTCACCTGCTGGCTGCCATAGCAGGCACTGGAGCTGCTGCCACTGGAACCAGTCTCTTCTCACCTTCTGATACACACTGAACCCCTGCTTTGGTTTCATAACCTGTTTTACCTAACTTTGCTCCCAATGGCCATGTCTTGTACCTGAGGGACATCTACTCACCTCTTGTGATTGGGCACCGAGGGGAGATCATTAGTCCAGCTTTGAGGGGGGGATTAAACTGGAATCTTCCAGAGGGCTGGTCTGACCGAAATTGTTTTAGGTTTCTTTTATCTATCTGCATGAAGAGCTGTATTTGAGTTTAATCAAAATATCCTATTGAGGACCATAAAAGCTCCAGCATTTATTTTGTATATAGGTTTTGTATATGACATGATATGGTTTAAAAAAATATTCAATTTTTCCCTGTGCAGAAGTTCTCCAAGATCCTGTGGACAGGTTGGTTGCTGTTATAGCACATCTGGGATAGTCTAAATTATTTCAAAATCATAAATTGCTATTTAAGAGATTTTCTGTCTGGTACTGTTGTTTTTACTGACATGTTTTGCTTACAGGCTTTCTTTGCATAGGGATAGTGCTCCAAAATCCCTGTGTAGTTCATCAGAGCCAGGTGAAACTTCCTTTAGCCATGTTTCACAACCCTGAATGCTTTACAATGTTGTTTCTAAACCAGTCTGTGTTTTAGTGTCAGATAACAAGGTCCAGGGCATATGGAACTAGGTCAGTTCACATTTTATTTTTTCTTTAACAAAAAGGCCTGGATGGAAGTGAAATAAAACTGAGAAGGCAAATGTCTCTCTCCCTGTACACTACTGAAAAAGCTGGTGGTTTGAGAATCTTGATATCTGCAAAATTTTTTCTGTAAAGATTTCTCTGTTGCTATTGGATTCTGGAGACCCTAAAATGGTAATGTGCACCTTGTATAGGTTTCATTAGGACAGCCATAAGGGTTTTTCTTTTGCCTGTAGCATTGCAATGGACCTGTTGCTGTGATGGAATTGTTGGAGTGGGAAATTGATAGGAGGCCTTTTATGCAGGAAAGATTGCTGCCATCATGTGCTTTAAAGTTTTATGGGGCTATAGGCAATAAAAGTCATAATTCTTCTATAAGTGAAATCTGCTGTCCCTGAAGTTCTGGTAAATAAGAAATCACTCTGAATAGGAAAAATGAACTCACCAGAAAATAAAGTTGCCCAATATTATGGATTGTCAGAAGTGTCATGGAGTTTCTTTTCTTTTTTTTTCTCTTTTTTTAACTCCTCGAGGTGCATCCCATGGAGGTGTGCACTCAGAGGCCCCACAGAGCTTTGCCAGAAGGTTGAACATGGCTGTCCTTGATGGCTCTCTTGCTTGTGAGGTTGGTCTGCAGGTCTGAGCCTCTCCTGTCTGATCCAAGGGAATGAGAAAAGCTGCAGGAGGCTGCTCTCACCTGGCAAGTCCCCTGCCCTCATGGGTATCACTGTGGCCCTAAAATTCCCAGTGATCCATATGAGGTGGCAGCGTAATCTGGAAAGGGCCATGCAGTATGTTCTGCACTTATACCCACTGTGCTGGATCCAGGAGGCATTTCTGCTGGGATGACAGTCGGGCACACAGGACTGAACAGCACTGGGCCCATGGGGCAGTTTGAGGGTTTTCTGGCTAGGGAGAGGACAAAGAGTCATTGCCCTCAGCTTGCTGGGAGCAGTGTGTGTGCCCAGCCTGAACTAGCTGGGTGCCTTGAGTTAGCCAAGGTCCAATTGCTTTTCTTCTTTCCCTTTGAAATCTGGAAACTCTTCATCCTGCACTGGAATGGCCCAGACTCACTACGGCTGGTAAGATGAATCTCATCCAGCTCAGCAGCCTTTAGTTAACCTTGTTCCCTGTGTCTGACTGAGCCCTAACTTCTGGTAAATTCTGGGGTTTTTTTTTCCCTTTTCAGAAACTTTCTCTGGAGAAAGAATGTCATATGAAGAAAAGGTCACTTTCAGCTTGGAAGGATTTGTTTCTGGAAGGTGAACTGCATCTCACCCCATGATGTGCACAAGGTGAGGAAGCTGCAATTTCTGCTGTCATTCTGAGCATGAGAGAGGCATTAAAAGGTGAGGATTGGATCCCTGGACATGGTGTTTGGAACACAGATCCTCAGTTAAGGAGGAAGGATTTTTTATGCTGATATTTTCCTTTTTCACTTGATTGATAAAATTCACTTTACTATGAGCTCCCCAAGGCTTTGTTAACAGCAGTGATTAAGTGTGGCTAGCACAGGCCTTTCCTATGAGAACTTCTTCTGTTTTTTATAAACAAAGATAAAGTTTGGATGTTGTTAGAACAGTGTCTCGAGATTTGGACAGTTCAGGCCTGGCCAATCAGGCCTAGGGGGAGGTTTCTGAGTGACCAATCTGGGTGACCTCTGAAAAGTCTATATAAGCTGAAATCAAAATAATAAAGTTCTCTTTTCTATGCCACACTGAGAATCCGGGATTTCTTCTCTGCTAGCAGCTCAACAGCGACAATTAAGGACTGCTAGGAAGGAGGAAGAAGGATTTCGAGGATGTGTCTGTTCTCCTGATCACTGTTGAGGCAATGACAGAGCAGGTATTCAAGTGGAGGAAGCTGCTGTTAAGAGCTGGCAAAAAGATCCCCGAGGAAGTGAAACGTCAGAAGCCAGAAGCCAGGAGCAGGCACTTAAGGGAGATAAGATAGAGGCTTTAGTTAAGTTAGAGAAGGAAATACCTCCTGCCAGAGC
Organism: Lichenostomus cassidix; assembly: GCF_008360975.1. Classification (NCBI taxonomy): domain Eukaryota; kingdom Metazoa; phylum Chordata; class Aves; order Passeriformes; family Meliphagidae; genus Lichenostomus; species Lichenostomus cassidix. The sequence continues at coordinate 1,165,791 of NC_139506.1, forward strand.
TGCTGTGTAGAGGGAGGTAAGGTTTTGTGAGTGACTTGGGGCAGGGGATTTAGCATGTGTTCTTGTGGTCTGGAACACAGACCTCAAGGGCTTTCCTTCTCCAACACTTCTTATGATGTGCTTCTTGAAATTTCTTTGTAGATGATCTTTAAGCTCTTTTCCAACCCAAACCATTCTATGATTCCGTGATTTTCTCTCTGCCCTCTCCCTTATACTGACAGCTAAAGATACCTGTAGCTGCCTGGGGATGAAGAGATATGGAATGGGCTGTGCAATACAACTTCTCTGATGCAAAATCTTTTTGCTGTTTCTTGCTCACATGGGGGGATGAGGCAGGTGGTGGTGCAGCATGTGTGGTGTCTGACTGTGGCTTCCCAACATTGTGTTCTGCTGTTGTTTAAAGATTGGAATTTTCAGATAAACCTGCAAGAGAAGAGGCTTTCCAAAAATCCTGACCTCAGTGCACTCATTCCATGGAGATCTGGAGGACAAGTGAGAGCTCCTGCTGTCCACTGTGGGATGAAAGTAGAATCCAAAGAATCAGTGCTCCAGTTCAGCCACAGGAGCAGCCATCACTGCTGTGAGAGGATTGGCCTGGTAGAGAATCCATTCAGTGCCTGTGGGCCAGGGGCAGCTGCAGTGGAGCTGCAGGTTGAGCTCTGGGGCCAGAGCCTGAGGCAAGAGGCTGTGAACTGCTGACCCTTTGCACAACAAAGGGCCCTGGGACCTGTGGCTAGGCCAAAATCCTTGGACACTCAGAGACATGGCAGGAACCAAGGACCCCCAACTCTCCTGCCCTTAGACTGTGAGGGGATAAAAGCCCAAAAACTTTGTTTGGGGTGCCTCCTCAGAGGCCCCAGCTCAAGCTGTTACTTTGTTATTTAGCTATTGCACCATGATTAAATTCTTCTAGGGATCTGGACATCTGAGACTCTGATGGAGTCCTTTGCTGGGAAACCCAGGATGGACCTGGTGAGAAAACCTAGAGTGACTGTGTGAATGTGGGGGTGCAGCTGTGGAGGGGCCTCGGTCCCAACTCAGGTGGTGTGACAATGACAACCAGGGTGGCTCCTGGATGCTTGGACAGGGGAGTTCCCTGACCAGGCCCAGCCTCTGTGTGATGGGTGTGTGCTCTCTTGGGAATTGCCTTTCCCTTCTCATTGGCCAAGGTGCAGCCTTGTCAGTGCATCTGCATCCCTGCTTGTGCTCTCTGCTGAGCTAGCAGGGCCCCAGCCTGGCTGTCCTCATGGCACCGATCTCCTCAGCCTTCTCCAGTGATGCTCCATGTCTTGGAAAGGCTCTGGCTGGACAGGCTTCACAGTCAGGTCAAACCCCTCATTCCCTGCAAGCCTCCGGGACTCTGGGATGTTCCTTTTTCACAGAATCACAGAATCATTAATACTGGAAAAGACCTCAAGGTCACTGAGTCCAACCTGTGCTTGATCTCCACCTTGTCACCCAGCCCAGAGCACTGAGTGCCATGTTCAGTTGTTCCTTGGACACCTCCAGGGACGGGGACTTCAAACCTCCCTGGGCAGCTCCTTCCAATTCTTAACAAACCTTTCAGGAAAGAAATCCCTCCTGATGTCCAACCTGAACCTCCTATGGTGATCCAGCATGTCAATGCCTTTCTTGAAGTGAAGGGCCCAGCACTTGTTAAAAGAGAGAAGTGGACCCTTCAAAGCTTTGCTCACTCAACTCACACCTGACACCTTCAGGTGAGCAGTGCAGTTTTATTTCTGTTATAAATGATTTTATTCTCTGTGTGGTAGAGTGATGTAGGTAGCAGGAATGGATTCACAAAAGCAAGACTGAGGAAAAACTTCCTCCTGCAAGAGGAAGAAGCAGTACAGTAAAGATAGAGAGATGGGGATGGATGGAGGATTTCAACAGCCAGGCAGTCACAGCAAGGCACGGGAAGGTCAGCAAGGCTGAGGAAACTGGACTGGAACCTGCTTTGACTCAGTGTGTCTTTTCCCTTTGCCCCTAATGTAACTATGCCCATTGTGACGTTCCCCTCACTTTGTTCATCAAATGTCTTCAATGTGGTGACAAAAGGAAATGTGAAACTTCAACTGTGGAACTTTTCCAAACCAAGAATTAAAAAAAAAAGGGTGAGGAGGAAGAGGAGGAACTAAAGGTCTAAGTGTGAGAGTGGGAGAAGGAAGAAGAGAGGTGGGTTAGAGGGGATAGGCAAGGAAAATAATCCAGTTATTTTAATTGATTAACTCAATTGGCAGAATTGCAAGGGAAAAACAGAAAATTAAAAGCATAAAAGGCTTTTTCCCCCCAGGGGGCTTGGAGTAAGACAACTGCAGAGTTTTTGGTGTGATTGATTTTCTGTTTGTTGCCTGGCTCCATGGGGCAGTCCAGCAAAGGGGAGGAATAGCCAGCTGTGTAGGAGCAAGGACTCCTTCTGGGCACCTCTTGAACCTCAGTGTCAAACTTGGACCCAACTTATCCACTTTTTCCTTCAGTATTAGGGTTGCTTTAACTGTGTTGCTGAAGGCTGTAGTTTCCTGGACAGCTGATGTTAGGAAAAGTTGTCATTGCCACCAAAACAACTCACCTGGTTCCATCCTCCTCTGGTTCAGGAAAGCACCCATAATGAAAATGGCCTTTGTTGTTGTTATTGTCGTTGGGAATTAACCTCAGACTTTTCCTAGGTGGTGTGGAACAGCTGCTGGATTTTATACCATAGAGTGGCAGCAATTTGGGATCAGCCCTTCTCACACACTGTGATGTAAATATGAATGTAGAATGATGTTTTTCAAGAGGAGGAGCCAGTGTTTGCCTCTATTCACCAAGCTCCTGGCCCTTTGTTCTGTCCTACAACTTCTAAAATGTACACTGAAGTTATAAGTGTTAAAATGATTGTTGCTGTTACTATTATTATAATTATTATAAATATTATAGTTATTATAATTATTATCCTTATTATTGTTATCCCCCAATGTTTGGGATCAAGTATTATGCTTGGATGAGATGAACTGTGCATCTCCCTCTGCTTCCCTCCTGTGCCTCTGCAATGTGGTGGGAAACCCTGGACACGAGGCTGGGGATGTGCTGGACAATGGGAGAATCAGGATCATGGGTGATATTCTACAGGTTGGAAGTTTTCTTTGTCTCTAAGGCTATCACAGATTGCTGCATAAGGAAGGGAGACAATACCCCAAAGAATCTAAACTCCCCAGGCAAAGAAAATGCTGTCACCAGGAGTGGGGGAAAATGTGAGGTTAGTATGTAGACAGCTTTGTTGTCAACTTGATTTGCACTTCAGGAAAATCGGTAATTGGTGTAAAGAAGTAGGTTTTATAATATTTCTATGATGTGAGTGGTTGGTCAGTCTCCTCTGGTTTTAGGTTGTTGATGTGTGTCACATCCTTCAAATGCAGCACTGTGTTCCTTTGGATGACAGCATGTCCCCTGCTGGGTCCTGCTTTTTATTTTGCATTTTATTTAAGAACACTTTGAAAAAGAATAAATAAAATATGGATTCTGATTGTCCAGATGGTCATGGTCCCTGTGTTGATGATGTCATAAATGAATGAAAAGTTCCTTAGCAGCATTGGAGTGCTTTGACAGCCCAGCGTTCTGCTCTGTTATTTTTGGGTGATGGGAACCAGTGAGTAATGAAAGAGCAGGTTTGATTTTTTGATGGTGAAAAGATGTCCTGTTACTCTCCATGTTTTGGGCACCAATAGGCCTAGCTAGAGCATGCCTGCTTTCCTCTTCTGGAGTTCAAACATTATAATTAGTGACACAATACTATCAGTAGTTCAGTGTAGGCTGCACTCACTGCACCATACCCATGAGGAGCACTGCTGGGTCCCAGCTTTCACCCAGCCATTGTCACACTGTGCCATCAACAACAGATCTTTAAATCCAAAGCAGATTATTTCAGGATGTTGAACAAATGACCTCACTGGTTGCTGTTAAGTCCCAGAAGAGCCTTGAAGGAGATTTCTTGCCATATGCTTGATTCCTTTTAGTGTTCTCGTGGCAGAGCTGGCATCTTTCAGCTGTTATTTGAAGCTTTGCATGTTCCTCCCTTGTCACCTGCTCCTCCATAGATATCGGGTCTGACTTTGGATGCTGAAGTCAAGGGCATCTGTGGCTCTTTTAGGTATCAAAGGGGAAAAGGGGAGGAAGGTTATGGGCAAAATGCTGACAGGTGAGTCAGGACAGGAGGCTGGCATTGACAGTAAGGTGTTCTAGTCCTATTTCTTTCCCTAACACTGATGTGCCACCAGTATTACTCCTTTACATATTAATGCATAATTATTAATGAGATTGTCATCACTGGATTGTGAAACTTCATACTGCTGAGATATCAGTCATGACAAGTGGAGCTGGGCTTGTAGAGATGCTGTAGATGCCAGAAAAAGTCCAACATTTTGGATCAGCCTGGGAGGTGAGAACCAGAGCTCTGCAAAGACAAGAGTGATGAGATTGCCATGCTGATCCAGTTCTGTGTTCTCTGTCTAAAAGTGTTGGATACTGTTGAGAAATCCCTAATCCCCTTCATTCCATGCGGGGAAGCCTTGGTTACAGCTCTGCACTGAACTGGGAATAAGCCCAGCTCCACACACTGCAGCAGAGAGCAATTTTCTTCCTTTCTCAGGATGATGCACAAGGCAATTTAGGATGGGAGCTGCAGAACTTTGGGGTGAGGTGAGGTGTTTTTACATAGAAATAAGTGAATAATATGCATATATTGAAGTCACTGGAGATGTGTGTGTGTGTGTGCATGCACGTGCCTGAAATCAAATACACCCACAAGACTATTCACTCCCAAGTACAAGAGAGGCATGAACTTCTCGGGGAGAGTCCAGTGAAGGGCCACGAGGTCCATTAAAGGCCTAGAACATCTCTACTGTGAAAAGGAGCTCAGAGAGCTGGGATATTTTGCCTGGTGGACAGAAAGCTGAGGAGGATCTTGTCAATGTGTCTGAATACCTAATGGGGGGATTGAAGAAGATGGGCAACCTCAATGTTGCCCAGTGAGTGACAGAACAAGAGGTGATGGGCACAGTGTGAAGCACAGAAAATTCTGTCTGGACATAAACCCCCACTTTTTTACCTTGAGGGTGGTCAAACACAGGGAGAAATTGTCCAGAGGATTGTTGAGTTTCCCCATCGATGGAGTTATTGAAAATCTGGATGGAAACAGTTCTAGTCAAGCTGCAATAGCTGACCCAGCTCAAGTTGGCAAGTTGGACTAGGTCATATTGGGAAGTCCCTTCTAGCTTCAGTGGTTCCAAATCTATGATTTTGTGATTATTCTTGATTTGGAATAGTGAGGAATTATTCTTAAGAGTAAGGGATAAATATTACATGCATGCTTTTTTGAAAAAGCAGACTATGCCCAATGGGTTCTTACCACTACAATCACTGACATTAAAAAGTATGATCGTTAATAGTGATATTATTAAAATTTAGGAGAAGACAAATTACAGGTAGTGTTTGAGTAGGCAGAAGAAGATTATCTGGACTATAAAGAGGGAGAGGAGATGATGACTTGGAAGCACTCATCAAGAAAGGCAACTTCATACACAATAATCTGGGTGGATTTGAATGCAGATAGTCTCTTGTGAATGGATGCAGTGGAGGAGAAGTGCTGAGTAATCTCACTCAGATATCATGGCTAGTTTATGGCATGGGAAACTGAGAGAAAGGAGAATATAAATGTTCTCCAAGCTATAGTTCAGTACAGCAGACAGCCTTGGCTCTTGCCAGTCAAGAGCTTGGTGCTCTGCTCTTCCATTCAGGCTGCTCAAGGAAGCACCTGAACTGCTGCTCCTCACTTCTGGAGGGAATGGGACATCAGCTGCTGCTTCTGAGCAATGCCTACCCCAGGTGGGTAATGCGGGGCCCTCTGCATCCTCAAACCTGGTGAGGTGGGAACTCTCGGAGATGCCTCTCCTGACTCCCATCAAGTGACCAGTGATACAGGAGCACCTCAAGAGCTCTGTGACTGTGGCACAGAGAGGATGTATGTGACCCATGTCTCGAGTGTGCAGCTACTGCTGCACCCACCTGCAGCCAGTATCCAGAGGGCAGAGTGTTCTTACCTTTTCTAGGGTGCTTTTTGCACACACCTACGGTCCTGAGGGGCCAAAGGAACCTCAGTCCCAGGTGGGGACTGCTGCTTGATTCCTTGTGCAGCTACAGACAGGGCATATCCCAGTGAATATATGGGAAAGAGAAGAGCGAGCTGCAGCATTCTCCAGCTCCCTCCATTCCTTACTCTACACTGAAGGATGTAGATGATAGTCAGATGATCCTGGGCATTTGTTTCTATTCATAAGTAGATAGCAAAGTGCTTCAGAAAACAATCCTCTCTGCATTGCTGACACCTGTGCCATGGGAGCCCTTTAGGACAGGAATTGTGACCATTAGCTAGTGCCCCCTGCCCAGCCAAGCATAAATTCTTTCAGCTTTGTAAGTCTTGGGGGAGGAGTCACAGAAAAGGTTGAGGTGTTTGACTCAGTTTGTGACTGACCACCATCTGAGTGGGATTCTTCTTCCTCACAATTGCCAGTTTTGAGGCATTCAGGAAGCTGGAGCCTTTTTTCTGTTTTCCAGGTTGGCTTTTCACACTGGGAACTCAGCTTTTCCTTGATTTTTCTGAAGTAGCCACTTGACAATTGTGACATCCTCCATACATATGAAGAGAAGATGCAAGATCTGGAGTTTGCTGTGTACCTGGGAACATAGATGGAGAGAGTTTGCACACACTTTGCTTTCATCCAAGGTTTAAGAAATCTCTGAGCAGAATATTTCCAAGAATACTTCTGTTTCCCAACAGAATACTTCCCAGAATAGGAGAGTGTAGTGACCAGAGGGATCAGAGCAGACTATTAACTCTTCAGCCCCTTCCAATCCAGCCTCCTCTGCACCATATTCCTGCTATCACCTTTCAAAGTGGTGCCTTTACCTCCTCTGCATATGGGAAACATCCAGCAGGAAGCAAGGCAGAATTCAGATGGATGTGTGGCTTTAGCCCTGGGCTCCCCACTTACTGTGCTCTTACCTGGAGGCCCTGAGGAGAGCAGCTCTTGGCTGCATGAAGGCAGTGTGGTCTTTACCCAGCACAGGATGCCACAAGGTGCTTGATCCATGCTCTTCCCTGCTTCCCTGCTCTGTTCAGGGTCCAACCCAGCCCTCTGTGAGATCATCCATCAGACCTCACCTTTTTTCTGTGCAAGTCTGCCCATCTTTGACTGTTCCACCTTGAAACACTGACAGAGACCACGGAATGGAGCAGGTACAAGGGAAATCTCCACCATGGGCAGTGCAGATTGAAGACCACAGTGTCTTTCATTTGGAGAACAAAAGCTGATACATTTGGTCCTTGTGATGCTCCTGCTCTGGACTACACCAAACAGCAGCCCCTTCCTGGGTCGGTGATGGAAGGAAGAGGTGTGTGGGAATTCAGTGTCCATATGGAGATAAGCTGGATAACAAGGAAAAGATCACAGCAGGAATTGCAGCTAACAAAATATTCACAGACCAAATACTGAGATGAAGTGCCTCAGTTTTGCTTCTAGGAGTTCAAACCAGCAAACTTTGAGTAAATGAGAGTCTGGAAGTTGCCAGTCAGGTCTGGGATAGTAATGGAAGAGATTGCCTGAAAAACGTATATGTAGTTTTGTGTCAGTGGAGAGTAGGGACAAGGTGTTAACCCCTTGGTAGCTCAGGTATGACCTGGAACTGCTGAGGTCACCTGCCAGACCTGATGTGTGGTCCATCCCACTCTTGAAAATGGGCTTGCATTCTCCAAAATGTCTGTTTTCCTTTGGCCTCCAAGGAGCCCAGTACCAGACATTGCCATCCCATGCACAGTTTGTTCTTCATTCCCGTGGCCATGGCAGTGCTGCCATCCCAAGCATTCCCAATCACGGCTCAGTCTTCCAGAAATCACAATGTTGATGGAAAAAACAATGAGATTGAAAAAACAATACTGCGGGGTGCTTGCTCCGCTGGCTTTGTTTCAGAGGAGCTGCCCATCTCCAGCCAGGAGGGCTGGACGAGTAAAAAACTGACATCTGAGCGTGCCTACAAACTGCCTCCACATTGTCCTGTTAGACAATGCTTCCGGGTCCCTCAGGGCCAAAATCCTCCTCAAACATGCCATGTCTGCCCTTCAGGGTGTCCTGGCAGTGCCTCGCTGACGTGCAGGGGAAACCTCAAAGGTGCCCAGCCCTGACAATGGCTTCCAGAGCAGCTGTGCCTGCCACCCCGCCACCCCCGGGCCTCTGCCTCCAATGCTGCTCCCCAGCCAAAATGCAGCCCACAATGGCCTCATCCTCCTCCCTTTCAATGTGTCCCACCGCTCTGGTGCCCTCCCATCCACTCAGGCTGTTACAGTGTGTCCCCATCAGCTCAGAGCTGTGGCCTTACCACATGGGACTTCCAGCCCAGCTCCACTTAAAGTAATGGAATGTGAATGATTTGGGTCAGAAGGGATCTTAAAGATGAACTCGCTTTGTTCCACCCTCTGCCCTGGGCAGAGAAACCTTCTACTATCCCAGGTTCCTCCAAACCCTGTCCGACCTCGTCTTGGACACCCAGGGACCCAGGGGCAGCCACAGCTTCTCTGGGCACCCTCATCACCCTCAGGTGTGTAAGGCCTCATCACCCTCACAGAGAAGAATTTTCTCCCAAATATCCTATCTATCCCTGCCCTCTGGCAGGGGGAAGCCATTCCCCCTTGTCCTGCTACTCCAGATCCTTGTCCCAAGTCTCTTTCCAGCTCTCTTGGAGCCCCTTTAGGTGCCAGAAGAGGCTCTAAGAAGAGCCTTCTTTTCTCCAGGCCGAAAACTCCCAGCTTTCCCAGCCTGTCTTCAGAGCAGAGGGGCTCCAGCCCTTGGAGCATCTCCATGGCTGCCTCTGGACTCTGTCCATCAGCTCCATGTCCTTCCTGTACTGAGGCCCTCAGAGCAAGAACTTCCCTCTGTTCTGGCCTTGCGGAGGTAATTTCACACCTGTGTTGGTGACTGGAAGTGTGTTACACAGTCAAAGTTGACTCCTTCTTGCCCGTGGGACTGGCTAATCCAGGCAGGATGTGCTGCCTGTGGAAGCAGAAGGGTCACTCCGAGGTACCCCTGACTGGCTGAGGGCTGAGCTGTCCAAAGGTGGGCAGAGTGGCACCAGTAAGGGCCAAACCAGCTGCTAAGAAAGGAGATGGAGTGGTGCAGGATTGCTTTTAATTTTTTCTAATAATTATTGAATTTAGTGTTTGGTAGGGTGGAAAGACATGTGTGCACTGTTAGAGATGTGATGAAAGGCACTTTAATGAGCATTTGTCAGAGAGCTCATACTCTGGATTTATGGTGTGCAGCAGCAATGGAAAGATGCTGGTTTCTGTTTCCTGCACCTCTGCAGATCCCTAAACTCTCACTGTTTCTCAGGCACCTCTTTGGTCAGTTCAGAACATGCTCTATGCTTATGCTCCCTCCTTTCCCCTTAGCAACTCTGCAAGGAGCACAGCTCAGAGAGAGCTTCAGGCTGTGGTTGCTGCAAATGGGCTCTGAGGGGCTGCTGTGGCCTGGGGGAGCAGAGGGAGCAGGTCAGCCCTGCCCCACAACCAGCTTGTGCTCAGTTAAGCTCCCCTGAATGGCCTGTATATCAACGAGTGGGGAAGGGCTCTGTGCACCATGGCAGCTGGATAAGAGGATCCTGGCTGGTGCACTGTGTAGTGCCCCAAGTAGCTTTGTTCTCTTTGAGGCTGACAATTCTTGAGTTGCCAGGAGATGGGCACTGGCTTTCAGAGGCAACTGAGCTTCCCTGGGCAGAACCAAGGACCCTTGATGGGAAAAGGTTCCCTACTGAACAGTGAGGAAATGCTCCTCTGCTTTACAGCACATCTGCTCTTGGGGCTCAGGGCCCTTTGGGGTGGTCTGATGCTCTCTCAGTCCCTCCTTCCCCAGGGGTGCCCTGCAGCCTGTCCTTGGCTCACTGGGGACACCCTCCAGGCATGTCCCTGGAGACATCAGTGAGGCAGAGCAGGGTGCAGCGGGGATTCTGGGTGTGCTGTAAGTAATGGTCAGCACATCCATGGGCAGCATCTGCTGTGGAGGCCCCGAGAGATGGAGTGAGGTGCTGTGGGTCTCAGTTTGGCTGGCCTGGGCTGGGCTCTGGCACAGACAGGGCCTGCAGGGCTGCTGGCCATCGCTTTGTCTGGGAGAAGAGGGTATGGGAAATCCCACATTGACCAAGGAACCTGCACAGCCCAGAGGGCTTTTATGCAGACCATCAGTGGGCTTTTCCACAGCTTCCTGGGGAAATTGTTCATGGGAAGGGCAGTGCTTTCACCTTTATCAACCTTGTCATTATCTCAGGCTCCTCCTGAGCTGGGCTCTCTCAGATGCTCTCCCTCCTCTTCAGCCAGCTCCAGACATGATGAGCATGAGCTCTGGAAAGCTGACTGAGCTAGACTTCTGCCAGCCCTGGTCTCAGACTCCCTGTTCTTCTGTGTTCAGTGACATCAAGGGTGTCTGTAATGCTGTTTGCCATTGCTTTACCCCACAGTAGCCACCATGTGCAGCACCCACAACACCCCAGCTAGGCTGAGACTGTATAGAGACGCTTTGGATGAGGGCTGTAATTTGTGTAGTCCCAAGAGGAAGCTGTTGCCTCTACCCCACAGTGTCTCCAATCACAGCAGCCTGACATGTACAGGAACTGCACAGCATCTGACAGTTTGGGAACCCTAAATACCAGCTGGGGACTCAATTTCTGCTACACTGACCATGCAGCATCCTGCTTCTCTTGTCCCCAGTACTGCTCAGGTCCTGCTGCCATCACGATGTAGGGCTGTTCCATGATGGCCCAGTGCCCACACAGAGCTCCTGTGTCCTGCTGTTGGGGACAGCTTCTGCCCTGTGTGTGTTTGGGTACCTCAGTGACTGCTTAAAGATACTCCCACCAGCAGTGCAGGGCAGGGGATTTCAGGCAATAGAGTGTTGCAGTTAGTCTGTGACCTATAATGATGCTCATTTTGTCGATGACAGTGGGGTTTATTTTAGGGTGTCTTCCAGTTAAAGATTTCCTTATACAGTAAGGATATGTGCTGGGGAGTTTGAGTTTATGCTGGGGATCACAGATTTGTAACATAACCTGAGTGGGAAGTGACCTTAAACTCATCCAGTCGCACCCTCTGCCACAGGCAGGGACACCTTCCACTATTCCAGGGTGCTCCAAGCCCTATCCAACCTGGCTTTGAACATTTCAGTGATGGGGCAGCCACAGCTTCTCTGGGTAACCTGTGCCAGGGCCTCCCCACCCTTATGTGGGAGAATTTTTCCCCCAATATCTAATCAAAACTACTCCCTGGCAATTTGAAGCCATTCTCCTTTGTCCTGTCACTCCAGGCATTTGTAAACAGTCCCTCTCCATCTTTCTTGCAGGCTCCCTTTGGGTACTGGAAGGCCCCAGTTAAGTTACTCCAGAACTTCCTTCCTCCAGGTTGAACAATTTCAATTCTCTCAGCCTTTCCCCATGCTTCATCTCTATAATCAACTTTGTAGCCCTCCTCTGGACTCGCTCCAAGATCCCACTTCTAAAGGAGCATTTTTTCCCCTGGAAATTGACCTAGGATGAGTTTTTCCCAGTTCTGTGCATGTGAACAGTCCTAAGGACATGGAAGAAAATGGCTCAGTGTTTTTAATAAGCCAAACAGGAAAACGGATTTTGAGCAGGTGTAGGATATCAGAAGTCTGGATCAGGATTCAAATCTCACAACAGGACATGTTTTTCATAGTTCCCACCTGAAGACCGTAGCAGAGCTTTGGACTTTTTCACTAAATTTGGGGGTCCCACCCTCTTCTCTTATCCTTGGATCTTGTTCCTCTGATTTCTTTCTATCTCTCAAGTTTTTCTTGAAATAAGACCACAGGGCTCAAGTGCAGAGGAAGGAAGCAGAGCCAGGCTCTGGCTGGTGAGTCTGACTTTGCATGGGGCACCCTGTTATATGATTATGCTTTTATGCCACAGACTCTGTCCTGCTCATGAACTCAAACCCCTGTGCAGCAGATCAGCTCACAAGAGTCTGGTCTGTGGGGCCTGGAGAGGGACCCTGGTGCTACAATTCTCCTGCATAGAGGTGGGATTTGGCTCTTCCCTCTGATAAGAGGGGTGGGGAGGGCAGTGCCAGCTCAGGTGGACACAGCACAATTTCCCAGCTCTCACTCGGGCAATGCACACAACACCCACGGCACAGCAGCTGCCAAGAGAACCACCAAAGTGCTCCTCACATGAAAGAGGACAGAAACCAGCCACTGGTCAGCAACAGGGCTTGTTTATTATCTCACGGAAATGAGTGACAAACAGCTGCAGTAACGTCAGCAGAACCAAAGCTTTGCCCAGGGCCTGAGCTCTGAGCTCAGGGCTCCCTGCTGCACCTGGTGGCACTGGGAGGGCTTGTGATGGAGTCAATGGATTTGGGAGATCCCTGAACTGCAGGGAGTGGATTTGAGGCCTGTGTCCTCCTGATGCCACCATCCCGCAATGCTGATTTCTGTTTCCTCCTACACCAGCTGCCTGCCCTTAAAATAGGAGAAGGCACATGGAGCCCCCAAAAATGGCTACACTGTCTGTGGGACATGTATCCAGAACCAAGAGCCTCTTCCAGCAGTGGGGCTTGGGGGCAATGAGGCAGCCAGGTGGCTACAGACAGAAGTGCCCCAGGTGTGCTGTGCTGTGTGAATAGAGGGAGTGGTGAGGGTGGAGGGGGCTTGGTGTGCCCTTGGGTGCCTTGGCTGGGTGCTGCTGGGTGACCTCAGGCAGAGCACATGGGTTTTTCTGGGAACTGTTTGGATTTGGCTGCTGTGGGTTTCAGAGACCCCTTGTGAGACACTGTGGGTCAGATTGAAAGATTGAGCATCTCCAGCTCCTGATAGTGGCTGGAAGTGAGGGTTGTGTCCAACCCATGAGGATCCCAGTGAATGAGTGGAGATTCCCAAAACAAAGGTGGTCCAAAACTCAGGTGCACACATGGATATGCTGCTTTTAATGGCGTGAGACAGACACCGGCCCATTTCCAGGGGTGCGTAGGACCTGCAGAAAGCCCTAAAGGACAAGGCTTGGGGATCCTGTGGGTGGCCATGTCATTTCTGCTGGCCATTTCCATGTGTTGCCACAGAGCAATGGCTTTGGCTAAGACGTCTCTGCCTTGAGAAGATGTGCTTGGCTTCGCTGCAGGCTCCTCCTGGCTGGTGATGCTGCAGGGTGAGGAGGAGGAGGATTTCCCTGACCCACTTCTTGAGCCAGTGGGGCTCTCTTGCAGGCAGTTCCTAGCAGAAGAGAGACTCACGCAGGGATTGTCTCCTCCCACGGCCAGCCCTGAGTGTCTGGAGCTCAGTCAGAGCCCTTCTGGGCCATGGGCAGCTGGCAGAGCAGTGCCTGTTGCCCAGGCAGGTATGATGGGGATGAGGGTAGACAGGTTGTACTGGTGCTTTTCAGGGAGCAGTTTGTGTCACCTTGCTGGCCCCTCGGCACTGGTGCTGGCCCTTGGCATGTGCTGTGGGGCTGTTCCCACGGCTGCTCCGAGGAGGTTTATAAGTGAGATGTGTAGGGCGGTGTGGGTGGGGAGGGGAAGAAGGTTATCTGGAGGCTGCTGCCAGATGGATCTAGGCTCTCTGAAGTAATCAGCACCTCGCTGTCACTGAGGCAGGGACAATGCTCAGAGAAGCCCCTCTCCTTCCCCCTGGTGCCCACCCTTTGCTGGCAGGGGATGAGCGTCATGGAGGGGAAGCTGTAGCTGTCAAGGATGGGCTGCACTCCCAGGGAGTCAGGTGTCTCAAACATGTGGTCGATGTCGGAGAAGTTCACCAGAGCCTGGGTGGAGTCATAGGAGCTTTTCTCCATGTCATCAGCCCTGCAGGACTGGGGGAAGCTGCCCTTGTCCTGCCCTTTCTGCCGCAGCAGGCGGAAGTCATCTCTGAAGTGGGGATTGAAGAGCAGGTAGAGCAAGGGGTTGAGGCAGGCGGGCAGGGGCAGGACCACAAGGAGGACGGATTTGATGACCTCTGGGGTGATAAGGAAGAGGTTGAGGGTAGAGGAGAAGGTGAGGAAGGCCACTGGGCAGTAGAGGAGGCAGTTGGTGAAGATCAGCCAGGCCACATGCTTGACCATGGCGCAGTCCCAGACCGCGCTGAACTCCCCCTTCAGCAGGTTGCAGTAGAGTCGGATGTAGGTGCCGGTGATAGTCAGGAAGCAGAGCATGTTTGTCATCACCAAGGCCACAGTGAAGCCCAGGGTGGCAGGTTTCCCCTCTGGGATGGGGTACGGGAGGCACAGAGGGGATGCTCCATACTCCCCGATGGAGAAGAGAGGCAGAACGGCAGCCACAGAGGACAGCAACAGGCAGCAACAGGCAGCAGCCTTGACCTTGCCTAGGGAGGGGGACTTTCCATAGCCCCGCACGCAGGAGGCTGAGAGGCTGCACTGCACAGCAGCCAGGGTCAGCAGGAAGATGGCAGCCTGGGAGGCCAACACAGACAGGAACCCTGTCACCTTGCAGCCTGCGCCCGTCTCCCATCTGGCGCCGAATTTGGCGAAGTGGCCGTAGGTGAGGATGTCCACAAGGGCCAGCATGCTGCAGGAGATGCCCGTCAGCATGTTGGCCCCAGCGATGGAGCCCACGAGGAACTTCACTGGGGAGAGGTAGCTGGGGGAAGCAAAGACAGCCAGGATGACCAGTCCGTTGCAGAACACCGAGACCAGAACGATGACCCAGACTCCCAGGCGGATGATCCAGCTCTCAAACAAGTGATCACAGGGCTTGAAGGGACCTGGAAGACAAACCCCGAAGTTACACCCAGCTCCAGTGGTGCCGCTCAGAGTGGTGGCCAAGCCCCAGCCCTCTCCTGGCCCCACTAGCCATGTGAGTGCTGAGGGCTGGCAAGTAAAATATGACATTGTCCACCCTCTTCTGCAGCTGACTCTTGGCTCTCTCCCTGCACTCCTGACCCCACACTGGAGTGCCTCTAGCATCCTCTTAGATCTTGTCTAGGGCAGAAACAAGATACAGTGAGAAGTCAAAGTGAAATGTGAGAAATAAGAAACTGATCAGAGCTCCTAAAATGTAAAAAGGTCATGACTCCAGACCCACCAACACTCCTGGTGTCAGCCTGACATTTGGGCCTCTCTGCCATTACCTGTTCCTTCTCATGTTCTGGGATCTGGGAGTTAGTGGTGTGGAGATCTGTAAGGATGCTGTATCTGGCTCTGGCATTGCCAACCTCTGTCTGTACACTCAAGACCTTGGCTAAGAGGTGTCTGACTGTTCCTGCATGAAAGGCCTCTGTACATTGGGGATGAGCACCATGAGGTGAAGTGTCTGGGCATGAGGGAGAGAGGGAGAGAGCTGGGGTGGCAGGGAAGGGACAGAGGGGTTTGGGAAGGCAGAACATGGAAGAATATCAGGAGAAAGAAAGAATAGAATTGGATGGACGGACGGACGGATGGACAGATGGATGGATGGATGGGAGAGTGAGTTAGGGAAGGTCATGGAGGGGTAAAAAGAGGGCTGGTGTGGATGATGTTTGCCAAAGAAAAAAGAAGAGGGTGGGGAAAGAGAGAGTGGGCAATAGCACAGTTGCCTCTGGGAGGGATTGGGATGTTTCAGTGAGGGGCTCAGCAAAGACAAAATCAGGATGGTAGAAGTTTTAGGTGGCGGAGAGCAAACAAAATAAGAGGAAATGGAGAAACCTTTTTCATCTCAAAGGAGGTGAAGCTCAGAGCGCCAGGCAGCAGGACATGCCCTCAGCTGAAATCTTGCTCCTTTTGCAACAAACTCAGTGTGACAACTGGTGAATACTCTGTACCTGCCAGTGTTCCACCCCAGACCACCCCAGCCTCCAGGTGTGCTTGTGTAGACCCCACTGAGCTATATACAGGGACAAAATCAGAAGGCAACTTCCTTGGGCCCCAGCTAACTTGTGCAGTCCAGTGCCTCCCTGGTTTCCCTTCCTCAGGAAACAGAGCAAAGTGCCCCTGCAGTTTGCAGTGCCATAGGTATGATCAGGACTTTGAGGACAAGGCCTTGCCATGCAATATTCCAGGCTGGCTGAGACAAATCCAAGTGTAAGTCATGGAAGGAAACAGGGACTTCTGGAGAGCCACATCTGTGAGCAGCAGGTCAGTGGATGGAGGAGCTGGTGAAACCTGAGATTCCTGACCAAGCTTATCCTGACCTGGGCCTCTCCTCATAGGAGGACAGCTACTTCCAATGGGGAGCAGGAAACTCCTCACCTGTCCCCCACTTGGCCCAAGCCCAACCTATCAGGCTTCTGATCTGAAGGTTTTGGGGGATCCTGGGGATTTTAAGAAGGTCAAAGGATGTCAGCTCTGTTCAAAGGGTTTTCCTAGCTGCTCACCGGGGCTTGGTGTGCACTGAATAGTGGGGTGCAGCTTGGATTCCTCAAGGTCCAGCTGAAGATCATCTGCATCTAGGTCATCTGGGGAGAAAAGAACAAGAAATGGTGAGAAAAACAAGCAGAATCATCAGAACTAACTGGGCCAGGAGCTTTTCCTGCTGCCTGTCCTCCACACAGACCTTCCCAGCCAGTTCCCAGCCTGCAAGTTCAAAGTAGCTGCTGGTGTACAGTTTGTCCCCTGCAGTCACTGCTGTAGAGGGAGAAGATCTTGTAAATGTTGGTGGGTTGCAGTGTAGCCAACCACTCTGTTTTTAGGTTAATTCCAACATTTGAAGTGTAAGAGCCCCAAATCCCAGAGCTGTGTGACTGCGGCTCCCTCCTCCCAGCACGCTTTATTAAAAGTAAATAAATATTCCAGCCTGTGTGGTTACAGAACACAAAGCCTCCAAATGCGTCTTCTCCATGGGAGCTTTCTGGGCAGGCCTTGTCCAATGTGAGTTCATCAACAGGGATTTTGGGGCTTTGTTCAGAGGGAGCCATCGGCCTCTTCTTGCAGCACAAACTCTTCGTCAGCAGCCACCGCCACCAAGCAGCTCAGCAGCAAAAAGACAAGGCAACCAAACATTTATTGCTTTATTTTATGTCCTGTGAAATCTTGGGACTGTGGTGCCCTGTTTTTAATCGTGGATGTTCCCAGGGTTTGCAGAAGGCAGACTGCTTGTCTGTGGCTGCAGATTGCATCCGTGGGGTTTGTGCAGCCAGGCTGCAGAGCCCAGCCCTGCACCAGCATCTCTGTCATGCTGGCAGCTGCACCCCAAGCCAGGCTTGGGCTTGCTGAGGGTTAGGCAGAGAGCTCCTGGCTGAAGGAGAAGCAGCTGGAAGGGAATGGGGCCAAGCCCTCAGCTGGGTTTTCAGTGTAGGTCATCACTAAGGTGAATGGCATCCTCTCAGTCTAATCCAAGACGTGCTTTTCTGCTTTGTTCCTTGTTCCTCTTCCCAAAGTCCTGCTGACTGACAGTGCTGGGACACAGTGAGGACAGCTGCTGTCCTGCTGCTCCATTCCCACCCATGGCACCAGCACAGCCTTCAGCTCCCAGTGGAGATCTTTGGAGGGTTTTCTGCCAGCGGGAGGAAAGGGAAAGGATGTGGTTTTGTTCTTGCTGCAGCCTGGCTGCCAGAGAGCTGAATCTGTGGCTGTGGGATGAACTCTCTCTTGGATGGATGGACTGATGCTGGAGCCCAGGTGTGCACCTGACAGCTCAGACACTGCCCAGGAAGGCAAATTTCCACAGTGCTGAAGGCTGACCTGAGAGTGATTTACTTGTCCAGTCTGTTTAGAAGTAGTGCCTATCATGAGCTCTACTCCCTGCCTGTGTTTGAAGATGTGACTGGGATTATTTGATTAAAGGATGATGACAAATAACGTGCTATCTTTAGTGCCCTCTGACAAGATTCATGGCTTTCTCAGCTTCAGGGAGCTTTGGAAAAAAAAGTAATTTTAAAAATCTGTCTGTATAAGAATTGAAATATTACTGCTGCTTTGGAGCCTGGCAAGGAAACACTCACAGTGGGATGGAAAAATATTTCATCCTTGTATTTTATAGTCTTATAAATCTCCAGTGTCTTTTCCATCCACAGTGCGGAGGCTGTGATGTGCAGTCACGATATCCGAATAACACAGACACAGCCTTGCACTTTCTGTGCTCTGCTGAGACCCAACCCTTTGGAAAGTGTAACCTGTGCCATCCCTTTTCTCATCAAAGCCTGGTTTTAAGCCCAGGTTAAACATTTTCATGAAGTGAAGGATGATCTTTTGTTTTGTCTGGACTACTGAGCCTGCTGGGAATTACAAAGCAATCCTTAGTCAGCACAGCAGGATTCAAAGCAAAAAATGTACCTCTCTCTGCTGGAAACCAGTTCTTCTCCAGCCTGGGAACTGTGGAGAAAGGAAAATGGCTGTTGTGTCCTAGCAAGGCAGGCTGCATTGGTTTTGAAGAAGCTTTTATTTATTTGAATTTTGATAAGGTGCCTCCACTTTCTGAGGTGATATGGAAAACCCTCACTTTGCCAGTAGTGCCCTTTCCATAAAAAAGGAGCTGCCTGTATCAAAAGTCAAGTGAAAGGAAAAGGAGGAGAATTGGAGATGGGACAGAACAGAAGTCACTGTGCTGAATGCTTTTTCCCCTTAATGCTGTCTGTTTGTTGCCCTTAGTCCTGTCTGCCTCAGCCAGGGCAGTCCCCAAGGTTTAAAGGGAACTGCCCTGTCCTCAGCATGAGGACACCAGTGGCTGCAAGGGGCCTGAGCAGATTGTCTTTTGGGTCCCAAGTAGCCTTCTTGAATGACAGAAGTAGGAAAAGTGCAGCTCTAAGGACCCTCCTGGGTTTGCTAGGTGGTTGCAGAAGTTCATTAGTAACTTTACAAGCTGTAGGAGGTGCTGGACTGGGGGAAGCAGTGTCCTGCTGCTGAGGAAAACCTCCATGTGTGCTCTCTTGTCACTTCCCAGAGTTTTGTTCCATTATTGCAAACACATGCTCCTAAATGAATACATCCCTTTCTATCCTCAAACCAGAGGTCCCGAAGGGAGATGCTGGCATGGTGATGGAAGTGCCCCAGGGTCCTTTTCCTGCCCTCCTGTGCAGCCACTGTTGGGAGCTGCTGGAGTCTGCTGGAGGCTGTCCTGGTGACAGGTCCCTGAGCCATCTTTGGCTTCCTGCTCAGCACAGGGGACAGGCTTGGGGCAGGGGGTGTCTGCTAAACACTGCCAGTTGTAATCCAAAGAGGCTGAGACAACTGGGATTGTCCAACCTGGAGAAGGGAAGGCCTCAGGTCGATCTTAGAGACCCTTCCAGCATCCAGAGGGGCTCTAAGAGAGCTGTAGAGAAGCTGTGGCTGCCCTTGGATCCCTGGAAGTGTTCAAGGCCAGGTTGGATGGGGCTCGGAGCAGCCTGGGGTAGGGGAAGGTGTCCCTGCCCATGGCAGGGGTGGAACGAGAAGAGCTTTAAGGTACTTCTCAAACCCAAACCATTCTACAATGCTATGATATCCCAAGCATCGAAAATGCTGGAAGTGAGACCTTAATATCTATTGTGACAAGGTGACAGAATGATGAGACATGCACTGACCACACTCCTTTGGGCTTCAGGTGGCTGTTACTCAGATGTGAATGGGCATATTTGGGTGGTGTGTGGTGGATTCCCAGGCATCCAGGGCTCTGGAAGGATGGCAAAGAGCTGATCTGGCCCTGGGGTCTGTGGCACCACGTGTGCTCTGTGTGTGGAGTCAGGTGGTCCCTTGGGTGCTGGGCTTGGCTGTGGGATGAGTGCTGGATGTGGGAGCAGGAGAGGCTGCAGGAGCCACTGCCAGGCAGGGCAGGGCTGGCCATGGGGGAACCATTTCTTGTACCTACATGGCTGCCTGGGACAAGTTGCCTTTCACTACCCAGCTGGAGGTTCTGTGGACTCGTTTGCGAAGACTGGGAGCAACACACAAGGACAGAGAGGACAGAGCTGTCTGGAAGTGTTCCCTGTCCCTCTCACAAGTTCTCTCGCAGTATCTGAAGTGCCTGGACAAGCCTGGCTGGACCCTGCTGTGGCACTGCCCTGAGGTACTTTCTCTTAAGTAGACCACTTTCCCTCTTGCATGAAAGGAATGTTTGGGAGTTTTTTTCCTCTTTAATGAGAGAGTGTTACAAGGTTCATATAATCCAGCTAAATACCACAGCAGACATCAGAAAGGAAGCACAGAGAACAGAAATAAAGTACTGATTAATTAAGTAAAACAGCAATGTCACAAACTCTTTATCATTAAGAGCAGACCCTGTTGCTGAACGGTAAGGAGAGTCATCTGCAAAAGCTGCACATCATAAGGAAGGATGTTTCTGTGCATTTCACATTTGCACCTCTGTGCTTTGATGTTTCAAGACACATCCAATGCTTTAACATCTGAAAATGGGAACCTTTACGAGCTGCAAATAGTCTCATTTGGCATGTCTTAGAATCAGTCAGCATTCCCCTCGGGTCCCAACATCTCATGAGCACACCATCCATGAGGTTAAGACTGGTGTGGAGGCCTGGGACCCTGTGGTAGGTTTTAGTCTGCTGACAGGGCCAGGTGAGAGCCAGCAAAAGCAGGTCTGTGGCTCCTTGTCACAAACTAGATCTTTCCACAAATGCTATATTTTGCTGGGCAAACCCCACAACTATCTGCACCAGGACTGCTACAGTATGGGCTGCATTAATGACGGAAAAAGTGATCCAGCTTAGAATAAAATCCTGCAGCAATGACTGTAACATGATTCCTCTGTACTGTCTGGCCAGTGTTGCCACCAAGTCTACCATGCTTCCTGGAGCCACATCATGCCAGTAGGAATCACAGTTGCTACCTCTCTGGCTGGACTTTTTGCATGTCTAAAGCTTATTCTTAGGCTGTGAAGGATCAGGGCAGGAGCACAGGGCTCATGGGTCACTTGCTGGTTCTGTCACAAAGTGTCTTGGTCACCCTGCCCATAACACAGAGACCAATGGTTCTGGGTCAATATCTGCCTGCTCAGGATGTGGGAGGACACTACAGTGCCCCTGGCTGTGGCTGGATGCTCAGTGCTCCTGGGAGCAGGTGAGACAGGGGCTCTGCAGGGACACAGACCTCTCTCCACCTACCATGTGGATTTACCTGCAGGATGTCTCAGACCTTGGAAGTGCACTGTGTTTACACAAATATATAAATAGATGCAGCATCCAGGCTGTGTCCTGAAATGCTGTTTCCACTCTCCAGCAGTTACAGAGGAAGCAAAGGGGCTCATGCTTTTCTTTACGTTATTCTGAGCGTCTCTTGCAAAAGGATCACACCAGCCTTGTGCTGGAGCGGCTGCTGTGCTGTGAGGCTGGGAGTGCAGGGGTGCCTTGTACTCTCTGCTGGCCTCCTGGAGCTGGCTTCATGCAGGTCTGTGCAGGGCTGCACATTGGAGCACAGAATAAATTGACTCTTGGACAGAAAGTGCTGCTCGACCATGAAGCTCCTTGTTCCCTGCCTTGGCCAGTCCCAGTCTTGTGTTCCCCAAATGTGTCCTGTTGTCACACCTCACCCTGACCTTCGCTGTAACATCAAGGGTGTGCACAAATGTAGCACATACACAGGTGTCTCTACCTCCAGTCAGCTGAATATTCCAGGCCTTTGAGTTCATTCTCTTACTCAGATTAATCCCAGGGTCCTTCCTCTAGACATTGTAACAACATAGACTGATGTCCTGCCAAAGGCTCCACATTGCTCAGAAGTCTGATGACGAAGCCCAGTTGTCCCAGGTAGCCTCAGCCGCCTTCCAGTGCCCTGGGCAGCCTCCCTCCACAGCCAGCAAGGCCAAATGGACAAAAATGTCCATGCTGTGGAGGACTGTCAGGTCCTTTGGTTACATTGTGAAGGTTTGGATGTACCTGATCTACTCTTTCTTCCACACAGGGTCACCAAATGAAGGCCACTCAAAGCAATGGGCTACCTGTGTTGAAGAAAGCTCAGCCTGCCTTCCCTGAGGCAGGTGCCACCTCTGACAGTGGCCCCACTCCTGCAAATGCAGGATTACACCCAAACTTGCCCAAGGAATGATCATCATTCAGCCCTGTTTACTCACAGTGGTTATCGGTGTGACCTGGGAACAATTCCAAGGTCCTCTTGTGGGGATCCTCCTCCTCAGGGCTCATGTCTTCTGCCTCCCACTGGCTGGACACCCTGAAGAAACTGTTGCAGCTCCCGTAGGCACAGCACTGGTAGGCATATGGCACCTCCAGGACTCTGCAAAGAGGAAAGCAGAACTTTAAGGTCTGTCCCCTCCATGCCCTGACTCTCCATTGCTTTGCACTTTTTGCTTAATTCCTTCAGAACTGTTCAAAGATTAAACTCATCTATACAAAGTCACAAAATACTCTGAGTTGGAATATTTTGGAATACTGGAAGGGCTCCACAAGGATCATCATGTCCTGTTCTTGAGTGAGTGGCCCATGCAGGGATCACACCCACAATGTTAGTGCTATTAGCATCATACCCTAACAGTTGAGCTAAACTCAGAGTCAAAAATACATGGAACACTCCACGAATTTCTGTGATGTCCTTGCACAGGAGCCATACTGATCTTCTCTGCATTGCTCCAGTTTGGATACATGTGCTGCTGACATGACAAAAGCTCTTCTGTGTGGTGATGGTTACAGTGGAGAGGGACTTTGCTCGGGTGAAGGACTCCCTGTAGGACAGAGTGTGGACCCAATGGCACCCCATTTTTGGTGCCTAAGACACTGTCAGTCCATAGAATGTTGTCAAACACCAGGTTTGGAAACTGCTCTAAAGTTCCCAGATAGTTCCTTGTCCTGGTTGCAGCCAGAACAGGGTTAATTTTTGCAGTAGACATGAGGGAGCATGGCCAGGACCTGGAGGTCATTCTGTACCACCTCACTCATTGCTGGGGGCTGGAGGGAAGGGAGTCTCTTCTGGGGAGAAGGGAGAAAATGTGGTGTGGGAGCCATCTGGTATTTGTTTGGAGTATTTGTTGTTGGGGGCTTTCCATGTGAATAGTTTTCTTTTATTATACTTTTTATTAATAATATTAATGCTGTTACTGTTTGTTTCTTATCTCGTTACTGTTTTCAGTAAATTGTTCTTATCTCAGTTGATGATCTTGGCCTTTTGTGCCTCCAGTTGCAGGGGAGCAAGTGGTGCATGATTTTAGCAGGAATACTAAATTGGAGAATACCATTCCTGAAACACCACACTCCTAAAAACCCACCTGCAGTTCTCCTCAGACTAAATTAGCTCCTCTCTCCAATGTGCCGTGTACAGTCTTCAATTTTTACCCCAAGGCCATGTTTTGCCAGCCATCCTTTCTTTCTTTCAAGGGGAGAAGCTTCCCAAGTGTGAGGCTCCCCTTTCTTATTGCTGAGGGTCAGAGAGACACCTTCAAACTCCAGTTCCAGGAATGTGGCTCCACCATGCCAGCCCAGGCAGGGAATTCTCAAGTCTCCCAAGTGAAGCAAAATTTACATTTTAAAATATATATATGATTTCTACTTGAAAGTTGAATTGTTAGTCACTAATTACAGCATGTATTACAAGGTTAATTCAACAGCAGCTGAGCATCATCTGGACACAATACCAGGCTGTCTGTCAGCAGCTGCATTTTTGGCTTTGCTGGAAGTCAGGGAGACTGCTGATGAAGGCAAAGGAACCTCAGGTTTTCCAGACAATTAAAGTCTTCTGACAAGATCAGTAAATATGGTGAAACTCTATATTCTAAAAATATGCTTTTGTTTTATGTTCCCAAACATTTCTGGCTGAGCCCCGGGAGGGTCTGGAAACTCTGTATACAAGCTTGTTTCCTGTTGTAAGCTCCAAATTAGATCCTGTTATTGAAAGGTGGTAAGGGAGGTGCAGACCATCCCAGCAAGGCTAACATCTGCTCTCAGATGACTCCTCCAGACATATCCCCCAAGAGTGAGGCTACTTAATGGCAGTACCCCAAAATTTAGGGAATGTTAATGGCTCCATTGCCTGGCATGGTTCAGTGAAGCACTGCTGCAGGCTCAGTTTCTCTGGTACAAATCCAAACCCACTCCAGAGATGCTGGTGGAACTAATTTAGAAGAGAAACACCCTGGAAGTGCTGAACTTGACCCACCCTGCACAAGGGACTGCCTGTTGGGAGTGGGTCTGGAGACCACAGAGCTGCTCCCAGGGCTGGAGCCCCTCTGCTCTGGAGCCAGGCTGGGGGTGTCCAGGCTGGGAGAGCTGGGGGTGTCCAGCCTGGGAAAGAGAAGGCTACAGGGAGACCTGAGAGCTCATTCCAGTTCCTAAAGGAGCTTGGCACTTGTGAGGCTGCAGCTTGACTCCTGTGTCCAGTTCTGAACCCTTCACTTCACAAAAGACAGTCCAGAAGGGGGCAATGGAGCTGAGGAAGGGTCTGGAGAGTAAATCATATGAAGAATAGCTGAAGGGGCTCAGCTTGGAGAAAAAGAAGCTCAAGAGGTCCTCCATCAGCCGGGACCTTCTCACTCCCTGCAATTGAAACTCAAGCTGATGTTTGTAACAAGGTGGGGATCAGTCTCTTTTCCCAGGCAGCATGCAACACGGAGAGAGGAAACAGCCTCAAGCTACACCAGGGGAGACTCAAATTGGAATCAAGAGGAATTCCTTCAAGGAAGGGCTTGTCAGACACTGGAACGGGCTGCCCAGGGAGAAGGTGGAGTCCCCATCCCTGGAAGTGTCCAAGGAATGCCTGGATGTGGCACTCAGTGCTCTGAGCTGGGTGACAAAGTGGGTATTTGGCACAGGTTGGACTCTATGATCTCAGAGGTCTTTTCCAACATTAATGATTCCCTGATTCTGTGGTTCTGTGAAGAGAGTTGGATAGGGGCTTGGGACAAGAGCCTGGAGGGACAGGACAAGGGATCCTCATTTCCTACTGCCAGAGGGCAGGGTTAAATGGGATATTGGGAAGAAATTCTTCCCTGTGAGGGTGGGCAGACCCTGGCACAGGGTGCCCAGAGAAGCTGTGGCTGCCCCATGCCTGGAAATGTTCCAGGCCAGGTTGGATGGGGTTTGGAGCAACATGGGATAGTGGGAGGTGTCCCTGCCCATGGCAGGGGGTGGAATGGGATGAACTTTAATGTTTCTTTCCAACCCACACCATTCTATTGTTCTGTGATCTTGGTTGTAGAAAACCCTCCAAAAGCTTCTGGAATCCCCTGCCATTTGGAAACCAGTCATGCAGCAGATCCCAGCTATGAGTTAAAAGAGTCAGAAGAGAGAGCCCTGCAGGCACCACTGCTGCAGCAGCCTGGAGTGAGAATTCCACTCTTCTGCTCAGGCCTGAGCTATTGAGCCCCATGTTGGTGCAATGACCTGTGACCCCAGCGCTGTGTGTAAACTGGAGAACTTTCAGCTTTGGGAACCATCCTGGATGAGTGGGAGCATCAGCTCATGCATTCTTGGCTTGAAGAGAGCTCCCTGGGACACCCAAGCAAGAGGTGACTTCATCCGAGGGGAATTTGTGTTCTCTGGACCACGGGCACCTCAGCCCCAGGGCAGGTGCCATGCTGGGACCCAGGAGCCAAGGAGGGTCGGGAAAGTCTGAGCCTGCAGCACAGCACTGTGCTCTGAGCCTTTTGCAGCCTCTTCTTGATCAGTTTGACCCCTTCAGGCTCCTCATTAATCCGTTACAGACAAGACACGGCCACACAAAAAGAGTTTATGGAAGGAAACCTGGATGTCATTAGCTAGGACTGCTTCTGGGAATGTTTTCCATTGAGAGGAGCCCTGAGCTGGGCCTGCTCCACACTTTCCACTTGTGTGTGTGTTTGGGGTGGGGGTGGTGGCCTGGGAGCACATCGCTGCTCTCCTGTGGAGTTGTTAAAGATGAGATGTGTTAGCAGCAGATGGATCTCCCTCTACCCAGGGAGAAAGCATGGAGAAAGCACGAGATGGACAGGGAGAGGAGGAGGCTGAGTGCTGTAAACAAATACAGGCTGTGCTGAACACCAGCAGTGACAGAGCCAAGTACCTCATTTTGGGGAAGCTCTCCTTGGTGAAGGGCTCAGAGAGAGCTGGGTTGCCTTGGAGCTTCAGATGAGTCAGTCCAGCCAAACCATCCAGGGGCAGCGTGACCAGCTGGTTGTCAGTCAAGTCCCTGGTGGAGGGAAAGCAGAGAGGGAAACCATGGTCAGACTCTGCTGCCAGGGCTGTCTCAGCCAAGCAGAGGGCACTGCCTCGATTGCTCCCTTGATGTGGTGCTGAAATGGGGCTGCATGGGGGCCAGGAGCCTCTGGAGATAAAAATACTGAGACTGCAGTCCCTGGGGAAAGGAGGGACTGGGGTTAGTGGCCATGCTGAAAGCTCTGGGTGGAATCTCCCTCACTGTACACATAGGTGCCCCACACATCTCTTCCTCCATAATGGGTCAGGAATGACTGCAGATCCCAGCCCATAAAATACCCCAGAGTTTTAGAGAGGGGGCTGAGAACTGGGGACCCTCTAGAGCCAGCACAGATGGTCTGCAGTGACTCTTGCAGAAACAGCCCATCATGCTGATATTCCTTAAAGGCATCTAAAGCAGCTCTGAAAGCATCAGGAAATGGAGGTTTAAGTGGTCAGGGTGAGAGCATCTTGAAGATGGCCCCTCCTGCACTTCATCATTAATTGTATTTTCATTATTATTCATTATTAATAGTATTAATAGGAAACCTTGGGATTTGTTCTGTCCACATGAGTGCTGAGACATACATCTCAGCACATTAGTCTTCCAGCATCTAAATTTCAGGTGTTCTGGTAGCTCAGGGAGTCAGGCTGAGCTCCTATCCATGGCCCACTGTGAAAGAAATATCCATGCAACTTACAGCTTGGTGAGGGAGCGCAGGGTCACAAAGGCTTCTGGGTGAATAAACTGGATGCAATTCCAGCTCAGGTCTCTGCAAGGCAAGGACACACCAGTGAGGAGGGAGCAGAGCAGGGCACTGAAGCTGCTGACACTGGCCTGGCCAAGGGCCCTGATGGGAGCACGTGTGGGATCTGTAGCCTCTTGGTCAGCAGCAAGTTCTGTCCCCTTGCAGCTCCCTGTTTGGGTGGTTTCTAACAGAGGGCACAGGAGTTTGCCTTGCAGGACCTTCTTGGACGAGACCAGTGGGAAAGGGTTTTTTCTGGCTTAATTTCTCTAAATTTTTGGGGTTTTATGCCCACATGCCAAACAGGTCATGCGAGAGCATCCCCAGTGCAGTCACACTGCTGGCTGCAACAAGGGCAGATAGGGCCAGGGGTCTGGGGAAGGGGATTTCAGAATGTCTCCTGCCAAGTGCAGTGCTTTGGATTCACTGAGTTCCCTCAGTAAGCTCTGCCTCCATCCCAGTGAGAGGGCTCTGCTCTCTCCATCACCATTAGGATTTCTTGCCCTGAGGCTGAAATCCTAATGTGCCATCACACATTTCTTGCCCTAAGGCTGACTGCAGGACAACCTTCACCTCTCCAGCTCTGAGGGAGCCAAGATACCTGCTCAGATGGGTGTGAAGTGTGTGGGATGAATCCTTCCCACAGGGAGCAGAACATACCCAAAGGTGGTGCCCGAGCTTGCTGGTGTGTGTGTGACTGTGGGCTGGGGCAGCACTCTCATGAGTGTCTGCAGTGTCACATGTCACGCCTCAGTGTTCCCATGCAGTTGTAACCATGGTGTAAGTGACACTCATGGGATCCTGGGAATGCTGGGCTGTGACATGGCACTCACATTGCTGCACCACGGGAAAAGATTTTATGTGATTTAGTTCATTTCCTAACAGAACAGCAAATAAAGACCGTCAGGGCTCTTCCCAGATGTCACAGAGACAGGGCCTGCCAGCTCTCCAAGGTGCCACATTCAGGGCCTGCCAGCTCTCCAAGGTGCCAAGCACTTAGGAGGTCACTCTGTGTGTATGGGAAGTGCATGCTTGGGTGCCCTTGGCATGTGGAACACAAGATTTTGAGTTGTGGGGAGGAACTCTCAAACCAAACGGGATGCTCTGCATGGATGTTCCAGGAGTGCACAGCCCAGGAGCAGCCTGTGTGGCACAAGGGGTGCTGGAGCTCAGGCACACTGGGGTAAATCTCTGCTGTGGGTTCCTCCTGGCATTCCCTAGGACTGTCCATGATGTGGGCTCTGCTATGGCAGAGCTGCTGCACGTGGTGAGTGTGTGGGGTGTGGGCATGAGGGGGCAGGGAGGGAGGGCCTGCAGGCACAGGGGAATCCAAAAGGATGGTTTGTGCCCTCTTCTTTCCTAAGGTGGAAAGGAAAAGGGACTCAACAGAAAAGCCTCCCAGCAGAGACAGAGGCAGTGGGGTTGGGAACTTCCCACAGCCTATCTGGGTTCACAGTTCCCCTTCCCCAGCACAGCCCCAGCTGCTCCCTGGCACACAGTATTGGCACACAATACTTGCATGGAGCGCAGAGCCATCAGCTGCACAAAGGTGTCTGCTCTGATCTCTTGGATCTTGTTGTGCTGGAGACCACTGGAAAAACAGAAACTGGTTTGAGAAGAGAGCTGAAGGCAGCATTCCTACTTTATGGACATCTTTGTCCCATTGCAGCAGATGCAGACTGTCACAGGGGAAGTTGCTGTGCTCGGGAGACCTACTCTTCTTTCAACAATTAAACAGGATGAGCAGCAAAACATGTCAAAGCCATTCCCTCCTCCAGGCAGCTCAGGGCTCAGACAGCCTCTGCTTTTGATTCCATAATGACTCAGTAAAGAACTGTTGATGAGCAGTGGCTGAAGGTGCCCTGTTATGTCCAAATCCACACTGGTTTCCCACTCTGCTCTGCCCTAAGCCTCCAGACTGCTTCCTCTAGAGGAAAAGCAGAGAGCTTGGAGCCAGTGATCAGCAACCAGCTCTGAGTGACCCTTCAGGAAAGACCTTGTGGCGCTGCCCTTTGCGTTGGTGAGGATGAAGGAGGTTTGAGGGCTGAAGGCACCTCAGTGTCTCATGAAGAAAAATCTCAATGTCTGTGGCTAGCACAGGTCTTTTCCATGAGAATTTCTTTTGTGTTTTATAAATAAAGATAAAGTTTGCATGTTATTAAAAACAGTGTCCCAAGATCTGGACGGTGCAGGCCTGGCCAATCTGGCCTAGGGGGAGGTTTCTGACTGACCAATCTGGGTGACCTTTGAAAATTCTATATATATGATGAAATCAAAACAATAAAGGTCTTTCTTTCTTGCCACTGAGAACTGGGTTCTTTTCTCTGCTAGCTGCTCAACAGCGACAAATATCTTGTTGAACCCACCATCCACATGAGGTGCCTCAGCCCCCACATCTCCTTTCCAGCTGCCTCCTTCATCCCCTGGGGGAGGGGAAGGAGCAGGGTGAGCGTTCACACAGACTCTGCTCACTGATCTACACCCTCAAGAGACATCCTGGATGCTCCAACCATGCACCTCAGTTTTGTTTTCCCTCCTGTGAAACAATGGTGAATACTTATTCAGATTCCTGCAGAATGCCCATCATGAATTCCCAGACCTGCAGAAGCAGTGTCCCCATCTGTGACCTTCTGCAAGGGGAGACAGCCTGGTACTCCACATACAGCAGCTCCCTGAGCATTTTTCAGATAATTAACCTGCCTTTAGACCCAGAAACAATCTTGACTGATCTCACACAAGGACCCTCATGTGCTGGCTGTAATGTCTCAGCTGGCATTTGGCCACATGTTCCTGTTCCAAAGGTGGGCACTTGAGGCTAATCCCTTGGTGCCCCATGCAGCCAGGGGCTGCTACCTCTAGCCAAGAGTTCAAGTGGGGGCCACTGGAAGCTCTGGGCACAAATTTTGGGATCTCTGATTGGAAGAGGTGGAGGTTGGGCAGAAGGAGTACTGGAGCATGATGGAAAAAAATTTAGGGGTTTTTAGCTGTGAGGGATCACTAGTGTGGTGCAGGTAAAGGCCTGTGCACCAGCAGTTAGAGCAGGGAGGTAGCACACCTGAGCTGTTTATGTTCCAGGTTGTACCACCAAGCACCACCAGACTTGTTTCCAACGTATTTCCCAGCAGGAATGCTGATGCCTGGTGGAGGTGGAGCTTACAGGACAATAACTTTGGGGTTAAGGGACCAAATACTCATTTTGTAAAAAAATATTAATTTAAGGTATAGTCTATTTGCCTTTAGTAGGCAGAAACTGGGATTTATTGTGGTTTTGTATTAATGTGAAGTCTGAATTTGGCATACTATAAAATTTTGTATGAAGGAACTTAGGCAGAATGTGTGAAACTACAGGTTTAGAATTCTGAACAGTTGTCTTTTTTCAGTGTCCTTTCTATTTTTTTCAAATGTCTTCCTGGGGGTTCTCTCACAGCTGCCATCATAGGCAGCAGGGGCTGTGTAACTCTCATTTTCGAGTGGTTCCACATAGTGTCCTAATGTCCAGTTTGCTAAGGCTGGATGAGCTAGTCTGGCTATCCAGGCTGGGGTGCTGCAGAGAGCAGCACAACCTCTCCTGTGGGGTTTTTTTACAGGGAGGCTGCTCCTGTACATCTCCTCTTCCAGGTAGCAGAATTCTGTAAAAAATCGTGGAGTAAAAAAAATATTTTTAAAAAATTAGTTATTTTTTCCTAGTTTTTCTCAAAAAGGTCAAGAACTTGTGTTCTATTTGAAGTGTAGAGCCAGATTTCCAGACACTTTGAACTGAATGTGAATAACTTTGTCTCAGAGCAACAGCGATGCCTTCCAGGGCCTGGAGAGGACCCAGTTTATGAGCTGAGGAAAGAATTTCCCTTCTCTCAAAGGGAGGCTGGCCCTGGGCAGGGTGGGTAAGAGCTGCTTTGTGCCCATGGCAGGGGACCCCTCCTTGAAGCAGAAGACATTTATGGTGGACATAAACCCCATTCTTGTCCCATAGTGGGACTGGAGTTAGTGAAGTGAATTCAGTGCTGTCACATCCTACTTGTGTTTGAAGTGTCTGGGACCTCTGAAAGAACCTGAGAGAATTAAGCTGCAATGCACAGGGAATGTATTTTTATTCTGTATGTGCACAGGGACAATGAGTGGGGCTCTGGTCTGTTTGCACTCCAAACAGTAAGTATTAATGCACAACTTTCCCAGTGCTTAGGGAGTTCTGTGTATGGGAATTGCCCCTCCCCTCACCACAGCCTTTTCCCCCCAGAGCACAGTACAAATAAGGCTATCTCCATACTCACAGCTCCTCCAGTTGCTGGCACCGGTGGAAACTGGGCAGCTCTTCAATTTGGTTGTGTGACAGCTCTCTGCAGGGGAAGGACAGCACAGGAACGTTGACACATCAAAAACCAGTGGCCCTGAGCTCTCCCTTGGAAGGCAGGTACTGCTGGAGAGTCACCTCACTTCATTCTGCACAGCTCCGCTTTTGGTAAGCCCAGTGAGTGGGATCTCCACTTTTGGTAAGCCCAGGGGAGTGGGATCTCCACTCTGCACCTGATGCTGCCTCTGGGTGTCTCTATGCAAGGCAAGGGTTGCCCCATGATTTACCCACTCGTCCAGCCCCAGTCTGCTCCCCATTCAGCCTTTCCTGGCTTTCTCTGAAGGTTAGGGAAGGGGTTGTGGCATTGGCCAGGATTTGGTTCAGGACATTGCAGACTGTGAAAACCTCTGGTCCTCTGGTTTTAATAATTAAAACATTAAATTATTTTAATGTTAAAATAATTTAACATTATTTTAAATGCTGACACTTGAAAGCAGTTTGCAGCAAACTCCTCTTCCCACTGGTTCATGACCCAGTGTCGTGTCAGCATCCAGAGTAGAGTGGCTTAATAGTAAGAGGAAAACCCACCCTGGCACAGCTTAATGAGAATTTATTGAAGCTGAAACAGACTGGGTAAGGAGTAACGTTTAAACCCAGCTCTTTACCCCACCAGCAGAGACTGGATTTGTGGTTGTTCAAGGGAAATTTGCCCCAGGGTAAAGTTTTGTATGCGGCTTCTCTGCCGACTTTCCAAACTCGGTTTCCATCTTTCTGCCAATAGATTGCTCCTAAAATATTTCAATTATTTTTTTTTGCCAGCCTCCTTACCACCAGTTTTCCATGGTGGAGAGGAGGAGGGAGGGAAAAGCAAGCAAAAGGTTTGTGCTTGGCTCTGGAGGCTGTCACCCAGTAGGGAGGAAGAGCCCTAGCATCTGTCACTGTTCCTTGGTCGCTGTGTCAATCCATGGGGCTTGACAGGGCTGTAGCTTAGCTAACAGTGACTGGGGAGAACCAGCCCTGGGAGTGATTTCTTGTTTCTCCACAGTGAGGGTAACCAGGTACAGCCCAATATCTACAGACAGAGCAGCCTCAGTCACTCATGGCCTGTTGGGAGCATACCAGGATGATGATGCTGATGGCATTAAGGGACTTCAGCTCTGCTCAAGGGAGTCTCACCTATTTCTGCTTGAGAAGAAAGACAAATCTTCCAGAGCTCAAGGACCATTTGAACAGCTGTCTCAGGCACAGGGTGGGATTGTTGGGGTGTCCTGTGCAGAGCCAGGAGTTGGACTCAGTGATCCCTGTGGGTCCCTTCCAGCCCAGGATGTACCATGACTATATGAAATCTGTGCCCTGAGCAGAAGCTCTGGATGAAGGCAGCAGGACAATGCCAGGTTGATGCCAAAAGCTGCCCTGCCTGTGTGTGCTGAGCTCAGCATGGGTGGCATCCCAGGATGGCCGTGACCCTCTGTCCCTGAAGTGGCCCTACAGCCACTGTGCAGGATCTCTGCAGAGAGTCCACACCATGGTGTGAGGCCAGAAATGCATCTTTAACTGTGTCATCTGTGGTCAGATGTGTCACAATTGTAGCTCCCATGGCTGCCAAGGGACAGGCAGAGAGCAACCACTGGGTCTGTGGGGACAGGGGGCCAAGGCATTTCAAAGGCAAGAGAGATGTAAACAGGCACAAACATTGGCCCACACACTCTCTCTCCAAACTCTGAAAGTAATGAGATTAATGTGAGGAAAGTTTATCAGGGAAGAGGAGCAAGGAACAGGGAACAAGGTGGGGTGTCCCAATCAAACTCTTGCACATGGAGGGGGCAGGCACAAAAAACAGGCTTTGCTGTGAGGGATTGCATTTTGATAACTTGCAAACATAAACAGGGGTTTGGGACCCAACAGCTCAGGCCAGTCCAAAAGCTGCACTTTCATAGCAAGTCATCCATTGAATTGGTCCAGATGTCTAAAGAGGAGATATCTTCCCCACAGGGACAGCTGGAACCAAAAGCCTGTAATCTCCTAAATTACAAATTGTCTTCTTTTATTTTTATGTTTTATTCTTGTTTCCAATTTCTGTGATTAAGAATTCACTCCTGTTGCTTTCCTGGAACAAACTTGTTTTCTTTTTCAGCTTGCTTGTATAAAGACTGATGAGAGGCAAGCCTCCTGTTGCCCTAAGGCTGCAAACTTGTATAAATCTGGCTCATGACTCATTTCCTGAGGATGTCTTTGACTGCAGACATAATTGGGGATCTCAGGAATCAGGGGTGTGATTCCTGAGACGATGCTGAATCTTTCTGAGATGTTGATTTTCACCAAGCTAGAGGAGAAAGCATGACACACCCCCCCCAGCATCATTCAGTGCCCAGCTAGGCAGGCAGAGCCAAAGAAACATAGAGACAGCAAAACCCTGATGTGGCTCTGCTGCCCCACATGAGGAAATGTGGCCTTGTGGCCTCACAGGGCTCCATCAGGTCAGACCTGATCCCTCCTGGGATATGAACAGGATCCTTCCTCCAGATGATGGCACTTGCTGGAGCTCTGACTGCAATAAGCCAAGGCTGGGGCAGAGCGTGAATGTGATTTTCCCCTTGTTTTTGGGCTAAGAGCTTCAGCATAGCTGGGTGCTCTGAAATGCTGTGGCCATTCCTACCCAGCTCCCTGTGTACCCTCTCTACTCCCCTTGCATGGCAGGGCAGTTCCTACTGGCGCAGAGCAGGGAGGATGTGCCTGACAGCATCACACTGGGATGAAGCAGCAAGTTCAAGAACAAGAAAGAGCTCAAGGTAGTGCTTAAGAAGATGGTGATTTCTGCATGGAAAAGATAATGGGAATAAGAACCACAGAATGGTCTTCTATAGCTGGTCCTCTCCCTGAGCTAGACAAAAGGAAAGCTCAGTTCCTGGCAGCGTTTTTCTAAGGAGAAGGCAGGACAGAGACATGTGTTACTCACAGGACTCGGAGGCTGGGCAGCTGCTGGCACATCCTTCTGGGGAGGAAATGGATGCCTGCCCGGGTCAGGGTCCTAGAGGGATGGAGGAGAGAGAAGAAATGGTGTTGCTGACAGCCAGTGCTCAGACTCTGTGACCCAGAAGCCCAGCAGATAGTGGCAGGAGAGACAA